>NC_091834.1:97011431-99411431 GCF_037783145.1 Equus przewalskii | reverse complement strand
TATTTGCACTCTCCACTCCAACAAGAGATTTAGACTGAAGACTACGTTGAATTTAATGCAGCTTTCCCTCATACTAAGGGTTCAAATGCTTTCTATCATACTAATTCATCCCGCAGACAGTCTGTGGCAAAGGTGGGACGTCTTTGTTGTTCTTTTTTTTCCTTACTGAAATATAAAAAGAAAATATGATCCTGGAATTACACTCCTAGTGAATGCTGTACTGTTAGCAAATTCAGCGCACATTTGCTCCGGGGGCCGGATGCCATCTGTAGAAGAATTTCCCAGCACACAATAGTTGTTTTAATTTGAATTGGTAGCCATTATTTAAAATATGGGAGGCTTAAAATTAATGTATTAGTTCACTTGTGCTGCCACGACAAAGTGCCACACACTGGGTGTTTTAAACAACAGAAATTTACTTTCTCACAGTTCTTGAGGTGAGAAGTCTGAGGCGAAGTTCTCAGCAGGGTTAGTTTCTTCTGAGGTCTCTCTCCTTGGCTTGTAGATAGCTGTCTTCTCCCCTTGTCTTCACATGGTCTTCCCTCTGTGTCTGTCTGTCCTAATCTCTTTTTTTGGTAAGGACTCCAGACTTATTGGATCAGAGCCCACCCATATGAGCTCATTTTGATTTAATGACCTCTGTAGAGGTCCTCTCTCCAAGGACAGTCACATTCTGAGGCACCGGGGCCCTGAGTTCAACACCCCTCTGAATTTTGGGATGACACAATTCAGCCCATCACAGTTAGAATCCAGGGAGCTGGCTCTTCTTAAAACAGCAGGCTACAGGGTGGTTCTGAGCATTCATTCCTTCCAGTTTTCAAATCCATTCTCTACACTATTAGCAGCATGATCTTTCTAAATCTCATTCTTTTAAAATTATTCCCCGCAGCCGGCTGGTGGTGTAGTGGTTAAGGTTGTGCATTCGCTTTGGCGGCCAGGGGTTCGCCAGTTTGGATCTTGGGCATGGACCTAGCATAGCCTATCAAGCCATACTGTGGAAGGTGTCCCACATATGAAATAGAGGAAGATGGGCACAGATGTTAGCTCAGGGCCAATCTTCCTCAAAATAAAAAAAAGAAAGAAACAAAGAATTATTCCCAGTCCCCGGTCTACCCCTTGTCTTCTAGATAGATTTCAGTTACTTAACAGAGCATGAAAGTCCTTGTGGTCTTGCCTCTGCCTGTGTCTTCATTCTCATCTCCCTCAGCCATCACAAACCTGAAGTTCGTCAAGTATGTCAAGCTTTATCAGGCCTCTTCCCCTTAGCACATGCAATTCCTATTATCTGACATGTCCTTTCCCATGTTCTCGTTCTGTGATCGGTTTCCTGGCTGACTCTTGCTCCTCTATCAAAACTCTAATGTCGTTGCCCATAGGAGGGCGTCCACGAGCACCTCACCCCTGGGTGCGTGCCCTGTATGGACTCCCTGCTCCCTCAGCACCCTGGGTGGCTCTAACCCACGCTCTTATAGAAGCTGACTGCAATGGTTTAGTTATGTCTCTCCATTAGAATGCCAGTCCTGGGGACCTGTGGCTGTCTTCTCTGTGTTCCTGAAGCCTAGACTAGTGCCCCCAAGAAAACAGGGGCTTAACACAAATTTTTTGAATGAACTAATAAATACATGAATGGATGAATCCATGCAACAAGTCTTCCCAGCAGGTTTCACAGGCAGCCTGTTCTACAGGCTTAGACACACGTTGGTTTGAAATCCAGCTCTCTGTCAACTTTTAGTTATATTAACTTGGACAAGTTCCTTTATAGCTCGAAACTTCAATTTCTCTGTCTGAAAAATTGGAATTAATCATACTTCACTGGGTTTTTGTAAAGTTTTAAAGAGGAAAACAGAATAACCTTGTACATTGTGAGGAATCGAAATATTAATTATTATTGTATTTAGTTTTATTATTGTCACACAGTAAAGGATCCAGGTTCTCAACTCAGCCTGCCCAGCTACCATCACTTGCTAGCACTTTTCCAAGACATCTGACGATATGTTTGGTAGACTGAGAAAACACCAATTCTGTTTATTAAATAATTCTTCTCTGGAGAAGTTCTGAGTAAGACCAGTAGGATGGGTCTACTACAGTCAAATAGAGCTAGAGAGAAGAATCTAGCAATCCATAAATCACAACCACATTCCCAGGTTTAGATAGACCTGTAATTATTTGGCAGGAAGATCATTTCAAATATGTAATTCCCCCCAAATTACAAAATGCCACTGATTATAACCAGTGGGCTGAAAAGCAAGTACAGTGAGAGAAAGGAGAGGGAACGAATGCTCAGAGGAACGTGCCAGTTAAGAGAAAGAGGGGAGAGGGAAAGGGAAGCCCAGGCTGTGGTGTGATTCTTTAAAAATGGAATATATCGGGGGCCGGCCCAGTGGTGTAGTGGATAAGTTCACATGCTCCACTTTGATGGCCCCGGGGTTTGCAGGTTCAGATCCCGGGTGCCAACCTATGCACAGCTCATCAAGCCACGCTGTGGTGGCACCCCACATAAAATAGAGGAAGATGGGCATAGATGTTAGTGCAGGGACAATCTTCCTCAAGCAAAAAGAGGAAGATTGGCAACAGATGTTAGCTCAGGGCCAATCTTCCTCACCAAACAAAACAAAACAAAACAAAACAGGAATATCCTAGAGTGGTGGTTCTCAAATGCTGGCCTGCTGCAGAACCACCTGGAGGGCTGCCTAAAGCACAGCTTCCTGGAGTTTCTGATTCAGTAGGTCTGGTCTCGGGTGAGGCCAGGGAATTTGCATTTCTAACAAGTTCCCTGGTGAGGCTGAGGCTGCTGGTCAGGGGACCACACTGAGAACTGCTGGATTAGAATATAGGAAGAAGAGAGGTGAAACTTTCAGCAGAAAGAGGGTATAATCAATCACTGAGCAAGATTTCTGTGATATGGGATAAAAGACACAAAGAGAAGGCGTAATCTTGAAAAACACCACGGCCATCTCCTCCTGGGAGGTCAGAGGAACAGACCCGTGGGGAGAGGAAGCAGAGCGTGATTTCAGCAGAGGGCAGTGGAAGGTGACTAAGCATCTGGGAAAGCTTAACAGCCCAGGCAGAGAAATGGGTACTGACTCTTTCGAGCTCTGGACGGTTTAGAGAATGTAGTTGAGATCAAAGTACTATTTACTTCCATTTTCTTCTAATTAAACATTCACTTCTCTCTGAATAGATGTGTATGAAACAAACTCTCAGAAATTGTGGTTCGTTTGCCAATTATTGTTTTTGTATATTACAATTATGTTTAGACCTCAAACAATACATCCCTCTTCCCCCAAAAAATGTCAGCACACGTGCTTTTCAGTCTAACTGAAAAACAGGCAAGAGTAGGGTCTTGTGAGAGGAAAATTCAGTTTTGCTTTTATAAAAACGGAGTTGCCAATGCTCTTGTTATCTTTTTGACAGTTGTCTCTCTGTTGCAGTGTTGTCTAGACGGGGTTAAGAAATTTGTAGAGTTTGGCAAATTTTGAATTCCTGAAGGGTTTGGACACTTGGAGTTCTTTTGAGCTGGCCAGAAATCTAACGGCAAAAGAAAGATGAAATAAAGAAGAAATGGAAAACCTAGAGTTAACTGGATTGTTCTTGTCCCCTCCAGAAATAGGATTTTTCACTGTCTTATACATAAATGTCTTCCATAAAGGAGCCCAGACAAACCTCCAGAATATCAAATTATTAGGCAGAGTTTCCAGAGACCCGAGACATGACTGTCTCCTTGCACTAAACTTGTGGCTCACACCACAGGCCTTCAGAATAATGGTCCATGGCTTCCACTGCTATCACTTGAAGCAGAGGGCATGGATTTTGTGAACCATGGCCTGTGAAGCCCATGGACTTTGCCTCTTCACAGGACCGGTTTTTCCTTTTCAATTTTCAGGATTTGGTCTCAGTTTCCTATACTGATAAAGGTGGGATTTAACTTTGATTTTAATGCAAATTTTATGGAAATTGGCCTTTGTTTTATTCCCTGAATTGAATTTTGGCTCAGGAAGTACACTGTATTAGGATTTAGGGGCCTGTCGCTTTCTGTGTTGCCTTGGGCTGGACGTTCATCTTCTACAGACTTTGGTTTCCCATCCACGCAATTCAAGGACGAGACACTGGATGCTTTCCCAGGGCCCCTCAACTCTCCCTGGGCTCCCCCAACCCCAGCTCTCTGGTTCTAGAATGTACACAGTGAGTCATTTTATGTCCCTTTTTTCTCCTTTGTCTTTCTTTCTCATTTAGAAGATTGCATCTGATATGCATATCTTTAAATCTTCAGGTTAGAGTCCTGATTTTTTTTTCTTATCGTCTGAATTTAGTCCTTTAGAAACCATAATGGGCTTTCACCAGGAAAGTGATAATATTCAGGCCAGGTATTATATCACATTCATTTTTCTGTCTTCTGAGATCAATTCAGTTAACATTTTTCATATCTCCTTCACAAAGCACTTTATGTAAGTATAATGTTACAGTGAATTTAATCTGGCTAACAGTGACATAGTTTAATGCTTCATAAATTCTCTAGTTTGCCAGCCAGTTGAATGCTGCAAACTAACTGACAAGGTGATGGTACATCGTTGCTCGTGGTGATTTATGCAAATTGATTATAATTAATTTTTTTCTTTAGGAATTGTCAGGACTAGAATGCATATCAATATCTTCAGCCCTCAAGCCAATGCTACTACAATGCTAGTGTCACATTCAGTGTTCACTGCTATGGAAATTATATGCAGATGATAAGTTCTATTGATCTAAAGAACAACTGATAAAAATTTCTTAGACATTCTCGTAACCAGGATATTGTAATACACCTAATTTACAGAGAAACTTTCTCCCATAATGCAACATAGCTTTAGTAACACAACAAGCCAGAAAACCACATTAAGAACATTCCTATTTTGCTTTATGAGCACATCAGAAAAACAAGTTTTGATATTTGGTTTTGGCTTCCCAAGAACATACTCCAGACCAATTAATGAAATAAATTATATAAATAATGACTCCTTTAAATAGTTTTATACCATGATATAACTAGGAGGACCAATTCCTCCCCTTCTTTCTAGAAAGGTCAAAATGAAAATGTTCTTTCTGTTTTTAGCACACTATTTTGGATATTAACCCCATATTAGATATATTGTCTGCAATAGTTTTTACCATTCCATAGGTTGCTTTTCATTTTGTTGATTGTTTCCTTTCTGTGCAGGAGCTTTTTAGTTTGGTGTAGTTCCACTTGTTTATTTTTGACTTTGTTGCTTGTGATTTATGATGTCATATCCAAAAAAACCATTACCAAGACCAATGTCAAGAAGTTTTTCCCCTATGTTTTCTTCTAGGAGTTTTATGGTTTCCATTCTTACATTTAAGTCTTTAATCTATTTCGAGTTAATTTCTGTAAGTGATATAAGATAGGGGTGCATTTTCATTCTTTTACGTGTGAATATCCAGTTTTCCCAGCACCATTTATTGAGGATAATGTCTTTTCTCTATTGAGTATTCCTGGCTCCCTTGTCAAATATTAGTTTACCACAAATGCTTGAGTTTATTTTGATTCTGTCCCATTGGTCTGTATGTCTGTTTTTATGCCAGCACTGTACTGTTTTGATTACTGTAGCTTTATAACATACCTTGAAATCAGGAAGTGTGATACCTCCTGCTTTTTTGTTCTTTCTCAGGATTGCTTTGGTTATTTGGGGTCTTTTGTGGTTCCATATAAGTTTTAGGATAGTTTTTTCTACTTCTGTAAAAAATGCCATTGGAATCTTGATAAGAATTGCATTGAATCTATAGATGGCTTTGGGTAGTATGAATGTTTTAACAATATTCTTCCAATTCATGAACATGGGATAACTTTCCATTTATTTGTCTTCTTTGATTTCTTTCATCAATGTCTTATAGTTTGGGGTGTAGAGATCTTTCAAGTCCTTCATTAAATTTATTCCTAAGTATTTTATTTTTGATGCTATTGTAAATGGGATTATTTTCTTTATTTCTTTTCAGATACTTTGTTGTTAGTGTATAAAAATGCTACTGATTTTTGTATGTAATTTGGTATCCTACAACTTACTGAATGTATTGATTAGATCTAACAGTGTTTTGGTGGAGTCCTTAGAACTTTCTCTATACAAAATCATATCATCTGTAAATAGAGACAATTTTATTTCTTCCTTTCTAATTATGATGCCTTTTTTTTTCTTGCCTGAATGCTCTGGCAAGGACTTCCAGTACTATGTTGACTAAGAATGGTGAGAGTGAGCAACACTGTCTTGTTCCTGAAATTTTTTTTCTTTCTGCTTTTTCTCTCCAAATCCCCCCAGTACATAGTTGTATATTTTAGTTGTGGGTCCTTCTAGTTGTGGCATGTGGGACGCCGCCTCAGCATGGCTTGATGAGTGGTGCCACGTCCATGCCCAGGGTCCAAACCAGCAAAGCCTGGGCTGCTGCACCGAAGCACGCAAATTTAACCACTCGGCCATGGGGCTGGCCCCTTGTTCCTAATCTTAAAGGAAAAGATACATACATTGGGTATGATGTTAGCTGTGGGCCTGTCACATATGCCCTTTATTATATTGCAGCACTTTCTTTCTATACCTAATTTGTTAAGAGTTTTTATCATGAACAGATATTCAATTTTGTCAGATGCTTTTTCTGTATGCATTGAGATGATCATATGATTTTTTCTTTCATTATATTAATGTGATTTATCACATTGATTTACATAAGTTGAACTAACCTTGCATTCCTGGGATAAATCCCACTCAATCATGATCTTTTTAATGTGCTGCTGAATTTGGTTTGCAAGTATTTTATTGAGAATTCCTGCATCTATATCCATCAGTGATATTGACCTGTGGTTTTCTTTTCTGGTAGTGTCTTTTCTGGCTTTGGTATCAGGTTAATATTGGCCTCATAAGATAAGTTTGGGAATGGTCCTGTGTCTTCAATTCTTTTGGAAGGGTTTGAGAGGGATTGGCATTAATTTTTCTTTAAATGTTTGGCAAAATTCACCAGTGAAGCCATCTTGTCCTGGGAGATTAGTTCTTCTCCCATCTAGTTCTTTGTTGGGAGATTTTTGATTACAGATTCATTCTCCTTACTAGTAATGGATCTGTTCAGATTTTCTATTTCTTCCTGATTCAGCCTGGTAGGTTGTACATTTCTATGAATTTTTCCATTTCTTCTAGGTTGTCCGGGTTGTTGGCATATAGCTGTTCATAGTAGCTTCTTATGATCTTTTGTATTTCTGTGGTCATAATGTCTCCTTTTTCATTTCCAATTTTGTTGATTTGGGCCCTCTCTTGTTTTCCTTGGTTAGTCTAGCTACAAGTTTGTCAATTTTGTTTATCTTTTCAAAGAATCAACTCTTAGTTTTGTTAATATTTTCTATTGTTTTCCTCTTCTCTATTTCATTTATTTCTGCTCTAATCTTTATTGTTTCCTTCCTTCTGCTAACTTTGTTCTTTTTCTAGTTCCGTAAGGTGTAGAGTTATGTTGCTTATTTGAGCTTTTTTTGTTTCTTAACGTAGGCATTTATTTCCATGAACCTTCCTCTTAAAACTGCTTTTGCTGCATCCTTGAAGTTTTGGTATGTTGTGTTTTCATTTGTCTCAAGATATTTTTTATTTATCCTTTAATTTCTTCTTCGGTCCATTGGTTGTTCAGGTCATATTCTATTTAAAATGCACTGGATGCTAAGCAAGTTGACTTTAGATATTTTCTTATTCAATTATTATTACTAAGCACCACAATGTAGAGATTATCTCTATTTTTATAAATGAGGAAACAGACTAAGGTAGGTTAAGTAATTTGTCCCATGTCACTGTCTTGGTAATAGAATCCCTGGTCAATCCCCTTTGCGGAAATACTTTCAGCACCAGCGCCCCCCCCCCCCCCCAACACAACAATTTCTCTTGGTAACAAAGCTTCTGTTCTTTGATCACAAGAACTAAAATAGTTATAAATTTTTGGTATTAGATAAAAAAGAACTGATTGCACCAGGATTAAAGCATAGTAGTTTGAATTTGTCTTGTTATATAAGTTTGTACTTGGCTTTAATAATATCATTTAAAGAGAATTGTGTGTCATTTGAACATAGGAAGCCAAGTTCCAAAGTCTGATTGGCTTTAATGCATCTGGGCAGCCAAGCCCAATTGCCAGAGCAAACTTAGTAAGACCTGAGACTAAACCAATGTGGTTCTATGAGAGGGAAGGTATGAGACAGCCCACAGCAACAGGACACTGCCTCTATTTTCTATAGATGACATGGCATCTGATGAAACCCACTGGGGGATGATCTTATGAACTCACAAAAGACCTAGGTTTTTTTGAGGACCCTTGGACTATAGGAATGATTCCATCTACACTTCTTCATCACCAGCATAAGGCTGGTATGTTGGAGTCATATGATAATGGTTCTTGGTACATTCTCCACACTCGGTGAACTTGCATCTCTAGGAATGAGGCTTCTCATTAAGAACTGGAAAACTCATTCTAATGTACATGGATATAGTCACTTAGGGGTCACTAAAGAAGCTACAGAATACAACTGTTTTATTCTAAAATCCAAGTTGTTTTTGTTATATTGTTTAAGGAGAAATGATCTTACTCTGTTTTTATAGCCCTGAACCAAATCTGTAGTCCATACTCAACAACTGCTCTACCATCCTTCACTTTCTCTTGTTCCACCCACACCCAATATCCCCCTATTCTCACATCCTCCAGGCACTTCTTTCTCTTCCTATCTTTATACAGACAGTTTCTAGTGGCTGCAAAATCTTGTCTACCTTCTAATCATTTTTTGATACTCAGTTCATATGTCAATATTTCTGTGGATTTTTCCACTCTACTCAGTCTCCCTTCAATTTCCCATGGTACTTTGCATGCAGCACTCTCCACTCCACAGTGAAGTAGGGGGTCGGCAACTTTGGTCTTCCCTCTGTGAAGTGTCAGAATAGGGAAAGGCAGTATGATAAAGAAAGAAAATAGCTTAGGAGCTACAGAGTAGTGGCCTGAACCCTAGCTCTATCACCTCCAGCCATCTTTCTGGGTCTAAGTCTCAGCTTCCTTAGCTTTAAAGTGAGAGCAACAATGACTACCTCAAAAGTTTGCCACAAAGTAAATGAGATAATTGATACAAGACATAGACTATAAAAGATCTATGTCTTTAAAAATAATTTATCATATAGTATTTGAAACACACAAAAGAATTTATGTAATGTGTAGGTTATATAGCATACCAGCCAAACAAACACCCTTGAATGTATTATTCAACATAAGAATTCAAATATTAGCCCTGTCATGGATGCTACTGTGTGTACTTCCCTTCCCATCCCTGTCACCCAAAACTAACTATCCTGAAATGTATGCGTTGCCTTCCCTTCTCCTTCAAAATGTTGTTTTAACATATGCAAATCAACTAAAATTTATGGTTTCATTTTATATTTATCCCTATTTCTGTTTGTCACTGCAGTCAATTCAATGTTACTATAGATAATATTTCATTATTTGATTATTGCACAATTTATTTAGCACTATACTGTCATTAGTATATGATATAAACATTTGGGTTCCCACATTTTCCTATTATGAACAATGCTTTTTTTACATGAAATACTTGACATGTTATCATTGTGCAAATTTTAGGTGTACAACATGTTCTTTTGATACATTTATAATCGCAATATGATTGCCATTGTTGTGATAATTAGCACCTCTACCACATTATATAATCCTTTCTTTTTAGTGGTTGAAATCATTAAGTTCTGGTCTCTTAGTGATTTTGATGATGATAATACAATATTGTCGTCTGTATTCACTATACTGTGCATTAGATCTCTAGGGCTTATTTACTACTTGTTACAAGTTTGTACCCTTAATTACCCCTGCCCCCGATCCCCTGGTAACCACCACTTTACTTTCCGTTTTAATGAGTTTGGCTTTTTCAGGTTCCACAAATAAGTGATATGACACACTGCTTGTCTTTCTCTGTCTCACTTATCTCACTTAGCACAATATTGAACAATGTTAATATGAACATTTTGTACAGGTTTTCTTTTTCCCCATGTGAGAATTTCTCTAGTGCGTATACCTAAAAGTGGCGTTGCTGATTTGTAGAGTAGTGCACGGTCAACTTTACTAGGTAATGTCAAATCTATATCCAAAGATGTTATGTCTATTAATGAATATATTGGTTGTATAAGTTGGCCTTTTGAAAGAACTTGCTTTTGGTCTTCTGATCATCTTATTTAATTAATGTCTCCTCTTACCTTTAATATTTATTCCTTTCTACTTTCTTAGGGTTCATGTTATTGTTCTGATCCTTCTTAAGACTGATATTATTGTAATTTTTAACCTTCTTTTCTTATATAAGTGTTTCAGAAAATATGATTCTCTGTAAGAATCATTTTAGATGACTTCCCGGTTTACAGAATATTAAAAATAATTTTTTTTGTCTTGTTGGGGATTATTGCCGTTTTATATAGACAGTATTTAGGTGGGTGGCATTACCTACATTTTCGCAGTGGTACCAATGTTTTAGTTTTGATTTGTAGTAGATATAGATTACTTAGTTCTACGTATTTTATATTTCCGTTGTACATTATTTTGAGGCTTTAGAAGTGTGAAATTTTCCAAATATGTCTTTTCTTTACACTTATTTTGTTATTGATATTTCACTTAATTACATTGCGATCCCTTCTCATTTTCTCCATCCCTTTCCCCTTTCCCACCTCCCCTTCTCTGCTATTCTCGCCTCTCCTCTTTCCCTTCCTCCATCCTTCACTCTCTCCTTTTCTCCCCAACTAATGTGTTGATTCACAAGCACTGTTTAGTGTACTTATTGTTATCTCAGCCTGCAGTTCTACCAGCTAAGAGATGGCTGAGATTTTCTACCTGATGCTACTTCCTCCCTCTTTAGGGTGGTCTGTCTTCAGTTTGCTTGAGTCATTTTATTATTTACCTGGTCTCTGCCTTAAACAGTCTTTCACCATAATTTATATATTGTAGAGGCTCCATAAATATGTCAGATGAACCTTCACTCTCAAGTCTGAGACTTTTCAACCTGCATCAGATAAGACAAGTTGGTTTCAAGTAAGAGAAAACCCAATTCCTGAGATGGATCAAAAGTTGACATTTTTAGAAAGCCCACAAATTTTCCTTAATGTAAATAGATACAATGCATCACTGATTATTACTGCCAGATATTGACTCTGTTTGGTTTGATAAGGGAATAAAAATTAATTATAATAGCCACTACTTTGAGCAAGTACCACATTCCAGCCTCAATAAGAGACAGCAACAATTCTCTGAGGCAAAGGTTACCATTCCCATTTTACAGCTCAGGCAATGGTTCCTTCAGAGACTATAGAGCCTGTCCACAGAGTTGGCATTTGGCAGAGAAGGGATTTTAGCTGAGATGTGACTGCCCCCAAAGCCCATGCTATTGATCATCCTGCCCCAAGTTTCAGGCTGAGAAAATGAGGGGAGAGGGCCTAGTGTCCTTAAATCCTCCTCTAGTATATAATAGTTTAATATCTTACTGAACTTGTCTCGAAAGAAAATACTCTTATTTAACAAATTAGCTGAAGGTGCCAATGAACAGCTCTGGCATCTTGAGAAAGACAACTAACAAAATGAAGTCCAGCCTGGCCATCTGTGTCATGGAGTGGTTGGACCAAATGGCATTAAGGGCCCTTCCGAGTCTGAGATTTGCTGTATAATTTAACTTTCTGATTACAAATATTAATTAGGCTTTACTAGACTGTGAGCCGTTGAAGGTATTCCTGATTTATGGTTAATCTCTTAGCTGCCAGCCAGAGCCTGTTTCTGCTTAGATTTTCCAGAAACTATTGGTGACTTGAATTCGAATATCCAAGGTGGAATTTTGACATAAAATTAAAATAGATTTTAAGAATTCTTTTCAACTTTAATTCAGATAAGACATAGCTAAATCTTTCCTTTTGTGCCTCCTACATATTGGCAGTCATTATCCACTACTACAATTTGAGTTTTATTCAAGCTTTTGCTTACCTGCTAGCTGACTAGAGTAACCATGGCTGGGTGACACATTAACACAAATTGTTGCAACTTTCAAGAAATTCCAGTGATAAAACTCGCTTAAAATGAACCATATATGACTTTCAAAATGCGCCTATATCTATCACATTTATATTCAAATACCCTTGGATGATATGTCTAATAGTCATAATTACTGACTAAATAATAAAGACATCCCTAATAATAAGCATGAATACGATTAAATTATTCCATTCTAATGTGCTGAATACATGCTGCTTTCACAAACACTAAAATTATTTCCATTATATGACGTAAAAAATGGAGTACTGAACGCTAGTAAAAATGGATTGCAAGATTATAAAACAGAAGCAGCCTATTTTATTGTTTAAATAATAAAGCTTAGGTGGGGCTGGCCCAGTGGTGTAGTGGTAAAGTGCGCACATTCAGCTTCACTGGCCCGGGGTTCGCCGGTTCAGATCTCAGGTGTGGACATGGCACCACTTGGCAAGCCATGCTGTGGTAGGCATCCCACATATAAAGTAGAGGAAGATGGGCATAGACGTTAGCTCAGGGCCAGTGTTCCTCAGCAAAAAGAGGAGGATTGGCAGTAGATGTTAGCTCAGGGCTAATCTTCCTCCAAAAGAAAAATATATATATATATCTCTTACAAATAATAAAGCTTAGGAACAGAGCAGACAAAAACACTGATCAAGAAAATAAGGTTCAGGATTAGCAAATTACTTAATTCTGTGCTGTAGCCACATAGAAGGTACCCCCCAGAAGATATTTAAGTTTCAATATAAGGCAATTAGTAGAATTTAGTAAAGAACAAAAAGTAATTATGGAAAGTTTAACATCGGGAAAGGACTACAAATGGAAATCACAGGTTAAAAATGAAACTAATGTGCTCAGTGCATGGTTGATACAGTTAAAGATGTTATTTTTCTCTTTGAAAATAGCGTGCTGCATGGCTATACCTTATTTTTAGGTAATATAATTACTCCACTGCCTGTAATGAAATTTATTAAGACAGTAATTTTAAAATACAGCAAATTAACACAAGGACTTGAAAAAGTATTTACCAAGAAAAAAAGAGAAAGTTAACACTGGGTTTTTTCTCTTTATTAATTAAGAGGCGGTCCTATCACAGCTGTGCAAGGCTGGTTAATTAGAGCGAACAGGCGTTGCGAGCGGAAGCCCTTTGCTTTCGTTCTTATTTCTCTTGTTTAATGTGCACGTTCCTCTTGAGCATCCTCCGCTTCAGTAACGACAAAGAAGAGCTGCATTTGATTTGTAACTTGAAGTCCTTCTCTAAAGAATGGCCTCAGAACATTTTATAGCATTTCCTGAAAGGCTTGAATATGAAAGCCTTCCTAATACTCTGACACCTCAGACAGCGCAAAGAGCTTTTGATGAATTTGTTAATGAAGTTAAATGTCCTCCATCAAAATGTCTTTCTACTTGACCTGCTTAAAACAAGAAAGTCCACCTTTCTGTTGAACTGTTTCTCAGTGTTGTTGAATTCTCTTCTTTAGTAAATATCCATAATAGATTTTGTGTTTGCAAGTATTTCCTTTAATTTCCTTGAACTTATAATATTTAATACTTAAAGATAGAGATTTACAATCGCTAAACATGGTAAAAGTTTTAAGCAATTTTGCTTTAAAAACTTCAAGGAATAAGAATTTTTTTCCAGTAAAATAATATATTGACGTCAATTGTAAAGCTTAAAATATCTGTAAAGACCCCTCTTCCACAGGAAAGGACTGCTGAGCTATGATTCTCTCTGTTTTCTCTTCTCCATTCTCTCTACCACCTGCACCTCAGACACACATTTTCTGTTATCTCTGGCCTCTGGTCTCTCTGCCACTCTGCCTCGCCCAGTCCAAACCATTTCACTGCTTGCAGATTAATCTTCCTGAAGTCAGCAATATTATGAGAATTCTTTTATAATGACTTATTTCAAATTGGGCCCACACTGTCCCATGCTTATACTTTTTCCCTCTTTGGAGTGTCCAGCGTCACTTCCATTTGATCCATCTTAGGCATTGTTTATGGCACATGTTGTAAACATAGCTGTCCATTCACAGTGTAGGTTGTTGCTGGGAAGCACCTGTCTACACTGACTGTGTCATGATACCTTTTACATCCAGTGGGATGTGATAGGGTGGTGGTGGGTGGGTCATTTTACTGGGCTCTGGCCAATGGAATACATGCAGAATTGACAGGTGCCACTTCTATACCTGGCCCATAAAATATACAAGCATGATTGCCCATGCGCTCTCTTTCCCCTCCAGGTGGGACTTCTACACCCTAAACGACTGTAGAGAGCAGCTCTCCCCACCCCGCTGCTGCCGTCACTTGGACTTTCAGTGAGTGAGAAATAAACGTCCGTTTTGTTAAGCCGCTGAGATTTCACGGTTCTCTCTTTAGCAGCCAACTTCAACCTATACAGGGCATTTTTAAACTATGTCCTTCATAACAACTTACCAAGTGAAGAAAATTGAAATTTGGTTATTCAAGCAAATTATTTTCACAGCTGTAGACAGAGTTTATACTTTCTCTGGGAACACTTAACATAGATAGAGCTCAAGAGAAATACAATGCAAAGAATAAATATAGATGTGAAAGAACTGTCAAAAATTCCAAATGTTCATAAAACACTGCGAATTTTTTAACGTTGTTAGCTAAATGATTACTCTCATAGGAAAAATTTGAGTGCAATCAGATGTGACTTCTACAATGAAGCTTTTAGTATATTAGGGCCAAAATTGATGTTAAAATGAAGAGTTACCTGTTTCATTATATCTATAAAATAAAATTATATAATTTATATAATTATCTATGTGATTATACTATAAAATAATATTTTAGTGAAGAGTAAAATATAAATTGTCATAAACTTATAAACTATCATATGTAACTTCTCTAAAATTATATTTCTGAGATACCCCAACCTGATACTGTCATTTATTTAGAATAAAATCTAAATTCCGTACCATAGTATTCAGTCTTGCATAGCGGAGTTTCTGCCTATTTTTCAGTCTTAACATCTTCCTTGTTTTCATTTCTTTTTCTTTTTTATTCCTTCTTTTACTCCCCCAGTAAAAATTAATCTAGTACTTTGTGAACCCACATGCTCTTCAACCCTTTACATTGTCAAACTTTTAATTTTCCTATTGATTATATATAAATATAATACCTGACTTATTTGTAATCTTTATTTTCATTTCCCTAACCAAAAATAATGTTGCCTATATTTTTCATGTTTATGCCATTAATTTTTTCCTCTTCTGTGAAGTGCTTCTTCCTCTCCTATGTTGATTTTCTTTCTATTGGTTAGTAGAGCTTGGCTTATTGGTTTATAGTTCTCTATATATTCTTGTTACTATTTCTCTGTTGGACATATATGTTTTCTACCAGTTTTAACTTTTTTTGATATTCTTTAAGATGTCTTTTGATAAGAAAATTTCTCAAGTTCAATAAAGTTAAATATATCCAACGTTTAGTGCTTTGTATCCTCCTTAAGATACAAATCTATACATTCCTCTAGAATTTTAAAACTTTATTTTTAACATTAAAACCCTTAATGTCTGGAGTTGTTTTTCTTCCTAATATTGTTTGCTTGGTGATAACCTCTTTTCTAACTCCATTTATTGAATAATCTCTCTTTTATTTCCCCCTAAAGATCTGACATGCCCCGACATAAGTACTCAGTCTTTTGTAGACTTTCTATTCTCCTCACTGAGTCAAATTCTTTACCCCCGATATTACAAGATCTTTGTTTCTACAATCTTCTAATTGTTCTCAGAACTGTCCTCACATCATTCATAGGATAGATGTCTCTTTTGTCTTCTTCTTCAGTAGAATTTTGACAGTTCTTAGTTCTTTATTACCCTACATAAATTATAGAATCCACTTATAAAATTCTAAGTATTAAAATAACTTTTGGGATTTTATTGGAATTACACTACTTTTATAAATTAATATGAATAGATTTCATCTTTTGACAATTTTTTTTATTTTTGTTTCTCATATACATCCCTATTTAGTTCTTTTTAATGTTGTATAATAATTTTTAATATATTTTAAGGTAGTCAGAGATTTTTGGTCATATTCATTCCTAATAATACTACCAAAATAATTTCTAATACTATTTTAAGTTATAATTTTTTTTTAAATTATATGTTCTAGGTGTTTGTCACTGGAATATAGAAATACAATTGACTATTGTTTATTAGTTTTATATCCAATTGCTTTGCTAAATCATCCTATTTTTATAATAATTTTCTCTATATTCTTTAGCAGTTTTCTATGTAAATGTTTTTATCATCAGCAAATGACAGTTTATTTCCTTTTTTTCCCTCCATTTTTATTCCACTAATCTGATTGTCATTTCTTAGTATGCTGGCTTGAGCTTCTAATTAAAAGTTGAATACAAGTGACTTTAGTAAGCATCCTTGTCACATCCCTAATTTTAAAGGAAATAATTAAACATGATAGGATTTATATATTTTAAATGGCAATTCTTTATCAAACTTGAAAAGTTCTATTCCAAATTTACTAAATTTTTATGAAGAATGGGTATTAAATTGTATCAACCACATTTTCTGTGTCTATTGAAGTGACTGCTTATTTTTTATCTTTTAAGCTAATGTGTTAACTACATTTATGGATTTTTCTAACTTAAATACCTTGCACATAAAATTTAAACACAATTTACTCATAAAATAGCCTATTTTCACAGACTATTGTATTCCCTTTGCTTATATTTTGGTCAGAACTTTTGCACTATGTCAAGTATAACCTGGTAAAGTTTTAGTTTTCTTTTTCTCCTAATGACTCTATCTGGTTTTGACAGTAAGAATCTTCTGGCCTGGTAAGACAATTGTATTTTAAGGAAAAGTTTTTGTAATGTTTGAATATTTGTACTCTAAGATACTCTAGTGCAACTTTGTTGTTTAGTTCATTGATTCGACCTTTTTGGGTTTTTTTGGAGTATAATTGACGTACAATATCCTATTGGTTTCAGGTATACATCATCCTGACCTTGTTTTAATTTTTTCTTATTATTTTTTGAGACTGATTTCTATTCCACGAAGTTGCCAATTTCTTTCTTATGTGTCTTTCATCTGTAAAACATTTACCTCTTGTCATCACATGGCTAGTTATCATCTCTGAGAGGCCTCTCCTGACCACACCTAAACCAGTCTCTCCATTAATTCTCATAATACTCTATTGTGCTACTGCTCACTTTCTTCAAGACATAATCATAATTTCAAATTATGTTGTTTATGTATATTTGCCTTTCACAATCCAACTCCTCCTACTAGACTGCAACAGCCTTCTGGACTAAAATCTTAGTTTTCTGCTTTACTATTCTACATCCAGACCTTGGAAGCACTTATGGCATATAATAAATATTCTTAAATATTTGTTGATGAATTTCCTGCAGCTTGGCCCTAGAAATTATTGAAAAGAAAATGCTTAAGTGTTGACATTGCTAGTCCTCAGAAATATAAATAAACTGAAATAAAAAAATTATGGATCATTCTAAATGCCCATACTTTTGTGTGTGTATGATACTATAATTAGTTATGGAAGTTTCTGAGTTAAAAAAGAAAGTGAGAACAACATGATTTCCAGTACACATAGTTTTCCTAATGTGATCTTACAAATCATGAGGGGGACTTGAGAGGAGATTTGTAACTTTGAATACAATTATGAAGGGTCATTTTAATTGATTAGAATGTCCTTTGACAAATTAAATTGAAAAATTTAATTACATAAGAAATGAGTTAAAGAAACAATAAAGAGAGTAGAGAGAGAGTGAATTGAAATGAACCATTTGGCGGCAAGCATAGCATATGTGATGGTTGATTTTATGTGTCAACTTGACTAAGTTGGGGCACCTAGATATAGGTTAAACATTATTATCTAGTGTGTCTGTGAGGGTGTTTCAGGAAGAGATTTACATTTGGATCAGTAGACTGAGTCAAGCAGATTGCCCTCACCAATGTGGGTGGGCCTCATCCAATCTGTTGAAGGCCTGAATAGAAAAAAATTGTGGAGGAACAGAGAATTCACTCTTCTTGCCTGACTGGTTGAGCTGGGACATTGGTCATCTCTTGCCCTCAGACTAGGACTTACACTATTGCTGTTCTTGGTTCTCACAACTTTGAACTTCGACTGGAACTACATTGCTGGCTTTCCTGGGTCTCCGGTTTGCAGATGGCAGATCACGAAACTTTTCAGCCTCCATAACTGTGTGAGCCAATTCTTTACAGTACTTCTCTCTCTATATATTGATAGACAGACAGACAGACTGAGTAGAAGCCTATTGGTTTTGTTTTTCTGGCGGACCCTAATACAGCATCTATCACCACCAGATTTTAAATGTAGTGTGATGATTTCAGATAAGTTCAGGTACCTAGTGAGTTACAATTAGATATATGGTGAATCTTACAATAATTTTTAAGAACCAATATTTTATTTAACTTAAAGTATGTATAGTTTTTTAATCTTTTACCCAACTATTGAAAATCTTTATAAATGATTATTTTATTATACCCTATTAATTAGGCATCAGATTGTGTTTCTAGTCATTTGTTTAAATATGAGTTTCACCTAAAAGACTGAGAGCAGTGAGGATAAAGGCCCGGCCAGGAATAATGCAATGTTTTACTTAAAATGCCAACTGGAAAGAATTATATGTGAATCAACATGAAACTAACTACTACATATCATAATAATGCCTTATGTTTTTAGAAATTTTTATAATTCCACAAAGTACTTTTACTTGCATTGTCTCCTTTTACTCTCATAATTTCAGTGTGATAGCATATGACCCATATTTAACAGCAGTGGAAGCTGAAACTCAGGTAGATTAAAGACTGTTGACATTCACATAACAATCGGTACCAAAAAAATACAAATGGGTAACACTGAAATAGTAAGATGCGGTTCTAAAAGTCACCATGGAAACATATCTTTAGCCACTGGAGGAATAAAAGTTATAACAGCATATGTAATATATGCATTATGCAATGCTAATATGTTTCTATTTAAACTAATTAATATACTAATTAACATACTTTTAAAAATCCCAAAAGCAATGAAAGAAGATTAAATAACTTATTTCCACTGGAAATCAAAATATTAATTTATATATTTCCTGAGTGTCCAACAATATTTGGAAATTACTAAAAAGAAAATGCAATATTTCTAATGGAATTAATATTTAATGCAATGTTTTATATTTATACTTTTCAAGATAATTGGTTGACATAATTAAGAATTAATATAAGGTAAACTAAAATGATAACTTCAATTGAAATTGGAAAAATGGTTTTAGAACTTTTATGCCACAAATTCTAACGACTAGAACATTATAGGAGTAAATGTCTGTAACGTGTGTGCCTAGAAGGAAGGCTGGAGGTGGGGAGTAGAGGGACTGTAATATGGACTCAAATGATTTTCTGGGGTCTGATAACAAAATACACTAAATTATAGTTGTGATATGCTCCAAAGTACGTTCAATAGAAAAAAAATAATTCCCAAGAAAGTACAATGATCATCGAGTCACGTGCTTTTTGATTAGTCAGTCTGAAAAAGGTCTGATCACCAAATCATGAAAATCTCCAGGGTTTTATACTTAAAGAAAAAAAGCCAGAAGGTCTCCAACTTTAAATTGGGGAAGAGTTAAGGAAATAGCATTGTCTCTTTGAGGACGTGAACACAACTGACATGGGCTGGGGAGTTGTGAGATTGTCTCTATGTCCCTGGCCACCCACCTGAGTCAACAACATCTGCCTCCTGCCCACAAGCGTCCTCCTGGTCTGTTCCTGGATGGTCTCTAATAGGTCAACATTTGCATGAAGACCCATCAAAGACTGGCTTCTCAGGTCCTGACATCCTCCCCTTCCCTTGGACACAACCTGACCTTTCCCGTAACCTGGAAGTGCAGCACGTCTACCATCTTGATTTCAAACATCCATTCTCAGTAACTTCTCTCTCCCTCCAGATCCCTTATTCTAGTAACCCTATTACTAACACTATTGTAACCCATTAGACTTTTATTTCATTGGATCCATCCTCTTTTCCCCATCTATAGCTTTCTCCTATACTCACTTGTCTCCTCATTCAGCTTAGATTCTATTGCTTATCAAGTTATTAACTACCTCACATGGGCTCTCATCTTCCTTTCCCACTCTTCCATCCTTCATACTCACAAACAGCCTGTTTTGTTGAAACCAATTATCCATCCCCTTCTTGGTGAATTTTTCTTAGTAAAAAGTCACAAAATGGGATAACTGGTTTCACTTTAAGTTTATGATCACAAACCTCAGTCACTCAACACTGCTGGATAATACCATTCTTTCTCACTTTCTGACAAATTCATATTTTTTTCTCTGTCCTCAAATCATATTCCTTGTTTTTCTCCCTCACTGCCGGTCATACCCTCTCAGTTTCTTTTGCTGCTTCCTAATCCTTTTCCCAGCCTGTGACTTTCTTCAGAGCTTAGTCTTGGGTTCCCTTCTGTTTTCTATCTAGGTTTTTCTCTGTGACTTCATCCATTCATGCAGCTGGAAACATCATCACTATACTGTGGACTACCCAATTGACATCTCCACCCTCCAGAACTTCTCTGAGTTCCAGATTTGTATATCCTCCTGCCTCCCTGACATTTCGAGTTGTGTGACTAATGGAGAAGATGCCCCCAGCCTCCTGAGGATACCACCACCTCGTCTCACCTTATGCTTTCATGGTCTTCTTTGAATCTCACTGGGGCCTCCAGGATCTCTCCAAGATCCAACAGCTGAAAGATTACCCCCTGGCACAGCAGGAACACAAGATTGCTTCTGCGTTCTGGCTAGCATCTCTTCTGATCAGCTGGTACCTTTCTTATACAGATGGCTAAATATTTTGAATATCATCCTTGATCATAAGCGTCTCTGCCTTAATTTGCACAAAGAGAAATCTTGATTCTCCCTTTCCTCCTAACTTGGTTGGGTCTCCCCACTTTTTTTTTCTTCCTGGTAAATTATAAACATGTACCAAAGTTAGAACCCACAAAGGTGTTCTCCATGCCCCCTTTCCCTAGTTCTCTACAGGCTACGTATTAGCGATTTCTGACGGATCTGCCTCTAGGTACTATTTCCAATCTACTCATGTCTCCTTGTGTCTACTAAATCTTAGAGCAAATTACCATTTTCTCTCTCACATGGACTACTAAAATAGCCCCCGAAAGGTCTCCCACTTCCACGATCCGCCTCACCCCAACACAAAGCACTCCAGGTGTTTTTTAATCTTAATATATCTCATTATTTCCTTGTTTAAAAAATGTCACGGTTTTCCATTGCACTTAAGATAAAACCCAGCCTTTTATCATACCCTAATCTCTGCATGATCTGGATATTGTCCAGTCCCTCAGCTCTATCTTGCATTCCTCTCACTTATGCTCCAAGCCTGGGTGTGTGTATCATCCACTGGTTCAAAATCCAAGAGACAGTCTCATTTCGGAGCCTTTGTGCTTACCTCCCTTCAGCCTGGAGGGGTCTTCCTCCAATATCTGCAAGGCGGGGCACTTCTCATTCTGTAGTTTGGTTCATTACAATATCATCTCTCCAGAGAGGCCTTCCCTAACTGCCTTCAAGCATCTTGACTACAATATCCTCTTTACTTTTATTTTCTTTATTGCGTATACCACAATCTCAGACTAAACTTGCAGTTGCAATACTTCACCTTTTTGTTTCTTCCAGTAGGAGGACCCTGTGTTGTTTTTCTAGCCTTGATATATAACAACTGTTCACTGCACAATCATTGAAAGAATTAATGAATTTATTGGAATTACAGGCATAGAGATATGGAAGAGACTTAAGAGGGCCTTTAATATAACACTTTGAGTTAACAAATGAGGATATGGATTCTCAGAAAGTCAAATGACAGTCACAGGACACAGTACTAGAGGTGCACCAAGAACTCAGCTGGCTTTCTTAATTCTAGTACAGTGATTAATCCTCTGACTAAAATACAACTCTTGACTCATCCAGAGCCCTCAATTCTATCTGAGTAAGCCTCTGGCTACGGCTTTGCCAAATCAGATGGAATATGTTAACAATAAAAGATAAAAATAACATAACTCTTGCCACAATTAGGGAGATTTTTTTTCTAACTAAAAGCTTAATGTACCTACATTGAGAGATTAAAAATTCCTCTACTATGTCATAAAACAGATGCTTAAAACTGGGCAAAAGGGGCAGGCCCAGTGGTGCAGTGGTTAACTGTGCACATTCCGCTTCAGCGGCCCAGGGTTCGCCAGTTCAGCTCCCTGGTGCAGACATGGCACCGCTTGGCAAGCCATGCTGTGGTAGGCATCCCACATATAAAGCAGAGGAAGATGGGCATGGATGTTAGCTCATAGCCAGTCTTCCTCAGCAAAAAGAGGAGGATTGGCAGTAGATGTTAGCTCAGGGCTAATCTTCCTTAAAAAAAAAAAGGCCAAAAGCACCTTATGCTTCCATCACTTTTCCTCCCCATTTCAGAGACCCAAGCTTTGCACTAATGAGAAAATTGGGGCAGCTGTACCAAATACAGGTGGTATTTGGGTAGGGATGGCAGGGTGCTGCTCTTTCCTTTCTTCCTAGCTTTACAAATCCGTTCAGAAACTTAAACACCAGAATGTTGTATTGGATGATGTACTTGTTTTCCATTACTGCCATAAAAAAATTACCACAGACTTTGTGACTTAAAAGAACATAAATTTATTATCTTATACTACTTTAGATCAGAAGTCTGGTGTGAGTCTCACTGAGCTAAAATCAAAGTGTCAGCAGAGCTGCTTGCCTCTCTGGATGCTTCAGGGAAGAACCCATTTCCAACTTCTGAAGGTGTCCTGCCTTCCTTGGCTCTTGGCCGCATTACTTCCATCTTCAAACCAGCAACGCCAGACAGAGTCCTCACATTTTGGATTACTCCTGCCTCTTCCTCCTTTGTCCCATCATTCTTAGACAGCAGCCAGGAAAAGGCCCTCACTTTAAAGAACTCATGGGATTACTTTGAGCCCACTAGACAAACTCAGCCAACTCCCCATCTCAAGATCTGTACCCTCGATCACATCTGCAAAGTTCCTTTTGCCACTTAAGGTAACACATTCACAGGTTCCAAAGATTAGGACATGAGCATCTTTGGGGAGGTGAGGGGCATTATTCTGTCTACCGCAGATGGAGTCAAAAAGTAGGATAGAGATGAGTGTATTCTCTACATTTAAAGCTTTACAATCAGATTGGTGATCATAATAGTCTAGACAGAGTATATTCTAGGTATTTTCAATCTTTTAAAGGTATGGAGGCAACAAACAAAAAGAAAAGATCTCGTCTTGGTTACTCAGGATTGCACTAAATGATTGCCTTTAGGTATTAGAAGTTGAAATAAGAGCTGTGTACATTCACCCACCCAAATGCTAACCTGGGTTTCCCTCAACTTTCAAATGTACCTAATATACCTGAAGTGGAAATCGACTCACCCTAGCAACAAACATCAAGTCTATATAATTCTCTGAACATTTTGAGTTGAAGAGAAAAAAAATGAGATTAAGTACTTATTTTCTTTTCAATGAGGGGAGGAGAATATTACCGTAAAGTTTAAGAAAAGGACTATATATCCACAAATCATTGACTATGGCAGCCAGAAGTAGTAGTTATAAAATGTGTGTTGTCCTCAGTAGGATTAAAGACGATGTAGTCTATATGATGGAGTGAAATGGCGTAAGAGATTGGATCGAGATGAAAAGACAGAAGAATGTGATTCTAAGACAAGTTCATATATGTATACTATATATGTATATGCATGTGTGATCCATCTTGTTCACTTATATGATAAACTCTATATGTGATGATCTATCTTGTTCATTTCATGCAACTAACAAATGGCAGAACTGGGAAAGAGAGGAAGAAGGCGTATAATATGCTGTACATACTACAAATTTTCTATTTGTAAGAATCTAAATATTTTGACTTAAAAACTCATTATTGAACATCCATCTAGCACAATACCTGATCTATCTTAAGTGCTCAGTAAATGTCTGTTTAATGATTAATTGAAATAATTACAATGACCAATGACAGAGTAAGAGGGAAAATGTTTGAAATGTGTATTAAAATTATAACACTAAACTTAGTATAGGCATTGCTGAGGCACTGAAGGCATTAGCATTTTATGTTGAGAATACTTATTTTCCGAGTGATGAGGTGAATAGATCTTCAATTCCTACTCAGTTATGTCTTGAAGTTGATTCAGGGTGGGCCTTCTGACCCTCTAGTCAAGTATCTTCAGAAAAGTCCTCATTAACTGGAATCATTACCCTGAGAGCAAGAGGCTCCTTTCAGATCTAACTATCAGGACGAGTATGGAACTTCTACTAAAGGCTCAGAGCAGCCGTGTGAGAAGCTTTTAGAATCCCATCTGGAGTAGAGGCATAAAAAACTTCTCCCCTCTAAGTACCTCTGACACGAGGATGCATTTGACTCTGTAGGGAGCAGAATTTGCCACCTCAAGATGTGTCTCTTTGGCATGAGGATTATTTTGGGCTGGTTGTTTTAAAAAAACTGCAGACCTGGGAGAAGCTCTGAAAACCACGTAGAAGTTACCCTTTGTAAGAGACATTTATATTTGTAAAGGACTCTCCCTCTCTGTACCAGGAAGAGGAGAATGACCTTATCTCTAGAAACTCTTATCAAAGTAGAAGGCAAGGACTTAAATCTGTTTAATAGCCTTACTCGTGTTTACTGTTCCTTTTCTGGTAATCTCCCTTAAGTGACTCCCCCTGCCCCAACATCCTCCTTTGTCTTCAGCTGAAGATGGTATTTAAGGTGGCAGCTTTGGCCATTCTGGCGAGTTACTCAGCTTTCCTGGGATTCTCCCATGTATCCATGTTATTAAACTTTGTTTGATTTTTCTCCTCTTATTCTGTCTCACATCAATTTAATTCTTAGACCAGCCAGGAAGCTAGAGGAATTGTCTTCCTCCCCTACAACTCTAATTGATCCAGGTGCTCAGGTCATCCTGATTAGCCTGTGAAAGGAGGCTTGGGAAAGTTTGATAGAGGTTTGCAAAACGATATTGATGCTGATTACAGACTGATAAAGAGTTTGTTCTTTTGGTCCTAATTGTGAGAGACTCCTAGACAGTCATATCTGCTGAGAACTGTGATGAACACAGATACCGGGAAAGTCAAACCGTTCCACTGTCTTGTACTCCCACCCAATAGCGCTCAGGGAAGTCATCCTGAGGTAACTAGGTAACGGGTATTGTTATGGCATCCTCCCTTCTGAACTCAGGCCTGCAGTGCTGTGGGTGGACCTCAGGGCCAGCTCCAGGCATACTTGTGATTTCCCTCTCAGCAGTCAATCTATGCATCCCTCACAGTGCTGTCCAGCAGTATGCCTGTTTTCAACTGCAGATTGGTTTTAAGCATGTCTTTATCCATCCATCCTCATTACAGAGGGAAGTTTACTCTATTAAATGATCTCTGAGATGTTTCCTCATTGGAATGGAATCAGCAACATTGTTGATGTGAATAGTATTTCAACCTGAATTTCAGGGAACTGTGACAGTTTTCATCATTATTGCTTCTTACAGTTATAGTTCTTAGGATGCTCCCCGTATTATAAAGGAAGAGTCTAAAGGGTTAGAGTATACATGGTATTTGTCTTCTTGTATTTCTATCATGAATTAAAATTTTTTTTCCTCGATGGTGAATGACTGATAATCCAGAAGCTCTTTATTTTGTGAAAATGGTCCAGAGTCTAAAAAACTGAAAAGCACTATAAAGTCAATATAGTAATATTACCACAAGCATATATATCATTGCAATACTGTGATTTATAAGAAATACATATTTGTTCATTCATTTCTCAGATATATTTGGTCTTCATCCAGGGTTCCTGGCTCACAGCTCCCAAAACCGTTCAAATTGCTGAGTGACAAGAGCAATGGGAGAATTTTGTTATAATATTTATATTATATCTTTTATCCTCAGTTCCTGAGATCACTTCAGAGCCATGAAGGTGAAATGGGTGTTGTGTTAATTATAACAAGAGCTTTTTCACTATAACTGGGTTTATGTTAATGAGGAGACTTTGGAAAGGACCTAAGGATGGGGGCTGGGCACCAGAGGAACCAACCATGTGATTAGAGGGTTGGAACTTTCAGTCCCATCCCCCTGACCTCTGGGGAGGGGAGAGGGGCTGGAGGTTGAATCACCAGCGGCCAACGATTTGATCAATCATACCTATGTAGTGAAGTCCCTATAAAAACCAAAAAAAATGGGGTTTGAGAACATCCTGGCTGGTGAACGTGAGGAGATTTGGGGAGAATGGTGCACTGGGAGAGGGCCTGGTAGCTCCATGCCCTTTCCCCATACCTTGCCCTGTGCATCCCTTCCATCTGGCTGTTCCTGAGTTATGTCCTTTCATAATAAACCAGTAATCTAGTAAGTATAATGTTTCTGAGCTCTTTGAGCCATTCTAGCAAATTAATTGAGCCTGAGGGAGGGGATCATTGGAACCTCTCATCTGTAGCTCGTAGGTCAGAAGCCCAGGTGACGACCTAAACTTGTAATTGGCATCTGAAGAGGGGGCACAGAGTAGGAGAGGCCATCTTGTAGGCCTGAGCCCTTAATCTATGGGATCTGACACTATCTCCACGTAGATAGTGTCAGAAATGAGTTTAAATGTAGGACACCCAACTGGTGTCAAAGCATTTCTTGTTGGTATGGGGAAACCCACCCCTGCAGTGGAATTGGGCACAGAACACTTAATCATTTATGTGGACTTTTGGCTCTCACTATATTTTACAGGGCTACTTTGTAAGTCATAGTTCCTTTTTCTCTTATGACATATGTCCCTTTTTTATAGAACAGAAGGAACAAAAGGCAAACAATACAGATTGTCTGGCTAGTAATTTTAGCCTTCTCAATATTTCCAATGGAGAAGTATTGAAAAGCATAGGCAGGAGTGACATGATCAGATTTGTGCTTTACTACTAATAATAAGGTCATGTCAGATTTAGAATGGATTGAAAGCAGGGGATAATTGGATCAGAAATAGCATTTTGGAAGCTAATTCACTCATTCGATTAACAGGTAATAAGGATTTGAATTATGGTGGTGGCCATGGGAAAAGACAGTTACGTGTGTAAAGGAATTTGGAAAGAAGGTGACAAGTAACTAGACAATGGGAAGCAAATAAAAGTTAAAAAAAAAAAGCAACTCAGTTTCTAAGTCAGAATGACTATAATATGATGTTGCCTTTAATACATTTAAGTAGGTTAGGACGAACTATGATGTGTTGGCTTTGTTGTGCCAGTGGGACATTTTTGAGGACACCGTTCTGAGGTAGAAGTATAGAGGACTTGCCCCTGTTTTAGGCATAGTTAGTTCTCCATACCTGTAATTGATGTCCTTGAAGGATAGAGTTTTATACGGTTCTATATTATTTACTGGTTATTAAACTCCGTCTAAAACAAATTTCCTCCAACTATACTCACTCCCAGCTTCTGTGATAGTATTAAGTGACGGAGCCCATGAAAAACTGTAACTGCCAAGGTTCACATCGATCCAGACTCCCCCACCCCCCACTGCAGTCAAGAGCTGCGTGTCTGGATGCTCCTTGCTTCCTGGGATGCAAAGTCCACTTGTTACCCCCCCCACACACACCCCTGTTTTCCTTCCAGTAATTTGTATTATCTCTGAAGAGAAGTTGGAAGAAGGTACTATTAGGGGGTTGGAGAAACAAGTCTGGCTACTTTGAAGTCAGCATCTGCCAGGTGCACGACTGTCTAGTTTTCTGGTTGGTAAAAGGCAAGCATTTCCAAACTAGGGGACAGTAGAAGAGATGCAGATGTCTTTCTTCTACCTCCTGATGCCTATGCCAGGCCGTTTCTGGCAGCAACATCATAGACGGTCCCATTTGTTTTTATAAATCTATTATCGTCTGCCTTATAGGTAATGAAATTCCCTCCATACAATAGATCTAAAGCCAGTTCTAATTCTACATCTCATTGTGAGTTTCAATTTCTTTTTTCACGAGTTCATAGATATTTTATTGGGAAATTGGGAGAGCCTGAGCCAGGAGCTGTTAAAATGGCATCTGGTTAAGACAGGAGATATGATAATATAGAAAAGTAATATGTGCTTGGCTTATGTAAATGACAGTCCTAAGTATATCTCAAGCTTACTAAAACAGGAGTCATTCATAAAAAGAACAATCTGAATCTTTCATGTCAATGATAGTCATCAAGGTTATAAAAAATATTATATGGCAACTAAGGAAAAAAATCTAACACTAACAGCTCTTATGAGTCCTCTCTTTGGGACCTCAATATAGTTTCAAACCAATGGCTACCCAGCTTCTAAAAAGTCTTAAAGAAAGAATTGTTCTTGAGGAAAACTAACCTAAGGAGCATACTCTCCTCAGCTACTGTATCATAAATTTTGAATCCTCTTAAGTCCCCAATACACTCAAGATTCATTCACTCAGTCATTCATCAAACATGCATTACTCATTGCATGGACTTATTCTGAAATCACAGGAATAGCAGAAATACAAATAAGTAATGCTAAAATTACATGATAAGTGCAGTAGGAAAAGGAGAGGATATCTCAACCCTCAAAGGATGAGTCAGTCAAAGAACACTGGAAGTAGGAGAGATATCCCAAAGGGCCACAGAAGCTTGGCAAGAAGCAGCATAGGGTATGATATGGTCAGCTTTGAAGTCTAAATAGATTACACTGTCAGTTGTCTGGAAGAAAAAAATGGTAGGAATGTGAATGAAGGCTGGAAGTTAACTACAGATGGGAGCAAACTGTGGTCATATGAATAAGAGATATGATAGCCAGAACAAGGAGTATCACATTAAAGATAGAGAAAAAAGATGGGTTGTAAATATTTTGAGAGATGAAATCAAGAGGCCTTGAACTTGGTGATTGATTGGGCAGTAGAAAAAAGGGAGATATCGAAGGTTATGGCTGGGTTTCTAGGTCAAGGGTTGGGAATGTGGGGGTGCTGCCCAAATGAAATGAAAGAGATAGATGGGGGAAAAAATGGAGGAAGAGTCATTCTTAAGGAAGAAAGAAAATTCAGCTTGGGGCATTGTGAAATTGATGTGTCTATGGAACTTCCAGCTGCAGCAAAGGCAGGAAACTCGACATAAATATAATGACCTGGGTAGCTAGTCGGGAAATACACAATTGGAAGTAATCTGATTGTTGAAAGTATGCAAATAGTTGGAAAGAACCCAAGAAAATGCATCAAGTTAAAAGAGTGTGGGTGAAGGTGGAAACCACAGAAAGCATCAACATTTAAGGTAGAAAATGCACATGATGGAGACATAGGAGGAATGGTCAGAGTAGAGTGGGGAGAAAAAATGAGCAAGGTGTCATGGAAATCAAGGCAACAGGGAGCTTTGAGAGTGAGGAGCTACCAGGTGTAAAATGTAGCAGAGGGCATCAATCAGGTAAGAGCTACGCAATTTCCCCTAGATTGAGACTTGTTTAACTTAGAGCATTTCCAATAAAGGGGTAAAGACAGAAACCAGATTCCACTTGATTGACAAGGAAGTGAAAGGCAAAAACATAAATTCAGTGCTCCGATAAGAAAGGGGGTGAGTAGGAAAGGAGAATCACATAGGGTAACTAGAGGGTGGTAAACAATACTTATTAGTTTATAGGAAAGGGGATCCAAAGATGAAGGAAATCAATTTAGAGAATTAGAAAGCTTTGTACCTGTATCACATTAGTAAAAGCCCTCACTGAATTTAATTTTATGTCCTTAGATTTAAGAAATCCATTTTTGAATGTGTTGTCATAAGAGCTGTTGACAACATTGCAAATTTCCCTGTCTTAAGATCCGAGTGAGAAATTTCAGATTTTAATGCCATCAAAAAACAATTTGTTGCTGGAGGTACAGTTCTTTCTTTCAAGATCTATGCAACTTTTGTGTTTGCTTTTATGTTTTGACCACCGAGAAATGTAGAGTTAAATATTACATCACATTATAGAAGTATGTTAACCCTGACAACTAATGTGTATTCTTTTTTTCCTTCTTGATTTGCCTTTCTGTGCCAGTTTAACGAAGATGTTTTGTGATAAGTGATTATGCTTCTTAAAGAGGCAAGGTATGAACACACCAAACAATGCAGGTGGTATCATTCTTCCCCATGTAGTCTGGGATGAGGGTGGAAGGAACTTGTGCATATGGATATAATATCCAATATTAAATTGCAAAAACATCCTGAGCTCTTCTCTTATTTTAGACCCTTGTGTTCAACTTCAAGACATCTCACAGGTTCTATTTCTCAGTCAGAATTTCTCCACTGGAAAATTTTAATGGCTTCTTTTTAAGGTAGGTAACTACTTTGTCTTTGTGCCTAATTGTGCATAATCACCCGAACAATGGAGTATCTTACAAAGCTTACATTAACATGAATTAAGAACTTATAACAATTGAGTTACAAATGACTTTGAACAATATTTTGATCCAATTAAATATTAGGATAAAAAATCAAAAGGTAAATGTATGGCAGTAATTCTACTGAACTACAGAATGAGTGTTAGAAGCAATATTTATTAGCCAATATTTGAAATGAAAAGGGAATGCGTAATTCATCATTTCCTAGTTATAATTCAGTCAATCAACTCAGTGTTGCCCTATAGAGAATCTTACCCTTCCTTTGACATTTTTAATGTTAAATATTGCCTATTTAGAATAAATTTGATTTAGGTAACCTTTCATGGAGCACAGGTACAGGGATGGCATAAATGTCAGAGAAAGAATAAAGCTTCGTCTCTTTATGCAGACATAACAAAGAATAAATCTGTTATTAGTGCACGTTAGATAGTCATTGGAAAATTTGCTTATCTTCAATATCATCAACTAGCATCATTAAGAAAGGTAGCAAAGTGGAAATTAAAATGAACCAATATTAGTAAGAACCATACCCAGAGAAGGCAGAATGATGTAGTACCCAATTTATAGGTAATAGGAAAATAGAATAAATAATTCTTGGACTCAATTTCCTGATACTATTTTAATCAGAACCTAGTTAGCCAATGCAACCATTGTTCCAAGCTCCAAACCCCTTGTTATAGGCTGAATGTTTGTTTCCACCCCCCTACCCTGACTCATATGTTGAAACCCTACTCCACAGTGTGCTGGCATTAGGAGGTGAGGCCTTTGGGAGGTAGTCTGGATTACCTTTAGGAAGTGATTAAGATTAGATGAGGTCATGAGGGTGAAGACCATGGAAAAATAGGATCAGTGCCCTCTTCAGGGTCACAAAAGAGCTTGCTTCCTCTCTCTGCTCTCCAGCATGTGAGATGCTAGAAGCTGGAAGTCTGCAAGCCAGAAGAGGGCCCTCACAAGACTTAGACCATGCTGCCAGCCTGATCTCAGGTTTCCAGCCTCTACAACTGAGAAATAAATTTCTGTTGTTTATAAGCCACTTAATCTATTATATTTCTGTTACAGCAACCCAAATGGACTAAGATATGCCTTATTTGGCTTCTTAAATGTATATTTGACATGACACATACCACATATGTAGTTGGACAAGGCAGAAACGAAGTCATTAAGTAGATCTTTCACAACACTTATATCAAAACTGAGCCAACCACTTGATTTAAACTTCAAAATAAAACTGTACCTATAAATGGAAGACAGCAGCTAGGAGTAAACAAACTGGCCCCTGTACCATTTGATTACTCGACAGATTCCACACTATCACAAGCAGCTTCACTTTTGGTCACTCATGTAGTAGGAAGTGAATGACGGGCCTGCTCTGTTTTGGTTTCCTTTGCAAGCATCTGTGTTCATCATGTTTTCATAAGTTTTCTTTCTGTTTGAAGGCAGAATTTCAAAGACTTATGGATCAATAATAAATATTTAGCTACTCCAAGTCTATTAGTTTTCTTAAGGCAAGATAATTTCATTCGAGTTGTATAGATAAACAGGAAAAACAATGATTGAAATCCAAATTTCCAGATACAAACAGAAGAGTGACACACACATTTTCCTTTTATTAGTTTTTTGTGATCATTATGTATTACACATTTGGTGGATTATTTGAAAGAGTAAAAATAATCCCACTTGATTCAAATAACTTGTATTGTTTAATCTGAGACTGATAAGCTGATTTTACCTAATAAAGGCGCTGATTTCCCTTATTGTTGGCACAACCTATCAACATTACATGTATCATAATGTGATCTAAAATGCTGACTATACTCCTAATTTTCCCCTCACTGGAATCATATTTATAGAAGACTGCAGGAAAGGGAATAAACTAAACTTCTAGCTTATAATGTGTTCCGTTTGGTTTGTAATAATCTATTGAAAAGATGACAAATGAATTAAAATTAATTTCTCATTAACAATTAGGAAAAAGAAAATATAATAACTTCTAAAACTTGTTATAGAACACACAAAATTCATTTTCCTAATATCATAGCAATGAAAAAAGTTCAAAATGAAACTTCAAGATACAATATTAAAATCAGATGAATTTTGTTGTTTTCAGATAGTGCATGAAACTGCTCAGAATTTTAGAAATGAATGTAAATCAACCATAACATTCATCGTATGGTACGATTATAAATACTTACATGCCAAAGCCAATTTAGGGAAAAATTGGGCAATTAGTAACATCTCTCATGTCTTAATTAATTAGGAGAAAATCCATATTTACCATAGCAACTTCCCTCATTTCAAAATCTCTGACATACAAAACTCTTAAAATAACGTCAATAACTCCTGCCAATCATTTTTAATGTCTACATTTGACATTACATCAGATGACATCTGAAACACCTTTAAATCTAGCTATACACATATTTGGAGTTTGAAGTCATTGTTATGATTGCACCACCTAATCAAGAAACTAGAAGTGATTACAGATGTTAGAGAAGAATCAACTCTGGTATAAAAAGTTCACCATTTAATATCAGATGTAGAATAGTGTGCACTCAGCCTTCCGTATCTGCAGGTTCCACATCTGTGGATTCAACCAACCACTGATCAAAACGTCTACAATGGCTGCATCTGTACTGACCACGCACAGCTTTTTTTTTCCTTGTCATTACTCCCTAAACAATATGGCATAACAACTATGTGCATTGTATTAGGTGTTATAGGTAACCTAGAGTTGATTTAAAGTACAGGCATGCCTCAGAGATATTGCAGGTTTGTTTGCAGACCACCACAATAAAGAAAGTCACAGGAATTTCTTGGTTTCCCGATATATAAAAAAGTGATGTTTACATTATACTGTAGCCTACTAAGTGTGTAGTAGCATCATGTCTAAAAAAAATAATGTATATACCTTAATTAACAAATACTTTACCGCTAAAAAATGCTAACCATCACCTGAGCCTTCAGCGAGTCGTAATCTTTTTGCTGGCGGAGGGTCTTACCCGGATGTTGATGGCTGCTGACTGATCGAGGTGGTGGTTGCTGAAGATTGGGGTGGCTGTGGCAATTTCTTAAAATAAGACGACAACGAAGTTCACTGCATCAGTTGACTTTTTCTTTCACAGATGATTTCTCTGTGGCGTGTGATGCTGTTGGATGGCATTTTAGTCCAGTAGAACTTCTTTCAAAATTGGAGTCAATCCTCTCAAACCCCGCCGCTGCTTTATCAACTAAATTCATGTCACATTCTAAATCCTTTCTTGTTATTTCAACAATCTTCATAGTGTCTTCAGCAGGAGTAGTTTCCATCTCAAGAAACCACTTTGTTTGCTCACTCATGAGAAGCAACTCCTCATGCGTTAAAGTTTTATCATGAGATTGCAGGAATTCAGTCACCTCTTCAGCCTCCACTTCTAATTCTAGTTCTCTTGCTATTCCCACCACATCTGCAGTGACTTCCTCCACTGAAGTCTTGAACCCCTCAAAGTCATCTGTGAGGGTTGGAATCAACTTCTTCCAAACTCCTGTTAATGTTGATATATGGACATCTTCCCATGAATCATGAATGTTCTTAAAGATATCCAGAATGATGAATCCTTTCCATAAGGTTTTCAATTGACTTTTCCCAGATCCACCAGAGGAATCACTATCTATGGCAGCTATAGTCTTATGAAATGTATTTCTTAAACAATAAGACTTGAAAGTTGAAATTACTCCTTGCCCCATGGGCTGCAGAATGGATGTGGTGTTAGCAGGCATGAAAACAACATTGATCTCATTGTATATCTCCAACAGAGCTTTTGGGTGACGAGTTGCATTACCAATGAGCAGTAATAGTTTGAAAGAAACCTTTTTTCTGAGGAGTAGTTCTCAAGAATGAGCTTAAAATATTCAGTAAACCATGTTGTAAACAGATGTGCTGTCGTCCAGGCTTTGTTGTACCATTTATAGAGAACAGGTAGAGTAGATTTAGCTTAATTCTTAAGGGCAGTAGGATTTTTGGAATGGTAAATGAACACTGTCTTCAACTTAAAGTTACCAGCTGTATCCTTTGAAGCTTTGAAGCCAGGCATTGACTTCTCCTCTCTAGCTATGAAAGTCTAGATGGCATCTTCTTTCAACAGAAGGCTGCTTTGTCTACACTGGAAACCTATTTGTTTAGTGTAGCCACCTTCAGGAATGATCTTAGCTAGATTCTCTGCATAACCTGCTGAAACTTCTACATCAGCACCTGCTGCTTCACCTTGCACTGTTACGTTACAGAGATGGTTTCTTTCCTCAAACCTCATGAACCAACCTCTGCCGGCTTCAAACTTTTCTTCTGCAGCTTCCTCACCTCTCTCAGCCTTCACAGAATTGAAGAGAGTTAGGGCCTTGCTCTGGATTAGGCTTTGACTTAAGGGAATATTATGGCTGGTCTGATCTTCTATCCAGAACACTAAAACTTTCTCCATGTCAGCAATAAGGCTGCTTTGCTCTCTCATCATTCATGTATTCGCTGGAGAAGCACTTTTGATTTCCTTCAGGAACTTTGCATTCACAACTTGGCTAACCATTTGGTGCAAGAGACCTAGCTTTTGGCCTACCTTGGCTTTTGACATGCCTTCTCACTAAGCTGAGTGATTTCTAGCTTTTGATTTAAAGTGAGAGATGTGTGAGTCTTCCTTTCATTTGAACACTTAAGGGCCATTTTAGGATTATTAATTGGCCTAATTTCAATATTGTTGTGTCTCAGGGAACAGGGAGGCCTGAGGAGAGGGAGAGAGATGAGGAACAGCCAGTTGGGAGAGTAGTCAGAACACACAAAACATTTATCAATGAAGTTCGCCATCTTATATGGGTGTGGTTCATGGCACCCCAAAACATTTACAATAGTAACATCAAAGATCACTTATCGCAGATCATCATAAAAATATAATAATAATGAAAAATTTTGAAATATTGTGAGAATTACCAAAATGTGATGCAGAAACACAAAATGAACAAATGCTGTTGGAAAAATGGCACCGATAGACTTGCTCGATGCAGGATTGCCCCAAACCTTTGATTTGTAAAATATGCAATACCAGCAAAGCACAATTAAGTAATGCACAATAAAATGAGATATGCCTATATACAGGAGGATGTACGCAGGTTACGTGCAAATGCTACACCACTTTACATAAAGGACTTGTGCATCTTCAGATTTTGGTATCTGCAGGGTGTCCTAGATCCCCCACAGTTACCGAGGGACAATTGTACCATCTTTCCCAGAATCCTGGCAAAGAACGTGAAGATTCTTGAGTGTTAAAGCATCATACATATGGGGGGAGGGGTAGTTAACTATATCAACCTTTAAAGTAAAGTTAAAGATGTATGGATGAGAACGGTTAAGAAAAGGACATGTCAGTTTCCATATGACCCACCTTATTTTTGCCAGGGTTGAGCAGAGAAGAAGAAGAATAAGAAAAAAGCAGCCTTATTGTGGTGGGACAATTCCAGATGTAGTAATAAAACCGCAATTAGATTTGCTTAAAAACTGGGCAAACCATTTTGCTCTCTGATCCTAATTCCCTTAGTTTTGAGATAAAGATGTTGGATTTGATCAGTGTTTTTAAACAGGGGTCCTATCAGAAGCTCTTGTGGAGTTTTTCAATAATATGCATGTTGGCACTCCACCTTGATCAGTCTCCTTGGAACAGCTAAGTCTGATAATTGCCTAGTAAGATTCACTTTTTCCCTGGCAAGCATCTTGTGTAATGAGATTAGGAGTGTAAAGAAATTACTCTCTCATCAGAAGAAATCAAAATGATTCTGAAAATACCAAATTTTCCTATCAAGTCTTAGGTTTCATTTGAAATCCTTAAAGCAGCAGAAGGGAGCCAGCCTAGAGCAGTGAAGAGGGCAAAAACTATGGAAGGACCAATTTTAGCCAAAAGTTGATGGTGACCCATCAATCTGAAGAGCAAAATTAAAGTTAGAATGCACAAGTGGAAAAGAATAAAAAATTCAAACTTTCCTGTACTTCAATTTTCTCATATTTGAAATGAAGAATGTTGACTAAGCAGTCTTAAATTCTACTTCCAATTCTAAAACTCTATTAGACCAAAATGCTACATTTATTTAAAGATTATTCCTCATTATATTAACTATATCTTACAGTAAAGAGTAAAATTAACTATTATTTTTGTAAGTAGCTGTTTAAAAATAAAATAAAAGCACATTTAAATAGGAACCCTACATTTCATGGGTCTTTTTTGGCCGTGCTTGGTGCAGAGCCTAACTACTTGGTTTATCCACCATAAGACAAGTCTCTGTTTACCTGGAGGTGGCTGCAGGCCCAGTGTCGGGAAATGAGTAAGCAGTCTCTATTGGGCCTGCTTTGCAAACTCAGTCCAATTAAATAATGACAACTGTCACAACTGGCTTTCAAAATATGAGAAGTAGTTACAAACAGTCCCCCTTTGTTTCCTAACTTACTAAGATTTGAAAACTAACAAGCATTCAATTATGCTTCTGCTTTTTCAATATGAGCATACCCAGATCACTTGAGAATAAAATCTTCCATTTATCTGTGGAACAGTTCAGGCATAAGCACCTGTCATATAAACCTCTGCTTCCAAAAAACTCAATATGTATCTCTCTAGTTGTAGTGGGATTTACAGTAGAACAGATTTTCATTTTCTCCTTACACTTCGTTTTCTCTTCAGTTTCAGAATGCATCTTTCTTTTGTAAATTCAACCTTGTTCAATTGAATGTCTGACTCGAAAAAGCTAAAACAATTTTGTTAAAGAAAAAATAGCAAAGGGAGGTGTGAGTCCTTATTCTGTTCTGCCAGATGAGACGTCCAATTTAGAAATCCCACAAGCTCATACATTTCCAAAGCAGGATGTCTGTTTCTATCACTAAGGACACATATATATAAATACGTTTTGTCAGCAAATAATGACAGACTTATTTCTGGAGAGGTAGAGAAAGGAGAGTGTTTTCTAAGATCAAAGCGATTTTTCTTACACAAAATGGTTAACGACTGCATTTTGTTCAATGTGGTTTTAAGCTATGCACTCTGAACATATGTTCTGATAAAAACCTTTCTTAACTAGACATTGACATTGGACATATTCATTGACAGAAGTTACTTCAGCATCTAGCTTCAAAGCACTCTTCTTGACACCACAGAAGATATAATCTATTGCCTGCCCTAGAGAAAGTTACAATTGGAATGATGAAGTAGTCATATAAAAAAATTCCACGGTAATGGGGCTGGCCCTGTGGTGTAGTGGTTAAGCTTGGTGCACTCTGCTTTGGTAGCCTGGGTTCACGGGTTCAGATCCTGGGTGTGGACCTACGCCACTCGTCAGCCATACTGTGGTGGCCACCCACGTGCAAAGTAGAGGAAGACTGGTACAGATGTTAGCTCAGGTTTGATCTTCCTCAAACAAAAAAAGGAAGATTGGCAACAGATGTTAGCTCAGGGCAAATCTTCCTCATTCTGTGGTAAGATGAGGCCTAAATAATTGCATGCTGGAATATAAAGGAGTTTTTTGCAAGGTGTAGTTCTTCCCCAGACACAGAAGACTAATAAACGCTGTGGAGGGAGAAATATGTGAAGTTAGAGTTGAAAAAACAAAAAGCAGTAATAAAATCTGTTAAAATTAAAGTACTTATAACTATTTTAAATTCATTAAAACAACAAAATAGCATACTAAAAGGATATGTCACACATTTTAAGTAATTAATAATGGGTACTGTATTATTATTTTTCCCAGTTTGATAGATAGATTTCAGAATCTTTTCTCAGACATTTTAAAGAGATGACTGGTAAGATACTCGTTTTTGTTTGTTTCTTTCTTAAATGCTTAACCTGGTCATCCTTTGCTTTTGACTTTTATGACCTGAGACTGATGGGCCCTTGATACCATCAGCTACACCTCGACACCCCTCAGCTTTCTTGGTTCTCTTAGATGTGACACCCTGGGGGACAGTTGTACAGCCTGAGTCTAGTTTGCCTGGCTGTCCTCCACCCCTCCCTAGTTTCATGAGAAAGGCTTGTGCTTGCGTGATTTGGCTTAAGGTATTGTGAGTCTGCCATCACCACAAGAAGAGCAGACCCTGGAAATCCACAAGTCCCAGGATGAGATGCACATGGAGCAGACTTGAACCCAACTTCAGCTGATGAGAAAAGCTGTGAGTGAGAAAAGTCAGTCTCTGCTGCCATAAGCCTCTGTGTTCGTGTGACAGAGTTGTAGAGAAACATTAATAATATTTATGCGTAAGTCAGACAGTGGACGGCTCTTCTTTTCCTAAGAGTCAGACAGATTTGCACGCTTACTTAGCTCAGCTGACATAAATTAGCCAAAATTACAGATGTTTGTGCATCTAGATTTGTTGATATTCAGTAATGATTTGAAGGTGCTTGTTAACTATTACATCAGGTCCCAAACTTGACATGCCGTGCAACCTACTGACTAATGGGTGGAGACAGGGAAAAATAAAGTGGACAGTAAATATTAGGTAAAAGGACCATTATAACCAAAGATTTCCAGCATAATTATATTCATAGAGAAATTTTCAATTGCTAACTTTATACCTGTCTACACCCATGTGCAACACATGGAGAAATGCTGGATTGCTTTTGCCATCGATGATGGATTGACTAATTATTAACAGATCAGAAGCAAGAATGACTATTAGTTTATGAAAAGAAAGTGAGTTTTTTCTCTTATTTTGTACTGCACAACATTATTCATAACAATAGTTAAAAGACAAATTACTTTTTCTTTTACTAAATAAGCTCTGTGATAATCTAAAGATTAAATTTTAAGCAGTGATATATGGATTCACATATACACAAAGCTACATAAAAATATAGATGGGCCATTCAATAGCCTAGCTATAAATGGGTGTTCCCACATGCCTAGAGTAGAATACTGATAAACTTTTACTAGTGAGAGATGGAGGAAACATTTGTGAGTGTGCAAAAAGGCAGACAAGGGATTGCCAAAGATGCTTTTTGCTTTAAGGGGACAAGACACTGTGTATGGTTTTTGTTGTTGATTTGTTTAAGAGCAAAAGATTCCATTCACAGTATATGCTCTGGTCACACATATATGAGGCAAATCCAAGTTCCTGATTATAATGTCATAATACACACCCTTCCTGGCTCTCCTTCTCTTGCTCTGGACAAGAGAGAAGGTCAAAGCAGATAACTCGTAACAAATGGAAATGGCCTTAGAGTTCCTCTTGATGAAAAAGGAATAAAGACGCATTAAATAAAACTTGTAAGTTTCTGCTGGGATCAAAACTACACAATAAGGTATAAGAAGGAGAATCCTTGAATGGATAGATTAACAGGAAGAGATTTCAATTTTGTGTGAAGCAGAAATAACCTCTTCAAACCAAGGACAGGGATTCTAATAGAGGTCAGCAGATACTCCAGTGAAGATGCCAGTGTTTGCTATGATACAAAATAGGGAAGGACGTGCCAGCTCTTTTCTTGAACCAGACTGGGGACAAGAGGACTTGTGCTAAGAGCTCAGAAAAATCCCTCTTAGGGAAAAAGGCTGGGGGGATCGCCAGAAATATTCAACACATAGGTGCCGAGTTCCTACTATGTGCCAGACATTGCATTCGACCCCAAGTCTATAGCGGTAAACAGACACACATACCACATATATGCATAACAATATGTTATATACATACCTTGTATATGCATAACAATATACATTTTTGTACACATATATGTGCTCAAAGGATAGGCCAGCATGATAATATTACCCAGGACATAAAACACCCTCACAGGAGAAGCTTTACTTATCCTTATCCCATGTACCGAAGGACCAGGAGAAGAATCCACATTCTCCAACTTCTACCTAATGCTAATTTGCGTTGGGGTATCCAAATGGCACTTCAAACTCTACGTGTCTTAAAATGAATTCATTGTGCCCATATATCTGTTTCTTTTTCTGTATTTTATATCTATTATCAATATCATTCACCAAGCTACCCAAGTCTTAAAAAAGGGATTACCTCCCCTTTTCTTGTTCACCTACACCAACCAACTGGTCACCAATTCCTTTAAAATTTTTCTCCGCACTACCTCTTGAATCTGCCCCCTTCTTGCCATTTTCACTACTGCTGCTAACCAAAATCGGGGTTACTTCCAAAACTCACTTAATAGTTTTCCAGTGCGTTTTGGATAAAATTCAACTTTGTTTATATAGAATGCAAAATTCCTCACCACCAGCTCTCTGCTTACCAAACAGATTCACTGCTTCTCTCTTCTCCTGGGCCTCTGAGTACCAAATCGTCTCTGAGAACTTGAGCATTCTGTCCCCACTAATGGAATTACCCTTCCTCCCTCCCACTCCTCTGTGCTTACACATTTTTTTGGCTTAAGCATTAGCAAAAATAACAATAGAAATAAATAAATCTTAGATATCCAGGCTACTCCTTTAAGATTCAGTTGGCTTTTTAAAAATGCATCCTTATATTATGGCACCATATTGCATCTTAATGCATCATATTGCAACTGTATATCTTGCTTATGAAATTCTGAACTCTTTAGGGATTTTAAATCTCTAAATTTCCAGGGATGGGCAGATTGAGTACAATAAAATTTGCTGATTTTCAGTAAGAATATGCTTAATTAATAAAGGTAGGTCATTTGAAGTAATTAAAATATAGCTATAATACTTAAAATATTGACAGAGATAGAGGCATTCAGCATTACAGTTTGCAACTTGGATAAAACTGCAATTATAAACTCCCAGAGATCTTTTTATCCTCTGAGCCAGGGCTTAACTGGGGCATTTTATTCCATATTCCCATAGTTTAATAAACAAATTTGGTTCTTAAAAACATGAATATAAATGAGAGAAATGGCCTGGACATAGTAATTGACAAACATCCATCAACAGCACTTACAGGAAGGGTCTGTATATTGAATATTTTTATATCAATTGAAATTATCCTGGAAATACTTCCCAGTTTTATGATAATATTTAAGAAAACAGTTATCTTGGCTTTCAATTGCTTGTGATACTGACAAACCAGCTTGTCAGTCATAGCGGTTCAGCGACTGGATAGCTCAAAATAATGTTAAACTTATGCAAGCAAATCTTTTACATTTCTAGGGTCTTACAAATTAAACTTTCTCATCTATTTAAAGGCAAGTAACTAAAACCCTTGGATAGTTGGTGTCATTTCTGTGTTCTGTACCAAAAACATCTGATTCATATCACATAAAGATCTAGGATTTATAGATGGGCAATAGATATCCTAAATTCTCAGTTAAGGCCTCTGCACAGTTACGAGTTTAGGTAGTGGTGACATGCCTTCACCACATATTCTGAGTTGTGAGGCACGGCTATAGCCTTAAACAACCCAAAGTGATGAGAGTTTACTATTGATTGTGAATTAATTGATTGATTAGTAAAATACTATTCCCTACTTGATTGTGGTTTGGTTTTTATACCTGGATCGAACATATTGTATGAGTGGATTCATATGTATGGAAAAAAATATCTATAGATCACACACTGATTCTGGTCTTTGGAAAATATGGTTATGACTGAAAAGACATGAGTATACTTTAGTTTGTTTAATATATTTTGAAATAGTAATATGAAGACTGATAAGTGAAATCAGCATTAAAGAACGAGTATGGTTGATTACATGTTAAAACAAATAGTTTCTTTCTTAAAAGGCTTTAGCCAAATTAAACAGTATTTGAGCACCATGGATAGATACATCTGACTTTCTAAACGCTCTATTTCTTTACCTTGATTCCATTCTCACTCTAATCTCACATGTAGATACTTTAATAACTTGTGCATATTTTAAAAATTGGCAACAGAAGACTTAAACACTATCACAAAAATCATATTTCTGAAATGCAAATTTGATCATACGATTCTCTTACTTATATACTTCTAATAGCTACCCATAGAATAAGACCTAAGTTTCCTAAAAGAACACACAAGATTTCCCAATTTGAATTAAGGTAAGACATTTCTGCGCCTTTTCAATAGTATTCGTGTACCTCAGACAGCCCTAAAGTTCCCTGAAGACAATGTGCAACCTCAGACCTGGCACAGGCTGTTCCATTTGCACGCTGAGATGGACTCACGCCGCTGCCCAAATTAAGAAGCCTGACCTTTCCTTTATGTCTCAGATCAAATGTTCTTTCTGCTGTGAGATTTCCAGGGAATTCCCCTGGAGAAGCCAGGTACACCTTTCTTTGTATGAAAAACAACATAGTGCATTATTCTTATGGAATTTATTACACTGCATTATAATTTTTTGTTTGAAATCTGCTTCCTCCTTTAGAGCATAAACTCCTTCTGCTAGGGAGCCTGTTTTATTCCTGTCTATATCTTCTAAGTGCATTGCCTGGTGCATGGCCTCCAGTAGGTGCTCAACAAGGACGTAATTCATTCCACCACACAGAGGAAGAGAGAATGACACAGAGAGCAAACGCCATCATTCTGCTGTTGCTATAGATTTAGGCATTGCCAACGCTTTTTAGTATTAAAGAAGAATCACCCTGAGACACAAATACTTACATTTTATTTTAAGATGTGCTAATGCTTGCATTAAACCACTACTTTATGTCCCATCTTATTCACAACTAATGGATAGGTTAATTGTGCTGAATCTCAGGTCAGCAGACTAAGATATGATTTAACTTAGCCGTATGAAAAGTGGTTTCTTTTCCTAAATACATGTAGCACACGGTCCTGTTGTGTGTGTGATACACGGTGTAGAAATAAATCCTCTGAAGAAACATTATCATAAATAGCTTTGTTAGGGATGGACTGAGCTTAATTTTTTTCAGCTATCATTCAAAATGGATTTATAAAAACATAAAAGGTCTTTTAAGCTTGGTGGAAACTTCTTCCATTAGAAGCTGACGTGGTTATTATTGGATGTTTCCACATGACTGTTTTCAAAAGGCCCATAAAATTTTAATTTACTTGAAAAACTAAATGCAGAGTTATTTGTTTTGACATGTTTAATCACTTCTCCATTTTAAAGCTAAAGATGAGAAATCACTGGGGAAAGCAAAAAAAAAAAAAAGACAGTGTCAGTATGAGCACAAAGAAATGAGAGTATATAACTTCACATTATTAAATTGTCAGTTGCGGTGTTTTTATTACTTCTTTAGAACAGGAAAAGCATATAAATTGGTTTTATATTTCTGATTTAATGTAAAATTATTAATGTACTTAAAAGAAAATCAATATAATGTCCCACTATGTGCCAGTAATTAAATTACTGGTAAACATAAATGTGTTATGCAAAAATTTGGATTAAAGTTTAATAATTTATGGTGTCTTTTCTGATAAATACAGGGCACTTATATCTGGAGGAAATAAAAAGTATCTGAAACTCTTTCATTCTGTTTATTCATTCATTTGTTCATCGTCTAGCCAAGTGCATTAAGCATGAGTATCTGTGCCAGGCACTGGGCAATGCTCTTGAGAAACGAGCAAGCAGGCATGTGGGATCCTGATTCTTAAAGAGCTTATATGAGCGGCAGAGGTGAACAAGAAACAAAAATTGAAATAATTGCATATTATTAAAAAAAGGTGATAAAGGAAATGAACAGAGTACCATAATAGAAAATAAAGGTCAGCCTTGAGTACAAAGCACAGAAAGAGCATCTGGAGGAAGTGGCTCAAACCTCGCAAATGAAAAGAAACAGGACAACTGCTTTGAGGATTGTATTTACGGGAACGCACTGTCCTTTACAAAACAGTGCGTTTCCAGTCAGCCTCGCTCCTCCTCCCTTTTCAGTAGCATCTCCCTCTTGGCCATTTCTTGTACAATATTCACAGCAAAATTAGGTCTCAGGGAAAAATACGTGAACCTTCTCCCAGAAATATTTGCATTTTAACAGAGGTCAAAACCCTGTTCATCACAACGGAAAGAAATAATGCTCTAAAACTAATGTTCCTGGCATTATGTGCTGAATATGCTCTGGGGACCTGGGGTTGTGGTGGGAGGAGCTTTCTTGGCTACCCAGAAATGAGACCAAAGCGGCCATAAATGAAGGTCATTTCTCGAAAAGATTTTTTCTTGGGCCATTCACAGGGCACCAAAACTCCACTCCCAAAGACAATGGAGAGTGAAGCTAGGTATGTTTATACTGTGGGCTTTCTCATCTTTCTGGGTTTTACTAGCAAGGAAGAGAGGGGATGGAAAAAAAATTCTTTTCTTTCCTGTGTACTCCACATAGGACTGGAGGTCGTGTGATGTTAAAGGTGACATGTGGTTGTGACTGCGCTAGTGTAAAGGGAAGACAACGATTTCCTTTAGGGAGGAATGTCATGATTATTTCCAAGTTTGTATGTTTTTCGTCTTGTTACTCAGTTTGTACACAATATAATGAGGCCATGTGCACGGTCAGCCCAGCTATTGTAATCAGGGTTTAGGGAAGAACTGAACTGTAAAGCTTATCTGCCCCAAATACAGAACTATCCTCTGCCATATCCTTGACCATCTTTGTCATATCCTGCGTCCTCCCCTGAAGAAAGCCATAGCTTTCCTCCTCGCCTCTCAAGATCCTATCAAGACTCAGATAAGATGACAGCAATGAAAGCACTTCGAAGGGTTTAAGCACACTGTATGCATATATGGAGAGTATACAATGCAGAGAAAACAAGAAGGGACAAGTGGGGAATTCCTAAGAGAAGGACGAAGACTGTTTTCACATATTTGACAATTTTGCATTGGGTTTTCCCTGGTGAACAAAGTAAAGATTTGTGAAGTTAGCTGAAACTTCAGAGATAAGAACAAGGCACTCATCTGTGTTTATTCAGTACATTTTCCTCAAATATTGCAAGTGCTGAATTCACATCAACAGTCAGAGAAACTTTTTTGGGTTCATTAATTTGTTCAATATCAAAAGTAGCAACTAAATATGATTTTTACATATCAATAGGCCAAGTGCATATATGACAGTTTTGTCAGATATTGAACTATTGTGTCTCAGCTCAAAACCCGCCCTTCTGCATTTTGCTTTGTGATGCTGGTTACGAGACTCTGAAAACTGCATTTCCCCTTTACCAGCTGGCTCTGTGTTAGACACTGCAATCTGGGTGCTAGAGGAAGCCTGTGAGGCGGAAGGGAAAGAAAGGAGCTTGTTCTTTCCTCTTCATTTGCTATTCTTGTCAGTGCTGCCACACAAAAGGCCCTTTACCTTATGCTCCCGTAATGGGTACCAGCAGCATTTGGTTACCATTTCCAGATTTTTCCATACTCTGAGATATATCAGCACACACAGGCAGGCACCTGTACTCAGAGGTCTGATCCCGAATCCTTATGGTCCTCCTTCCAATTTCTTAAGGTATCAACACAAGTTGGGCAACATTGTCTCCTCAGAGGTTCCTTTCCCCACTAACATGTGCACCACTATATATGACTCATTTTAATAGTACATGTTATGTATATGTTAGTATATGTATACATATAAATCACATAATACATTATTAGAAGCATGTGCATGATAGCCTTGACAGTACGTAATATATATAGATATATATACTATATTTAATTGCACACAGTGTTATTGTCTCCATGAATATTCTTTACCAATGGTTATTCATTCATTTACCTAGGGCATTAAACCCTTAATTACGAATATCACATTCTATTAGTCAAATCCCTGTCAATATTCATATCACCTATGCAGAGGTTTGGGTTCCAGTTCTGCAGGAGCCATGCTCCAAATCTCTGTGTTCTGATAAACCAACTTCTTCCCTTGGTTCCTCCAGCAATTACACCCTTGTGTTACTCCAGTGGTCCTTTTGCCTTTTTAGTCTGCCAACACCTATTTAGCCATTTCTCTCTAATGAATTCTCTCTGTTGAAATAACTAGTTGGTTTCTGTTTTCTGATTGGACTCTGATGATAAAACAATATTTAATCATCTAGGACATCATCTAAATACATCAGAAACCATATCAGAGATATATTATATTTAGAGTATTTAAAACACTCAGTAATTAGCAGTTTGACAACTTCTTGGAAACAAGGGTGCTTTTATAAGTTACCGGTTTTAGTTCAATATCTTTGTTGAAGGCAAGTGAAAACAGAGCTCTCCATTTGGGTGCATGACATGCATTTTGTTTCAGCTTACCAGAGTGGTGGCGACAGGACAGAACAGACTATATTTCTTAGCCACTAGAATGCAGGGATAGTTAACATAAAAAAGAGGAATTATTTTAAAGACAATAAATATTGTCAATACAGTAAGCATATGTAATTGCTAATGATAGTTAAAATAGATCAACACAACTGAATTTAAAATGTTTTTGAATTCTAGGTGAAAATCAATACTTGAGCAGGTTTATCTTAACCCAATCTAGAAGAGACTGAAAGTGCTCCATAATTTTGTACAACCTAGTAAATCACCTCATTGCCAATCAAACTTTCTTTCAACTCAAAAAAAACCCATCTTCATCCCAAACTTCCCCTCTGGCTATTCATGTGTTATGCAAAACTCCTCACATTGGAGTGGTGGTTGTACTCCGGATCTCCAATTGCTCATATCACTTGTCCTCTCTCTCAATTGAAACGACTTTACGCAGGTGTGACTGCTACCGCTCCAGAGAGTGCGCACGTTCTCCCAGCCAGGTCGCTATGGAAGTTTCCCATCGGATGGTTAACTCTCAGTCGTTGTCTTGTTTGACATCCCAGCAGCATCATTCACAGTGGATCACTACATTCTCCTTGAAACAATCTCTACTTCTTTCTGAACAACACTTGTCTTGGAGAGTTATCCTTGGCTGTTGTCTTTCTCCTACACAGCGTATCTGGTCTATCAGGAAATCGACTTCAAAGCATATCCAGAATCCAACTACTTCTACATACGTCGACACTTCTGCTACCCGCAGTCTGGATTTTAACAGTTCTCTGTTTCTATACCCGGACTCTAAAGTCTACCTTTTAACACAGCAGCCAGAACAACCATTTAAAATGTGAAACAGGGGCTGGCCTGGTGGCAGCGGTTAAGTTCACGTGCTGGGCTTTGGCAGCCCAGGGTTCACTGGTTCAGATCCCGGGCATGGACCTACACACTGCTTATCAAGCCATGCTGTGCAGGCGTCCCACATATAAATGGAGGAAGATGGGCACAGATGTTAGCTCAGGGCCAGTCCTCCTCAGCAAAAAGAGGAGGATTGGCAGTGGATGTTACCTCAGGGCTAATCCTCCTCCTCAAAAAGAAAGTGTGAAACAGAGTATGACTCTTCAGTTGCTTCCTGCCTCACTCAGGCGTGTCTGAGGTGGACTGCAGTCTCATGCCTGCTGCACCCCCATACCTCTCCTCTTTCCACCACTCTCCCACCATTCACTCTTCTTCTGGAAACACTGACCTCTTGGCTTCACACATTCTAGGCATGCTCCTATCTTTGAGCCTTTGCATTGACTTTTCTCTGTGCCTGGAATGCTCTTCCCCGAGATATCCACTTGGATAGCTCCCTCATCTGTTTGCAATTCTTTTATTTCCTGTACCGTGAGGCCTATGTGGATCTATTTTATAGTTACATGTCCCCCCACCCCCCCCCACTGCACTCCCCCAGCACTCCCCAGCCCTCCTACCCTGCTTCTTCCTCCACTGTAGATCTTTCACTCGTCTTCTACCCTACTGTATATTTATAGGTTAGAATTATAAGTTAGTCTGTCATCTTCTACCACCATTTAAGCTGCACAGGTCAGAAATCTTTGTTTTGTTCTCTGATTTATATGAGGTGTGTAGAACACAGCGCGCTCAGCATGTGTAATCCAATAAATATCTGATAAATGACTGTCGAAACTTATGTAACCACTCAGAACTCCCTGACAAGCCTCTGCTTCCCTCGAATGGCTTCCTTCTCTTCTAGGGAGGAGGCAGTCATGTACCTACCTACTTCATGACTTTACTTCCTAAAACTCTTCCCGCACACAACAGGATTGGAAAAGCTCTACTAAATCCTGTATATTTTGTATACCCTTCCCTCATCCCCATCAGTTTGACATGATCCCCTATTCTCAATTTGTACAACCAGTGTGGACCAATGGAGATAGCTCAGGAATGGACATCAGAAGACAATCTACTATGGGTCATGTTATGACACAGCTGTGTAACCCTGGGTTGCTCTCCTAACATCTGAGCCTCGATTTCCTCATTTTTTAATGAGCCAGTGGTACAATCTTATCTGTAAAGTTTCTTTTGATGCTAATATTATATGAGTGTAACTATAATTTAGGCATAATGTTTATAGTATCTATTTATCTAAAAATCAAGCATGATAAACCAGTGTTATTTTACCATAAATTAAATCTCATATTGTTCGTAAAGTCAAGTGTCCATTTACCTACTTTTTATCTCCTCAATTATATCGTAAATTACTGGAGATATTGATTCTGTCCTCTTTGTTTCCATACTACCAAGATCAGTAACAATAACATAATAACAATAGCACAGTCTAATATTTATATGAGCCAGAGACACTTCTAACCATTTCACACTAAATTCTCACGGCTGCCCTAAGAAGTAGATGCTACTGTTATCCTCATCACACCATTTTACAAATGAAGAACCTGCGACACAGAGAGTTTAAGTAGTTGATAGATACTGAACATATGGTAGATTTGAACCCAGCATTCGGGTTCTAGAGCCCAAGTTATTCACCACCACAGCATACTGCTCCTTATCTAATTGCTCAATACATTTTAGTTATTCAGCTGAGTGGAAGACAGAGAACAGAACAAATAAATAGGCAGGTGCTTTTCCAATTATAAAACTGTTTGTAATTGGATTAATGTCCAGTTTCCTGAAGGAGAGTTAGTCTCCTGTGTACATGGGCCAACATCTTTGCTACAAACTGATTATTCTGGGTCCTGGAAATTTCAGCATCGTCATGATCATGAACTTCAAGATGCACATGTCGGGGCATGAGATATGATGCTTCCTACCATTTCCCGTGGGCAAAGTTGAGGGTACCACAGCTCTTCCATGGCTGCATCAGGGAAAAGAAATTTGGATGCATAAGGACATCCAAAATTCAAAATTAACAAGGGAGGCTTCCCAAAGACGGTTGCATTTCCAAATTAGTACATGGGAGCCAAAGAAAGACCTGCTGCTCTTTCCAGCTCTGCACTCTGGAGCGAGTCCTCAGCAGCGGCAGAAACATGCTGCAGCAACATTTGAAAAAAATCCCTGAAAGGAACTATCATCTTTTAAATTTGCAGACAGAACAGGCTGCCAAAGACATGCTGAATGAAAGTTGTGTTTTACGTGTGCATTTTTTTTACCCTGTAGAAAATGCCTTCCATAAAATTATTGGCGAAGAAACAAAACAATTATGCTTACACAGGTGAAAGGGAAGTAAAGGATGAAAGTACTAAATTGAGGCCACTAAAATAGACTTTTGCCTGAAATACCCAGACAGGATGTAAATATTTGAGTTATCTCTATAAGTGAAGTTATTTCAACGGATTAGTTGAAAAGTATATTTTGTGTTTGATTATATTTGGTTATTTTTTATTATTCAATAGCTTGTATGCTAAACATAGGCTGACTGTTATCACTTTAGCTGCCTATTTCTCTCTCTTTTCTCACTGCCTAACCCTTATGAAATAGAAGCCATACTTCTCCTCGTCATTTTCCTCACACCAGTTCCCTCTTATTTATCCTTTCTTTACTTGCTATCTCAACATTTTCCCTAGCTTTTGGAACATTCACCATTTCTTTATGCTTTCTATTGTTTTGTACTAGCATGAGGTACCAGAAAGTGTGTGAGTTTAGGAAAAGAGCCAAATTTATTTCAAGTACCAACTCTGCCACTTTGAAGCTTAGAGACCTGCTATAATCTTTATAAGCTTCAGCTTTCTCCTTATAAAAGGATACTATCCATTTCAGAATTTATTGTGACAACTACGTGAGGTAAAATATATCAAGCACCTGATATTTGTCACACAGTGCCCCTTAGTGAATGTTAGTTCTGTTCCTTCTAGTTGTCATTTTTCATGAATAACGTAGTCTTGGTTGATGTTCTTTTCTTTTATAGTCCTTCAGCCTCCCTCCAGGCTTTGGCCTTCTCCTCCCATTTCCTTCAATAGTCATTCCAACTATTTCCTGTTCATTTTCCTTATGACACAATCTCTCTGATTATTGATCTATATTTTTTAAACTTTCACCATTTTGACCATATTTTTTGTAATTTTTTGTTGGAAGTGGGGAGGAGCAGGTTGAACAAGGAGTTGATAGGAAATAACACTGATAATGATAAATACATAACAATATTTTCCACTTTTCAAATAGCATTAGCCTGGGTTTACTCTATCCAGCGAAGATGGTATTGGTCCTCTCTTAGCCCTCCACAAAATCAGTAAGCAGAAGAAGTGGGAATAGAGCCCTCATACCATATTCAATTCTATCCTTGCACTTGTAGACGAGTTCTAAGTATTCACTTCTTATTATATAGCCAATCGCTTAAGTGTATTATGTTTTTTCTTTTAACAGTAGTGAAACTATTGTTCTTGAGGAACTCTCCTTCTGTGACTCCAGGATACCAAACTCTCTTAGATCTCTTGTTACCTAATTGTCCATTCCGTCTCTGTCTTCTTGTGGGCTTTTCCCCCTCTTCCCAAAATCTGAAATGAGGAAGTTCGTTGAGGCTTGGTTTGGGACTCTTTTCTCTGTCTATCCTTTCTTACTCACTAAATTAATGTAGTTTTGCGGCTTCCAATACTATCCATATGCTGATGACACCCAAGGATGTAACTCCAGGCCTGACTCTTCTCTGAGCTCCAGACTCATATCCCTGATAATGACACCTGTCCACATGAATATCCAGTGGGCATCTAAAATGTAACGTGTCCAAAAAAGAACTGGACTCTGTCCAAATTCTTCTTCCCATGCTTTCCCACATCAGCCAAAGGGATTATTATTCTCTCCAGTTGACTGAGTCAGGAACCTGCAATGCAGTCTTGATTCCTACCTTTATTTCACACTTCAGATAGAATCGATTGCCAAGTTGTGATGGTTCTACCTTTTAAATATTTCTCAAACCCTATAACTCCTCTCCATCTCCACTGCTCTCATCTTAGCTGAAAGCACCATCATCCTACTCCTGGATTATGCAATAGATTCTACCTTGTCTCCATTCCTTCACTGTTGCCTGTCTATCATCCCACTGTATAATCCATTATCTATTATATCTATCCATCCATCCATCCATCCATCCATCCATCCATCCATCTATGTATCTAATCTATTATCCACACAGTTGCCAGAGAGATTATTTAAAAATCAGATCGTGGAACTTCCTGAGAAGAAATCCTTCCATGAGTCTCAATCCTAGCTTCTTACCATAGCTTATTACACCTTCCATTATCTGGCTTCTGCCTACATCTACAAACTCAGTTCTTCCTTCTTGCCTCCTTTTTTATATTCCTTGAATAGTCAAGTGCTCTCAAGTTGTTGGGCTTTTCCACTTGAGGGTTTTCCTACCGTAGCTTGAACTATTTTATCTTTTATATCTAAGTCTAAATTTAATACTCACTACATTTTACCATATGGTTTGCTTATTTCTTTTATAGCTTTTAATATAACCTATAAGTATTTTATGTATTTAATATCTATCTCTCATTAGAGTATTAGTACAATGAGGGCACTCTGTTTTATATCTTCAGGGCTTAACACATACTAGGTACCCAGTATGTAACAATGAATAATCTAGGTACCACGTATGTAATAACGAATGATCCAGGTACCTAGCATGTAATAATGAATGATTCAGGAAATACTGTGTGTGTGAGTGAGTATGAGTGTGAGTGTGTGTCTATGTGTAGCCATGTGTTTGCAATCTGCAGATAAGACTGAAATCACATAAATGAGAGGATTATTATGGTGGATTGTGAGTTTTCCCCTCTTACTTTATAATTTCTCTTCCTATTTTCTGATTTGCACATAGTGGTGTGTAAATTTTTGGTGGTGATCAAAGATGAGGGCAATAAAGGCAGGTAAAGGCAGCAAAGAGAAGGCTGGCCTTCTCTGTTCACCCTCCCTGGAAGTGCAGTGGCTTCTCAGCTGGCATCAGCTGCACAATGAGAAGAGGCCCACTTAGGAGCTGCCAACATGGGAGGACCACGTGAGGAGGAGGAAGACCTTCTAAGCTGACTCCTCAGAAGATGCAGGATAATTCCAATTGCCACTGTATTCAGAGGCAGCTGCATGCTGTGGGGAGAAAGGCGCTCAGTGCTCACACCCTTCCTTTGGTATCATGCCTTCCGTTCTCTCTCCTCCTCTCCACTCTACCTCTAAGGAACACATTTCAGAAACCAACAGACGGCAGTTAAGGCTCTTTTCCACTCTACGATTCTGTCTTTCTCTTACCATTAATACAGTTAATTAAATTTTTGTGACCCTTGAATCTAATATTGGCAATCAACTATTTTGGCCATTTAGCTAATTGTCTGCTGGCTAATGCCAAACTCACACAGTGACACATAACTTATGTCTCCGCCTGTTACGGATAAAAATGGCAGCAATGAGTTATCGTGAAGCAAGGTGCTAGAGAGGTCACATACTTAGAAAAACAGAGTTTGCATAAAAAAGAAAAAATAAACACGGTTTAGAAGAGTGTTTACTGGGAGGACTATCTCGCTGTATGAGTAGTTCTGATCACACTAGGGATGAATTAACAATGTCTCAATGTTTTGAAAAGCAAAATTTCACAAAGAAAGCAAGAGTGAAATAAAAGGGCAGAGTCCAGGATTTTTCAAAGCATGTATATATTGGGAAAGGAAAAGAGAAGGAGGAAGCTGATAACAGCATAGAGCAAAATGATAAAGAAAAGAAAAAGCTCTAAATGGACGAGGAAGCTCAGGGATCAGCTTATCTAAACTTGTGATTTGTTTAGTACGGGAGAAACTGAAAGTCCGCAGGGGGAAGGGAGGTCTGGACACCTCCCTTCAGGGCAGTCTACTTTTGGAGTCTAACAGAGGAGAGCTCCTTCAGACAGGAGCTCCCAACTTGGGCAGTATTGACATTTTGGGCCAAATACACCTTGTTTGAGGCGGGGAGAGGGAGTTGGCCCTGTGCTTTGTGGGATATTGTACAGCATCTTTGTCCTCTACCCTCTAGATGCCAGTAGCATGCATGCACCTACACCTCCCCCCCCCCAAATTGTGACAACCAAAAATGTCCAGGTATTGACAAATATCCCCTGGGGGTCAAAATTTTCCCCAGTTAAGAACTAGTGCTTTAGAAAAACCGTCTCTCAAGATTTTTTCTCCCCACTTCCCTGTATTAGTATCCACGCTTTTATAAAGAGGAAAAAAAGGAAATCAGAAATGCTAGAAACTGTTGTTTTTTGCTGCTTAATTATAAATGCTCACGTGTTTGAGAGAAGGAAATGGAAGAAACCAAGCACTTCACAAAAATTCAGGATGAGCTATAATTCTGACTTGTTTAATATCATATCATCTTACTGATTAAATCTTTTCTATTCTAAATCATTCAAACATGGCAAATGGAGACATTATAGTACTCAATTAGAAACACAATTATTGAATTTTAAGGTTTTTGCTTCATTAAATGTTGAGGGTTCTTTTAAAAAGTACGCATCCACACTCCCACACACTGCCACAACACCAACAGCTGCGATCATTGCTGGAGATGCACTCATTAACAGCAACAGTTTACGTTCTGTCATTTTTTTCAATAGTGATGCCCATTGGCTGTTCTGTGTAATAAATTGCGCTGTGTATTACAGAACTGCTCCCGGCAGTCAAACAATATGTAAAGATATAGAGCACCCTCCTTTTCTTTCAGTTTCCTAAGGGAATATTTCTTATAGAGACTATCAAGGGTTTTATTTCTCTCATCAAGCTTTTTATGAACAAACCATTTGCCACGTATGCCTATGGCACTGATTATCCTGCATGAAATAGCATTCATAGCTCTCTGCTTAGAAAAGGTTAGAAATTTACCTGCCAGTGGATTTACACGCATGATCCAGATTTCACATTTTCCTGTATAGCATTGAATTATAAAGAATATAGGAAAAGGTAGAGAATTTATTAGCTCTGTTATTCCCATCACAGCTGAATAAAGTGTGCTGGCAGGGTAGCAAGTGTGTGCTGTATGGTCTTATGTGAACTTAGGACAAATAGGTGTCTGTGCTGATGCACGGAAGGATGATGGGGGTGTCGTTTATTCCTCTATGTCCATGTATAGTTTCTCCGATGACGTTACTTTGAAGTCTATGTTTTATTGTTCAGTTTTCTAATACAGAAAGGGTTATTGCCTGGAGTACCAAATAGATGAAGTCAGAGACAACGTGATTTGATCATCCAAGACACCATTTCCCTTGACAAAGCAAGTCAGATAAGGCTCCAACAACAAATGCAAAATGTCTGTTTTAAGCAAGTGTAGAACTGACTGGCGATCAGGGGCCTTATATAGAAGGTAGAAAAAACTTTGATTCTCTTATTTTCCCCCAGAATTATCATGGTGAATGCATTCCCAAGCCTGAAGAAGAGAATAAAGATAAACTAATTTTAATCATGTACATTTCTTTTTTCATATCCTGTGTGAAAAAATAAGTACAAAGGGGATATGACTAATTTCAAGGCTTTACTTCATGTCATGCTCCTGAGAATACATTTTTTGGTGAATGTACACATGCTTTTATTTTACTCATATAATAGTTTACCCAGTACAGCTCTAGGCTTCAGTACCTTAAAAAAAAACTCTACTTCCTATAAAAGTATCTCATCAAAATCCAGGCCCTGATCAATTTCACACACATTGGCCTCCTACAGTTAAGCAATTATTTCCTCCGAAATACTTGTTACTCTTGTTTCACAATGATTTTGGTTCCGATAAATTGATGAAGACCACAGGATGATAAAGTTCTAGTTTATAACGTCTTGGTATCAGTTCATTAAAAAGAATCAATCAACCAGATATTTGAAGACAAGCCACATGTAACACATTGTGCTAGGCTCAGAGGTAGATAGGCAGAAGTAAAAATAAGATTATCGTCCTCAAAAAGCTTTAGGAGATTTTCAACCACAGTGGTCAAATGTCTGAACAATGTAATATACAGTGTCAAACAAGTGAAGACAAGAAAAGTGATTTAACATTTTAGAAGGATTTGAATTCATCAGAAGATGAGTGTGCCGGCTTTTTTGAGGAGGACACATAAGACAACCTTAAAAATTTAGGGCTTCGTGGAAGATTTTTCAATGGGAGCATGACGCAATGGAAGCAGTCACTTTGGAATTTTAATCAGGAAGGAACCTGTAGAGGGGACTTGTTTAGAGAGGCGGGAGGCAGCGAGAAGAGCACGACACTCTTCAGTTGTCCAAGTGGAGATGCAGCAGAAAAATCACAGGTGAAAATATTGATCATCTATTCTCTGCCAAGTGCTGTGAGTACTAGGAGGACGGAGATGAGAGAGATGATGGTGGAGGAGTCAGGAAGTTAAGATGAAACAAAGAAAAATTATTATTCAAGATATGAGGTGCTAAACTACAGGATGGTAGATTGTTCCGGGGATTTGAGAAAGGAAATGATACTAAACTGATACTAAATGATACTAAAATTGGATCTTGAAGGATGAGCAGGAGTTTTCTAGGGTGGGTTACAGAGGAAGAGACCCCTGGCAGATAGTGGAAGGTCGTCAGCCTATACAGTATAAAGCAGGAAAAATGACACCAAATATTCCTGGTAAGCTCTGTGCATGCTCTTGCATGGCATGCTAAGAAACTGGGGACTTCTCCTTTAGTAATGGGGAATAACCAAAGTATTTTCCTTACATCTTAGAAATAGAAACTTGGGTAATGTGAGAGAGAAATGTGAAATAATAGCGGAGATTATTTCAGAGGCACCTGGGAAAATCCCAATGAGACATGATAAGTGCATCATTGGCGTCAGTGCTGCATTCAACAAATATTTCAGATGTGTCGTGTTCAACCAATACCTGACCCTGTGTGGATGAGGGCCAACGTGTTGAATGAAGGTGAGAGGCAAGACAGTAGAGTAGCAATGTACTGACTTCAGACTCAAAATTTCTAGAATCCTTCACAGGCTCTGCTATTTACTAGCTGGAGGAGTCTCGATGAGTTATTATCTCTCTCTGCCTCTGTTTCTTCATCTATACAATGCAGTTGATAATGGTCTTTATCCTGTGGAGTTATTGGGAGAATTAAATAATTCAATACATTTTCGCACATTTTCTTTGTTTAAACATTGACTGGAACAGAGAACGACCTCAACCAGTATTAGGTAATGGGCAGTATGGCTCCAGAGTCTGTGCTCATAATTACTATACTGTATGAACATGACAATGATTGAAAAGAAATGTTCTTTTTTGGCAATAAAGATGGCCTTGGGGCCGGCCCAGTGGTGCAGCAGTTAAGTTCACACATTCTGCTTCGGCAGCCTGGGGTTTGCCGGTTCGGATCCCTCGTGTGAACCTACACACCACTTGTCAAGCCATGCTGAGGTAGGCATCACACATAGAAAGTAGGAAGATGGGCATGGGTGTTAGCTCAGGGCCAGTCTTCTTCAGCAAAAAAGAGGAGGATTGGTGGCAGATGTTAGCTCAGGGCTAATCTTCCTCAAAAAATAAATAAATACTTTTTTTTAATAATTAAAAATTTAAAAAAAGATGACCTTGATTATCTTTTCAAGTGCTGATTTTTTTTAACTAAGATGAGGAGATGATGAATGGATGAGGCACTTCAAAAGCACTGATGGTACCTGCTCAAGAATTGCATGTGGCAAAGACAGAGGACAAAACTCGATTTTTCTCAAGGTTTTGAACTTGGGTTACTAGAAAAATGACTTTACCATCAATGTAAATGAGTGAGAAAGAAGGTTTCACAATAGTACATAACTTACAAGTTCACTGGAGCCTTAAGCAAGACAATTAATGTACAGGATTTAGCATAATGACAGGCATGGTGTAAAAATTCAATAGCCATTAGTTATCATCATGGCCATCATCAAGATCTCAGACTTGATGAAAGACACATGTGGATGGCCCTGGAGTCTCATTTCCTCCAACCTATAGATCCTCAACAGAGAACTGGATCAGCAGATCTGAGTCGGCACAAGGGAGAAGCAGGCGGACATCACCCACTGGGCTCCAAGGGTCTTGCTTTTCTAACAAGGCAGCTTTTCTGATTCCTGCCCCCCATAATGATGCAGAGGCTTAAAGGTACAGGCTCCTCTTAGTGGAATCATGTCTATGATGTCAGCTGGCCATCAACGCCCGGCCAAAGCTAAGAGTTTAGGGGATTGTGTGCACTTTACTATTTCTCTGCTTGTAATTCACCCCCTTTACCCCAACAAACTGTATGTTATATCTGCTTGCCAAGAAGCAATAGGCATTCGATGACAGAGAAGACAGAGGGAGGCTTAGATTTGGCACAGATCTGCACAGGGATCGATAGAGGCATTTCAGTTGGGCAGTGGCTAAAACTTGTGCCCAAACGGCTAGGTGGTATTTGCAGGCAATGAGGTGGTAGCCCAGACTCAAGTCAGCAATGTTAGAGTTATAGATAAAACAGCAGGGTTGGAATGAGGGGAGAGGCAGGTTGCTGGGAAATCAGAGATGAGCAGTACTCCAACATCCAGGCAGGAAACTGGCCACAGAGTAATATGTCTAGGGGTAGCAAGATCCCAGTTTCTGGACAGAGGTTCAGCAATAGGCATCTAATTTCTGATAGGACCCCAATGCTAGAAGAAAGAGTAGAAGTGCTTATAGAAAGACTGGAAGCCTTAGAAGAAAGAGTAGAAGAACTAGAAGAGAGACTGGCAGATTATTGACATCTTTTAGAAAACATCCGATGCTAAAAAGTACTACAGCAAAGATCTAGACGGAACTTTATTTGTAAAAATCGGATTAGGAAGTAAGTGGAGAAAAGTAGTGACCAGAGAGAAAAAAAGAGGACTCGGAAATAACTGTAGGAATTCAGTTATCAGAAGTAGGGTGTACGCTTGCACTAGAAAAGCCACATAGGAAATGTGTCAGAAGAAAATAAATCATAAAATTAAGTTATGATTAAAAATTGGTTCACGTAATCATTTTCTTGATACAATGCTACCAAAGGTAAATGCTCTCTAAGCAATATTGTGTGGCTCCCCCCAAAGTTTCTCCTTAAGAGCTTTTGTGAACAGAAGAAAGAGACTAAGAAATATACACGGCTAAACATCTCAGAGGGTATTCAGAGGAGTCGTTCGTTAGGCTGATCTCTAGTCACTTTCTGAGGGTCTCAAGCATCTCTATTGCAATCTGCAGGACCCCTCGCCCAGGGAGGCTCATTTCCAAACTAATTATAAGGAAGTGACAGACAACCAATGAGCCTAAATTCTCCACGTGTGAAATGGCTCTAATTGCTTGAACATCTCATATTTGAATTTCTTGCTCAAGTTAATTAGCCCACGCAATTCTCATCACGGGATTTATGGGGGAGTATGGTCTGGGGGAATCCACTTCCACCATTGGATCCAATCCAATGACTTTGCTTTGTGCTTATTCTGATTATGAAGGTAATCAACCTCTGATGGCTCCATGCCAACACTATCTATTTTGTTAACAATTTAAAATAACATTAGATGCTCAATGGCAAAAATGTCTAAAGTTGATGCGATGGTTAATTTTATGAGTCAACTTGACAACGAGGTATCCTCATGTTGGGTTAAACATTATTTTGAGCGTGTCTATGAAGGTATTTCTGGATGAGATTAACATTTGAATCAGTAGACTGTGTAAAACAGATTGATCTCGCCAATTTGGGTGGCCCTCATCCAATCTAGTGAAGACCTGAACAGAACAAAAAGGTGGAGTGAGGGAGAATTCTCTCTCTCTGCTGACTGTCTTCAAGCTGGGACACTGGTCTTTTCCTGTCTTCAGACTTGAACTGAAACACCAGCTCTTCAGTCTTGAGCCTGCCGGCTTCCAGACGGCATCTGATACCATCCGTTCTCTGGGTTCTCAGGCCTTTGGACTTGGAGTGGAACCTCACCATAGGCTTCGCCGGGTTTCTGGTGTGCCAACTGCAGATTTGGGGACCTTTCAGTCTCCATAATTGCATGAGCCCATTGCTTCTAATAAATCTCCTTCTTTCTATATAGAACCTATTGATTCTGTTTCTCTGGAGAACTCTAACAGAGTTGACTTGTTCTCTCTCTACTTTATAAATCTATAGAGCTTAAATTTAGCAATTACTCCATCTTATTAGTTAGAACGTTTCAGTCCTTAAACTTATAAGAAAGGTAAAGAAGAAGGGCCTCTCAACAAAGCTAATTTGCTCCTCTGCCCTTCCTTCTCTTGCTTTGGAAGCATTTTCAACTACATCCACATGTTTTGTTTTGTTTTGTTTTGTTTTTGAGGAAGATCAGCCCTGAGCTAACATCTGCCGCCAATGCCACTGAGCTAACTACTGCCAGGCCTCCTCTTTTTGCTGAGGAAGACTGGCCCTGAGCCAACACTGGTGCCCATCTTCCTCTACTTTATATGTGGGATGCCTACCATGGCATGGCTTGCCAAGCGGTGCCATTCCACACCCAGGATCTGAACTGGCCAACCCTGGGCCCCCCAAAGCGGAATGTGTGCAGTTAACCGGTGTGCCACTGGGCCAGCCCCTGCATCCACATGCTAAGTTCAGGGCTCTTGAGCTGTCTTCTTTGCTGGTCTTTCAATTCATTTTTTTTCTTATAACTAGTTTGTAGTAGTGGTGTCTGATTTTTTTTTCTTTGATTAATTTGTCGAAGTAGAGTGAAGCCTTTAAAACATAACTTAGTCCCCATTGGGAGTTTTTAACCTCCATCTTATCCACCTAAGTTTACTAAATTTTATCCTCTCCTTGTGATTTTAAAAAATTATTGTGCACACATACACACAATCATGTTTTATTCATCTTCCCTGAAAAAGGAATAGAATATTTTAAAAGGCCCAGAAACCTTGTAGAAACTAAAATGAGTATGGTATCCTGCGGTGTGATTATAAATTAAAATGTTCCCTTTGCTTCCTAAAGAATAAGTCAATACCTAATATCACAAAACTTTCCCCCTCCAGCCTCCTCTTTTTTATGTTGGAATACTATACTTCTATTGATGTGAAAATGCACTGGCACGCACTGAAGTATAATTAAAGGTAGATTTCCACTCAGCTTGCATGATGATAGTACAGCCACTTGGGGAACTGAAATATAATAAAAAGTCAGTTAGGTGAAGCTACTCAGGAGCAATATACAACTCACTCACGCACTTTTTACTTGGTACCATGTGGCTCTCACAGCCAGTCTATTAGCGAATTTGGGAGAATAGATCAGCGAACTGTGTTGAAGGTATGCCCAAGGCTATCTACGTTTACGTCTATGTATCTCTATCTACAGATCTCTATCCATCTCACTGTTGGCTCTTACTAAACAAGAGGAGATATGCTGTACCAGTCAGTGCCAGTCTAGACTCCTAATTAAAATGAGCACAATGCTCTTCAAATCACCTTTCCTTACGCACTGTCATCCCCTAAGAATCCAGAGCCGTGTTTTATCTTCAGCAACTTAAAATGATGGATTTCTGAGTTTTCCTTAAACATCTTAGGTATCCAGAAGTCCATCAAAATGTAAGGAACCCCTGAAATTAATGTTTAGTCACTCTTTTTGTAGAAGGGTATATAGATTATTTAGGAATAAAGAGATTCATATCCATTGATTTACTATTAAGAGGGAAAAATAAAATCTGTCGTTCCCTGATAGCTAGCAAGTTTTAATGGAAAATGCCTTTATATATGAATTCATCTATCTATCTATCCTGAAAAAAAAAAAGGTTTCAAATTACATGGAGGGTGTGGAATTTGTTCAAACTTAGTTATGTATAGTTTCAAATAAAACCTTATTGTCTCAACCCCAAAATTTCTGCATGTAAATATAAAATGCTCTTTGTTACATAAATGCCATTAAGGAGATTAAGTTGGAGCTTATTATTTAAACACAAACTTTAAAAAAATTGACTATATATATGCTTCTAATTAAGTAGGGTAACCAGACTTTTTAAATCAGTATAACTTACTCTGTAATTTCCACTCATAATATTGTTAAGCATCATACTTGTTAGGAATATCATTTTATCCTCAATTATTTTATAGTACACCTGTTTTTGGTTTTTGTTAACAGTAACTGATGTTTATTTTAGAAAATCTGGATATTACAGAACGTGTATTAAGAAGTTAGTAAAGGACTAATAATTAGACATAATTAGCAATAGTGTTATTCAAATTTTACTTCATTCTGATCTCTTTTCTAGTTCTTTATATATTTATAATAATAACATTGGGTTCAAATTTTATGCAAATTTTTGTGAACATTTTTATTGACTACATTATATTTTCTAGTGGTAGTAAATTTTATTTGAGAAACAAGATTTCTCATGACATAATAGTATTCCACATAAGGATACACTAGTTTGTTCTCAATTGCTTTTACGGTTTTATATATGTTGCGATAAATATTTCTATGGATTTTATTTCCTTAGAATCAGAATGATTCAAATTTAACAGATCAAAGGGGAGTGACATTTTTAAGGCTTCTAATAATTATGATTTGAACTTGAACTAAAGAATATAGTCTGTATGACTAGTTCTCCAAACACATTGCTGTAAGACAATGCAAAACAAGTCGTTTGAAGCGTGTGAAGCAATGCCTAGGTAAACAGTACTTAGTTTTTGAGTTATAGAAATTTATTTTAAGAAATCTTAAAATAATATCAGTAGTTTGAAATCATAGAGCTGAAAATCACTTCTCAGTAAACAATTAAAACATAAAAAATAGTATTACAAACTAGACCTTTGTTTCCTCCTGTGATGAAAAAGAAACCTCATGATGTAAGTTCTTAGTGAACTTTGGAAACTGGAATGAATTCATTCTTTTAAACAAATGTTAATGTGCTGACTACACTTTCAAATGTTGATAAAATCAAGAGCAGAGATGCTCGCTCGAATTGCTCAGGACAGACCGTGCCATGAGCGGTCCCAGGGAAGGGCTTTCTCTGAGATTCAACCAGGAACCTACCAATCTTTACCAGCAAGTTCCCCAGCTGCACAGAAAGTCAAGAAAACGTCTTCGCCTTCTGCTGTGGTCTGAACATTTGTGTCTCCTCCAAATCCGTATGTTGAAATCCGAATGCCCAAAGTGATGATATTAGGAGATGGGGCATTTGGGAGGTGATTAGGCCATGAGGGTGGGGCCTTCATGAAAGGCATTGGTGCTCTTATAAAAGCAACCCCCACTAAGTTCCCTAGCTCTTCCCACCAAGTGAGGACACAGCAAGAAGTCCATAGTCTGCAACCTGGAAGAGGGTCTTCACCACAACTTGACCATGCTGGCAGACTGATCCTGGGCTTCCAGCCTCCAGAATTTATGCTATGAGAACATAAATTTTTGTCATTTATCAGCCACCCAGTCTATGATATTTTGCCATAGCAGCGTAAACTGACTAAGGTACCTTCCCTTAACACACCCACATGGAACTCAAAGGTTTACAGACAAAACAAAGGTTTATAGACAAAATTGTACTAAAAGCCAAAAATAAAACATGGCCACAAAAAGATTTTCTTTGGAGATAGAAATACAAAGATGATCTTTGCTGAGTACAGGTTTCTGAAGCAGTGTGGATGCTGCAAAGTTATTCTCAAATTGATGCAATGTCTACCTAAACAAAACAGGGACGTTTCAATACTTCAGCTTAACCAGTTGATTTAGGAGCAGGGCACATTCCCAATGACTTTTCTGAATGGCTTTCTTTACATGGATAGAAATTGATTTTGTTTTTTCAACAGGTGAGACACGTCATTACTAGAAATCACTTTCCTTCCACTACAAAAATGCTGAATCATATTTTATGACCTTATTAACATGGACAGATCACAACTTTAGAGTATTTTTCTAAAGATCTGTTTGTATTTTAGTGGCATATAATTGAGGCATTTTGCCATAAAAACCTTATTTTAGGGGCTGGCCCAGTGGCGCAGCGGTTAAGTTCACAGGTTCTGCTTTGGCGGCCCAGGGTTCACCGGTTCGGATCCCAGGTGCAGACATCGCACTGCTTGGCACGCCATGCTGTGGTAGGCGTCCCACATATAAAGTGGAGGAAGATGAAGCATGGCTATTAGCTCAGGGCCAGTCTTCCTCAGCGAAAAGAGGAGGATTGACAGCAGTTAGCTCAGGGCTAATCTTGCTCAAAAAATAAATAAATAAAATAAAGTCTTTTAAAAAAAAACCTTATTTCAAATGGCAGGTAGATTTTTATTTAATATACATCAGTAATGCACGTGAAATACTTTTTTAATACCATTATAATATTATAAAATTTTCTTGGAAGATACGCTTAGTTTTTCAATATGGAGTGATGAAGTAAATACCCCAGGCAACTAGAACTTTAAAAAATTCCACCTCTTCCAATGAGAAGACACATCTGTAGGTCAGTGTTTTCCAAACTGTGAGTTGCAACTTGTTTTTAGGTCATGAAATCATTCAGTGGGTCATGGCAAGTTTTTTAATGGAAAAGAACAAAGAAAGAAAACATCAAAATTATCAGAACACATCTAAAATAGCAAGATAAGTTTTATTTTGTGAAGCTTTGTTTCAGAAGGTATTGAGTGTGATAAAAAGTTTCCTTACTGTTTTGATCAAAATCCTTGGAACATGGAGGACGTTATACTCAATGAAATAAGCCGGATACAGAAAGTCAAATACTGTATGATCTCACTTATATAGAGAATCTAAAAATGTCAAATTCATAGAATCAAAGAGTAGAACAGTGGTTGCTGAGGGCTGGGGGTGTAGAGAAAATGGGAAGATGTTGGTAACAGGGTACAAACTTTCAGTTATGAGATAGATAAGTTCTGGGGAACCCAATGTACCAGCATGGTAATTACAGTTAATAATACTGTATTGTATACTTGAAATTTGCTAAGAGAATAGATCTTAAGTGTTCTCACCACACACAATGTGAGGTGATGGAGGTGTTAATTAACCTGATTGTGGGAATCGTTTCACAGTGTATATGCATATTAAATCATCACATTGTGTACATTAAAAAATCACATTATGCAATCTAAATAAATACAATCTTAATTTGTCAATCACACCTCAATAAAGCTGGAAAAACAATTTTAAAAACCCCACGTCATTTGAAAAGCACAGTTTCACTCCACTTTCCCCAGGGTGATGAATATGAAAGTTAAAAATCTCACAGCAAACAGATGTTATCCATTTGACCATTTTAGCACCTGTTTTTCTGTTTCTTTCACCACTTATTCCCAGTTAAAGGTATTGCATAAATATGTATTCACCAGTTGGTAACAGCTGTTCTAAATAGAAATAAATATAGTGGAAAAAGTTTTATAAAAGTTGATGTTGCACCTCGGAAAATATTTTCACAGAAAGATAACCTATTTTGCAAATTCAAGGTGACTCAGAGTTTGACTGAATTTTACAAGTTGAGTTCACTGTCAATGACTAATGAGACTTGAAAATTAATCACAACTTGGAGGAAAAAATCTAAGAAGAGGGTGAATAATATATTGAATATTCTCTAACTTACAGGATTTATTTTGAATTCTTCACCAAAGAACAATGTTGTACAAGATGGAATAAAAAGGCTTTTGAATAAAATGAGTTAACTTCATCTTGGACCACAGAACCTATTATTTGGAAGTATTTTGTGCGTGTGTGTGTGTACACCAAACTGTTATTAGTGAGTATTTTCCTCCTCTAGATTTTCTGTATCTTTTACATTTTTGCACCCAAGCTATTTCAAAAAAGAAATAAAAAAGGATTGACATTCTTCAATGCTAATGCTATTTATAAGAATGGGGTAGACACAACACAGAACTGTTTCCCTTTCATTAAAGCAAACAGTGTCCTGGGTTAACTCATCTTTCTAAATTAATTATTTTCTCAGTGTTGCTACTTATATTAAGTTACTCATAAATTTAATTGAATTTGGTAAAACACATAAAATACAGATAAAAATTGTCTTCTATGGACTCCATATTATTCGTAGGATGAATGAATGTTTGCTGTTAGTGCCATAGAGTCAATTCTGACTCCTAGCAACCTTGTGGACAGTAGAGCGGAACCCTGCCAGTCTCTTTCTGCCATCCTCTCACCTTCCAGTGCTCTTTCAGACAATGCTCTGTTGCTATTCATAGGGTTTTCAGGGCCAATTTTTTCAGAAGTGGATGGCCAGGTCCTTCTTCCTAGTCAGCCTTAGTCTGGAAGTTCCGCTAAAACTTGTCCAGCATAAGTGACCCTGCTGGTATTTGAAATACTGGTGGCATAGCTTTCAGCATCACAGCAACACACAGCCACCACAGTCTGACAACCAACAGCCAGGTGGCATGGTTCTCTGACCGGGAAACAAATCAGGGCTGTGGCAATGAGAGCACTGGATGTTAACCACCAGACCACCAGGGCTGGCTGTGAATGAATGTAATTGAGGCATATTGAATTCCTTGGTTCTTTCTTTCCTTTATTTTTCAATAAACAGAGTTTAAACGAGTACAAGATACAACTTTTTTTTTTCCTGAGGAAGATTTGCCCTGAGCTAACATCTGTGCCAATCTCCCTCTATTTTTTAGTATGTGGGCTGCCAGCACAGCATGGCTGCTAACAGAGCAGTTTAGGTTGGCACCTGGGAACTGAATCCAGGCCACCAAAGCAGAGCACAGAGAAGATAACCACTAGGCAACTGGGGCTGCCCCAAGGTATAAATTTATAAAATGTATGTGCATACATTTACTTACTAATCTTTCTCAAACTTGAGCAGTGACAACTGATGAGATCTTAGTTCCCACTATGTGTATGGGAAAAAAGTGAAATATTTGAAACACTAAGCTAGTTTTGTTGAAATTTATGAGTTAGACTATAGAAATGTTTAGATTTCATATCAGTTTCCCTTAATTTGCACGGATTCTTAGCTAAATTGACAAAAATTTCTAACATCCGCTTTTAGCATATTTAAACAAATATATTAAGATAAATTAGTTGTTGCATTTGAATTCCTTTGTTCTTTCTTTCATTTTTTAATAAAGAGTTTAAATTAGATGAGAGTATCCTGGAGTCTTAAATTAGACCAAATTAAATTAGCAAATGTTTATTGATCCCTATGTTTAAGATCCTATTCTTTCCATTATGATGGTTCTTGTTACAAGGAAAACCCCCAGCAAGTTGGGTTTGTTCAGAGAATGCCAGGGGGGAGGCCTTCATACTTATATTTTACGTGTTTAGTCATTAGGAAAGAATCATTAATCATAACAGAACCTAGTGGGGAGTTTTTCAACTGTGGTAACTGTGTGTAGGTTGATTTGTTTCATGTGTTATTCCAGTCTCTCCAGATGTTTTCCATTTGCTCTAAATCTCCCAGGTGAATTTATACTGGAAAGTAGTGATGATGAAAATATGATGATGAATCATTTTGACACTGAACATTCAGGCAAAAAGCAAAACTAACAAAGCAGAAACAGAAAAAGTAAATATCTAGGCATTTTACCATATCCTTTGAGTTCAATAATTCAGATACACCTCTGACATAAAGGTTCCTACGTCTTCCTTGAGTCCTTTTCAGTAACGGTCCATACAGCCATGCCAGACAGAAGCACAAAGCCTATTTTATGAAATGCCATATGTCCTCTAGCAAGAGATGGTCTGTTAGTGAACACTTGTTCAAAGGGCCACAGTGTGGAACTCGACAAACATTCCTGGAGCACCTCTTACATTATAGGTGCTGTTCTATATTCTAGAGATGGAAGAACAGGCATGGCAGCTGCCCTCAAGGAGCTGATGGCCCAGAGTGGAGATGAGATGGACAGCAATAATGGAACGTGGTAGAAACTGTGTCAGGTGTATGCACGTGGTGACACAAGTGACCACAGAATGCTTGGATATCAGAGCCAGCAGTCTTGTACTTGAGCTCCTCTCGCATACTTGGCACATCCGTACGATGTGCTCAGTAATGTTAGTTTTCTCTCTGTCTTTTATTTCTAAGTAGTTCTTCACAAAATAAAAACAATTCTTGCAAGGACCATCGAAAGAAATTTGGTGAAAAGTTTTACCATTCATCGGTCCCATATCACGTCTAATTTTTCTTTGTTGATAACATCTCACTTTGCAATCTCAGCTTTCTTTGTACCGTATTAATCAAAGAATACTCCAAGCTGGCTACGTTTTTTCAAATAACAGCAAAATTACCTAAGCCTCAGTTTATCATACCACTATGATGTCAAGGTTAAAAATTACCCTCCTCAGCTCGGCTTGTCTTCCCTCAGTTGATTTATACATCTTGTCATTCTTCTTTGTACTTACCCCTTGTTGTTTTGCTCTTTTTTTTCTGACAATTTGCATAAATTTAGCAAGATCACTTTGAAGTTTGATTCATGCGGATGAATATACCCTTAAAGTCATAAATAAATTAATAGTCTCCTGTTACTAATAGTAAAATATATCTGAATGTCCATGAAGTGAAAAGATACCAGATACTCTTACGTTAGCAAAATAAACATTCTCTGCTAAAAAAAAAAATCGCTTAGAGGAATATCCATTACTCTACTAAACAGGCACTGGCGTCTGTAAGAAACACAGGATTTTGGTGCTCTAAGACAGTCTCAAGCAACTTTCCTCCCCGCCCAGGCTTGCCCTCTCGGCAAGTTTCCAAGTTTCCCTTATTCAACCAGCACTTAGGCCAACCAAGTATCGCAAACACATGACTCCAAACATAACCACGAGCGTGTCACACCACCAGAACAAAGCAAAGCAAATCCAACCTTGTCTGTGGAAATCACAATAGCAGTTGCAGGAGCAGACATCAAATGGATTTCACTGACCTGAGGAAATGTCTATCTGGCTCATCTTGGTCTGCGTGACGTTGATGTGAACGCCCACTTTGCTTTCAGTGAGGTCAATCTCCACGTTGCCCAAATTATCTGCAAAGCGACTGAAAAGCAGGAGACCATTGGGGCTCCAAGTCCTGAACTGGAAACTGACCGAAAACAGGTCCTGGTTCAGCCGGCCGGGGACCTCCAGGTAACTGGTAGCATTGAAAAAGACAGGCACTGTGTAGGGCTCCACACATGAGAAACTCAAATTTCCCTAGAAAACAGAAAAGCATGCTTTGATGCAAATGCAGAATAAAATAAGCATCCATGCAAGACAGGAGACAAAGCTACAGTTTTACCAATTTCTAAAGCTTGAGCCTGTGCCAAACTCTCACTCAGCAGCACGATATGGATTCAGCAGTCAGAAACCTTGGCATAAATCTGCTTAGAGTATGTACCTAAGAGAGTGCAGCAATTGGCTGTCAAGTTGAGGGATGTAACAAGCACCATCCATCATGGAATTGTTAGGCTGACAGCCTGATGTGATGGTTGAGCTGGCATGTGTCCCTGTGTTGTGGGCTTGAGTGTGGACCACTGGACTTTCTGAAGACAGCAAAGAGCTGCTCCCCTCCACCATGACTGATGCTGCATCAGCCAGGGAGGAGATGTCACTCTCCTCTTCTGGATGGCCTGTGTCAAACGTCTATTAATATATTACTTATTGGTCTCAGTGGGAACTATGGTCATTTGGTTGTTATTTATCAAACTGGTATTATGGGACAAATATTCTTGGATTTTATCCCCACACCTAATATATGTGAATTAATATTAACTATTTAGCATTAGCATAACTTTGATTATTTCATGTTATTTTGTTATACAACTGAAAATCCCATTTAAATTCCTATGAAGTGTGCATATATCAAATGCATTAATGCTTGTGGAAACAGTGGCACCAATAAACAAAGTGAAAACAAAATTTGCCATAATTAAAGTCTACTTCTTCCCTTTCATACTCCCTTTACTTGGTACGCAGAAGTATGATTTACCATTCAGATACACTGAGTTATATATATTCTACTGACTAAGTACCTTCTTTTTAAAGATGTGAAAATCTACATTTGCTTCCAGCTTCTTTTATCCCACCATAATATTGTGAGGAATATATTCTGATGACATTGTCATCTGATCCTTTTTTTCTTTTACAACACCATGTATCTATCCCTAGATGCACGGTTCTTCCATTTCAGCACGTTAACCATTAAATCTAAAGCAGGCTGTCTCTCTGAATTATATTCAAATCAAATTTGCACTGTACCTCCAGAGATGATTATTTTTAAATGCTTATTTTTACTGATGAAAAGAACTGCCTATGCATAATGACTGAGATCTTATAACTGACCACATATCTGTGTTGTGGGGACTGACTCCCAGCAAAATGTAAGGTCTTTCTGAGTGATGGTGCTGACTCTGGAGTCAACGTATCATGAGGGAACAGGTGTGTGTATGGAGAGGGGTACAGGCCGAGTGTTGAGTCAATTTCACTGAAATATCAGCACCTGACATATTTGAAAGTGAATTTCCTAATAAATATCTGCCTTTGTAGAGCTGCTTGCAAAATGTTCTACTTGTCTCTATCCTGCCTAAAATTTTAATATATGTATGTATATTTTTGGTTAAAAGTTTATTCTATTCTGCTCATTCTATTTTAACAAACATCATTATAGATAATCTATGCTTTACTAAATATCTTTGTTATTCAAGTTAAAGTATTTATAACTACAATATCTTTTGCAATTAAAGTTGATTTTGGAGTGAGTCTCTGTAGTGCAATTCTCTGTATTGTGGGTACTCACTCAATACATCTGAGGACCAACTGGGAGGTTTGAGCAGAAATAATGTGTTAACTTTTCTTAAAGGTATAAATAATGGAAAGGGTATTCTGATGATTTGGATTGTGTACCTTTTTATCTTAAGCAACAATTTCTGAGAAAACAAAAGGACCCTGGTGCCATTTTATCCAAAGCTTAAAGTAGTGTATATATGAATACTGCTCTAGATAAGAAATGACACGGCATGGAAGGAGACCATGACCTCAGGGGTCATACTTTGTGAATCCACAATCTATGTTTCCCACTCACATTTGGTCACCTGGGAAAGTTATTTTTCCAGCTTAAATCTCAGTTTTCTCATCTACAAAATGTTTATGGTAATAGCTCTCTTGTAATATTGTTCTCAGATTATCACAAAAGTCATGTGCCTAGCACAGTGCCTGTTGCCTACAAATGGAGCTAGTACTATTTTTCTCTATAGTCAATATGCTTTATGAGATAATTTCGTCAAAGTTTAATTTTTTTCCTGTTGCCAATACTCCTCTACTTTTTTCTCCCCGAAGCCCGAGTACATAGTTGTATATATTCCAGTTGTAAGTCCTCCTAGTTCTTCTTTGTGAGCCACCATCACAGCGTGGTGACTGACGGACGGGTGGTGAGGTTCCGTGACTGGGAACAAACCCGGGCTGCCAAAGCGGAGAACATCAAACTTTAATCACTAGGCTACCAGGGATGGCTCAAATTCATTAATATTTTCAGAAAAATAGTTATTAAAGCAAAATTTTTACACTAAATTATTGCCTTATAGCCAGAACTCTGTTTATTCATTAAAGGATTTCCATTTGTCCCATCATTTTATGAAAACTCTAGACTCAAATGTGGGGCAACAAGACCATCAGAGCTCTTGGACAGCACAGTGCAAAGAGTCATGATATTATCTGTTTCCAGTGGCTCTCAAACGTATGTGTCTCTGGACTCCCAGGCTCTCCCCACTAACACTTCTGGGTTGAAGATGCTCCTGTTCTTGCACAACTGTAGGGAAGACACACACTAGGTTTTTAAGTTGATATTTTTTAATGATCCTAAGCAGTGTCATGGGGAAGCAACTGTGCTGGAGTGTTCTTTGATTTTTGCTCTCTTCCTTGCAACAGTTAAACCTGGAAACAACTCACCAGAAGACCACGGTGAGCTCTGTGTCACAGCTGTCATTATCCAATGGGAATCAATCTTAATTTAAATGCGTAATATTTAGTATGTTTAGAGTTTTGATAAGAGGTATATTTATTTACATATTTGAATGAATTCTCTTTGGAAATATGAAAGTGTTAATAAAGTTCCTGTTTTAAATATTGAATTAAATATTGAATTAAATCCTAAGCAAGAAATGTAGAGCCATATATAATGAGACATTTGGAAATATGATGCTGCCAGTTTTCAGGCTGCTGAACTCTGAGGATGAAACGCATACTGAAGTATGCCTGTTCTTCTGCATGGGGAATCCAGAAACACCAAGGCTAAAATTCTGTGCCCCCTCTGAATAAAATTTATTGTCCATTTCAGGCTAATTTAACACAAAAACCAGTATCTATTCTCAGAGTATATCCCATATCTACATACTTTCTGGTACTGTAAGGTTAGTTTTATGCTATTGACTCTAAACAAACATGATGAAACATGCTATGTTGTTGTTGATGTTCAACAGTCCACAGAAAACAAAAGTTCTTTGATTTTTCTATGAACCAATATTTTGGGGGTGAAACATCTTACCACATTTGAGGGCTCTAGTTTCTTCCTTCTTGCAAGATCAGTTATGTTGATGCCATTGTAGTTAATGCTTTCCATGCAGCCTTTGAAATTCTTTCTACTGCTGGAACTGGGTTTACCAGAGAAAGGTATGCCTCCAAAAGTTATCTTTGAGAAAAAAAATTAAATATTCACACTGTATTCAGCTTTAAAGAAATAGCATTCACAATAAATTAGACAAAACTATTGATACAGCCAATGTCAGTTATCTTTACCTCAACCAATATATACAGACATTTTTTCTGCCTCCAAAATCTGTTGCAAACTAAATTATGTTGTTTTTGAAGTGCATAATAGTATCATTAATTCTGAGAATTAGATTATAACTTGAATAAGAAAATAGCAACAATGCCTTGAAGTTTTGCTACCTGAAAGGAATTTTATAAATTTCCCTGAGAATTTTTTGATTTTGCTGGGAAAGATTTGCTCTGAGCTAACATCCGTTGCCAATCTTCCTCTCTCTCTTTTTTTCTCCCCAAAGCCCCTGTACATAGTTGCATATTCTAGTTGTAAGTCATTCTAGTTCTTCTCTGTGGGACACTGCCACAGCATGGCTACTGACAGATAACTGGTGTGGTTCCACACCCGGGAACTGAACCTGGGCTGCCAAAGCAGAGCACACAGAACTTTAACCACTAGGTCATCAGGGCTGGCTCTTCCTAAGAATGTTTTAAAAGATTTTATATAGTGGACATCTTTTATTAATGTTAAAAATACATTTTTATGTTTACCATTCAAAGACATGCTATCAATAAATGCTTCTTGTCATCATGAGATAACCCACCTAATCTAAGTTGATAAAACTGCAGCCAAAAGCAAGAAACATTGTATTAACCCTACACAGTCTTATTATAGTCTTTTGACCATTAGAGTCAAAAATTCATTAGACTTATTTTACATACAGAAAATAGTTCAAAAACTCTCATTACTAGATTGGTTAGGAACATCTTAGGACTTGGGGGCTATAATTTGGGAAGTACAGACTTAAAATTAAAAACTATTATAAGTCTTCTAAATCCTAAGGAATAAGGTCAATACTCCTCCCTGTGATTCTCTAGCTACTATCGCCTATAAAAAGAGAGCACATACTTTTCTGTATATCTTTGGTCAAATTACAGTATTGTAATAACAATTTCATATAATACAAAATTATACTTAACTATGTATTACCAATAGTGACATTCACTGCTAATAGTGATTTAATAGTAAATGAATCTGCTAATCATAACTATAATATCAATATACATAATCCAGATGTTACATAACTTTTAATTATCATTCAACCATTATCAATCTCTCTTTCAAAGTTTTAAAAATGAAAGCAATAGTTAAGACATTTTTAAATGTCAAGTCTTCATAATTGATACATAAGCCGAAGATCTTTGTGTTCTAGGAGACCATTAGCAAATTACATTCTATTATTTAGTGTCATGGCATTTTAAATACTTAATTAGTTTTAAAGAAAAAAGCACAAATTAATGATGGTTTATGAGACAATATAAAAACCAAAAGATCTCACTTAAAACTAAATTAAATTTATTAATAATGGTTAGCTGAATATATATCATTTACTATAGAATTTACATATAGGAAGAAAAGAGGAAAACAGAAAAAAATATATAAAAAAGAATTAAGAAACTAGAAAAGGAAAGAGAGAGAGTAATTTAAAATAGGAGAATTATTGGGGAAAATATTTTCAAGTGGCCCTGACCTGAACTCGTTAGGTACTGTATAGGTGTCACTAATACCAAAGGTAAGAATTACTGATACTTGGAGTGCTGTATCTCCCATCCATAGTTGATCAATTACTTCCCCAATTGACAGTAACGGAATCTTCTATGCTTCATGACACACAGCATCATATTTTGAGTAATATTGCTAAATACTAGTTTAAAACTGTTTTATTCCTTTTCTGTGTGCATAATTTCTTTATTTGGAGACTATCATTTTCCCTTGGGAAGAGGATTCAAACCCTCCTTATGTCTCTCTGCTTTGGGCAACCCTCAGCACATACCCTACCTCATGGAAGGTGCCCTGAGGAAGGATCACAGGCTCAGTTTACCAGATTCCTTGCAACTAAGAGATGTGGGTTCAAATCCCAGTTCCTAATGTAACCAATCATATGATATTAGGATGTCATTTCTTCTTTCTGGTTATGTATTCTCACCAGTAAAATGAAGTGGCTGGACCACAAAATACTTTCTGATATTGTAATATCTGATAGTAAAAAACTGTTGCAGTTGTTAGATTGATAATCAGATATTCATATGACTCATATGATTGACTTAATGACGTTGTCATCCAATGACAACTTTGACTATAAAAAAAAAACTGCATTAACCATTTTGTTAGCTACCAAGAATTTACAAAGTGTGGCAGGGACACTTCATAGTGTCCTTTCTCCCGCCTTCTTGAGGAAAAACAAAATTGCTTTCAGTTGCATATATTGCTCCCCAGCCCACATATTGCATTTGCCAACCTCTCTGAAGCAAGCTATGGTCTCACGGGATTTAAGTGGAAGGGCTGTGTGTGACCAAGAACTACAATTAAAGAGGGGAGGGGGCACAACCTTCTTCAGGCTCTCTTCCTTCCCATTGGCTGGAATGCAAGATGGAATGTGAGTAGCCATCTTGGTACGATTTGCAGTGGGGATGGTGTTGCTACAAGATTAAAGTGGACTGGGGTCTCGATGACCATAATGCTTGATGACCACCTGAGTCCAGGGCTACCTGCCTACAGGCTCCTTTTATATGAAAGAGAAATAAACACTTGTCTGTCATATGCAGTCTAATTAATTGTCGCTGATATATACGGTGATTTCTATTTCTTCCTGTTGCCTCCTCATATAACCCCATGAGAAATGTGCTATTACGTTCATTTTATACAAGGGGAATATGATTTGTCCACTGTCACACAACCACTAAGGGGGAAAAAAGGAATTCAAACCCAGGCTTTTTGCTCCAGTTTGAGTCCACACAACTGATTCTCTCTAAAATCCTAGCCAGGTTCTGCAAGGGACAAGGGAGAGTTGTTCCTCTACTTTCCAAGAGGAGCTGCCTTGCAAAGGCAAGGGCACAGTATCCAAGGGGGTGCATCGTGGAATTCAGATGAAGAAGAGAGAGAAGTCAGGCCAGACAGCAGTCTGCTGTCCTGTCTGTGGTTTTACCAGCTGAGAGAAGGAAGAATGAATTGAAGTGCACTGTCTATCGCCACCCCTCCTCTGCTCACCATGCAGCTAGCAGCTTGATGGCAAAGGGTGATCTGCTCACTATGCAGTGTAAATGGCTACAGAGAGGTGAGTGTGGCGAACTTACACTATCCCCCACAAAAAATGCCTACATCAAGTTATGTCAAAGTGGCAAAGTTATTTTTTATTGTTTCTTTCATGATATACATCTCTGGGAATGGTGATAGGCATTATTTAATTAACCCCTAATAGTGGTGTGCTGGATTCTGCTCATACTGGCTCATGAGAACTGATTGTTAAACAGAGCCATTATTAAAAATTAAATTATATAAGCTTTAAACTAAACAAATTACATTAAACAAAAAATCAGTAATTACTCAGAACTCACTATCATATATGCTCTTGAAGTTATTTACATTTATTGTGTCTATGTGATAGAAATACTGTATAATGGTGTGGTATAATAAATGTATTAGGTCTTTGTCCCCAGTTTCTGGCATAAAGCTCCTAAAATCCTGGGAATTTCCTGAATGATAGGAGTCTTTTGTTATTCAAAACAAGCTCCTTTTGAGGTTCCAGTCTAGTTACTGACGGAGAAGTCAAAGAGATACGTTGAAAAACACTGAGACTGACTCTACTATAGTCCCTGATTTTCTTTAAACAAATAAGCAAAGGGAATCCCTTTATATTAAGATAAACGTGTAGCGATATAAAGGTGGGCCCCCCCACTGCTCCTGTAGCTTATGTCGCTAACTGCAGGATCTAAGAGGAGAGAGCAGGCGGTAGTTTTACAAAGAGAAGTGAGTCGAGTGGATCCTGATTCCTTCATAGTAAATTTAAATTTCTTCCTAATGCCTCTCTCTAACAAACGTGTCTCAAGCATTTTAGTCTACAGCTGAGGTTCTCGAACATGGTATTGTATATTGGTGAGCTTCAAAGTGTCCAGGACACTGCTGACCCTGAATGAAAGCATTGTGTGGGTGTGAATATTCATAGATTTCATCACAAACTCAGGAGGGTCTATGACCTCAAATTTTTAATTCTGTTTTTCAAAAATTGGAATTGTGTTTGCCCATTGCTAATGTTCCAGGATTTCTCACCTCTTCTGTGGTACTTCAAAGTTCATTAATGGAGAATGAATAATTCATCTCTAAATGCTCTCATAGAGTGGGAGATGTCACCTAAGCCAAGAATTATACTACTTTGGAGAAGATAGAAATTTCTGGGATTTTCACCTTCTGTACCTTTCAACAATCATTTTGCTTTAAAGAGATTTTGGGGTGGACAGTAATTATTTTCTGATAACCTTAAATTTATTTTAATGTTAATAAGGTCTCCAATCAGAGTTTATCTAGCACAATCTATTTTAAATTCCTATTTAGGAGTATATGTAATATATTCATCTCAGAGAGAGAATTTAGAAACTATTTAAACATATAAAGAAAACAGAAAACACAGTTGTAAATCCTGACTTTTTCACTTATTATTTTATGGTGAGCATATTGCATATTCTTAAAAATTTATAATATAGATGTTGATAGCACACATATGTATATGTGTGTATACATATATCTACAATTTCAAGGTACACAGAGGTGGCACAGAAAACTCATAGGATGCCACAGTATACTTAACATTTTTAAAAGAAACACAAGGGTACTTGATTATCTTCCAGACATCACGTGAAACACTAGCTTGAGGTCGTTCACGGTTCCAACATCCTGTTACATCACTTTCTAGGATGTCCTGTCTTTTTGAAGTTGGGTTTTTGGTCACATAAAAACATGTCACATGAAAGTGGAACAGAAATGAGAATGGCAGTGTCAAATCTGATTCCAAATTTTGAGAAGCTGTTCAGAGCAGGTTCACTCATCCCATTAGAAACTAATTATTGTGGTTTCATGAAGAAATAAAAATATAATTTTTCCTTTTAATTTGCGTGTATTTTTTTTCCAAACAGCTATTAAGTTGTTAGGACATAAACATTTATTAAGTTGTCTGGCTCTAACTATTACAGAATGATCTAGGATGGTTGTGGAAAAACTAATAAGGCACTAAGGGTTCCATGATGTAAGTAAGTTTACAAACCTCTTGCTGAATAATATTTTATCCTAAGTATTTACTTTACTGTGATGCTCTTTTCATTCATTTAGTGTTACCCTTTTTCTCTTAGTATAAATAACACTGTGATGAACATCTTCTTACAGAACTCTTATCTCTATATATAATTAACATTTTTGATGGACATTTTAAGCTTGAATTTCTCTCCAAATAATTTATTAAAAAACCTGAGATGCCTACTCATATAATATGGGAATATATAGTTTCTACTGGACCAATATGATCATGTATTAGTTTTTGATCTTTGATCATTTGGAAGGTAAAATACATTCTTTTATTTATGGACAATCTCTTTAAAATATTCTGTATTTTACTTTATTTCTTTTATGATAATTTTATCTGCAAAAATAGAACTTGCCAAAAAAACTATTTACAGTCATGAATTTGTAAATGACAATATAAATCAGAACTCAGGATTTCTTATTCATTATTTTGTAATAAATATTAGGCAACCCTGTGTTTATAATATTCTGGACATTCTCGAGAAGAATAGAGAATTTATATTATAATAATTACCAATAAAAGATTACAACTTGTATTTATTCTGGATTCATTAAATGGCCCTGATGACATGACAAATGGTCCCTCTCTTCAAATATTTACTTGGTACTAAGATTTTTTTAAATATTTCAAATGCTCATGATTAAAAATTCAGAAATGAAGAAAATGACATATATTAATAAATAAAGTTTTAAGTTGTAAGTTAATTTTTCTTTGGAGAATAAGATGCAATGGTGTAGGAAAGTATATGATTAACAATAATGTGACAGTACGGTAGGAGACGGAGGCAGCCACTCCACATTAATCATAACTTACACGCCCTCAAGTTTACCTCATAGTCCAAGTCCAAGTAGTCGAACTCTCCGTTGGTGCGGAAGTGCTGCATGCTCCTGTCCAGGGTGAGGTTGATGCTCCGGCCCTGGCGCTCGATGACCACAGAGTGCCAGTGGTGATCATCCAGCAGACTTCCTGTCATCACAGACGTGTGGCCATAGATGGGGCCAAGCTGGTTGCTTCCTGAGTCAAAGGAGTGGAAAAGACACAAAGGAATGACACCAACAGCCAACTCTGTGGAGCAGGAGACCTTTCATTTTCAATGCTACAGGCTGACCTTCCACTAACGTTCTGCCTACTGACATTAACATGGGGAAACCAACATGCAATTATACTTAAAAACACTATTATATTCAAAACATATGTTAGTAAAGATGGAAAAAAGTCTACTCCTTTCAAAAGAAAAAAAATGAAGTTACTCAAGTTATACTTTAAAATAAAAACCTGCAAAAATATATGCATACATTAATCTAGTTTTCAAAGAAGGTCCCCATAGCAACGAGACTATAAATAATAAGAGTAAAAGGTTGTGAGAAACCGAAATGTTTTCTAAGGTCATCTCTGGATCCTGTTTATATATTTTATACCATTTTCTATTTTGTCTAATCAAGTATTGGTTTTTATGGTCAGGCAAAACTAAATGCTATAAAAATATAAAAAGGTTTCAGAATAAATAGCATAATGGAAACAAGAAGATACACGATTGACTGGAGCATTAAATTATTTCCTTTTTTTTTTTTCACATTTAAGATGCTGACAATACCTATAAGTGACATTTCCTATAATTTCCCTAGATCAAATTTTCTTCCCTTTTGGTGATGAAATCAAACGCTGATGTGGGATTGTGCCTGTGATCAAGATTGTATATGTACATGTAGGGGAGGAGGGAGAAAGAAAAGTGAGAGCACATCTAAGCGAAAGGCTACACTCAATTTTATTACTTTAAATGTTTAGACTAGAAGTCTGAGCAGCAGCTCGATATGCCTGATATTCCGGTAATGGCATTAAACAGCGACAGTGCATATGTGAGTGGATGTATTTCCATGACTGTCATCAGTTCCAGTCAGTCAAGAAAACTGAAAGTAAACCGCTTTCCGGTGAAATGGTAAAGACCTTTTTTGCGAGATCACATGATAGTTACTTATTCCAGAACAGTAGGGTCACATCTTTATAAAGCACAGTGGCTTTTAAAAGGCTACTCTATCTGTTCCATTTTTTTTTTAAAAAAAAGGAGAAAATTTTGAAAAAGTAAATATCTTTAGATATAAACCAATTGCTCTGTGTGTATGTATATTTTTAAAAAATAGTTATATATTTCTTTTGCTATCCCCTCCGCCCATCTCTGTTTCTTATCTTCTATTGATCTTTGTTTCAAAAATCATTTAGGCTGTTTTTTCCCCCAAGTAAAATACATGAACACATGTTCATTATTATAAGTTGAAAACATTATGAAGAATTAATATTGTAAAACATTAATCACTCATTCCACCACTAAAAATAGTTTGGTTTATTTCCTTTCAGACTTTTTTCCATATATACATATTTTATTATACATAAATGTGTATATATATAAAAATGTATATATATACAGACACACACTTTTGTATATATATAATATGAAAATGATATATTATTTATAATATTTTATACTACTGTTTTCATTTAATGTGTACAGTATTTCCTAAAATTAAAAGTAATAAGACACTTTAAATGCATATCAACATAATTCCATATGTTTAGCTTTTTTTCCCCCCAATATTTGACATTGTAATTAATATTGCAAAGTACATCCCTGGACTTAAACCCTATAGTCATTTCTCATTATTTCCTTATGATTATTGGATGAAAATCTATAGGGAATTTTTAGATATCTGAAGACACACTGTCAAGCCGTTTTCCTGAAAATATCTTCTGATGCACAGAACAGTGCAAAGAATCCTGTCACATATTCACCAATACCGATATTATTTTAAAACTGGTTTACTTGACAAAAGTTGGAATCTACTTATTTTACTGTGTATTTCTTTTATAGATAGTGGGGTTGAGCATTTAATGTTTATAGAATATTCATAACTTTTCTTCTGTGAGTTATCTTTTATGTCCTTTGCCTATATTTTCTCCTAACTTCTTGGTATTCTTACGGAGTGGTGTGAATTCTTCATAAATGACATTGAACTTCTGTATTTGACATTTACATGTTCCCAGGTTTTGCCATGTATTTTAATTTTATGATTATTTTAATGTGAAAAATTTAATATTTTTGTATAATTAAGTGTTCCAGCTTTTTGTGCTATTTTTTTCTTTCTTTTGTTTTTATAGAAGTTATTATTTCCATCAGATCAAATTCAGCATAGGAAAAGTTTTACAGTAAAGGGTAAGTCTTTGTAGACACTGTATCCTGTATTACCAACAAACAACTAATTGAAATTGTATTTTTTAGTATAATACTGATTTTCAAAGTAATAAAATTTAATATGGGACACAAGCCATTTTCAGGAATGTCTCGACCACTCAGATTGATATGCCAGTTAAAAAGCAGAATCTGTTTTTCTGTTCTAATCTTTAGTTTTGTAGCTTTCTATTGGGATACATTTAATGTGAATTTTAGTTATTAATATATTGTAAATTATTAAATTTTTGTAGGGTTCTAATAGTTTTACCACAGAAAAATGTATAGAATCTACGATGCCCTTCAAACAATTTCTACATAAATCTTGACATTTTTAGCAAGCAAGAGATCTTCTTATTTCTTCCCATTTGCTGCCCACTTCTCCGCAGTCTCCCTTTAGCACCTTCTCCTCTCAATCTCACATGTGCAACTCCCTACCGGAAATCTCAGCTTTGACGTCTAATAGGCAACTAAAATGCACCATGTCCAAACAGAATTCTAGAGTTCCTCTATTAAAGGAAACTAATAATCCTCTACTAGAAGAAATTCTATAGAGAAAAGAGCTTTCTCTACTTTTGAAAATGGCACTAATGTCCCTTTGGACCTCAAGCCCATACCCTAAGGATTATTCTTCATTTATTCTCTTTCCTTCTTACTCCATACCCAATCCATTACAAATCATGCTGAATTTACCACTAAAATCATCTCCCAAGAAGATATGTTTTGCTGCATCTCCACTGATCACCACCTCCTGTAAGCCGGTGCCATCTCTCACTTCTACTATGCTAAAGTCCAGCTGTGACTCTCATACTGATACAAGCATTTTCTCTTACAGAAGTCTCAGTAAACTTTTTAAATATCATGATACAATATAGCTTAAAGCCTACCAATAGTTTTCCATTAAAACATATCTATCTATCTATCTATCTATCTATCTATCTATCTATCTATCTAAACACTTTACCATGCCCTACAGGATCTTACAGGATTTGAACAATCCCTAACTTTTGGATTTCATCTTCTCTCCCTCTGACTTATGGGTCTATCCACACCAGCCTCCTTCCTGTTCCTTGAGTATGCGAGGTCTTTGTCTTTAGTGATTCCTGCCTTTGAAATGCTCTTCTCCCTGATATTTTCATGGCTGGTTTTGGTCAGTACTCAGATCTCAGCTTGACCATCTTCGCCTGGGGGAAGACTTTCCTCGATACATGTTCCAATGCTGCCCTCTCTTGCCTCCGCAGTATCCTTTAACATATTAGCCTATTTAATTAATTTCATACTTCTCATCTTAATTTGGAGTCATTTCTTTCGATTTAGTTGCTTTAAAATGATAACAATTGATGATATATTGTCTGACTCCTGCAAAAGTTTAGGTCATAAACTTCATGACCTCAAGGACCTTCTCTGTTCACCACTGTATCCCAGATGCTAGTATACTTAATTTTTTGAATGAATAAGTGTATCAATATATATCAACTATTATGGATTCAAAATTAATTGACAGCATAATGTGAACTGTTTTATAATTTACATTTCAAGGATCAAGCAACATTACAAATGGGAATGTAATAAATGGAAAGAATGCTGCCAAAAGTCAGAACATACCTAGGTTTAAACTGAAGACCAGCTTGGCTTTTTTCAGTTCCAAAGTAATGTAATCCCCTTGCTGCCCCTCTCCATGTAGGATTACTCCTTCACTTTCAGTGGTTTTAAATTTCAAGGCAATGACATCTTTCAGTGTTTTCATCTTCTTGTTCCTGAATCTATACGGTAACACAACATGGCCATCAAAGTTGATAACATCAGCCCCTAAAATAAGAAATAAATAACATTTCAGTTCAGTTATTGTAATTGCCATCCTGTGTGAAATAGATCCACTTCCAACTGGTGTCTGCACAGAATAAATGAGAAATAAGTCTATTTCTGAGAAATCTGGAGTCCTGGGCGCTCGTTCTATTTCTTCTTTCAGTTTGCTGTGTGTCCTGAAGTGGACTATATGCAAAGTATTCATAAAGAATGATCATGGAAACCTCTGTTGATAGAAAATCATACTTCAATTGTAATACTGAGAACATTAATTCCAACACGATTTACATTCTTCAATTTCAACTTGGGAGTCTAGAATTTACTTGAAAGAAGTAAAAATTTTAATCCCTGCGGTATTATGAGATTTTAATGTATTCTTGGGAAGTGAAGCTAATGCTTATGATTTTTAAATACACATTTCACTCACAAATTTGCTTTTCTTTGACCTAAGAATGAAAGCACTTGGAATGCAGGGTTTGATGGCATGCTCATTTTTCTAATGGTTTGTAATTTCTGCTACATTTTTAGTAAACTTTATGGTAGTACTGAGAGTCATAGCTAACTGAACTTCAAGAGGCTTCTTACCATTTGCTCCTGGGCCTCACGTCAGTCTCAAAGTCCTTGTTACCCTCTTGCCTTTGAAATGGAGAATCAAGCTGCCCATATTTTTGACAACACTGAACAAAGCCATCCTCACTCATATATACATCACAAGAACAAATATCTAGCCTCTACTATGACTACAAAAGCTCTAATTCTGTTTTAGGGAATTTCATCGAAGGCATGAAATTATATCAACTTTGTCACCATCCTCAGAACAGTTGATGGTGGAGATTCATTTCATAACTGCTACTTATTCACACCAGAAATGGAAAATGAGATGACCTTATTTATTATGCACTGTTAGTTAGTGGGTTTCCAATCCATGGCATGGCTCCAAGATGAGTTGTATTCATTGAGATCAAATTTTGAGTACAAATAGAAACTGAGTTACCATAATTAGTCCTTTGTCAGTAAAAATATTTTTAAAACCCATTTCTTTTAGCTTTTACTTTTGAATCATAGAAAACCTAGTCAAACTGGATAGCTCTAACGACTTTAGAATTACAAGCCCAGATGAAGCCTGTCTCTCAGTTTGGGGCAAGGTCTTGCTAAAGAACTCCACAAGGAGACCTTGGAGAAAAATAATAGCAAGTGTAAAGCCTGTCAGAGAAATATTTTCTCATCTCATGTCCTAGTTCTCTGGCACTTGTTTACGTCAATCACCATGGGGACCACTTCAGTTCCAGTATAAGGAGGGTGTGCTGCCTCACGGTGGCTTCCGTGGAGGTGCCGGGCTTCCATAGCTCCATCCACTCTGTTATTGTGCACTACTTGCCATTACAGGTTTTGCTCTTATCTGATTCTATAAAGTGAATTGTCATGAATACAGTTATTTCAAACATTACTTAAAAGTAAATCCAAGTTTTCCCTTCAAATCATCAATGGATTTTGAATACTTTAAAAAATATTTATCCTATTATCGCAAATATTTATGTTTTTAAATAGTAGTTTAGAGAACTGTTGCATTCTCAAAGTTCAGAAAGAAAAATACAACTTTGATTTTTTTTAAATTCTTACAGTCAATTCTTTACTATAAGACTTTCTATAGCCATAAAAAGACTTTCTTAATCCACAGAACTCTGTTCTCTGAGACTCTGAATCACAGAAGTTTATTTTACTACAGGGGAAAAAAAATCAACCATTACATTTTGGCTTCTGCTAACACTGCAAAGCCACTTAGACTTGAGCTTAATCATCTATACTGCCACAGTGGAATTGCAATTGCAATATCTTTCTCATCTGTGATGAGAGATAAAAGAGAGAAAAAGTAGAATCTGATTATCAGATCCCAGGTTGAATTATAATCCAGTAGTTGGTAGAAATTACTTTTTGTCTCTCAAAGTGCATAAATGACAATTCAGAAGGAGGGAGTAAATTCTGAACTCTAGAAAGTAATTTTGCAGTTAATTTCTTATCAGTAACAGTTGAATAATAGACACATCGTTGTTTTATACACCTTCAATATATATTAATTGACATAAAATATTCCCCATTCATTTCTCAGAAAGTAAATGCTCCTTGAGTTTAGATAGAGGGAAGAATTCACCCCTCCTACATTTTCTCCTAAATCAAAATCTACGTTCAGCTCCAGGCATAGAATAGTGACTTATGCAAATAGTCATGACTTTCTTTCTTTTAGGGCAATGGAAAAAGTGACAGGAAGAATGGGTATGATTTATTTCTTCAGATAGTCCTAGGATACTAACAAAACCATGAAGGAATGCCATTTGTGAGGATCAAGCCTCATCTTACAAATGGTAAGTGGTCAGCGGTCAGTTGAGAAACTGATAAAATGTTTTGCAGGCCAGATCTCTCTCATTATGAAATCCTAGCTGTTCCTCCTTGAATGGGTTAAATGCTTGCACAATATCAGCATATGCCTGTGAACTCAGAATTGGCTTTGAAATTACAAACTTCCTAGAAATCATCTATGATATATAATTTATGCTTAAACACATACCATACACTTTTAAGAGAATCTGGGATATTGTAAAATCCATCAGAATTTAGTTCCATTTCCTGCAGAAATACATTAAAATTTCATTTGACGTCTAATAATACGTTGTGCTTATTTTGGGACAAGCCACCTTTTTTCCCCCTATTACCCTGATTGCTTATCACTCCCCAGAATTAAGTTTTCTATGCAGTGATTAAATGTGTGTGGTTGAACTGTTTAAGCAATCTGAGCAACAATAATGGTTAGTCAAAAGTGAATGTAAAATCACAGTGCTTGCACAATTGTGTTTCTAACAATAACTCAGAGAGCTGGTAATGTGCCCAATTCATCAAATCGTCTTGGTAGAGAAGGCTTTTTGTTTTTTTTAACTTTCCTTGTTATCTAGTCTTTACTTTCTGAATCTGGGGATATTCTGATAAGGTATTTTGGAGAAGTGTTTATCATCTAAAGATTGTAATACTTTAAAAAATACCTTTGCTATATTTTTACTACAGATGCAATATACATTCTTTGTTAAAAAGACGTTAAACAATACAGAAATATAGACTGCAGAAAGTGAATCCGAAACTCAAGAGATCACTAATGTTAACGAGGAATAGCTTGGTTCATATCCTTCTATGAATTTATGCATAGGTTTAGATTTTATGCATGCATTTATCTATCTATTATTAATGGGTAATAAATTCGTGCAGTACCTTCCCTGCATTTATGCATTTAGATTTTATGTATTTATCTATCTATCATACGGAATAATGGAATAATCCATACATTATTATATCTGCGTGTGTGTGTGTGTGTGTGTGTGTATGTGTGTGTGTTTAGAGAGAGAGAGGCATCGAGACAGGGAGGAGAGCATCATTTCATTTAGTTATAGTTGTACAAAATGTACAGTGATAGCTTGCATTTGGGGTAATGTAATTTTTATAACGTAGGAAAATTTATGTTTTAGCTAATCAATATATTTTATTGATCTTCATGTACTACGGCACTTATATAAAGTAAGAACACTTATAATTTGAAACTTATTTATCCTATTTATTTGAAAAAATAGAACACATATTTGAATATAGCACCCCAAAGTAAACAAGTAAGTACTCTGGAATTACTTTTGCTCCTGTTTTTTCATAAAAATGTTTCGCTTACTTGTAGAAGACCTGAGGACAACAGAAAGATTTAAAGAAGAAAATTAAAAGGACATAATTCCATTTTCCTTTTATAACCTCTGATAATCTACGTTTTTGATCATGTTAATTAGCATCTACAGAATGTCTGTGTATGTACACAGATATACAGAGAGATCATACTCTATACAGTTTTGTGTCTGGTTTTTGTTACTGAACATTACATACATATTTTCCTTGCCTGAAGTTTTCTTAGGACTAGAGTGGTGTTGGTGTTTGGACGGAATACTAGAGAGTTGTAGTGTCCCTCCCATCACTTCCTGTCGGAAGAAGCATGCTTCCAACACGACTTCCCACTAGGGATGGTGGTTAAGGTGATGTCTGCAAGTTTCTTCACTGTAATGTTGGTATATTTCCCTTTCCGAACTCTATCGTGTGTAAGTGAGTCACCAGGGAAGTATCTACATATATTATCTTGAATCTCTGTACGGAAGATTTATTCTATGTATTCATTCAGTCAGTCATTTATATCAATATGGGAGCATGCATGTTTATCTTATCTTTGAGTTTAGTCCAATATGATTACTATTCAACTTGTTCCAGCTGTGGCCATTGGGAGCTCTTTAGGCTGGCTCCTGTGTCCTTTCCTCTCCTTCTCCGCCTCTTCCGCCTCTTCTCTTTCTTCTTCTCTCTCTCTCTTTCTTTCTAGAACTACCAGATGCTCAAAGCTCATCTTGCATTTTTCCTACCCTAGACCTAAAATCAGCCATTTTTCCAAGAAACTCTCATTTCTTTAGCGTAGAATGGTCTGGAGAAGCTTGCAGGTGTGTTTCTTTTCTTTTTTTGCTTTTCTTTTTATAAAGCACACAATAAATTTTCTACAAATAAATAAGTTGTACATCTCCTGTATGATGTGTTCTCCACATAAAGAAATAGATTACTGAGAGAAAAAGTGCGAAAACTTACAAAATGTTTCCTAGTAATCTATTTCACAAGGATTTGCCATGATTTTGAAACCTTCATTTTAATAAAATGTTTTGCATAAGGAATGACTTTTTAAAGGTAGTAATATCACAGTTAATATTTATTTAAGTGATTACTGATTACTACCTAAGTACACTGAAGTGATTGTGTTAATATTTAAGTGGTAATACATAGCACTTAATATTTTAAAATAATTTTTGCTTTATGATAAAATTAATATATATTTACTGTAAAAAATTTAAATGATGTAAGAAAGTGAAAAAATAAGTCAATTTAAATTATTTCCAAGGACATCACATAGATATCAAAATACTGTTAATATTTTCTCTCTACATATATTATTCCAGTATTTTTTCCTGTTATTAAATATTTTGCCTCAGCAAAATTTTTAATGGCTACACATTATTCCATTGTCCACATGGACTTCAGTTTGTAAAATAATTTCCTATTTAGTACATTTAACTTCTTTGTAGTTTTCTATAAATTCAAACATTTCTATAATTAACATTCTTGTAGTGAGATTCTTGAGCAATTTCACAATCATTTTCTTCCTTTAAATTTCTGAAGTGACATCACTCAGTTGAAGACATTCATTGGTAAAGACGTGTATTCAGTTAGTATGGAATCTAACATTGCATAATTTATGTAAATAAATACCCAAATCACTTTCAAGAGTTTGAAATATATCTCTGAAACTAAATTTTTAAAATACTACAAGGAGGAATTTGCTTAGCTTTGCAAATTTTACATAAACACAAATCAATATCGTCTTTTTTTAAAGTCAGATGTCAATATTTTGGATACGTTGACCATTCTTTACAAAATAGCGTGCCTGCCATCTTCACTCTCTATACTCCCCTCTATTCTTCTTCATAGCAGTTGTCTCTACCTGACATATTTATACACTTCTATATTTACAGCTTCAAGAATGTATCCATCAGAGACAGTTTGGCTCCATCCTGAAGCCCAGTACTTAGAATAGTGCCTGAGAAACAGTCAATACTCATTACGTATTTGTTGAATGATTGCATGTCATCATTCAGATTTCAATAAATTGGATTAAAGTATAATAAACATTATTAATTTTTCATTAAAAATTAGAATCACTAGATTGGAAAAATGGAGAATCATTCTGATCTACCTTAGATCCACAGCTACTAATATATCCAAAGTTTCAGTTGTCAGAGAAAAAGAATGGTAATATCACGTTCCTTTTTTGGGGGGTGGGGGAAATTCATTCCATCATTATTAGTCGACTTGGTATTATTTAATTGACAGCTCTGGTGGAGCACTGTCTATCTCATCTCATCTCATCTGCACACTGTTTGATATGATCAATTTCTTCCTTCTAACCCACTGCCTTTTCTTTCTATGTATCTGTGGTTTAAACCTAAATAGTTCGAATAGATTCTAAAATGTCAATAACAGCTAGTTTAGAGTAATAGCAGCAAATGAGCCTCTTCCAAATCCCTTAAAACACGATCTTGAGATAAACTCAAAAAGTCACTTCTACTTTGGGAAAAATAAAACAAAACAAAAACCTTAAAGGCTCTTTTACGAAGGTCAGCATCTCACATTTTGTGCACTGTTTCTCCTTAAAATGTGTTCCTTTGCCCTTAAGTGCTTGATAACTCACGGTAGAATGACGACAACAATATCAGAGGAGTCTGATTGCATTTCTCTATAAAATTTGAACTCCAATATCCAACTGTCTAAAAGACTGATCCACGTGGACCTTCGCAAGCATATCTACCTCTACTTACCCAAGACATAATTCTTTCTCTGGGCCCCATGCTCCTGTTCTTGTAGCCATTATCCATTCTCTCAAGACAGAGATCTAGGACTTTCTTTAGCTCTTCCCTTCTTTGTACACCTGCATTCAGTCAGTTCCAAGTCCCGTGAAACTAAGGACTTCTAAAACTAAGTACTTTAGCTCACTTTTTATACACACTACCACCAGGCTACCATCATCTCACCTACTGTCTACTGCATTAACATTGTTTGTCAATGGACAATTCCCATCCTCCAGCCTTATTTCCCTTAAATCTATCCTTTGCACAGAAGCTAGAAAGATCTTTCCAAAATAAATTTTTTTTTGCTGCAAAGCTCTTCAGCAGGGCCTTCAAGACCTTCAATGGTAGAGCTCCTGCCTGCCCCGACAGCTTCACATTTTAGCACCATCTTTCTCTTTGTGTGCTAATGAAGGTGAACCCACTGGTTCCCTTGCTAACCTCACCTAGTGCCTTTCCTCATGCTATGCTCACTTCCTTCAACAAACAGCTATTTTTTTTTAATCTGCTTTAAGTTTAAGAATCCTCTGAGTTTCAGGTAAACCTCACCTACTAGAAAAGCTGTCCTTGTGAAACATCCATGCCTATTGTTCCAGAGCATCCTGGCACACTTTTATCATGTCGTTTCTCATCTAATATTGAAAGTCGCTCTTTATGGGTCTGACTTCCTCTGTGGACTTCAAGCTCTCCTAAGGTACAGACTCTAAATTGTTCAACTTTGTATTTCTGGCACAAACAACACTTCTTAAACTGATCTGAACATAATTGGTATTTGAGACAATAAGACAAAAGGAGAATTCCGCTGTTTTTATTTTCCTTTGAAACCATACCTGGTGCAAGAAGTGTACTCTCTAAAAGTACAGACTTACGTGATTTAATGCCGTGCATGTATATAGATATTACGACTGTGGCTTTCTGATATGCATAAATACTTTACAACTTGAAATGCTTTCGTTATTCTCATACTGGAGTTGTTTATAAGTAAAAAACTAACACATTTAACTCTAGCATGAGTTTAAATACAAAATACGTGTTTTCCTTTAAATTGAATGCATTTAAGAGAAACTTGCCTATTCTAAGATTTAAACACCTTTTAACAAAGTAATTTTACACTAACTTGAGATAAATATTTATTGATATTCTATAAAGAAGCATAATGGGCTTGCTCTTATATATCTTTTTTTTTTAAAGATTGGCACCTGAGCTAACAACTGTTGCCAATATTTTTATTTTTTCTGCTTTCTCCCCGAATTCCCCCAGTACATAGTTGTATATTCTAGCTGTGGGTCCTTCCAGTTGTGGCATGTGGGACGCCACCTCAGCGTGGCTTGATGAGTGATGCCATGTCCGCACCCAGGATCGGAACCAGCAAAACCCCGAGCCGCCAAAGCGGAGTGCATGAACTTAACAACTCGGCCATGGGGCCGGCCCCTATATATCTTTTTATAATTGGATTATTTCATGAAAAGCTATAATATATATGAGTCATGATTGGCTAATCCTGTGGTTGGCCCACTTGCATAAGATGCAAGGAAATACTAGTGACTTTTTGAAATTATATTATTCAACATCAAAGGACAAAAAAACTCAGGCTCTCCCTCCTCCTCCCAAAATGGTCAATCACACACACACACATACACACACACACACTCACACACACACACACACACCCAGAGAACATCAGAAAATCAGTGATCCACTTCTGACCAGGGTTATAGCTCTAATATATCTGATAATGCAGAGATAATAAGCAATTTCTGAAAATTAGCATAAAATCTATTTGTAGGAAATCCATGTGGAAGCTATTTTTATTTATTTTTGTAAATCGAAAAGTCAAACAAATTAGACTTGCCTTCTCTGTGATAACATTGCTGTTTACTGAAAATAGCTCTACAGCTTTCCACCATACACAATCTATTTTTCTGCTTGGGAAAAGACTATCTAGAATTATAAATCCTAAGTAAAAAGTCCACAGATGAGGAAAGGAATCTGACATTGAGAAGTACCCCAGGATGCCTTTTGATATAAATTATTCCTAACATTTATTATAGATATTTTTTTTATCACTATTCAGTTAAACTTCAGCTTCTAGTTTCATTGGAAGCATTGTTGTCAGTGTTGGGGTCAAATTTCAATACCATATAGGCTAAAGGATGGCAATTTGATGTAGGGACTTGTTTTGAGGCACTGTTTTCATGCAATTTATATAATACTGAGGAAAAGATAAATTATCCATATTAGTAAACGGGGAATGGTGGACACAGAGGGGGTTCGGGGGTGTCATCCACCCTGGCCATCTCTCTAAACTGCTCTGGCTTTCTTCTGCTTCCTCTCTGAATTGATCATATCTTTTAATTTTCGTATTCTGATGCTTGACACCTGGGGCTTTGCCGACCCCAGAGGGACTGCCCCTCCTGGGGTTAGCCACTTCCTACAAGCCCACTCTCCAAATACAAAGTAACTAATCCAGAGCCCACGGCCCAGCTGTCTCCTCTCTCAGGCTGTCACACTCCAGGCCACTATCTACTTGCCCTAATCACTCCAGGGTCAAGTACCAGACAACTAGGGCCAGTCCCTGTGCCCCAGAGCCTGCTGAAATTATGTAAACTAGCCAATCCTAAACCTGCTTACCTGCCTCACTCATTCCTTCCTGCAGAAATCACAATAAAGGCTCTTGCCCATCCTCTCTCCTCTTCCTCTGCCTCTTGACTGACCCTGGGGCTTCCCCTTGTGGCCTCCCCAACCCCCCATGGTGCAAAGTGCCCCCCTCTTTGGGATTGTGAGTAATAAAATATCCTTTCAGGGCAGTTGTTTACTGATACGTTGGCCTTACTATATCTTAAATTTAAGAAAAGAGTAAGGCCAACATATCAGGAACTACATTCTAAACAGAATATACTATATTTTAAAGCACAACTGTTAGCCTTGCTATACTTCAGATACACTATATTCTAAAATACCCTCTACAGAAAATTCCCTAACTATATCTTAGAAAAGAAAAGAGGAGAAAAAATTGAAGTTTTGGCCAAATAAGAGAAAAATCTTGGAAATGTTGGCAAGGATTTTTCCATAGATCTGCAAAAAGCTCCTTTAGAGAACCTTTTGGAAATTATTATCAAATGTCTGATATCAACTAGCACTCATTGAAATACCTTCTATACCCATAGCGTTGCAACAAGAATGTGGGGCCATTGAGGAAAAGGGGTGAGTTTTAAGAAAGAACTGATAGACAAGCTCTCTGGTTGAAAAAGAGAATTCAGATTGAATAAGAATTCCAGACAGATGGGGGAACAGTGTATTCAATTGCTCTAAAGAGTTCAGTAGTTCTGTGTGATTTTAATATCTAAGGTTCACGGATTATGGGCAGGGTTACAACTGGAAGATGAAGGACCCAGTGCCCCATATGGAAGATACGGGCCTGTGTGAGTGATGCTGGTGTCCTAAGCGGAAGGCACACATTCAGATTTGTCTCTTGGAAAGATAACTCTTGTGTTGACGTGGGAGAGCGGGAGGGGGAGAAGAGAGAGCAAAGACCTCGCCTCAAAGAAGCTGAGGGTCTAATAATGTTGATGAAGTTCACACTAAGCCAGAATTCAGAAGATAATTGTCATTAAAGAATGCAAAGCTTTCCCATGATGCATTGTTGCTGCCCAGAATTCTGAGGTAGCTAAGGCTTCTATAGTGACTGAAGACTTTCAGATGAATGCTTATAGTGCAGTTTCCTCCAACAGTATGACAAATCCAATACCACAAAAGCATTGGGACTTACTTTTCTGGTGAGGAAGATTGGCCCTGAGCTAACTGTTACCAATCTTCCTCTTGTTGCTTAGGAAGACCGCTGCTGAGTTAACATCTGCACCAACCTTCTGCTGCTCCAGCTAGGATGCCACCACAGCATGGCTTGATGAGCAGTGACAGGTCTGTGCCCGGGATCCAGGCCTGCAAACCCTGGACCACCAAAGTAGAGCCAGTGAACTTAACCACTACACCGCTGGGCCAGCCCCAAGCATCAAGACTTTTAATGGAATTGAAACTACGCTAAAAACAAAAACAAAACATAAAAAAATCCCTTTGAAATATTTCAAACATTTGAATTCAATTATTTGCAGCACCCTAACTTTTAGAAAGAATCTCGTTTGCTGCCTCTTTAACCATTCCACACAGTAATGCTCTATCTCATTTAATCCATACTTTAAAAAAAATAATAATCTAAAAACGTAAATCCAGTATTTTTCTAAACAGCATGCACTTTCCCAACAACTTCTACAAAGTTTCCTGGACAAGCAGCAATATGCTCTAAATAACTAGTGAAGACTGTTCTTTTCATTTATTTTACTGTCTGTCCTTTTCTGAAAGCCAAATGAGTTGGTACAGATGATTTGTACTCACTTGCAAGAGATGGGGACATTTGCTTAGTACGTTTGCAGTTTACGCGTAGGATGTAGTACATTACAGCTTCACTTTATTTTTGCTTTGATTTCATATACCTTTGGGTGCATCTTTTACCTCAAACATAAAATAGGATTAATAAAGCTCAGAACGTACACATGTTGTGACATAATGTGCTCTCTTCTCTCCACCAGAGCAGTTGGGTCCTGTCTGGTAAAGCACTAAATGAGGCTCTGTGGTCTGGTCGTCAACACACCTCAGCGACTTGGGCACTGGAGGGAATCTGATTCACGGTGAGCTTGGGTGCCGTCCATTACTTCGTGACACCCACACACCCACTGAGGCCCTGGTGAGCTGGCTGAGTTAATTCATTTCCATAAATGAGCAATGCTCCTACCACTTGTACAGAGAACTAGTCCTGACAGGGCTAAAATAATTGGAAGCTCCTGAAATTAGAAGTCATAACTTCAGTGCTCGGAGGGGACAAGCAGGTCATACAAATCAGTGATGCTGGCTTGCTGTAAAAACCATTGATCTGTCTTTTACTTTGTCACTTTTGATAGCGATATGGGCAACAAAGACCGTACTCTCTCTGATTAAAAGATCAACAGGGAAAAGATGCTAAATTAATGGCTTAAAAATTTGGTCTTGATGGTGGAGAAACAATAGGAAGTGTTTGGGACGTGTGATGAGTATAAAGGAGGTAGTTTCCTTTCACCTGTAGCAAACTGAAGCTATGCAGCAGCTCTGGTGTTACTCAAACATGGAATTTTCAAGAAAGGTCAATAATCTAAGATTGTAATGAAATCTCCCTATTTTTAAATGTTGAGCAGCTGATTTGGGGTTGTATTAAGCAAAGGCTGCTAGCTAATGCCCCACAGATATGTTTTATTTGGCCACACATCTTTTTAAACTTGAAGACTGTCAAAATATAAGACTAAGTGGATCATAACAAGCTTAAAAAAATATATTTATTTTCCATGATTTCGTAATTTACCTGTGAATTACTGCAATATGTATCAACAAGGAATTTTATTCCTCAAAATACAATTTTTTAAGAAAACAAGTTGGTTAGTGCTAAATAAGTACAGTGGATGGGTTAAAAAGACAAATTTTAAAGGTATCATATGATACAATGATATACCTCTATATGCTACCATAAAGCTACACAGGGAAGAAGGAAGGAAGGATGGAAGGACGGAAGGAAGGAAAACACCATAAATCTGAGATTCATTCACTTAGAGCACTGAGATTTTGGATAGAAGACTTTCTTAAAAAGAAATATGTATACTTTTTGTATGTGTGAGGAAGATTGGCCCTGAGATAACATCTGTTGGCAATCCTCCTCTTTTTGTGTGAGGAAGACTGTCACTGAGCTAACATCTGTGCCAACCTTTCTCCATTTTATGTGGGATGTCGCCATAGCATGGCTCGATGAGTGGTGCCAGGTCCACACCCGGGATCCGAACCCACCAACCTGTGGATGCCAAAGCAGAGTGTGCAAACTTAGCCACTACACTACCAGGCCAGCCCCCAAATATATATATATTTTAAAGTATTACCAGTTACCAGGTATAACCAATCCTTCGTTACTGGCAGATTCTATATTTGCAAATTTGCCCACTCACTAAATTTGTTTGTAGCCCTGTTCATGAACAAGTGCAGAAGGGCAAAACATTGGAGCCCCCTGATGCTCACATTCCCAGCCAAGGTGGGACAAGGCAGTGCTCTGCCTTCTTGTTTCAGCTCTCACTCTACAAAAAAGCGTCCCTTTCACAAACTATTCAATGGCGTGCTTTTTGCATTTTTGTGCTTTTGTGGGATGAGTTTGCTGTTTAAAATGCCTCTCTCCCAAGAGGAGTGTTGCAGTGCTGTCTGGCGTTCCCAAGCTCAAGAAAGCTGTGATGAGCCTTCTGGAGAAAATACATGTGTGAGATAAGCTTTGTTGGGGATGAGTTATAGTGCTGTTGACTGTGAATTCAGTGTTAATGAATCAACAATACATACCAGATAATATGTTTTTAAACAAAAACACAAATAAAGCGAGGCTAGTATTGATTGGTTGACAAAGATGTCGTGACCAGAGGCTCACAGAAACCCAACCTGAATTTCCCCTGGGAGCAGTGGTTCAGTATTTGCGAATTCAGTCTTCAGGGCAACTTTAGAGAACATAACTACTGAGAATAATGAGAATTGACTGTATTTACATGGCATTCATTTTTTTAAACAGGAAAACGAAGAATCATTTCAAACTACCACATATATGGACGTGAAAATACAATACATAAATGTTTAAATTATCCTTGAGGAAAATGATCAACAAACTGTAAATCTCTTCATAGATGAGTGTAATGCTACATGGTGTCATTTCATACATGTTCTACTTTCTTCTTCCCACTGCTTAGACATGGGGGTTAGCACATGCAACTCACACGTAGAGCTTACAAAGGCAACCCCCTCATTCCTCACATGTTGACTGCAATGAAACTCTGTGGGTTACGTTTCTAATTATTGCAATTCTCTAAGCACTTTATGATGAGGATTAATTTAGGCTGGTTACTTTTAAAAACTGCAGATTACAAAGAGGCTCTGAGGTGTGGAATTTGCTTGCCCTTTGATGAGACACATTTGCATTTGTGAAGGAAGTCTCCATCTGTGGGGGTGTCTCCCTCTCTGCACCCAGGAGGAAGGGGGGATGGCCTTATCTCTAGAAACTCTTAATAGAGACAGCAAGGACTTAAGTCTTGTTTATTGTGCTTGTCTGGTAACCTCATGTAGCTGACTACGCCCACCACCAACATCTTCCTTTGTCTTTAGCTAAAGATAATATTTAAGGTGGTGGCTTCTGCCATTTACTTAATCCAGTTTGATTCTTATCTAAAAGTTATAGGACCACCCAATAACCAGACTCCACCTGCACTGATACCATTTTAACAACTTTTTTTTACATATTCTTTCCTTTGTCTTGTAAAGAGATAACTCACACACCTATGCCTTAAATTTAGCCCTACTCTCAACCCATGTTTGCAGCAGCAGCAGCTCCTCCTGCCCGTGGGTCCTGTCCCCATGCTATTCCACACTATTCTCTGAATAAAAGAGCACTACTGCCAGACCTTGAGAGTCCAAGAAATCTTTCCTTCGACTCCTCAGCTCACCGACCCTGCATCACTTTATGCATAGTAAATCCAGTCTTAGTAGCACATCAGTGTTGAAGGGGTTCATAACACGTCACCCAAAATATGACTCTTTGGTATGTTGATTATTTTGAGCTGAAGGTACCTGAGAAACAGCAGAGGCAGGAAGGGCTGGCTCATCTACCCCTTTCAACCTAAAAGCAGGCCATAACATTTGCCATGAAAAAGGTGCCTTTCCGGTCCCAGGAAGAGAATAACAACATTCTTATTACCAGACACTAGGGGTCAATGTCAAAATGGGAGTTGGAACCTGAACAAACCAAGCTAGTCAAATAACCCTCATCTTCAATTAGTTTCCCCCAAATATTTCCCAGTCACTATCTCAATGTACTGCCCTAGCCCAAGCCCCTTTGTCTTGTCACATCCTTATAATTTATCATCCTTTATTTAAAAGTATATAAGCTTTTGGGCGTAATGGCTTCCTTGCATCTTCATTTTTCTTCTGAAGATTCCCAAGTACACACAAAATATTCAATAAAATTTGTATGCTTTCTCCTGTCTTTTTAAGTTTAATTCTTAGGCCCAGACACAGAACTCAAAAGGGCAGAAGGAAGTTTTTCCTCCCCTCCATTGCGTAGAATCCCACAGATTCCCTGGGAATCACAGGATCCAAACCACCCCTCCCATTTCCATTTCCCATGAGGTAAGGCAAGAATTTTCTTTTTCATTTAGCCATTTAATTATTGCCTACTTTTCCTGATGTTATAGGAAATAATTCTCTTGAAATTTACAGCATAAAAATACATATTTTATTGAGTCTATTAGAATGGGAAAATTAGTCTGTCTACCATCTAAACCCTAAATTACACTAAGGCTATAAATAAACTTGACATTGACTTCTTATATTTTAAGAATTTTAGGTATTCTTTTGTATAATTTATACGTTGAATTTCTTTTCCTAACATAAACTCAGGGTTTCTCTTGAAGAGGTATAGCATTTTCTTTTGAATAAACGCTTGAGCTATTGAAAATATTGGAAACCCATTGGTGAAGGTGCAGAATTTTGTAGCCTCAAGAAGGGGATTAGTTTGAATTCACAAAATGTAAGGGCAGACAAATGTCACAAATTTACATTAACTTTAGGAAAGTTTTGTTTTTGGGGTTTTGTGTGTATGTGTGTGTGTGTATGTATGTTTTAGAGGGCTATTAAGAAAGGAACAGAATTTGGAAATAGGACACATTTTGATACAGTGCCTACACATCCTATTTTCAACTTTCTGCTTTTGACATTTTTTACAGTTTAGGTCAATCCTGACAATTTATGCACTTCCCAAGGTGTGACAGATATAATGCTGTTACAAGTGCTATTTATAGTAGGGTGGCTAAGTCCTTAAAATGTCAATGGTTGAGTTTCTCTTAATGTGCACCTACAAGCGAAGCACAAGTCTTCGTTCTAGGGAGATAAAGGGCATGCTGAGACAGGAAATTTAGTAGAAAATTAAAGCGATGCCAGCTTTCTCATGACCCAAGAAGCATTTCATCGAATCAGCAGAATTATGACCATGCCGTCAGACTCCAGGAGAGCCCTGGACCGGAACCCTGGGACTTCAGACCCACCCTGGCCTATCGCCCTGGGAGAAGTCAATTCCTTCAGTAAGATGAAGGAAGGGAACAGATGATCTCTCAGATTCCCTTCAGCTCCAAAATTAAGCATCTCCTATTCTGAGTGACTTGGTCAAGCTTGCAAAGAACTATACACTTATTTTTAATGTTGGATTATAAATTAGATTCTAGAATGGCAGAATTCTGAATTTTAGAGCATATTCACATTTCTTGATTATTTTAGAACGTTATCAACTGGACATTCCCAAAGGCAGTTTTAAAACGTAAAATCCACAGACACTGAAACATTTTCACCAGTGGCTACTTTGGACAGATAAAATTTATATACAATGTGTCAAAACTTGCAAATTGGAGCGAAAGTATTACATTCTAAACACCATATATAATTGTCCATATTGTTAACTCCTTAAAAGAAAAGAAATAATCATTTACTATATGGAGGCTTCCAGAAGTGAAATCTAACAAAGTAATTTATAATGGTAGATTAATAGTTAATTTGCATTCTTAGTGCCTTGATAATGTTTAAACAGACGCATAAGTAGCAAGATTGATTTATTTAAACTCTAGAACATGGGAACAAAATTACTTATCTGAGTAAATTAAGGAAAACGTTCATGGCTACCAATATGTGTGGCCAGTAAGAATGAATGTATGACCTTGAGCAGGTGTAAAAGATCTGGTCGCTTTCAGCTGTAATGTGACATTCGTCTCTCTCTTTTCACTAGTGTTTAGTCTGGCACAACAGCACAGCTCTTGTAGATATCAAAGAATTGCAACATATATACTGTTCCTTATCTGTCTTCTTTACTAAATCAAGATCACCTTGATGGGAGGGGCTTTATGTTTTCAGTGCCACTGATCCTGGTTCACCGTAACTGGAGAAGTGACACAAGGATTTAGTTAAAACTGCCAGCGTTCTAATTCCCGCCAAATCACAGAACTTCTTTAAGCCTCAGTTTCTTTGATTGTCAAAAGGTGAAGGTAACGACATAACATGCTTTATAGAATTGTGGAGATTGGATGAATTTATACATGTAAAGCATTTAAAACAGCATCTGGTACATTGTAAGCTGCTAATAAACATTAGCTTTTATTGTTACCATATATTGCTTTCATTTAATTGATTTGAAATAATGAATATTCTAATCCACCCACATTGACTCAGGCCTGGAAAGAGAGCATTAATAGATTTAAGACAAACTGGGGAGCCATGTTTGCTGACTACAGGAACCACCCAACTTCCTGTTCTCTATCTTTGCTGCCTTCATCAATGCGGCGTATTTTGCTCTCCATGAGGAAGGCAACAAAATACAGAGAAATAAAGTAAAAGGGAAATAATAAGTGCTTCAGCCTACTCTGTCTCTTCTCTTCACTGTATTAAATAACACTTCAGGACAAACAAGCATTTTGGAGGTCTTGTGGCCCAGCCCTCTCACCACAACCTGACAAACCTGAGGGGCAGGGTCAATGCCAGGGGCCTGTCCCCACAACTTTAATAAAGATTTTCAGACTGAGACGTGAACTCAAATCCCTCACTGGTGATTCTGTCCACAGCAGCATAACAGAAGCCATAGTTTCTTTATAGCTCCTGAATCTGCTATCCAGAAAGCAACGAATATTTATTGAATACAGGAATTCACTATTAGAGCATCTAGTTGAATGTATGTATTAAATGTAACTTATGCTTTTGAACATTTAAAATGACCAAATTTAGTGAAGTCTAGATTTTTTGGCAAAGCCTTGCTTCCAATTTTTGTACTTTAGGACTTAATTTGACGAGATTCTGAAGAATTGAAGTTGAAGAAAATGTCTCAACTGCTAAGTTACAGCGCTGTGGTTAAGAATATATTAGCTAAATCAAGTAAAAAGAAAAGAAAAACTGCAAAGTTTCAGACATACGTGAGAAAAGCCAGACAACATTGTTTTTCCCAGTGGCTCTGTGGCAAGTGGCACTGGGTACTATTTATAAAGGCTTCATACATAGCACGTGGAGGCTTATAAAGAGAGCATTACAGACACCGACAGAGACAGCAGAGTGCAAAGCCTAGGACTGGTGGCAACAATAAAGTAAGAAGGGCAGGACCCTGATGACTTCAAACTCCTAAGCAACTGGTGCTGATACAAGATGTTGAAGGAGTGGGAGCCCCAGAACAAGCAGAGAGGCCGGAATGAACTATAGCATCAGCTGGGAGACAAGCAACTCTGTCTGCAGTGGCAACAGCTGGGGTAGTGTGGTTCCAACATGACACGGGTAGAAACCAAGCTCCCTTGTGGTATAGGTCCGTGCCCGGGAGCCAAATCCAGGTCCCCGAAGCAGAGTGCGCCAGACTTAACCACTAGGCCACTGGGGCTGGCCCGAAACCAAGCTCCTTTGAGCCGCACCGTGAACACATCTTAGGTGGACAACTGGGCCCTGACAGCATGCCAGGAGAAGCCGCCTTGCTTTTCAGAACAGACAGATTTTGGACCTGACACAGCCTCTCAAGACTCAATTGCTAAACCTTTAAATACATACTTTTTAAAATAATATTTTGGAAATGCTTTTGTTTATGAGTGACAACTGTGTATTTTGTCACTTAAATTACCTTGTAAATGATATGATTTCAAAATTTAGAAAATATTCTTTAGTTAAAAATATAAGGTTAAGAAAAGAGCTTCGCAACTTTTAGAAATGTGTTTTTCTTCTCCAATTTCTATTTCTCTTTTCAATACTCCTCATTTTGAAAGTTACCACAGAGAAGCTCTAACATTTAGGTAAGGAGTATTCTCTTTTCCTGTTCCGAAAGTTTCACTGTCCCATAGAGATCCTTTTCTTTATTTTTCAAGATCCAAGTGAGACTTTTTTTTCCAAAATTTGGAACAACTTGTTTGATGATTTGACAAATCTTTTCCACTTGAAATTTAGAAAAGTTTTGGAATATGAATTAGGAGAATGAAGGTCAGAATTCTGGGGTTAGAGACATTCATGAGTGCAAACAAGAAATTTATTCACAATCCAAATTCTGCTCTAAAAACTTCTGATGCACTATAGTGAAGGGATGACCATGTCCCTTTTGATGGGTTTTCCTACTAAATAAAGCACAAACAGCCACTGTTAATTTTGCCTACACTGTGTCTTCAAATTGTTCTTCCAGGAGTGAAAATAAAATGCTGTTTCTGTGATATCCATTTTATGAGGAATTCCATTAAAAACGAAATAGAAAATGTCAAGAGACTAGTAGCCAATAGTAACACGGCCAAATAAGACATGAAAATGTGATACAAATAATTACTTATAGATATAGAGCATACATAAATTTACCACTCTGCCTGCACACAAACACACATGGGTGTACAGAAATCATTCCTACATCACTTACACACATCTGTGCTAGGGCTGGTCACAAGTTAAAAAAACAAAACAAAAACAACGGAAATGAATGTTTCTCTTTGGTGTCCTTCTGTTTCAGTGATTGTCCGCTTTCCCCCACCTGTGTTAACAGACACATTGTAAAGTATCTGATGTAAGAATTCACATTAAGACATAAGTATCTAACGATGCTTAAAGTTTTAAGAACTTCAATGGGAACAGCATTTAAGGGAAAGAAATGCTCCAGAGGGAACTTGAGGCCCCAGCAAACAGATAATAAAAGGCTAAGTTGACTGGAAGAAGAGTTCCTCAAATCTTTGAAGTTCCACCATGTAGACAGCAACCCACAATACCGGTCATGGCGAGAACATATCTAGAACCACAGACACAGTTAAACTCATTGATGTCTATTTTCTGTCAAGGACAGCATCCCTTCCAATCACAGCAGAGACAAGAATAAAATCATCTCCAGTATGAGAGGATAACAGAGACAAAAATTAACCCTATTTTTAGTTTTGTAAAGCTCTGCATTATACAGTACTTTGCTGAGGTTTTGCCTGTACTTTGCTTGGACGATCTTTTATCTTGTTAAAGATGAAATCAATTGTTTCCCAGACAAAAATTATCAGATAACATTTCATGAGGAAGGGAGTGTGAGATTAAATATTTTCTGTGGGTATATCTAAAAGAGCATAGTCATAAGACAATTTTCTATTATGCAGGACAAAAATTTAAATTGCTTTGTTATTTTCTCTTATCACCTTCACTCGGCTTCTCTGTATCTATTTCCTTCTTTATTTCTTACTCTTCATTGTTTTCTTTAAACTCATTCTTCAAACCTCTCTTCTTTCAAAACTCGTTAAGCCAGGAGATATCCTTATTTTCCTAATTAAACAGTGTGATTCAGTATTTTCATTATATCCCCATTAAAATGCCCCTTTAATAATATCCCCATTAAATTTTTCTTAGAGTTTATGCCACTGATTAGTATTAAATTTGAAGACATTATAATGAATTTTTGCTGGAACTTCCAGTAGGAAACTACCTTTGGTAACACGTCTCAATGGATTTCTTACCATTTCAAGTTGTGTTATAATGAGGCTCCAGGGTGTGAAGGCACATATATTCGCAAAACATGACTACTATTTGACTTACAGAGCTTTCATGTGTATGTAGTAGCCACATAATTTCTACAGAAACACATAAAGCATTTGGGTTGTACATGCAAATGCTTTGCTCACTGCTATTTACTGTTTAAATCTCCAGACCACTGGATCAGAGGATGGCTTGTAAAAAAGTTTCTGAATGATATAATGGGAAGCAATACACTTACAAAATGATTAGGCATAAAAAGAATTTAAAAATATACAACAATCAGCTGTGAAGGATTCTCTGGATGACATACAGTAAAACTTTCACATTTATAGAAAGAGTCCACGTATTTCTTGCTCTTACAAACAGTAAGCGTATGGTTGTTAGGAGAGATATCAAATATAATATTGTTTCCAGCACAGACAAAAGGGATACAGCAAAGATAATAATAGGAGATGGGTAACAAATTCATTAAAGATGCCATTATTTCCAATGCACTTTTCTTAAGCAAATTACTTGTTTTTCTTAAATCAAAAGACACTCACTTGGAATTACGTGATTTATTTATTATAAACAAAAATATATCTGCACAGCAAAGGAAAGCATCAAAAAATGAAGAGGCAATCTACTGAATGAGAGAAAATATTTGCAAATCATGTAGCTGATAAGGGGCTAAAATCTCAAATATATAAAAAACTAATACAACTCAATAGCAAAAAAACAAATAATTCCATTAAAAAATGGGCCAAATATCTGAAAAGACAATTTCCAAAGATGAACAGATGGTCAACAGGTACATGAAAAGATGCTCACCATCATTAGTCATCACTTGGAGTTCGCCTCAGGACCAGATGGACACATAAAGAAACAAAAGTGGTTTAGAAATCATTGGGTTAATAAATCAACTAATGGATATCTACCCTGCCTTGAACTTTTGTTATGTGTGAAACTAAATTTCCTCTTTTTTTGAACCAGTTTGAGTCAGGTTTTGTTACAGAAAACTAAGGCAACCTTAAATGTATATTTTAAATTTTCTCCTAAAAAGATGACAATTGTTCTCTTTAAAAGCACAGACGAGGAGGAACGCCCTATCACCTGCATCCCTCTAGGGGGTTGGAAATAAATGATGTGGTGGAGGCTGCTAGCTATTATCAAAAGTGCAAAGGAAAGCTTATTTTAATAATAAAAATTCAAGTTTTAGCTGGGTGCATGGCTATAAAACTGACACTATTTTGGATTCTCCTTTGCAGCTAGATGCAGGTGGCCATGTGATCAAATTCTGGTTAACGGGATGTGAACAGATGGTGCATACCTGTTCTGGTTCTGTTCTCAGTAGAAGAGTAAGCCCTATGAACACAAAAGTGGATCTCACCCTCAGTCCAAAGAGACAGTGATGAAATGCCTCAGCAAAACTTAAAGAAAAGGAGAATGTGATTGCCCCAAACCCACTGTTCTTTAGTGATCAAAGTCCTTATTTTCTTCTTCCCTCTTTGTGGTGCCAATTAACATTTAAATGGCAGCAGCCCTCCCATATTTCCTCTGCTGCTCAAAGTCCAGGCAATGGTTGACTTCAACATCCCTTATATGCTTTTTTGCTAGCGACCCATGGAGCAATTGTCTTTCCTCCTTCAATAGACCAATGAATGAGTGATCAAGGGCCATTTTGAATCATAGTCTGCCAGTTCCATAAACATTCTCATTCTGATCCAAAAAACTATTAGCCAGAGGCAATTGATCCCCTAGTTCCCTCCTTTTTAGAGCACCAGCATTGAGTCATCTCATTTGGTTTCCTTCTAGAGGCACAAGCTAAGCATGGAAGACGACGGCTGCGGAAAAGTAGTCTCAATGGTCATGGCACAAGATGGGGCTCATCTAGTCTGAAGCTCATAATATTCCTATCATTACAAGTTTCCTTTGATAAAGAAATGAGGATTACTTGATATCCTATATTTTAAGTCATGAGTGGTTGAGATTACTAGTTTGAGTTTTGGCATAGACTCAAGAAAGAAAAATATAAACTGCATTTCTTGAAGGGAAGAGTTAGGTCTTGTATCAAGATTTGGAATTGTAGGGGAGGAAGACTTTTCCTCTACCTAATGTGGGTTCGTCTAGCCGGAGAACGAATTAAATTCACATGAGACAGAATAGCAAGAGAAAATTAAACAAAGCTTTATGAGGACCATGGCCTGGGGCCTTTCTTCCCAAAAGAAGAAAGGGCACCAAAGAAGTGGGGTGCACAGAGTGGTTATATACCCCCAAACAGGGTATTTCACATATGATTGAAATGTTCCTCCCACAATAGTCACAAGATTGTCCTGGTGGCACAGCGCTTGATGGACACAGCAGGTACTGGGTCTGCTATCTCGGCGGGCGTAACAGGAGGCAAGTCTATTGTCTTGAGCTGGGTGGTCTCAGGTGAGCGCAGCAATCAGTTCCTAGCCTAAGGAAAGATGCTTAATCCTGAAGGAAACGCCAACGTTGGGAGTGGGAGGGAAGTCAGATACAGGAGGTTACCAGACTAGCACAATAAACAAATGCAGATTTAAGTCCTTGCCTTTGGCATTGATTAAGAGTTTCTAGAGAGAAGGTCATCCCCTTCTTCCTGGTCCAGAGGGAGTATCTTTACAGATGGAGAGTTCCTTTACAATGTAAATGTCTCTTACAAAGGGTAAGTAAATTCTACTTTTCAGTTGCTTTCCTGTCTGCAAAGAAACCAGCCTCAAATAATCCTCATGCCAAAGAGACATATCTTGGGGTGGCCATTTCCAGGTCCCAACAGAATCCTATATGGAATCCTATTGGAATCCTATAGAAGCTGATGAGGGACAATGAGACAATATGGATATACTTTTTCGTTAGTTTGTAGTCATTCATTCAGGTGCAGTTCAACTATCATCTGATTATAGAGCACTGCCTGACACCATGAAAACTGTTTCTTTGTGAATATCACACCTTAGAGTCCTTAAATCGTAGCATTATAGTGTGTATAATATATAATATTACTGTCTTTTCCACCAGATTACACAACCCTTGAGGACAGAAATTCAGAAATCATATTTTGTTGAATATATACTACATTGATTTCACATGAAATATAATTTAAGGGTTTGTTTAATATACAAGAGGAAGTTAAAAATGTTATGGGTAACTCTCAAGTTAGTTTAACTTTCATTTGTATCCCTTCACTCTTTCTGACCTTTTGGCATCCTTAGCCAGTCAGCCCTTGCCTATGGGTGAGGAGGCTCGAAAAGCTAGGGAGATGGAAGGTGCTTGAATTGACTAGAAACCAAATAGCAAGATCGTGATCACTCATTGACATGAGGCAGAAAAATAAGAAATAGTTCAGAACTTAAATGATGCAAAGATACACCACTCTACGCTACCATAAAACTACACTCAACATAGCATACTAGTTGAAAAGTAAACGTTTTTAGACACAACTGTCTTTTAATTGCAGTTGCTGACTCTAGGGAGACCCACTATAGCCACAAAGGTGATTTTTTTCTATTCTTTCGCAATGCATTGACTAATCTATTCAATTAATCAACATTTATTAAGTTCCTTCTATATGTGGGCCACGATGCTGGGGGTACAAAGATAAATAAGATGTATAATCCAGATGTAAAGTACAAAGAGAAAAAATCTATGTACCTTTGGAACAACTAATAAGTGTTTCTCTTAAATAATCATTCCAATGTTTCCACAATAGGGGATTACCTTGAAACCTTCATCCTCTTATCCAAATTGCCTCCAGACATAGCTGACACGGTGATTTTTGGAATATTCACAAATGCAAAGGATCAAGTTCATATCATACAAGAAGAGACAGGGAGCGATCCAGTTATAACATCAGCCACTTTCTGTTTGGAAGGATTGACTTCTAGCTGGGTGAATGTCATGTCCATCAGACCTTTTTTTTAGGCTAATGTGTTCTAAATAACCAACTAATAGCAAATAAAGCATATAGCTATGGACAAAATGAACTAGAATTGGAATTCTGATTCTGCTACTCACTAACATTGTGGTCTTTTACAAGAAATATCACTTTTCTGAGCCTGTGTTTGAAAAACGTGTAAAATACATGTGGTGCTGATGACACATGAGGGTAATCATCAGGGGTTACAGATGCTGTATGTGAAAGGAGAAACAGATGGTGATTCCAAAAAACAGAAGCTGTGTAGTTGTTGTTGTGTTTGATGTTGCTATTGCTTTTATTATTGTCACACAGACTATACTCCATTTTTTGTCCACCAAATGACTCCTATAAAGTAACCAAAAAGTCAGTCTAAGTCAGTCCTGCTAAGACGGTGGCTCTTTTGAATATGAGTTTTTCACTGGAGCTACATCTCAAAGTGCATATCCTACTAGTTGAGGGATGAACAGTCAGCTCTGGGAGGCCCACAGTGTGGGGGCTGGAAGCACTCGCCCTGGAATTAGAGTGTCTGAATTCATGCTGAGCTCTGCTCCTTCCTAGCTGTTGGATCTTGAGGACATTATTCAACCTCCTTGTGGTCTCAGTTTCTTCATCTATTAAAAGGGAAAAACATAATGTCTACCTCCTACCACAGTTAGTGAGGATTAAATGAGTCAAAACATGCAAAGTCTTTAGAACAATGCCTAGAAAATAGTATGCATCAAAATACGCTGGTTATGTTTTATTACAGAGGACAGCACAGAGTAAATTAAGGTTTAGCATCAAATCAAATGAAACAAGTAAAGAAGAAAGAAGATACATTATAAATTAGACTAGATAATGAAGCATTTTTTTAAAGATGAAAAGTAGGGAGACAAGAATAAGGTTGTCTGTGCTAAACCATCATGGCCATGGGACCTATAGCTTCTATCTGGATTGCAGCCAAAACAGAACCTGCAGACATCAAGCAAGATCTGTTAAGAAGTAGAGAACACCAAGGTGATAGAACTTTAAAAAATCTGTGCTTTCAACAGCTTCAGAATTCCCTGTCTAATCAGTAACAGCTTATCAAGCATGAGATGAGAGAAAAACAATCATCGGGGCTCCAGATGGAAATGTTTAATGCATATGCCGTTTACAGGATGAATATAAATTGCAAACATGGTGGGTTTTGGTTAATCTGCTGAATAAAAAAATATTGAATTTGTTCTACTTTAATTAATGAGTAACTGAATATTTGATACAGCAACATGCTTAACTCTTTCACAGAAAGTCAACTGCCAAGGGTTTGTCAGGTACAGTTGGCACTGGCAGTGTTATTTTCCTCACCAATGTAATTCTTTCAGAGGACGCTTTGCAGCAGAGGTGAAATCTTAGATGCGTTGCTCTCTCTTCACTCTGCACTGATGATAAAATGTGTCGATTTACCTAACTATGCCGAGTACAACGGAGAAAAATGTAAGTATCATTTAAAATGTTTAGCACGCCTTGAAGAAAGGAAGAAAGGAAGAAAGGAAAAGCAGATATTGTGGGCAAGAGGAATGAGGCACTTAATATCCCCTGTTTGTGGATGACAAGAGGCCTGCGGATATGGAGGCTAATAATAGGAATGAACAAAGTGATAGGTTCCTGTCTGTACCCATTTCTCTATCTCTAACCTGTGTATGTTAGAGCCAGATTTTAATTGTATATATTTTACATTTGTATAGCACTTGTTATATGTTCCAGGACCTTTGCAGATGCTAATTTATCTAATACTGATAATAACTCTATAATTTGGGACTATTATTCCCATTCTACAGTTGAGAGAACTGAGGCACAGAGAAATTAAGCAAATTGCCAAAGCAGCTAAAAAATGGCAGGGCTGGGAGTTGAAACTAGTCTGCTCCAGGGTACTTTTGCCCTCAACCTTTACACTGCGGAGCCTAGCTAGACAGTAGCCCAAATGGAAACTGCAGACATACATGCATTTGATATGTATCCACTGACAATAATGGTAAAAGACTGGAAAAAGAGAGAATGTTTTGCTATTAGATTGAGTTTCGGGAAATATGGGGATTTTGCTTCAGCCTAACAGTATGAACTTGCCCATCACCACTGCTGCTTTGAGCCTTTTCCTTTTGTGAAATTAGGGGAAAATAATCACAAGCCCATCTTTTGTTTTCACTGAATAAAATGTGCAAATGAAAAACAAAGCATGTACAGTTCCTCACAAGCGCATTTGCTTTCTTCAAACACCCAAGGAATTAAGGCCGCCTGTCATTATACAACTGAAGATCCAAATGCAGGTTACCTTTATAAAGCAACAAAGGAGAAAAATAAATCTTGTAAAACAATAGGTTGTTTCATTAAAGAAAGAAGAGAGATTAAAATCAGAGCTACAGAAACAATAGGGCTAAGTTGGAAAACAATGAATAGAAATTAGTTAAGGAAATACTCTATTTTCTCAAATTGAAAGTGGTTTTGTTATTGTAAGAACCTGAATGTAAAAATATTTTCTAAGTAATTCAATTAAAAGCTCTAATGCCAGAAGTATCATTGGAAGAAAAAGAAGCAGTTGTGTTTTAAAGAAACTCAGGAAACTAATCTGATGCTCCTTATTTGCCAGCTGACGGTTATTGCTGTACATTCGCAGTATCTGCCATTAGAAGAGAACTAGCTATTTTAAAATGCAAATAGTTAATTTGACCTCGACAGCGCTGTTTTTCTTCTTATTCTTGTTTTTTAAATTATAAATCTTGCATTCTTTTCTGTAGTAAAGCCAGAACTTCTATTAAAGTAAAAAATATAAACAGTCTAAATATTGTATATTATTCATTGCCATCACCCACAATATTAATGAAATTTACACTGGCAGAGAGAAGTTACAAGGAAGAACATTCAGAAATTTTTGGTTTAGTTTAATTTTTTTTATTATTTAAAAATCACATGCTTTTTTCACGATTAAAAATGCAGTCGATTCAAAATTGCTTTGAAAGTCACAACTGATTTCATTAGAAATGTATTCACTTAACAAGATCATGGTAAAAACTTTATGATATTTCCTGCATTCATATGCTACTATTACTATTAATCTGAAATGCTTTATGCACATGATCTTACTAATTTTCACAGTATTACCCAACAAGGTAAGAAGTGTCAGAATTCTTAGTGGTAAAGCTTTTGTGCTGGGCGGAGCTTGGAGGTGAAATGCATTATAATCTAGTCTGCACTTCACGCAACCACCTGTCATGGAAATTTTTAAAGTTTTAGGTAAATGGGCACATAAAAGCAAAGGAAGTGGAAGTCATGTGGTGTGAAGAGAACCCAGAGCTTAGGTTAAAAGGACGCGTGGGACAAGAATAGGATAATGACACCTCTCACCCAGCAATTCCAGTCAAATGTGCAATCAAATATTGCTTACCTGCACAAAATACATATTGATTTACATAAATGGAGCATTTACATTTAAAATAAGATTTATGAGTGGATTTTTATTCCCACATATTACAATTTCTGCTATGGTCAACTTTGAAGTTTTATAACTGTGTAGGATCATTTTAAAACTTGCCTATATTCAACAGAGGACAGCATTACTGTGTAAACGTAAGGCATCTGTCAACTTCCTAAAATGAACCAGGAGTCCATATCTCAGTCTCAATTTAATGCACATCCAACATGTGTGACCCCAAATAGCTTGGTTATAAATGTAGTGCCTTCAGATATAAGAAAAAAAGAATGCTCCAGAAGGAGCAAAACATCTTTAGATGTGTCAACCACAGCTACTATAATAGTTCAAGCTTTGAAATCTCACATTTACAGGTTTGAGAATTCTTGGCTGCAATCTTACCTTCAATAGAAATTTATTAACAAAAAAAGGCAAAACACAAACCTCCTGATCCATGATGTAATTTTATTTCAAGGGAACATAATAATATCATTATAAAGAACAATTTTGATGTTTAATTTGACTTGCATTTTGATCTATCCAGTTTCACTGGCACTTGCATAAAAAATATGATTTTTATTCATATTCAATCTATTTATAAAAGTTACCATATAAGGTATCTGGAAAGAAGGAAGGATAAAAAAGAAAATTTTCTATATCTGATGGGGCTCTTAAATTATGAACATGAAGTGATGCTAATCAATGCATGGGACTACTGTTTACATATTTTTAAATGTCAGTTGGCCAGCCACACAAATAGAAAAGGTAGGAGAAAGTATTTAATGGAGATGAGGATGGTGAGGAAAAGATGGGTTGTTGGCAGGGCCATACTCAGACAGGAAGAAATGAGGAAATAATTTTTTGTAGCCAAATGATACGCATCATCTGTAAAGGGGTAAAGGGAATGTTATTATTTGTCTGTTTAAACCCATACTTTAGGCCAACCAAGTGCACCATCCAAGACTATCAGGCAGCTGATAAACGGAGGAGCAGATGGAGATCTCCAGAAACAACAAAAGAAGGAAAGTAGAATGATTTTCAGGGAAACATGGTAGTTTTGGGGGGATGCCACCAAATATTTTGGATTCTATCTCAGGTTCTTCATCCAGGGTGAACAGAATGAAGTAAATTTTATAGAATGGAATAGCTACTAAATAATCATAAACTAAGAAATAATAAAAAGTTAATTTAATTTACCACCTTGATTCCAAAGGCAAACTTGTCCAAGAGAACAAATTAACTGCCTGGTTTTTAGTCTATTATATGATGCTCTGTTTAGTTTGGAAATGTCACTCTATGCTTTCTGACTCAATCTCCTAAACTCACACACTCCTTAAGTCATGTCACTCTGATTTCAATTTCCATAACTTCAATAAGCTATTCATGCTGAGGTCACCATCAACTTCAATTTTACTAATTTAACGGTCACTGTTTTAGTCCTCACCTTACATGATGTCTTAGCATTCATGACTGGTGCCCATTTCCATCTTCCTGGCATGCTTTCTTGTCATATTCCTCTTGGGATTTCCCCTGATGTACCTGCCATTCATTCTCTGACTCCTTTGAAGCTTGCATTCTATTACTCAGCCCTTAGATTTTGGAGTTCTCAAGACTCGGTCTTGGACGCTCTGCTCTTCTCACACTATACGCACACCCTAGGTAACCTCATCCAAATAGGGCTTCAATTACCTTCCCTTTGCAGAGCTCAACCGCAAAGTGTCTCTAGCTCTATCGACACTGAGTTCTTGAGTCCTTTATTATTCAGTTGTCCACTAGACACCTTGTGGATGCTGTAAACACACTTCAAATTCAACATTTAAAAAAGCAAACTCACGATACTTCCTTTAAACCAGATCCTCTCCCAACAGCCTCTACTTCTGGGCCTGGCATTGCCCAACAGCTGGTAAGACCAGACAGACACATAGGAGTATTCTCAGCACTTTCTTCCACCACGGCCCAGATTCAATCCATCACCAAGTCCTGTAGAGTTTACCTTCTAATATCTCTTAAATCCTTCTACTTATTCCCACTCTGCTACCACCATCCCAGTCTAAGCTGCCATCTCTCACCTGGACTATAATCACAGCTGTCCCCGAGTCTTCACCAGCTGCTCTCAGACTTGTCCTCTACACTGTGGCCAGAGCTAGGCTTACACAAAACAGATATGATGATCTTATACTTTGCCCATCCCCATCACTCCCAATACACACAAACTTTCGGCTTAAGATACTTCAGTGGCATTCCTTTGGCCTTCTAATAGAAAAAAAAAAAAAAATCAGTTACATTGCTTATAAAATCATGTGTCAGGATCTTCCCAACTCTCCAGCCTCATTTCATATCAAACACTTTCTGTGCTACAGCCATGCCAGTCTTCCCTTTCTGCCCCTGGGAGTTTGTATATGCTCTTTTATCTACCTGGAACATCGCCTTGCTCCTATCTTCAGCCACCTCCAAAGTTCAACCCAACCATGACTTCATAAGGGAAATTTTCCCCTAGCTTCCTAGTGAAGTCACATCTCCATTGGCATCTATTACCCTCAGAGCACCACCACTTTCTAGAATCAGCACAGTTGGAACGGTACCTCCATTGCACAGTTCTTCAATGTCACTCTCCCCTGTGAAGGCAGAGACTGGTTTTCCTCCCTACCATAACCCCATGGATATGTCCCCAGTTCCTAGCACATGTTGGTTCTAGAAAGTTTTATTGAATAAATGGATATTATTATGACCAAACAAAAGTTCTTGATACAAATGTCCAGAACTTCCAAGAATGACCCAAAACAAAATACGTTTAGTCCTCTGCCTGGTACTATACACACCAGTATTTTCATTCATCCATTAACTCACTAGTTCATGTATTCCATGCCTCTTCCTTAGCCCAGCTACCCTTGCCTTCTATTTCACATGTCCCGTTCTTACTCATTTTTCAGATCTCAGCTTAAGTATTACTTTCTCATATATGGCCAGCAAATATTTTTTAAATGAATGATGAACTTATTAAGTATTTATTGATTGCTGTAATTAGGTGCCAGGAGGCATACTAGGGCCTGGGGTTACAAAAATTGATATGGAATGTTTTCTCCCATCAGAAGCTCATTACATATTTGGGGATTGCAGTCATGTAGAGAGATAATTAAAGCATGATATAAATGGTACAGTAGACGGATGCGTTTCCTGCTTGTTGAATGATGCACAGGGGAGTCCTGCTGTTGTTCCCACAGAGCATGGTTGCAGAATTGTGTACATCCTTTATTCAGGATAACGTGCTTGCTACCTGTTAACTGTATAACTTTGGCCTTATCACCTAATTACTTCTTAGAAAGAAGGACAATCCACTATTTTAGAACATTGCTGGAAAATTTTTCTTATGAAAAAAATTTAACTAAACACTTTGATGGGCCATTTGCAGATGAAATGATAGGCCCCAGAGCATCAGTTAGAAAAATGAAAGGCATGTGGCTATGATGGAACAGCTGGAGGAGGCAGAGCAGGATCCCAGAGAGATGAAGACATGTAGGGAGATATAATGAGGCCCTGGGAGAAAAGATGGGCTGAGTCATACACCCAGGGCCTGGGCATGAGGAAACACACACACACACACACACACACACACAACTAAAGGTAAATTTCCTTTGGTTAGGTTTCCTTTGAAAACAGAAATGTCCATTATTTAATTTTACATTGCTGTGTTCTGATGTAAATCCTTCCTAAATGAGAATCCTTTTCTCACAATTCCTTTTGTTCTTCAGCCCCCAACAGGAGTACATTCAAGAGAAATTGGTATAGGCTAGTTAAAGTGGCCTGCTATGTAATCCTGGCTCTAAGAAGAGAACAAAAGCATGGAGCCCTCATCATCCTTCTCAACCCTTGCATCCTTGCTGCCTATACTCCCTGGCAAGACTACATGACTCTTCCATTTTAAGGACAAATGCAAAGTCCTTAAATTCTCTGGGGTTTTATCTTAGGGTAGAACCACAGGTGGGCTTTGTGGAAATCAAAGGCTACAAGTCCCAACACTGGGAGGTCTCTATGTCAGATCAGCTGTGGTAACAGCCCCTCTGAGCTCTCCAGAGCCTAGCATCCGGCTAGACTCTTGGCTGGGAATCTCAGAATTCCCAAAACAGTGATCCATTGATAGGTGAAGTTAATGTGGTGACATTTCTTAGGATATTCAAACCTTGAGATGGGCTGTTCACGCCTATTTTAGGTACAGAAGAACTGATAGGCTGAATCACCCGATACTGGAGATGTCATCTCCCCCAACAACACGCTTGTTCTGCTTCTGCATTTATGCCTGCTTACATTTTTATTTGATTGTTTCAGATGAATCTAGTCCTGCTCAAAAGACTGTAATTTCCATGTGAAAAGAGACTATGTCATGTACTTAATTTCTGTCTCCAGTTGCAGCTAGGCACAGCAGACTTTCTTTAAAGCAGAAAACAAAGTACATGGAATCACAATAAGCAAAGAGCACAGTAAGGAACTAGTCTATGTCATTTCAGGTTAAAAGAGATTTTCAGGTAATTTGTTTACTGAGTTCACATTAATAAAACAAATGCTGGAAATTCAGACAAATCACAGGTCTTATTTAAAGCCAAAGGTGTCCAGGTTCCTACGACATGCAGCTGTGACAGTAAATTGTTCCTCTGGAGCTGCTCTAATGCTGCATCTGGTTACTTAAACTTAAATTTCAAATGGCTAAACTTAAATAAAAGAAAAAATTCAGTTTCTCAATCACACTACTCACATTTCAAGTGTTCTATAGCTACATAAGGCTGTGGCTCCTGTATTAGATGATGCAGATACAGAATATTTCCTCCCCCACAGAAAGTTCTATTGGACAGCCCTGCTCTAAATACTACAGAGAACAAGAGTATGCAAACTTTTAGATTTGCAACTAAAAAGTTTTGGGGTACTAGGTCTGTAATTATCAACATGGATGCAAGTTGTATATCATTTGTTCAAATTGCATGCTGCATCGAACTTTAATTTCATTATTCTTGTGATCTCTCCCTTTCCCTACAACTATTTGCACTCTCCCATCCCAGAAAGTCCTACCGTTTGCTCCCCATTGAACAGAAAGAAAAACTACATAGTTGGAGAATGTGTGGATGGCAGAATTCTGAGATGACCCCAGGATTCCCTGGGTCTGGTGCACATGACTCGATAAGTTCCTCTACTTGAGTGTGGGTAGGACCTGTGAAGGTGATGGATTCAGTCTTCTGATTAGGTCATGCTATATGGCAAAGTGAGGGGATTCTGAACCTGTTAGTAAGGTCTTGCATGAGTCAGGGAGCCACTAGAGAAACAGAACAAGAAGGACACATGTGCATTAACAGATTTATTTCAAGGAATTGGCTTATGAGATATGGAGTCTGGCTAGTCAAGTCCGACATCTGTAGGATAATCCCTCAGGAAGAGTAGACTGGATTCTTGGGCAGAATCCTGTCCACAGGCAGAATTTCTTCTTTCTCGGTTCTCCTCTAAGCCCTTCCAATTGATGAGATCAGGACCACCCAGATTATTGTAGATTATCTCCTTTACCTAAAGTCACTTTACTATGGAGGTTAATCACCTCTATAAAAACCTTTACAGCAACACCAGATTCATGTTTGATTAAACAAACTGAGGACCTGAAGCTAAGCCAAGTAGACACAAATAACTGACCATCACAGGTCCCTAATCAGCTGATTTTACGTTACCCAAAAAGGTGACCATCCTGAGGGGGCCTGATGTAAGCAGGTGAGGCCTTTAAAAGAGGGTCTAAAGATGAGAGAGTTGAGGCCATCGAGACTCTCCCTCTCCTGCTGTCCCAAACAAGCAAGCCACCATGGGCTCTACAGCTGGAAGGAAATGGTTTCTGCCAACAGTCCTCGAGCTTGGAAGAGAACCCCCAGTCTCAGAGGAGAACCCCACAGTGTAGGCTAACAGCTTGACTGCGGTGTTGTGAGACTTGGAGCAAAGGACTCAGTTAAGCCATACCCAGACGTCTGATCCATGGGAATGGTAAAATAATAAATGTGTGTTGCTTTAAGCCACTTTTGTAGTAATTTGTTATGCAGCATAGGAAACTAACACAGAATGGAAAAGGAGAAGAACCTGAAGTGTAGTGAAGGCATTGGATGAGCTTGGCACTGAGCTGGGAATACTTCACAACTGATCTAAAATATATGTTAACTAGCTTGTGTTGACTATTTCACAGTGTATACATATATCAAAACATCAAATTGTCTATCTTAAATATATACAATTTTAATTTGTCAATTATACCTCAGTAAAGATGAAAAAATATGTTACTTTAGGTTGCTAAATTAAAGATAATAATAAAATAAAATAATGTTGGTTTCAATTATTCTCTTTTTAGCAGTGAAGAATCTTTTTCTTTTTCTTTCATCTTGAAGGATGAGGAAGCTGAAGTTCAAAGACTAAGTAATTAATGTCACATTGACCTCAAAGTGACGTAGTACCTCTTAGATCTAAGACGTGTATTCTAGAGAGACCTTAGATTATCTCTTTTTTTGTGGACACATGAATTACGGAGGACGGACTAGTTTTTTGACTGTCACTGTTACATCATAAATATTGTAGCATAGGAACCAAAAAGAATTGTGATAAAATACCATTCTTTATAATAGTAACATGCAGTTATTGGCCTCCAGTATATCTGGTCTAACATGTGGTCTTCTAAATAAAAAAGGAAATAAGTACTCACCATGGTTGATGTTAGGGAGAGTGAACCTATTTAATTATTTATTTCAATATTTTTCATCTTGACTGTTCTCTCACTACTATGAGGTTATGCGCTCTGCTCAAATTCAGTTTCTCAATGAGAAAAACTAGTTGGACTCTGTGAGAACACAGGTACTTATTAGTCTTTAATTGGGACTGATCACAGCAAGAAATTTTAGGAAACTCAGATTCTCCTATAATGTTTAAATAAAATTTATAAAACCCAATAGGTCAAAAAGTTTTACCAAACATATCTACAAGGCAAAAACAGTTCCAACATGATATACTGTTCAGTTTTAAAATAAGGGAAGCCCATCAATAAGGCGACTTCATTTGACTGCGAGCACTGAGAGGCAGCTACCTGCTGTGTCCTGCATCGTTCTCACCCTGGTTTTGGCATCTAAACACAGATTTTTAAATCCTCTAATCTCTTGCTTTACTGGTAACAGCACTGAAGGGAATTGTCAATGATCTGCTAAAAGTTAGTCTACAGACATCTTTAGTTTGGTTTAAAGAATTGTTAAGGATCATTGAGAAGATTTTTTTACTCTCCTCTACTCAAATGATAGGTCGATGTGACCTTTATTGCCTTAGAATATTTGTACATCAAGCTCTAGCTGCAGATGTCGAATTTTTGCTCTTAGAACTCTGAATTAACTTGTAATGTGCTCGCCTACAAAACTACCTTTCCCACCTTAATTTTGCCTTAGAATTTGGAAAGCAGATAGATATAAAAAAAATAGATCATAATAGATTATGACCACTTTCTCCATTTTCTTGAAAACTCCTGACTTTAATATCCACTAAAATCTAAATGAAATCAGAAATATATTTCTAATCATTTCCACCTTTAAAAAAATCAACTGAAAAATTAGTACCTGCTTTGTGCAAGGTATATTTTTGGTTGCTGAGAAGGATAGAAATGCTGTATAAGAAACGGTTCATGTCTTCAAGAAATTGATAGTATACTTGGAGAATATACTAATAGAGTATAATTAACTCCTCATGAAATTATATGATAAGGGGCAAAATGAACATAAAAATGATAGATAAAAGGGGAAAATTTATCCCTTGGCAGACTTGTAGGTTCAATTTTGTGTCTCCCATAAACCACCTAGTTGCAAACAATAAAATTGCAGCCTCTCTGGATTTCTCTTATCTAGTGGTTAAACCAGAGTCGGTAAAGATCATCCTAAATTTTATATAAGATTTTCACTTCCTCAATTTCTTTAATAGTTGGAACTCATAGGCTCATACTTAGATCACATTGTCTTAGGTCAGTTTGATATCATTCTTAAGCAATATATTTCTTGACTTAGAACACAAATTGCTCTTCAAGTGAAGATTCAAATGCTTTCCATTTATTTAACAATCACTATGAACAAGACATTTTCTATTAAACTCTTTAATTAATACTCACAATATTAAAGAACAGAAATTCTCATATTCACCTTACAAATAGGAAATTGATTTCAGAAATAATCAATGACCTGTCCAGGGCTTCATAGTTAGTAAGAAACAGCTGGGGTTTGGACAAGACTCTAGATGAGAACAGGTTTCCTCTCCTTTTGTGCTTTTATTTTCTTTTGTTGTTGTTGTTTTGGTTTGGGGTTTTTTCTTTGAGGAAGACTAACCCTGAGCTAACATCTGCCGCCAATCCTCCTCTTTTTGCTGAGGGAGACTGGCCCTGAGCTAACATCCGTGCCCATCTTCCTCTGCTTTATATGTGGGACGCCTACCACAGCATGGCGTGCCAAGCGGTGCCATGTCCGCACCCGGGATCCGAACCGGTGAACCCGGGCCGCCGAAGCGGAATGTGCGCACTTAATCACTGCGCCACCGGGCCGACCCCTCATTTTGTGCTTTTAAATTCAATCTCATCTACAAGCTTTTCTACAGGAAGCAGAAAGTAGAAGAAAAAATTACATAGGTCAGATTTACTTAATTACAGAGACATGCAAGGGTTCAGTATTTTATTTTCCATTTGGGCAGATCAAACATTTCCATAGGCTTACTTTACGAGGAATTTAGCTCTGGAAATTTTGCAGAATTGATGTGGGATTTTAAAGAGTTGTAGTTACAAACATTGTGGCTTTTTCTAGATTAAAATAAGTCAGTCAAACGCAAAGATTATAACAATTTCTAAGAAAGGATTTGTTAGATACAGATACATTGAAGACAGAAGAACTTTACATTCATTACAGATCGTTCTTCATTTTTTTTTTTATTTGGAGATATTTTGACATTTAATAGGCTCCTCTTTGATTAATTGGATATTTTTTAACTATTTATGGAAAAGTATACTATAAGCACTGCTGGCTGGAGATGGGTAAGAGGGTCGGGGAGGAGAGAAAGGTGGCACGTGTGCATTCAAGAGAATCCAAGCAACACTCACCTTCTGTGAAGAACGCCATGCAAAGCACAGGGAAAATGTCAAATCTATACAGAATGGTGTGGTCGGTCAGAGCATCCTTCCACATCATTTAGCAGTGGAGATGCTACCCTTTTAACAACAAATCTCCTCTTGTTATAAGGTGGAGAGGTTTTTATGGTGGAATACAGACTGCTCAGAAGCATGCTATGTGTGTGTGTCTGTGTGTGTATTATTTTTTCTTTTTCACAATGGGTGGAATAATTTTATCAACTATTTGTCCTGAGAATTCTGATATATCAATTTGGTTGACATTAGAATTTTAATAATCCTTTGTTAATGTTCACTCAATACATTATTACTAAAAAGCATCCAAAATTAAGAATGAAAATGATACATTAAATAACATGTTCATGGTAAGTCAGCATTTCAATATAAAGAAGATTACTATTGCTACTTTTTTTTTTTTTTAGGAAGATTAGCCGTCAGCTAACATCCGCTGCCAATCCTCTTCTTTTTTGCTAAGGAAAATTGGCCCTGAGCTAACATCAGTGCCCATCTTTCTCTATTTTATATGTGGGACGCCTGCCACAGCATGTCTTGTTAAGTAATGGGTAGGTCCGCACCTGGGATCTGAACCGGGAACTCTGGGCCGCCGAAGTGGCACCCTCAAACTTAACCACTACACAACCAGGACGGTCCCTAGTATTCTACTTTAACATGTCATTTCAAAAGACTTAAGTTCTATATTTTAAATCACTAAAGGACATTTGCTAAAGATTGAGGACAGTGTTACTAGCAAACATACATTTTGTATTAATTTTAACGTTTCCTTCTCTTTTTCTTTCCATCTCTCACGTTTCCCTCTTTACACCTTTCTTTGTTGACAGTTACTGTAATTCTTAGCCAAATTGCACACCCTTACTCTCCTATGCAGTTAAATGATCACACAAATAATCTGAGAAATTGAAATTGTGACTTGAGAAGCGTAATTTTCATAATAATTTTGATGGCACTGATTTACTGAGCTTAAAGTGTTCTGTGCAGATATTCCTGTTTTTAATTCCTTATGGTGAACTGAATATTAATGGTTAGATTTTTTTGCCTTCCTTTACTGATTCCCATATGAATTGATTCATTATTTCAAGGTAGCTTAAGCATGGGCTCAATATATCCCTTCATTATTTCATTGGGCATGCAACAATCTTTTTGTTTGCCAGAAAATCTGAGATTTTCATTGGCTCCTCACCCTTAACTAAGTGTCAATAAAATTCCTGTGTGTGCACAGGAGCCCAATTGTATGCTATACCTGTGGTTGCATAATTATCCTTTAGTGTAAACTGTTGAGCAATTATTTATGTTTTACAAACTTTCTATATGTTTGATAGATAAAACAAAGATTCTTTCTTTCAAAAATATTTCAATAGTAGCTACTACATACAAGGCAGAATGTTTGGGCCCAACACCCACACACCGATTGAATTCTACTAGAAATGAAGATGTGCACGTTACTCTTGCTGTGATACAACAGAAGAGGATTGGACTAAGTACTAAAACAAGTCCAGTATAGTTCTGCCACTAGTTCCTCATGGGTTGGTCTCAGAAAGAGCTATTTTATCTCTTTCAAGGAGGTTTTAGTTCCTCATCTGCAAACTTAGGGGCTGAACGAGATAATATCCAAGACGCCTGCCACCTCTAAATATTTTCTGTCTCCATGACTCCTGTTTCTGCCCTTCTTTAACATCAATCATTTCAGAGAACCTCTTCAGTAAGTCCTGGAAATTATGTTTTGATATGAAGGCAGCTCCTTCTAGAAAATGATTATGATTCTGTATGAGCATTAAAACCTCATTTTTGTTGCAAAATTAATGTGTAAAGCATGTTTTCTTATGAGGTTAAGAACAGATGCTGGATAATAAAATTTATCTCGAAGCTGAAAGTATAAAAAAATAAATAAACAGTTACTAAATAATCCAATGTGCTACCAAAAAGAACTAGGAAATGTGAACAACAGTGCCAATAATAATAACGGCTAATATTTATGAGTCAGCCATTGTGTTAAGCACTTTACATTTATTATCTCATTTAATCCCCATGACAAATCTATGGAGTAAGCATTATTACTCCCATTTTGAGGTGGCAGAAATGGGGATTTGGAAAGCTTAAGCAACCATCTCAAATCATCCATTAAATAAATGTGCCATTTAGTTTAGATAGAAACCCAAAGAGCCATCTCCTTTCCTTATATCATATTGCTTATCCAAAAGGATAATGTTACACTCCAAAATGTGGTGAACACAAACAATCCCTACACATACTCACTGCGCTCAAAACTAAAGAGGGAAATTGTGAAGCAAAGGTCTGCAGATGGATTCGGAACAAGTCGATGACACACGAAATCACCCATGGCTCTGCGCAATCTTACACATACATGAAAACACAAATCATTTAATTTGAAAATTGACATTTTATAGGTTAAAGTAGAAACAAGGTGTCATTTTGCTCAAGATATGCTTTTTACCCTTACTGACCTAAAGAATATGCTTTTTTATATTGTTTTCTCATCATAAATAGTATATTTATTCTTCAAATTACTAATCTAAGCATTCTATACAACATTCAGAGATAAATTTTGAAATATAAATCACAATAGTATAGAGATATTACACTTTCATATTTCATTTCACATATCAGTTAAATATAGATTTAAGGTACTTTTTAGGGTAATATTAGTTTTATACATATCATAAAAAGAAGTTTTTGAATTACTATATCATTAGCATCTGAACAGTAGGTAAACTAGTTTCTTCATCTCGCTTTATATTTTCCTTCAAATACACGAACTGGTTGTCCTTTAGGATAATGTTTTATAGGTGGACCATGCAACAGATTCCCAGTGGTTCAAGTGCCCAGGCATATCGGAAAAGCAACTGAGAGCCACTGAGTTTGGGAGAAGAGCGGGTGTGGTCAGGGGGCTGGTAAGTCTTAGGGCCAGTCTCTGGGAAAGATAAAGTGTGCACACAACGACACTGAATAAGACTCTGTAATGGAATGATGCTGAGATCAACTAAGATTAAATTCTCCCAAAGAACATCAAGTTGGGAGCTTGAAATTAAAATCATTGATAAACGGATGAGAACTTCCACACAATCTGAATTTGTACATTGGGACTCAAATCTTGTATACATTTAAAAATTATGTTGTGATTATAGTAATTTTTGAAAGATAGTAGTACAGTTCTAGGATATTAGTAGGGCATAAAGGTATGTAAAAGAAAACGGAAGCTATCCATGATACCATATATCAGACATAAATATGGTTAATATTTTGATTTGGGTGGGGTTTTTTTTTGTATTTTGTATTTAAATTTCTTTTTGTTTTTACCAATTGGTAAGAGATACTGCTTTGTATAAATAGTCTTATATTCTGCTTTTCTTCACCTAATACTATATCATGACGAGTTTTTATTATCATTAAAAATTCTTCAAGTTTTTTGTAATGGGTATACAACATAGTTTATTCAACCATTTTTTTATCACAACTTCCAAAAAACTATTTTTAGGAAAAATTTTATTTTAGCTGTCTTGTGCTCTAGTCAGACACAGAGAAATCCACGTTTTCCTTTCCCAGTTGTTCTTTTGGAAGCATTTGGGAATAGGCAATCAATAAGCAAACAAAGAAACAAATACCTAACTATTCTGGGGTTTACACTCATTGGTTGAATGAGTAAATAAAAATTTCCTTAGTCCTTAGTTTTCTATTGGTAAAATGGAGACAATAACAGTTCCTAAGTTGTAGTAGTATTAAGAGCATTACATAAGGCACTTAGCACAGTATCTGACACATTGTCAATGCTCAGTAAATGCTGGATACTCTGATTATATAAATAATGATAATAAATATTATTACTGTCCTCAGTGTGGATCTGTTATGCTCTGGTTTGGTACTGCCTTTAGGAAGTAATATGAAAGACCAGAAGTTAGACTGACAATGTTGGATATGCGGGTATGTTACTTTACTCCTTCAAACTTTGGTATTCCCATTTGCAAAGTGGGAATAACATCACTTATTTAGCAGGATTGTGAGAACATTATAGATATAAGCCAGAAACGGTAAAGTGCAGCCATTTCTCAGCTTCTAGATCCAATATTCCCTAGCAAATAGAGTTCTGATTCAAACTAGTGAGAATTAACCTAAACAAATGGTAGTTCAGTTAACAAAATCACCCTCTTTTTTCCTTCATTGAAAAGCAAGCATGGAAATAGTAATTTACTAATTTTGAAATGTGATCCCAGTATATCATGGGAAATAAGATCGCAGTCAAGAGCATTCCTATTCTTTACTTTCCCCCTAAAAGGGGGATCAAATTTCCTATATATATGTGTGTGTGTGTGTGTGTGTGTGTGTGTGTGTGTGTGTGTGTGTGATATAAATCAATTTCATGGTCAAGATTATTACAAACTAAGTGAATCATCTAAACCAGACTGAAGCTGCTTAGAGTTATCCAAATAGCTCTTTGATTTGGTCAGTTCAATTTAAAGCAATAAAACATCAGCCAAACCAACTTAATGGCATCGCCCACAAAAGAAATTGTTTGAACCTCTATAAGAGTATAATTCTATACTCTCTACATATTATGCCTCACTATGTACATCTCTGAATAAATATGATAAAGATGATACAGTGACTTTACCCTCAAAATCCAAAGAGCATTCACTTGTATCATATCATTCATTTCTCATCATGGTCCTGAGAGGTAGAGAGGAGGAAGAAGGCATAGTATTTTATGTGGACTGGAAAGATTTGACTTGGATTATGGAACATTCACCAGGTCATGCGGTGTTTTGTGGTGTTACATGATCAATGAGAGTGTTATTAAAAATGCAAAATCAAGCCCTCCTCCTTTCCTTAACTAGGAGGCATGCAGTCCTTTGAAAAGGAAACTAAGAAGCAGGACAAAGCTTCATTTCACTTATTTATTTCCTCTCTTTTAGAGAAAAATCAGCTTTCATACTATACATTAAAGTCAATGTTTCTCAAATCGGAACTGAGTATATGGAAACAATATGAATTCGCAGATTATTAGTAAAGCACATTCTATAATATTTCTATTGTTTTTAACTGTCTATTGGCAAACACACAATACAAAGGAACAACCATACAAATAATACTCAGCCTAAGGTATGTGGAGGATCCAGCCAATCTTATCTTGATCCCAAACTTAAACTCACATTAAAGAAAATGTAAAATTAGCCAAAGAAGAATATAGATTCAAATTGATCCTAGTTGAAAAGGTGATATAACTAATGGCAAAAGAATGATGAGTTGGCAATTAATCAAAATAAAACCGCCTATATTTAAAAAATTTAGAAGAAATTTTGCATGATTCTCCAAAAATAGCACTGAAAAAATATATGAGAATTCAGGGAGTCCTTTTTCTTTGCAATATTTATGGTGATAAGGTGATCTGGTGGTGTTTCCATCTACAGTACATCTGCAGGAGATCTCCGTCTGTGGACGCATTTTAATACCATGACTATCGCTTTTACCAATATAAAGTCTATGGAAATCTCAGCAGGCACAGTATAACCCCCACACAGCAAGCACTGCCATATAGATTAAATGAAAACTGAATTGATTCTTACTAAGTGTCTGTTTACTTTATTTCATAGTTCTTAACAATCTAACAAACCAATTACTAGGTGACAAGCACCATCTACACGTGGTTATCACCAGGGGGCAATTTTGCAACCCTGGAGACATTTCTTAATGCCTGGAGTCAATTTTGGTTGTCATAACTGCAGCAGGCACGACGTACGACTAGCATCTAACGGGTAGAGGTCAGCGGTGCTGCCGAAAATTCTGCAAAGAGCAAGACAACCTCTTCCTCCCCAACTCCCAACAATGAATTATCTGGTCCAAAAAATCAACATTTACATTTCAACGTAAGTTTAAGAAGCCACTCGCCCATTCTCTAGATTCATTTTGTATGATACACAAATATGGCTGATATAGCAAGTTTAAAATAGTGCAAACCACTAAATAAACAACTGGTAAATAGTCAGTTGAGGGCAGAGAAGAAAGAATGTTACATGAGATTTTGCATGTTCTTGATCTGACTAAGGCTAGTAATTCATACAATGCATGTGGTGATACTAGGATCAGATGGTTAAATCAGATTTATACAAATAAAGGTCTTACCTAGAAGCTAATTTTGCCAATAATTTCAGGAAACAAGCAATCAAGAGACTATGGTATAAGGCTCAATTTTATGTATGCCTCGAAATCTGAGAAAAACCAGGAGGGTCTCAAGTGGCCCACCCCCAAGATCCCCTCAAAACAAACTTTTGTGGGATAAGGACCCCCAGCCAAAAGTCCCGCCCTATCTCAGGGACCTGGCATAGTTCCTGCTTATTCCTGATCATTCAGGTCATGAAATTTCTCCACTCAACTCCTCAATATTCACCTAGCTTATGAGTTATTTTCTCAGGAGTCACGATCATAAATCCAGAGAAGATAAGTGTGTTTCCCATAAGCAAACTAAAACAGGGATATCTTGCTCAAAACATCCCATAGATAAGGACTTTGCTCCTAAAAAAGACAATTATTTGGGGTTCTTGGTATTACAGTTTTCAGAGAACTTACAAAGAGATTGGTCCCGGTCACCTGCCTTCCTTCTTCCCTAAGATCATTCTCTCAGTAAATGGGAATGCGATGGAACACTGGACAGCCTCTTTAACTCAGCGTGAAAGGCTGAAAAGACTAATGTGACACTGTTTGGAGCATGAGAAAATATTACATATATATTCCATTTAGGATAGGAGTATAAAAAACATTGTGATAATTCTTTTCAAGTCTAGGTATGAAGGATCTGATCCTAGCCTAATAGGAATAAAATTACTAAATGTTTTAAAATGACTGATTTCTAATTTTTAAGTGATATATCCAAGTAATTTGGGTTGCTGGAAATTTTAAAAGTCAGCATACTAATGATTATTTTATTATTTTGTTACTTTTAATTCACAAGGGTGATAACCGCCATCTTAAATATTTGCTCTTCTCTCTCTAGCTAAGCTAATTTAAATAGGTGATAATTAAGACTAACAACTCAAGAATAAAAGCTAATAAAAGCTAATAAAAGAATCTCTTAGTATATCAGTGTTTTAAATTTTACTTCTTACCTTCCATTAAAGAGAGATTATAAGTGAAATGTTGATGGACTGTATAACCGTAACTTTCACTTTAATACTCTTTGCAATCACCTAACATATATAAAGATTAACATGCACGTAAAAAGTTAAACTATCTCAGGAGCTGAGATTCCTTGAGGAAATGCACTGACTGAGGCTGGTCAACTTTCTGCACCAAAAATGCAAAGAAAGCTTAAGTTGTGTTATTTGCAAGCTGTCCTTAAATGAGTGTATTACGAAGTTCAGTCCTTTAAATTTTCCTATTGGGCTTGTGGGATGTGCTATACTGTTGAGATATTTTTCTAGCTCAATATCTCCTTCTATATGTTCTTCGACTTCTGATGAAAGTAAAAGAAAAATGTTCGAGAGCAGGACTGCATTTGAACATCAAGAAGACAAAAGTCATGATTACAGAAAAACTACACAACAACTTTAATGCAGACCATGAAGACAATGAAATTGTTAAAGATCTTGTTTACTTGCTTCAGCCATCACTTTAAATGGAGACTGCGGGCAAGAAATCAAGGGAAGATGGAGACTTGGAAGACAGCAGTGAAAGAACTAGGAAAGATCATCAAATGTAAGGAGGATTCATGAAAGCCTAAGGCCAAGACTATAGACACCCTCATATTCTTGATTATTACATACAGGTGCGAAAGCTGGACTGTGAAGGAGGCTGATAGGAAAAAGAACCCTGATTCATTGGAAATATGACGTGGGAGGAGAGCTCTGTGGATACCCCGGACTGCCAGAAAGACCAACAAGCGGGTCCTAGAGCAAATTAAGCCTGAGTCATCGCTGTAGGTAAAAATGAGAAAACTGAGGCTGTCCTAATGTGGGCACATCAGGAGAAGGCAGGATTCCTTGGAAATGACAATAATGTTGGGAAAAGTAGAAGCCAGCAGGAAGAGGAAAACCAAGTATGAGATGGACTGACTCCATACAAAAAGCCATAGGCATGAGTCTACAGAAGCTGAGTAGGGCTGTTGAGGGTAGGACATTGTGAACATCACTCATTCACAGGGTCACCAGGAGTCAAAGTCAACGCAACAGTACATAACAATAAACATGTTCTTAAAGTAAAAATTGTGGGCCGATTTTTATAATCATTAGAATCTACAAAATAATATTTTCTGTAGGCCATCAGTATAATTATAAAAAGTCCTTGTGTATGGAGTGGAAGAAAAGAATTAAGTAGAGGAGAGAGGTATGGAACGTCAGAGAGGGAGCAATGCTCTTAATTGTTATGCAAAATTTCTAGGTCTGCAATTAACTCACTCATCCAAGTCACATAGGCCGGTGGATTTCGGTTTCCTGATTAGTAAAACAAGGGATTGGGCTGGGAAGTCTCTTGGGAACTTTTTAGTTTTAAAGTTCTTATAGAATATACATATGGCTCTTTGTATTAAGCAAAATACTTTATTTGTAATCTGTGCTGAGCATGGTTATTTTTCATTATTTTATTTTCTTCAACCAATTGTCATAACATATGTATCCTTTGTTTTAATATGTTTATTTTTCTTAGAAAATTATTCCAAGAAAAGAATTTTGGACTAATATTTACAATACAAAATATATTCTCTCTTATTCCACAACAGAAGTATACTGTTATTCCTAAATCAGAACTGCAAACATGGATATGATTGCGTTATTCTGCAGCCATAATTTTAGTTCGCTTTAAATCAACATTGTTGATTTTATATGTGAACTTAACTTTGAAAATTCTTGAGAGTAAATTTAAATTTTGATTTTTTAGTAAGCAATGCAATGTAAATCTAACTCTAAATCATTAACTTGCTAAATATTCCTCCAAAACATGATCTAGCTGCCATTTGTGACTGTCTTGTATCTGAGTAGAAAGTTACATTTGCCATTTTTTCTCATTGAACAGACTCAACAGTAACCATCTTCAAAGTAAAAGAATTACACCCAATAAATTTAATTAAATGCTGATAGCATGTATCTCTGTAGACGTGAAAAATGAGAATGCAATTCTTTGTTTTTTACACTGTACATTCCCTTTCAATGCAAATGTCACCCTCAAATGTCAATCCAGGAATGAGACCCACTGAGTATATACACTATATAAAATGATAATGCCTTATTATCTTTTAATATCTACACCTTTACATTTACATTGTTAAGGAAAGACCATGACACAAACTATCCAGTATATTTTCCACCATTTCAAAAATATCAGACAGCTGCAAGAATGATAAGTTGCCGCGTTATCACCACCAACGTGAGCCACAATTAGACACAGAGAAATAGTCTATCACGAAGTTTTCCAATTCCACTTTGAAAGAATACTGCATGAACTTGAATCTAAGTGTCATTTCTCTTAATGGCAAGAACATTTCTGATTATAATATATCCAATTTATTTTTTTGTATCTAATTGTGTACAATTTAAGAACACAGCACGTCCTGCATACGTAATACACTAGCATGACAGTTTTAATTATCTCTTTACCATGTGTAACTTGGCTTGGATAGCTATTAAATCTATCTTTTATATTGATTTACTTTTATTTTCACATTAATCTGGATATAGAGTTCAAATTAATTAGTAGGAGTGTGATACTTTTTCCTCTGATGATAAGCAATTTATATATTTAATCCATGAAGCAGCCTCATAAATTGTGGTTTAAAGTAATCTTAAATAGAAATAACACAAGTTCTAGAAACATTTGAATTAGAAAAAGAAATACTGAGTTATTTGCTTTATATGCCTCTGTTGGAATATCTATTAATATATTCAGTTTAGCAATTATTTCAACATTCTCTAGGCCCCCAGGGCACCATTGGATATGATGCAACTGAATCATGCCGTGTACCACCAATGAAAGAATCAAGACTGCATCAAATAGTCAATCAATTTTCATTGAGGGAATAAATTAGGTCTGTATCATTCTCATCTGACATTAGTTCAGTCCAGCAAACATTAATTGTGCACAGGGAGTCTGCTAATTAATTGAATACCAATGATGAGTAAGGTGACTTTGAATGCCCTCTCCCCCGAATATCTTACAGTCTGCCATAGATTGGATGTTTTGATAAATATTCCATTGGAAATATTCACATAGTGTAATGGGAACAAAAGAATAAAAAGATGTGCTTCATTCTGGAAATTCAGAGAAGTTTTCTCATCAAAAATTGCTTCTCAACTGAATCTTGGAAAATGAGACAGATTGGTTAGATAAAGAACGATGGAGAGGGCATGGCAGTCGCAGAGGACGTCTTGGATGAATGCTTGTTAAAGCGGGTCATGTATTGGGAAACAGGAATAGTTTGTTTCAGTGGAGTAGAAAGCATGACATGGAAATGATAGGATGTTAGACTGCAGAAGTAATAGGGAGGGTCCTACATTTCAAGCTAACATCTTGGACGTTATAGGCATCACAGCATTATTAAAGTGTTTGAAGCACAGATGTGATATGGCCAGATTTGCATTTTAGATTTAAAATTGGCAAAATTTGGGGCCAGTGGTTAAGTTCAGAGCACTCTGCTTCCACAGCCTGGGTTCAGTTCCCCAGGCACGGACCTACACCACTCACTGGCCATGCTGTGATGGTGACCCACACACAAAAAGTAGAGGAAGATTGGCACAGTTATTAGCTTGGGGCAAATCGTCCTCAGCAAAAAATAAAATTAAATTAAATTAGCAAAATTCTTTGCAAACAGAATTCAACAAATGCTAATGGATTGATGAATCTGAGTCACAATATATTGATTCCCAATCAAACAATAAATAACTCTTTTACCTCACGTGTGTGTGTATGTGTGTGATGAACACAAAATACAAGTATCTGGGACTCTTTTATATTATGTAAATTAAACATCTAATTTAAATAGGAAAACACGGGTTGACTTCCAGAACTGTTTCTGATTTCTCTGCTCAGCTAAACTGATCTAAACAGAAATTCTTACTAATTTTAATGAATATATATTGTACTGGGTTGAATGATGTTCTCCAAACATTCACATCCACTCGGAAACTCAAAATGTGGCCTTATTAGGAAATAGGGTCTTTGCAGATGTAATTAATTACTTTCAGCTGAGGTCATACTGGATTAGGGTGCATCCTAAGTCCAGGGACTGGTGTCCTTCTAAGGACATGTGAAGATTCAGAGACACACACACACAGAGGGGAGAAGGCCATGTGAAGGCAGGGGTAGACATCGGAATGATGCAACCACAAGTCCAGGAATAGCAAGGATTGCCAGAAACCACCAGAAGCTCAGGCAGGGGCGTGAAACAGTTTCCCCCTCTGAGCCTCCAGAAGGAACCAACCCTGCTAACACCTTGGTTTCAGACTTCTGCCCTCCAGAACTGAGAGAATAAATTTTTGTTGTCTTAAGCATCACAGTTTGTGGTCATTTGTTAAGACAGCTCCAGGATGCTAATACATGTACATGGCAGTATCTCTTGCCTAGGCAGCAAGAGAGCTATGGGACTTAGTCTGTGGCCCCTATAAGAGGATATTCTTGGAGGCTGGCCCAGTGGCATAGTGGTTAAGTTCGCGTGCTCTGTTTGGCAGCACTAGCTTCGCAAGTTTGGATCCCGGGCCTGGACCTATATACCACGTGTCAAGGCATGCTGTGATGGCATCCCACATACAAAATAGAGGAAGACTGCAACAAATGTTAGCTCAGGGCCAATCTTCCTCACAAACACACAAAAGAGGCTATTCTCATCAGCACAGCATGAAAAGAACGAAACATTGTCCTCCCTCTATTAGTATTTGGCTTCTCCTGATATGTTTTTTTTTCCCCCAGCCTGGCACTTATTTTCCACCATGATTTGCATTGGGTGACATATCCAGACTTTATTAATTATTCATCCAAATTGAAGGCAAGTGTGAAAATTACTTTAGTTGCATGTATCCTGGTTTCCCAAGATGCTTACCTTACCCTTATTAAGACTCTGGTTAAAAGATAATTCAGTATTTGTCATAAAATATGCTCACTACTTTAATCAATACACTGTGTTGGGCTTTTGTGAAATAAATGTGCGAGTATTGCAGCCATCAATGATTTTGAAAAATTATTAGACTGAGACTTCTCCCTTCTGCTTCATGCAGTCCCTTTGGTACAGAGTTAAGAAGATTAGCATCGCTGTTTGGGGAGACGGCTTACTGAGGCAAAAGACATGGGCCATAGCACTAAATTTTAAAAATAACAGCATGCGCTTGTTCCAGCTAAACTTGAGGGAAAACCAAATGTAGAGGGAGCTGAATAATTTTAAATGAGTTTAAATTCACTGGAATTGGAATTCATATTATCGTGAAGACAAGTCCGGAAACAAAAACAGGGGAAGCCCTAAGGCTCCAGAGCAGCAGCTTGGAACTAAACTTCTCCGCCTGGAACAGACTGATCTTCCTGCTTTCAACCTTGAGAAGTACCTAATTTCTCAGACGACAAAGCAATCCTGGAAAAACTGCATCGAGGAAAGATCACAAACACAAGGGGAACGGCAGTCGGCCTGCACGCCGATAGAGGCAGTGCTCTTCCTGGAATTTCTCCCTCTCTAGTCCTTCCGGCAAATTCTGAAGAAAAAGGAGCACCTACAAGCCCATGCCCTAACCTGCAGGTTTAAGACAGATCTCAGATAAAGCCTCTAAGGGGTTTCTAGAAAGATGAGAGAATGCATTTCTCTCTCCCAGGAGCGATGCAAGCCCAGTTTCTCTTTGCTGGACCCTGGACTGCACAGTATTGCTTGTCCTCAGAGGGCAAAATGGGAGAGGGTATCTGATCCCCATTTCCCTACTCAAGGATTCATGATTCCCTTTCTCCTGGAAAAATCAAACAAAGGCCTTGAGGCAATAGTCCATTAAGTTTAAGAAAAATAGAGGGCCATCTTCTAAGGGCGCACGCCAGCCTGAATTCCAGTAGAGGAAACTTTAAATCAAAGGAACGTTGAGAAAGCTGTCCGTAACAAATGTTTTTAATATGTTTTCTCCCCTAAAACATGTATATTTTTCTCAGAAAGAGATAAATATAATTTGCATTCTTCAAAAATAGACAAATGAGAGCTAATCTGGACATTGGTTAGAAAAATGGCCTGGTGAGGGATCTGGTTAGGTGCTAAATGACTAGTCATCAAATTTTCAACAGTAAAGACACCTTCCAGGATGATTAAATTGTTGTTTTCCAAACTGAAAAAAAAAAAAAATTAGAGACCACCATTTTAAAAATTAATGTCATAGATTGTTTAAATTATAAAAGGACATGGGAGAAAAATAAGCAGCAGCAGATGCTTCGGTTCTTCCAAGCGGCACCATCCAAGACGGCAGCCAGCAGTCGCACTATTTCAATTCAAATTCAAATAAATTAAAATTCAATTCAGTTAACAATTTAGTTCTTCAGCTTAGTGTCTTAGCTACACTGCAAGTGCTCAATAGCCACCTGTGGCCAGTGGCTAGAGCAGGTCTAGAACGTTTATATCTTTGTATAAAGTTCTCTTGGAGTGGCTGGAAACAACAGAGATCTATTCTCTCACAGTTTAGGCAGCCGGAAGTCCTAAACCAGTCTCACAGCGCTGAAATCAACGTGTCGGTAGGACCCTACTTCTTCCAGAGGCTTCAGGGGAGAATCTGTCCCTTTTCTTTCTAGCTTCTGGCGGCTGCCAACATTCCTTGGCTTATAGCCATATCACTCCAATATCTGCCTTTGCACTCACACTGCCTCCATCTTCTCTGTGGAATCTTCCTCTGCCCACCTCTTATAAAGATGCACGTGATGGCACGCAGAGCCCACCTGGATAATGCAAGCTATTCCCCCATGTCAAGAACATTAAATTAATCACATCTGCAAACACTTTGCCTTATAAAGCAACATTTACAGGTTCCAGGAATTAGGACCTGATGGCTCTTAGGGCAATTATTCAATTTGCTACAACCTACTACAACGCTATTTTACAATTTCTGTTTTACTTTATGTTGCCAATTTATCACTACTCCACTGGCATGTATGGTTTAAATGTTACAGTTTCTCAAAGCAGATGATTTCCTCCCCGAGGGGCTTAGACACTAGAAATCCAGCTTCCTGTTTGGTTTCAGGCATTTTTCCTTCCTGTTTTGTGACTGCCAAAGCTCAGGCTTGATGGAAGAGCCCATGACAGCACCAATTCACAGCTTTACAAATCTACTTGCAATGATTACAGAGTTTGGTGTCATACTCTGAGCCACACTGAGTCAGAGGACTATGTGCCTTTTGGAAAGTGGCTTTAGTCCTAAATTTACTGTCTCTTCTGAAGTAACTTCACCGACAGTGTTGGGTTTCAAATAATTATTTTTAAAGAAAGCCATCTCAAAAATAAGATAACTGTCTGGATATTGTAATGAGAATGAAAAAAAAAAGAGAATTGACTGTAAAAGTTACTAAACAATAGAAAAATAGATAAATAAAAGACAACCCCATAGAAATATGGGCAAGATTCTTGAACAAACCCTTCAAAAAGGAGGCTATATAAATACTAAGTGTAACCTCTTTAAAAATCAGGAAAATAATCATTAAAACTTAAATGAGATATAACGAACCTCCACCAGAATGGCTAAAGCTTTAAAAATAACACTAAATGTCCAAATTTGTGGAGCAACGGGAAGCCTAGTACATTGCTTGGGAGAGTCTACAGTGATACAATCACTTTAGGGAAATTTTTGTCATTACTGACAAAAGTTGAGCACACATATATGCGAACTTGGTATTACTCCTTCCTAGGTCTATACGCATAAGAAATGTTCATAGTAATTCTATTGAAATGGCCAAAAACTGGAAACAACTAAAATGTTCATCAACATGAAACTAATAAAGAATTGTAGAGTATTCATATGATAGAAGAATACTACTAGTGAAAATGAACAAATACCTCAAATGACAACATGGGTAATTCTTACAAATATTACTTTGAACAAAAGAAGTAAGATGGAAAGTAATACATATTTTGTGATTCCATTTGTATGAAAAAAAAGAAAGAATAATCTATGGGGATAAAAATCAGGTGAATTTCTAACTTTAAGAAGTAGTAATAGCTGGGAAGGGGCCCAGTGGGTGCTTCTGAGGTGTCAATATGATTCTTTGTTGACCTGGTGGTGGTCACAGGGGTGTTCCTTTTGTTGAATTAAGGACTAGAAAACAGAAGAGCGGTGTGGGCTCTGGTCTTGTACCAGATGGAGGTTTCCCTTTCAGCTCTATCATTTGGGCTGTGTGCCTCTGGGCAAATTTTAACTTTCACTGTTTTTATGATAATCTGTACTACCGGATTAATTGTCCCACTTTGTCCCTCGGGCTGTTTTTATCTTATTCATTGTGGTATTACTAACATTTAGCATACTTCATGATCCATAAAAGGTGCTCAACAAATAATTGTTAATAAAAGAAATTGCATCATGGTTTGCATGAAGAATATTACATGTTTTTCATTTATGGAAAGCTGAACATGCCCCTTAGAAAATTTGTCAAGCTGACAAAAATACCACATTGTGTTTTGGCCTTCCTGTCACGATGCTGACAACTGGAATATGTGTGAACACAGGGTTCTGTGTCCGGGAAGACCCAGAACACATAGTAGAAAGGACCTGAATTTAGATTAGAGCTCATTTTAAACTTCTCTTGAAGAGTTAACATTTTCTCTTGAAGATCTAATTCTCCAGAAGAACTAAACCTCTCTCTCTATTCATTATATTTGCTATAAAAAAAGTGATGACCAATAAAATAAACTCCTGTAGAATTTTTTTCCTGCAGAAGATTCTTCCTGAGCTAACATCTGTGCCAATCTTCCTCTTTTTTTTTTTTAGTATGTGGGCAGCCAGCACAGCATAGCTGCTGACAGAGGGGTGCAGGTCCAAACACAGGAACCAAGCCCGGGCCACCCACTGGGAGTATGCTGAACTTAACCACTAGGCCACCAGGGCTGGCCCTATAGAATTTTTTTTTTTTTTTGAGGAAGATTAGCCCTGAGCTAACTACTGCCAATCCTCCTCTTTTTGCTGAGGAAGACTGGCTCTGAGCTAACATCCATGTCCATCTTCCTCTACTCTATATGTGGGATGCCTACCACAGCATGGCATGCCAAAGAGTGCCCGGGATCTGAACTGGCGAACCCCAGGTGCCCAAGAAGCAGAACATGCGCGCACTTAACCACTGCGCCACTGGGCCGGGCCCCCTATAGAATTTTTAAAATGAACTCCATGGCACCTTTGTAGTAACCAGCTCAGTTTTCACTTAACAATGTTGCCCATGAATTAATAAAATATGATTTTGTCATTATAACTACTATTTTCACCAATCTCTGCAACTAAATTCAAACAGAGGTGAAAGCTTTATGTATTTCTTATTATAAACTACCAAAAGTCTGATTAATTTTAAAAAGCTTGTCAATAGGGCATTTGCCATTTCCTGGTTATAGCGAGCTTTTATTTTCATGGGTCTCTAGGAAGGGGTGGGGGAGTCTAACAGGAGACTGCTTGTGTGAAGCTAAGATCCCAGTTCCCTGCCCTCTCCATAGCCAGCATCCCTCCGCCCCCAGCCAATGGGAGGAGCAGGAAGAAAAATTTCCTGGGAGGAGGGGAACATATTTTACCAGAGAATTCACATTCTAACACAGGCTTTCACAAATAACATGTTTGCAGATTGAATCTATACTACCTAGGGGCCTCAAAAAACCTCAAGCAAACTATAAAGTAATTCTGGGTTGGTACTGCCTTCATAGAAGCAACTAAGCAAGGATAAATCTTTTCTGGAAGAATCCATCATGACCCTTGGTCTGAAAGAAGTTCCATAGATAAAGTTTGAAGAAACTGAGATCATAGTCAATAGGATGAATAAGCATAAGGATAAGGCTGAGAAGGACAAGCAGATAAGAAGGCTAAGAAGAAGGAAGAAGGGGGAAAAGGAGGAGGAGGAGGAGGGGGAGAAAACAGGCATCACTAGCAAAGATGAACAGAAACGAGAGAGAGCAAACTACAATGCCCCAAATTCACATACTGGAATTATCAGACATACACATATGCACACATATATAATGCATGTAAGAAACATGAAAGGGGAGTTACAAACATGATTAAAGGAAAATAAACTTTTTAGGTCACCAAGTAGATTTTAAACGGTGCAAATAAAACTTATAGGCAAGTAAAAGATAATTGACATCAAAATTCAGTGGTGGGCTTTAAAATAGTAAAAGGTGTAACCGAAAAGAACTGGAAGGATGTTCTTAAGAAGGTACCCAAAATCCATCACAAAGAGTCAAAAATATGGATAATAGTACAGGTTTCTACTTCTTAAATATTTCATAAAACTTCAGGTAATTTAATTAATAAGCATCGTTGTTTTAGTCTATGGAACAAAATTTACTTCCCAAATCCTTTACTTAAGGTATTCTCATATTTATGTTTCTGTAAAAATACATTTACAACATACAAACAACCTTATATGTAATTTATATATAAAAACAGAAGGCAGTTTACTATCAGAGAAAGCAATAGTAATTAAAAATTACAAATTAAATGAAGATCACAAAATCCACCACAAATTTTAACAGTATGATACTCACAGTAAGAACATCCATAGACTTCAATTCTGAGCCCGATGCGGCCTTCTCCGTTCCAGTCCAGAGGCACCATGCGCACGTAGCGGGCAACAACTGGATGCTGTAAGTCATGCCGAACCACGCTGTCAGAGTTGACGTTCCCAGGAAATGCCTGGGAAAAGAAATGGGATCAAAACATGAGGAAAACAAAATGCTTTAGAAACAACCATGTTCTCTATGTGCTAAAATAAATTCAAATTTTCTTATCCAGTGGTGGGATTTTATATTCTCTACGCCATAAACAATTTGTAAAAAAGCTGCTATATGTCCTTTATTTGAAAACAGGGCCAGTTTTAAACGAGGACTAGGCCAAACTTTCCATGGCCCTTCACTATGGAAATATACTCCTCTGTTAAAAGGATGAAATGTTATAATGGCACCCACTATAGTATCCTGTAAACATTTAAATTATGAATTCTAGTATCCTGCATTTAAATTACACAATAAACAATTTTTATAGAATCAATCATATTTCTTGCTTTTTAAAAAATCTTCTTTACGTTATCTGCCCATGCCACCATTAGAAATCTGAAAACTTTTTCAACATCAGTTAGGTAAAGAGAATAATTGAGTATGTTGCGTAGAGACCCGCGTCTTCTACCTTTCACTGGCATGAATGCATTTAAAGAATTTACAAGTGGATCAGAAACATGTTCATTCCATTTTTCTCATTTATAGAAGATTCTGTCGTAAGAGTGATTTCCCACAAATCTTATTTGATATTGAAAGTTCACATTGTCTATATTTTTTCAGCAGAGAACAAATGGATTTTCTTTGGCCATGGCTATCATTCACTCAGCAAACATTTATGAAACATCTATCGCATAATAAGTGTAGAGCAGGAAGATACAGGGGACACCAGGATGTGAGAGCCATAGACACTGCACTCAGAAGAATTACAACCTAATAACAGGGAAAATGTCAGTATAAAATTATAATTCAAGGAAGATTTAAAGCAAGAGACCATCATATTTTAGAAGACATAAATCAAATAAATGGGAAATATATGCGTGTGCTATTTTAAACATCAGCTCTTTTAATTCTATATCCACATTCTAGCTGGTCCCATATTTGACAACTTGAGTTTTTGTAAAGCTATATTTCATGAGATCCTCTATTTGTTTAAATGATCTCTTAAACATTGAAATAAAAAATTTAAAAAGAACATTGCACTTTTCAATCACAAAAAGATACAACGTAAGCACTATATTGCATTGCTAATCTGTTGTATTCTTGACCTGAGGTTTTGAATTTGCTTCTACAGAAAATCAGGAGTTTTATCTTTTTAAAAACTTATTTATAACAATGTTAAAATGATATAAAATTGATAAGCAAATAAAGAGATCTTTTTAATAGAAAGTATATAGCAGCTTTGAAATGGAAAGCTCTGGTTTAATTTCACACAAGCGTCAAGGCAGTAAATTTGTGGTTTAAGGTTGGTTACCCAATCTTCATTCTCCAGTCATACTCCTGGCTTCCAAAATGCAAACATGTAATGTGATACTTCACACTATAGGGAGCGTGTTGAAATATTTCCTCAGGATTTAAACTATTTTATGCAACATTTAGATGGCCCCAACAATCTGCATAATGGGTAATGTTTAGTCTGTAACATGTACAATTATATGCTTTGAAAATTGGAATGCTTTTCAGTGATGATTCCCATTGTGTCCTCCTTGGTTTTCCTCAAGCTGCAAGCTACCACTCCTTTTCAAAATAGCCACGCCCTTCAAGCCTTCACTGGACACAGCTACTTGAGCTTTAGGTCTTGAATTTTAACACTTAAATAGAGCATCCTGTTTGTATCTTGCTGACACAATTTGATCAAGAAAAACAGTAAAAAAAATTTTTTTCTTTTTAGGTATTTTTCTAGCCAGCTCTTAGCTTTACAAAGAAGCCACAAATCTAACTATTTTATTAAACTGTGGCTGCATTTTAATACCACTATTGGTTGTTCCGGCTTTAAAACAATAACAATGAGAATCCCTGACCAAAATCCCCTGAATTAAATCCTTGATTACGTAGAGGTTAATCTAAAATTTATTATCTTAAATAATAATCAACAAAAGTCACCAATTAATTTTAACTTGAAGATCAAATATATGCTTAATGTGGTGCTAGGTGGTGTGTGAATATTAAAAACAACAACGACAGCAAGTAACTCTCTTGGAACCCCATCTCTGAGACATTTGCAGTCTTCTGAGGCCGGAAGAAAGCAAAACACTCTTCTGTGTTTCTCCTCTACTCTCAATACTTCACTTCTGATACCAAATATCCAGGTTTTCCCACACATTAAGCAATTCTCCAATTCTTTGCAGACATCAGCTGGGTGTCCTATAACTTAACTCAATTCTGACACTATCTACCTGGAGACAGAGTCAGATCCCACAGGTGAAGGCTTCAAACCCCCAAGACTGCTACCCCCAACTTCAGATGCCAACCTCAAGTCCAGTTTGTCACCCATGCTTCTGATAGATCAGCTATAAATCGGAGGTTCCCATGACCTCCTCCTCAGATTTCACCATTTGCTAGAATGGCTCTTAGAACTCAGAAAAACAGTTTACTCACTAGATTACTGGTTTACTATACGGGGATATAACTCAGGAGCAGCCAGATGGGAGAGATGCACAGGGCAAGGTGTGTGGGAAAGGGCGTGGGCTTCCACGCCCTCTCTGGGTGTGCCACCTTCCCAGGACCTCCACATAGTCAGTGACCTGGAAGTTCTCCCAACTTCAACTTTAGGGATTTTTGTGGAGGCTTCCTTATGCAGGCAAAACTGATTAAATCATTGGCCATTGCTGATGGAACTCTCCAGAGATCAGGGTGAGGCTGAAAGTTGGTAACCACATGGTTGGTTCCCCGCCAACCAGCCCTGATCTTGTGGTTATCTAGCGGCTTTGCAAAAACCACCTCAAGTATAAACTCAGGTGTGGCTGAAAGGAGTGTGTTATGAATAACTAAAGACACCCATTTCACCCTTATTGCATTTATCACTTAGGAAATTCCAAGGGTTTTAGAATCCATGTACCAGGAACCACAAACAAAGATCAAAAAATCTATTTCTTATTATAAGTTACTTTATCACAGGCCTAAAATAAAATACGAGAAAAAGATTGCAAAAGGCAGTATTAAAAGGAACTGCAGAAGTGCATAATATGGCTAGTAATTTCAGTAATATTTGGAGTTCTATGAAAACTACGTAATCAGAAAAACTCTGTGGAAAGAGATAGACCTCAGCTGGACAGGAGGGTAGAATGGTGCTTGGGAGTCAAAGATAAAGGGAATCGGACGCAGCAGAGACCAGGTGGAGCCCGGCACAAAGAAGCAACTCAGATTGAGGGCTTAAGACACCCAGAGTCTAGGTGTGATTGTGCCGAAATTTTGTTCCGAATAGGTCATTTCTCTAGGCTTCAGTTTTTTTACATTCCTTCTCTCCATGTCTCTCCCCAAAGAAAGGGTTGACCAGCTTTTCTGTAAAATCCATTTTAGAACTAAAATTGTGGATTTTCTGAAACATGAACTAAGCTATATTCAGGGATAGGTAATAAGGACATAAGTCTAATTGGAAGGTCATGGCTGTTTTAACAAGTTCTGTCTGATTATGGACAAAAGAATCGAGCATGCATCTTTTAAAAGAAATGACAGGGGCTGGCCTGGTGGCGCAGTGGTTAAGTTCGCAGGTTCCGTTTCTCTGTGGCCCGGGGTTCCCCGGTTCGGATCCTGGGTGCGGACGTGGCACCACTTGGCAAACGCCATGTTGTGGTAAGCGTCCCACGTAGAAAGTAGAGGAAGATGGGCATGCATGTTAGCTCAGGGCCAGTCTTCCTCAGCAAAAAGAGGAGGATTGGCAGCAGATGTTAGCTCAGGGCTAATCTTCCTCAAAAAAAAGAAAAAGAAAAAGAAATGACAGAATAAGAGCCATGTTCAGGAGATCCTGGGTGGCAGGAGATCAAACTGGGGCAAGAACACTAGCAACAAGAAATTGAGAATCAATGCCAATGTGGTGAGAAAATAAAAGATAGATATGCTTTCTCAAAAGAAGATGTAATAACGTTTTTAAGAAGAGAGTTGGAAAACAGATAGAAACCAACATATTCCGGGTATTAACACAGAGGCATTGGTGACAGAAAGACAGAAGAAGTCTAGAACGGTGGACCATATTCTACCCCTCCTCAGCAGCCTCTTCTCTTTCTTTGAGTAACAAAATCTAGATTTTTCAAGAAATGTGACCCTTACTCACCTTTTTTTTTTTTTAAAGATTGGCACCTGAGCTAACAATTGTTGCCGATCTTCTTTGTTTGTTTTTCCTTCTTCTTCCTCCCAAAGTCCCCCAGTACATAGTTGTATATTCTAGTTGTCAGCCCTCTGGTTGTGGCATGTGGGACACCACCTCAGCGTGGCCTGATGAGCGGTGCCACGTCCACGCCCAGGATCCGAACCGGCGAAACTCTGAGCCGCTGAAGGGGAACGCGCCAACTTAACCACTCGGCCATGGGGCCAGCCCCCTCTTACTCACTTTTAATCCACCGAGTTCGGAAGAGACAGATGCCACCCTCTAGCACCAGGCGAGGGCACCTAACTCAGTGAGGCTCAATTTTAGCACTTCTGCTGGAATGATTCATTCATTTATTGATCCATTCACTTATTCATTTGCTCACTCAGGAAATATCTGAGAGTCTGCTATGTACCAGATATTGTTCAGATCACTCAGGGTACAGGAGTAAGCAATACAGAGATTCAGTTCTCATGGAATGTATGTTATTAAAGTAGATAGTAGGGCAGATAATAAATGATAGATATATAATGAATATCTATATGACTGACACTGTTATACAGTATGTATATATTTTTATATACTATATATATTAAATTACATATAGAGTATACACAAAGGCCAGAAATGCAAACGCCCTGAGCATACTTCGCATGTTCAAGGACAGAAAGGAAGCCAGTGTTTTTGGAGCACAGGGAGGAAGGGAAGACTGGGGGAGACGTTAGAGAGGTGGAAGCCAGAGCAAGGAGGGTCCTGAGGCCCTGATGATGTTGGGGGTTTCACAGTGTGTTGGAAGGAAATCCATTGGAGAGTTATAAGCAAGATAGTTAGACATCTTGCAATTTTTACGATTGAGGCCACTAAAATCTCCCTCTCCCAATAAAGTAAGAATCCTAGGAGCAGAGTAGAACACTGTAGCATAATATAAAATCTAGAATAGTGGCAGATGGAATGGTCTGGTGACAAGTGCTTCAGGGGAGGGGGAGTGCTAAGGGAGAAGGAAGGAATGGTGTTGTCGAAGTGGGTGCTAAGAGGAGCAACAGGACAGCCAGGATCCCAAATGCACTGCACGTGAGAGAAAACACAACGCAGAACTACTGGGACAGAGGCTCCCTTCTACTGAGCTCCTGGTGGCCATTTTGCTATTATGAAGGGTCAGGTGTCAGAGAAAGACAAAGTGGGCGCATCTGTGGTGACGTCATTTCAGCATCGAATCCAGAGCTTGCTGAAGAAAACCTCTGGGCTTTCTGTTTATTTGACCTGTTTCCCCCTTTGTTTGTTTTTTAGACAACTGAAAGAGTAACGACTAATACAAAGATATTTAAAGGGAAAGATGATTAGTGAAGATTTAGATATATTGCATTTGAGATTTCACCATCCAATTAAAAGGTCACATAGAGAATTTGAGATGTACGGGACAGTGATGTTTCCTCCAAGCTTAGCTTTCAGAGAGGGTCCATTTATCATTTATGCACAAATGCATGGCATATGGTATTTTCTTCAGGATTCACAGTAGCAAACTGTGTTTTTTTGCACTTCTTTTCATTTCCAAGCAGATTGAGATTTAAGACATTATCCTAATTGAAGCTTACTACATTTTAAAAGAATGGTGTAGGCGTTACTGATCATTGTCTTGAATACAAAGGTATAAACATACGTGAAATGTCTCCTTTTGTGTAGCAGTGTTTGCAAAAGTTAAGAAACATAGAAGGAGGTATAGCCGTTGATTTAATAAAAATAACATCTAATATTTATATATCGCTTTATTATTTAAAGGGTTTCAGTACACACTGTATTGTTTGTACCTCATAGAAAACTCTAAGTTTGGTAGGAATGCTACTTTTTCAAATCAGGAAACACAGAGGACTTACTGGATGCCGACAGCGAGCCAGGGCAAACCAGGGCCAGGTCACAAGCTCTTCCACTCGCATGCTGACCCTTGTGCGAGAATCTAATTTTCAGCTGGGAATAAGGTTTTCCTGTTTAGGCACTACAGATTTTATTTCTGATATTGCCTATTTGAATATCAAACAAAGTTTGATAGATGATTTGTATCATACCACATTTTGGATGTACATCTGATTTCTGACCCATTCACTAGATAAGATATTTTGCCTGCATACTTCTCCCTTTATTTTTATTTCCACAAATTTTGACAAAATTAATATTTTCTTTTCTCATACATTTTCCCACGACATGCGCCTGTTGTGATCATTAGCCGGAGCTCCCCTGCAGTTTTCATACAAGTCATTAAAAAGTGTGAATGACACTGTTTACTAACTGGAAGAAAGACTGCTCAGCTATGGCGCATGCATCATCTTAGTAGTAATGACTACATTGTCACAGGCCTTGAAAGGATCTTTTTTTTTCTTCCCACAAAGTTTCACTTTTTCACATTCACTTGCAGTCTTTTACATAGATGTAAAGAGGAAGGAAAAACAAAGACAGACATACAGCTGATTTTTACAAAACCTTTAAGACTTGAAAATCTGTATCAAGAATTCAAAAACTAAAATGAATTTGAATCTTTCTTGAATAGAACAATATCCCTTAAAATTCAACCCTCAATTAGACAAATGTCACACAATAATATACGCTTTGTGGATACACAAAAACACCAAATTCATCACTGTAAAGCAGAAAGATCAATTTACAGACGCTTGTGAACTGTATGTCATTAATATTAAATCTCCTTTACTGGCTGCGATTTGTATATATGCTTAGAAGCACAAGGTTTTTTTAGGAACATGGCATTTATGCAACTTGCAAAGCTTTACGCTTAGTAAAGTTAAGAGCAATATAATATACTGTTAAACTATGGTGCCACTTTAGAGTTATTGTCTTATAAATCATTAAAACAGACAGGAAAGAGTTAAAGCTTTTTTAAAACATGCTGTGTGTCGTTCAGAATGCTAATATGAGAATAATCTCACGTTACTGCTTTTAATAACTGAAAATTTCCCACAATGTGCACTGAATATTTCTTCTAGCTCTAACAACAGTTTAGATGGCCTAAGAGAGGGAGAGGCAAACTCTTTCCATAAAGTACAAAACTAAATATTTCAGGCTCTGCAGACCGCATACCTCCCACTCCCAAATTCTTCTTCTTCTTCTTCCTTTTTATTTTCTTCAACAACGCTTGAAAAAGGCAAAAACCATCTTAGTGCACAGACTTTAAAACAGGCATGGACCAGAGTTAGCCTGTGGGCTATAGGGGGCCAACACCTGGTCTCAGAGAGTCTTTCAAATTAAGAAATCCTCCCCTCCACTCAGGATGCAAAAGGCTCAAATGCTGGGAAGACTTTTCAGCCACTTGGCATTTAAAAACCAATAAACTTTGGAAAAGCATTTTGTCATCCCTTGAAGCATGTAATTTATCAGACTGGAGGAAAATATATAGGGATTTAGAAGTATGCTGTGTGTGATGCATGAACTAACATTTCCCCTCAAATTCACTGTTATGGGGTCTGAAGTGTAACTTATGAAGTACTTTATGAAGAGAATAAATATATTTAGTCCTCACAAAAGCTCACTTTTCAAGAAACCTAAAATAAGGGATCACAGCTCCTGTAGCAAATGAATGAGACTGTCTATCTTAGTGCAAAGATTTTGCTTAAGACAAAAGTGTGTCTGAAACACTCAGCTATTGTGTATGTAAGCCTAGGAGGAGCTTTTAGTGATACTGACAAGTCTTATATGTGGGAAATTATGTGAGAAAATCAACAACACACGAATACTTCCAAAAGTGAGAGATCTGATTTTCTTAACGTCTAAAATGTCTCTGCTGCGATAGAAACACATATTGATTATTCCTTAAGTTGATGTCATAAATCTGCGATCAGTATAATCACTTTTCTTTAAGTGAAATTTTATTTCTTGCTGGATTTTAAATTTTATTTTCCCTGTGCTAACAATTTATCTCCAAATACAGAAAGCAGGCTTTCCATTTTGCAGCTTTGATGTGAGTCTCCAGGCTTCCTTACACTCCCTGCTGAGGCAGGAAGCAAAGAAGTACCTTCATAAAATACTGCATCTGTCACACCCCTGATCCGGCCTCTTCACCTGGACTCTCTTGTCATCATCTTTCTCTGGCTGTACAAACACATCCTGCAGGACTCAGCTCAGATAATGCCTCCTGACTTTAAGAACATTCCGTGACCTTCACTCCTCAACCACCCGCCAATCTGTAGGGGGCCTCAGAGCATCCTATACTTTTCATTCCCTTCATGCAATTGCAATCACTTCATTATGTTTTTGATTATTCACCTAATGACTAGTTCAGAAATACGTAAGTCACCTTTGAAGTCTGTCATTAAACCTCTGGTCCATCACTCTATCTGACGCTGCTAGCACAGTGGCTGGTGTTTAATAATTATTCTTTTACTGCCTGATTGGATGAATGAATAAATATGTGCATTCCCAAACTCCCAGCTGTTTACATTTCATAGCTCTTATGTCTGCATGTACCACAAGCCAGGTCAGCAACTGTTTACAGTGAATAAACCATGTTTGACAATATCCTACAGGAAAAAAATTAGAGCATGTTAGTCTGACTCAAGAAGACACCAGGCTAATAAATAAAGTTTTCCCAGAGGTATGGGATGTCATTATAAGTATATAACCTGGCTAGGAATCACAGAGATCACGGGAAATAATGGAAATGGTCATGCAAAAATCATGTCAAAATCAGGGGAGAAATGCTAGGAGCAACGTGAAAATTAACACACACATACATCACACTCTCACACGCCCACCAAATCTTGGATGTTCCCATGGATAATTCACTTGAACTCTGCTAAAAATATACTCTTTTTGGATTGCAAAACCATGACAAAACATGTTGTGGGACAAAAATCAAAATACCCTCTCTATATATGAGCAGCAATATTGTCTCTGGACGCTTCTTCTCTGGATTCAGTTAAATGAATTCTTATCCTTTTCATTTGTGCAAAGTTATGAAAGGATTTAAAAATTATTTTAAGAGAAAAATAATTAAGAATTGTGATGTAAGAACAATAATTTGACTTAAAAAACAATAAAGTAAAAATCTTTAAAAATCTAGTTCTTTAATACATCTTTCCCTTTCTTTACTTCTTATGGGAACAACGTGATGATGGTGTTCTATAGGTTTTATCCTTTGAGGTCACCTGCTCTCAACCTCCTCCCTAATCTGGCCTCAGGCACCGGGATCCTGGATTCTTCTCTCCTTCCCTCCCTCCATTCGTTCCTTCTTCCTTTCTTTCCTCTCTCCTCTCCCTTCCTTCCCTCCCTTCTCTTCCTTCCTCCCCCTCTCTTCTTCCTCTCTCTCTCCCTTTCTTCCTTCCCTACTTCCAGTGGTTTCCTATAATACGTGATTCAGTATAGAAGAAGGGAATTCGGTACAGAAGGAAGGGAGCTCAGGGGCTCTACTCCAGAGTCATTCAGTGACCCAGGCTTACATTATTTGGTTCTCATTATCAACTTCTGGTTCTCAAGGCCACCACAGAAATAGAAGAGAAAGCTTGGAGGGATGTATGGGGCGGCATGGCTGGGAATTGGGGGGAGGTTTGATCAGATTTCAAATCTAATAGAGAATATAAATAAAATGATAGAGAATATCACTTCCGTGCACATTCCATCAGTCATGCGGCTTACTGGCCTTAACTGGGTGCAGAAGAGATTGGGAAATGTAGCACAAAAATGAAACAGGTTCGATAAATGTATAACATTGTCTCAGCCACAGAGGGTTACGTGATGCCCAGGCATTTTTGAAATTTTATGGTTGTCTATATAATAACACATTATACTGAGTAGTGAAATTATATATGTTCATTTATTGGCTTCCCAACTAAACTATAGACTGTATGGGCACTAATATGGGTTTTTTAAAATTGAGGTATATTTTACATACAGTGAATTGAATATATATGTGCAGTGTATACATAATTAAGTGAATTAAGTGAACAGTTTCATCAGTTTTGAGAAATGCATTCAGTCATGCAACCCCTCCCCCATTAAGATACAGAATATTTCTATTAACACAGATAACTCCCTTGTCAGTCTCCTCAGTCCACACCCTTCGAAGCTAATGCCACTTTCCACCCTGTGCAACCACTTTTCTGATTTCCATCACCATAGATTAATTTTGCCTTGCCTTGAACTTCTTATCAAAGGGATCAAACATCACTTTCACTCAGAATAATGTTGTTCAGATTCTCCCATACTTTTGTGTGCATCTGTGGTATATTCCTCTTTATGGTTGAGTAGTATTTCATTGTATGAATATAGCACAGTTTGTTTACCCATTTTTCTTTTGATAGATTCCAGTGATGTTTCCAGTTTTTCACTATTATGAATAAAATTGCTGTGAGCATTTGAGTAAATGCCTAGTGGAAAAGCTTCCAGGTCATAGAGTAGATGCACGCTTAATTTTTTCTTTTTTTTTGAGGAAGAATAGCCCTGAGCTAACATCTGCTGCCAATCCTCCTCTTTTCGCTGAGGAAGACTGGCCCTGAGCTAACATCCGTGCCCATCTTCCTCTACTTTATATGTGGGATGCCTACCACAGCATGGCTTGCCAAGCGGTGCCATGTCCGCACCTGGGAACCCAACCGGCGAACCCCGGGCCACCAAAGCAGAACATGTGCACTTAACCACTGCACCACCGGGCTGGCCCCGCACGCTTAAATTTTTAAGAAATTGCCAAACTGTTTTTCTTAGTGGTTGTGCATCAGACATATATTTTAAATTGCATCAGGGAGAGCTCTGCCATACAGTCCAGGAATAACTTAAATTCATTATTTTATGCATCTATATCACTTTTCTCTCCAAACTTCCCTAAACTTGTTCTTCATCCTACACATGGAGCCATAAGAAAGGGTGAAAATAATAGATAAATGCTATCAATCGTCTGTTTTTTTCAATATTTGAAATAAATATACAAAGTAAGGAAAAAGAAGGCAGCGTTATCAAGTTTGAGGTTGTTAAAGTACACCATCACTAACAGAAGTTTGGAGTTGGAAATCTTTGAGAGAATGTAGAAAGAAGGACGCGGTTGATAATATCTGTGTCTCTGGGTCATTCAAGTAAAGAGTTAAGATATTAACAAAGCGTGATAGAACTGCAAATCCACTTTTAAGTATATTATTAAAAGTAACAAAATTAACAAATAGAGAGAATTAAAAATATTGGCTATAAACACAACAGGTATGAGAAAAAGTAAGTTAGCCAACGACTAATTGATCTATCAAGAAATCAGTAATCAATAGGTAATTTCTAAGTCGATAAGTGAACAAGCTTTTTATACATATACAGGGAGAATGTGACTGGGGATGGGGAGATATTGGGAAGAGAAATTCTGCTCTTTAAATTAAATTCTTTCTGTACTATTTGATTAAAAATATTTATCCCTGTACTACTTTGCTAAAAATATTAAAAACAAACTACTGAAAAAAAAATGTTGTGGGGTGTGTCTAAAACTTTGGTTTTAAGATTTCTGGCATATCATACAGATGGAGACCCAATCAGTGCTAGATTCATTTTATCTGTAAAATAGAGTCTAACCAGTTATCTGAAGAAGCGTAAGACTCCTGATAGTAAGCCCAGAAAGAAATTTCTCAAACAAGTCCTCATATAAAAGGAACCAGGCTACACAATGAACAAAGAGTTCAACAATGTCTGTATAAGAAGATAGCAACAAATCTCATGGAGGCTTTCTGATAGTTTCCCTCAAGGCAGCCCTAGGGAAAAATGCCAAAACGCAACTCAGTAAACACAATTTTACAACGGTAACCAAAATTTTCAATGTAAGTATTCAGCTCTCTGCTGCCTAGCTTCATCTAGAAACAGTTTAAAGTATCTAGAGGAATGGATGGACTGCATTGACTTTGGGTTACCCTCCATAAATGTTGCTTTTCTCAAGTACTGGATAAGTTTCAAAGTCAGTACATTTGAAAATACACTCCTTGGAAAGTACCCAGAGTACATCTCTTTCTCAATGTGGATTCAAATGCTTTCATAAGCAGAAGATCAACAAAACGATCAAGTTTTATTTACGGTGAGGATCAATAATAGCAAAGTAAATTACCATCTTTAAGTTGTGTTGTTTCCAAATGTGAAATTCTTCATTTGGATAGCTTTATGCCATGAGATAGTAATAATTTTGACACTAAATGTACTCTTTGATTTGAACAGTAATAATGACTTTACTTTCTCAATTTAATATATTTATGCTCCCTCCATTTTTATATTCAATAACAATATTAATACCCAGTAATATTTCTTTGAGATACAGAGAAAGACCAAAATAACTGATACTTCCTGGATCTACAAATGTCCATTTTCGCCCAATATATTTGAATCTCACCTTTCATGGGGAAAAACCCCCAGTGTTTTACACTGTTCTCCAGTCTTTCTAGTTCTAGTTTTCTACTACCTTCCACTACAAAATTTCTCAAATAAATGAGTCGTGCTCTGCATTTTCCTTTTTCTCTATGTTCTCTTTAATCTTCAGCAATTTGCTTACAGCTGTCTTTCCTTTGAAACAGAAATCAGAAAGATCACTGGTGATAATCCAGTAAATGTTTTCTTGGTTATTTGATTTTCCTTCAACATCCCCCATGGTTAGTCATCTTCTCCTTGAATCTCTCTTATTCAAGGACATTTCTATTATGCACGTTTCATCTCAGATCACTTCTCCATTCTCTTCATTGGATATTTTTAATTTTTCTGTAGATTATTAAAGAACATATTGTTCTCCCTACTCTTTGAAATGTGATATCATCCACTTTCTTGCCTTCAATCATAAGTTCTAAGAGGATCTTTTGCTCTTGTCTCTGTCTCCTCCACTATCCAGGTTTATTTTCTGACCTCCTGGGAGCCTGAGTAATGACGGAGCTGGTTTTTACAGACTGGGTTACCCAGGCTTCGTTGCCCTCTAGCACCTGATTGTCTTCTGCCAATAAGGACAACAACAAATGATCGACTCCTCTCTGGCAGCCTGTCTTCCACGGCCCCAGCTTCCACTCGTCTTTGATGGCACTGTTTCTCCGCATGTTCTGTAAGTGCTAGGAGTGGCAATGGCTTCCCTGGGTTTCCAGTTCCTGAGTGTCTCATCATCCTTTGTAGTCCCCTTAAAACTGACCACACTTCTGCTAATTGTCCCTTCACTAAATTCTGTTTAGGTAAATCTTTTTGAAAGTGCCATGTACTTCTGATCAGAATACTGACTCGTAAATATGCATACAAAATCCCTATTATAATTGCAATCTCTCTATAATTTTATTTTCAAATGTCCTTAGGGTACATCCGGTTGGAAATACGTCTGTCTAGAATTCTCCAATATCCCAATTTTCCTAAAATCTCTGGCTCTGTTAGCTGTACCTTCCCCTGTGCTTTTCCTTATCAAGTCCTAGGCACAGCTCTTTATCTACATTCCTTTCCTCTCCACTCCAGGATTTAGGCCTTCTTCCTTACATCATACCTGAGGTATTGTGATAGTTTCTCAGTTTTTTGCCCCTCTGCTTTCAATCTTACTCCTCTAATTAAGAGGGGTAAGAATGGGATTGGTCATGTCAAAGCCTCCAACTCAAAAATTTCAGGAAATCCCTATTTTGTACAAAATAAAATCCAAATTCTTGACTGGAAGATGCCATTATCAACTATCTTGCTATGCTCACCCAGAACTTAAAGTTACTTGTTCTATCAAGCAAAGTTGTTTTCTTATTTACGGATCCCAATACGGAATCATACTATAAAATTAATAGAATTTTTTTGCGAGACATAGGCATGCAATTTTAGAATGCACACTTTAAAATACACTAATCAGTATTAATTGAAGTCTAATCATTGAACTCTTCTCTTTTTTGTCAGTTCAAGTAGATCATTCTCTCGCACTGAAATAGATATAGAAAATTGAAGGAAAATCATGCAGATGTAAAACTTTATTTTATTTGCAAGATACTCAGATTATTCTTACTATTTTATCTTCTCAGAAGAAAATCAAGCTACTAGTAATTTTACATAAAAACATTTTTATTTAGCAACAACCAAAAAAAGATAAGAGGACTAATGAGATCTTTAGTGTAGGGTGCCAGCGGCCATGTAAATTGCCCAAAATTGTTTACTCTCTTCCATATGTGCCTGTGTTTTCTTTTTGGAATTTCATATTCTATAGGTAATAGCCTTCTCTAAAGAAAATATCTATGATTTAAAGAAAATTTTAAATCACAACAGTGTGAGGTAGTTGATTAGATAGCATTATCTGATCTAAGAGTACAATAACAATGTGCTAAATTTAGTAATTTTATTTAGATGAGGAAAAAAGGAACAAGAGACAACGTAAATTATTTAAAGACAAATTTTTAATTTGCTCTAGGGCCAAAGATCCACAGGTTAAATGCGTATTCACTGGGATAATGGCTATTTTCAGACAAGCCTATTTATTCTAAGCAATTAAAAGTAATATGCTGTATAAGAGGCAAGAGAAAACGACCTGCTTTGTAGAAATCACATAGACACAGGCAAATAGGCTGACCACAATTGATGGCAATCAAGGTTTTTTCTCAACTTGGCCAAACAATCTTAAAATATAGGTATGTAAGAAATGGATCGTTTATGCTAAGTTTAGTTTGCACATCTTTCTTTATTTGTCTTTGAATGGTTTAACTAAATTCTGACTCTTCTCTGAAGTGCCCATACATTCCTGCTCCTGTGCTCAAAAAATGCTTCACCTCCTCTCATAGCCCCTACTTTAATACGAAATGAGTAAAAGGAAACACCTTCTATATTTCCAGTTATTTTTAAATAACTGCATATAGAAATGTTCTTTTGAATAGCCATTCCTATTAATAAATTTTAATAAGAATTTATTAATAAAATCACTATAACATTGGAAAATTCAAGCATATATCTTTAATTTATTGACATAGATAAAAAGTTGTTAAGGATATAGAGATTGAGACAAAATCATTAATAAGCTTAATGTTATAGATTTTAAAAAGCCTGCACCAAATATTTTTTAAAACATGGATTGAAAAATCTATGAAAATGACATATTTTAGGCCACCGAAGCAAGTCACAGTAGATACCTAAAAATTAGTATCATACAGACTACATTCTCAGAAGACAGTGCAATTCAGTTACATTGCCTAAAAAGTAATCAAAACAAAACAAAAATATAAGCTCTGAAGTTCAAAAAAAATTAATCCTAATTCTTTCACCAACTCGCAGTGTAAATTTGGATAAAGTCAAACAACAGAGACACACAGAGGCAAACACACCATAGTGGTCAAAACAGGGAACCAGCATGGTAGTTAACACCTCCCAAGAGCAAATTAGTTGTAAAAAGTATTAGATATCAAAACTTGTGGCATGCAGCTAAAGCAGTATTTAGAGAGAAAATTATAGACTTTATTATCTATACTAGAAAATAAAAAAGGGTCAAAATTAATCACGTAAGCATACAACTTCAGAAGTTAGGAAAAAAAGAAAACCAGAATAAATTCAAAAGATGTGTAAGAAAAGAGTTAAGAAGATAAGAGTGGAAATAAATAAAGAAAACACAAAGATCAAGAAGGCCAAAAGATATAGCGGCCAGCCCGGTGGCGCAGAGGTTAAGTTCCCATGCTTTGCTTCCATGGCCCGGAGTTCGCTGGTTTGGATCCTAGGCATGGACCAGTGCACTGCTGATCAGGCCATGCTGTGGCAGGCATCCCACATATAAAGTAGAAGAAGATGGGCATAGACATTAGCTCAGGGCCAATCTTCCTCAAAAAAGAAAACATGACTGTCTACAAAATAAGTAAATCTGGAAAATCTCTGGTGAGACTAATCTCCCAAGAGAAAGAAAAATGATCAATATTATAAATGAAGAGAGATCATAACGATAGATATAGATTAAAAATAAGAGAATGCTATGAACAAGCTTTATGCGAAAAAATTTAATATGAAAGTGAAATGGTCACTATACCAAAAAAAGAAAAACCTAGCAAAAATGACCCAAGAAGAAATATAAATCATAAAAAACCTTCTAAATATTAAAGAAGCTAAACCAACAACTCAAAAATCTTGCCGTTGTTGGGAGAGAGTTCCTGACAGGTTGTTCATGTTTCTGCACATTTTGTGAGCAGCGCTTTCATTCTGGACCATCTTTTTAAGGAAGCTTGTATCGCAAGCAGCTGGGGAGATAGATCCCTTGCTCCTTCTGGAGAAGATGGCAGGTTTGTTTACAGCCCAGTACAATAAAGACAATATCCCTTCTGAGGCAAAGGTCAGGTGTACTTGTTTGCAACTCCTTATAAAAGAATGAGGTTTCTGAAGCTTAGATTTCCTTAGCTGTATTCCAAATCTCCTGCATGTACAGCATCCACATGGGTCAGTGTGCATCATCTCCTTGAGTTTTACAGGCCGAGGGGAACTGACGTGAATATGAAGCTCATAAATAAAAACAAACAAAAACTGAAAATACCAAGTGCTAATGAAAATACTATGCAGTGGAACTCTCGTACATTGCTAGTAGGAACGTAAAACGGCACAGTCAATTTTGAAAACAGTTTCCAGCTTCTTAAACATACTCAGAAATCCCACTTCTCAAGAAAAATGAAAATCTGTCTTCACATAAAAGTCAGAATGTGAATTTTTATAGTCGCTTTATTCATAATCATGCCAATCTAGAAACATCCCAAATATGCATCAACTGAAAAATGGATAAACAAAGGGTGGTACATCCACAGTCCATTGTTGAACCGACTTCCTTCCACAGTCCATCAAGGGGCAAGTCCTACCTGGACTATTTTCCCCTTCTTCTCATCTAACTCCATCCTCCCTATTTTCCCTTAGCCATGTTTCCATGGTGCCCTTATGTTCTAATTCTTTCTCTAAAAACTGTCCCTGCTTCAACACTTTTAATGAAACAAATCAAGTGTCCTGATTTAAAAGAAAAAAGAAAGGAAAAATAAATCAAGTAAAGCAAAAAAAAAAAATTTATTTTAACATTGTTCACTTATTCGATCACAATACCATACCTGCCTTTACTGACCTCCCAAACTTCTTGAAGAGGCATCTTTATATCCAGCCTTCCAAGGGGCTAAGTTTCATTACCCACTTTTTCCTTATTCTCCTGTAATCAGTTTCCTGCACTAATACAATAAAATCTCAGGCTTTCTCAGTTCGAACCCTCTGGAACCACTTTGGAGCACAAGCTATCCTTATAGTATCTTTAAGACTGTGATCTCATTTCCATCCAGGGACAGGAACCACTTCTATTCTCTTCTGTCTCTGATTTCTTCCTCTCGGTCCGCATCTAGGAGGTCTTATTCTAATCCAAATACTGGAGATTGATTTCCATATCTAGAGTTCCAGTGCTGAGTTGGATTTTGAGGTCAGGCCAGAATTTCCAACTGTCTGTCGGACATCTTTATTTGGCTAGCTGGAAGATGCTTCAAACTAAAAAAGAAAAAGGTTTTGCCTTTTCTCTACCAAAACTTGTTCCTTGTCTTATTCTTCCCATACTGTGTGTTAACACTGCCATCCTCCTAATCTGCCGACCCAGAATCTTCCATCACATCTGTAGCTTTTCGTCTTCCTCACTCACATCCACAATGTCCCGCATGCTGGTGGTCCTGTCTGTCCAGTAATGACTTTCCCACTCATGGGGCCATTGTACTTTTTCAAACCCTCATCCTCTTCTGACAGCTCTCTGAGTCCTAGTCTCTTTCTTCTTCAATTTTCTTTATATACTACCCGAGGAGGGATCTTTCTAAATTAAAATCTCATTCCTTGAGAACCTAATTACTTAACCCAAAGTAGAGACAAAGGATGCCTTTGTTCACATGTTGCCAACTCAATAAACTGAAAGGAATAATTTGTATAATTATCACCCTTTGTTTTGTTTATAGGATGCTAAATGATTCACTTAACAGATTCTTTTCAACAAATTAACAGAACTGACTTAGCTGAACAAACAAGTTTGTTATATTGGTGTCAAGCGTATATAACCACAGGGCTCTTTTTAGTTTGAACCTGAGACGAGTAGCCACTTACAGCTCCTGACGTAGAGAAAATCTACACAGTAGTTTCCATCTTTAATGCTCTCTTTCATAATGAAAGATGATCCATTTCCTGTACAAGGTCATGATTATTTCTAGAGCCTCACTATATTCCTCTGTACATATGAAATTTTATTTGCTTTCTGAATTGAATAATTTAAAACTTCAAATAGATGACCATCACTTTAACTTATGAACACATTTTCCTCAACAAAAGGGATGGGGGGTGGGGCGTGTAGAAAGTAGGGCACATTGAAGATAAATAAGTCCTCTGATTTTAAGCTACTGTGCAGCAAAATGTTAACAAGAGCAAGTGTTTTTTCTCCCCAGAGGAGTCAGGTGTGATAGATGCAGGTTTGTACTAATTTTATGGATTTTTTCCCATCACTGAGATAAAGCTAATAGGCAATAGGTTTTGTTAGCCAATTATACAAAATCCGAGATTTGGGGGAATAAAAAAAATAGAGAGCTTATTTTGAATATGCCCTTTTGAATAAGTGTCAAAAAAACAAGCTTTAACACCTATTAGGTTACTTTGAGAATAAAATGATGCTATTCAGGTCTATTTTATTCAAATTGTCTTTGAGAAATATCCTATGGAACCATCTAGAGGAAGGATTGTTAGCATGACAGCATCCTGGAAAGAAATAAAAAGAAAGTGAAATTTAATTCCTCATGGAAAGTAGACGTTATAAGAATCACCAAATATTATTTGAGACTTTATACTTATTTCTAAATTTAATCATTATTGTGAAAATGAAATATTTATTTCCCGAATTAAATAAATATATTATGTAAATATTATATAAATAAAAATCTAAGACATTTTATACATCTTATCAAGATATTAAATCAATGGAACAAGCGTATGTTACTCATAATGTGGTTTTAAGAGTGATTTAGATTCAGTAACATTTTGTTACTTTAATAAGCCAACATAAATCAGACTTTGGGTTTCACTCATCTTATTTATATAGTTTTGATATTAGTATTCTACTGTCATTTCTTTCTACTCAGAAGTGAAGTATTTATTTACGTTTTACATAACTACCTATGCATTATGCTTTCACGTATAGCTCAGGATCCTATCTTCAATTTTATACTCATTGAGTAGTGTAAATATATTAAGGCTTTCTCCATACAAACTGATGATGTCAAATAAGTACAGGCATTGAGCTATCTGAGATATACACATGTAATGTATGCACACACATACAGACTGAGAGAGATAGGGACTATAAATCACATGGCAATCTATAAGTTTGACATTTTTTGCCTTTAAATTTTTTTGAAATAATTTTAGACTCATGTAGTAGTTGCAAAATAGTTGTGAAAATAATACAGAGCCTTGGGTTCTCTTTCCTCCGCCTCCCTAATGATAATACCTTACATAATCACAGCACTATCATCAAAGCGAGAAAACTGACATTAGCACAATATTATAAACTACAGACTTTATTCTGATTTAACTAACTTTTATATCCACTCTTTTTTTTTTGTGGGGATAAGTGCACACAAATTTTACCACTTGTGTAGATTCACGTAACGTCTACCAATTGTGATCCAGAACAGTTCCATCACACAGAAGTAGTTCTCTCTTCAATTTTAAATGTAACAATACAAATTAGTAGAATGTGTTTAGAAAAGCCAGTTTTGCTTTCATTTCTGAGTTTAGTCCTCACTATAGTGTACATTGTTTTATTTCTTGCCACTGGTGGGCTACTTTGTGACTGTCATTGGATTAGATACTGGACACTAAGTGTTAATAATAAAAGTATAAAGAAAACAATTGAGACTGTATCTAAATACTGCACTTAAGGGGCTGGCCCCGTGGCCGAGTGGTTAAGTTCGCGCGCTCCGCTGCAGGCGGCCCAGTGTTTCATTGGTTCGAATCCTGGGCGCGGACATGACACTGCTCATCAGACCATGCTGAGGCAGCGTCCCACATGCCACAACTAGAAGAACCCACAGCGAAGAATACACAACTATGTACCGGGGGGCTTTGGGGAGAAAAAGGAAAAAATACAATCTTTAAAAAAAATAAAATAAAATAAATAAATAAATAAATACTGCATTTAAGTTCTAAATGAGACAAAGTGTTCCCAAATGAGTTTAAATTGGGATCATGATTGGAGATTAGGGGAAATAAAGAGAGGAGTGCAATAGAAATTTATCTCCAGCTTAGCCCCATTGACCACACATGCAAATTAGGAAACCAAGTGGAAAAACACTTACGAGGGGGATGAGCTTTTCTTTTTTTACCATTTTACTGTGAAATCCAAACAGCTTTGGCACCATGAAGACTCACTTACATCTCTAGTGGCGATGGAGGGATTCAAAAGGCAGTTGGAAGCAAACATGATGTTCACAGAGGGCAGAAGCCCAGAAGTCATAGTAGGTGACTAGTGGTCACAGAGAAGAGTGGCACTCCTAGCAGAAGGGTCTTAATGAGGACTATCTGCTCTGGTTTATGAATACAAGAGTAGTGGTTGCTAGGAGTTAGGGAGGAAGCTGGTGGGAGGGAGATAGGTGTGGGTAAAAAAAAGCAATATGGAGGATCCTTGCAGTAATGGAAATATTCTATATTCCTACTGCATCAAGGTCAATATCTTGGTTGTAATATTATACTATAGTTTTGCAAGATGTTACCACGGGGGGAAGCTGGATAAAAAGGGGATGCTGGATCTCTCTACATTATTTCTCACAAATGCAAGTGAATCTATAATTATCTTAGAAAGAAACTTTAATTAAAAAACGATTATATGCTGAGCATCATAAGTGTCTCCTTGAACTATCAAAATCTGCATCTTAAAGCAGATTTATTTTTTGCCTCAAAATTATATAACATTTCTCAACAAATGCTGCCACTTGTACAGGGACAGAAACAAACATGAAATTGTAAACTCTTTCTTCAGAGGTTGAAAGCATCAGTTGCCCTCCTCATGTTTATCTCACCCTATTTCCTCTTTTAATATCTCCAAAGTAGAATAAAATGATAAGGGTCTGAAAGCTTCATTCCTTTATGCAAAAGTTTATCATAAGGCAGGAACCCAGCGCCCTGAATGAGAACAGCCAGGCATCTGGTAAGTTTGTTTAAAGTTAGTTTAAACAAACAACTGCAAAGTTGTCAACAAACAACTACAAGTTATGATTAATTGTTTTCAATTCCACAAATAACAAACGGGTAGACTCTATTATAAAGAGTAGAATTATTGAATACCAAAGACATACATCAAATATAATTAATTGAAAACATGCAAAGTGATCATTACTATAACGTTTGATGAATATAATAAAGTTATTTGATTAGAAAAATAAACATAAGGCTCAAGAAGAGCCCTGCATCTGACTGCTTTCCAATTTGAAGGAAAAAGAAACTTTGGCAAAATTCCACAGAAATGATATTCAAATCACAATATGATTATTGTAAATCTTTTCTTATGGATAGAGCAGTAATTTATTGTGTGTTTTCTTGATGAAAACATGCTAAAAGAATCCTCTAGAAATCTTATTTGATATTTATGTTAACGATGAAGAAACAGAAAAAAATGTACAATTTATAATTTATGCTTGACAACCCTAAGCACTTCTGCCTAGGGAAAATCTAGACCAGTGGAAAAACTTTGCAATAAAATATGGATATGGAGAAGCAGATTGTGTGCATTAACATAAGCAATTCATGGTGATTTTCTAAAGGCAGGAGAGTTGTTCAAACTTGTATTTCTGGAATAGTGGACTTGGTACAACTAAGGACAGATCTAGGAGTCATTATAGATTATTCCTGGCAGGCAATGACTCACTGAGCTCTTACAATGAAGCCAGGCCAAGGAAGTGGAATGGAAAGGTTTATTCCCCTGTAGTAAAAGACAGAGTTTCTATGCGATACTGCTTGTAATTCTGGTCACCAAACTGCAACAAAGAAATAATAGAATTCTGGAAGGTCTAGAGAGGGTAGCTGAAATGGTCAAAAGAAAATAGAATCTTCCATATACAAAAAAAGAGGATTTAAAAATATTAATCTCAGTACAAAAAGATACAAAAATAAGAAAATAGAGCCGTACTCAAAAATACTCCATACTCCCTACTTCATAGCCATTCTCAAAATATATTCATTAATATATCAGTGTCAACTGGATGGGTATCTTTAATGGTGTGCTGGAGAGTTCTTTCCTCAATCCTCCATAGGTCAAAAATTCATATACATTTGATGAAGGCAAATAAGACATTGCTACAAAATTTTCAAGGTGCATAAAGCTTAGGAAAATAATGAAATGTTATACACCCAAGGTAATATATGAGGATAAAGAAACGCAAAGAAAAACTAAATAAAACAAGATCAAGTTAGGTCAATATAAGTGTAAATATCTTAATTAAAGTTCAAAAGTGAATTAAACTAGTAGGAAGAGGCAGAGAGATGTTTTAAGAGCCTGTTGAGTAGAAAAGGCATGAGGTTCTTCTTGGTCTCAATTCACTTGTAAGATCTCACATGTTCAAATGTGACATGAGACACATGACAACACGACCTTGACTTCAGAATGAATTATTAGAAATGAAATATCCCTGCCCAGGGAAATAATAGCCCTACCGTGATTTACACTGGGTCTGGAAAACATATCAGACAAAGAATTGCCTAAAAAACAGAACTATATGAGTATTAATCAAGAGTCAAAATTTTACTCATATCTTTTATGTAATTGTCTCTATACAATGTGTAAGTAAAAACAACGAGGGTATTTGTTTATTAGGACAACAGACCAATTTCTAGAACTTCTGGATACTGGTTGAACTCGAATGACTCATTATGAAATCAGGTAATCCTTTCAGGATTTTCATGGAAATTTTGCATCTGTAAACCTGGGGTACTGTGTAGACCCCCAGGTTGTCTTACTTTTTAAAATCACAAAACGCTGCACAATGATAATACAAAATACATTCTAGTAATGATATTTCTAAGAACATGGAACCACATTCTTTGTTACCCCAAATCAGTGTTCTCTAACTGAAGTGTGCCCTACTCTGTGCTTTTCTCTGTTTTCCCAGATTTATGCTGGGGTGAACATGTATAACTGACTTCTGAAGCTGGGTTTCATCTGCCCAGATCTGGCACAGTTAAAGGTTGTTTTTAAAGGTGACGCTGTCAGAGATCTTGGTGTTAATGACACAATATCCCTGCACTATAATAGGAGAGAGGTGCACGGCGCCATCCCCTCGCTCTACAGCTCCCCTCAAACCGGGGCCTCTGGGTACATTTGAATAACAACAAACGCATTGGCAGTGCTGCACAACACAGAAGGCTGAATTTTTCTTCCAGATGACAGCTTTAAATGGGTCAAATCAAATAAATGAGAGCTCCATACATCCAGGAAACCTAACCCAGTCAAGGTCAAGACACACTTTGCCCACATCTATCATTCCACACCAGACCTTTTCAATACCATGACCTCTCTCCTGTGTTATTGTGTCCGTCCTAATTAGGCATTCAAACTCTAGTATTTCAATAAAGTCTACAGAACAACAGGAAAATATTCTAAAACAGGCCATATAAAATATTTTTAAACAGTTTATATAAATATCCAAAAGCCTTCACTGGCATTTAGTGCTTACTGCATCAAGTATGAATTTAAAACAAAAAAGGGAGCCAGCCTGGTGGCATAGGGGTTAAGTGCACACATTCTGCTTCAGTGGCCCGGGATTCACCAGTTTGGATCCCGAGTGCAGACCTACATATTACTTGTCAAGCCACGCTGTGGCAGGTGTCTCACATATAAAGTAGAGGAAGATGGTCATGATGTTAGCTCAGGGCCTGTCTTCCTCAGCAAAAAGACAAGGATTGGCAGCACATGCTAGCTCAGGGCTAGTCTTCCTCAAAAAAGAAAAAAAAAAAAAGCAGCCTAGGATTCAGGATCATCTATGGTATGTACAAAGAGTTTATTTCTCCCAATCATCTACCATCACCTACAGGCATTATGTACCCACACTTCACTACTCCATTGTCTTAGTCCTATTTGTCTTAGGTTCTTCATTTAAGCCTTTTCTCATGCTATTTGCTATAACCAGAAGCTTTCTGGCCATTTAAGCCTTTTCCTAGCTCAATTCTATCTATCACCGAAGACTCACATCCACAGCTACCTCCTATAACTCTATTTTGACCACGCTAATCTTTTGTGAGCCCCTCTGGCTCTGATACACCATTACTAAACAAAGTACTTTCTGTTTTGGAGGATAAGAATTTACACAGTTGTATTATTCTCATATTATATCTGAAGCATGTTGAATAGAGATCCATCATTTTTATTTATCTATATTCCTTCAATCTAGATTTCTGCCTTACACATGTTAGACAAAATGGTCATTGAGGATAAAATAAATTTACAACAAATTAATAAATAATACGTTAATACCAACATCATGATGAATATTTTAATACTGGCAACTTCATCTATTATACTGAACACATTTGAAATTTATCCCATAAAAGGAAAGCCTTTCTAGGAAAGTTACATAGATATTGATACAAGTCCTTTTCTTCTGGAGTTTGCTTTCCATTTGTTTGTTTTTGCTTTTGCAAATTTTTAAAATGGTATTCTCACCTTGTAAGACATCGTCTAGAGAACAAAGTCTTCAACCATAACCACCATTCAGTTAATTGATTTTTAGAGAACTATTTGCAGTTGCATATGGCCTATAATTTAAAAGACTAAGGGTTTCCAAAGACAGTTTTTGACATAACGCAACTCATTTATTTCAAGGGTTAACATTAATACAAGATCGGTCCGTCAATCAAGTAAAGCAGATCTTTTCCGAAAAAAGCAAAGGTAAGGAAAAGATTTCCATCTGTGTGTTCTTCCCCGTTGTCTTCTTTCCTCATTCAGAGCAGTCCCTGAGTTAAAGCAGCCACTATGGAAAGCAGTATGGAGTATCCTCAGAAAATTAAGAATAGATCTACCATATGATCCAGGTATCCCACTGCTGGGCATTTATCCAAAGAACTTGATAACGCAAAGGCATAAAGATACCTGCATCCTTATGCTCATTGCAGCATTATACACAATAGCCAAGACTTGGAAGCAACCTAGGTGCCCATCAAGGGATGAATGGATAAAGAAGATGTGGTGTTTATACACTATGGAATACTACTCAGCCATAAGAAATGATGAAATCTGGCCATTTGTGACAACATGGATGGACCTTGAGGGTATTATGCTGAGGGAAATAAGTCAGAGGAAGAAAGTCAAATACCATATGATCTCACTTATAAGTAGAAGATAAAAACAACGACAATCAAACACATAGCAACAGAGATTGGATTGGTGGTTACCATGGGTGGGGGGAGGGCAAAAGGGGTGATTAGGTTCACATGTGAGGGGATGGACTATAATTAGTTTTTGGGTGGTGAACATGATGTAATCTACACAGAATTCACAATATATTATGATGTACATCCAAAAGCTATATAATGTTATAATCCAATGTTACTGCAATTAAAAAAACTAATTAATTAACTAATTAAATAAATAAAAAATAAAACCACAGTAATGTGTGCAACACAGGTGGAAAACCATTGTATTAGTCCAAAGCAAACAAAGAAAAGTGAGCAGTGCCTGTTCAGGGCACACGGCGTGGTGGAGTCAGGAGGGGACCACTGCTGACAGGACAGGGAGTCAGGTCAATATTCTACTCCGCTAGGGTTCAATTTTCAAGAAAGAAAGTAGGCTTGTCCTTCAGCTCTACATCTTGTTGGAAAATTCCATACCTAACTAGTGCGTTTGGTACTTTTATTGCAATTTATGTAGATTATATATAGGGATTAGTAAGAAAAATTATACAAAATTTGAAATTAATGTAAAATAACACTGAGTGCCCTAAAACACTAAATAATTGTCTCATAAACCTGCCTACAAATCATTGACTTTCTAGGGAAATACAGCTTTTTTTCTTTTAATTTATTATAGATTACCGAGTTAGAACCCTAGTTCTGTAAATACAGGTGTTAATCTATAGATTAAAACATTGCAAATGAGGTTTTTCTAATAGAGATGCTAATGGTTTTGCACTATTTCAATAAAGTCTACAGAACAACAGAAAAATATTCTACAACAGGCCATATAAAATATTCTAAAACAGTTCATATAAATATCCAAAAGCCTTCACTGGCATTTTGGTGATTACTGCATGGTATGAATTTAAAAATTTTTATTTTTTAATAATAATAATAATAATATTTAATAATAATAATAAATCTTTAAGAAAAGATTTATTGCCTTGTACAATATTAAGCAAATTTGCATCTAACTTATGTTGACGTTCTTTCCGTCGCTGATTGTACACAGTATTCTCTCATATCTTTTATTTTTGGAATCAGCTCAAGCATCCTTAAGGTTTCCGTATTAATGAATTAAATTAATCTTTGAGATATGCCCACCATATATTTGTATAAAGAATATTTTTCTAATATACATATATTTTTTTAATTTTATTGAGGTCACACTGGTTTATAATATTGTGTAAACGTCTGGTGTACATCAGCTTTTGCATAGACTGCACCGTGTTCACCACCAAAAGTCTTGTTTCCATCTGTCTCATATATATGTGCCCTTTCCCCATTTCACCCATTTCACCCACCTCCTCTCTCTCTGGTAACAAGGACAAAACAAAAAAGGACAATTACAGACCAATACATTTTAAATTTATACTTGGCAAGTGCATGTGAAAAGAGTTGTTCAGTGAAAATAAATCAAGCACGCTCGTTGCTTACTGTTTCCTTAAGTCTTTGCCATTATCAAAAAGTCTACTTTTAAAGAAACAGAAACTGAGTGGGGGATATTAAAAACTTAAAGAGAATTTCAACCAAAATACCAAATTTTACTTGAGATACTTTTATGAAGCATTTTACAGCATTTCACCTGCATGTAAAATATGTAGTTATATAATAAATAGGAAACAACGCAATAAAACAATAATTTCAGTAGTCTTACTGCAGAAAGAAAAATTATGCAGCCTTTTAGACTGCTGTGTTATAACAAAGCACATCCTGTTAATGTGACATTTTAAGAAGTGGCTGCAGTATCAAACTTTCCAGTTTCTTAACACGTGCATAAAGGGGAAGATAATATGAAATAAGTGGAGAAGGTGGGGGGGGGGGGAAGATGACTGGAAGAATACAGGAAAGGGAGAGGTGAAAGGAAAGAGAAAAGAACTAAGTAGGCCAGAAGAAGTAGAAACGGGGAAACTGAAGGAAGAGAAGAGCATTTGTAAAAATGTATCAATTCACTTCATTTGCAGAGGGCAAGGAATCCTTTAACTTGATTTTTTTCTTACTAGCTTAAATGACCAAGATATGATTACAAATAAAACTGGTTAAACTTTTCTTGAGCAGCACAAATCGTCAGTCTTCCTTCCTTCAGTATCTCTTGCCCAGGCTTCCCCGTGGCTGCAGACACAGTTTCTTCTGGGGACCCCAGCAGGCCTGCCCTCCTGTGCACAGGGACGTATACAACAGAACCGTCCCAATGATCTCCACCACATGCAGACAGAACTTCCCTGTGGCCCACTCTTACGTCTCTACTCTCGATTACAAAACAACCAGCTAAACTACAAACTACTTTGTCCTTTATTAATCTAAATTTTCTTTAAGAAGTAAGAGGAGACTTTGAAAAGAAGCTTCCCAGCAAAAACAAAAGGCCTCAAATACAATGAGGAATTTGAAAACTGGAATTTCAGGCACTTTGGCAAATTAAAGAAGAAATAATTTGTTCAAGCGAGATTGTCAATATACCTTCAAAAATGAGCTATTTATTCTTCATATGGGACCAGTTCTTACTAACAGGCTCTGGGAATAAGCAGTTTGTACGGGTTTACAATAATTTAAAACATACTTTGTTGTTTTTCAGTTCTGCTATTTCAAAGATTATCTACAGCAAACTGTATAATGGGCAAGAGGGGGAAGAGATATGTACACAGAAATAGTCGATTCCTTAAATCCATGCAATGATCTGCCGCTGAGACTTCTCACCCTGCTGAGTACAGGAGCACATCTGGCTTGAACTCAGCAAAAGAACAAAGATCCTTGCCTTTCCCCATCGACACTTAGACAAGCAATCAAATACTAGATTAAAGACTGTCATTGCTCCCTGCTTTTCCCTGCTTTCATCAACTGTGAGAGCGGGCTAAGTTCTCCTCAAATTAGCACTGAGGTGTCAGAAAGTTTTCGAAAAGTCGCACAGCTTTCAATCTCCTAGAACTCAAATAGAAAATTACCAAATTTCTAGTGTTCCCAAGGGGTGAACACAGTGCACAAGTAACGAAAATCAGGTAAGTACTGCAAAAAATATTCAATTAAAGTAGAGACTTTGCCACCTGATATACCTCACAATACTGTCTATCACTACTTAGGAGAAGTGACAGCTACTTCACCTGTCATTCCTAAGAAGGAAGAAATTGAGGGCCAGTGTATCAGCTTCTAAGTTCTTTCTATATTTAGACACTACACCCTTCAAGCCATACGCCAATGAGTAGAATGCATATGACTTAGAATTTGTTTGATGGTGGTGAAACGGAACGTAAGAGGATGGTTTATGAGATTTCTAGGTCCTCCGTTTTCTATATTTATAATATTTCTGGTGCTTTTAATCTTTTTTAAATTCAAAAGAACACAGCATTCAAAAAAGATGAAGCATGTGAAATGTATGTATTGATACAATAGTAATTCAATAACTCAAGCCCATTTTATCCTCAAAAACATATAAATAACCAAGAATTGTTACAACCTACACATTACCATGACATCACTGAGATTCTCCTTTATGAACCATAACATGCTCTCACCATCTCACTGACTGAGCCACTTGACATTGGCAATTAGTCAGCACAGCGCTGACGGCTGTATTAACACTATTACCCACTCACTAACAAAAATGAGTCTTTAGATGTCACAAAGGCATGGTGTTTTTAAGTGGGTAATTTCTAAAAAATCAGGAGGATTCTCTTTTTTAGACTACAGAATAAAAAATGATCATCTGCTATATTCGAAGACAAAAGAATAGGATACAATTAAAAATAACTGCCAGAAAGGTCCTAAGAGCTTCACGTGTTTTCTCAGCTCTCCCAGCAACCTTATCATGCCCATTGTATTGATGAGGATGTGAGGCCCACAGTGTTTCAGCAGTGTACCCAAAGCGACTTGGCTCATCACTCTACTCCCTTTAAACCCGACCTATGTCTTGAATCAGACAACCTAAACAACAGTAACCGTTCTTTTGTCTTGTGCTTTCTAAACTGCCTGAAAAGGAAATCCTACAAGGATAAAAAAGCAAAACACTCTGCCAAAAGCATCCATAAACACTCACTGAATACAATTAAAGTTAACAGATTTGCTAAAATGATTTAAGAAATTAATTCCTTAGCATTTAAAAGTGCTTTTATATGACATTTTATAGCATGTTTTTTTTTTCCATTTGGCATTAATAATCTTAAATTGTGTATTAATTTGTCAGACATCTCAATTAGAGCAGTCAACGAAAGAGAATAACATATTAGCAGCCTTCCCTTAATGTTGTAGACAAACAGTTGAAGAATCTCCAGGGGCCGATTACAGAAGAGTGTATATTATTTAGGCCTCTTCTTTCTATTTTGTTTTCTGTTGCCAAGACTTGAGACCTTTCACTACTGATTAACACTCTTTCCACCCAAGACTGGCAGGAGAGCTGAATGCTGTGGAAGCCAAGTCAATCCACTTGGTTTGGTGTGTTGGCAGCTGTGGTGGGGTGAGGGGGGTTGGTGAAGGGGGCAGGATTATAGAACTGAACATTACATTAAACCAAAGGGGAAAGGGTGAGTATTTGGATTATTGGATGATCTGTGAATTCCTTTTATCCATGCTATGTCCTCTACTTGGAGCTAAATAAATAATGACGCCCTCATTTACTTCTGGAAACTTAACTTATCTATATATTGTTGGATAATGTAATAACAGTTTCCACGGTTACTGGGAAAATATGAGCTATTACATCAGTGAACATAAAATAGAACATGATAATGCACTGCTCACAGAACAAGCCAATATATTAGAAATTACTGGGCATTATTTTAGAAAAGCAGGTCATGCACTATAGCTAAATGTATGTTTTAATTAGAAACAAATTTAACCTATTCTGTCAAAATGCAGATGATAGAGGGTTTTTTATATTATACTCCTGGAGTTTGAATTCCTGCTGGGAAAATGCATTTGTTTAGGAATACAGAATAATAACTAACGTTAAAATGAATATAAATAACCTAACATTGCTTCAGTAACTTCATTTAATGGTATCCAAGGCCTTGGTCTCAGAAAGCAGCAGCCAAAGTCTCTAGTGAAAAGCACTGTTTCACTCCTGATGTCATGTCACAAACATCCTTTTTTTTCTATTCATAACTCTTTGTGCTTCTAATATACACAAATTTAATAGTATGCATTCATACTTTTAGATTGTGCCTCTCTTTAACTTGTCCAAAACTTGACCTCAATACAAAGGCACACTGGAAGAGAAAAATAACGAGTTTTCTCTCCTCAGCACTTGGCACTGTATCTGGGTCACAGTAGACACTAGGTTAATAAAAGACAGGATCAGCTTTCAAGAACGTCACATTCAGTTGGTGAAGTCCAGGTGGATTGAATAGTAAGACAATACTCCGTGATAGCTCACAGGCAGTGGATGATTATTTGCTGAAGAAATTATGCTAAACAACATATGTTATAAGTATTCACAGGAGGTACATGGATGTGGACAAAAATGTTCCAGGAAGTTTCCAAGAAAAGATAGGAAACAGACATAGATCCTAAGAAGGGGTGAGAGGTGAGGTAAAGGAAAAGCATTTTGGACAGAAGAACAGACACTATCAAAGTGTTGATGTGAAGACAGAGTGTTTAAGAACACTATATTTGGCTAGAATTTGGCTGAAATGTTGCTTGTGTAGGGAAAATATAACTAAATGAAATACTGGGATCAGAATGAGGAAATCACAGAGGGCAAAGCTAAAAGGCTAGTTCTGATTCTGAAGATAAACGTAAATTATGTCTCCTTTACTCTTTCTAGGTTGGCTACACCTCTCTTGAGGTTTTTGTTTTGTTTTGTTTTTGAGGAAGATTAGCCCTGAGCTAACATCTGCTGCCAATACTCCTCTTTTTGCTGAGGAAGACTGGCCCTGAGCTAACATCTGTGCCCATCTTCCTCTACTTTATATGTGGGACGCCTGCCACAGCATGGCTTGACAAGAAGTGCATAGTCCGTACCTGGGATCTGAACTGGCGAACCCTGGGCTGCCGAAGTGGAACGTGCACACTTAACTGCTGTGCCACTGGGCCAGTCCCACTCTTGAGGTTTCTTAAACATAACTGCAAAAAGTATTCCAGGTGTATCTCTCAGTGATCAGTAAAATGGTCAGCTCATTCTGTCAAAATTATCTTGATCTTTTTGGGTCCATCAAGAAATAGAACCAGCTAGGGACTGCTGGGAAGATGGCAACAGGAGGTCTCTGAACTGAACTCCTCTCACAGACACAACAAATTTACAACTACCCTTGGAAAAATTACCCCTGAGAGAGAACTGGAAAATGGATAAAAAGAACTCCCACAATGAGGGACAGTGCTGACTGAGATGGAAGAGGTAGAAATTCCTTTCTGGAGAGGGAAAAGCCACACTCTAGCCACAGCAATTCATGGCCAGGAGCAATCTTAAGCCACACAGGGGATTGGCCCTACTTTCCAAAGCCTGAAAAAATTATATGCTGCCATGCCTGGGGCCAGCCCCACCCAGCTGCAGCACAGACAGAACTGAGAACAGCCTTGCAGGCCAGAGGCCTACAGCAATTGTGAGGCCCCGAGCCTAGCAATCAGCCACGCTGGGGGCCTACTCACTTAACAGAAAAACTGCAGCAGGAATGTGCTGTTAGACCTTGCATCCAATTGTGCTGGAGCTCCCCCTGCCTGATAAGGTGACTGAAGGGACCATAGCATCCACACGCAGCCAAGCATTACAACTAGCCAGCCACGGGGACAGCCTAGCTCCCCCAGGCACCTGCAGCAAGAGCAATGCTGCCACAACAGAAGGACATATGTAGCCCACACAGGGGACATTCCTGGAACATTTGGAACTAGTGACAAGAGGTAAGCATACTACTGGCCCTCATAAGACATCGCTTACATAAGGCCATCTCTCCAAGATCAGAATACATAGTTAATCAACCTAATACATAGATATAAGTACAGAGAAAGAGGCAAAATGAGGCAACAAAGGAACACCTTCCAAATAAGGAAACAGGACAAATCCTCAGAAAAGGAACTAAATGAACGAGAGATAATCAATCTACCCGGTAAAGAATACAAACTAATAGTCATAAGGATGCTCACTGATCTTGGGAGAAGAATGGACGCATACACTGAGAACTTCAACAAAGAATTGGAAAATGTAAAAAAGAATCAATCAGAACTGAAGAATACAATAAGAGAAATGAAAAATTCACTACAAGGAATCAATAGCAGAGTAGATGATACAGAAGAACATATCTGCAAGCTGGCATAAAGTTTAGAGAAAATCACCCAAGCTGAACAGAAAAAAGAAAAAGAATTAAAAAGAATGAGGACAGTCTAAGGGAGCTCTGGGATAACATCAAGGTCACTAACATCCACATTACAGGTGTCTCAGGAGAAGAGAGAGAGACAAAGGGGCAGAGAACCTATTTGAAGAAATAATAGCTGAAAACTTTCCTAATCTAAGGGAGGAAAGAGACATCCAGGTACAGGAAGCACAGAGAGGACCAAACAACATGAAACCAAAGAAGCCCACACCAAAACTTATTATAATTAAACAACAAACACGAAAAATTCAAATAAACAATCTAAGAGTTTGGAAAAAGAAGGACACACAAAACCAAAAATCAGTAGAAAAAAGAAAATAATAAAAATTAGAGCAGAAATGAATGAAATAGAGACTTAAAAAACAATAGGAAAAAATCTATGAAACTAAGAGCTGGTTCTTTGAAAAGATAAACAAAATTGACAATCTTTTAGCCAGAACTCAAGAAAACAAGAGAGAAGGCTCATAGAAATGAAATCTGAAATGAAAGAGGAGAAATTACAACAGACACTTCAGAAATACAAAAGATTATATGAAAATACTATGAAAAGCTATACACCAACAAATTGGATCGCCCAGAAGAAATGGATAAATTCTTGGAATCAAACAACCTTCCAAAACGGAATCAAGAAGAAGTAGAGAATTTGAATAGACCAATCACCAGTAAGGAGTTCAAAAGAGTAATCAAAAACCTCCCCCAAAATAAAAATCCAGGACCAGATGGCTTCCCTGGTGAATTTTACCAAACATTCAAAAAAAGACTTATTAACTATCCTTCTCAAACTTTTCCAAAACATTGGAGAGGAGGAGAAGCTTCCTAATTTATTCTGTGAGGCAAACATTACCCTGATACCAAAGCCAGACAAGGACAACACAAAGAAAAAAATCACAGGTCAATATCAGTGATGAACCTCGATGCAAAAATCCTTGACAAAATACTAGCAAATCGAATACACTTTCACCACTCTTATTTAACATAGTATTGGAAGTCCTAGCCAGGGCAATCAGGCAAAAAAAAAAAAAAAAAAAAAAGAGAAAGAAAGAAAAGGGATCCAAATTGGAAAGGAAGAAATGAAACTGTCATTATTCACAGATGAGACAATCTTATATATAGAAAACCTTAAAGAATCCACCAAAAACTTTTAGAAATAACAAATGGATACAGTAAAGTTGCAGGATATAAAATCAACATAGAAAAATTAGTTGTGTCCCTATACACTAACACAAAGTAGCAAAAAGAGAAATTAAGAATACAATCCTATTTACAATTGCAACAAAAGAATAAAATAGCTAGGAATAAATTTAACCAAAGAGGTGAAAGACCTGTACACTGAAAACTATAAAACATTGGTGAAAGAAACCGAAGAAGACGCAAAGAAATGCAAAGATCTTCTGTGCTCTTAGATTGGAAGAATTAATATAGTTAAAATGTCCATACTTCCTAAAGCGATCTACAGATGACATGAAATCTCTATCAAAGTTCCAATGACGTCTTTCACAGAGATAGAACAAAAAGTCCTAAAATTTATGTGGAAGAACAAAAGACCCCAAATAACCAAAGGAATCCTGAGAAAAAAGAACAAATCTGGAGTTATCACACTCCCTGATTTCAAAATATACTACAAAGCCATTGTAACTAAAACAGCATGGTACTGGCACAAAAACAGACACAAAGATCAATGGAACAGAATTGAGAGGCCAGAAATAAACTCATACATCTATGGACAGCTAATTTTTGAAAAGGGAGCCAAGAACATACAGTGGAGAAAAGACAGTCTCTTCAATAAATGGTGTTGGGAAAACTGGACAGCTATTTGCAAAAGAATGAAAGTAGACCATTTTCTTACACCACACACAAAAATTAACTCAAAATGGATTAAAGATTTGAATGCAAGACCCCAAACCATAAAACTTCTAGAAGAAAACATAGGTAGTACTCTCTTCAACATTGGTATTTTAGCAGCATATTTTCAAATACCATTTCTGTCCAGGCAAAGGAAATAGTAGAAAAACAAGTGGGACTGCATCAAACTAAAAAGCTTCTGCACAGAAAAGGAAACCATCAACAAAAGAAAAAGACAACATAACAGCTGGGAGAAGATATTTGCAAACCATATATCTAATAAGGGGTTCATATCCAAAATATATAAAGAATTCATACATCTCAACAACAAAAAAACTAACAACCCAATTAAAAAGTACGCAAGAGATCTGAACAGAAATTTTTCTAAAGAAGATATACAGATAGCCAACAGGCATATGAAAAGATGTTTAACATCACTAACTATCAGGGAAATGCAAATCAAAACTACAATGAGATATCACCTCACTCCCATCAGAATGGCTATAATTAACAAGACAGGAAACAACAAGTGTTGGAGAGGATGTGGAGAGAAGGGAACACACATACACTGCTGGTGGGAGTGCAAACTGGTGAGCCAGCATGGAGATTCCTCAAACAATTAAGAATAGAACTATCATGGGGCTGGCCCTGTGGCCGAGTGGTTAAGTTTGCGAGCTCCGCTGCAGGCAGCCCAGTGTTTCGTTGGTTCGAATCCTGGGTGCGGACATGGCACTGCTCATCGGGCCACGCTGAGGCAGCGTCCCACATGCCACAACTAGAAGGATCCACAGCGAAGAGTATACAACTATGTACTGGGGGTCTTTGGGGGAAAAAAATAAAATCTTTAAAAAAAAAAAAAAAAAAAGAATAGAACTATCATATGATCCAGCTATTCCACTACTGGGTATTTACCCAAAGAACATGAAAACATGAATACGTAAAGATATATGCACCCCTATGTCCATTGCGGCATTATTCACAATAGCCAAGACTTGGAAACAAACTAAATGCCCAAGAAGGGACAAATGGATAAAGAAGATGTGATGTATATACACAATGAAATACAACTCAGCCATAAAACATGATGAAATCTTGCCATTTGCAACATGGATGGACCTTGAGGGTATTATGCTAAGCACAATAAGTCAGAGGGATAAAGTCAAATACAATATGATGTCACTCATAAACAGAAGATGAAAAAAACAATAACAACAACAAACAAACACATAGACACAGAGATTAGACTGGTGGTTACCAGAGGGGAAGCGGGGAGGAGGGAAGGTGGAAGAGGTGACTGGGCACGAGTGTATGGTGATGGATTGTAGTTAGTCTTCGGGTGATGAACAAGATGTAGTCTACACAGAAATTGAAATTTAATGATGTACACCTGAAATTTATATAATGTTATAAATCAATGTTACCTCAATTAAAAAAAAGACATAGAACCAATGACTTCAGAAAATTAATTTTAATCACTCCATGCCACATTTGCTGTCGTATAATTGACATTTTGTAACTCATTCTTCTGTAAATACTTTGAATTTTTTTACATATTCACATGATGCTTATTTGCCATTTATTTTTTTTCCATCAAAAATAGCTTTGACACTGCTTTTTAAAATAAGCTTCCGTCAGTTTGATTTTTACCATCTACAATAGCTGTCACCTGCAAACTTAGAGATGCCGTGAATACATTGTTCTAGGCCACTACAAAAATGTTTATACTGGTTCTAACACTGACAGCTTGCTAATAGCTCTAGTATTCATTCATACATAGTTTTGGACAAGACTGGGGAGATCTTTCATCCTATTCTCTTATTTTATTTTTAAGTCAGTTTTATATCCAAGTCAAAACATTCAATCTAATTACAAATAATATGCTCAAAAGCCTCGTCACGGAAACTTCTCACAAATATTTTAAGTCTAATTCCATTTCATTTCTTTTTGACTAGCATCAAGTATCACCCTTCTCAAGTTTCAGACCAGTTAACTTATAAATTTTCCACAGAATTAAAATTTTCTAGAATTATTTTTGCCATTTATTTTCAAATTTTAACTACGTTTACAACTATTGTTTAGGTTAACTCTGAGTAAAATTTTCATTGCTTAACTCTAATACTTTTTTCTAAACGATTACCTCTCCACCTTCCTAATTATTTTTTAAAATTTTGAAATAATTTCAAATTTACATAAAAATTGCAAGCATAGGTTGAAGAACTTTTTCCGCCTCCTGAATCACTTGAAAGTAAGTTGCAAACATAATTTCCATCCTCTCCATATATTGTAGTATTTAATTTCTACATAATTACAATAACCTTCAAAATCAGGGCATTTGTACAAATTAATATCATCAAATGTACCAATCTAGTTAGATTTCACCAGTTAATGCCAATACTGTCCTTCATGGCCAAAGGATCCAGTTCAGAATCACGTTGCATTACGTTTTTATGCATCATTCAATCTAGAACAATTCTCATTCTTTACTTTACTTCTACACTTTGACACTTTAAAATCACAGATCAGATTTTTTGTTGAATGTCCTTCAATTTCGGTTTGTCTTATGTTTCCTCATGAGGAAATTCAGCTTATATGTTTTGGCAGAAATGTGACAGAAGCGAAGCTTTCTATGGGTGGTGCTTGATATCAATTTGTCTCATTACTGGTGATATTAACTTTGAGCACTTGTCAGCCTACTCCACTGAAAAGTTACTCTTTTTCCCATTTCAATTAATAGTTATTTTTGGAGGGTAGTACATTCAGATTATGTATATATTCCATTCCCTAGCAAATATTCACCCACTAGGTTTTGCATCCATTGTATTTCTTAGCAGAATTAGTAATTGCTATGATGGTTGTCATCCTGTGATTTTCTGATTCTGTCATTCCTTCTACATCGTTTAGTTGCCACTCTTCTATAAGGAAAACCTTTCTCTTCTCTTCACTTATTTATCATGTTTTTATTTATCACTGGATAAACTCAAAGATTCTCATTTTATTCAATGAGTTATCATCTGTTACTATCATTATTTATTTTGATGTTCAAATTGTTCAAGATTTAGGGGCTGGCCCGTGGCCAAGTGGTTAAGTTCGCGCACTCCGCTGCAGGTGGCCCAGTGTTTCGTTGGTTCGAATCCTGGGCGCAGACATAGCACTGCTCGTCGGACCACGCTGGGGCAGCGTCCCACGTGCCACAACTTGAAGGACCCACAACGAAGAATATACAACTATGTACTGGGGGGCTTTGGGGAGAAAAAGTAAAAAATAAAATCTTAAAAAAAAAAAAATTGTTCCAGATTTAGAAAACAGGATTCCCTTTAGTCTAGCTCCTATGTACTTCTGACATGTCACCATCATTATTAAGCACTTCCTTACTTTCTGGAACAAAAAGATATTTCAGACTTGTATTTTCTTGTCTCAACCATGAAATCAATCATTTTTTCTAAGAAGCCCTAATCTATTGGTGGAGAATAGTATTCAGAAGCCAAGATCTAGATGCCTGGTGTGCCCAGTGCTATTAGAAAGTTGCTACTTCTAGGCCCTTTCAATGGACAGAGCTGTACATGTGTTTCTATCAATATGTATTTCTATATTCATCCATAGACACTGAAAACTGTGAACATTATGTAGCTTCTAAAGAAGCAGCAGAATGATTTTGTAGTGATACCATGAAAGTCACACCCTAAAATTCAAGCTGATGACCTCTCTCACCTCTTGAACTCCAGGTTGAGAAACTTAGAGGATTTGCTTCTAGTTAAAGCTTTCATTAACGTCAGGAACCAGACTAATAAATATTCTACTAGATGTTGAGCTAAGTTATTCTACAGTGTCTTTTTCCCCATTAAACAAGGCCTTACTTTTTATCTGACATGATCCATATTTAAATATATTTTCTTCCATTCAATTGAATTCCAAATTCAAGACAAACACAGCTTGAAAATCCACTGGCTACAAACGACACCCTTTCAAAGAGAAATTATTAATTCAGCAAAACTCCAAGGGAAATAAATACACAGTTCTGTAGCCAAGGTAAGCACACATATTCGATTGTCTGTATGCAAAACATTGCTTTGTCAAAATTCTGCAATCTGACAAGCACCAACTCTGCTAGAAATGACATGGCTTGATATTTTTAATCAGTGCTTTCCTCAGTCAGACATTACGTTTTTGTGAAATCTGCTGTACCATAAGGAAAATTAGAAAAAACTTCTGAAGATTATCAGAAGATTGATCTTATTACATTGTAGATTACTCCCATCACTAAAGGTTATGCCATACATATTAGGCAAGAGGTCTTATAAAGACTCATAGCTACGTTTGGCATGAAAACTTGCACTGTATGTATGTTAGTGTCTGTATATGTTTTCTATACAAGTATAATCTAGATTTTTATAACACCACTGTATAATCTTTTTCCATTTGTTATTATAATTCCTTGAGAATGAGAACAGTTTTGCCTTTGAGACACTCCACAGATTTCAATATTAGGTACAGAAAACTAAAAACTAAAAAACAAATTTTAAAAAAAGAATCATCATAGCATTTCTGCCTCTTCCCAAATTATTTTCAAATAAAGGCCATAAAAATTAATGAGTTGAGCAATTGCGTCTATTTAAAAGGTGGGACTAGCCAAAACTAGGTGCTTCCTTAGTGAGGAACAATGGATAGATCTTTCTGCTCATTAAAATATTAAATAGACATTTGTCATATTAATTGATTTTAATAAGAAGGAGGAAAATGGTCTCCATTTATCTTATTTCATTAGAATTTTAGTTTGTCTTTCAATTAATGATGGGGAGAAGTGTGCATTAATTTTATTTTATTATTTCTAAAGCCTTTGAATATGTATTTTCTGAAGTTTTTTCTCAGTGGATAGTGGATAGTGAGCATGATTTTCTCCTTTGCTGATATGCCTGAAAATAGTTTGTGAAGTGCTTTCACACCAGCATTAACTAGAAAAAAAAAGTAAATATGTTCAAATATTTTAAGACATCCATTACTTATGAAACTTTATATTATTAGATATATTATTGAGTTTCATTAACTTTATAAGATTTATTATAGATAGCTTATTCATTCTATTCAGGTTATACAAAAACACAGCACAAGTGGTTTTCTTTTTTTATTAACATTTTTTATTCCATGACAAATTAGTGGATTTTCTTGTATAATGGAAAGCATCCCAAGGAACACAGTAAAGTGACAGAAGCACGACATTCTGATAGTTTAAAGAGCGCACTCTGGCTAGGATTTAAGCATTAAACTCTAAATCACCTTTCTCTGACTAATTATTGCCCTTTTTAAACTCAAAATAGATTATTTTACTTCTTCTCTATAAGCAAGACAATCACAGGGATATGCAAAGATATTTTATACTCACATATTTTCCATCTCATCCCAAACTTTAAGACTCAAAATACAGAAAATATTGATTTAATTAGGGAAAATAAATCCAATTACTCTGTGTGGAAAAGGGAGGCACTCTTTTCAGAACATTGATATCATTTCTATCAATTTGTGTATTTACATACAAGACGTCGTTTTGTATCATGTATTGAAAACATTGGTTATGAGGTATGGATTATGAAAAAAGAACATGCGTTGCTGTCAGGAAAATAAACTGAAGATTAAAAGATGAGATAACTTAATGAGTAACTGACTGCTTTTTCTTCCCCTTTTAAAGTTATGAAACATTCCAATATAGAGAAAAGTAGAGAGAATAATACAAAAGGTATCATGTCACAACTCTCAGATTTAACAGGTATTTGTATCTTACCACATATTTTAGGTCATTTGAAAAATAAAACCTTACATAGCTTTGTAGTTCTTCCTAATGTTTTGATTCTGCCTGTGGGGAGATCGATATTATTCTGAATTTGGTGTGTGTCTTCTCTATGTTTTATATTTATGGTACAAATTAACGTGCATGACATTATTTTATGTTTTGAAACTCCACATAATTATCACAATGTAGGTGCCACTCTACAACTTGTTTTCGGTTTTCACTCAACAATTTATCTTCAAGTATAATGCACAATGCTGTCTAATCCACTCATTTTAACAAAAGCATAAATTGCTGTGCAAACTTGGGGAAGTTAATTAGTTCTATATGCTTCAACTTCCTCATCAATAAAACGAAAAAAAAAGTATAGGTTGTAACGATGAAATCAATTCGCGTGCACACACATGTGTACATGTGTGTGTATGTTAAAAAGTCTTGGAATAAAGTTAAACTCTGTCAGTGTTAGCATTTCTTTCTCTGGAATATCTAACTATAAGTTGAACTGCTGGGTCAGTGGGTATGAATATCTTCAACGACGCCATACAATGAGAAATTTATTCCTCAAAGGGGGAATAAATAGTTGTACCAAACCAGATTCTTATAGTATCTGAGGAGAAGTTTCTTTTGCCCATCTACTAGGAAATATTTGGTATTGCAGCAGTTTCTTTGCGTGAAGGAATACGTTTTTTAGAAGCTTTGCCAGGTTAAGAAGTTGGTGCAAACAGAGAAGACAGTGATGATCATCCTCAATGTGTTTGTCTTTTGAGTCCAAATTATCCAATCTGATATAATTGCTCTCTACTACTCATGGACAGTGGTCGCACGGACTTCCCATCTCATTCATGCTGGAGATTTCTGTTAGATGGCTGGTTTTCTGAATCCTCATCCTCTTTTCTAGATATATTTCTTTATTTTGAAGGGAAAATCTCCTATTAGCTTCCTTGGCATGAAAGCAAAGGAGGTAAGTAATGGTATGACTGAGAATGTTCGTGTTTATTCTCACATCTGGTTATAATTGGGTGGATATAGAATATTAGGTTAGAAATAATTTTTCCTCGGAATTTTAAAGGCAGTATTCTACTGTCTTCTTGCTTCTTATATTACTGTTGAGAAGTCCAAAGCCATTTTGATTCACCATCTTTTTCTGTGTGATAAGGTTTTTGTTAGTTTTTTCGCAGGAAGCTTGTGACATCTTCATTTTACCTTGCCTGTTCTGAAATTTTATAATTATGTGCCTTGATGTGGGTATAATTTCATCCATTTGGCTGGACATTCTGTTTTACCTTTCATTCTGAAAATGCATGGCCCTAAATTAAACAAAATAGTCTATAAATATTTTATATATAAATTCATCCTTTCTATTTTCTCTTTCTAGAATTTGCATTATTTTAATATATGCCACATGATTTTATTATCTTTCCTAGTATGTTTTCTATTTCATTGTCTTTTGATTTTCTGGATAATTTCCTTTCTCAATTTTATTTATCAAAAATATGAGTACTTTAGCGGCTGGCCCCATGGCCGAGTGGTTAAGTTCGCGTGCTCCGCTGCAGGCAGCCCAGTGTTTCATTGCTTCAGATCCTGGGCGCGGACACGGCACTGCTCATCAAACCACGCTGAGGCAGCATCCCACATGCCACAACTAGAAGGACCCACAACGAAGAATATACAACTATGTACCGGGGGGCTTTGGGGAGAAGGAAAAAAATCATATTAAAAAAAATCTAAAAAATATGAGTACTTTAAAAATTTCTACTACTATATTTTAATTTATAAGAGTTTGTTTTTGATATTCAAATGCCATTTGTTATAGCACTTTATTCTTGTAAATGGATAAATTACTTTTTGAGTTCAATCTGAAAACATTAATCAATATTTTTAAGTCTCTTTTCTCTTTGTATTGTTTCTATTTCTTACAAATATTTCCTTGTTTCCTCTCTTTCATTTGTTTCTAATCAATGTTACCAGATTTCTTCAGATACCTGGAAAGCTTTGTTTGGGGAAGCTGGATTATTTCAAAATCTTTATGACTTTCCTCATGGGCTGATGAGATTTCTTGTGTAAGTGGGTACATGAGTCTTAGATTCCATGAAGAAATCAGAGCTGGAGATAAAAATTGCAGAGACATCAGTGTTTAGAAGATATTTATAGCTATGGGAGTAAATAAACTTGATTTGGAGAGAGGTGTAGATAAAGAAATAAAAGGACCTAGCACCAAGCCTTTTCAAGGTAGCCATATGCTAGTGTTTCTATGTATTATAATTAAAGGTGCTTTCTTTAAAGTAATACATATCACCTTCAACAAATTCTTCTACATGTCTGCAAAATAATTAAGAGCTGTTTATGTGTGTGTGTTTTTTTTAGATTGGCCCTGAACTAACATCTATTGCCAACCTTTTGTTTCTTCTTTTTCTCCCAAAGCCTCCCAGTACATAGTTGTATATTCTAGTTGTAGGCCCTTCTAGTTCTACTATGTGGGATGCCACATCAGCACGGCTTGATGAGCTGTGCTAGGTCTGTGCCCAAGATCCTAACCAATGAAACCCTTGGCCACTGAAGCAGAGCACATGAACTTAGCCACTCGGCCACAGGGCTGGCCCCTGCTCACGTGGTTTAAGTGCTCCATTTCAAGGCATGCAATAGAAAAAAGACATTCGAAATAATTAAATCAAAAAACAATCATGATGAGAAAATCATCTTTAAAAATTAATGAGTTACAGGGGCTGGTCTCATGGCATAATAGTTAAGTTCACATGCTCTGCTTAAATGGCCTCCGGTTCACAGGTTCAGATCCTGAGTGCAGACCTGCATACCACTCATCAAGCCATGCTTTGGCAGCATCCCACATACAAAATAGAGAGTGACATCAGCAGCATGGCAAAGTGATCTTTCCTGGTAAACTCTCCCACCAAAGATACAATGAAAGGGACATTCATATTCCAACAGAGGACATCCACACAACACAAAGGACATCTGAGAGACCCATGCAGCCATACGTTGGAAGGTGGAGATGCTAGAGCCCTGCTCAGGGAAGTGAAATGAGGTAGGAGAGCACTCTCTTCTTCCCAAGGGACAGTGACACAGGGAGTGTGTGTAACAACTGGGAAGAAAGCCAGGGGGGAGTAGCGGCCCTCTGCGGGAACACCATGATTCTCTGAGGTCCTTCACAGCACAGGGGAAAGCCCAAACAAAGGGGACTAGCTATCATGGGGATGTCTTCAGCAAGCCAACTCCAAGAGAGCAGATAGCAAAGGCAGAGTGAGAAGCCCTTGAGATTATGCAGGATAAGAAAGCACACCCCCCCCACCCCCATGCATCGCCAGCCCAGCACCTTGGAGCTGTCCCCACAGATCCCAGCAGGCTCAGAATATGCAGCACTTGATCCCCACCTAGTGGCAAAAGGTAGAAGTGGCAATCAAATACTACTACAACGCAGAAGCACAAATACACGCCATCTAGCAGTATGAAAAAATCTCTTAAATCTCAAGACAAGAAGGAAAATGACAAGCACACCAAAGTTGATCCTGAAGACAGAGAAATCTATAACCTAAATGACAGAGAATTCAAAATATCTATCATTAAAAGACTCAATGAGTTAAAAGAGAATGCAGAAAGACAATTCAACGAGTTCAGGAGCTACTTCACAAAAGAGATTGAAACTATAAAGAAGAACCAATCAGAAATATTGGAGATGAAAACTACAGTGGGTGAGATAAAACAGAACATAGATTCCCTAAACAGTAGAGCTGATTTCATTGAGGAACGGATCAGCATGATTGAGGACAGAAATATAGAAATGCTTCAGATGGAGGAGGAAAGAGAACTAAGACTAAAAAGAAATAAGGAAAGTCTCCAAGAATTATCCAACTCAATTAGGAAATGCACCATAAGGATTATAGGTTTTCCAGAGGGAAAAGAGAAGGAGAATGGAGCAGAAAGCTTGTTCAAAGATATAATAGCAGAGAACTTCCCAAACCTTGGGAAGGAGATGGAAATATATGTGATAGAGGCCGTCAGATCTCCTAACTATGCAATATTAAAAGATCTACTGCAAGACATATAGTAGTAAAGTTGGCAAAAGGCAATGACAAAGAAAAAATACTAAGGCAGAAGAAAGTAACTTACAAAGGAATCCCTATCAGGCTTTTAGAAGATTTCTCAGCAGACACCTTACAGGCTAGGAGAGAGTGGAATGATATATTCAAATCTTTGAAAGACAAAAACTTTCAGCCAAGAATACTTTATACAATGAAAATATTCTTCAGATATAATGGGAAAATAAAAACTTTCCCTGATAAACAAAAGCTAAGAGAGTTCATTGCCACGAGACCACCCCCCCCCCCAACAAGAAATCCTCAAGAAGGCCCTCATACCTGGGGAAAAAAAAAAAGAAGGAGGAGGTTACAAAGCCCTGAGCAAAGAGATAAATAGGTAGAAAAAAATCAGAAAATTGGAGCTATCCAGCATAATAGGTTAGTAAATACTCAGGTAAAACATTAGAGATAATGGGAAAGAAAACACCAAAAACAAAGATAATCTTGCCATTTTAACCACAAACTCACAACACAAGATGGAATTAGATGTGACAGAAACAGCTTGGGAGGAGAAGAGGAAAGGGACCGAATTTTTTAGTCTGCAGAAATACAAGGCCATCAGAAAATGGTCTATCTTATCTATGAAATTTTACATACAAACCTCATGGTAATCACTAAACAAAAAAGTATATCAGAGTCACAAACAATAAATAAGGAGAAAACTAAGAAATCCAGCATAAAAAACTACCTAACCAGATTGGTAGTCCAAAATACGTGGGACAAGAAACAAAAGAAATATAGGAGAACTGGAAAACGAACGACAAAATGGCAGCATTAAACCCTCATATATCAATAATCACTCTGAATGTAAATGGATTGAATCTTCCAATAAAAAGACACAGAGTAGTGAGATGAATTAAAGAACAAGAACCAACAATATGCTGCCTCCAGGAAACACATCTTAGCTCCAAAAACAAATACAGACTCAGAGTGAAGGGATGGAAGACGATAGTCCAAGCTAATGGCAAACAAAAGAAAGTAGGTGTTGCAATATTTATATCAGACAAAGTAGACTTCAAGATAAGACAGGAAACGAGAGACAAAGAGGGGCAGTACATAATGATCAAAGGGACACTCCACCAAGAAGACATAACACTTATAAATATCTATGCACCCAGCACAGGAGCACCAAAGTTCATAAAGCAACTATTAACAAACCTAAAAGGAGATATTAACAACAATATGATAATAGTAGGGGACCTCAACACTTCACTTACATCAGTGGATAGATCATCCAGACAGAAAGTCAACAAGGAAACAGTAGAATTAAATGAAAAGCTAGATCAGATGGGCTTAATAGATATTTATAGAACACTCTATCCAAAAACAGCAGAATACACATTCTTCTCAAGTATGGATGGAACATTCTCAAGGATATACCTTATGTTGGGAAACAAGGTAAGCCTCAGTAAATTTAAGAAGATGGAAATAATAACAAGCATCTTTTCTGACCACAGTGCTGTGACACAAGAAATTAACTACAAGAAACAAGCTGAGAAAAGGGCAAAGATGGGGAGACTAAAACCAGTGGATCATTGAAGAAATTAAAGGAGAAATCAAAAAATATCTGGATACAAATGAAAATGAAAACATACCATACCAATTCATGTGGGATGTGGCAAAAGGGGTATTAAGAGGGAAGTTCATTGTAATACAGGCTCACCTTAACAAACAAGAAAAATCCCACATAAGCAATCTCAAGCTACACTTAACTGAATTAGAAAAAGCAGAACAAACAAAGCCCAAAGTCTGCAGAAGGAGGGAAATAATAAAAATCAGAGCAGAAATAAACACAATTGAAACAAAAAAGACAGTAGAAAGGATCAATAAAACAAAGACCTGGTTCTTTGAGAAGATAAATTGACAAACCCCTAGCCAGACTTACAAAGAAAAAAAGAGAGAAAGCTCAGATAAATGAAACTAGACATGAAAGCAGAGGGGCCGGCCCAGTGGCACAGTGGTTAAGTTCCCATGTTCCGCTTCTCAGCAGCCTGGGGTTCGGCAGTTTGGATCCTGGGTGTGGATATGGTACTGCTTGGCAAAAGTCATGCTGTGGTAGGCATGCCACATACAAAATAGATATAAAACAGAGGATGCGCATGGATGTTAGCTCAGGGCCAGTCTTCCTCAGCAAAAAGAGGAGGATTGGCTGTGGTCAGCTCAGGGCTAATCTTCCTCAAAAAAAAAAAAAAAAATGAAAGCAGAGAAATTACCAGATACCACAGAAATACAAACGATTATAAGAGAATAATATGAAAAGCTATATACCAACAAATCAGACAATCTAGAAGAAATGGATAAATTCTTAGACTCTTAGAACCTCCCAAAGCTGAGTCAAAAAGAAATAGATAATCTGAATTGACGAATCACAAGTAAAGAGACTAAAACAGTAACCAAAAACATCCCAAAGTAAAAGTCCAGGACAAGACGGCTCCCCTGGTGAATTCTACCAAGCATTCAAAGAGCATTTAATACCTATCCTTCTCAAGCTATTCCAAAAAATTAGGTAGGACAGAACACTTCCTAATACATTCTATGACGCCAACATCACTCTGATACCAAAGCCTGACAAAGACAACACAAAAAAGTAAAACTATAAGCCAATATTGCTGATGAACACAGATGTGAAAATTCTCAACAAAATACTGGCAACCCAAATACAGCAATACATCAAAAAGATCATATATCATGATCAAGTGGGATTTATACCAGGGACATAGGGATGGTTCAACATCTGCAAATCAAGCAATGTGATACACCACATTGACAAAATGAGGAATAAAAGCCACATAACAAAATAGAGGCAGACTGCCACAGATGTTAGCTCAGAGCCAATCTTCCTCACCAAAGAGAAAAAAAAATTAATGAATTACGTCAATAATCATAAGATAATTAGATTCCATTAACTCACAAACATGGTGATTTCACATAACTTTAACATTTTATAATTGAGTACCTGAAAGTCCTCTAAGCTAAACAACCACTAATTATATTTTGGGGAGGGAGAACAGCTGTATAAGAGTAAAAAAAAAAAAACAGAAAAGAAAAGAAATCAGAATCATCTTATATGAGTTACTCTTTTAGCATAAATCGTTCCCAAAACTTGCTGCAAGGTGTATTTCTATTTTCCATGCGATTGTCACAATAATATTTAAATTGGGTACAGAAAGAAAAAATTGCTGTCTTAATTATAGAGTACTTAGGAATTCATCAAATCTTTAGAATTAAAATTTGAAAAGGAAACAAGAGCTTTCTAGTAGAACTTTAACAGTAATGCTCAAAATGTGAATAGGAACACTAATCTATGCTCAGAACAGTTCATAAAATCCCTTTTCTGAAAAGGGAAATATAGTGCACTAGAGGAAACTCCAATAGGAAGATTACTTGCATTGTGCTTAACAGAAATCAGAGTTTTTTAAAAGACTGGTTATTAAAAAAATGTGAAGTCCCATCTCCTTTACTACATTACTACAAGGTCATGTCATTGTTCCTTTTCCCATAAATTGAACTTAAATATTTTTTTGCCTTTTTCCACTAACACCTGCCTTGTCGTTTATAGTAGTCTGCTATAGGAAGTGAGAATGCCTCGACATAACACGTCTACAATACACTGCCTGCTTAGCAGTAAAAAATGATAACACATATTAGGGTACAGAGTAGATCAGGTTCCAGAGAAATTATGCCTTACTTATGGGTTTACAGCATGTCAAAATTGGTTGAACCTGAAAAATATTCAACATTGTCAGAAATTGTCACCTGCAAACTTTTTTCTTTTCAGCTAGAACAAGGAAATTGTGAATCTCAAGATGACAGTAGTGGCCAAGACAACATGGTAGATTGCAGCATGACATTTTAAAACATGTATGGACAGAGACTAGAATATGAAAATTAATCAGCAGCATTTATAATTCTGGTTAGCAATTTGCTACAATATGAGGAATACTTTCCCAGGAAGGAGATAAAATATTCATTTATTTTAAATTTTGCAGCGAAAATCCTAGGAAGGATTTATTTAAAAATCTATACAGTAATTATTTTTGTACAGTTTTGTTACTAATTATTAGCATTCACATTAGAGTAGTTAATTCTAACAAAAGACCCTAATGTGACCACACTTTCTTCATATGTATTAGATTTAATGATATTTGGTCTGTCAATAAGAAAATCTGCGCTGTAAAGTTATTATCTTTGTTGTCTTTAGAAATACTTCTGGGAAGGGAGTGTCACTCTGGGATTAAAAGAAGTAGTCCATCTGATTTTTACCTTCTTCAATACGAACACATGCAAAGGCATTTATGTTTCCAAATATGCTTATCTAAGGATGCCATCTGCTATTTATGCTGCACAGTTATTCCATAGTATCGATTCATAGCAGAAACACTTCCTAGGGAGTTGTGTGTGTACATAATAGTACCATTTCTCAGTTGGAGTCTTTTGCTTGATGTAACACCAAAACCTCAAAATGAATAGCATTTGCCGAGTAGAGAAAAGGGACAAACTCACAGCTATCATCATTCAAGCAGTAACAATACGTTTATGCTAAAGCAGTAATTTCTTCCTAGTGAACTCTTATAAAGGCATTCGGCAATGCAGAATCGCTTATCCTTCATGCCATTCATATTGTTAGGCTCTGAATACACAAATCACCATAACAACATGGAAAATGAAGAAATATGATCACTTTGAGTTTTGTTGTTCAACGATCTCACCACTTTCCCTGATTCAATATGTGCCCAATTGTTCCTACGAGCAAAACTGAATGATTTTCACCATTATGTTGCACTTCTTTAAAAGAACTTAGTGAAGTCTCTAGAGAGATTTATTTATCCCCAGAATTTCTGAATCGATTCCCTTACTAGTTTGAAAAATTGTTATTACAAAGCATGAATTTGACGAAAACTATTCTGTTCATAACTTCTTCTTTAACAACCTTGAAAACTTTCATTAGATTTCAAGGTGTTCTCTCTCTTGGCAGTAGTATCCTGATCACGTAGGGGGACCTGCCTAAACGTGTGACCACATCGCTGGGTCCTACAGAGTCATTTCCCTCTCTCTGCCTTCATTCTGACCTCGATATTTAACGATATTGAAATGCTAACTGCAGATCAGGTGTCCTTCCTTTTACATTTAAAATAAATTCTCTTATTACATTATGAACCGATTTCAAAGCCTAACATATCTTAAAATTAATGATATTCCAAATTAAATGATTTACACTCATATACTATCCCAAATGCTCTGATCAAATTTCAGTATTTCAATTACAATTATCGTTCAATTCATATCTGGCCAAATCTAATTTCTCTTTTTTCCAAATGTGCTCAGTTCTTTCTTGAGCTTTTTTTTTAAAAAAAAAAAAATTTTTTTAACCTGAGTTATGTGTGTTACGCTTTTCTTTCCTAGTGCACTGAAACTTCTCAATGATGGAAATATTCATCACTGTATTTCCCAAAGAGAACTGGAAATTTGTCACAGAAAGCAAAAAAAGTGTTGGGGGTGTAGTTCTCACACATGAACTAATTCTTGGGGGCTGCCTATTTCTCCCAGTATCCTTTGAATATGGTAGCACACTCAGCTAAACCAGTCTCCTGTGGCCATTTTCATCTTTTTATGGTCTCTTCAGAAAAAAGTATAGTAATTTGAGAGAATTATTTTCCCTTTGATTTGGTCGATGAGGTTTTCTTATTAAGATTTCAAAATTAAATTATCACTATCCAAATACAAACAGACCAAAAAATGTGTTTGTCAATCAAAACCTTAAAAGAAGAGCAGAATGGTAGAATCCCACCAATCTTCTGATTGCACAACTTCCCTGAAGAACCAAACTTTATTTAGGTAAGGAATGTTTAATGATGAACAAAATTTTCTTGGTGAAATACTACTCGGATCTCAGGAGAAGAGAATGTGTTGAAATTAGAGAGAAGGACAAATCAGCCATGGAATACAGTCGAATACTCTTAAACCAAACTAACCTGAAACAAAACCAACTAAGACTAGATATCTACCTGAAGCTGTAAATGAAGAGTAAATTGAGAAAGGGTGGAAAATGGGACTGAAGCACAAGTAACGGTCCATGCTCTTCTAAGACAGATGTGCAATCAGACCTCACTGCGATAGGAGCTATTTTGTAATCTATTGGAAAGGCTCAAATCAGCAGGACCGAGCTTTGCAAAACATTTTGTCCATGTGTACACCTGGTAGTAAATTGAACTAAGTGTCCCAGGCAACTGATTCATTGAATAATTAAGACTGGATGGATAAGGCCATCCACGGATAATGGCAAAATTCTGACTTGACAGGCATTAAAAATGGAAAAGTTGACTCGCAGGAACAAATAAGCCCACAGAAGTTCAAATATCACTGTAGATAAGATCTCTCTGTAAATATGGACCAGTTTCCTATCCCCAGTCTCTGCTTTTTTTCTCTCTTAAGGACCTAAGTGCAATCAAATATTAAATATGGCCCAAATATCTATGTGGTAGCTTTAAACTGGTATCAATATAAGCCAAGTAGACTTCTATTTTGCTGGGAAAACTGAAAAATAGTTTTAGACACAAAGCACCAAACTTTAACCAGTAGGCCATGAGGGCTGGCTCAAGAGTGAATCTTAAAAGCTCTCACCACACAAAAAAATTATAACTATGGGAGGTGATAGGTAAGTTAACTAATCTTATTGTGGTGATAATTTCATAATACATACATATATCAGATCATCACATTGTACACCGTAAACTTACGCAATGTTATATACCAATTACATCTCAGTAAAACTGAAAAAAATAAAAAACAACTGCCTGCAGAAGGAAAATTCTGTGCTAGACATGCAAGTTCTCTAATGCTGGCTTTTGTCAAACAAAGGCTAAATGACTACGTGCAAGGAGCACTCTGAGCTGATTTAAAAATGGATTCAATTATCAGTAAGGTTCCCTCCAAAGTGCTCAAAAAACGATGGCGATGTGTCAAAGAACACAGGATTCAACTTGAAAGTCTTCCCAGTGGCCAAATCTGAGAAAATTTTGAGAAAAAAATATATTGACAGTAGTACATTAAAACCATGGAATAAAATAAGAATCCAGGAGTCCATATTGATGGTGAGAGCCCTTCATTACAACGGTCTTCCAGTTAATACACGTAGAGGGAACGATGGAAACAGAACATCACCGTGTGCCAAAGACTGCAGTGGTAAAAATCAGCAAGGGATGCTAAAATTAATACGTGAATGTTAAGTGAAAAAGTATAATGAGAAACAGGAGATTGACATAGTCTTACAGTATTTCTCCACAAGGTACTTACTAATTACAAAAGGAAAGATAATAAAACTTTAAAGTAGAGAAATCACTTTAGGTGAACAACATGAAAGTTACCAGAAATGTGACACAGTAACATCTTCTTCCTCCTGATATAAGGCACTGACAAGGTTATGTCATCATTTGCCAAAATTGCATAAAGTGAGGAAATTTTGGATAAACACAAAATGAGAGACATTCTACAAAATAATTGGCCAGTCCTCTTCAAGATTATGAAAGACAAAGAAACACTGAGGAACTGCCCAAACTAAGAGAGACGTAACAACTAAATGCAATGTATTGTCCTGGTCTACAATAAAGACAAGATGCAACTGATGAACTTTCCGTAAGGTCTATAGATTCAAATGGTATATCACTGTTAATTTCTGGCTAGCAAACATTGTAATGTGGTTATATAAAGGGCTGCCATTTGGGGAATGGGCATTTTGTATTATTTTTGTAACTGTTACATGTCTGAAAGAACTTTGAAATGAAAAGCTTATTCTGCAGCCAATAAAGAGCTAATGAGAGTTGCTGAACTGACTAACAGGCTCATAGAAGAATCTTGTGAGATTGAGCAATGTGGTGGATAAGGGATGGGCTCATAGGTCAGATTAAAGAGGTCAGTTAGCGGGGCTGGCCCCATGGGCGAATGGTTAAGTTCGCGCACTCCGCTGCAGGCAGCCCAGTGTTTTGTTGGTTCGAATTCTGGGCGCGGACATGGTACTGCTCATCAAACCACGCTGAGGCAGCGTCCCACATGCCACAGCTGGAAGGACCACAACAAAGAATATACAACTATGTACTTGGGGGCTTTGGGAAGAGAAAGGAAAAAAATAAAATATTAAAAAAAAAAAAAGAGGGTAGTTAGCAAGCCTCTATAAGTGCCTGTATGTTAGGCCCTGTGAATGCCTTACCAGAGTAGTGTTAGGGTAGCAAAAAATAGATGTGAAAGATAAAAATGAGGAAAAAGTGACTTGATGACATATATCATTTTTTTTTAAGAAGAAGTCCACTGTTCTGATCAAATATTCCTTCATGACTGATGGGCTTATTTCCCCTTTGGAATTTCCTTGGCTAAAGAAAGTCTCTTTGCTCAAGAGCATTTCCCTTTCCCTGAGGAAACTGAATCCAATAACGGGTCAACGTGGAGCAGAAAGCCCCGGGCCCATCACCCCAGCTCAGGCCATTGTTGACGGGCCATCCTAGATTAGAGCTCCTCAGGAGGTCAGCTGAAAACTTGGTTAAGGGTACGTTGCACTATAACTTCTCAGTCTTCCCACTCATCCCTCCTTTCCTTCTGTTCCACAGATACTGCTCCCAAGAGCACCTCTAATAGACTCCCTACAAGCTAATCTCCATCTCAGAGTCAAACCCCATCAGTAACAGCATCAAAGATGATGCTGAGGATTCACTCTTGGGTGAAAAGAGAATTGTGATACTATGCACCAACAAGCTGGCAGACAAGAGCAGGCGCGCAAGAAAGGAATATGGAGAAGACAAAATGAAGAGTGGATTTCAGAACACTTAAATTGAGGAGATTGTGGGGGTACAAGGCAGAAACATCCAGCAGGCAGTTAGAATACACAGGGCTTGAATTTGGGAGCAAGGTCAGAACAACGGATGCAAACGTGTTGCCCTTATCCACATCGAGAAGATCGTTGAACTCCTATTTCGAGTAGCGCTGTTGCTGCTGTTGCTTCTATTATCCTGTGAGGAAATCCAAATAGCCTGAGATCCATTATTTGATTCCTGATAAGATTTCTTTTAAACTAAATTCTCTTTGGTCTGTGTATTAGTCATGTGTTCAATGGTGTAGCTGAGGATTTAGATTAGCATCTTGGACAAGTTTTGAGCAATGTTAAACTATTTCATCTTCTCAAAGATACAATAACTGCTTCTTTTTAAAGCTTCCAATGAGATAAGAACTACCCCCCTACTCATATAAGTCATTCTAGTCAGAGACAACATAGAACGTGGTGAAGCCCTGAATCTTAAAAAATAAAAAGTTCAAGCTTTTCAAAGAAAATCAGGCTATCAGGACTCAAGCAGAACTTTTAGGAGTGAGTTAATGTATTTTTTCTGTCTCTGTGAAGGATGGAACCTGAATGGTACCTAACTATGACAGGAAAATACGACAGAAGTCATATCCCATTCTCTATGTAAAAATAATATCGTTTTCTTATTCTGAGCACTTACGAAAAGCCATTTTAATGATTTTTTGTAAAGATTTTCTTTCTCGGATAACCTGAATTTCAGAATTCAAAAATGTTACATTCCACATTAAAGTTTTATTCATTTTATGTGACCATGAATTTTAATCGTGCACATTTAAAGATATTTCCTCATATGGGAGCTTAACAACACATGCATTAGAAAGTGGACTCGAGAGAAGATACGTTAATGCATTAATTTACTCACTTGCTCAAATACTAATTGAACTTTGAGCTAAATATCAAACCACAGACCTTTAGAAAGTGAGAGACGTTTAGTGAGGAAACTGAGGCCTTTGGGAACAGAGTAGAATTATGAGAATCTGGGCAAAAATTAAAATTTATTGGGTGTCTTCCATGAGCTTGTCATCGTACTGTGTTAGGTACTTTAACAAAAGGTTATCTTCTTGAATTCTTATAACTGCTCATTTGTTATAGGATGGTTATAACCATCTTGTTACCATCCTCCAGTTATCCATTGTACTAAACAATGAAATTGAGACCAAAAGAGGTTAAGTGTGTCTAAAGTCACATCACTGGTAACATTACATAAATCATTCAGTGAGTTCCTTCAGCATTGATACTATGAGAAACACACACATATTTCACTTTATTTGCATGATGATATCATCACAGTAACGTTACTATACATCTTGGTTCAAAGACCCACAAGGAAGAAAAAGGCAAGAAAGATTTCTCTATTTTAGATTAATTTGGAAGCTTTTCAAATTAGTCCACTCTGAATAACAACTGCAATTCACCCTAATCTTTATTAGCTTGATTATCACTATTTACTTAATCTTAGAGTATACAAAATGTCAGGAGGAATTATGACATGGCCACAGCCAAATACTTTCATTTTCATTTATTTATACTTAGCTTTTACTACAAAAATGAAGATTTATCATGCAGGAATAAAAGTGGGTACAATGAGTACTAATTAATGCAGTTCCTAATAATAAATGTTCTTAAAATAAAATAATTAAAAAATTGTTGTTCTAAACCAACATTAAAAAGGAAAAAGACTAATATCCAAAGAACACTTTGGAATATTTCTCACAAGAATTAAATGTTTTGGAGGGCATATATTAACTCATTTTATATCTGACGTTGGCATCAAAGACCAACCTGGCATTTAAATTCTTATGGATTTTCTCAGCATCAAAATTGTAGTTTAGACTTATTGAATTAAATGAGACCTTTCTGTATGTCAGGGTGCTTGGTGAGAGCTTAAGTATTATCTAATATAATCATCAACAATAATCCTCTGATAGGTAACAATATTATAACTGTTATATAAATTGTTGAAATCTAAACGGTCTAGCAGTTTGCTCTGAATACCACATCTTGTGAGTGAAAATATACAACCCCAGGCCATTTGACCTTAACGCCCTTGCTCTAAACAAGTGATTCTAAGAATTTGCTATTTATTTCTCAGTGTCACACTGCAACACGTTTAGTAAAAAATTACCAAAGAGCACGGTTAGACTCACTTGGGAAGTGTGGCTCCTCCACTGGCAGTATCGGCAACACGGGAAATTTGTTAGAAAAACATTCTCCAGCCTCCCCATCTATCAAAGCAGGACCTCTGGGGGTGGTAGCCTGCAAGCTGTGTTTCAACAAGCTCTCCAGGTGATTTCGATCCACCCTATACTGTGAGAATTAGAGCAGTACAGGATTATTTATCCTTTTAAAATCATGTTCCTTTCGGGGTGGCCTGGTGGTGTAGCAGTTGAGTTTGCATGCTCTGCTTTGGTGGCGGGGGTTCAGATTTCGGGTGCGGACCTATGTACCACGTATCAAGCCATGCTGTGGCAGGTGTCCTATATAAAAAAGAGGAAGATGGGCATGGATCTTAGCTCGGGGCCAGTCTTCCTCAGCAAAAAAGAGGAGGCTTGGTGGTGGATGTTAGCCAATCTAACTATTTAAAATCTAAACCTCTTACATCTATGCATGGCTTCTCTATTTCAAAGAAAAAAAAGGTAAATATTTACGAAAAACATGTTGATTGTGCTGATGGTTAACTTTACTGGAGATGGTTGTCTGAATTGAATAATAAACTGGTTCAAAATTTACAAGTTAAGAATAATCATAATGGAAAATTCAAGCATTCTCCACAAGTCCTTTGTTATGTTTGGCATTTGCAGATATTTGACATATCACCGCTAATACTGAAAACAACGTAGTAACGAACTGGAGTTCCAGGTCAACGTTCCCTACTTATGGATAGCACTTCGCAGAATAACTAAGGAAGCCTGGTGTTTACATCCTATTTTCATAACGACTTTCATCATCCCATGAATTAAATTAACAGTATTCACTCTATGATAACTACACAAAAGTGATTCAAAACAGCGTGAAAGCTTTTGCCTGGAATAAGGTGTTTTTGTGGCAAAAGGTTAATTTCACTATATTCATTCCATTAGAATTCAAAGAGGGCTATTTCACTCAGATGTTGAAACACATGAATTGGGACTGTCAAATGCAAATTCCACTAAAATTAAATGCCTACTTAAAAAGAATTGTGCTTGCATTTCAAAAGCATTACATTTAGCTGATGGCATGCAAAATTGCCAGGACATAATACTGATTTATAGGATTTCCACTGCCAGGAAACATCAGGGAAAATGGCAGAACCAGTGGGATTCAAAAGAAACCTGATCTTTTCACGAAGAAAAAATATTAGGGATAGAAATCTTATAAAAATAAACTTAATCAGGTTGTGAAGCTATCTTGGTGACCCACACCAGAGGGAGGAGTGAGAAATCCTGGCCATGGAGGGCAGCAACGTCTCTTTCTTTTATTATTATCTTGTCTTTTCAATGACAGGATGCATTAGCTCTCTAAAATGGCTCCTCCTTACAGCCATGTCTAAACCAGAAGCCATTCTTCATATGAAGAGATTATGAAGTGGAAAGAAGAATGAAAGGAGAGAATAAGAAAGGAGAGAAAGAGTAAAGAAGAGAAAAGGAAAGGGAAAAACAGTGAAGGAAATGGATGAAAAAGCAAGTTGAAAAAATTTTAAAGGTAATGAAAATGAGAGGAAAAACAAGAAATAAAATAAAACTAAAATAGTAAAAAACTCAACAGCCTATTTCCATGTATAGTGTTCTAATTGCCCAAGATTCTTGGTAAAATACAATGACTATGAAAGAAAATGGCTTCCAAGTGCATCCTATTTACCATGAGTATTTATAACATTTCAAGTACAAATATTCTTCTTTATTACTCTTTTTTAGCTGTTAACCAGTTCCCGTACTTTGTGGAAGTAAATATATTTCTTTTCCAGCCTATGGGCTGGTTGAGAACAGATTTAGTCAAGCAAACCTGAAAAGCATGGTGTTCACAATCAGTGCCCCACTGAAGCCGTCTGCAACAGGCTGAGAAGAAGACGTGCCAACTGTTTGCCAACTCACCAAAGGGAGAAACAATGGACGTTATTGTGCCTTTTATGGGCACACCTGCACAGACGCTACCTTTTCTGGAAAAAGAAAATTCAAATGTGATATAGGAGAGAGTTTAGAGTTTGTGGGGTATTTTGGGGGGTGGGGGTGAGGGAACTCATGAAGTAATTCATTAACGCATTAACAATTCTTGCTTTGAGTCGATAATTACATTTGTTCTGTTTTGTTTTATTTTTTTTGCCTATGGTCTCTAAATTTTTTTACTTTCTCTCAAGTACAAGTTGATTGCAGGATAGGTTGAACTTCCTGGGCAGAAGAGTGGGGAGAATATATTGCTACTCTTCCTATAGGAAAAGAGGGTAAATAAAATTTCAGAGCTAAACAACTTCAAGAAATGAATGTATTATTTCTTAGCCTTCAGACTCCCACCTCATCTCAATTCAATATGATCTTTTAAGAGGAAAAAGAAAAAAAAAAGAAAGCCTTTTCTAGAAACTTTTGTCTCAGAAATGACTACCAATTAATAATAGACTAGACGGTTGAAATAGATGGTTGAAGGTCTCCTATTGTGACAATTCATCAATCTATTATTTCAAGTGGGTAATTATCAAATAAAACTATCAAAGTACATGATGTTAGCAAAGCACTTTTAATATCATGGCTTAACAGTGTAGCTGAATTAAACCGTTAGCAACATATTTTCTATAACTCTGGGTTTTTTTCTCTTTTTGCAGCCTAGGCAAAGATCCCTGAATATGTGTAGGTAATAACAAACAGATATCAAAAATATAAACTTAAACAAGACCAAAGAATTGGAAATGGGCATTTATTTTCAATTGTTATTAATCCAAAAGCAGAGGTAGAGCTGTCTTTTCTTCTCTGGACCTTTTGACATTTGCAGCAACACATTCTGCATTTTACCTTGTCATCTGTGATACTGGAAATGAAATGCTGTATCTGACCAGAAGCATCAAGCATAAAGCCAAGCAGAAGATACATAAGTATCTTATGGTCCATTGCCCACGGTGATTGAGCTAGTGGCATCTAAAAGGGACAAGGAGAGGTCTGACACACAACATCATATCTCATTCTCAATCTCATACACACATACCAAGACATACACGCATGAAGAAACAGGCTTCTCCATCTGGTGGCTACTAATTGACTAATTGAGCATTAAGGCCTTCACAGAGTACTAAACATGAGTAGGATTGAAAATTTCTCCCCCTTTGAACTGATCTAGGATAATTTCTTCTGGTTTCATTAGTGCAAATAACTTAAAAAAAAAAAAAAACCAAGGGGATTAATGTTTATGTTAAAATTTAATAGTACATAACACAATCTCAAACTTCATGTACTTTAAACTTACATTTTATTAATTTCTATTCTAAATGAGTATGTAGGATACAATAGTTAATGTTTTATAGTTCATAGATTTTTGAATAAAACTTACCTATATTAGCTCTAAATTGTGTTTTTATTTCCTTCTCTCCCCATTCCAGGAATAAGTGAATGAAAAAGCCTGTGGACCAAAGCCAGCAAATCACCTATTTTTGGATGGCCCATGAGCTAAGAATGGATTTTACATCTTTAAATGGTGGCAGAAATCAAAAGAAGAATGTAACATAACAGTTGAAAATTATATGAAATTCAAATTCCAGTGTCCACTAGTAAAGATTTATTGGAACACGTTCACTCTCACTGGTTTACATGTCACCTCTATCTCCTTCCATTATGTAAAGACAGATGGAGTAGTTGTGACAGAGACCGTACTGATCCTGCAAATCCCAAAATATTAACTGTCTGGCTCTGCTCAATAAAACATTTCCCAACTCTTGATTTATACCATGTTCATCTACTTCAGTTGAACTATAAACAGTAAAATGAAATCTAGGAGTTTTGGTTGAAGCCTTTTTCAGACATATTCTCTTCTACAAGTTAATTCTGAACTCAGTAATTTATGACAATGTGACATTTCCCTGGTTCTTCCTCCACCCCCAACCCCTACTGAAATAATAATATTTTAGAGTATTTTAAGCCAGAGCACAAATTGTTATCCAATAAGAAACTGAAATATGCTTTGGAGATTAAAAAAGAATACAAATAATGAATTTAGGATTTTAGTTACATCAGCCATGCTAGATTTTTAATGGGCTAGATTTTACACCAAGATACACTCATATACAAGTAGTTAAATCCAGTTGGCAACAGCCTTTGATCTAGAAATGGAGAGGATTTAAGCAAGTGCTTGTCATCTGAAAATGGAAAGATATACATCAATGAAAAGAGTCTACATTTTTACTAGTTTAGCCATATACAGGGACTCGTTTTCCACTGTTCTCATCTATTTTTCTATCACAAATTTACATGAATAAATCAGAAATAGCCTGGAATTACCATAATTTGTGTATGTCTTCCCTTCTAATAAATTATAACTTTGTAAGAACAGGCATAATATATTGTGTAGCCCTGTATTACTAGATGATCAATGAATATTTATGAAATGAAAATGACCTCACTGCAGATTTCTCCACCATCCTGGAAGATTGGTTACTTCCTATCATTGCTTGTGCTTCCCCTCCCATAACAGCTGTCCATCCACGGACTACATCTTCTGGCTCCCTTCCATAGAGAAGGGGCCTTGTGTTCTCTGCCAAGGAAATGTAAGCAGAAGTGGCGAGTCTAATTTCGAAGTTAAGGAGCTTAAAAAGCAATTATGCCTTCTCTTCTGTTTCTCCAGACTCACTGACTGAATGCAGAGGACCCTGGACCCTGCAGTGGGATGGGGTCAAAAGAAGGAAGGAGTCTGGTCCCTGAATCACCATAAGGAAAGCTACCTGCCAACCAGCAAAACCTACTTTGGGCTGTCCTGTGACTGAGAAACAAACTTCCACTGTGCAAACCCGTCATTCAAGGATTTATGTGTTATAGCAGCTTGCATTGCCCTAACCAAGAATAGTTGACCACTCTAGCCTTTTTGCTTAATACAAAGGATACAGCTCAGTCCTCCTCTCTATTAACTTTTCCACAGCATTCATAGTATTGATCACTTGCTCCCTTTTGAAATTCCTCCTAACTTGGCCCTTCACCTTCTTGAGTAGGTCCACTCTACACCCTGCCCCGCTGCTACCCCCACATTCCCCTGCTTCCCAGGTTTCCCTTAAATCTTCCTGGCTCCTCCTTTTCATCCTCCTTGGCCAGCTCTTCTTGTGTTTCAAAGTTCATAGTCCAAAAACTCTGCCCTAGGCCCTTTCCTTTCCCAGGGCAATATCAACCACGTCAAACCCCCGAAAAAGCTTTACTATACTGATTAGGACCTTCACACGGAGAAAGGCGACATTTTATGACTTAAGTCAAACCATTTTAAACACAGAGGAAACTTATGAAAATATTACACCTTTCTAATGTGATTTATAGTTCACTATTATCTATAAAGAGTTAGTAATATAGAGATTTCAGCTAACATGATTATTTTCTTTCCTTTTACAAATGTATCTTCTTGGCGCCCTCAAATTGCAGTATCTAGTAGATCTTACTTTATTTACCCTATGCATATATATAGGAACCAGAATTCTTTATTCCTTCAGTAAGTAATTATTAAGAACTTATCATGAGTTGACACTGCTCAAAGTGTTGGAGATAAACTGGTAGAAAGGAGAGTCAATAACCTTGCTTTCATGGAGCTCATTTCAAGTGGAGAAAAGTAAATAGTAAACACACAAAATAATTTCAGACAGAGACAAAGTTTATGAAAATCATAAATTGTAATCATGGGAACACATGGGATGAAATGTAAACACGCAGCAAGGGCAAGTTTGAGAACAGTAAAGCACTCTCTGAGGAGACAAATCGAGATGATATCTGAATAGTGAGAAAGAGTCAGCCATACAAATATCTGGAGAAGTATTCCAAGAAGAGAGAAAATAAAGTACAAAGGAAGCATTAGTCTCAGTTGAACAAGTGAAAGACTGCTAGTGTGCCTAGACTATTCAGCCAAGAGGCCAGAGAAGTAGGCTGGAAATGGAATGGGAAGGAACTGAGGTTTTAGATGTTCTTAGTGTACTGGACAGCATTTGGAAGGAAGACCACTGGGAGAACAGAAGACTTAGGGAGACCTACATAGCTTTACCACTAGTAAAATGGATGACCTTAGGAAAGCCATTTAATTTCTCAGGCTTTTGGATTCACTTCTGCAAAACATGGAGCTAGAACTGATCGGCATTCATGTTTTGTCTGGATCTAGAAAATCAGCAGATGGTTGGAACTTTACAAGTAGTATATCTAAAACACAAATTAACTTTATTGGAACTCCCAAAAATTTCAAGGCTATTCCTCCAGTTTTTAATGTGACAAAATTTTATTCAAACTCTTGCTTTAATACTCTAGCATAATTTATCTTTCCTTAGTTATTTTCCCAAGTAAACTGAGAGCTACTTGAAAGGTTAGACCTTTTCTTATTTATTTTTGAGTCTTCAGAGATAAGCATGTAATACTCACGTGATTAATATATATTTACTGAAATAGTAAGTTGAGACTTAATTATATATGTCTATTCTGCACAATGAAGGCTGAAAAAGCCCTCTTTTTAAATTATTTTTATAAATGTGCTCCCAAAGGTAAAGTTAGAATCAGTGCCTTAGATTTTTACTTAGAAGAAACTTTGAAGACCATGTGGTCTAGCATTATTGTTTTATAGAAAAGAAGACTGGTAACCAGGGAATTTCCAAAGTGCTCAGGCATTTTGCAATATAGGTAGGTGTAAGAGTATATTTATGGCCATGGAGTACTAAAAGACACCTAACCAAACATCAACTGATGGAGTCATTCTAATTCTTGGAAACCATATCACTGGGAACAGGACAAGCTTTCCTGGTCTCTCGAAAGGGTTGTTTGGCAGTGATAGTCAGCCTGTGCCCTCAGGTGGCAGACTGACACCACACTGGACTGAAGGCCACTTCAACTGGCCATGACCCTTGTTTACCATACACTGAACCACCCCAGCACTTCCTGTGGAGTGCTGAAATCACAAACTTCTTGTACAACAGACCTGCTTTGATATTGCAAAGATAACTAATCTTTTAAAAAATCAATTTCTCTCAGATTTTCAAAGAAGATCCTAAATATCTCAGCTGAAAAGGGTAAAATAAAAATTAATAGTTCAGTGAACTAAAAAAGGCTAACCACAGCTGCTAGCCTGGTCTGGGGGATTATTCTAGAGGAAGAAACTGCAAGGGAAATACACTTTTTGCTTTACTGCTTTTAGTCATTTAAGACCTTTTCTATATTTACTCCTATCTTATCTTTCCAAAAAATTCAATTTCTTTGCACAGTGTTCAATCTCCTTTTTTTTAAAAAAAAGCCCAACACGTGTGGTACCACACAAATCTTTATACTGGAGTTTTATTTGCTTATCTCTCTTCCACATCATCCCACACAATTTGACAGGACCCCTCATTTGAGCTTTTGAAGATCTGAAAATCTGACCAGCTAGAAAGGCAATGAAAATTCTGACAGCTACAGGTTTCACTTGCTCACCAAAATAAATATGTGAATAAATTAAAAAGCTTAAAAACATAAAATATAGTATCCAGGAGAATGTTCCACTCAAACTGGTAGTGCTGTAATTCATACTATGTAAGTTTATTAAAAATAGCTAATAGGGGCCGGCCCCGTGGCCGAGTGGTTTAAGTTTGCGTGCTCAGCTTCGGTGGCCCAGGGTTTCGCCAGTTCAGATCCTGGGCACAGACATGGCACCACTTGTCAGGCCATGCTGAAGCAGCGTCCCACATGCCACAACCAGAAGGACCTACAACTGAAAAAATAAACAACTATGTACTGGGGGGATTTGGGGAGTAAAAGTAAGAGAAAAAAAAAGAAGATTGGCAACAGTTGTTAGCTCAGGTGCCAATCTTTAGAAAAAAAAATTGTATCCAATAAAATGGAATGTCTAACTTATTCTTTTATGGCTAGGCACTCAGCAATCTTAGCTTTGGTCTCAACGTTGTCTCTCTATCATCATTCTTTCTCATTCAGGGTGCTATTGTTCATGTGTGGCAAAAAAAGACTAATACGTCATCAAAGATAGCAAGCACCTCCTGAAAGTCATGTTATATATGATCACTTCTTAATCATATTTTTCATTGTTTCCTTAACTGTTGTCCATTTTTCATTGGACTTTAACTATTACTGTTCTCCTCCATTTGTATTTCTTCTATTTTCTATTCATTTTTATAGGGTGTTCATCTACGGACAGTATCAATGACATCTTGATGTCTTTCCTTTCTTCTATCCCTGTGTATGTGTGTGTGTGTGTGTGTGTGTGTGTAATGAACACTGAGAAAGAAGTATAATTCAACTATCATTCTTTACTCATTTCTCCATGCAAGTTTCACACTGAGTCATAAACAATAGTTCTCTCTTCCCTGGTCTTTATATTTTTTTATATTAATTCACCTCTTGAACTAACAAATCTCCAACAAACTTGGCACCATATTTTAAATTGCACTTTAAGGGTTTCTGCTTCCAGATTTTCTGTTGGTTGTGTCCATAACACTACCTAAATAACTGTATATAAATTTATTAACTCATTCCCCTTAGACAGCAAGTGTTGACTTTGTGCCCTGAAAGGTGAGGAATTTAGCTCACTTACTCTTTTGCCATCTGTATATCCTACCACCCTTCTCTGAGTTTTTATTGATTAAAGTTTTATTCCTATTTCTCTGCAATTTACCATATATCTTTAAATACTATTTTGAACTTTTATTTTGTTAACCCATATGTCACTAAAAAACCTGAAAAATCTACCTCGGAAGGCTTAGGACTAATGTGTGTTCTAGCACCTCGAAACAATATTCTACTGTGTTTAAATTATGCTTAAAATAAGTACTTCTATAATGGCCTTATATTGCACTTACTGTCTTTTTGACCAAATATAAATGCAAAGGGGAAGTTATTTTACATTCTAGACCAGCGCTGGCCAACAGAAATTTCAGTGGTAATGGAAATGTTCTATATCCGCACTGTCCAATAGTGAGGAATAAAATGAAAAGGTGCTATTCTGATTCTCAAACACTGGAGATATGGATGATAGACAGATAGATCAGAGAAAAAGGCAAAGTAAATATATAGGGGTACGTTTACCATTTATCTAAAGGTGCGCTTTAGTTTCAAAAGATTCGTATCGTATATCTATTTTGATGTTATAACTGGAGTAATACATTTTACACCTCGTGCATTTTCCAATATACACTCCTTTAACTTCAGCTCTACTTGAGTTGTCCCAGTGACTAGACTACAGGCCTAGCACATGTACTTGTTAAAAGGGTCACTTGAAGTTTTAACAGTTTACAATCCACACTAAGTAATGCTGTTGGGGAAAAATTGCCTTAAAAACAGCCATATGTGGTTAGTGGCAACTATGGGACATTTTTTGATGAATAAAGATTATATCAGAAGGCTTTTATTCATCCAAACAACATTTAGTGAGAGCCTTCCTCGTGTCGCTAGGCTGGCCCACGGTTGCCAGGTGGAAGAGGTAAGATTTCATTCTAAAGTGTGAAAGAGTGAGAGGTGTAATGAAATACACCTGAGCATCAATTTCCGCTTTGCTATTCCCGAGTTTGCATACTCTTCTGATCTTCAATTTCTTCATCTATAAAATGGGAAAGATAATGCTAAATTTGAAAGACTCATGAGGTTTTGGCAAATGAAAACTGCCACAGAGCAGTTGTTCAGCTGATGGTAGCCAATATTATTATTTTTTGCACTAATCATGATTAAAGTTATTAAACAATTTTTTACACATAGGATTGCAATGAGGAGTAAATTAAATGAGATGCACTGTAAAAGCATTTAGCAAGGTATCTGACACACAATACATGACCACTAAGCCTTGATTCCACATGATCACTAAACATTCCTCTCATTCCCTTCACCCAGGCAGCAACCACCACTGTGGCTTTCTTATCCGGAGCACAGCGCACATACATTCTGCTGAATGCTACATTTGCTTCAGGGCACCTGTGCTCTCTCTCCGGGTAATTGTATATTCCTCAGTTACCATGTTTTGTGGGACAGTGGTTTTTTTCCACCTCTAAATTATCCAGAACTTTTTAACTGCCCATAAGATACTCTTTCACACTATTTGGTATATAATAGATTTAGGCTTAACTAAATATTGAGTTCAGACATTTCTGAGGCAAGAGCATAGAGACGGTTTTTCTGTTACCATTTGTCTCCTGGTTGATCTGGAGCTCAAACCCTGCTGATGGGTAATGGGGCATCATCCCTTTTGGAGAATTAGATGCTTGTGTATCCCCCTCCCACCCCCTAGATATACTTGATTGCACTGGTTAGCACAGTGGCCTAAGAATTCTTCTCTGCAGGAACAGTGGCTGGAACTGAAGCCTTCATGGTGGCTTAAAATACAAATACTTGCCTAGTGGACTGAATAGCCCCAAACTGAGACCAGACTGCAGGAGAAGATAGTAAAGGCATTTGGACTGATCAGCCAGATTCAACTTAAGGGCTGAGTCAGAGAGGGCAGCTGTTGCTAGCACACCCTGACCACCTGAGCACCATGGATGTTCTCTTGGGGTAAAGTCCATGTAGTGTATGAGTGTGCATGTAAGCATGAGTGTCCCAGTGGAAAAAGCTGTATAGATAAGAGTGGAAACCCTTTGGGCACCAATAATTTGTGTGCCTGATCAAGTATTCATAGAGGTGAATGAAAATTCTCCCTTTCAGATCGCCAGAATACTTCCTCCTGCTCACCTGTGCAGGTAACACTGAGACCAGAAGGAGTAAGAGTACCATTGATAAGCCTTAGGGTGGACATTTTGTACAGGACAAATGACAATGATTTCTGCCTTCATCATTAGCCCCAACACAAGTGGCTCAAGAAGGAAATACTAGGGAGCAAAAATTGTGGAGTCCCCCCACAGAAGGTAATATGTACCTCCACTTCACTAGCAGAGGTGGCACATGAGAGCCAGGACAATTCAACAAATTAGGTGAGTACCTCTGAACAACTATGAAAATATTTTGGAGAGATACCTGAAAGACAGAAATTCTTGCTAGTCTAGTAGATTGTTTTCAAAACCATTGCCACGTGTGTATCGAGGCAAATGACATCCGGTTTGTACTCAAGGGTGTGGGTCCCCTGACACTGTTACCTGTTTGCATCCTTTTTCTAATTATTTCTTCATCATCCCTCTAAACAAAATTTGGGCAAACACAACATAATGGTTCTCTATAGCCTGTCTTCTATAACTTTAACTCCTAAATAACTTGTAATACAATGTTGTACATTAGGGGTTGGCAAACTGTGGCCTCCAGACCCCATCTGGTCAGCCATTTGTTTTTGTAAATGACTTTATTTGGAAGAGTCACATCTACTTGTTTAGGTATTGTCCCTGGCTTCTCTCATGCCACAATGGCAAGGCTGAGTACTGAGACAGAGACTGATGGACCACATGGCCATAAAGCCTACAATTTTCATATCTGGCCCTTTACAGAAAGAGTCTATGGAATCCTGCTGTCCATGAAAAGGAGAGTCAGTAAATATTTTTTTTTTAATTTAAAACTTGCTACAAACTGTTTCTAAACTCACAGAAAGAACAAATTATTCCTCAGAATTGAGTTCCAGGTTTAAAGTATCTGAACACTAGAGAGAATAATCTGGTTTACCTTAATATCAACCAGTCAGTTTAGTGCAAGATGACATGCAAAGCCATAGCTAACCAACTGATCTGTACCCGGTATTAAAAAGCCACACTCAACACACACCTTTGTTTTAAGATTTTACTGTCTTCTATTAAGACATCTGGGAATTAAATTTAAAGAAAGCAGTTTTAAAGACAAACCAAAAGAAAGCTTGATTGCATGCTATTCTTTTGCAGAAACAGACCCTTCATTTAGTTAAATGACAATGGTAAGAAATTTTGCATGTTTTAGTAACATTTTTCTAAAATGTTTAGTTTCATTGTTTTACAAATGTTCACTAAGGCTTGGTTCTTGATTGAGATGACAGTATTCAAAATAAAACCACTAAAACGTTATTTTAATTCTGGAATAGTGGGCTGAGGCTGTAGAAAGAGTTTCCAATTCTGATTTGGATTTCAAATGGAACCTTAATAAATCAAGACGAAGCTCATGGATTTTCTCATTTACTGCCTCTGCTGCTGGTGATCAGTGCAAGAGGATGCCTTGTTGTTCAGAGAGCTCTTCCTCAGAATTTTCTAATCTCCAACAGGCAACCACTCAACATAAAAAACCATTCTGTCTAGCTTAATACAGTGAAATAAATAAACCAGTGTCTCTCTGCCTGGGAGGATGAGCATTCAGATTGTTTCTTTGCAAATCAGAATCCTACTGTGTCAGGCTATTCAGATTTCATAAACTGTACAACATCCAAGGCAGCTCCACTCTGATAGTGATTCTTTAATTGCTTAGTGCTGCCTTAGGACAAAAATGAAACAATTTTTAAAAACCTAAATAAATATTAAGCAGCAAATCAGTTTTACAACAATACGACATCTCATTCGATGTTTATATTTACCTACCCCGTTTTAAACTTGGCTGAATATGTTTAGGCACTACACATTCTATTTGTAAGGAATCTAAATTAACTGCACTGCTGTTTAAGACACTGCATTCTATTCTCTGAAATAAGTAAGTCAAAAGGGAATGCAATGTCAGCCTACTGTATGAGATAGAAGAAAGAGCAAAGCAGACACTACACCGTGGTACTTGAAGGAAAATATAAAAACATATCTTGAAAATCAAAAAGTCAAATGGACCGTAAACACTTAGGACATTTTTCTTTCCTCTAACAAAGATTTTCTAAGATTGGCTAAATTTCATTGCCTTACACAAGAGCAGGTATGTGCAATATGAGATAAAGGAATTATCTTTTGAGCAAAGAGAAGTCAGAGTGAATATGCATCGTATGAACATGATTCATAGTCATTTAGATAATTATCAAATGAAAAAAGTAGGGATAGATACTTTTCAGAAAAATGCTAGTTAACTTTTATTTCATTTGCGTTCTTTAGAAATTGATTTCAATTTTGTGGTAGGCCAATGGCTTTTTTATGAAGATTTTCTCGTTGACGCCCCTTTGGTGAGATTTGAAGTCCTTTGTAGGGCGCATGGCTCCCTCCCACACAGAGCGCCTTGCATGTGTACACGAACTCTGTTTCTCCTGAAAGCCATCATTAAAGGCAATTTCCAGGCCACCTTTTTGATTTTAGGAATATTCTTGTCTTCCTTCAAAATATCCGATAGCTCCTGATCTGGGGAGTACATTTAGGGGTGGGTCTGAAATCCTGGACTCCATCATCTGAATTTTAATTAAAAATTCTGTAATGTTAACATGCATTTCACTGTAGTCTTCTGTCTCATAGCTCATCTCCATTTTTACCACAAGCAGCTGACTACAGGCCACATTATTGGTAACCTTTAAACCCGTCAGGACCATGTAATCTCAAGCATTTCTTGCTCTCTCAGAAGGTTTCTGGACTTGGATTCAAGATCAGGCTGACAGGATCTTAGCAATAACAATAGGATGTGTTAAAGCAAAAACGCCCACAAAACACAGCTCTATAGTATTCATTCTTTCATTTGTTCCATAATTATTTTATTTACTAAAAATCTATTATTTGAGGAGCACTGAACTATGCATTTGGCATATTGAGAAGAAATAAGATATCATGTCACTTTCCTCAGGAAACACAAAAGGAAGGATCAAGTTGATATTAACAAATGAATTATAGCAAATGAATAACTGCATAAAATCTAAGTAAGAGAAATATAGTGTTTAGTGTTATTTAAACAGGTTACATAAGTAAGCACTTCATAATTGTATAATTCACTTTATATCTTGACCAAGACACTGTGTTGAGTTTCGCTTGCCCAAGTTTCTCTGTGATCTCAAACAGCTCATTAGTTACTTAAAGTCTGGAGCAGATTCAGAAACTGTAATCCCAGCCACCATGCTGATTTCAAGAGTCAGATTTAGTCGATTCTCCAGAGGATGATTCATTTTTCACTTTCAGAGGATAAAATCATGCTGCAACTTCCTAACAGCCCACAAGCACCTCGAAGACAGTGTCCTGTGTCTTATGAATTTCTTTAGTTGCAGTCTCCATGGCTGTGCTCAGCATTATAAGCATTTCCTAGTTTCACAATATCAGCTGCCTGTCATTCCACCATTACAATGTTATTTGCATTCCATTTCTCTTTAAGGTCTCCAGGGAGTGGAGTCGCATAATATATCACAGAATATGGTGGAATGGGAAACAGGGGCAGCATCTGGAACTCACTGCAAAACGTTAGTAAAGCAACCTCTACTATTTTCAGGGTAGAGGGTATAGGGAGAGAAAAAAAAAATGTGCCCTTAGAGAGAAAATGAAAAAATTCCAATAACAAACTCCTCTCTTTTCATAGTTCTCTTTACTTCTAATTCTGTCTTTACCACTTAAATATAGGTCACAGAGGTTCTCACTCTTCATTTCCCATAGGCAGACATATCACCTTGACAAAGGTTATTTAGGTTCCTAGAGGTATGCTAGTGGTCACATTCATTATGGCGTCTACAGTGCTCTCTGGGCCTCAGTGGCTGTGCCTGCAGGGGTCACTACTGGCCAGGAACTGACAATTGGGTTCACAGCCAGCAAGGGAATGAGAATGTAAATGGGTTCACAGGTCACTTTATGTCAAGTGGAAAATGAACAATAGTTTTGTTCCTACGGGCTGGAGAAAAACATGCATCATTGATCCCTCAAGGATTAATTTCTATGATAAATGTAATTGTCTAAAATAATAGTGGGGAAAACCAATCATTCTAAATGCAACATCCAGAGAATGAGTGGGTGAGAGCTGCCTGTTTAAAAAGGACAAAGAAGTCAAAAGGAGTGACTGGGGCACTCTTAGCATGCAGTCAACAATCGCTCTTAGGTACCTATTTGCCTCTCACAGCTGGAGGTCAAAAATAAAAGGCATGTCCAGTATGCTTATGACAGGGCTACTCAGTAGGATGTGATCTTTTAAAAAAAAATTACCACATTCAAACTTCGGAGAAAATTAGCCTGGGACTGGCTGAAATTCTGATATTAAATGGAGGGATGTAGGAAACAGAGTTTGGAAGAATAATAGTTTGTTTTCCTGCATGTAGGGATTTGCCTACCATTTGCAGTGATTAAAGATCAGTTATTCTTTTCATTCAATTTCTTATCTATGGGTCTCAGATTGTTGATAAACTTTGGAATAAATCCTTCTGCCCACTGTATGACTTAATTGCTGCAGCTTTTTTTTTTTAACAATTGCAGAATCTGCAGTAAAGAAAGTTATTTTTCTGAATGCTGCACCGCATTTCAAATGATCACTATGAACTCGGTAAAAATAAAGGCCACGGGCCATGGTGTAATCAATATGGGCACTGCGCAGACAAGTACAGAAAGTTCTGAGTCTGTCTAAGAGGAGTTTTCAGTCTCCGACCTCCCTCTCAGAGCCAGTTGCCGAGAACCCACAACAGGCCAATACTGAGAAAATACAAACATTCCCAGAATAAATAATAAGAATGTTTAAAGAACATAGGAACTATTTGCAAAGGGAAGGGTGTGTATTTTGAACTTATCCAATGGAGATTGTTAAAGTTGTATATATACATCAGGGAGAGAAAGAAACTGTTGCTTATTTTGCCATTTCCCCAGGGAGGGCTGCATCAGTTAGGAGAGATTTTAGAGAAAGGAAAGAAAAAGCTAAGGCAAGGAGATGTGCCAGCAGTTAGGTGTAGTCTGGAAGGCTGACAGCAGATGACAATCCCTGGATCCCAGAGAAACTAATTCCTGCAGAAAAGTGGTGGTGTGGTTGACAATGAACGGCAGGAGAGTAAGATATCCAGAAAAGTGCCATGAGAATAGCTGAGTGGGCAACCTGCGATCCAGGGTCAAGAGGAAAAGAGATGCCACCTGTGACAACCAAGGTTCGAATCCTGTGTTCTCTTCTTAGGACAGCCTTTACTTTCCTAGTCTAATGCTTGAATCCATATATCTCTCCAGCAATTCCCACCTCAACCTTAGCTTGCCAGCTGGGATCCCATATTCTGTGCGTCTGACCTTTTCCTTCTTGAAGCCTTTGCCTTACCTAGATTATGACCTCCCTTTTTACACCCTGCCTTGAAATCTGATTCCGGCTCATATTTCTTTCTTTTTCTTAATAGCTTTGCTTTGTTGTCTCGACTCTGGATTGTATATTCCACTTTGAGCAGAGTCCTAGCAATGACAGAAAGATCTGAGTCCTTTCTCTCCTTTGATTATAGAACTCATGGTCCTGATTCAAAGAGCCATAAAAATCATGGGGAAAGACACCGGATATGATAGAAAAGGCAATCTTACCAGTGGAGTTAAACTAGGAAAAATAATGAGGAGAGGATTTCTAAATTTAAGCTTATTTAAGAAGCCTAATGAGGAAAAGATTTTATATTTCATCCATCCAATTAATCTTAATTGGATCCCTACTATGTGCCAGGCAACAGTCTAAATACTGAGGAGGTATAAGATGGATGACAATAACTCAGGTAAGAATCAATTTAAAATACATGAAAATGTGTTGTGAAGAAAAAAAAGCATCAGCATATCAAAAAAATTATTTAGATGTACCATTTCCCTTCGTGCTTTGTACATGATGCTTGAGAACAAAAGTATGTCCTCAAACATGCGTCTGCTTACCCCCTTCATTCATTTGGATAATTCCCACTTGTGTTTCCAGAGAGAGATCAAACTGCATTTTCTCAATAAAGTGTTTTTATCCCTATTCCACACAAAGTTAGCTTCACCTTAATGAGGCAACTACGCAAAACTCCTTGGGTATATGCTAGAGACCCAGTAAATGCTTGTTTCTGGTCCCTCCCTAATTCTTCTCTGGTACTACCATGTACTAGAAGCCAAATGAATAGACAATTTCAAGACTATGTTCTTACAGTCTAGTCATGCATTCAGTCTAGATTCTAATGGCTGTGTCTAAGTATAATTCTGTATATACAAATCATTCTTGAAAGTTTCATTAAATGACACATCAAATATATAAAATACTGTATAAATGGCTTTGTGTACATACATATAAATCCACCAATTCATTATTAATTGTTCTAATTCTTTCTTAGTTACTTTCTATGGCCCTCAAATAACCTTTCACTGTCTGCTCCAAGAATGCCATTGCTACCATCATGCTCCTCTTCCCCGGCTGTGTAAGCAATGAATTTTACTTTCTTTTCGATGGCCTGGAAAACTTGAAAGTTATTTGCACATTTATTCTATCGCTTTGGGCATACTTGCAACATCTTTTTCAGATTTAATTGCATTTGCTGCTTAGGGTACACCGTCATAGAGTAGAGTGGAAAGTGAAGTGGTCGATACTGCTTAAATGGATATATTTTCTTTTCCTCTTTTTCTTTTAGTGGGCATGTAGTTAAATTCACACAAGTTCAATGCTCCTATGAGATAATTTCTCCCTACACTATTCTTGTTTCATTACTCTTCCAAATTCATTTATCCACTGGTCCCATTTACACTTACCCAAAACACAATAGTCTATTAAACGGATCATCTAGAACGTCAGCTTTTTAGTTGCTTACATGGGAAGACACCTGTAGTCCTTCCATTTTCCGGGGGATATTAACTAACAAACACAGAAGCCTATATCCCAGAAAGGGAAGCCCTAGAAATTTCCCAGATTAGGAAATAGAATGAATTTATTCTGTATTCATAATATTGTCTATTTTCTGATTCCACTCTCTTTTAGTAGAGTATATTTAAAATTTTTCCCTCTCTTTGCCAGCATAGGCAGGGAAGGGAGATAATTATGACTGCAATGTACTATTGGCTTTAAGCCCAGCTGAAACAGAATGTGGAAGGAAGCACTTTTTCTCTCTTCCAAGATAGATTTGTAGGACCTGCTCAGATCAAAGAAGAAAAATCAAGCTAGGTAGTAGGTGAGTAAGAGTAAACAAGATATTTCTAATAAATGGAAGGAAACAAGATGTCATTTTTTGAAAGTGCCTTGTAGATGCTCATACAACCATTAGCAAATTACCATAGTTCGGCACTAAACAGACTCTAATGAAAGGCAGTGCAGAACATCTCTGCAAGGTTTTCTAACCAAATTGTTCGTGTCTGTAACTTCCTTTCTGAATATCAAGGTTGTACATAAAGTAAGAACAAACAAATGAGAAAGTTAAAAAATATTCTAAAAAAACTAGTGTTACCAGCTTTGCCTCAGCTACGATATAAATGATCTCCTGAATCTACTTGATTTTCAAAATAATTTGTATTGAGATTGGATATATGAATTGGTTTGGAGGAGGAAAGCTATCAGTGGGAAGAAAGACCTACACTTAATAAGATGGCATAGAAACCTATCCATCATGGCCAGTGTTCTATAATACGTGAATTATCAACCCATCAACCACTATTTACTGAGTTGTCTAATATGTTTAATATTGAGTATCTATGTTAAATGCCAGAGGCTATGTGTTGACGAATCGCCATCAGATTTCTCTCTCATATTCTACACTATATAAATTGAACTGCTAATAGGAAACAAGACAAAAACAAAAATTAAGTATTTTATACAATATAATCATTCTACGTTCCACAGATCTCTTCAAGAAAGAATAGGGAAGGAAGAATGCATTTTAAGATAAAGGTAACATGTTTTAAAAGAATTATCTCTAGATTGTCCGAAAATGTAACTTATATAATATATTTGATAAACTTTTCATGTTTAAAATTCCCTTGTTGATTTAAAACAGTAATGATACTCTTTGACTTATTTATCCTAGGGTGTACCTGTGGTTCATGTAGCTCAAAGTTTATACAAAAATACTTTACTAATTGGAAAATGAGATTTTTTGTAGTGTTTTTCCTTACTCCATGTCAGCAGGGCACTGAGCGACTTTAACTTTTTCAGACACTTTGTGTGCAGCATATAGGTCTCTGTGCCAAGAAAATCATGAAAAGATTTTGAAGGAAAAATCCTACAACTACGTGAGTAAATAGATTTGTCTTCTTGGATATACATAAGATTTAATAAAAGCAGATGAATATTACCAGCCACTAAAAGCAAACACCTCTTGGCAACAATGCCAAATAATCTAGAGTTGAATGGTAGTCAGGCAGAGTTAAGAGAACATAATGAGGGTCAATGATAACATGGGACATAAGAATAAAACTACATTAACAATCTTGTTCAAGTGGAACCCTGTGTATATTTCGTCAGAGCAGGGAATCACTTACATCATTCAGATACCAAATAAGTTTGTACAACATGGCAGAGAAGGTGGTAGGTCTACCCACAAAAATGAAAGAATTCCCAGTGAAGGTTAAACTACCAAGAGATTTAAAATCTTCATTTTGTTTACTTCTGCAAAACGTTGGCAACTACTTTCCCCGACCTTGGACTGACGCTGGGGAGCTTTGCATGGTTTCAGACAGAGGCGGTATTACAGATCCGTGAAGATATAACGGACTATTCAATAAATGTTTCTGGGACAATTTGATACATACAAGTGAAAAAAGTAAAGCTAGACCTGTATTTCACATTATATCATATACTAAAATTTCAGGTGAATTAAAGTCGTATAAGTGATATTTTTGAATTTTAGAAGAAAACAGAGTGTCTTTTTGACATTTGAATAGAAAAGGATTTTTCTTGTGAGCAATAATGTACACATCATAAAAGAAGATACTGATCAATTAAACTTAAAGAATTCTCTTTGAAAAAGCAAAAAGATATAGAAACAACGTGAAAAGACAAGACACAGAGTGGGAAAAAAAGACTTAAATGTCCACTAGATCCCTCACTTACAATGGAAAATTATCTTCTCTGATAACGGGAACTGACCTGTCAACTTCCTGAATGATTAAATAATTCTCTTCCAGATGTAAGAACTTTTACGTAAAGCCTTCCTTTTTTCCTCTATATATAGTTTTTTGCCCCTTTCAGTGACTTGAAAACATATGCAAAGATTATTTTCATCTATGCACTCTCCAGGTTTAATGAGCCACCAGCGTCGCATTTCCATTACATTGGTCACATTCATTCTGCTTCCGCAAAGCATACATTTCAAAATGTAAAATGTGCCCACCGTGTGTCCATTCAACGTGATATCCTAATTTTAGAAAAAAATAGCAGTTAACCTTAATGCCATTTTATTAAACACTAGAAGAAACCATTGTGCGTTAAATTAGAAAATAATGAAATTTTATTGCAAAGGCATATAAAAAGCAAGAAATAAAATTTCAAAGAGAGAAATAAGATTGCAAGGCCTCTTCCTATCTTATCCAGCAATTTAAGAAAAACAAATTAAATAAGAGCTGACTTTATCTGGAAATCTCATACCTCAGATTATATGGCAGTATCATAATAGTTGAATCTATAAAGCTGTCAGTAAAAACTAGAAATATTTTTAGGGGTGCCCTACTGCTCTTTCATTTATATTTCCATATTTATAACACTGCAGAAAGACCCATGGTAGATTCACTTACTTCTGTTAGTAACAAACCCTTCTCTTCAAAATCACGTTGATAATTCTTTTGGTCTACAATCATTGTAAATATGAGGGATATGGAGCTTTAGCTACTTTTAAAATAAATAACTAAGAGACACGTTGTTCCAGCCCTCAAAATTGCCTCTGAGCAGGTTTTTCATTTCCATTAATGTCAAAGCAAGTGGTTGGGCAGTCATATCTATACACATATTTACAGTTCACTTAACATTCTGAAGCTTCAGCTGTGATTACGATCTGTTATAGTTTATTTACCACTTTTTTTGTATCTTGCAGTTAAGTTTTTCAGCATCATTTTTCTGTTATGTGGTAATTTTAATAACAGAGCTGCGACTGTTCATTTATTCAGCATTTGTGAGCTTTGTTTCAGGTACTGTACTAGGCAGAGAGAATTAAGAAATGGATATGACATCTCCATATTCAACAAGTTCACAGCCACTTTGGGGCAAGGGAAAATGAGTAAAGTTAATAAGTAAAGATTTTTGTTCAGGGGCCAGCCCAGTGGTGCAGTGGTTAAGTTTGCATGTTCTGCTTCGGCGGCCCGGGGTTCGCCAGTTTGGATCCCAGGTGCAGACATGGCACTGCTTGGCATGCCATGCCGTGGTAGGCATCCCACATATAAAGTAGAGGAAGATGGGCACGGATGTTAGCTCAGGGCCAGTCTTCCTCAGTGAAAAGAGGAGGATTGGCAGCAGTTAGCTCAGGGCTAATCTTCCTCAAAAAAAAAAAAAAAAAAGATTTTTGTTCATCAAGGAATACCATGTTTGATCACATATGATGCACAACGCATAGTTTTATGCTTCTTACAAATGTTGTAATTTTTCATCTTCATTACAAGCCTATATAGAAGTTATTATCCCCTAGTTTCCAGAAGAGGAAAAAATAATAGCTAGCATTTATTGACTGAATACCAAATCCAGAATTTTATGCAGAACTTTATGTGTCTTACCTTATTTTATCTATAAAATAATCCTCTAAGATAGTATTTCCCTCATCTTGTCTTTAAACATGAGGAAACTAGCTTTAGTTAATGTCTCAGTCAGAGTTCTCCAGAGAAAGAGAATCAACAGGATGTGTATAAAGAGATTTGTTATAAGAAATTGGTGCATAGAATAATGGAGGCTGGCAATTCTCAAGATCTGCAGGCTGAGTCAGCAAGCTGGAGACCCAAGAGAGCCAATGATATAATTCCAGTCCAAAAGCCAGGGGGCTCAAGGTCCGGGAAAAGCCAATGCCCCAGCTCAAGGGCCATCAGGCTGGAAGCATTCTCTCTTACTTGGGGGAGGTTCTGCCTTTTTGTTCTATCCAGGCCTTCATTAGGGAGAGCAATCTGCTTTACTCAGTCTACTGATTTAAATGTCAATCTCATCCCCAAAAAACCCTTGCAGAAACACTCAAAATAATGTTTGTCCAAATATCTAGGCACCCTGTGGTTCAGTTCAATTGATATATAAAATCAACCATCACAGTTACTATCTGAAGGCATGCAAGCAGTAACCGGTGAAGCTTGGACACAATTCAGAAGGCTTGCTCTTAAAAACTATGTAGTGCTTGCTTTGAGAAGTTAGGAAGGTACTCCAAGTCACACAGCTAGCGACAGATGCATACGTAATTCCAAAGCACGTGCACTTTCTACTATATTATAGTGATTCTAACCCATGAAATAGTATTGGTTCTTTGGGATTTATACTGTCTTGAGCAGCAAAAATGCTCATAAGACCACTTCTAATATGACACTTTTTCTTCATTATCTGCTATTGATTACTCAAATCTGAAATACCTTTGACCATCCATGATGTCTTATTCTACCTCGATACTGCCTTAGTTGAAACCAACATGGAGAGCTGGAAAATTCTGTGGCCCATTCATTTACTTCCAAGAAATTCAATAGAAATAATTTTATGTTCCACTGACTATAATCTTAAACCATCAACACAGCTCAGCCACCATCTCAGAGCCCTGTCACTTACAATAAACACATGTGCTTGCATTTCCTTTTAGAAGGTGCTGTGAAGATCAATATTTGTAAGTTCAGAAATTCTGAAGAATCCACATAAGAAAACTTTGTACTAAAGTTATGAAAAATAAATCTATTAAACATCTTCAGTGTCTGTGCTCTTATAAACACCCTTTTGAAATGGTAAGAAAAGGAGTTTTCTGAATAAAGAATAGTAAAATCAGGAATACTTAGGTTAGAAGGTTATTAATCATGTATCTTGAATCTTTTATCAGCATCTTTAAACAAAAGTAAACCACACATATGTGCCTTCAGGTAACATAATTATTCCAGCACGTTGTTGGGTGCACCTGCTTTTATACGCAGGTAAAGTTTTCTAACGGACCCATGAAATCTGCCTCATTGAGCCACCAATATCTAAGACAAGATCAACGTTGTTACTACTTCTCTTGTCAGGTAAGGCGCATTGTGTCCTCAGGGATCGTATTAATGATTCCTGGTCGTATAATGATTTCCTGGCTGATGGACACGAAGTTTTGCTAAATTCTTCTCATATGTTATCATCAGAGCCTTGTTGCTCTTTCCTCACCAGGATTAATAAGAATTAATGGACATATTAAGAAGGCAAAGAAAATAGTCAAAACATTATACTCATCTCCTTCATCATGGCTAGGCTCTCCTCATCTTGCTTGCCTTGCCTGGCCCCATATACTGGACCCTGGACTGGGAGAAATGTTAGGAGCCCTGGTTTGAGTGCTTAAGTCACTCCTCTTCAAGGCAAGGGGACGTAGGGATGGCAATTCTGTTCTTTAAGAAACAGATTAGGAAACTGAGCCTTGAAGTTCACACAGTTTCGATTCAACAACTTTGTTGTGAAATGACTAAGAAAACTAAATAAGAAATTTAGATTCCTTGGCAGAAATGATTACAATCGACAGATGCAAGGGTATTTCCAGCCCTGCTTCTGCCAGAACCTTAGAGAATATGTCTAAACTGGCAGCTTTCAAAAGTATGGCTGTGTAAATGTGAACTGCTGAAAGGGACAGCTGAGATGAGAATCAAAAGTTCTGAACCGGGGCTGGCCCAGTAGCGTAGTGGTTAAGTTCATGTGCTTCACTTTGGTGGCTGGAGTTTGTGGGTTCGGATCCCTGGCACGGACCTACACATCGCTCATCAAGCCATGCTACATACAAAATAGAGGCAGGTTGGTGCAGATGTTAGCTCAGTGACAGTCTTCCTCAAGCAAAAAGAGGAAGATTGGCAACAGATGTTAGCTCAGGGCCAATCTTCCTCACCAAAAAAAAAAAAGAGAGAGAGAGAAAGAAAGAAAGAAAGTTCTGGACCATAGGTTTACCAAGCAAAGTGGAGAAATCAGAGGGGAGGTTGAGGAAAAAGCTAAGGACCAGGGAAATATAATCCCAAGCCTCAAAATAATTCAGAGATGATGAGGGGATCAGGCCCTGGGAGGAATGTGATCTGATGGCCACCTTAGTGAAGCAGAAGTCTGCATATATCTTAACAATTTCACTTATTATCTCTTAATGTCTTAATAAAAATGTTTGCCAATCTAGGCTTTATATTCTTTGATTGCCTTTCAAAATCGTTTTACCCCTTTTTGTGTATGCTGATATGCGAAGATGGTTGCAGAGATGGAAGAAAATGAAGCTAGAGACCCTCACTTACACAGCCTGTTAAAGACCCTATAAGAGGCTCTTGTGATCTATTCTCATAAAAGTATTTTTGTAAAATTTGCAAAAGTAATATATTTTAAGCAGTTGGCTATAAGCATTGTCTTATTCCTGCTTCCTCTCCATCACACTTTCCCTCATGCCTGGTTTCACTGGACCTTCCTTCTATGCACTGGGCCAATATACACCACGTTATGACATGAATTACATAACCAGAGGTTGTAGTACGATAGGAATAAGTCCTGTGGGACCTGGTACCAGTAGCATGTGTGTCATAAAGAAAAAAATTTTGAAATGTACAGAGTTGTAAGCTAGTCTGTGGACGATGCTTTCAGAAACCAGATGTGTAAAACTGCAAGTATTTGGTTCAACGCCTCATCAAAAAGGACTTCTCTTATACCTGAGACTGTACCACACGCAATTATAAACTCAAAATACACTGCTTTATTGAAGGAAATGGAATATTTTATTAAGCACTTACATACTATGTAACTATAATTTGAAAATATGTTTTGAATGTTTCAAATTTAAAAAACTGAAAAATTCAAACTCTTAATTAGACCCTGTATAAAGAAGGGTGTTTATAAGAGCACAGAGACTGAAGATGTTCAATAGATTTATTTTTCATAACTTTAGTACAAAGTTTTCCTATGTGAATTCTTTTGTCAGACTAAAATTTATCTCTGAAAGCACTGAGAGAAAATTCTGATTCAAAATTGAGGGAACAAGAAACAAAGATAAAGATGAGCAATAAATTAATAGAAATTATTCTGATATTGAGAAACAAGCTGTAACAAAAACTCTCTTACATCAGAGATTGCACATTTTTTTTTTTTCTGTAAAGGATCACACAGTAAAGATTTTAAGCTTTGCAGCCCATACTGTCTGCCACAGCTATTCAGCTTAATAGTTGTAGGGGAAAGCCAGTCCCCAATACACCCATAGGCAATATGCAAAGAAACAGACACGGCCCCTATTTTAGATCATGCTAAAGGCAGGACGTCATTCAGAGAAAGATATGTAAATAGCAAACAGAATAGGCTCCAGGATTTTTTGATAAACCAAGAAGTGAATCATAATAACATCTTCATTCAAATTTAATTTTTGCTCATTTGACAAAATGTTGACATCAACAAAAGATAATAAGTTTATATTATGCCACTACATGGAAACAAAAAATAGTTATAGATTTTAAAAATATTTAAGATTAATCACTACATCATAAACTTAAAATGCTCTGAAATCTTTCAGCATACATAAATCTGTAAAGGAACCTTGACAAGGGTGGTTACAAGGTTGATGACTATTCTAAAAATTTGCAGATTTATATGACATTACTACTAATAACAAGTTGAAATCTAGAGGAAAACATTTTTAAATATCAACAATTAAAAAAAATTTAAACCACCATTCTAGGGGAATGGCCAAATTGTCTTTCTTTGTTTTATATACAACATTTATTAGAAATCATTGTCATAAAAAATGATAATGAAAGAGGATTATAGGAACAAAATGTTAGGAACAAAAATATTTACAAAGATGGTATTTTTAAATTTTGTGAACATTTGTATTTGTCTGCTTTATTTAATCTTTAGGTTTTGAATATACTTTATTTAAAATGAAGATTTTTAATTTACTTTAAATAATATCTATGTCAATCCTATAAATATAAATACCTAACGATTGTTTTACTAAAATATATCATGAAAATAAATTCAGGTAAGAAATCACAACAAAATGATGAATTTGGTATTTCTGTGCTTTTGAAAACGACAGAGAAGGAGGAGGAAACAGTAAGTTGCTCAGAGCCTGTCTCAGTTTGGTGGACTCAGCCCAGGAGTCAGACTGTCTTCTGATTCTACAAGGCAGTAAAAAGAGAATTTTGATGTAAAAAAAAAAAAAAAAAAAAAAAGCAGAAAGGAAGAATAATACGAATGGTATCTTTTTCGTTTTACTGGTAGAAAAACACTCCCAATGTCTCCCTTTGAGTTGAACGTCCCCTGTCCTAAACTGGGTAGAAGATGGACGGCCACCCAGGCAGGGAGAGGTTTTAGCAGGAGGACAAAGTAGCTTCGGTGTTCTGGGGATTGTCCAAATATAGACAGAGAAACAGCACGATTTTTTTTTTTTTTTTTTGAGGAAGGCTAGCCCTGAGCTAACTACTGCCAATCCTCCTCTTTTTGCTGAGGAAGACTGGCCGTGAGCCAACATCCATGCCCATCTTCCTCTACTTTATACGCGGGACGCCTGCCACAGCAGGGCTTGCCAAACGGTCCCATGTCGGCACCCGGGATCCGAACCAGAGAACCCTGGGCCGCCGAGAAGCAGAACAGAGCAGGATTCTTATAACTTTTCTGGATCTATCTTCTTCTATGTAAAATGAGAGATTAAATAAAATGACCTACAAATTTCCTTTCATTTCCAACATGGATTCTAAGAAGAGCAGCAACGTCATCATTAATAGTGTCAAGCTGATTGCAGTTAATTGTAGAAAGTCTGTAGAGAGGAGAACTGATCAGCACGGGTCTGATTCTAGTACCTGCATCAAAGATAGATTCCTGGGGCCGGCTCCGTGGCCGAGTGGCTAAGTTCGCGGTCTGCTGTGGCGGCCCAGGGTTTGGATCCTGGGTGCGGACATGGCACCGTTCGTCAGGCCTTGTTGAGGCAGCGTCCCACATCCCACAACTAGAAGGACCTGCAACTAAGATATACAACTATGTACGGGGGTGGGGGGGTTGGGGAGATAAAGCAGAAAAAAAAAAAAAGATTGGCAACTGTTGTTAGCCCAGGTGTCAATCTTTAAAAAAAAAAAAGATAGATTCCTCATTCTTTGTAAAGAGGGACAGGTTGTGTGGACTAAGTCATTCCCCAAGCGTAGACAAAGAACAAGGGTTTTCAATTTAAGGATGTTTCCCAATCCCTCGAAATAGCTTTTTGTTTTCGCCCCATTTTATATTTTTTGTTATGAACCCAGCTCGAGGCTGGATGAACCACAAATACTTGAACCTCAGTAATATAACCAATTTGTCCTGATGCAGAAACAGAGACATCCCTGGGCTGAGCTAGAAAAACCTTACAAAAATCAAGGCTGACACATCAGGCATTCTTATTTAGCAATAGGTAAGTCACATGGGGTTACATTACAACTTAAAACCTGACCAGCTCCTGCGCTGGGAGAGCTCCCCAGCCAAGCAGTGATCCGGACGTTTTATAAGGAAGGTGCAGATGATGACGAGTATAGACAAGATACTTTTTTACAAATGGAATTCGGATGCCTATTGCAAGTGATCCCAAAAAGAAACAAAACCTGAAGGCATTTTTCAAACGTCAGTGACACCACACAGATGTTCTCATATGATTATTATGACTTACACTTTGTTATTTTAAAAGTTGCAGGTTGTCACAGGAGAAAAATATAAAAAGAAATGTCAATAAAAAAGAATAAATACAAATCACTCAAGATCTCACCACCTTGAGACAACTACCATTAAATTATTGTGTATAAGCTTAAGATTTCCCTATGCATATGAATATCTACATTCATAATCTTCGAATGTAAGCATATTGCTGTGGTTTGAGATCTCACTTTGTTCACTTAACATTATTCTATTGTGCATATTTTCTCATTTATTATTATATGTAAGGCTATACTTTATTTTATGTATAGTTTTAATCAAATCTTGAATAATGGACACTGTTTCTAATTTCTTCATATTATTACAAACTATGTTGCAATGAAAATATTTCAATGCCCTGCAAGAGTTTATCCCCATCTTTCTTAGTTAAGTAGAACAATTGGGTCAAAGGGCAAGCCCAACATTTTAATGTTGATAGATGCTGCCACACTGCTTTGGGGAGACGACACCAATTGACATTGGCATTAGCGGTTCTCCCAAACACACAACCATAGGCATCATAAATCATTTAATTTTCTCTCAGCCAGGAAGCTTTCGTGTTATTTCATTTACAATTTTTATTACCAACAGGTTGAATATATATTCCTTTTCTTTTATTGGCCACTTCTTTGTCTTTTTGGTAAATTATCCATGCATGTTTTCACCTTTTCTTTTCCACTGGAATATTGGCCTTTTTACTATTAATTTGTACAAGTTATTTACGTTTTGAGTATTTACTAATAGGACTTTTGTCACAGTATTTCCTAACATTTTCTCCAGATTTTTGGAACTATCTTCGGTCCTTCAACCCCATTCTTCTGGTGGTCCTTTTTTCTCTTTCTTCTCTTTCCCATCTCCGTCCACTCTCCTATTTATTATTTAGTCCAACCATAAAAACTGTCTTTTATTTGAATTTGATGAGATCTTTGACATAACCTATTCTTTCAGCTAGAAGAAAAGAGAAAATGGGTAAAGTTTGTTTTTTTTTTCTTTTTTCTGAGTCTCTGTACACATAAGCCTGCTTTAGTGTACCCCCATATTTGACTGACATGCGGCTATGGAGAGACTTCCTCTTTGGTGCTCTTTCCTGGTAGCCTTTTGAAGGTATTGCTGTGTTGCATTCCCGCATGCAGTGTTGCTTTTGAAACAGTGACAGACAATGATTCGTATTGATGAAGAGGGCCCTAAGGTTCCCCGCAGATTGATCAAACTTAAAAGACAGGCTTCTTCCTGGCTCCAGGCCTCGGACCAGTCTTTCCTTAGAGCATTTGCTTTAGAAAACTTATAATCATAAATTCTTTCTCTGCCTCTTTGAGATGTAATCTTTTTAAAAGTCCTTTGCCATTTATACAACTCAGGAATGTCTTTCTCAAGGACCTGAGAGTGATATCTTTGAAATGTTAACATCCGGGGAGCCAGACTACTCAGAGCTTCTGTGGGAGGGTGGAAGCCTAACTTTGACGGGATCCACCTTCTCTGATGAAGATAGGAGGAAATTTACTTCTCCTCTAGGTCAAGTCAATTAGCAAATACAGATGGCCCAGATCCCCCAAACTCAGCTCTCAAAACTGTTCCGTTCTGGCCTCTCTCCACTATGGCAATAGGTTTAAATAATGACTTCCTTGTCTGTTTAACTTTGCCGAGTGCAATTTTTGCTTTGACACTGTTTTTCATTTTTATACCTGAAGTTCTGAAAATCCAGAATAATACATCCCGCTGTGTCTCATATATACGACTTTCAAGCAATACTCCATTACTTAGCCTCTTTCTTAGCCCTGTCTTTGGTTACTTTTGTGACTCCAAATCATAAGTTTCTGAGGTGGAGGAAAATGTGACTGTCGTCTGTCTGTCAGTATTTGTCCCCACAGCCTTTGTGACTGAAGCTTTCTCTGCTCAGTTACGTCAGTTATAAATACAGATACAATGCAAACAAAATACAAATGCAATACAAACGAGTGCAAATACTGCGCCGATCAAAACTTTGTTGAACTCCCTTGACTGCTAATATTTCACTGGCTATTCTCTTTGCTCCTGAGGGTTAATATTTTAACAAAAATGTTTTTCTTTACTCTCATGTTGGGGAGACTGCCAATAGATATGATTGAAGATATGTGGAGGGACTAGATCATGTAGAAAATTGTAGGTCATTGTAAGATCTATAGATTTTATTCAAAGTGAAATGGGAAGACACAGGAATTCAAAGCACGAGATCTGACACGGGATGATTAATGCTTTCAAATGATTAGTCTAGCCGTTGTGAAGATAATGTATTACGAGTGTTCAAAAATGGATGCAAGAAAGAAAGACCAGTTTGGAGGAAGTGCAGAAGCCCAGGTGAAAAATGATGTTGGCTTGAATCTGCTTGTTAGTGGTAGAGATAGAATAAAGTGGAAGAATTTAAGATTCAGTTTGATGGCTGAATCGACAGGCCTTAATGATGAAATGGAAGTGGGAGGTGAAGGAAAGAATGATGGAGATTCCTAGGTTTTTGGTTGAACAGATGGCATGTTTTACTGGGATGTGAAAAACCAGCACATACTGAGAAAAGTTTATTAAACTTTGCATAGCCTCTGTATTTCTAATAGCTCTCTAGGCACATAAAAGTTAATGGCGGTTTAGCTTTATTGTATATTTCACTCTTGTCTTCAAATCCTGTTATTTATTGATCCTTAACAAGGCTTTATAAATTACATTCGATTTTGTCTGAACCCCGTTTTATCTCCATTTCCATTTTCTTTTGGTATTTCTTTCTTCATCTATTCATTTTCAGCTGTTTTGACTCACTTTCTTGTAGAAAATCCATAGTCTTTTAAATTTATTTGTTAAATTTAGGACTTCTGTAGATCCCAGTGGCCCGTATTGTGGAATCAGAAAATGACTGCTTCTCGCCACTCCACTGCCACCACCTTAGTGCAGACATCCATGTCTCTTTCCTGACTATTGAAACGTCCTCGATGCCACCCACCTTATTCTCCTACAGCGTATTTCCACCTGGTTCCCAAACTAAACTTTTGAATCATAAATCAGATCATGTCACTTCTCATCAATACATAAGTAAATAATAGAATAAAATGAATCTCTAATGGATTTTCATTGTGCTCAGAATAAAATACAAAATCCTGGCCATGGCTATATGATCTCAAGATGCTGCCCCCACTTCTCTGATGGCATCTTCTAAAACTCTATTCCATTTTATTCTATTTCCAGCTCTGCTGGCGTCTGGATGAACACACCAGATGCACTCCTGCCCCAGAAAATCCTGCCTCAAGATCCTGTCATTTCATTTAGTTCAATTATCACCTTTTAAAGGAGCCTTTCCTTGATAGATCAGTGACTTTGGACAATAATACCACAACAACTTGGCAAATGTGTTGTCCTCGGGGCACTGATTGAAAATATGGATAAGGAAATTTGTAAATGGAGCTTTAAAATGTTCGTTCTTGGGGTCAGCCCTGTTGTGTAGCAGTTAAGCTCCCACACTCCACTTCGGCCCAGGGTTCACTGGTTCGGATCCAGGGCGCAGACCTACACACTGCTTATGAAGTCATGCTATGGCGGGCAGCCCACATATAAAGTAGAGGAAGACGGGCATGGATGTTAGCTCAGGGCCAGTCTTCCTCAGCAAAAAGAGGAGGATTGGCAGCAGATGTTAGCTCAGGGCTAACTCCCCCCCGCCCCCAAAAAAACTTCATTATTGAGAATGTTAGGTAACAAAGAGGTCATCTAGTTTTGTGCCAGAAAGCTCTATTTTTTGGCTTTTTCAGTTGATTTGCTTTTAATTAAACACTTAATTGAGAAGGTACAAATGATGAATGTCCAAATTAAAATGATAAAATAGAATGTGAAACTAATGCGTACCATTCTCAATTTTATAATTTATATTGGTACCAATATGGAGGTAATCTTTTAATACTTTCTTTTGCAGAAATAGCACAAAAAAAAGTTTAAACTTCAAATTTCTAATTGATAGCCATTTTGAAATCTCATCAATTGTATATAAAACATCATCTATTGGAAGAGACCGTAGGGGAGGAAGACATTTCCTCTCCCCAAATGTGGGTTCATCTGGCCGGAGAACGAATTAAATTCACATGAGACAGAATAGCAAGAGAAAATTAAACAAAGCTTTATGAGGAACCATGGCCCGGGGCCTTTCTTCCCAAAGGAAGGGCACCGAAGAAGTGGGGTACACAGAGTGGTTATATACCCCCAAACAGGGTGTTTCACGTATGATTGAAATGTCCCTCCCACAATAGTCACAAGATTGCCCTGTCGGCACAGTGCTTGATGGACACAGCAGGTAATGGTCTGCTATCTCGGTGGACGTAGCAGGAGGCAAGTCTATTGTCTGGAGCTGGGTGGTCACAGGTGAGTGAAGCAATCAGTTCCCAGCCTAAGGAAAGATGCTTAATCCTTAAAGAAATGCCAACGTTTGGAGGGGGAGGGAAGTCAGTGACAGGAGGTTACCAGACTAGCACAATAAAATGCAGATTTTAAGTCCTTGCCTTTGGTATTGATTAAGAGTTTCTGGAGAGAAGGTCATTTCCTTTCTTCTTCCTGGTACAGAGAGGGAGGCACCTTTTACAGATAGAGATTTACCTTACAAATGTAAGTGTCCTAACAAAGGGCAAGTTCCATTCCTCAGAGCCTCCTTCCCTGTCTCAGTTTATCAAAAGCAATCAGCCCCAAATAATCCTGATGCCAAAGAGACATATCTTGGGGTGGCCAATTCCAGGTCCCCACAAGACCTAAACCTTTGACCAATCTTGAAAAAAGAGTCAGTGAAATGAGCTAATTAGGAAAAAGAACTACAAATGTAGTTTTTTTCTCTCTTTATAGTCTTTTTTTTGACTACCATGCATAGATAAAAATAATTTGAAATATAAATTGACGGTTTTAAACAGAAGAGAAAATTAAAGATTTTAAATAGAAATATATTTAAATATAAATTATCCTACCTAAATTCAGATGATGCTGACTAATGGCGCCAGAACAGGGGAAGCCATCAGCATTTCACTGAGGTATGATAACAAAAACGAATATTTCTTAATGATCACTTTTTAGTTTTAGACCAATATTTTTTAATTATTTAGAACTGCCATTCTAAAATCAAGAGAAATATACCAAGCCTGGATAAATCTTTTTATCTGACATGGCCAATTTTAAACCTTTTAAACTTTGGGGGGAGGGTAAATTACAGAGGAATCACAATTGCAGATCTTTATTCCCTACCTTAAGGATGTAAGATTGACATACTAGGTCAACCAGCATAAGAAAAGAACCACCAAAAAACATGATGCGTCCACTCGCAATTGTCTAGGTTGCAGGGGAATGACATGTGAAAAGTCAAAAGAAAAGAAAGCTTTTACAATCTCTGTGGAGCTTAAATTCAATTCCAACCCACAGTTTAGGCAACAAGGTAACATGAGAACGACTTTCCCTCATTACATCTATAATGCTATAACACACACACACAATTTACTAAGATTCCTCCCACTCTATCTTAAAAAAAGAGGTGAGGGGGCAAAATATGATGCATGTGTACGTCTTTCATGACATTAATATAAGACTACATTTTTAAAAGCACAGAGAATATGGGGAGAAAATTCGAACTGTATGGCATTGGCGAGCTCTGTTCCTCTTTTCTGAATTCACAGATTGTTAATTATGCTGAAACACCACCTTTTCTGTAACATAAACCAGATCTCAGGGCATTTGGCCACACTTCAAAGTCCGCCGCAAGCATTAGTCCTGGGAGGTTCTGATAAGCCCACAACATCCATACAAATTTAAAAGAGTTGAAAACAAAATGTCTAAAAACTGAAAAAAAAGATCTTATTTATGGGCAGTTAAGGAAGAAGTTCTAAGTACTGAAAAATAGAATCTTTAATGCATTTTGGTTTCCCTTGGGTTTCCATTTTTCTTAAGTCGATTTAGTTTTTCTCCAGGTACTAAAATCACCAAGTCCTTCCTCAAAAGGAAACGTTTCATCTACTCAGTCTGTAGTCCCTAACCATAAAATTGAGAAGCGCTTGGGGTCCTCAGCTCCTTTTACTGCAGGAACATTGAAAAACCGAGAGGTTAAGAATTAAGTTTCATGAAGAAAAAGAGTATAAAGAAATCTCCAAAAAGACTCTCTTCCTCATGGGGACACTGAACTTCTGGGAGGTAAATGACAATCACATTCCCATGGCTATGACAGTGCTACTGAGCAGAGAATCATTTCAAACGATTTCTTTCACCGGAAGAGCTATTTCTGAGAAAGAAGAGAGAAAGAGCCAACTTTTTCAAGTCTCCTTTGTTATTCATGTGTTGCTCACAAATGGACGAGTGGCAATTTTGGACCTGCTGTAGACAAATTTGCTGTATTGAATTCTTTATCTGCTACTTATAGTTGTGCACAAATGGATAAGAATGGATTCCCCAAGTGGAAAATGAGCCACACAGAAGAATTCAAAATGAACTCGTATTGTGAATGTCTGAGCTATACTGTAAAGCAAGGGGCAAAATTGTAGACTAACCCTTGTCTAGGTCTACAAATGTGCTTCTATGTGGGAAAAAAATGCATTCTTTCTCATTTGGGGTGAGTTTACAACTAATGATGAGTTTCTTCTTCTTTGGTCAATATCTAGCATTTGCTAAGTTTTCTGTTCTTTCCTGTGGTGTTAATGTTAAATATCTGACCTCCTAGATACATTTCAAAATCTTTTTTTTTTTTTTTTTTTTTGCTGAGGATGATTAACCCTGAGCTAACATCTATTGCCAATCTTCCTCTTTTTTTGCTTGAGGAAGATTAGCCCTGAGCTAACATCTGTGCCAATCTTCCTCTATTTTGTATGTCGGTCGCTGCCACAGCATGGCTGATGAATGGTGTAGGTCTGTGCCCAGGATCCAAACCCACGAACCTGGGCTGCCAAAGCAGAGTGCACTGAACTCAACCACTAGGCCACAGGGCTGTCCCCAAAATCATATTTTTTATATACGTCAAGTTTCTGTTTGTCCCACAGTAAAGGCTAGTCAGCACTGATGCTCTCTTTCTGCCCTCAACCTTGGGCAGGACGATGATGAATTTGTAAAGCCACCTTCAATAATCATTTAATTTGTCAGAATTGTCATATATCTGAGATCACCAATGTCTAATATTTGGCATGGTAGATGGGACACTCAATAAACATGTGTTGAATGGGTGAATAATATACTAAGTATATTGGGCATAGAGAACAAAAAATAATTACATAAGTTTCTGGCCCTCAAGAAGCTGGTGCGCTAACAAAGAATATACAAAATAATAAGACTAGCATGACGTAATTTTATATAGAAAACAGAATTAGCAAAACACAAATATAACACTGTAGCATAAACAAAATTTAAGATTAAAAATGAACAAGTAAGCAAGCATTAATGGAAAATGATTTATGATAACACAGATGAGAAGTAAAGGAATTTGTTTTGCTTTTTAATGGGGTGAGGCCCAGCACTCTTAGGTGCAGAACAAAATGTACCAAAGAAGTACTATACATATATAATACTGTATACTACATGTTACATAATAATGTATAATACATATTACATATAGCAATACATTTTAAAATGCTGTCATTACACACGTGCACATTATATGCATATGTATAATGACAACATTTTAATGTCATCTTTTTTGTCTGTATGTCTTTTGTAAAATAAAAATGGGAGAGAAGCTGGTGGCACTTCCAAGGACAGGCGTGGACACTTTACTACTTCCAATCTTCAGACCCTCACCCCAGCCACTCCTTTAGGCCGAAATAAACGCCATAAACCCAGACAAAGGCAGCTCTGAGGGGAATGTGCTAATCTTCCTCTATCATAAGCAGATAGCTTCCCCCAAATGGAAATAAAGTCTGAAGCCGACTCTTGTGAGAATAACTTAAATTTTAAAATATTCATTATTTTGATAGTGTACAAGTTTTAACAGTTGATTTTCACCTTCTAAAATCTCTTGATGTGAGACAATTTTCGAGAAGCTTCTAAATACTACTTTCAATACATGTAGCTTTTCTTGCTCTTACAAAACTCCCATAAACACCTTAGAACTCATATTCATGAACATATTTTAAATCAAAACTTTCTGAAAGACTTTCCTCGTTTTAATGCCACATTAGCAAATGCACTGTTTAGTCATCGATTGCTATATACTCTTCTGAGTTCATCAAATTCCAGAAAGATGGTGACCACAAAGTTGCATGGTCATCGTTTATGTGGCCTTTGTTCACTCCAGAGTGCTGTGCACGCTCGTGCTGCACGTGCCTCTCTTCATTCAGTAAGAGGCACAGCCTGGAAATGACCAATTATCTATTTAATAGTCTCCTCTCCCCAGCACTGAACTTGAATTAATCATGAGTCAGTGAAAAAAATGCCTGTCCTTTGGAAGCTTAAATTAGTTTAAAATAGCATTGTATATTTTTTCTATTCAAAATTATAAATGTAAATATATATGCATTGTTGAAAGTTTTGAAAATACAGAATAGTTAAATGATGCAATAAAATAACCTCTGAACCCTCCTGCAGAAATACCACAGTTAAAATGTTGGTGTATAAACAGACCTACACCCACAGTGCTTAGAAGATAACACAAACAAATTTTAACAATGACTATTGAAATATATTTACTGAAAAAGAGCAACTTAAATACTAACAGCAGAGGTTTCATTAAAAAAAATTATGGTATAACAATACAGTTGAATATTATCCAGCCAAAGAAACATGTAGGAACTTACCTGTAAAGTGGTAACACATGATTTTAAAGCGAACATAGGAGACTAAACAGAAGCCATGGGTGTTTTACGAGATTTCACTAATAAGACAATGAAGCATTTTCTTTAAAGGCAAAGCTGTATACGGACCAAAACTGTTGAAGAGATAACAGGATAGAAAGAAATCCACAAAATAGATCCTGGCAAGCAGATTGAGTGGTAATTGGGTTGGCAGAGCAGAGAAAGCGAAACTCTAAAGATCTGTTTTGGGTTGTCCAGGTGGAGAGCGGGGACTATTTGTGCACAAAACCCTGCTAAACATGAAGAGTTCAGGAATTCAAGGCAACAAGACTCTGTGAAAGCCAAGGCGTGAGTGGGACTGGGAAAATAAAAGTATGAAATTCTCTATAAGAGGTGATAGACCCCAAGCTCCCTTGACCACTCTGCGGAGCCAGACATCCAGCCCTCCCCGCCATGGTAGGCGGTGGAGGCTCACTTTCTGGAGAGGCTGGAGGAAAAGCTGTAACTGGGACATCAGACACAAGTGATGGCGGCAGCCCCTCCCAGCCCCACTCAGGTTCCAGAATGCAGCAATAGGCTTATCCAGATAGGGGAAAAGATTGAGGGCTTCCTTGAATGCAAGATCCCAAAAGTTTCACCTCTTGGGTACTTTATTTTTTTTCAAACTACTGGAGAACATACACACTAAAAGAGAATATGAATCAAAAAAGAGGATGGAGGACATAAGATTTGGGAAATATGGAGTCCAACCCTGGCTCAGAAATTTCATAGAAGTGAAAGGAATGCTCGGAACACTGGCAAAGAGAGAATCCAGTTAAGAGCAGGATGGAGGGAAACAGGAAAGATATTTCAGGGGAAAAAATTACATATATAAAATTATATATGTATATAAAGTACCTGGCTGGGCCTTTGGGGCGAGGTGCCACTGCACTGTGACTCTGAGCTGGAGGGGTGAGGCGTCCACAAGGATTGGGTTTGCTTGACAGGTGGCATGTGCCAGATGAGTCTGAGACAAGGGGCCTCCAACACCCTGGGCACCCAAGAGATTCTCGTCCCAGGACTCCCCTGCGGGCCGCCGGAGACGTCCCAAGATCCTGCGAGATCAGGCTTCCTCTGGCCAGAGTGGTGAGGCACCTGCGCCTTGGGCCTGACTCCACCGCTCTCTGAGCCGCCGCTGATGTTCATTCAGCACATCCCAGGCTGTGCTCCACCTGCCCCTCCATCTGGACCTGCACTTACTCCTCCCGCACACCGGCAGCCATGTATCGCACATTCAGGCTCCAAATGCACCCTGTTTGCCTTCCTGGGAAACCCCCCGCTCCACCTACCCGGACCAGTCCCACCCTCGCCAGCAGGCAACCTGTCATGTTGTCCAAAAGAGAACTTTTCTTGGCTTGGGTGAAGAGGCCAGCTCTGCCATCGCAGAGTGCTGACGATCTGGCTACGTGTGAGAGAGCAATGACCTGAGGCTGTTCTTCGGTGAAAAGGCTCAAGGGAAAAAAAATATGTATATATATGTATATATGTATACAGACACAGGTGACTTATTTTACAAATTTGATTATACTGAAAGGATACTTAAAACTTTGATGGAGACTTTAGAAATAAGTTAAATAGGTACTAATGGAAAACTAAGCAATTAAAAAATAAGATAAACATTAATTCTAAGAAAAACGAGGGTTTTCGTAAAGGAAATGTGATCATTTCCTACACTGTGGGGCTCAGATGTTAAAAATAGTGTCAAATTCATATAAAAGTTTGATATAGTTATATTTACAAGTTTTGCAGAGAGGTAGCTTGGAAGCCAGTATAAAATGTTTTAAACTAAAAAAATCAAGAAAATACAAATAGCCTATCATTTATAAATAAGGATGCATTCATTATAAAAATAGCACAATTGGGTCTACCCATGGCCTACTGGTTAAGTTCGGCATGCTCTGCTTAGGCAGCCCAGGTTCGGTTCCCCAACACAGACTTACACCCCTCATCCATAGCCAAGATGTGGCTGTGACCCACATACAAAATAGAGAAAGACTGGCAACAGATGTTAGCTGAGGGCAAATCTTCCTCAGCTAAAAAAATAAAAATACTGCAATTGAGAGAGATTGCCTCTAGAGAGTGAGGATCAGCTTGGAATGAGTGGGGCAATGAAGTTTTTAGTTGTAAATCTTTTAAGACAATTTGATTTTGGTTTAATCATACAGATGTATTACCTTGATGAAGAAAAGAAACACAATGCTTACATGCTGTTTTATTCCATGGGTGACATTATATATCTTTACACAAATAAGAATTTACACTGTGTTTTAAAGTAAATCTGTTAGATGCTTATATAGGTTACTGGCAACATAAGCTTTGTGAGGGAATACCATTATATATGTTCTTAATTCTGGAGAAACCACAGAATCTTCTTATTAGATTTACTTAATTATAGCTAGACCATTGGTGTCATGGTCAAGGATTAATTGTCACAAGATGCTAAACAAAATCAGCCTCTTTTGGTAAATTTAGTTTTCAACATTAAGTCAACAAAAACAGTTTTCTACAATACATTTTCACAAATATAAAACCTTTCCTAGACTCAAGGTTATAAGGCATCAATCCTTGGAACCATTAAAACGCACGTCTGAGTCTTACAGAAGAGCACTTTGCCCTTCCCAGTAAACAGATTTAGAAAATTAAAATTTTGATGGCATAGAAAGAATAAGGCTCTATTGAAATCTTACAGAAAATGGTCTGGCAAGATTGCTTCTTTATCAAAATAAGCAAACACTAAGGAATAACTCAAAGTTCTTGTGTCAACAGTTTCTTTGCTGGAAGTTTCTCTCCAAGATTTCTCTTTTCTCCTTCTTCCTCTTGTTGGAAACATGTGGCTGCTGGGTTTGCAAATAATTTCGAAGGCTGAAACAAAATTATTTGTGATTTCTTATTTTTATTTCTACATCCACTGAAAAATAGAATCTCAAAAATATACATTCTTGGGGCCGGCCCGGTGGTGTAGTGGTTAAATGCACATGTTCCGCTTCGGCAGTCCGGGGTTGGCCAGTTCGGATCCTGGGTGCAGACATGGCACCGCTCGGCAAGCTATGCTGTGGTAGACATCCCACATATAAAGGAGAGGAAGATGGGCACAGAAGTTAGCTCAGGGCCAGTCTTCCTCAGCAAAAAGCGGAGGATTGGCAGCAGTTAGCTCAGGGCTAATCTTCCTCAAAAAAATAAATAAATAAAATAAACATTCTTTTTATAATGTGTTTATCTTCTAAAAATATAAATGACTTGCATATTTTGTCATTATATAAGGAGAAACTGCTTGTTTGTTTTTAGAATGAGTTCCCTTACAACTCTACAATATTTATATTTACTTCATTGCTGTTATATCATTCCTACCACAATAAAAGCAATTTAAATGTTTTTGCAATAAAAATTGTTTTGGTTAGATGAAATTTGAAGGCTGCAAAAATATTATAATGAACCCAAGTCTGGCTATAAACTGAGCACTGAAATTGTAGAAGGAAGACCTTTCAATAACTCATTCATTCATTCACAAATATTTATTGGGGGTCTGTAATGTGTCAGGCATTGTACTAAGTGCACACTAGCTTCCCATCTATGAAACTCATGGTCTGGATGGAAAGAAAGATACAAAAGATCAATTTCACAGGTGAAACTCAATTGGAATTATAACTTAATAGCAGAGAACAAATTTTTCTCCCTATTGGCAGATAAGAACAGACTGAGGAAGAATATTATTAGAGAGGGGAACAGAATCAGTTTAAGAAGTGTTAAAGTTTTGTCTGTAAACACACACATACATCTCAGATTAATTTTCTTTTTTTTTTAAATGTATACCTTTTTTTTTTTGGTGAGGAAGATTGGCCTTGAGCTAACATCTATTGCCAATCTTCCTCTTTGTTTTTTCCTCCCCAGAGCCCCAGTACATAGTTGTATATCCTAGTTGTAAGTAATTCTAGTTCTTCTATGTGGGATGCCACCACAGCATGACCTGACGAGTGGTGTCTAAGTTTGCGCCCAGGATCCGAACTGACAAACCCCAGGCCGCTGAAGCAGAGCGTGCAAACTTAACAACTCAGCCATGGGGTGGCCCCTCAGATTAGTTTTAATATACAATTTGAAATGGCCTAATCAGAAATACAAGAATCCATGGTTAGTTATTTAACAGTTAACTATTCTGAAAGATTAGTTAGTTAGCAACTAAAGCATTTTAATCAAAATGCCAAGCACCACAGCCAGCTTCTGTAAGCACTTTTTCTATTATTACCTTCCAATAATGTCAGAGGCTTGGTAAATAAGCACAAGCATTCTTTCAAATAAAATGGTGAAATAGCTGATCTTTCTGGTTTGGACTCAGAAATGCCATACGAGCACCCTTGTGCCCACAAGAATAAGGTTTGGGAATCAAGAGGACTCAATGACCTATAATAACCCTTTGGACTCTCACCCTAGCTTTAAGATTTGAATTTGTCCTGTGTTCAGAAGCTTATTGGAAGATTCTGTAGTCTGACTCTGACCAGAAGGTTAGCTGAAGGCTGCTGCTCGAATATTACGGTTTGCGTCTTGAGTAAACAGTCAAGGTTCTGTCAGAACATCAAAAAGACAGACAGCTGGAATGTAATGGACCTTAGAGAGCTGTGTAGCACTTACTGTGCCTGCTTTTGTTGCTATTTGTTTGGATGCTAGTTTTCTTTGGAACATACTAGGTCTGGAGGAGAGCTGGAGGCCTCCCCTCCTTTAACTACTGGCTCTCGCTGCTATCTACTCTTCATGAACTTTCCATTGTCAATGACCAAATTTGCTGAAGTAAGTTTGTTACAACATATCATTTTACTATCTTGGTTTTGTCCAGCGTATTTGTCACCTTGTTCTACTTAATGATCCTCAGCATTGATTTTTAATGAAAGCAAATTAATTCTTATGCTTACGTTTGACAATATATATCTAAATATAATTGGCTTGAAGGTTCCAAGTCCCTGACCACTCTGTGAAGGGCGGGGAAATGTGCTTGCACTCCTCAATCTGCAATAGTGACCGGAAGTAAGGAAAGTCTCCAGGTGAGGACATTAGAAGTCTTTCTAGAAAACATCTTGAAGACTTGTTTCAGTCTTGCTCTGAACACTGAAATTCTTTAATAGTGATTTTCAATTATCGTAGTTACTAATGTCTTGAAAGATGTAAGTGACGTATTTTCGGGTATGACATAATAATGAACTTATGAAAAATATGTAATGCCTAGCAACACTATGAATTGTCAGGGTACATTTCATAAGTGATGGACACGTTTTTGAGCTGCTTTGCTAATTCATTTAGGTGTTTTAAAACTTCACATTTACGCTTATTTTGTGCCATTAAAAAGAGAATGAGGAATTGAAATTTAAAATTCACTTCCCTTCTGCCTAGTATGCAAAAATTGGTTGAAATACAAAAGCATCAGTCAAGTAATTATTTTATCATTAATGTCTTTACAATGGCTCTGCCTAGTACCTTTTTCTCTCCACAAAGAAGAGAGTAGATTGGTTGAATAATTGTTAAAATTTGGCTCTTTAACCCACTTAAACTATTAATTCGTCAAACATATTCCAGGTCTCTTAGAAACACAGACTACATTTGTTGTTTTTAACTTTTCAATTTATTACAGGGTATAATTATTAAAAATAAAATTTTTGTAAAATATAACTATTTCTGTAAATTATAAAGAAGGTAAGTAAAGGAAACTTATTCTGGACTCCTAGATTTTATACTTTTCTAACATATTAAGCTGAAAAATTATTGCATAGTATTGATGATTTCCAAATGGATATTATTTAGGAACAAGCATTGGAATTATTAATTTTTAGAGAATCTCTGTTTACCACCAAAACATCCTATTTTCATAGTCTTTTATCTTGCAATATGGAGGCATATGCTTTAATTTAGACAGCGTACTTATCTAAATAGTTAATAATTATTAATATGCTTTAACCATAAAGATTGATGGGGCTTTTTGCTATTTTACATCAAGAAAGCTATGAGTCTGGAACTCAGTAGGAAATAGCACCCTGAATTTGAACTAACTGAGGAGTGTTTCGAAAGGGGTGATTTATAAAGGGATGGGCAGAGTATAAAGGGACCACATGGGGAAATGCGTGCCACAGGGATTCTGGTACTGCTGTTCCTTAGCCCAGCAGAGTCTGGAGAGAAAGGCTGTGTGGAGCAGCCACTTGACCGAAGTTATCTTTGATCAAGAGACTCAACCGTCCTGTAGCACCCTTTCAGGGAGGGAACCAGGGATAAACACCCCAAAATGGCTTTTCCCCTCCTCTAGTCTCCTGCTAGTGTTCCTATGGGCAGAAACCAACTGAAAGGCAGAGAGCAAAGGAAGCTGTTAATGTCCAGGAGAAAGCGCGGAAAGTGAATGTGGAGAGGAAGATGAAAACCACTGTCAGAAAACTAAACACTAACCTGATTGATTAGCAGAGAGTTTCCCGGTTTCCTTAGAGAACACCACGCTTGTGGACAGTATATGTATTGGCTCACTCAACAGTCACCTCAAATTTGTCTAAGAGTCTTCCTGACACTGAGATGTTGGAAAGATAAAGCTACATTTCCAGACGTCTTCGCAGACGTGGCTTACATTACACCAGTCAGAGGTGTATGCCCAAGTCATCGATTTGGGGCTGAATTACACGCCAAGAGTAGGGGCTGGTATCCATTATTTTTTTTTTTAAAGATTGACACCTGAACTAACAACTGTTGCCAACCTTCTTCTTTTTTCATTCTTCTCCCCAAAGCCCTGCAGTACATAGTTGTATATTCTAGTTGTGAGTGCCCCTGACTGTGCTATGTGGGACGCCACCTCAGCATGGCTAGATGAGCGGTGCCATGTCTGCACCCAGAATCCGAACTGGCAAAACCCTGGGCCACCCAAGAGGAGCGTGAACTTAACCACTCGGACCCGGGGCCACCCCCGTTCTCAAATTCTTAAAGTGTGAATGATATCTTCCCCAAGGAACCTTCTTTGACGACGTCCAAACACAAGTAAGCTCTGACCTCTGAATCTCTCACATTGTTATAAACATTATAAATCTATCGCATGTTACTATATTTTGTGATTTGTGAATACAGAGAGGGAGGCTGTGAATATGAAGAAGAGAATATGTGAATATGGAGCAAAGAACAGCCTGACTGCATTAGAACTTTCCAAGTCTCCAGGCAGAAGTGGCAAAACTATTTTGTGGTGCAGAATTGGACCTCTAGATACTAGGATCAACTCTCTTATAAGAAAGAAGAAACTTTTTAAAAATCTGTTTTTGGAGATGTTAACTTGGAAAGGTCAAGAATGGATCTAGAGAAGAGAGGGCTGACAAGGCGTGGGCCTTAATGGAGACTTTGTATAACCCACTATTGGGAAAGAACATGGCAGGGATGTCATTATTCAGTTACAAGAAGTCCTTCAGCTCAGATCCTATAATTTATTCCAAGAATCTCAGCAGAAGGAAAAATAAAATTTAAGAGTTTGACAACAGTTGGGGGAAGCTACTACAGCAGAAGTTCTCAAATGTTTCTGTGCATCACAATCACCTGGAGGGCTTGGTGAAACACAGATGCTGGACCCCATCCCCAGAGCTTCTCATTCAATAGGTCTGGAGAGGCCACCAAGAATGCTCATTTCTAACAAGTTCCAGGTGATGCTGCTGCTGTCGATCTAGGAATTAGACTTTGGAAACCGATATACTAAGTAAATGGATTGGTGCTTATAGATGGAAAAGCATCCTCATCCAATGAGAGGAATTATTCGGTGGTGGGGTGGAAAGTAGTTAGAATCACCACTGCTATACTAATAGGAGCACAGTCCACCAACAGTAGTGAGCAATTCATAAAAGCAGCCAACACATAGTACTATTGGGAGAAGGAAAAAACAGCCACCAAAGAGTGAGATTTCTCCCTTCTTTGGAGTGAATACCATTACATTTTTCTTTCTCCAAACTCTGTTTCCACTAGAAAGGAGATATGCATCCTTACCATTACGGTTACTTAATTTAAAAATGTTTTTGAGCACATATTATATTCTAGGGACTGTTTCAGGCAACGGAGTGCGGAAAAGAATAAGATTCAGTCTCTTTTCTTATGGAGGTCAGTCCATTACTAATGGAGTAAATTCTATAATGCAGAGACAATGCCTTGTGCATCTTACTATTTTGTACTAACTTCATCCCAGTGCCCTGTGCATCAAAAACACTCAGGAAACGTGTTGGATGGATGTTACATTTATTGGCATCAAAGTACCAGCAGCACATTCTGCTGATCTCTACATTTGCTGAACTCTCATGATGTACCTGAGACTCTGCTATTTCACTTTTTACAATCATCCTATAAGGGAGGTAATTTTGCTATTCCTGTTACACAGAGAGGAAACCAAGCTTTACGAGATTAAGCAACTCACCCCAGCTCACACAGCTGAAAGAGTCAAAGCTGGAATTTGAGTCCTGATCTGTACGACTTCAAAGTCCCTTCTACATCTGCTATGCTGTCTCAAAAAGTGATTGAAAATATTTTTTCTTATGTTATCAAACATTCATTCCTCTGACCTTTATTCTAGTAATACACATAAGAAATAAATAGTTTTACATGGCTCATTTATTTTTTCCCCACTATTTACCAGAGTGCAAAATGTGAGATAGAACTTAATGAATTAACCCACAGTGCCTCTCTAAGTGATAAAGGGAACTAACATTCACCATATTCCAGGGGATGTGTTAAATGCGGTATCTATTTTTACTTTCAGAAAAGAAACCCTATAAGTATTATTATTACTGCCACTTTATAAATACGGAGTTAGATGCAGAGAAATGAAGCGGCATTTTCACAGTCACAGAGCTAATAAAGGGTGGGTCTGAAATTTGAGCCCTGCTTTTTCTAATTTTAGAACTTTCACTAAACACCACTAATCCATACAGCCTCTCTCCAATTTTCACCCACTTCTAGACAGTCTGCCCTTAAAATACTCATCTTTATATTTTCACTTTTATCTTTCCATAAAGAAATTTGACTGACTAACCTCCAAAAACAGTGATATACATTGATCAAAGAGTGAAGGTAGTCACTCAAATGACATATTGGTCCTTGGTTCACCACCACATTCAGGGCAGGGGGCGCTCCTGTGCATTTTATGCATGGGCATATATAAGCATTCCACCGGTAATGGCTACGGTTAATTTGTAAATGTAACAAAATTTGTACAACATCAATAAAAACAAAATCAATGTGGTTACAAAAGGAAAACTGAAAAGGTTAAAAGTGGTATTTCTTTTTTCCTTTATTAAGTATTTTCTTTGAACATAGCAAAAAATATGTGAAGGAAGTATAGAGAAAAGTGTACAATGAATGTATATATCCTCATACATGTATATCTATACACACACAGACACACTTTCTTCCAAAATTTAGACGAGTATATAAATATTGTTACACACACCTTTATTTATATATTTGAATGTATTCATCATGTAAACAGGGATTATTAGCACTATTTTGGGGCAGATCTGATATAATATCTTATCATTTTGAGTAGATACAATAAAACGAAAATTTCCATTATGGCAGGAGTGACATTAATTAACATATTCAACTAATGTTTTTCTTTACTCTATTGATCTAGCTTCTGTCATCTATTTCCTCCTCTAGGTTCAGGGATGTCTATGACCTAGAATGACCTTACACATTAGCACAAATTACATACAAGTGTCTGGCAGAGTGAGAACAATGTCTTAGCTTCAAGTTCCCAGTGGTGCCTGATCCATTACTTCCTGCTCTTGCCCTTCTTAGGAGTCTCAGACCAACCTTGCCTTCCTGTTCCTCAAACAAGCCCAGCATATTGCTGCCTCGGTTTTCACCTGCAGATCTCTCTGCCTGGACTCATCATTTAGATCTCAGCTCATACGACATGTTCTCAGAACATCCTTATTCACCTTTCCTTTATTTGGTTATAATTTGTTTAGGGTAAAAATTCGTCCCTTTTAGTGTATTGTTGTATGAGTTTTGATAAATGCACAAAGTCATGCAACTATCACCACAGTCAAGATAGAGAACGGTTCCTTCACTCACAAAAATTCACCATGCCCCTTTTTAGTCAACCCTTGCTGCCACCTCATGCCCCAGGAAGCTATGATCTGTTTTCTGTCCCTATAGTTTTTCTTTCCTGGAATGTCATATAACATGCAACCTTTTGAGTTTGAGTTGAGTGTGCATTCCTCACTAGTTATATAATGTTGTCCTACACTTTACTCTCCACCATTGTATTATTTTATTTTCTTTATAGCACTTATTATTCCCCACAGACATCATTTTATTGGCTTACGTGTTTATATTTAGTTTCTTTGTTCTGAACTGCAGCAGCTACATATATGACACTTTTGTGAAAATTAGAAAAATTTTTCTTCAGGTTTACCCTCAACTCATATACTTAAATTTAGTCTTCAAAGGCATTTCTGAGGTGAAAGATGAAATGAAGTCCTCAACCCTCAGAGTGGGCAGTTCAACATCTAATGAGGCGATTTAATTACATTTTAAATAAAAAGGCAATGCAATGAAAGATACAGGGGTGAGTTGTACACTGTACACAAATTGATTTTATGAAGATTCAGTTGTCTAGAATATAAATTAGCAAGAGTAAAAATACAAAAATTAAATTTTTTGACCCCTTGACAGTACTTCCAAGAAAAGCAGATTCCCATATATGATGAGATCAGCGATAAGTATTTATAAATACAGATCAATTGAATATAATAATACATAAATTATTGAAATATATTTCAATTTTGAAACAATCTATGAATTATTAGTTTATGTATGTATAAATGAACATCTTACAAAATAAATAGGAAAAATAAAATTTCAGCAATAAATGCTGCTTTAAAGATAAGTAAAACCAAGTGCATTCAGTTTAAAACCAGACAAACAGGATAAAAATAACTAATAATAATACCTTTCATCTCTACTATTTTATGAGTTAAATAGTAGTAAATGAGACAAATATTCTAGACCAAAATACTTTGCTAAATTGATGCAGGATTAACGGCAAATTTATTTAAGAACTGCAAAGAAATTAAAAAGAACATTTCTGGGACCATTAGACAAAGGTGTCTCTTGATATAAATTGTGCTATTGCCACTGTGAGAAAAAAATTCTGGTGGTGGTGTTTATGACTCGTTTGTAAAGAACGGTTTTAAATACAATCCGGATATTCCTTACCGATTAGTGTTGTGTAAAAGGAATTTTAAAATGTGACATTTTCTCTCCCACTTTTATCTAGTTTGCCAAAGCCAACAACAAAACATGAGGTGTCCATAACCCAAATACTCAAAAGGAGAGTACTAGAATATGTGGGACTAGCCAAGGGAGTATCAAAAAATCTCTTTTGTACTTTCAGGGCAACAAATTTGAAAGAAATACATCATAAATGAGAAAAAAAATCATCAAAATTGTTTATTTCCTCATTCTATTTCTCTTTGTTTTCCATAAATTCTTTTCTATGGTTGCATAATCTTTACATCCTAAAGCCATATCTTAAGGTTCATAATTATTATGCTGTCCAGATTTTTCTACTAATTTTTTAGTTTCCGTGTGTGTGTGAATTTATTACCCTTCTTTCTTTCTTCCATGCTTGAAATGTAGATAAACTGAAGTCAACACTTAGCTTATTTTTTTCTCTTTCTCTTTTTCCTTCTTGTCTGTCTGTTTATCTATCTAAGCTCCAGAGACTTACGTAATAATACATATCTCCTGTAAAATACTCCATGCAAAACCTACTCTTGTTTGCATATTTCTGCTAATTTCATCCAGGCTCAAAACCACACTGTCATCTATGACTAATTGTCTTCTCTACAATGGCAGTCTTACAAGCTGTCATTCATCAGAATCTGAGCATACTCTGTATAATACTTCTTGCACATGGTACTTCCTTTGCATTTCTACCCTGGTTGGGGACTATTTTTTTTTTTACACTTTAACCTCTCAGCTATTATTTTAAAAACAACTATATATATTTCCTATCGTAAGGCTTTTCTATTCACTTATGAAATCATGATTTTATGTTTATTTTATTTTTTTAAATCACAACACGTTTTATTTTTGACAGTTACCAAAGGAAACTTTTACAACTGACTATAGAAATAAGAGTAACTTAATTAACATAGTATTTTTTCCATCTCATATCAGTCAGGTGAATTACACATAAGTGATATCTGCTGAGGGCACTCTGTCCCTTGAAATTTACAATAAAATAGGGTTAAACTTCAATCCACATACATTAAGAAATTGTACACCCCAACCAAATATCTCCAGATGGTCTTGCTATGGAAATGTGAGGGAGTATAGGATACTTAGTTCGAGATTCCTATGTCTACTAAATTTTCAGTAGAAATCATGATTTTGTTAAACCTCGCTTCCTGTTCTTCTCTGTTTAAAAATCGTCATCAAGCTTCCAACTTTCACCTCCTCTAGGAAAAAGCTCAGACCTCTTAGGCTGGCATCACCTGCCTCCTCTGTGTGGAGGAGGCACTGATTTTGCAGCCCAGTTTCTTCCCATACTAGTGACCCCCTTACAGACATCACTTGCTGCAGCTAACACGACCAGTAAAGACCTGGGAAAATCGGTTTTCCATATACACTTCTGAAAAGTGCCTTCCTCATCTGCCTACCCAAAGTATGGTTGAATTTCAAGGTTCAGGCCCTCCTTCTCCATGAAGCTTTGCTGATTTACCTAAACCAATGTCTTCTATAGACTCTGTTTGCCATTTACATTTCTCTAATGAGAGGTTACAAACTCCACATAACCAATAAGAAACGAACTGATAATTTTCCTACAGATAACAATTACATATAACTTCAAAATCTAAAATCAATAGACGAAGGGCGTGAACAGTGTGTAACATATATCAATTGCTATGCAATTGGTCAAAAGAAGGGATATTAAAATGATCAAAGGAACAAAGGGGCAATTCTATTCTGTATTCAGACTCTTCAGCATAGTATGTGGTTTAGTGTAGGCAATCCACAGCACTGCGTTTTCACTCCCACTCCCAAATAAATCATATTAAAATATTTAAATTTGTCCTGTCTAGAAAAATGATGTTTGAAGTCTAAGAAAATTATGCCACAAATGGGAAAAGCGAATATGAATTTTATCAGCAAATCACAGAAACTAGAATTAGAAGTGTTACTTGAAGTTAAAGGAAGATATTATAAATTAAGTAAAACACACGCTTAACACGAAAGCTATTTCATTATAATTTCATGGCAACTATAGCATATTCCCAAGACATGAATTCAAAGTGTTAGCCTGAGCCCCAGTAAACTTTTATCACTCAATCGCTAATGTAGCATTTTCTGCTAAATATGATATTGATTTCTATTTTTCCTTATTCTGGATATTGCCATGCACTTTTCCAGTTATTAGATGTGAGTGATACACACTGACTATAGGACTTTATCAGTATAAGTCTTTGAGAAAAATAAGGAAACTTGCTTAACCTAATAGACGTAGAGGCAAGAGAATCACATTCTCAAAAAGTATTGTGGCTACATCTATTTTTAATGCTTTAGAAGCACCTGTCAGCAAGAACATCTGCATCCTAATAGTCTATTTTAAGGAAATTTAAATCATCCTTATGCTGACAAGTACAGCCAAATTCCAAATATGTGCATCTCATAAAAGCAAATACATATTCAATGACTCATTAAAATCAAACATTTAAAAAACAGCATGATTCAGGACCCAATACATATTTTTTAAATAATAATATGTCTTAATGAAAGAATTGTATACTGTACTGTATGCAAATATTTTCTCATTTAATAATGATGATCACTGTAAAGATGCCTCTTAATTGAAGGAAAGAAATCATTACACCACATGTCTCACCGCAATTATTTATTCCTCTTTATGAAATACAATGTGTGTATGAGATACTTGAAAACTACCATATATTACATACATAATAGCTAAAATGTTCTTGAAGATTGTAAGCCAAAAGTTATTGTTTTCAGTAAATATTAAAAAGTCTTGGAGTTTTATTCCCCTAATAGAATAATGCCCATTGGTTTGTCATCCCATTGCCCACTGAGTCCCCATACTTCAGAAGGAGGGCAAATGACAGCTATAAAGGAAAGTTTTTTGACTGTCGTATTAGATTTCTTTGAGTCACTGTGTAAAAAGGCCTTGAAAGCTAGCCTTTGTGAAAGATAAAAGTAGTTTCTAAATTCCATAAGCTCCCTTTAAAAATCAAGAGCTAGATTTGGCCAACTCTGATCAAAGAATTTTACTCCAAATCCTTGCTAGAGTGAACTCAGGAGATGATGAAAGCAAAGGTCCTTTCAAATAGGAAGAGAAAGTAAAGAGAATTTTATATCCAGAAAAACTGAAGGCGAACAAAGAAGAATGTGGATGAAACCTGAATCCCTAAAAGGAAAGATTCCCCAATTTCCTGGGTTTCAGGGAGAAGGGTGTGGTGGGTGAAGGCAAAATTATTAAACCCTTGAAGAAATCTCCACATCCCTCAAAAGTTGGGGAAGAATCCAAGATCCTCTTGGTAAAGGGTGAGTCCCTCCCTCCTCCTTCCAGAGATGTTTTGGTAATGAAAGAGACATATTTGATCATCACAATGAGGGTGGAGAGGTTGCTACCGGCCTCTGGCATCCAGTAGATAGAAGCCAGGGATGCTGCTAAACAATCCACAGCGCAGAGGGGAGGCCCCCACGACAAAGAGTTATCTGGCCCAAATTGCCAATAGTGCTGAAGTTTATAAACACTACTCTAGCCTGGTGTTCTGCTTCATTGCACATCCAGTATGTGGCTGTGGCATATAGGGACAAAGGGATTTTTCCAGATAGATTAGCCTGAAATGTTATTCATACAAATTCGTGAGCAGCGTAATAAAGTCCATAGTCAGCAGTAGGGGCTGAAAGTCCAAACTCAAAAGATAAATTGTTTCATTTAGCAAGTGTAGAGTGTTTACTCAGTAAGTACCTGACATTGTTCTACCCTCTAAGGGTACAGCACTGCCTGAACCTGCCACATTTGGTGGAGAAACCAGAGAGATGGAGTACAGGGATGGGGCCGCTTATTCCACAGAAGGTCTTAAGGGATGTTTTCTCTGGAAAGTTGACATGTGTAGAGGTCCAAAGTGAAGAAAAGCTAGTATAAATTTTCTAAGCAGAAATGTGCTTGGTATGTTTGAAGAAGAGCAAGGAGGCCAGTGTGAATGGAGCAGAGTAAATGAGAGGAAGGGTGGCTGAAGATCTCTCTTACGGGTAAGATCATGAGGGAACTGTTGTCTGTGGTGAGGACTTAGGATGTTTTAATGAGTCACATGGAGAGCAGTGAAGGTTTTGAGCATGGGAGTGACATGATATAATTTACACGTTTAAAGGATCGCTTTGCCTATTGTTCAGAGATTATCAGAGGAACGTGGGGGAGAGACTGGAACTGGACTCATGTGATAGTAAGGATGTGGTGAGAGTGGTCTGATTCAGGATATATGTTGATGGTAGGGCTGTACTTGTTGACAGATGGCTCTTTGACAGGACTCATGATAAAGCCAATAATTTTACAAGAATAAAATAGCAGAGCTGTCATTTGTTAAGGTAAGAGTGCTGCAGAATGTTCATGTCCCTTAAAATTCCTATGTCAAAATCTTAATCCCCAATGTGATGGTATTAGAAGGTGGGGCTTTTGGGGGGTGATTACGTCATGAGGGAGGAGCCCTCATGAATGGGATTGGCGACCTTATAAAAGAGACACCAAAGAGCTTGTTCCTTACCACCCCCCACCCCGCGTCCCCGACAGTGAGGATACAAACCAGAAGAGAGCTCTCACCAGGAACCGAATTGTCCACTACCTTGATTTTCAACTTGCCAGCCTCCAGAACTATGAGAAATAAACGTGTGCCCAGCCTGCAGTAATTCGTTACAGCAGTGGGAGCGGACTGAGACAGGGAGAGGCCAGGAAGGAGCGGCTTTCTGTTTCATTTTGTTTTGTTTTGTCGGGGAGGTCAGGCATTTGGTTTTTAATATATTAAATTTGAGAAGCTTATTACATCCAAATGAAATTATTGAATACAAAGTGGGCTAAATGAGTGTGGAGCTTATAACTCAGCTAGAGTAATAAGTCTGAGAGCTGGGAGAATAGCGATGGTATTCATGGCTATGAAACAGGGTACTGTCATCCAGGGTACTGATTCTTGAACTACTTGGGGTGAAAAAGCAGGATTTCATTCAATTCCTCAAGGATTGATATTTCATCGTAACATGTGCGGCCAGTACACAATCTTCACAATGGGGTTTGGCGCCATCTGAACTGAACGATACCCTGTTCAATGACACGAGTCCGTGGATCGAGGTCTCGGATGTTGCAGCAATGTGAAATTGATAAAAATGTTTCCAAACTCTTAATCCCAATGTCTGTAGTTATCTTATTGAGAGCAGCTAAAATCAGTTGTGGTCCAGAACAAGCCTACATTTTCTATTTAATGCTTTGCTTTTTAATATGTGATTAGATTGATATGACTCATAATCTCCATTTTACTGTGTAAAGTAGACATTCTGAGTACTACAAAATATTCAAATACACATGCAAAAATTATGTAGATACGTGTATTTATACATAGCTGTATTTAATTTAGCAAATGTTAGCAAACATGATGAACACCTTAATGTAAATATTAAAGGAAGGGAAATGTTCAGGAAATAGTGGACTAAGAAGATCCAAATTCATGGGAGAAATTACGAAGTTTAATTCAGCCAAATGGTAAAATATTCTATAATGCAAGGGATTGTGGAGAAAGCAACAAAAAAAAAGTGAACAATGGAACGACATGCAAGAAAAAAGGGGCTCAAAGAGCAACAAGTATATTCCCCCGGAGTTCACATTGCTAAAATAGAAGAATCGATTACATAATTAAATGTTTTAAAAAGAGTTGTTTTTAGAACACTGATATTGCTCGAGCATCTAGTACAACTGGCAGCATCTTTTAGTTTTCAACATCCAATCCAAGTAGGTCCCAACACTTCACGTTTGATTGTAATACATTCATTAAATATTTAACTTAAAATTTTTCCTATTGAAAATTCCATAAAGGATTTAGAGCACAGATGCAATTTTAATTCATCTCCTTTGGTTTTTACTTTATTTTGCAGTTTTAAGTCAGATTTCATTTTGTAGGACATACATTGCATGTTCAATTATTTACCATATTGATATACTGTAATGTAATCAGTTCTCTCCTTGTATACTCATCCATGTATTCAGAATATCTAAGAAATTCTATATAAAGCTATTTTTAAGTTACTTTTGTTGTTTTTTGAAACCAGATTATAAGAGTACATATAGATATTTCGTTCTTAGTAAATAGCTGGAAAGAATTTTTGTTTTCTATGAAAATATAAAACTTCATTGGGCATATAGCTTTTTCTCAGCAGTAATTGCTAAGGCTTACATGAATTAAGCACAATCGAGAATTACTTTATCTGTATTATTGCTCTATTTATACTTAGGTAAGTAGCTGCTGTTTGCACTCAATGAATTTTCCTCTCTTTTAGCCATAGTTTAAGATCTTCAAAAATAGTTTTTTATTCTACCAGAGTGTTGACAGCATAGGCCCAGAGATAAAGCAACTTTATGACTGTTACTATGATTACTATTTTAACCAGAACAGCATTTATTGGGTTCTATATTTTCTGAAAGATAGCTTTAGAATATAAAATAAAACACTTTATTGAAAGGATGGGGGATTCATTTGTTCGTTCAATAACGAGCTAATATTTATTACACGTCTACTGTTGAAAGGAATTGTGCTAAGCACTGGATGAGTTAGACACTCTAGATTCCCAAGAGCCTCAGAGCAGGGAGATGAGAGAGCCCCGTGGGCAAGTGAGGGTAATGAAGTTCAGTAAGTACCATGTGCTCAGGGAGCGCTATGTATGGAGTACTCTGTCAGTTCAGAATAAGGTTCAGGAAAAGCTGACAGAGCTGACTTTGTGGAGGCAGGAGGGAAACAGAGTTTAACCAGGATGAATGGGGAGATGCGTCTGTGTTGTTTGTCGGGGGATAGGAGGTGAAGTGGGGAGGGGTGGGGATGGTGGCAGGAGATGACATGAGAAATATAGACGAGTGCCTAATTGGATACGGTCCTATCAGCCATTCAAAGAAATTTAGATTTTATTCCAGAGAGAACTGAAGGGCTTAGAGTGGCTGGGGGTTGGGGGAGAAGGAGTGCAGGGATGGTCACGCAAATAGATGTCGCTTTTGGAAAGATCTCTAACGTTGAATTGAAGAGCAGATGGTCCGGACTGGGAGCAAAAAAGCTATTTAGGAAATTATTCGACTAATTTGAGTGGACCATAAAAGTGTTTAATATTCTTATCTTTTTGATAAAGAATAAAGATAAAGAATACTATCTTTATAATAAAAAATAAAGACTATGAGATCTAGTGTGGAAATACTATGAATATTAAAAGATAAAGACTATTAGATCTAGTTTAGAGATACTATGATGACAGAATTGACAGGATTTGGTGATTAATTATGTTACAGGACATTATTAGAAAATATCCTGAGGGCCAGCAAGCTACTCATGTACATTTTAGTAAACCTCGTTTTTCTAGTTTTGAGAAGTGATTTAAGACATACAAATGGTACTGAAATTACAGGTTGAATTATCTATTTGTGAAAAATGACTAGATACTAAATAAAAATATAACTGATTTATAATTGATTATTCAAGAGTAAGTTTAAAATAGATTAAAACTATTGTTTTCCTCAAACCTTCCCCCATCCTCAGGCCACAGGCACATCTATCTTTGGGGGATTAGGGGCTGGTTAATATCCAAAAGCTCCCTTAAATGGGGCCCACTTTGCTCTTACCATAATGCTATCTTGCTAAGAACTTATGGGTACTTGATTCTAACAAAATTCCCATTGCTATTTTCTGCTCCTAAGCTAACTCTGGGTCCTCTAGACGTCAGCGTTGTGTATTACTGTGACAGAGGAAAGCCACTAGAGGACCTGTCCTATCCTTTAGTTTTTCTGCAGCCTGTCTATCTGGAGCCAGTTGGAGACTCCAGAGAGTTATGCACAGAGAGCATAACTCAACTATAAGTATTGCACATCCTCTGCCACAACCCCCCCCAATTTTATCGGGTGTTGTTAGGTAGAAATGAACGTGGCTGGTAAAGTGAAACCTCACACGCAAATTTAAAACAAGAGCCACAGAATCACAGGTTCGACGTAGGGAGAGTGAAAGGGAGAGGGATCAAGAATGAATCTTGGTATCTGGCTTATGCAACTGGATGCTGTACTTCTAAGTTTTCAGTACAGAACAGCAACAAGTTCAGGGGTCTGCCACGGGGCATGACAAGGCTGGGAGTGAATTCTGTTTGAGTATGTTGGTTTCAGGACCCTGAAGTAAAGTCCTGTAAACTTGTCCTGTAAGCAGTTGGGTACATGTTCTGGAGCTGAGCTGAGGGGATTAGAATAGAGGTGAAACTTGGGAAGTCAGCAACATGTGATTAAAGCCATGGGCCTAAATAAAATTTTAAAGAGTGTGGAAGGAGAAGAGAAAGCAGTGAATGGACGTTTGGGAAATACCAACTTCTCTAGATAAGACAAGTCCACAAGGAGGGTGAGAAAAGCTGGAAAAGAAGTTGGAAGAAATTAAAAGGAAGATATTTTAGGAATCTGGGAATGAAGGGAAGTGTTCAGTGTCACACAAAGGTCAAATAAGTTACTCCGTTAAGTACGTTCACTGGATTTACAATAAGATGACAGAAGATTTGCCAAAAACAGTTTGGTGGAGTGTTTGTGATGGGAGCAAGAAGGTAGAAATAGCACATGAAAATAATTGGCCAAACACTATAGTAAAACAAGGGGGATATTTTAAAATTTAACTGCTGTACATTATTTTTCTAGACATTCCTCAAAACAGCTTTACAATGCCGATAAAATTGATCTCTAATGGTGTGTCAGTAAATCTAGACTATTAGTTTTGAGGAAAATAGATTGTTTTGGTTATTGCTGCACAACATTCTATCCAAAATTTAGAGGCTTCAAATTACAACCACTTTATTATTTCTCATGACTTTGCAAGTAAGGAAGTTGGACATGGCTTAGCAGAGTTGGGACATCCAAGACGGTATCTTCATATATTTAGTGCCTTGGAAGACATGCTTCTCTTTGTAGTCTCTCCTTCATGTCGTCTCTCCAGCAGAATAATCCGATTTGTTATAAAGGTTCTCAGGGATCCCCAAAACACAAAAGTGGAAGGGGCCAGGCCCTTTTAAGATTTAGGTCTGGAAAGGGCACAGTGTCCCTTGTCCTGGCATTGGATTCTGTTGGTTAAAACAAGGAACAGATTGAATATAGGAGAGGATCACACATGGTCATAAAGACTGGGGAGTGTTGATCATTGGGGGCCATCTTGGAGATTAGCTACCACAAAGATTAAGATAAATGTATTCTAATATCTGATATTTATTTTTTTAATGCAGCTTGCAACTATAATTGGGTAGTTTATACAATCAATACATCATTTAAAAATACACACACACACACATAAACACCCACCATAGGTTTCATTTCCTTAGGCAGTAAGAAGAGTTGATTTTTAAAATACCAATACCACAACTGATTTAAAATAAAGTGCTTGAAACTCTCAGTTAACCAGCAAAAGAAAATAACTCAGAAAATTCTCTAGGTTGCTAATTCTGATTAATATATATTAGATCATATTCCTGAGTGATTTCTTTGCTCTGTGTTTTTATACTTACTAAGAAACAAATGGAAAATGATAAAAATATTTTAACACTTATACCTTTCTGGCTAATTTCAGTCACAGTGGATAACCTCTATCTTTTATCTCCCAAATCCCCAAACCTTCAGATAATATTTTGTTGTTTTACTAAAATATAGAATAAGATCATTTCTGAATCAGCAATAAGTTATGTACAGTTTGCAGTTAATTTTGCATCTCAATTTTTAAATGATCTTTCAAAAAGAATACTAGGGCTTCCATATGTCTTATTATATAATTAATTTTAAGGACCATTACTTACGAGCAGCTCTAAGTCAATTCTGGGATGCCAATGAAATTTATACATCACAAGCTATTTGTAACTGGCATTCACTAAGTTGTGCTCCTAGATATTAAAATATATATATAATATATATATATATATATATATATATATATATATATATATATATATATATATATATATATATATATATATATCTTCCTTAAATAAAATTATGGAAAAAAAACTGACGCAGTCTCCAAAACTTTCTTCTCTAATCTCCAGAGAAACATAGAAAATTCTTAAAAACATACTAAACTTACACCACTCTATTTCTTATAGACTTGAAATAAAGAGCCTGACTTGAAAATTTCACTCCAGCCAATTGATTCTGTGGGGTGGGTGGGTGGGGCTATTGATTGTCTGAGATGCTGCCTTAAAAGAAAATAGCTCTGAGAGATTGCCATCACTGATATGTACTAAGAAAGGGCAGAGACCAAGTTGTCAGGGAAAACTTTGGCTCTCAAAGGTTTCCAGAGCAAAGGTGTTTCCTAAAGGCCAAGAAAAATATCTGTTGTGTGTACAGAGCAAGAAATCAATGTGTGAAATCCAGTTTCTGCAGGAAAGCTTTATTATTGTTAGATTTTGACAAAGATATCTCAGGCTGGTGGCTCTTAGTCTTCACCAACCATGAAAAAGATTGTTAGACTCAATGTTTTAAAATATTATTTATTTATTGCCAACATTTTAAAATTACCATTTTTTATACTAAAGTCCTGATATCAAGAATCTCTTAAAACACTAGCTTATTTGGCCACATTGCCTCCAAACTCACAAGTGGCCCACCTCATTCCATTATGTCCACTGTCTTCTGATGCGTGTTGGCATTTGATTTTGAGACCCTCAACTTAAGGAAGTGCCAGAAAAATTATGTGAAACTTGAAAATAGGTAAAATAGATCACTGGGTATGATCTCATTGCAATGCTGGGTTTGATTCTCTGTTTACTAGGTTATTTTACACCTCCGTGATGGCTGAGAGTAAGAGAGTGACTTGTAGATTTTTGTCTAGTAGAGATAGTCTCATAAACTGAGGTTACTTGTGTTGAATATGAAACTAATTTCTGTTCAGTGGAACAGACAGCCTGAAAGTTTATGGTTTATTTCTCTATTAGACATTACCCAGTTTTTTAGCTCTTTCAAAAATATTATCTTAATGTACATTTATTAAGTACTCTCTATATACCTAACTCCTAAATGTACCTAAATGTACAGTTTTAATATCTTAAGAGTCCCCTCATTAATTAATAAGTTAAACAAAACCTTGACTAGTGTTTAGTTTATATTTGTCTAGAAGTCATAATCTTACCTTATTAAAATTAGAATTTAACAGAAGAAATTAAGCCAATCAACCCAGTTATCTGATTTGTTTAAGTAAATGATTCTGTTTTCTTACTGCGCTTTGCTGGGATTTAGTTTCCACTCTACTTGATATTGTTTTGTTTGTCCGTCAGTCAACAAACTGTTATTGATGACATTCTATGAAGACACAGTCTAGCCCTCAAGAGTTCAAAGTAAGATGAATGAGAAATATTAAAAAGATAATGATTATAATGCAAAGTGTTCAATGTGGAGATAGATATTCACAAGATGTTATAGAGAATGAAGGAAAATTGTGTGCCTAAACTGACTATGGGGGGATTAGCAAGGCTTCCTAGAGGAGATAATTAATGGACTTCCACATAAGGGATGAGTGGGTGTCATATAAGTAAAAGAGAAACAGAAATTCATTCCTGCAAGAGCAAGATACAGCCATTGCTTGGAAGGATATGTGCAGGAGAGGGGTGAGTGGGGATGATAATAAATGAGCCTTTCATTTCTTAAAGAGAACCAAGGACTAACAGATAAAGTTATTTAGGTTGGATATGGAAATGAATCAGTCGGGATTCCAGTTGATTCTGTACCCTATTTACCCAATCTGGAGCTCATTTTGTTTCTTAGACCTGAAGTTGTCTATATTTATGGGATTTCATATCATAATTTATCTCAATAAATTACTTTAAAATTGGAGAGAAACTCAGTTCTTGGAGGAAGGAAATTGATCATCCAAGGTCTTTCTTGAATTTTTAATTCATACCCAGATCTCTAGCAGATGTGAAAATGCTACATTAACTAATAAATTCTCTACAGAAAAATACTTTAATAAATCTGATTACGTTGAATAGTTACAACCACTAATGCGGAAATGGGAATTTATTCTGCCAGGACTAGGTATTCAAAAGACCTTTAATCATGTTCTCTGGGACCAAGAGATACTGGGCTAAGTTTTGAAATATGAAAAATTTAAGGGTACCCCGTTGCTTTTCACTTTTCAAAAAAGGAGAAGCTCCTTTCTTCGGGAAATTATAAGTGTCTATAATGCTTTTATATTTATCTAAGAGCTATCGTTCATCCAGTAATATTTTTATGTGTTTCCAAATGGCTTTAAATCCATTTATATCAAAGAGTGTCAATGTTGTGTTTTTACGACCATGGATATTCATAATTTGCTTATGAGGTTTTATCATACTCCAACATACACAGCTCCTGCATCCTTTCTCATTATTTATACCTTTAGATCATAGGCAAATCTCAGTAAAAGTCAGTCAAATGGCTTTGATTTGGGAGGCATTACAATGTAAAGAAATGACTTGAAAGAAAGAAAAAGCTTAATACAGTTGGATAAATCATAAATTTCTTGACGACCTTAATCTTAAGCTAAAATTTTAAAGTTAGAACAATTTGTTGTTTTCTCATCATAGTATTAGTATTGCAGTACGAAAAGGAAAAGCTGTTCCCTATAGATATGATTCCAAGCACCATATAAATAGCAAAGAATTATTTTATAGTAGTTTCAAATGCCTAGGAGCATATGGTAACCTAAGCAAGAAGGAGTTGCTCACAAAACCACCATTGGGACTGACAGTTTCTATATTGTTTTCAAGGATTCCTTCAGAATTCTCAACTACTCAATTATTGAATATGATTAAGTCAAGGTCAGCCATCAGCCAACACAATTCATTCATATTTATTGAGCACCAATTATATGGCAGTTGATGGGAATATAAAGATAACCTACATAAAAGTAACAGTTTTCTTCAAAAAGTCAGACAAGTAAATTAAGTATGAAAGAACATTTTACTGTCTGCTGTTATAGAGGTCTGTACAAGGTAATAAACTAAGCAAAGAGAAAGGCAAAACTAACTCTGCAGAGGGGATGTACAGTTGGAGAAACTGCTCAAAGATGTCACTTTAAATTGAATTTTTTTTATGATGGACGACAGGGGTAGCAGCATTCCAAACTTGAGAACTTGTATGTATGAGAGATGGAGTCATGAGAAAACAACCAGTAAAAGGAACAACAGGAAACAAATGAACCATAGAGTTCAAAATTGCTAAAGCAGGGGCCGCCCCGTGCCGAGTGGTTAAGTTCACCAGCTCTGCTTCAGCGGCCTGGGGTTTCGCAGGTTCAGATCCTGGGCGCCGACGAGGCGTCACTCATCACGCCATGCTGAGGCGGTGTCCCACATGCCACAATGAGAGGCACTCGCAACTCAAATATAGAACTATGTACTGGGGGGCTTTGGGGAGAAGAAGAAGGAAAAAAAAAAGACTGGCAACAGTTGATAGCTCAGGTGCCAATCATTAAAAAAAAAAAAGTTGCTAAAGCAGAGGGTACAAGATGGATTAGGAATAGAAGATGAATTTGGAAATATAAATGAAAACAGATTTTGAAGGGTATTGAGTCCCAGATAAGGCAATTTTGGCCCTTATTTTGTAGACTGGGTTACGGAACACATGCCCAGAGCACGAAAATATCCCAAAGGTGTTAATATGTCACTGGACACTTAGGAGACAGAAAAAATATTGTTTACTTTATGCCCTTTCCAGGTAATTTGTATGAGGGTTTGGAAGAAATGGTTCAAAAAGTTGCTTGGTGTGGAGCATGAGGTCACCAATGGGTTGTAGTTGAATGACAACAGCTGGCTTAAACATCTTTGGAGGTGAGCCAGCAGTGGGTCTTCCACACAGTTTCTATGGACGCTATCCACCGTCTTCTCTAAATAATCAACAGGTATTTCAAGAACAGTTTAAAGGATAATCAAAATATTGAATTCTGCTGTGTTCACTTAACTTCTTAGAATCTGTCTTCTAAAAAATGGAAGAGGTCACCTTTAACATCATTTTACATCTTGCTTTCGAGCTGCTTCCTCTGAAGTCCGTCATTTGCTAGCTGATAGGAGCATAGCGTATTATTCGTCACTCACAGACACAGGAATAATCCCTGAAGGTGGAAATGTAAGATGGTAGGGATGATCTTTAGAGTCCTTGAAGACCGTGCTAAAGAGACAGGCAGTAAACTGGTTGTGGCGGCTGCCTATCCAGTCTTCAAGCATTTAGCCATCACTCATCAAACTTTCTGCCAGCCAGGAAGCTAGGCACATAGGCAGTCATCTGCTCTGCTCGCTTAGAAGGTCCTTTTCTTAACCTGTATGAGCTTCTGCTCCAGGAGAGAAAAAACTTGTTTCCCTCCTGAAAAAAACAATCCATATATATTATATCACTGCACTTTCTGCTTCTCTTTCTTCAGGGTTATAAAATTTCTCTGGAAGGGATCTGTCAGTCAAATCCATAAAATCCAAAGTCCAAAATTGAATAAACTGAGAGGAACGTATTAGGATTTCCTGATAATTATTATAAAACAACGTATGAAATAGCTCATTATGCAGCAGTCTTAGGTAAGAAGACCAAAGGAAGCAAATATCACTCCTTCCTCCCAGCACAGAAATAGACAATACAACACAGAAGTTATGAAACAAGTGCATTCATATTAACTATATACAGATCAGATCATAAGATCCCCTAAGTGTAAAACATGTTTATGGGCAATACATGGATTTTTCCCTGCCAATTTCTGGCACTATGATCTATTATAACTTTACATATGAATTTATATATATGATATGTTTACAAAAACCTGAGTTTTGTTTCTGCGTCTATAGATTAAAATTTCAACATGCGAGTCCTCAAGAAACTTATATTTGGAAGTATATACCTGGAATATTTTTGTAAATAGTCTATATGTGTTTTTGCATATATAGATTAAAATTTCAACAAGTGAGTCCTCAAGAAACTTACATTCTGAAGTATATACTTGGAATATTTTTGTAAATGTTGTTTTATTCTCTAAAGTTATATAACTTACACACAAAACAAATAAATCACTAAAGGAATTATATAATATAATTCCTAGCTTCCTGTATGGCAAGATGTTTGATGAATGATGGCTAAATGTTTGAAGATTAGATATGCAGTCACTATAACCAGTTATATTTTCTCATCTCTAATCTCTTAACTTGAGATTGAAATATCCTGGTGAATTAAAGATGACCACAAATTCTGTGACACCCTTCCCATTGAGAAGTGGAGTCTATGTCTCCACCTCTTGAAAGTGAGTGGGCTCTGCTTCAATCAATAACATTGCTGTGGGAAGCAACACAGTGCTGACTATGTAGACCTGTGGCGATCTATGGAGAGGCACATCTGGAGAGGAACCAAGGCCCCAGCTGTTCCTCAGCTGGTAGCAGTGTTAACTCTCCAGCCATGTGTGGAAACCTCTTGGAAGAGGCTCCTTCATTCCAAGTGGAGGCACTTCACTTGATGCCACATGAAACAGAAGTGTGCCATTGCCACCAACCCTGCCCAAACTGTGAATTCATGAACAAACAAATGTTGTTGTTGTTTCAAGCTACTAAGTTTTGGGGTAGTTCATTATGCAGCAATAGATAACTGGAAATCATATTTTTGGCAAAAACATTAATAGATGGATAGAAATGGCAATGAGGATTAGAATGGGTATGAAGTTTATGTAAAATTATATCACAAACATTGCCAGCAATACAAAAATAGTGATACTTAGAACAGGGATAAAAAATAGATACAAGTTCTTGTGCCAACTTCATAGATAAGTTGTGGCTTCCTGAATTGTTATGTTGACAAGCATTCTTATGACAGCTGGTTTCAGTGGGAAACCTGATGCTAAGTGATTAGTACATGTGTTTGTCATTAACGACCTTTAGTGACTTGCCCATTTTGGGTGTTGTTATATTCAGGTGAAGAGATCCTCCATGATGCCATTTTACTATTAAAAAAATTCACCAGAAAGATAAGAACAAAAACTATTAAAATTCATTCAGACACTTGGACTTGCCAAAACAATATACATAGTTGATATTTCAGCTATGCTGAGAATTTTGGTGAAATCTATCTTCTGAGTAATTTCTGACTTTTTCTCACCTAAGATATTACATATTTTCAGCTAACGTACTGGGTAAAATGTTGTACAGTCTTTTAATTCCAGGACTAATATCAATTGATAATGTCTGATCACAGTGAAACATATTGCTGTCGGGGCCACGGGTAGGTGAATGAGGTCTACCAGGTTTGAAACAAAGTCATTGTCATTTCCAAAATGTTCAAAAACCTACAGAAAATTTTACTTACATAAGGACTAATGTAAATATCAAGATTCAGTTCTTCTGGTTTGGTTTATTGAACTTCTTTTTAATAACTTTTGTAGCTCACATTCATCAGAAATTCTGATTGAAGTTATACAAGCTTCATTAGCAGAAGTGGAAAATTAATTATAACTTAATAAATGAGACTCGATAGTAAAATCTTTGAAAACATTGTATCTTTGGGTGAAAATAGACAACATAAGCGGTAGTTGACAGGAAAAAAAAATTGGAGCTATTTTTACATCGAAAGGACAACGGTGGAAATGAAGGTGAGCGCCTGACCTAGATTCTGCATCTTTTCTGCCTTTAACTCTCTGTGGGGCTTTGGGCAATCACTTCACCACTTCACCTATCTTCTCATTTGAGGAGCCAGGACAGTGATTCCAGACTTAACTCACTATTTTTAAAAGGCTGAAATACAATAATGTGCAAATTAAAATACTTTAGAGATCTGTAGACACCCTATGAACGTGTACTGGTAGGAGACAAAATGGGGGCCCTGGCTTTCTTATGTCCTTTTCTGGGTATGGAGAACTTTGGGACACAGGTGGCATTTTCATCTTTGCTTCCAATGAAAGTTGGAATTTTGGAAGAGAAAGGATGCTGTGGGGTATGAATATCTGGCTAAATTGCTGGCTGGCAGCACTGAATGCGATTTGGCTTTTTATCTCATGAATAAACCCAGAGTGATAGGCGCTTGGCTAGGGCACCTGAGAGCTTCTAATGAGAGCAGAAAGGAAATGTCTGCCTAGAGATGTGCCAATTTCATCAATAAGACTCAGATCTGAATCAGAATCAGAGAGAGGGAAAAGTCTCAGGTAAAATTATACAACTAGATACCAAGAAAGGTATGAGGAATGATGAAGAAAGTATAATCAAGACAGACATGTCCAGTAATTTACATGATAATATAATAGGAGAGGCCTTCAGAAAAACTTGCTATGGTCTCTGTTGTATAAATACTAAGAATATGTGATGAAGAACAAAATATTCTGATTTTAACAAATGGATGTAAACATAAAATTATAGATACAATCAAGACTCAAAGATCAGGATTCAACTAGAAATTGATAGTGGGAATGTACACTTTAATAGGAAAAGATCATTCAGAATGAAACAGTTGATGGCAAGTATATTTTGTATAGAAGAAAAGGATGAGAGCATCAATTCACTTTAAAAGTGAGCAATTACAAACTGCTAGAATATTAGATTAAAAATTAGAAAACAAATATTCATGGATCAGGCACTCGCCATATTCCCCCATATTATCCTCCTCATGTATCTGTGAGCCAGGGATTAACAGTCTTATTGCACATAGCTATAGATATCTACCAAAAATGATTATGGTACTGCCATTAGTTTTGTTTGTTTTAAAGTTAAACGATGACCACAACAAAAAACAATAGAACAGATTTTGGCAACTTTGAACGTGAGGTTGGGTGATATTTAGGTATAAGAAATATTCCTAGTTTTTTGGTAAAAAGTTAAAAGAAAGTGGGCAGAAGAAGAGAGAAACTTAGAGTCAGAGAAATTCTGAAAAATTAGGAAAGTACTGCCAAAAAACTAGGAGACAAACAAACAAACAAACCCTCCTTTGGCTTCTGGCTTTAAATTTTTCCTTTTTAAATCAACGTCGGTTTTAGGGTTAAGGAGTGCATTAAGATATAATCCATCAAATTTTTCTAAAGGCAGCCAGAACAAAATTGGGTTAAGTTTACAAAAACTTGTCTTAGAGTAATTCATACCTTAATGCATTTATTCTTGAAATCTAAGAAACATAGAGAAAAGAATGCGCGTGCGTGCGCGCGCGCGCGCACACACACACACACACACACACATTCTCTCAGGGAAAAAAGCCTAAGGAAGTATGACACCTTCCATCCTGTGCAAACTAAGCGCAAATGTTACTGAAGAGCTTAGTTTATGATTGTTGAAAAAAACCTTTTCAGTGACAAGTCAGTTGTCAAAACACTAATAAAACACAGTCTAAGAGAATATGGTAATTAACAAAATGACAAATATAATCACTACATATTCTCTTTGGCTCTTTTCTATCCCTATTCAACTGTATTGCTTTCTTTGCAAAAGGAAGTTATGAAGGTAATAAGAATTGCTGCAACTTCCCCTGTAAGATTAAAATCTTAAATAATTAAAGTTGCCCATTTATATTCTCTACACTTATTTATTGCTCCTGCTTTGTTTAGGGGAGAGTAGAGGAAGCAGCTAGATTCACACAAAGGCAACATGTGTGCATTTTTACATCAGATACACAAGTGCTTGTTTTGCCAAATTCTTACCACTTTTGAACTCCACACAATACCATACATTGAATCTACCCAAGCGTGACTTTTCCCGTGGAATTATTTATGACGCCTGCCTCTTTGTTATTTTTGCTTCTTGCCATTAACATAAGAATTATTTTTTAATATTTTTCTTATGCAAAAGAAAAAAGCTATATTTGATAGAAGCTGAAAGCTTTTTGTCGGAAGGATTAACAATACAAACAGCCAAAGATGTTACGGATAACGTTAGCATTTAGAAATGAAAATATGCTTCCATTTTATTTACATTATTTCCGCTTCCCCTGAAAATCATTTTTCCCCTAATAACTACAAAACCACTCAGCACCTAACTATATTAAATATAGCCAACATAACCAATTAAAGGATTTTGTACATTTTTTCCATGTGAAACATCATTCTGGGGTCTGTGAGTATGATGATAAATAGCCATGTAAAAAGTCTCACTAGATCCTTGATCATAAATGCTTTTCTGAGCTTATCAAATGCAGTGATTAAAGGTTCTCCTTTTATTAGCTATAGCTGATATCAAAAACTGTAAAAATTTTTAAGGAAACTAGGAAAATAAATTATAATCTGACCCAGAAGTTTTTAGAATGATCATAATTATAATACTTTATTTTGAGCAGCACTCTATCATTTACAAAGTACTTTGCTCTCTGCTTCCTCTCACTCTCTCCTGGATGCCATCCGTGGCACTCTACTTCTCGTGCTCCAGTGGGCCCTGTACTCTCCCATCCCTGTTGCGCAATGTCTGTATGCATCACCTAAGCGTAAACCTTGCAAGTATGAGACCAAGCCTCCCTGAAAGGAGCATGGTACTCTCCATCCCTAGAATAGTGTCTGGCCTGTAGCTGGTGCTCAACAAATACTTACTGAATTGGAATGTCTCACTGGGTTCCCAGGACAGCACTATGAGGCTTACAGATGCCCTAGAAGATAAGGCACTTTGATGGCATCACACAGATGATAGCTAACATTTTTTCATTCTTCCGTTTCTCCTTGTCAGTCTCCCTGTCCCTTCCATTTTAGCTGCAATAGAGCTGCAAATATATACAGTGCATGAAAGGAGCCATCTGTTCATTTCTGCTAACTTAGTTTACCCTGAAATAATCTAGTAATCTTTCCTATTCACACATAGCTATTATCAGCATGGTCTATATATAATATGCAAATCTTCTATCTGGAAAAAGTGAATTCAGGTCAATTGTTTCTCTAATAGATGTATCTCCAGTGTCTTGAGAAACTTCTTAAGTAAAACTTCAGTGAAATGTTTACTTAACAAATGAATTTTATTATTAAATAAAAAATTTCTACAGCTGTATTGATATAAAGATTCAATGACAGCATTCAGGGTGTCTATTATTTTATCTCTTGACTACCTCTTAGTCACAGAGGTAGAGATTGTAAAATTCTTTTTAAAATCTGGTCTTAGTTCTTCCAACACAATATAGAATACCTCTTCATAATTTTAATCAGTTTGACTCCATGACTCTCATTAGCCTTGCCCCACATATATTACCTGTTCTTATGCTTGAAAAGCTGAATTTTAAAATCTTTTAAAGGCAGATTTAGCACTAAAGATTAGTAGTGTCATCTTTAAATTCAAATAATCAGAGTAAATAAATTGATTTCTTAAGGCTTGAATTCTTCCATTTTTAGCTTATTATTTTTGCAGATCAATGGTAGTACCTTTCCATCAAATGTCACTTTCCTCTTTGGAGCCATCATCCCATCTCTTATGCTGTTATATTAAGCCTAGGGGTCCACAAAGACAGTAAGTGATACCTAAAATATCACCTATTGATTGGTGAAACCTGATCTAAGCGATGGGAAAAAATTCCATAAAGAAAATAGGAATACGTGTGCACACACATTTTCCTGTAAATTTCTCTTTATCTATGAGCTCTGCTACAGAATGAATGTTTGTGTCCCTCAAAATTGATATGTTGAAGCACTAATGTGATGCTATTTGGAGGTGAGGTCTTTGGGAGGTAATTAGGTCATGAGAGTGGAGGCCCCATGTTGGGATTATTGTCCATATAAGAAGAGGACAATAATCCTTTCTCTCCACCATGTGAGAATACAAAGAGAAGATGGCCGTCTGTAAACCAGAAAGAGGGGTTTCACCAAGAACCCGGTCATGCTGGCACCCTGAACTCAGACTTCTAGCCTCTAGAATTGTGAGAAACAAATGTTATAGCAGCCTGAACTAAGACAGGCCTCATAACTTAAAAGATTATTTTCTTTTAATTCCACTCTTATACCAAACTTCAGGTTGAAAAAAAAGTTTAGGATCTACTTAGTATTTACACAAAAAGGGCTAGAAATGAAGGAGGTTGATAAGGAATCAGATAAGGAAAAACAGAGTTGCGTATACATTATGTAGGTCAGTTTAAATTATGGTATGGTATAGAATAAAGAACTAAATTACCTCATCCTATTCATCAATAAAAAAATAACGATTTTTTTTTTTAAATTGCAATTTCAAGTTATATGAGTGTCTTTGTCTCCAGAAGACTGTAGACAATGTTTAGAAAAGTCTGTTTTAGGCATGTGGCATGGGCTTTATAATATTGACTTAGAGCTATGATTTTACTCTTTCATGTACAAAGATTCATAGGTAGTCAGATCCATAGAATTTCAGTATGTTAACATATAATTGAATCCTTGTCATGAAAACAATAATTCATATCACTCAGTAAATGAATCAGTCCACAAAATACAGACTCAACTCTCTCTTTTGTATTTATGGGTTAGTTTTTATAAACACAAACAAACGAAAATGTAGGCCATACAATATTCTGTCTTTGGATTCTATAAGTGAAATAGACCAAGTAGGTGTAACCCACTAGCTGAAGACTGCCCTAAATTAGGACACTGACAGAGATAGGAAAATAATTATTCATTCCTATAGAGTTTCTATTAGCTCTGCGTCTAGGCTCTACGAAGCAAATTAAAAGGGAACTGTCTGGACACCTTCCTCTCCCATTCTTTTGAAACTCTGACACAATTTTAATTTCCATAAAGCACTGAATGCTTAATTTTATCTCAAATTTTATTGAACGTTATAGTGACTGGGCCACTAACATAAATATTAACAATGAGTCTGTTTTTGGAGTAATAATAATTAAGAATCAGATGACTGTTTCAATTAAAAATGTCCTATTTATGTAATTAAAGTTCACTGAGCATCAGTATTAATCAAGATAGGTCATGAACTATGGCTTGTTACTTTCAAAAAAAGATATTTGAAATAATAAATGATGCTTCAAATATAGATGAATGATTTTACATATTAGCAGAAGGCAGAACAACTTTTGATCTTTTGGCTAGAGCCATTATTTTTTTAATCATTCTGTCCTGATGTTTTTAACTCTTTCAGTGAAATTATTAGAACTCAACAGGACGGGTTTTCATAAGTAAATTGTGTGCATTGGCAGCATGTGGTTATGGATTTGAGAGGACTTGAGAAGACAGAGACTCAGGAACACATACATTTGCTGTATGCCTACCAATTTTTCTCTTCATTGCTATGAATTCCTAAATTAAAATAAATCTAGTTGTGCTGAGAATTAATATTCCAATGGGAAAAAAAACTATTCAGTAAACCTTCCCTGGAAAATTTAACTAAACCTTTAACACAGAAAAACATTTTATTTCCTGAGAATTGCCACTAACAACTAAAGGAAAAAGAATGGTAATGTAATTAATTATTAAAAGTTAAACTAAAAGCTTAAATATAACTTTAAAAATGATCTTTAAAATTATTGGAAACACCTAAATGGAAATGCTGTGCAATAACACTGAAAAGAATAATATGCTATATTCCAGCTTTAAAATAAATAAAAATTTTGAAAAGGAAAATATACAAACATATTCATGGGTGAAATAAAGTTCACTCATTTTTCTAATTAATTTTTTATTGAGGTAACATTGGTTTATAACATTACGTAAATTTCAGGTGTACATCATTATTTTCGACTTCTGCATAGACTCCACTGTGTTCACCACCAAAAGTCTAGTCGCCATCTGTCACCATACAAATGTGCCTTTTTACCCCTTTCATTCTCCCAACTCCCTAAAGTTCCTTAGTTTATTACGTTTATATAAAACAACTTAACAGTTACAGAAGTTAAACAACACACTAAATGAATAAAAAGCACAGAAATCAGTTCAGCAAGCACAAATGACAGATTTCAGTACTTTCTGGGGCAAATTTTTATATTGTTTTGTTACTGTTTTTCTTTAGTTTTTGGACTATTTGTATTTTCTGTTTATTGCATCAATGTATTTTTTTTTTTGTTTTTCAGAAAACCATATCAATTAAAATAATCAAATTTATTGCCAAATATTTTATCTTCACTGTTTTGTAATTTTACGAGTGCTTTCAGTTTTTATCAGTTAAATTAGTGAGCAAACTGCAAAGTTTCTAAAGCAGTTTTTTAACTGAATAGTTTGTCATATTTCTTCATTTTCCCTTATAAATTCTTTCTTCTAATTCTCTATGTTTTTAAATTCTTGAGTGAATAATGAATTTATTTTTTGAACAAAAGCAGTTAAAGCTAAAACTTTATCCCAAAGAAAGCTTTAGGCATAATCCATAAAGTCCTGAGACATAGAGCTCCAGGTTTCATAATCTTTTCAATGATTGTTCAAATTTTGAGTTTTTATTTCTCCAATGATGGATTAGAAACTTATTTTTAAATACCAAAGAGGTTTTGAGGCGGGTGGTGATGGCAATCTATACATTTTCAAAATTTATTTCTATTTTCATAATATTCTTATTCTTGAGGTACAAACACATGACGTCTATATCTGATTTGTAATCTATCAATTTTCTTTGTGACTCAAGTGATCAAGGTATGCTTAATGAAGATGTAGTCTCTCATTTTTACGTCATATAAAGAAAGATTCTTAATATTTTGAATAATATTATTTTTCTTTTTTATGTCCTCGATTTGTACATTAACACTTTCTATTAACAATTAACTTCTATAAAATCTCCATGTATTTTATCTTTTTTGATGTATATATTGTATGCCAATTAGTACATAGACTTTGTGACACACACATATTATTTATAAACACTCATTTAGAAGTATAAAATGGATCCTCTTTTTCTTGTTTACTGCTTTTATGTTTTTTGCTTTTAATATATTATTCATTCATTCAAGAAATTTTTTTGAGTGCCTACTATGTGCCAGACACTCTTCTAGGTGTTGTGAACTCAACAGTGAATAATATAGACAAAAATTCCTGGTCTCCTGGAGCTTGCATTCCATGATTTCTGTCTTCTTTCTTGTTGCTTTATCTGATTAAATGTGTCTAATTATAATGCCTTTTGGTAATGGTTTTCCATAATATGTTGCTTTGTCATTTTAATAGGTCTTTCACTATATATAGGTGTGTATGTATTATATATTTATGCATATATTATTTAACTTTTCAACACATTCTGACAATCTTTTTCATTTTGGAAAACTTTAAATGATTTGCATATAAATCATTTACAATCCATACTGTGTTAATGGATATCTCTGCCCTTGTATTACTCATTGTGTTTCCTGTTTTGTGAAATATGGATACTGTTCTGCTTGCTTTTAATCACTAATATTAAGTGAAGGTTTTAAGGATATTCAATTCTACTACTTTTTAGGAACATATGTAGACCCAAATTTCTCTAAATATTATGAACAATAAAATCAACTCTTTCCAGAACCCCTACCCTAGGCATGGTGATGAGGTTTTTCACTTCTTTCTTCCCAAATTTACACAGCAAACACTTACTTTCGAGTCTTAGATAAGGTGATCTGGAATTGCAGATTTAAAGTTTCATTTCTGTACTGTTATCACTTCAATTTGAAGCTTTCTATTCCAGAAAGTTTTCATTTTGTATTTAGTGTACACACACTTTGCAAAGTTTGCAAAAATTGTCTAGATTTAACCTACATCTAAATTCAATATTCAGTTCAAGTCATTTGAAGCGGGATTTGTTCCTTCATATTTGTGAATTTTTATGCATCTTCTTGTCAGCTTCAGTAACTTTTTTAGGGCTTGTGTTTTTTCTTAGTTTTTGAAAATTGTGGAATATCTTTCTGTTGTTTTCACTGTTGGAGCAACAAATTGTCTAGCTGTGGAATTATTGAATAGTAAATATTTCCCCTCAAAGTTCTATGGATCTTTCTTTATTATAATCTGTCATTTAGTAGTGTGGAGGATTTTTAAATTTTTGTACAAATTATTGAGAATTTGTATTATACCTTTCACCCACCTTGGATGCATTTATGTATTATATTTATTTCTTAAAATTCACAAGGATGGCATGGGGTTAGTTATCAGGATTTTTTTTTTTTGTAAACACACAAAGCTTTCATTAAGAGCATTGTGAAATCCGTTTTATTCCCAGGAAAATTTTTCTACATTGTAAACCTTTCAAAGGAAAAAATCTTGTCATATCCATTTTGTATCCTCATTGTCCAGCATGGTGACAGCCATATTAGTGGGCCCAAATATGTTGTTGATTCATATTTCTAGCAAATCTTTGATTACTATTTCTTCTCTATTTTTAACCAGTGATGTATCTGGATACCCATTGCTGCCCTTCATACGTAGTTTTTTCATAAGTTTAAAATCTGTCATTACTCTTGGCATTGCTGATGAACTTGTAAAGTGGAACCTCATATCACTCATTTAGTTTCTGCAGTATTTCTCTCCAATGTGCATTTACTCTCTCCAATATAACTTTTAGCTCTACTTAGCAGTTTTAGTTTTCTTCCTATTTTAGACATTGCTTTTCTTTAGGTCTATTCTTTGTATTTTAGTCTCACCCTGATTTATCTTTATCTCTGTCCTTATTTAACAGAAGCAGAGACAGCAATTCCTTTATTTCCACTGTTATGAGATGTTTCTGTCTTTACTGTTGCATAAGTAATGGAAATTTGGTTGGACAAGAATGCGTGTTGGATCATCATCTTGCTGCTATCTATTGGGGAAATCAATATTTGTGACTCAAGACTATACGCCGGTAAACTATACATCATCAATGGTGGCATTTGATCTTTCACCCCAATCTAGGGTCTCAATGCCCATCTCACCCAAAAGAAGTAAGTGGAAGATGCCTGACTAATTAAAGACCTCCATGAAAACCAGGCAGGACCTTAAGACAATTTTATAAGCCCAGCTTCTTTATTTTATGGTTTCTGGATTTCAAGAAAACATTGTATTTGAGGAAAAACTTTGCCATGTTTAAATAAATCTCAAAATTTTGAATCTCTAAGAAATATTAGATATCACCTAATTCTGCACTCTGTTTTTATAAATGAGGCATGGAGAAATAAACTCATGCATATTTTATTTTGACGAAACCAATACTGTTTTTTTGGATTTCCCCATAGAAAGTACATATTCTAATGTTCAGGTACTTAAGATCTAGTGTCATGTGAGTAGAATTAGAATTGTTTCATATGACATAGGTCTACTGGATGGCAGTTCAAAGAAAACAGATTTGGCTCAATTTTAGAAGGATTTTTTAAAGAGTTCCTTGGAATCTATTCAGTTCTAATAATTACTTGACTAGTAACAAAAATGGTTTCTTATAAACATGTCTTGAAAATTAATTTTGTTCACTTCATGCCTTCGACAGATTTAGGAATATCATTCAAATGCTGCTGGTTTATTATGCAAAGACAAAGCTAGAATTCTGCAAACATATCTCTGAAGACATTTCTGAAGTTATTAAGGCCTTGTGAATCTGAGGATAATATTTCATCCACTGTCTTTTCAGGCATCAGATTAAAATACAATAAACCAAATCCTAAGCCCTCTGTGGGTATTGAGGTTTCAGAAAAATGACAAAAATCTTTTTCTCCTTCTAAAATATAAATAAATGGGAAAACCAAGAACAACAAAGATATTTTTACTTGTACACCTAATGGTCAAGAAGATATTAGAAAATATGTACCTTATGCCTCCTGGTTGGAATAATAATGAGGGGAAGCCTAATACAGAGATAAAGAGCTCAATATCTGGCCCCTACATTCAAATTCCTATTCCATTGTTGAGCAGATGTTTCAACTCAGGTAAGTCATTTAAATTCTCTGTGCCTCACTCCTCAGATCTGGGAAATGAGAGTGAAATGGGGCCAACTTGCATTAACTATACTCAGTTAGTTGTCTGTTCACAAAAGTAGTTAGACAATGCTTTACTAAAATCTACCCTATGGATGACATCTTGGATGCTTGGGTCACCACAGTAACAGGTCCTTAAGTTTTTCAGGAACTGAGAGTTGACTCCTTGTCCAGTTCAGACTGGTTAAGACCACCAACTCATCAACTGGGCACGCACAGATGACCAATAGGTGACCCTTTGACGTCAAGGAGCTGAGAACTCCACCCTCAGGTCATGGGAATGCCGCCATTTTGTGAACGTGTGTCCTGTGAAGAGCCATGAAACTTGACTGTGCTTGTGCAGATCACCAATTCCCTCACTTCTCCTTACCTTCAATCATCTATCTCCACGCTTCACACTACCCTCCCCGTGATCCCATAAATATCTCTAATCCTCATTTTTCAGGGAGGCAGCTTTGAGATTGATTCTCCTGTCTCCTCGGTTGGCTGCCTTGTAAATTAAATCCTTCCTCTGCTGCAAACTCCTCATCTCGGTGATTGGCATAATTGTGCAGTGGGGAAAACGAACCTGGTTCAGTAACAGGAGTACTGACTTCACAGAGTGTTTATGAAAATTAAATGAGCTAATTCCTGTAAAACACATATAAGAATATCTGTAACATAGTTAATGCTCAATAAATACTACATATTTTTATCACTATTACAAGCTTGGTAGAAAGTACAAGAGAATTTATAAAAAATGAGAATAATGAAAAATTGATTCAACATTTTCTCTTTAAAATTTATTAAATATAATATTAAAAATAACTTGGAAAAATGCTCAGTAACATGATATATCACAGTTGGCAGTATCTTATATGAACTGAAGCACTTGATTTTAATTTTTAAAAGTTGAGCATAGTTTTAAATGCTCTAGAAAAGGATGGAAAGAGAGATCATCTTCGATGCCACTGCCTGTCTATTGGTAGCTGTGACTGGAATTAATTTGTGAGAAGAGTTTTGAGTTAGATTGACTCAAGTATGCAGTGATGGACGAGTGATGCCTACCACGGGATAATGGATTAGCAGCACAGACACTGGCTCAGCAAATCTATTAATACATTTGCTTGCCATTATATTTCATTCAACAAACATTTATTGAGCAGTTACTCTAAGCCAACCATGGTGCTTGGTTTGAAAATGTGATTGTAAGCAAGCCAAAATCCTTTCCTTCACAGAGCTGATATTGTATTGGAAATGGTAGGTATTAAACAGATAAAGTTCATATGAGATAAATGTTATGAAGCAAAGTAAAACCTAATAAGGTGTTAGAGAGAGACTAGAAATACTTTGAAGTGACCAGCCAAAGCTGTTCTGAGATGGTGATATCTGAACAGGAAGTCAATGGGGTGGAGGGAGGCTTATGAAGATCAGCAGGTAGAGCAATCTGGCGCAAAGGTCATGAGGCAGGAAAAAGCTCATCCTCTCATGAGATGAAGCATCAGAAGGTTAATGTTCTTACCATCGAGTGATAAGCAGAGAGAGCAGAAGAAATGAGGTCAGAGGTATCAGCCAACTTAGGAAGGGCCTTGTGCTAATGAAAAGAGTTTGGGTTTTATTCAGAGGGTAAATTTAAACTGTTAAAAGAGTTTTTAAAACAGTAATGTCAGGGTCTGATGTAAGTTTTTTTTTTTTTTTCCTGAGGAAGATTTGCCCTGAGCTAACATCTGTGCCAATCTTCCTCTATTTTTTAGTATGTGGGCCACCAGCACAGCATGGCCTCTAACAGCATGGTGTAGGTCCATGCCCAGAAACTGAACCTGAGCCACTGAAGTAGAGTGTGCTGAACTTAACTGCTAGACCACTGGAGCTGGCCCTGATGTATGTTTTTAAAAAGATTGCTGCCTTCTAACTCCTACCTAGACCATCTATTCCTAATGTATTCTCAGGGCTGGTATAACCTTATTAACAAAACCAGCAGTAGTACTCAATGAGGGGAAGGAGGGCAAAGTAGTCTTACCCAGGATTTCTGAAACTACTAGCAGAATGAATCTAGCATTGCAGGAAAAAGATAATACATCACTACTTTCTCCCTCCTGCTATCTCCCCCCCAGTGTTCCCTGTTGGTCAACTTCAAGGAGAAGCTCGAGGATGAGGGCGTCAATTAATGTAATCCGTAGAGGCCAGTTCCCGGCCAGCTAGTAGGGCGAAAATGGTGAACTGTGGATCTGGAGGAATAAGTGGGAGAGATCTACAACTCAGAGAAAGGTGGTGGACTTTGCATGAACAGATATCAAGGTTTCTAATACACCATAAAAATGACGGGCCACTGGTGCATGAAAAAACATCACCGACAAAGCCCAAAATAAAACAGTAATTGTGTCAGCAGGAGTCACTTTAAAATGCAAGAGTACAAGTTCTGAGTCCTTTTCTATGTATTTTATTAAATATTTTATTATGAATTCTTCAAATGTACAAATAAGAACTAAAAAGGATATAAATGCATCTTAAAACAATATCCTGAAGAAGAATAATTAATGAAATATATACTATAAAGAGGGATAATTTGGTTTAATAAAAACGATTCATACAATTTTCAGTTCTCATTCTGTTCAGGTAATGAACGGAGACTCTAACAGAAAAACTGTCATAGAAGGTGGTATCATAAAGGCAGTTTCCAAATAATCTTGTTTCATGCAACGTAAATAATCCAAATGGCACTAAAAGCTATACAATTTTTAAATGTATTTTTAATAGTTGAAAGAAAATTACCTTCTTTTTACTAACTTTCATGTTCCTGTTTTTGAATGCAATGCTTTTATTTTCCTTTGCTTGATATCTAACTCCTTTCTTAGACAAAACACATAAGATTCTGACATCGTTAGTCAGATGGAGATATGTGAATTTCATCTTTTAGATTTGATGTCACCAATGAAAACTAGTCAACGTACTGGTTAAAAGAGAAAAGTAACAAATAGGCCAATGAGTGGAATGGTGAAATATGAAAATAAAAGAATGGACTTTCATACTAAGTTTACTTAATTTTTTATTTGTCAGAGCAATGAATTTGCATGGATATACTAGAGAAAAAAAATTCTATTTCTTCCATATTCTTTTCTGAATCTTTCTGACTTTTTAGGTCAGCAGTGCATAATGTGTATTGGGTCAATATTATGTAAAAATGGTCTGGAGAGTGATTCTGCAACTTTAGAATGCATGTTTTAAATCCTACATTCCTATGATGGTTCCTGGCACAAATTTAAAGTTTCAGTAAATGGTTGTTGAATTGATGAATAATATCAAAAGATCAGAGCAGCATTTTGAAGCAGAATGAAGTTACATTTTTTCTAGAAATCTTCTGAAATTTTAGCCAAGCCAAATATCCTCATAGGGTAAAGAAATTTATTTTATTGTATAGTTTTATCTCCTTTGTTTTATATAATCTCAATGCATACTTTTTGGAACTGAAATTGTAATCACAATATTTACCAGGGAGGTTTTTTTTTTAATTTTGCTGAGGAAGATTCACCCTGAGCTAACATCTCTTGCCAATCTTCTTCTTTTCTTGCTTGAGGAAGATTAGCCCTAAGCTAACATGTGTGTCAGTCTTCCTCTATTTTGTATGTAGGTTGCCACCACAGCATGGCTGACGAGTGGTATAGGTCCGCACCTGGATCTGAACCTGCGACCCTGGGCCGCGGAAGCAGAGCACACCCAACTTAACCACTATACCATGGGGGGTGGCTCCGTACCAGGGAGTTTTAAGAGAAAAGGAATGAAATAACACAAAATGATTCATGAAATCCAAGCTAGTGTACAGAAAAAGGGCAAAGAACACGTCCTGTGGGACTTATCAGCAATATTTAAACCAGCAATAAGAACGTAACCGTCAGAGTCTGTGCTGCTCTTCAGCTTGGGGAGATTCAGGCGATACAAGGATAGGCTGGGCTAAGGTCTCACAAAGTCCCTATGTACCAAACATTCCCTGAGTCCCGGCTGATCTGATTAGTTTCCTATGGGTTCTGTCAAAGCAAAAATTGCTCTAGACAAAGGTGAACAGGCGAGGAGGGCTACTGCAGTAGTGGGGAGAGGCCATGACTCAGTGTGAGCTCTGCTTCCCCAGGGGACAAAGGGCTGGAAAGCTTTTAAAAGCCAGGGTGGGCTCAGGGGTGGATCTTAGGCCACTTGTGTTTGCTAATTGGCTTTACACAAATGAAAAGTAAACTTTGTCCTATTGCCATCACTGGAAATAAGTTTTCCAACTTGAAGTAAGTGACCCATCAACGTTAGGCTCCTACCCGCCTAGCTAAAACTGGGAGATGGGGGTGCTATAGCACTTGATGGCTCCCAGGCACTTGAGAAAGATAAGTCATGGGTTACAAAACTGGCAAAAGGCCAGTTTTAAAAGATTTACATCACAAAGGGACAGAGAAAGAATTTACAACTATAACTTTTCTAAAGTAAATGCTTTAAGAAAAAGGAGACAAAGGAGATGGGGCCTAGAGTCAAGAAGAAGGCTGTCTCAAGTTTACTCAAGCTGAGGGGAACGTTAAGACCATATCGCTCGATTCCTAAGATATAACCTGGTTAATGTCAATGTCCTCTTTATAGGAGAATTATTTATCTGAATCCCCTCAGTTATGAGTTTGCTGAGCAAATCAAAATTCAACTGCTCATGAATAAAAATATGTATAATAAATGGCCACTTAGAAAGTCAGTCTCCATTCATTCTTTTCTCTGTTTTTATACTAAACTCTATCTCTGTCTTTCACACCAATATTGTATTAGTCAGTTCACTAATTACAATGCAAAAATGCAAATTGGCTCTAAAATAAAATTGCAAATTTTACTATAGATAGTGGGCTTCCTAAAGTTGATGACACTGATGTAGAAGGTTCAATTCACACACATAAGAATGGTTAGAGGGGCCAGCCCGGCGGCAGAGTGGTTACGTTCGTGTACTCCATTTTGGCAGCCTGGGGTTAGCAGGTTCAGATCCTGGGTGTGGACCTACACACTGCTCATCAGGCCACGCTGTGGCAGCATCCCCCATAAAAAATAGAGGAAGACTGGCACAGATGTTAGCTCAGTGACAATCTTCCTCAAGTGAAAAAAAACAAAATGGCTAGACAAATTCTGATGAAGAGAAATTCACAAGAATGATAACAAAATAGGCATTTCAAAATAAAATTATTGGAATATCAAATAATCAAAAGAGTTAATTGGAACAATTGATAGTGCTCTTAACTTTTTTTGCTGTTAAAATGTCTTTTATTGTGTTAATGCTGAAGCAGAATGAGATATCATGTTATCAATTTTATTGGAAGAATCATGTCAAAATTTGACAGATAATTAATTTGAAAAAGAGTATAGTTGCAATTACAAACAAAATTCCGTTATAAATAAAAATAAACATTTCTTACTTTGTTTTATTTTTCTAGACAAAGTCCTAACGGATCTTCTTTTTCACTTAATTATGCCACATTGTTTTCTACCATAAGTAAATTCACTTTAATGGACTTTTCCCACAGACAAGTTACCCTCTGTATCTTTTATATACAAATTCCCAATTCCTTGCCTCAGATTTCAACTTCAGACTTGATATCTTCATCTCCCTCTGTCCATTTCTGCCCCACATTTACCAGTGACCCTCTTTTGGTGCACTGAATTGACCCTTTACCAAGAAATCTACTTCTTTCTGGTTTAGTTCTCCTGAAATGTGTTATTCTTTTTTTTTGTTTGTTTTATTCCTGACTTAATTTGATGTCCCCCCAAATCCTGACCTATTAGGCATATAACATAAGCTATATGTCATAGAAAAAAAATTATATATTTGTATGTAATATTTTTAAAGTAATGTCAAAAGGAAAGATTCTATACCCTCTCTCTACTTGTGTGGGCTTTTAGCAATATGAGATTGAAGAGAAGTCACCAGTGTCCCCAAATTTGAAGAAAAACACGTATGAACAGGACATGATCTAGACCCTCTGAGATTAACAATCACTGTCCCCTCCAACTGTAATCATGAGACCCACTGCCTTTGCCCTCAACCTCATGCATTTTGTGATGCAGACATAGGAAATCTCTTGTAACTCCCCACACAAGCCACACATGCTGTTCTCTGAGCTTACAGTTCTTCATACACACTCCATTCTCCATTCCCTTGACCCACTCTTATTCACAACTCAGATCCTCTGGGACCCTGTGTCCGACGCACAGACAGTCACTGTGCAACCGCTGAACTGTGTGCACATCTAACCTCTAAGCCTCACAAAGTACCTAACACACAGCAGATAACTAATTAATGTAACTAACTAATTAGTTCAACGAACATCCGTAACGGCAACAGTGAAACACAGCACATCCTTTGAAATAACTAAAGTAGGAATCACACAGCTTGGTCAAAAGAGATGATTTGAGAAGAAATAAAAATTGGCAGTACAAATAACACAGCTATTATTTTTCCAGCAGCAACTCATTTTAGTTCCTCCATTCTCTGCAACAAAACCTGTCTCCCGCTTAAAATTCCTTTCGTGTATGTGTAGAGAGGAGTGGGTGGGAGTAGAAAGGGTTATTTCCAGTAGCGTTAGTTTAAACCACACATCATGTGCAGCATGGATAGACACACAAGAATTCATGTTCTAAATCTACCTGCTTCATGGAAAAGGCATCAAGAATTCTCCCGTGGTGGGAGTTTAAATCAACAGTTACTTAAATGTTCGTATCTGTGAGCTACCCAAGAATTAAGAATGAGGAGTCTGGCACAATTTCTCATGGGTCCGAATATTGGGAAGAAGCAATAGGTATTTATAAGCAAAATAGAAATGTTATGTTGGAATAGCTATGAATAAAGAATATTTCCATTTGAAATAAAGAAAACTCAAACTTTGGCTAAAATGTGTTTTTCCCCTGACAATACTCCTCAGATAAACTGATACATTGAACCATTTGCCTGTCTATAATATTTGCTAAAATAATAAAGATAGTATTCTTAAGACCATCATTTAAGTATGTGAAAGAACTTCCCTGAACATTTTATGCACACAGTTCTTCTAAGACAAATGTTAAGCCTTCTAGCTGTTATCTCCTAATGTGCATACGATGTATTTGAAAGTTATTTTGATGTTTGGGATGCATTCATACCTTCCAGCTAAGCATGCACTATTCAGTTGGGAGGCCTTAAATAAGCTCTCAGTATTTTTGAGAGCTAATTAAAACTTCATTATTAGTACAACAGCCGCACCACATTACTGACTTGCTAAGAAACCCAGTAACTGACAGTGTCTGTGTAGGTCTTTCAACTGACACTTATAATTAAGTTGCATGGAACCCACTGCCCTCTAGAATCTCTTTTTAACAAGAAAACAAAACAGTAAAGCATGAAGCGCACAGCTGATTTACGCTGAAGCGTAGGGTTGGTTTATGTTATAGAACACTCAAAGCCTGGATTCTGTCACGGATTTTCAAAGTTTCAAACTTCCTTTACAGCCAGAGAAATAATTATATTTGAAACACGTATTTTAAAAAATTTACTTTTTGGGAGGGTGTATATATAGTTACCCTTTTTTCTTATAGTATCATCTTCCAAGAAAGAATTCAACTTATAAAAAATGAATCCAATAGTTTAACCTGTCCAAATGGGGAAGAAAGATAAGTAGCAATATAATCAACTCTTTTTTCTGTTGATAAATCTTAACAGTCACTTTTTAATATAAGCTAGCATCCTCCCATCAGCCAACATTGCTTCTGGGCAATGTTCACGTAGGCATCCTGTTGTGTATTAAGGGAATGTCAGTGAACTTTCATATTATCTAAAAGAAAACGTAATTAGGAAGGAAATTCTCTGGAGAACAGCAATATGTGATGGATCAAGTTGCAAAGCAAAAGAGTTACAGCTCTGTGTTATCTGCTTAAACTTATCTATGTGGATGAAGCATATTAGAACAAAGTATCCTAAATTTTTTATAATTTCTCTATGCAAATTATAAAGCGCTTGCTGTCAATGTCTTATGATAATTTTTAATTAAATTACAAATTATATTAATCATAGCAAAACTATGCCCATGTCACTACCTTATTGAAAAGATACTTTATTGCAAATATTTCAAGAATATGGATATCAAAAGTTAAAGTGATTGTCATGGAAACAGATACCCTAGAAAAAGGGTATCAAGTAAGAAAATACTTCTCAGCAAATGCTCCTCAACTTCTTGCCTCAAAATACAACAACTCGTTTGACTGTGCCCAAAATATAGTAACTTTTCTTATTTGTAACTAACACCGGCTCAACACCAGGTCAACATAAGGGAAGCCATATTGTAGAAAAGAAACCGTATTGTGACGTTGAATGACCTCTGATTAATTAGCCCAGACATGCTCTGTATATTTTGTGGCTCCTTCCAGCTGCTTTAAGGTTATAACTTTGTTCTTTTGAGTTCGTTAGGAATGTGATGACCCCCAGGCAGAGAGTCTATGCTGATAGCCATCATCAATGATAAGTGAAAGATCAGTGTATAGGGTGTTCTTCTGGTCTCTGATGCATATCCAGTAAAACAAAAGACTATCAGGAACTGGGACCAGACGTCTGTCCCTACTTGGAGATCAGATGGAGGCCCCACCCAGAGATCAGCCACCTCCCCACCTGGAGACCAGCCCTTATATAACTGGCCCATAGTCTTTACTTTGTAAGATGGTTCTTCTTTGGGACATTAGTCAGCCATCTTCCCTCTTGCTAGCACGCTGTAATAAAGAAAACCTTTCTCTCCTACCGCTTTGCCTCCTGACTATTGGCATGTCTTGCAGCAAGCAGACAACCCCCCTTGGGTGGTAACATAGCTATTCATACTAGCCCATCTTTGATGACTGATCTAAAATAGCTATTTATGAAGTGGCATGAATAAACAAAATTAGCAAGAATTAAATGCCCATAGGAATCCATATTAGATATTTCCAATATCTTCAATCAAAAGGTGCTTAACTCATCACACATACATGAAATCACTCCTGAAATGCTTGCTAATAGATATGTCCTAATGGGAAACTTTATAATCCATTTCAAGCTGTTTCACATAAAAGTCTCTAAAATAAATGAGTCCATCAATTCATATAGTTTGAGCAAGATATGCATAATCTGATTATCTGTGAAAGTAATGCTTTTCTTAGTCTTTTTTTTCCTTTTACTGAATAAATAATATAGTTGTTTTTGGCATTCCTTTTATCCCAAACATTTGAGCACCTACTATTAGCTTAGAAGCTCATATTTTATTTAATTTAAATATTTAAGAAAGGTTATAATTCTCAAGAGCATTAGAATAGTAAAAAAAAGAACATGAAAATGCTTGTTTTTCAATAAAATTTTTACTGTATCTGGTATTAATCATGACTCCTTTGGTTAATACAGGTCAAAAAATACCGGTTGTTTGTCATACTCTTAGAAAAAATCAGAAACAAAATTATTATTTATTGCAGAATATTTAATATATGTACCTTAAGTTAGTTTGAGTGAGGATTGAGGAGCCCCTGTTTCCCACATGGGGGTTAAAAATAACTCATTATAAAATAAACTCATTCTTGTCTAAAACATTCGGATATGTAAACATATCACCATTGAAATGCTTAAGAGTTTATATATATATGTATATCTCCTTACATATTTTTACATGTAGCTAGAGATAAAATAATTCATGTTTACAAAATAACGTCATATAGTGTGCATAATTTTTTTTCTACTTAAGAGTATATCAAAGTTATAGTTCTACTGTGGTATGTATATATCTCTTTCATTTATTTTTATCGGCTACATTGTTTTCCATCATACGAGCGTACTGTAATTTATTTCACAAACCTTTTATTGATGGACAATTGCTTCCAAATTTCCTCTATTACAAATAATACTTCATGAACCTTTATGAAGACATCTTTAAGTAAGTACATGAATTTCTACAAACTATATATCCAAAAGTTAAATTAGTATCAAGACTATAAATTAACTGTTGCATATTATATAGTGAAACATTTGTCAGATTTAGCTTCCACTTGCTCCTTCAGCCAAATGCCTCATCCAGGCCCAATTACATGTAAAGTCAGGGCCTGACTTTCCCACACAAAGGAACAATATAGCACTACTTTTTATTTTTACCTTTGAAAACTTTGTGGGAATATTAATACTATTGCTAATTGTTTTCATATTTGGTACAACATAGTGTCAATTGATATAAATTAGTATTTGCTCTGCAATATTCAGAAATTAAACTAAGAATATGTTCCTATGTAATTTCATAAATATTAAATCTTCTGAACTGTATCATGCACTGAAACATGAAAAAATAATGTAAAAGGAAAATTATTTTGGAAAACATTATTTAATTACAAAGGAACATATAGAATTACTTAACATTTGAGGTTTTGAATCTTCATTGCCTATTGAAGGTTTTATTTTCATCTTGGACTTTCCTTACATTTGTACATGTACTTTAGATATATTAGCCTGAAGCCATACCAACTTTTTCCAGATAAGAAAGTAAAACAGGTAGATGGAAAACTACCAAGCAAAAACACTAAAATTATACGGAAAGTAGGACTAAATCCATCAGGTAAAACATTTTGTTATTATGTTAGGACAGTACCTCAGAATGACACCAGAAATTGGTGGATTTTCTCAGAATAGTACCTTCTATAATAAATATAAGAATAATGTATTAGTTTGGGTCCTTTGAAAAGCGGACACCAAGAGTATTAATTATGCAAAGATTTTTCTTAGGGAAAAGGAGTCATTGTATATCTGGATACAAGGCTTTTGCTAGATTTAAGTATTGTGACTATGTTTTCCCAATCTGTGATTTGTCTTTTTATTTTCTTAACGGTGTCCTGTGAAGAAAAGATCTTTTTAATTTTTACGTATTATACTTTTATCAATTTTTTAATTGCTACTACTTTTTGTGTCCTGTGTAATAAATTTTTGACTACTTGAAGATGGTGGATATTTTCTCCCATGTATTCTTTTAAAAGTCTAAAAATAACTCCTACATTTAGGTGTATGACTCATTTTTAATTAGTTTTTGTGTAGAGTGTGAGGTAAGGGTCAATGTTCATTTTCCACATATGGATATCATTGTCCCAGCTCCATTTGTTGAAAAGACTATCTTCTTCTTCCCTGAATTATGTTGGTAGCTTTGTTAAAAGTCAGTTATCCATATATGTGTGAGTCTACCTGTGGAGTCTCCATTTTGTATTCTTCACCTCTATGTTTATATTTACAGCCATACTGCACTGGCTTTATTACTATAGCATTATGGTAATTCTTGAACATGGTATATCTCTCCAGAGTATATCTGGTATCATGGTATATTTTTCCAGAGGACATCTAATTTTTTACAGAAATATTTTTTAGTTTTATGTGTAGAAAGTGAGAATAGCTTTTATTATATTTAACTGTATTTTAAGTCTTCAATGTTATTTTAAATGATATTACTTTTACAAGTTACATTTGGGAAAAGGAATTCTCACGTTTTTGTATTAATCTTGCACCCTGTTACCTTGCTAAACTCATTCATTACTTATATAGATTTTTTAAAAAGATTAGGATGTTTTAAAATGAATAATCATATCATCTATAAATACAGACATGTTTAATTCTTCTTTCCCAAACTTTATACTTTTGTTCATTCTTGTCTTATTGCATTGGCTAAGATCTCCAGCATAATTTTGAATAAAAGTGTGAAAATAGATATCCTTTCCTTGTTTGTAAATCAAAGGGAAAACATTCTGTCTTTACCCTTACCTATTACATCAGTCATAGGTTTTCATAAATGCTCATTATCAGTTTGATGTAGTTTCCACCAATCCATTTTTATTGAGAGTATTTTATCATTAATAGATGCTGGATTTAGTCAAATGATTTTTTTTATGTCTATTGAGATAGTCACATATGGTGATTTGCATTGATCGATTTTTGAATATTGAACCAACCTTGCTTTTAGGAAACATTCCACTTAGTCATAATGTATTATCTCTATATAAGTATTGGATTTAATTTTCAAATTAATTTTTGTGTCTATATTCACTATAAATATTGATGCATTTCTTTTCTTAGAATTTTTATCTGGCTTTGGTAAATATTCTAAGCCCTTACATTGTTAAAGAGGAGAGTAAAGATATTGAATGACATTATATATTAAGAAAGATATACACTTTAAAATCTCTAATAGTAACCACCAAAAATATTACTTAGAGCATTTAAATTCTAAAAAGAGACGCAATAAGGAAGCACTATAACTGCAACGGCAACCTTAAATCGATAGCAAAGGGGGCAGAAAAGGAGGAAGAAACAAAAACATGGAAAATCCCTTGATAAACATAGGTAAGCTTTTAGACATTTTGTTTAAGGTGAGTCTTCTTTCTTGGATTAGAGTTTCCATTCTCTAATAGTTAACTAATGCCTTTCTCCTTAATTAGTCTGCAAGAAAATGCTAGCAAGTATTTTATCTTCAAACTATCTTTAGAAACCCTACATTGCCAAGCTCAGTATTTGGGAAATGGTTACGTGTTCAGGAAAAGCTTCTCTGATGCTTCTCAAGGTTAAATACTTGATTGGTAGATGTCTAATAACAAGGGAGGAAAGCAAAAAGCACATTCTCTCATTAGAATTATATGTCTTATATGTTTTCATTCAAGCTTGATAATTCTTCTCTTAATGAACCATCAGTGACTTTTATTGAATCACATTCTGTATTTAATTACTATTTTTGAATTGAGGCTATTCTCATTTTACAAGTTAACCGTGGAAATACCTTGTGGACATTTGGCTAATATATTAATTAAAGCATAGAGTCATATGAAAGGCATTCCTCTTATCTTGGATAATTATCAGTTATTGATAATTATCCATCCCTACTGAATAGCTTTTGGTAGTATGATTATGTAGTGGCAAATAAGCATTATAAGCAAATAATTATCTAATACTTTAATGAAATTCCTCCTTTCACATTATTTTCTTATGTTATTATACCTTGGTTTGAGCAAGAAAATCATCTTTCAGTAGAGTCATAAATGCCTACTATTCGAAGATATGTTTAAAGATTTGAATATGTGAATTTTGCAGCTATTGTTTTTCTTTGAAAGCCAGGTTCACTGTTTACTTTGCGCTTTGACATTCCCGATCTAAAGAAGGATTTTACAAGTTATCAAATAATTATTTTTTACAAACGATACATTAAGCAAGACCCCAATTAATAAGTTCACTAATTATTTCATCTTTAAGGTTCTCCTTATAAGACCATATACATTAAATACAATAGCAGTTAAGTGGAAACTGCATGCATTAAAGTTTACTCAAGCACAAGAGTGAATATAACACTGTTTGTTTATTTCTGAGTCTGTTTAAGACAGTTTAATAACTGGAGGTACCAGAAAGACCACATTATACCCCAGAGTCTCTGCTATATCATTGTATCATGCAGAGCCATGTGGACAGGTCCGTGTTTGTGTGCATGGCTGCACACAAGTGCAAGAATATGTGTGCCAAGCAACATCATGACTTTCCCCACAAGTACAAATATTATGAATAAATATTAGTTCTCATTCATACGGAAAATGAATGTGCTGTATTGATTGTCATTATTTTTGGATAAGATACCCAGATATCATGGGGCATTTGTGGTACTATTATTACAAGGAAATATGATAAAAAGTGATTAATTACTCTTTCTTCAAGAGATAAACTATGATGCAAAAGTTGTCAAAACACACAATGTTTTCACTTCGACTGTCATTAGAAAATGTCCAGATGGCATTGTTTCTTTAATGTTACAAAATCTGAACATGATATTTGGAATGTAATCTAAGATTTAAGTAAAGAATTCATTGACTGTATCAAATACTAAATTCCTTCTCAAAATATGGAATTAATTAAAATAGGATAAATGGCTCTAATATGGAAGCGTAATCTAAGGAATGGGTTGGAGAAAAGTTTTAGCTTCTAAAGCCTTATCATTGCTATGGACTTTGCAGCAGATGAATTATTTCACCTTTATTTTTCCCAGTATACCAACTGATAACACAGGCACAGTAGGCCTTATCCAAAAGAGGACGATTCATAGGATGAATAACTAAAAGGGTTGGCAAGTGCTCTTTAATTGGAATGGTTACACAATTGCCAGCAAATAATAACCGTTTTATTCAAAATCGAATGCCCAGAGGTTAATTGATTTGCCAAGGTCTCAAGCATTATTAGTATGCATCTGTATTCAGATTGCTAAATACATTTATCTTTTAAATATTTATGAGACATTAAAAGTTCCAAAATCCAGTAAATTATATAAAAGTATTTGCTCTTCATTTGATGATATATAATTTTGTTCTTTAACCATTTCACGTAGGCAGGTGAAGCAACATAACACAACCCTGAGAACCTTGATAAAGAAGAAATAACAGGCCACAGAATGTCTGAGCTGTAGTTCATGTTTTAAAATAATTTCTCTGACTGGTGATAGTCTTCTGATTATAGTTTTTATATTAGGAGGTGACTTTCATAGTTACTTGTGCTTAGAAATAGACTCACAATCTCCAAGTGTCAGGAATTTAGTCTTAATTAGAATAGCACTAATAATAGCAATTATAATACATTAGTATAATATTTTATTCTTTACTAAACACATTCTATCAATGTTATCAGATAAGGCAATTTTCTAAAATTGTTGGGCTCTTAAGAAAGCAGCTCATTATAAGATAATTCCTAAGTTTTTCTTTTTTTGTGTGGAGATTGTCGCTGAGCTAACATCTGTGCCAATCTTCCTCTATTTTATGTGGGCTGCCACCATAGTGTGGCTTGATGCTTGATAAACAGTGCTAAGTCCACACCCAGGATTTGAACCTACAAACCGAAGGCCGCTGAAGCAGAGGGCACGAACTTAACCACTATGCAACCGGGCTGGCCCCTGATAATTCCTAAATTTTTGAAATTTAAAATATATTTAAGAAAATGAGAGAGTAGGGAAAATGTGAAAATAAGTTAAAATGAATATCCATATAATACAAAAATAAGCAAACAACAAAGAAACAAGTTAAGCCCACAATTTTGACATTTCTGAGTATTCAGTAATGTGAGAGCTGGTAGTCAATAAGAACAGGTACAAAAGCATGCCAATATGCATCATGGTTAGTAAACTTCTTGTCATTCATAGGTTTATGGTTCTGGGACTAATTCTATCCTTGAGGCTCTGGTATATATATTTTAGCAGATTTGACCAACAATACCACAATGAGAATAATGAATTATTTTTTCTGTTTCAAGAGATACTTTTCATTCATTTGAACAAGTACTCTAAATGAACTTAAATGTTTTATTTAAGTTTAGAAAACATACTCAAAACTAATATAACTGATTAATATACATTTATTTTTTAAAAAAAATAAGTTTCTTAAAAGAAATTAAGAATATCTTCTTTTCTCTTCAATCTTCATAGGAATGAGTAGAAGACAAATGTCTTTCAGATAAATATGATCCTATCTAGGGTATGTACTTATTGGACTATTGAGGCTCTTCTAGAACTTTTCTAAAACCACATAGTATATGGTAAAGTGCCTGAACACGTGGTAGAATCTTTATAAATGGAAATATCCTTGTCTCCAGTCCATAAACTCTATCTCCTTCAGATCCTTTCCACTAGCTCTTCCTCTTAGTCTACAAACATATTCAACTTTTTTCTAAACTATAAAAAAGAAAAGAAAGAAGTAAAAACAACCTCACTAGTTTACTGCAACCTTCTTGATTACCCATCTTCTTGTCTCTCCCAAGTTATTTCTTTTGTTCTCCCCGTCTCTCTCACACATACTATCCTCAACTATTTTTTTAAAGTCTACTTTGTAAGCACACCTTTATATTCTAATTAGATGTAATCTCCATGAGGGGAGAGGCTTTATCTTTCTTTATGGCCCACTGCTCATTGTATCCTCTGTACAGTAAGAATGAACTTGATAAATATTTTTTCAGTAAGTGATCTCTCACCATATACTCGTATTTATGTGACTTCTGTTTACGTTATTCTACTTAAAATCCTGTTTTTAATTTCTCCGTGAACCCACCGCTAAAGGTGGTCTCAAGTCCTTGCAGTAACTGGCCCTCCTGCCCTGTATGCTAGTTTTCCTAATATTTCTGACTACACTTTTTGTTTTGTTTTGTTTTAATATTCACTTGCATGTTTTCCTAGCCTGACAACTAAATTTAGACGTTTCCTTTGAATTTATTCTTGACTCTCTCTTCTTTTTCTTTCTATTTATTCGCTGAGCAAGCACATACAATCTTTTGCTCTTCATTGATCACTCATGGTTTATGGCTCCCATATCTCTATTTTCAGCTCTGATCTTCCTCCAGAGCTCGAGAATCCAATTTCTATCTGCCTGCTACACACCTCACCTAGATATCCACCTTCATTTCAAACCTGTGGACTCTCCCCTTTTCATTATTGTCCTCTATACAAGAGAAGTTGCAAATTTCTCTTGGCTTTCATCTAGCCCTCTACTGTTTTCCTTGCCATTCCACTACCTCAGGTTCTTAGCGTCTTTCCACAAGTTATGTCTTCATTCACCTTGATCCTGACTAGTAATTTCTTCCATACGTTTCATGTTTCAAAGCTAGAAGAGAGAAAAAAAGACTCTCTTCTAGGGATTTACCTAAAACATAGCTCAGAGATAAGATAAAGAAGATATGGTATATATATACAATGGAATACTACTCAGCCATAAAAATGGACAAAGTCGTCCCATTCACAACAACATGGATAGACCTTGAGGGTATTATGTTTAGTGAAATAAGCCAGACAGAGAAAGACGAACTCTGTATGATTCCACTCATAGGTGGTAGTCAACATATGGACAAAGAAAACTGATCGGTGGTTACCAGGGGAAGGGGGGGATGGGGGGAGGGCACTAGGGGTGAAGTGGTGTACCTACAACATGACTAATAATGATAAACAACTGTAATTTCATAAGGTTGTTAACTATCATAATCTTAATTAAAAAAAACATAGCTCAGAGAGACTTTAGATAAAAGGTGTGGATTAATCCATTAAGACAAGGTCTTATTGGAAGAAACAATGAAGTAATCAGGGGCTTCAATATAAATAATTTACATTTCTTAAACTATTTCCTTACATTTGTAATTTGTTTATATTTACATTTATAAATTCTCAGTCTATGAATATGTGCACAGTTCATTTGAGAATTTATCTTGGTTTTAAGAAGTAAAAGTGATTAGAGGGAAGAGGTCTTAAGGACTTAGCATCCATGCCTTGTGGAAGTCAGTACACATGAAGACAATGACACAATTCTATTCAGCGGCAATTGCTTCAAACTGTAGATATAAGATACTTCTGTCTTGGAAAGCTCTGAGGAATTGATGGAAAGGAAATTTGCTCAATTTTCCATTCTGAGTGATAGGTAGTGGTTGGTGGTGGTTGCCTGGAGATGCATGCTGAAATAGCTATTGAGGTTGCCTCGGGGCTCAGTGGGAAAGATTGCAATAATCAAATAGTAATATCCACATGGGCACCAGGGTTGTGAAGCATGGTTCAGTGTGATGACACTTTATTTGTTCAAACTAAGCTTTTTCAGGCTTCCATGTGCTACCTCATCCTGACATTTGGTCAATGTTCACTGTAATCATGTCAATTATGATTCTATAGACTGTGGATTTGTTTCCACTTGCCCTTAACTATCTATTTTCTTGATTTCTACTTATCCTTTTAAAGTTTTCCCTATATTATGTATTTTTTCAGAAAGAACGTATACTAACTATTGCCCCACATTTCATCATTCCATCTAGGTACATACCTATCTCTGGTTAATTCAATTACAATCCAATTACAGGATCATACTCATATTCATTCTCTCTCTCTCTCAATGATACCATTCTTTCTGATATTCCAACTCCTTTGATCTCTTTAGTATTAGTGCCACATTTTGCCAATATTCTCTGGGGACAGAATTACTTCTGACTTAACCAAGTAATAACTAAAGCTCAGCAACATGAAAATGTTTGGATTACATTTCTGTAAGTTAATTTACTTTTGTGTCTTATTTGAAAATTTATTTGCACTTTCAAAGAGCTAAAAAATTTTCTGAAAATATTCTGTCTTTTAAAATTACTGACCTGCGAATTCCTCAGTTCAGAAAACATATGAAAATCTAAGAAAGAAAAAAATTCAGCATTGTTTCACACTTTTTACTTCTTTTTCATATCCATAAAGGTCTGAGTTTCTCAAGGCTCAGTACTAAACCCACCTCATCTCTATTCTCTTTCACTGGTTGTAAACATTGGTTCCCACAGCTTTAAACATGATCTAGATGCTCATGACTCTCAAATTTATCTATCTAGTACAGACTACACACCAATTCTAGACCCTTTCATCTGATCACCTCTTAGGAAGAAACACTCATCCACCAAAATTCATACTTCCCCTTCCATTGTATAATGCTGTAGCTGGGAAGTGACTGATCGACCAGACCTGCATATCCAAGCACACACTTTTATCTAGGTGTGGCCATATGACTAACTCTCATGTAGAATATTAGTTTAAGTGATGTGTATTACTTCCTGGCCAAGACTTTTAAGAAGTGGATATGTCTTTTCTACATTCCATCTTCTTCCAAGTTACTAAGATGGAACCCAAGATAAACCTTGGAAGCCACATCTTGATAATAATGGTATCTTAGGTAACTTTTAAAGCATATCTTGAATACGTCATAACTGACATCAGTCTCTGATTGCTGGTTGGAATAGAACTATCCACACTTGCCAGGGACCCTGATTTGGACTGGTAATGTGAAAAAAGTGGTATTTTATTCTTATTGAGCAATAATTCATTTGGGGGCCTAGCTGGCATTTGCTAAATGATACATGACCATATTCACCTAAATGTGTCACAAGTATCTCAAACTGAGAAAGCCCCATATTTGATTTTTGCCCCTAAACCTGTTCCTCTTCTACTTTTTCTCATTTCAGAAAATAATAAAAATAATAGCTATTTATTATATACTGACTGTTTCTGCCAATGTTCTAAGTGCATTAGATAGATTTATGCATTTAGTCCTTCCAACAACTCTATGAGAGAGGTATTTTTTTTTTTTTGAGGAAGATCAGCCCTCAGCTAACATCTGCTGCCAATCCTCCTCTTTTTGCTGAGGAAGACTGGCCCTGAGCTAACATCCGTGCCCATCTTCCTCTACTCTATATGTGGGATGCCTGCTACAGCATAGCTTGCCAAGTGGTGTGTAAGTCCACACCCAGGATCCAAACTGGTGAACCCCAGGCCACTGAAGCGGATTGTGTAAACTTAACCGCTGTGCCGCTGGGCCGGCCCCAGAGAGGTATTGTTTTCAATCCAGACTTTACAGACACGGAAGCAGAAGGACCAAGACATCAAGTAATATACTGAAGGTTATTCAGCAAATGTCAATGACAGAATCAGAGCCAGGCATATTGGCTCTTCATCCTTTCACTATACTGCCTCTGATTCGAGGGCCATGCTTTTAACCAACAAACATATTGTTAAAATAATAGTTGGAGGAGTTAGAGTCAAGAAAAACATGGGTAGGAGATAATAATGCTAGAGGTAAAATTAGCACGTAGAAATATTTACCATATGCTAAACAATGCTAAACATACGCTGCTCAACTCATCCCTAAATTATTTAGCAGACAAGATAAAGGAAGAAAATGGATTCACAGTACTGATATGGTTACCTGAATGAGTAAATAAAAACCACTCTTTCAAGTTTTTAGAATACTAATACCAGAGAGAATATTTTTCATTTATTACGATAATATTTTGAACTGAAATATGTTCTTTACCAGATTCCGAAAATAAGGTATTTAACAAATTTCAATATATGCAAACTATGCAAATTCCTAAGCATACTGTTAGGAGGCAGCCAAAACAAAAGAGGCGAGCAAACAGCGGATTACCTGGTGTGAAGGAGAGGAGGAGTTAGTATGCAGGGGAGTGGGGACAGGGCGGATTTTTCTCTAAATCATTCATGAAGAGATTTCTTACACCTGAGGTTTGAGAGTGATTTGGAAAGAGTTTGAGATAGACTTCTCTGACTAAACCCAGAGTAGTAGACATCCTTTTTTGCCATTCACAAATATAGACAGAGATACAGATAGATGGATAGAAAGATAGATAAATAGATAGATGTATTTTTTCCACTTATAATTAACCTAGAAGATAAAGGTGAAGTCTTCTAAATAAAATTAATGTGCCTACCAGACCGCAAGCTGCTGCTGGGTCCGGTGCACGGGTCGGTGCAGGGGGCGCCTGGACTTCCCATAGATGTGCTTGGGGACACAGTTGGAGCTCCAACACCCAGCTCTGTGGCCCGGAGGGAGGCTCTGAGGTCCTGCATCTCCCCGGCAGGGAAAGCCTCTGCTCGCCATTAGCACGGAGGCCCTTCCCAGAATCCAGGACAAAGGGAAGCTCCCAGTGGGTGGACTCCCCGGCATGGCACCAGACCGCAAGCTGCTGCTGGGCCCATGTTCTCCGGCGCACAGGTCAGTGCAGGGGGCGCCCAGACTTCCGGTGGACGTGCTTGGGGACTGGGTGGAGCTCCAAGACCTGGCTCTGTGGCCTGGGGGGATGCTCCAGTGTCCCGCACCCCCCCAACAGGGAGGGCCTCTGCTCGCCATTGGCAGGGAGGCCCCGCCCAGCATTCAGAACACCAGAAAGCTCCCTAGAGCAGAATTCCCCACAAGGCAGCATCTTACAAGCCACCTCCAGGCCCACGGACTCTGGCCGTGTCCCAGATGAGGCAAGGGGCTCCCAGAGATCCGGTGAGAGTGAAGTGGGGCAGAGTGGAGCTCCAGTGAAACTGCTACATAGCCCAGGGGGGAACTCCAGGTTCCTACAGCAGCCTCAGTGAAAGCCTCTGCACAGCACTAGTGGAGAGGTCCCTACTGGCAATCGCAAGGTGGAAAGGCCCTGGGGCAAAAGTAGCACAACTAGGTGAGCTAACGACAGACTGCAGAAGATACCCATAGCTCTGCTGGGACCTATAGCGGACAAGTGTGATCTTGTGGGCTCTGTTAGGGACAAAGCTGTGATTATAGGTGATCCTGCTCCTGGCTGCTGGGAAAGTCCACAACACTGCTGCAGACCACAAGGAGGGAGCGCGTCTAAGTGGGCTGCAACAGTAGGCACTAGTAGCCTGAGGCCCCCTTGCAATTGCCCTCACAACTGATGAGGGAGCCCACAGGACCACTGTGACTACGAGGAGGGGTCCAGGTCCAGTCAGTAACAGCTGACAGGGTTCCTGGTTGGTGCAGTCTAAATAGCTGCCCCCCCCCGCCCCACAGCAGTCGCAACAAGTGGAAGTAGCGACTAAACTCTATGTCTCTGTGGAGACACAAATCCACGCCATCAAGCAGTATGAAAAAATATATTAAATCTCCAGAACAGAAGGAAAATGATAAGCACTCAGAAAACAATCCCAAAGACAATGAAATGTATAACCTAAATGATGATGATTTCAAAACTGTCATTATTAAAAAACTCAACAAGTTAAAAGAGAATTCAGATAGACAACTCAATGAGTTCAGGAGCTATGTCACAAAAGAGCTTGACACTATAAAGAAGAACCAATTAGAAATACTGGAGATGAAGAACACAATGGAGGAGATTAAGAAAAATCTGGACTCTCTGAACAGTAGGGTCGATAATATGGAGGGCAGAATTAGCAATTTGGAGGATAGGAATATAGAAATGCTGCAGACAGAGGAGGAGAGAGAACTAAGACTAAAAAGAAATGAAGAAACTCTCCGAGAATTATCCGACTCAATTAGGAGATGGAACCTAAGGATTATAGGTATACCAGAGGGAGAAGAGAAGGAGAAGGGGGCAGAAGGCCTGTTCAAAGAAATAATAGCTGAGAACTTTCCAAACTTGGGAAGAGAGATGGAACTTCATGTGACAGAAGCCAATAGATCTCCAAACTTTATTAATGCAAAAAGACCAACCCCAAGACATATAGTAGTGAAACTAGCAAAAGTCAACGTCAAAGAGAAAATACTAAGGGCAGCCAGGCAGAAGAAAATAACTTACAAAGGAAACCCCATAAGGCTATCAGCAGATTTCTCAGGATAGACCTTACAGGCTAGAAGAGATTGGAATGAAATATTCAAAACTCTGAAGGACAGAAACCTGCAGCCAAGAATACTCTACCCAGTGAAAATATCCTTCAAATACGATAGAGAAATAAAAACTTTCCCAGATAAACAAAAGTTAAGGGAGTTCATCGCCACAAAACCTCCTCTTCAAGAAATGCTCAGGAAGAACCTCATTCCTGAAAAATCAAAAAAAGGAAAGGGGTTACAAAATCCAGAACAAAGGAGATAAGCAGAAGGACAATAACACAAAGTAACAGCTCTCCATCAGGACAAAATGCAAAAGAACCAGAAAACAAGTGATAAAATGGCAACAGTAGGCCTCCACGTTTCAATAATCACTCTAAACCTGAATGGATTGAACTCTCCAATCAAAAGGCACAGAGTGGCAGGATGGATAAAAGAACAAGATCCAACAATATGCTGCCTCCAGGAAACACACCTCAGCCCCAAAGACAAACACAGACTCAAAGTGAAGGGATGGAAGACAATACTCCAAGCTAATAATGAACAAAAGAAAGCAGGTGTTGCCATACTTATATCAGACAAAGTAGACTTCAAAGCAAAACAGATAAAGAAAGACAAAGAGGGGTGGTATATAATGATAAAAGGGATGCTCCACCAAGATGACATAACACTTATAAACATATAGGCACCTAACACAGGAGCACCAAAATTCTTAAAGAAACTATTAACAAAACTAAAATGAGACATCAACAGCAATACAATAATAGTAGGGGACCTCAACACCCCATTAACACCAATGGACAGATCATCCAGACAGAAAATCAACAAGGAAATTATAGAATTAAATGAAAAATTAGATCAGATGGACCTAATAGATATATATAGGACACTTCATCCAAAAACAGCAGGTTACACATTCTTCTCAAGCGCGCGTGGAAGATTCTCAAGGATAGACCATATCTTAGGAAACAAAGCAAGCATCAATAAGTTCAAGAGGGTTGAAATAATATCAAGCATCTTTTCTGATCATGATGCTATGAAACTAGAAATCAACTACAAGAATAAAGCTGGGAAAGGGCCAAAAATGTGGAGACTAAACAACATGCTACTGAACAAACAATGGATTATTGAAGAAATTAAAGAAGAAATCAAACATTATCTGGAGACAAATGAAAATGAAAACACATCGTACCAAATGATTTGGGATGCAGCAAAGGCAGTCCTAAGAGTGAAATTCATTGCAATACAGGCTCATCTCAATAAGCAAGAAAAATCTTACATAAACAACCTCAAACGACACCTATATATAGAAAACCCCAAAGAATCCATAGAAAAACTATTAGAAACAATCAACAACTACAGAAAGTTGCAGGGTATAAAATCAACATACATAAATCATAAATCAGTAGAATTTCTATATGCTAACAATGAACTAACAGAAAAAGATCTCAAGAACTCAATCCCATTCACAATCGCAACAAAAAGAATAAAATACCTTGGCATAAATTTAACCAAGGAAGTGAAAGATCTATACAACGAAAACTACAAGACCTTCTTGAAAGAAATCGACTGTGACATAAAGAGATGGAAAGACATCCCATGCACATGGATTGGAAGAATAAACATAGTTAAAATGTCCGTAACACCTAAAGCAATCTACAGATTCAATGCTATCCCAATCAGAATTCCAATGTCTTTCTTTACAGAAATTGAACAAAGAATCCTAAAATTCATATGGGGCAACAAAAGACCCCGAATTGCTAAAGCAATCCTGAGAAAGAAGAACAAAGCTGGAGGCATCACAATCCCTGACTTCAAAACATACTACAAAGCTACAGTAATCAAAACAGCATGGTACTGGTACAAAAACAGATGCACAGATCAATGGAACAGAATTGAAAGCCCAGAAATAAAACCACACATCTATGGACAGCTAATCTTTGACAAAGGTTCTGAGGGCCTACAATGGAGGAAAGAAAGTCTCTTCAACAAATGGTGCTGGGAAAACTGGACAGCTACATGTAAAAGAATGAAAATCAACCATTGTTTTTCACCATTTACTAAAATAAACTCAAAATGGATCAAAGACCTAAAGATTAGGCCTGAAACAATAAGTCTTCTAGAAGAGAATATCAGCAGTACACTCTTTGACATCAGCTTCAAAAGAATCTTTTCAGACACCATAACCCCTCACATGGGGAAACAACAGAAAGAATAAACACATGGGACTTCATCAGACTAAAGAGCTTCTTCAAGGCAAGGGAAAACAGGATTGAAACGAAAAAACAGCCCACTAATTGGGAAAAAAATATTCACAAGTTATTTATCCGACAAAGGGTTAATCTCCATAATATACAAAGAACTCACACAACTCAACAATAAAAAATCAAACAACCCAATTACAAAATGGGCAGGGGACATGAATAGACATTTCTCCAAAGAAGATATACGGATGGCCAATAGACACATGAAAAGATGCTCATCATCACTAATCATCAGGGAAATGCAAATCAAAACTACACTAAGATATCACCTTACACCTGTTAGAATGGCAAAAATATCCAAAACCAAGAGTGACAAATGTTGGAGAGGCTGTGGAGAAAAGGGAACCCTCATACACTGTTGGTGGGAATGCAAACTGGTGCAGCCACTATGGAAAACAGTATGGAGATTCCTCGAAAAGTTAAGAATAGAAATACCTTATGACCCAGCCATCCCACTACTGGGTATCTATCCTAAGAACCTGAGATCAGCAATTCCAAAAGTTCCATGCACCCCTATGTTCATTGCAGCATTATTCACAATAGCCAAGTCACGGAACCAACCTAAGTGCCCAGCAACTGATGAGTGGATAAAGAAGTTGTGGTATATATATACAATGGAATACTACTCAGCCATAAAAATGGACAAAGTCATCCCATTCACAACAACATGGATGGACCTTGAGGGTATTATGTTGAGTGAAATAAGCCAGACAGAGAAAGTCTCTGTCTGTCAGAGAAAGTCGAACTCTGTATGACTCCACTCATAGGTGGTAGTTAACATATGGACAAAGAGAACTGATCAGTGGTTGCTAGGGGAAAGGGGGGCGGGGGGAGGGCACTAGGGGTGAAGTGGTGTACCTACAACATGACTAATAATGACGTACAACTGTAATTTCACAAGGATGTTAACTTTCATAACCTTAATAAAAAAAAATAGGGAATGATTTTTCTGGGTGGTGCTCATCATGGGAATAAAGCTAAATATGATTGATAACAAAAAACAAAATTGATGTGCCTAACCCAGATATTAGCTTTAAGAGACTACGAATACCTCAACACAAAGAATACTATGAAAAGGCTGGGCTGAAATCTTTTTCTCTAAATAATCTTATTTCTATGACAATAGTCATTCAATAAATATTTTAGTGTTGACTATATTTTAGTGTTACAGACATGCAGCATCCACTAGCTTAAAAATAAAGATTCCAGTTCATGAAGAATTTAAATTCTAGACAGACAAACCAAACAAATGTAATATATGAGTAAATGTTATACTACGATAAAAAGCCTTAACTGCTGTGAAATATTTCAAAGAGTAGATGGAGGTAAAGGTGAGTGTTAAGTGTATGTAGACAACAGCATGACACGGGGAAGGTAGGACAGGCTTTACTGAGAAGTTAACATTTGTGCAAATACATAAATGGAGGTGAGAATTAGTCAACGAGATATCCGAGGAAAGAATATTCTAGGTAGAGGAAATATCCTCAGGCAGAGGCATTCCTGAAGTATTCCCAGATCGGTGAGCCTGGATCTGAGTAATGAGGGGGAGAGTGGTAGTTGAGGTAAGAGAAGAAGCAGGAAATAGGATCTTAGAGGTCCTTGTAGGCAATCATAAGGACACTGACTTCGAGTAAAATGGTGAACAACTGAATGGTTCTGAGCAGCACAGCAGTTACATGATCTGATTTACATTTTATTTTATTTTATTTATTTTTTTTCAAGATTGGCAGCTGAGCTAACAACTCTTGTCAATCTTCTTCTTTTTATTTTTTTTCCTGCTTTTTCTTCCCAAGTCTCTGAGTCCAGGATCCGAACCAGCGAAACCCTGGGCTGCCAAAGCGGAACGTGCGAACTTAACCACTCAGCCACGGAGCCGGCCCCTGATTTATATTTTAAAAGGAGAACTGTGGCTGTTCTGTTACCATTTGTCTGTATGGGAGCAGGGGTAGAAATAAAGAAATCTGTTGAAGTTCTCATAATTATTCAAGAATCGCTAGTGTCTCAGACCAGAGAGGCAATAAGTAGCTGGATTCTGGATATATTTTCAAAGCTGAGCAATGGGATTTTTTAATAGATTACATATGAGATATGAAATGAGGAGAGGAGTCAATGACAACTCCAAATTTTTGTACTGATCCCCCAGAAGAGTGGAGTTGAAAGCAACTGAGATGGAGAAGAGAAATATCTGGTATTTAAAGTCATAAGACAGATTGCGATCTCCAAGGAGGTGAGTGACTGTGGATGGAAAGAAAAGAAAAGCAAATACCTGGAGTATTCCAACAGTTGAAAGAAAAATCCTGGTTAGAAGGAAAAATCAACATGGGAAACTGAGAAGGAACAACAAATTAAGTAGGAGGAAACCCAAATGAATGTGGTACCCAGAAATCAAAGAAAGCATATCATGGAGGAGTAAATGTTCAACTCTGTTAAATTGTGAAGGCAAGTCAAGTATGATGATGATGGAAGAGTGACTACTGATGGGATAGTAGGAGTAAAAGTCAGATTGGAGTGGTCTAAGAGAGAATAGAAGAGAACTGAACAGAGTTCGTCAAAATGTTTCTAGAGGAATTTTACAAGAAAGGAGAACAAAGGAGTGGGACAGTCACTGGTGGAGATCAAGATTGGTTTTTAAAGTCTGAGGAAATAACAGCATATTTGTATGCTGAAGAGAAGATCTAGAGTGAAGATGTGATGAGGTGAGAGAAGAGAGAGTTTCTAAAGTTGTGTCTCAGAGTAGATAACATGGACCAGGATTTAATGCGTAAATGGTGGGACTGGCTGTAGACAAAGGCATGGATGTAAAGCCCAGCTCTTTCATCTTGTGGCTTCGCCACACTTGGCTGGCAGGGAGAGGAGTAGAGAGGGTAGGGCTCCATGAGAGCTCATCTGTGGGCCAGACTGGAAGTGTTACACATGACGAGTGGGACGTGGGACGCCTACCACAGCATGGCTTTTTGCCAAGCAGTGCCATGCCTGCACCCAGCATCCGAACCAGCGAACCCGGGGCCACTGAGAAGTGGAACATGCGCACTTAACCGCTGCGCCACCCGGCTGGCCCCAGACCTTTAGTTTCCTGATTCTCAAAAAACAAAAATCAATTTTAGGACTTCTTACTGACCAAGTAACAGAAATGTAAGGAATAAAAGAGAAAAAAGAAGGACATTTAGAGTACCATCAACCTTAAGAGACATCCCAATTTAACAATGTTAATATGTGGAAAAATCTGTTGATAATTGCTTATTCTGAGATAATACACTCTACAATGCCTATGCTTCTACTTACATTTTAAGAACTATTTTATCAATAATATGATTTGAGGAAAAGTTTTGGCTTTCGTGTTAAACTTGTTAACTTGATTATTCTTTAAAAAGTTCTCCTAAAGTATCGTTAAGTTCAAAAGGAAGTGAGTGTATTAACATGTAAGTGGTCATAAGGATATTAAATAGATCTCATGTTTTTTTCTTGTTATGTGACTGGGTTTTTATCAGAGAACCGAGGCTTGGATTCAAGTTCAAGTATGCATTTACTAGGCAACTATGGGTTAGGGTTAGGGTTGGGTTAGGACTGGAGTTGAAGTTGAGTGTCAGGGTCAGAGTTAGGGTTAAGAATCGATTTTAATAACTGGTATTCTTTTTTTTTTTTTGATTGATCTCCTTCAGTACCCATAGGGATTAATGTACAAATGCTGTACTCGTCTTATTCCATCAACAAATTTGTTCAAGTCCTATTCATCAGAGAGATGGATCAACTTCTTGGTGCCCATATCTCATGTTAGTGACGCTCTTTAAAACAAACTTTAACTCTGTCCTGCTTTTCTTTAAGATTTGAGTTGCTCTTTGTTGAGGAAATTGAAATACACTTCCTTATCTCTGCTGAAGTCAACCCGAAAATCTAATGTAATTTTCTATGAATTGCCTCAAACTTTTAGCTTTACGCTCGGTCTCAATTGCTGTTAATATCATTTCATTCATTCTGTGAATCCATATACTGTGTCAGCACTTCGGCCTTTCTTCTAAGGCTTTGGGAGTCGTCTGATATGTGAATGCAAAACCTGTGTAGCTTTAAAGAATTCACCCTCAGAGCAGTATACTCACATTATCATTTTCTCAATGTTGGATGCTCCCTGGAATTCCGAGTGTATCGAGGTTGAAAGGGAGGCATTTATGCTGACATGTACAACAGTACATGAAATGTATAATGTACAACAAATTCTATCTAAAGGAGAAGAATATTTGATAATAAGTTTAAATTATCATAATAAAAATGTCAAAAATGGAAATTACGTTATTTATAAATATGACTACTTTTCAGCAGATGATGATATTGAATATGGGGTAGATAACCATTCTAAAAATCAGTTCACCTTAGAATCTCTTTCTCACTGACGCATGTTCCTTTTGATATCTGAACAGAATAAATGAATGCAGAGATTTGTAAATCGTATTTGCCTGAAAACCCTCTCCAAGGAACACTAAGTACCTCTCTGTCAAGACAAACCCTTCATTTCCTCCTTAGACTTGATTTGGTAATGTAGATCTTGGTGATTTTTCCAGAACAAGATCTAATTGTGATTTATTTTCTTCAGTGTAGGCCCTTAGTGCCTCTTCCTGCAGATGTTTTCCAAATATTGAATTGTTCTAAGCTAATTTCATATCTGTCTTACTTCTTTCCACTTTCAAATTTACTCTGACAGGCGTGACTTGCTGGCATCTTTGAGTTCTTCATGCCTGAGGGCATATTCACAATCCCTGGCTTTCAGAAAACTGTTACCACCCCCTTCACCCTACAAATCCTGTTGAACAAACACGCTTCTATGGTTTAACGTTCTCAAGAAATAAATTTATTTTATTTTTGTAGTATCTTTGAGCATACGATATAAAACTCAGCATAAAGGAAGCAGCAATTGACTACTGTAATCATTTTAATCAGGCCCAGTCCTCGGTCGCACTGTAGATTGATAGATCGGCTGTGGAGTTTTTTCTTGTATCCTACCTCTTCCTGTCCACTCAGGCACCTACTCTATTTGTCACTCTCCCGTTGCTCATTGCCCCTGACATGTCCCTTTATATCAAATCTCTAATTTCCTCAGGACATCAGCTATCATCCAGTTATTGGGAACAAGCCAAGTAAACATACTGATATAGATTTCAATGACTGGTTTAAGAGTAATATATTATTTACTCTCATAAGGAATCTGGTTTTGAAGGCATATTTTGTTAAAACAACAAAAATAATGTGTTTTTAATACTGGATTTTCAGGGAAATTAAAAAAATATGTATTTATTTTAACTCTTCTTTTAAACAATTGCAAATTTACAGAAAAGTTGCAAGACTAGTGTAAGGGATACTGTATACCCTTTATTCTTTACTCAGATTCCCAAATTTTGCTCTGTGTTGTATGCTTTATCATTCTTTCTCTCTCCCTCCTTCTCCCTACACACACCCCTACACACACTTTTTTTCTGAACCACTTGAGAATAAGTTGCATACCGTGTCCATTTTCTGCTGAATACTTTAGTTTACATTTCCTAAAAATAAGAACTTATATTGACAAGTGCATAGTTATCAATTTCAGGAAATCTAACATTGATATTTTAATCAACTTTCCAAATCCCAATTTTGTACACTGACCCAAAAATGTCTTTATAGTATTTTTCCCATCCAGGATAGGAACCAAACTAGGATCACATATATCATGTTGATGTCGTTTTTTAAAATCTTCTTTACCCTAGAATAATCCCTTTGACTTTTGTAGTCTTTTATCACATTGACATTTTTGAAATTTATCCTACCGTCGTTTTCTTTAAGTAAAATGTTGCACATAGAATATTTCTCATTTTAGTTTTCAGTTATGTTTCCTACAATAGGTTCAATTATTTACACATTCCTAGCGGTATACTGCATTCATGATGTCGCGTGTGACTCAGTCCATCACATCTGGAGGCACACCATGATTAACTGCCTCTCATTGAAGATTTTTCTTTTGATCATCCAGTCAAGATGTTGTCTAACTTCTCTTGTATAGCTGTTTTTTTCCTCTTGCAACTAATGAGTAATTTGTGGGAGATACTTTAAGAACATACAAATATGCTGCTCGTCATCAAAATCCTTCCTATCCCTTAGTTTTAATGTCCATTAATGTCACATGCCAGCACTAATATTTACTACGATGGCTACAAAATAATTTCTAACTCCAGCACACCTGTCACATTTACTACTCAGAAGTTGGCATCCTAGTGTAAGCAAGAGTTATCTCTTCTCTCCCATTTCATTCATCTGTCTATCTGTCCATCTATGTATCTATGATCTCTATGGACTTAAGGATGCATATTTTTTCTAAAGGTTTGTAATTTGTTACCGTCCTTAATTATTTTTATGTTAAAATTGTCCATATTTGGCCAATATATATTTTTTGAGCTAGCCCTTATATCCTTTTTGTAATTAAACATCATTTTTTCCTTTCATTCTGACGTAAAAAGATGTTTCAAACTCAAGTTGTATCTTAGTGACGAAAACTTGATATAATTTCTCCAATTAGATTTGATTCCTTTTAGAAGATAATGATATTACTAACTAAGGTCTATACTGGGTATGCTCGTTATTCCTGGAATGTCTTTGTTTCTAGACCCATTCAACAGTCAGATGTTCAAAAGTTTTCTCATTTTTTGTTTCTTATACAAAAGTTAACACACAATAAATGTTCTCTGCTCTTCTTTTTTCACTTAACAGTATATCCATGAAATCCATCCCATATCAAGGCATAGAGAGAGTTTTCAGCATTCTTTACAGCTGCAGTGTATCCATTTTGCATATGTAGCCTAGTTTATTCAACCAAAGTGTTGTATTTGGTCATACAGGTAGTTTCCAATATTTTGTCATTACAAATAATGCCACAATGAATAACCTTGTACATATGTGTTTTCATGTTATTGGAGCTGTATCTTTAGGGTAAATTCCCAGAAGTGAGGTGGTTGAGTTGAAGAGTAAATGCAGTTACATCTTTTGTGTAAGTTCTCTGTTTATATTTTTTGCCCAAGTTCCTGTGTTTCCTCAATTTTAATTAGGGAGACGTTTTAGACATGGAATCTTTCTCTATGACTATTAACATCTATCATACATAGGTGGCAATTATAATACTGAACTAAATTTAGTAAGTTTAGGCATTAACCTTGCAGGTAGAAAAACAAAAAAGAATCAAACCAGTAGGAATAGCCAGAGATTGACTTGTATGCCAGGCCCTCTGCATGCTAGCTGCACACGAGGATGTCTGTTTTATATGCAATCATCTCTGTTCAAGCCAGAGGCAATGAGAGCCAGATGTGATGTTTCTTTATAAATACTCCCTTCATTAGCAAGTAATAGATTGTGCAGTCCCAGGTATCCATGTCAATAGAGGGTCAATAAGTATCAATAGAGGCCCATGTATTCATATAAACATTGAACTGACAGACAGACTGAAATAATTCCCTAGGTACTGCAAGCAGGCTTTTAAGGCCCTTTGCTAAGCACCCTGGTTTTTCCCTTTTGCTTAGCCCACTGGTTTTCTTCTGCAATTATTTTTTGTACTAGAGGTAATTCTGACAGCAGTTCCTAGTTTCCTTCAGTTCCTATTCCCTCAGAGCTGGACTTTGATTTCAAGTCTGCTTATACTGTCTTTTAAAATCTGCTATTGAATTTAATATACATAGAGAAAAGTGTGCATCAATATACAGCTTGATGAATTTTCACAAAACAAAACAAACAATTATCAACCCCCCTAATGCCTCCCCTTGTATTCCCTTCCAGCTACTACCTCCTGCAAAGGAAACCACTACCCAGATTTCCTACAACATTTCGTCTAAAGGGAAACATAGAATATCTAATATATTCTTTTGTGTCCTGTATCTTCCTTTTGCATAGACTTCGCAAACTGTACTTAGCTTTTACGAGATTAGAAACCTCTCTGTATTGTCTCCAGATTCTCTGCACTGACCCAGGGTCCAGCTCAGATTCAAGTTTGCCACATCTATGTGCAGCTGGCAATAGCCCCTTGACATTTATCTCCGCATCCCCAAGCTACCTTCAGGGCTGAAGGGATCTTAAGTTTTGCTGCCTCGTCAGTATTCCCAGCCTCTCTCTTACCTCCTTGCTGCTGCAAACTCTGCCATATTTTCTCCCCTTTGGAAATCCTGAGCTTTTCATGAGTTCCCAAAATGCTATTTTCAACACTTTAACTTCTCCTTTCAATAGATGTAGGTGTGTGCAACATTTGTCAGTATTCATTAGATAAACACAAATTGAGAAAATAAATATTATTGTTTATGAAATGTGCACCTAAATATAGATACATATCCAAACGTCCACTAAACCCCTTAACTCAGTCTGTTAACAAATATTTACTAAGCACATTCACTGTGCGAGGTACTGTCCCACCTGGTGAGATGGAACATTTAACAAGAAAAGTAAACCCCTCAGAGAACTTCCATATAATCACCCACTGTTACATTTAAAAATGGTATAATGGAGAAAGTAAAGACTATGGGGACACAGAAGCCAAGGACCAGCCTTGTTCTCCCACTTTCGGGATCTTGTCACTGTCTTTGACACAGAAAGTGCTTCACCAGCTAAGTACTCAGTGAGGCAGTTCTAGCGGTGGTATTTGACCTTAGTAAAATGTCTGGTATCCCCCGCACGTCAACTGGATCAGCTGAGAAACAGATTTAATTCTATTAAATATCCACAGATTATATATGATTTGGGGGAAGATTAAGAGTTATTTTGCAGTAAGAGTTGAATATGGGTGTGTGAGTGTGTGTATGTGTGTGTGTTTGTATTTGTGCTTTATTTCATTATCAGTTGTCCCCAACTCGAAACATAAAATGTATCTGAATAATGATTTCTTTGGTCTTTAAAATTAAAAACAAACAACACTGACATTACTGCTTATTTCAAGTAACGCTAAAATATAATACCCCCATCTATTACTATTTCAGAGTGAAACTGTCACATTATAGATATTTAATTGTACACTGACCTTTTTATTTAATAAGTCACGTGAAAAACCCATTGTATATATCTTCTGGCATCACAATTGCAAAATCCTTTCAAAGAAACAGGAAGCTTCTCTTGTGTTTTTTCAGTTCTGTTATCAAATACTTGTTCGTGCCTGGCTGTGTGTAAACAGCTTGAGTAACTTTATGATAAATTCCCAGTCTTTTTCTGTTGCTCTAGGCTATCATACACAGCTCTATTTTCCAATTTGTATACTGTAACAAAACTGAAAAATACACAAACAGGACAGTCATTGTACGAATGCAATGAACAATAGTGTTCGCTAAGTGCGTAAGATGAATAAGGCCTTCGCCCAGAGCAACTCAGCTTTCATATCTGAAACGGGAGGAATGCATTTCTTAACCTTCTCTGAAGAATGCTGTGAGGGCTAACTAATGAAACCTGCTGTTTTCAAATAGACACTGTTATAATCCAAATGAAATTAGCAATTAAATCTCAAGATTCAATTGGAGAAAGCTGTTTTAGCATTGGGAGAGCTCTTTGCTGATAAAGAAATGCCTCTAATTGTTTAGAATGCAAGTTTTTTACAATCTATTTTTTAGTAAATAATATAGCTCAAGGAATTAAATGGTGTTCATAGTATCAAATGGTGCTTAAGTCAGAGTAAGTGTTACGTGCCATTTGAAACTTGGAAATTTTTTTCAAGGCCAAATGTTTCTTAAAGGGCGGGGTGACGGTTGGTTTTAAAAAGCATCTTTGGCTCATTTTCCATGAAGGAGAGAATTATTCTGAAAACGTTTCTTTGAAGTTTTGCTTGCAAATAAATGAAAGTAGAGAGTCATATTATAATTTGTCATCAACCAGTCTGTCACAGTTTGACCCAGGCATATTTCCTGAGTTCATGAGGACTGATATGCAACTCCTCTTAGAAGCCATTGTCTTTCTACAAGATCATTAACTATCCTTTATAACCATACACAACACTATCAACACCACAGTGGTAGCAAATAGGCTTTAATGGTATAACTTTATAAAGTACTTTCCTAATAGTTAGGTGTTATGGGTTGAATTGCATCCCCCTAAAATCCATATGTTGAAGTCCTAACCCCTAGCACCGCAGAATGGGATGTCATTTGGAGATGGGGGGTGGCTGCAAATGTAAGTAGTTAAGATGAGGTCACACTGTGGTAGATTGGGCCCCTACTCCTGTATGACTCGCATCTGTGTAAAAAGAATGTCATGGTACATACACTATACCATCATACACATGTGCGGCACATTACAGTTAAAATGTGGTTGTCTCCAAGCTTCCTGTGGCCTGTGGAAGGAAGAGCTGAGGAGAGCCATAGTGGTGAAGATTGCAGGCTAACTAGTTAGACAGGCCTGGTTTTAAATCCCAGCTCCACTGTTAACTCACCACGTGCACCAGAGAATGTAGTACCTTCTCTAATCCTTAATTGCTCTATCTATAAAATGGGCTTAATAAGAATAATAATCTATATCATCACATTTAAATTGTTTTGAAAATTAAATGAGATAAAGCATATCAGGCACTTAATGAACGCTCAATAAATGCTAGTTGGCTGGTATTTTTTACTAATCGGTGCAGGTAGAGTTTTCTGAACTGCTCTGCTAAATTGCAGGAGAGAATTTTCACAGATGTCACTACAGCTGCATATTAATATGATTATAAACCATGGGAGAAATACAAATGTTTATCTCAAATAATCTTTTCATTGGGAAGCACAATATAATTTTTCTAGAAGCAGAAGTGTGTGCTTTACTCCTTCTCTAGGCTCTGAAAAGGCACTGATGGTAATTGAGTGAATTGTTCAGACAGCCCAACAACCTGACATCTTTTTGCCAGAATGATAATACAGCCTATAATTAAGCTAGTTTATTCAAGCGAACCAAATTTATTTGCCAAGACTTTTAACATTCTAATAGTTCTTTCTCAGAGTCTACATTGACTAAATTAGTTACTTGGCAACACCGCGTACATAAGTGACACACATAGTGCAGGTGTCTTCACGGTCACCAGGGCCACAGGCATACTGAGAGTTGCACAAGATGACCAGGCTTTTGTTTACAGTCATTGTCCTTATAATTAGATTATATTGTTCTCAAGGAGAGATCCGTCAACTACCAACTTGAGGTCTTTACCATTTTTAATATAGTGTTCTATAATTATTAATGATAATAGTAATAATAATACTGATAAATACTTAGGAGGAGGTGAAACAAGAGGAAGATAAGAAGATGAACCTATATGTATGGTGCATCGTTCTAAGCAATTTGATTAATTTATCTAATTCTCACAAAAAACCCATAAGGTGGATATTACTATATCCCTTTTACAGCTAAGGCAACTAAGAGCCATCAAAGGTTGATTAACATGGCTAAATGTTCACCATGACCAAGTGTTCAAGCGGGGCTTGGATATTGAAATCTGGCTCCGGAGTCCACGCTATCTTGTTCTGTAAATATTGTGGATGCAATCAAATTATTTTCATTTAGTCAAAATAACCAAGTGGTCATTATAGTAGCGGTGCTTCTTGCTAAGTCAAAAGCAGATATTTGGCTCCATGTTGAGTACTGGGGTCAGTATCCCTGGATCTGTGGCTCAAATTTAAGTAACATTATATCTCTCAGCTTCAGCCCGCTTATTTTCAGAATGAGGCACTTCAATTCAATGGAAGTCTTAAACATCTATTCTGTGCTTGGCACTGAACTCTGTACTGCATTACAGAGATGTGCCCTAGAAGACTGCAGAAACTCCAGCCTTCTTCCAAAGTGGGCTATTCACATTACATAACTTAAAAATTACTGATTTAAAGAATAGGATTTCAGAATTTTAGATAAAGGTCAACTTTTTATTCATTTGAATACGGAAGTCAAGAGAGACGTGGTTATTTAGAGTGTCTCACTATCCATTCCTATCTATTTCAGCGGAAGATTCGTCTGCTGGGGATGACTTCCAGATCCTCTTCTTTGCATGACCAACTCCTTACCTACGTAGCCAACAATACTTAGTTCCTCAATATGCCTTCGCTGACCATGACCCTCAACCACTCTGAATGCGGCATGGTTTTGTGTGTTCCCAGAACAAGCTGTGTAAGCATCTCTCTATTAGGACACATATAGTCATACAATATAATTATAAATTTATATGTTTAACATTACGACTAGATTTTTCACACTGGAAGGCAGTAACTGTGTGTTTGTTTATCTCTAGCTCTCAGTACACAGTAGGTGCTCAGTAAGTGGCTGTTTAGCCAAGCTTATTCTCTTTTCATAAGTCTGCCTGCAATTTGCACTGCAAATTCTAGTTCTTGTGATTCTGCCTCCAGGTTTGGAGACACAGGGGCCAATTACAATTCCTCTTTCTCATGAGAGCTCCTCAAATACTGAAGACGGCACAGCCCATCTTTAACGTGTATGCAAATCACCTGTGAATATTGTTAAACTGTGGATTCTGATTTGAAAGGAATGGAGTGGGTCCCTGAGAGTCTTATTTCTAACAAGCTCCCAGATGCTGCTGCTGCTGCCGGTCCACAGACAGACTTTGAATAATTGGCATTCAGAGTGGCCTCTCGCTCCATCTGCAGGCCTTCCACTTCCTGGCTAACCAGCATAATGTGTCTTAACTAATACTTATAAGCCTGTGTGGGAGTCTGCTTATCTTACTCTTTTCAATTAGTCTGAGAAGACATGAAGGAGGACAATAAACAAAAAAGGGTTCTTTATTTTCCTTCATTGCCAAAGTGAAGAAAAGTGAATTTACTAAACTAAATCTAGTGGATGTAGCATGACCATATTTTCACCAAAGTTTAAGAAAAACATATGTAAAAGAACTGTCCAGACACAATTTATACTGCAATGCACAGGACTTCGTGTGACAATTAATAGGATCATGATTCAAATAACAAAAATTAAATTGGCATTCTCAATTATACTGAAAAATGAGTTGTTAGTCATTTCAGGCTGAGAAGCACAGACGTAGTAAAATATACGTCAATATGTTAACAGAGAAAAACGATTGCAAAGGGAAAGTAACAGCTATTTTGAATTTTCAAGGACACATCCAATGCAGTATACTATGGCAACACATCTGGAAGTCACAAATTTATAAAATCTAATAATAATTGAGTGGTCATTACGTGCCAGGCACTGCTTGAAGCTCTTCACGTGGATTATTAATTTACTACCTATAATTCTTTTGAGTTAAATACTATTGAGGTAAGTGAAGCAAGTACTGCTATTAGTCGCATTTTAGAGATGAGGAAATTTAGGCACAGAAGGATTAAGGAATCTGCCCGTAGTCACACAGATCCATGTGAACAAAGTTCAGATGACTGGCCTCGGTGGTCTAATTCCGGAGTGCACCATGAGCTGCCACCTTCACTGCTCTCGGGGGCCCGAGGCCACACATGCAGCACAGCTCCCTGTGCTCTCAATTCCCCCACTGAGGCGCACGGCTCTTCCTCTACTTCCATTAAGTTATCACTTGAGCAGGTAGAGACATGCATCGTAAATGAGGGAATTGATATTTTATTCAAAATATTTGTAGATGCCCATCTATCAACACTTTCTATAGATTTGCATTCCCTTGTTGTCATTGAGCCTCATGTCACCTAAATCCAACCTTGGTCTGATAAGCAAAATATTAGCATCTCCATTATTTGAGTCCAGAGTAAGATAAAGCACCTGAGAAGATCATTATGCTTCCTGAGAACACTTCCTCTTTCAGAGAGCTCGCCTAGCAATCAAATAGACTTAAAAAAATCAGAACAATGATTACATATATCCTACTTTAGCTCATAGATGAAAAATATGTTAGACTGTGATGAATTATATACTGCTATTTCAATTGCCTGTAAGAAACCTTATCATATAAGATTATATCATTTTCCTTTACTAACAGTGTATGCCAACAATATATTCACTATTATTAAGAGCATCTTATTTTTATCTCTCAAATTTTTGGAAAAAAATTAAACACATAACCATGTTGGTCAGAATGGTTCTACATATGTGCATATATATAGAATATTGAATGACTCACAAATTGACACAAGGTAAAATCTCATGACCTCTTAAAATGAGAATTTCACAATACAAATGTGTATTTAGAAAAGTGATCACAATTCTCTAGTAGAGGCATTACAGTATAAGCAAAAGGATCTGGAATATCCACTCAACTTATTAAAATTCATGAGACTTTAAAAATATCACCCAGACTAAGAGGGGTGTAAACAGAAAAATCTATTTCACAGAAATAAGAAGCTTATTCTAAATTCACTGTGGAAATTATTTTCTTCTATACAAGTCCCAAAGATTTTTAACCTATTTATATAAAGGGTCATTTTAGGAAGGGTTTAATGCAGATTACTCTGACGTGTTTTATTACTCAATAAGCTGTCTATAAAATTATTTTGAAGATGCGTGCTTGGTCCATTCCCCTAATGACTGATTGCAGCAATAATCCACATACATACATAAACAAGCAAGCATCTATCAGTGAAAAAAATTGCATTAGCATCCTAAGTGAAGTAGAGCATGTTATCATCTGACGGAGGACATATGAGCAAGTGACAGGGATGGTTGTCTTCCTTAGTTTCACAGGCAAGAAAAAAGTCTACATTTGTTTGAAGGAATCTAAGTACAGTCTTGAACTGTGAAACAGTTATGTTTTACATTTATAACTGGAATAAATTTAAGTGATTTGGAAAATTAGTGCAACAGCTAAAACAAATGGTTGAAAAGACAAAATACTCCATTCATTTTTAAACAATATCTTCTTCCATGGCTCATTGGACACATGGCCATCATTATGGCAACAAATTTGTTACAAGCGCTGCAGTGGTGCTTGGCATGGAGCTAGGTCTACCGGCCGTGCCTCACAGGCCTTGTCTGCACTGCTCTGTGTACCAATGGCCGCTCCATTTGTTAACTGGAAAATATGCCATAGATTTGTCCACATTCCACCTCCTATTTTGTCATGTTTCTTTCATCTAAAATATTTTCAGATATTTTAAATCATGAATAAGAGTAAACAGAGGTAGATTGGATCTGGGAAGGATAAAGGGGGACTAAAAAATCTGAAAATTATTGTAACAGACTATTCTCTTCGCAAAGAAGTGCTACGCTAGTTCTGTAGAATGCTTCTAAGATGGGCAATTGAAAACACACATTTCTAAATCTTTATAGCTTGCAAAATTTCTTTACTCACAGAATCTCATTTAATTCTCTCAATAGGCATTATTCTCATTTCTCAGATTAGGAATTTGAGACACAAAATGACTTCTCCAAGTTTCTAAACCAATAAATGGACCCAGATACTTGAATTCAGACTTTTCAATCCATATCTTGGCTTTCACTTGCCAACCACCTTGTTATAGACTAACCTAGGAAGATGTTATGGGAACTTCTATTATCCAAGTATCAGTTGATGGGCTATTTGGTCAAAAAGAATGTAGAGAATGCATGTTCTACCTATTGACTTGATATTCAAAAACTCAAAAAATTTAATAAATTCATCTACTACTGTATTTGCTTTCCAGATTTTTTTAAATGTTTCAAATTTATTAGAAACAATGAAATTTAAGTGTTTATATATGTGATAAAAGTATATAAGCAACAAAAATATCCAGGTTTTTAACACGTAGCAAATTAATACTCTATTTAATATTGCTTAGAAAATATGAACTTATATATTCCTATATTCTTGATAAGAATTTAACTATGTAATTTAAATATAATAAAACATTTCTGTTCTGTGGGATTGTCCATCTAATACATTCAACGGTTATCGATCCCAGTCTGATACCCTCTTATCATTAACAAAAGGGATCAAAACAGTTTTAAAAAACAATTAGGAATATGTAAGTATTTTCTCATCATTTAATAAAATTTTTTAAAAAGAAAAAGAAAACTATGTTCACATCCCAGGTAAATTTGTCTTATGTTAACTAACCTGCAAAACAATAGTGGTATATAAAGAAGAAATTCACTACTAATACTCCAATTTCCTACTTGGCTCCAAATATCTACATTCAAAGCCCAGTAATTGAATTTCCCAAGCAAAACTAAATGCAGCCTCTTAGCAAAAACCTGCTGGAATTCTTATTTAATGAAATGTTTAATGAACTTTTGATAGGAAATGCTTATATAGAATAGTTCCTCTCTCTCCAACAGATTATACTTAGGAAGCCTGAAAACACATCAAGATATATATATGCAAATTAGAGTGTGTGGAATTTGTAAATTTTTTTTTTTTTTGGCAATTTTAACAATAAGCACATATTTTCCTTTTACACTGGAAAGGAAATTCTAAATAAAAGGAAAAGGCACGGTGGATAAAATATAAAGAATTCCATTATGCTTGGTGTTATCAAAGAGTAATGAGAAGGTGTGACTAGTTAAGGACATTTAGCAACTCAGATCTTTGAGTATTAAATATTCAGGTAAACCATTCTTCAGGACTCTTTTCAAGAGCCATTCTAATTCTATAGCGTGAGAGTTATGACTTTAAAATCTTGTGAAACTGGCATAATTTCTCATCTACATGACTTGTTCCTCACTTATTTTAGCATATTATCCAATGGTCATAAAATAATTTAGAATCCCCATATGGGCATTTAATAAGAATATTATAATAAAATTAGTCATATTATCCATTTCTCCTGCAATTATAGAAAGGATGACCACTGATGACAATTGTTAAAAATAATATTCAAATGATTGAATATACATTACTTTGCATTCTTCTCAGGTAATACATCATGTGAGGAATGTATAGGAAAAGCAACCTCAAAGCTGCATCAACTTTCAAATCTTCTGAGTATCTGAAACTTCACATTGTATAAGGTATTGTCCATCAAAAAGCCATCCAATCTCATCTATGTCAGAAACTCTTTTATGTAAGTACAATATACATTAGGTTAAGCGTAGTTGGATGAAAGGAAAATCTAATGTTACCATTTTTCATAAACTTAAGCCCAAAAAGTATTTTTTGTTGAGATTTGTAAATGCTAAATTTTAATCACTTAATGCACGTTAAGACATAAGCTCTGAAGTACTCAAGAATTTTTAGGAAACATTGAATTTTATCTTTTAGAATACTTCAAAGCAATGGACTATTTTTCACATTAGCAAGGATTAAAACAATTCTGTCACAGATTATTAAAGTAGATAATCACCATGTTGTAGGCTCGTTGGTACTTAAATGTATTTTGCAATATTTAGTTTGTGTCCCAACCTTGTTTTGATTTTTTAAATTTTATAATTAACTCACTACATTTTCATCTAGAAATAATCACTCATTGCTTATCACATACTTATTTTTAATGAGAAATAGATGATTTGAAAGGAAGAAACAAAGTGAACACCACAAAGGCAGAAACAATAGAAATAAACTCTTTATCTCCATCAGAAAAGGTTGAGAGTCCTGTGTATAGACACAGCCCACCTTCACAGTCTGTGATATTTTCACTGCATATCTTGTCTCCCTGACTCAACTACTGGCATTTTATGTAAACCAGAAAAATCCAAGTCACCCCGGAAAATTCTATCCTCTTTAGCCCTTTGAACTTATGTCTCTGCGTTTAGTCAGAAGAGAACTATCTCTAACTGCTATGTATCTGATAGGTAAATTAAAGCTCAAGCGTAGCTGTGTTGTGGCAGCCATCTTCATTACCACCTCCGTGCATTATGATCGCAGAGGATTTGATACACTCTTAATTACAAGACGGAAACTTGACAAAAACAGAAATGTGAAAGATAATTTGGAGGCTAGCTTGCAGCCCCTCAAATAGTTTTATCAACATGCTAATCTGATTTTAGATTCGAATCCACAGAAAGCCAGAAAATAATGAGTGTTCACTGAAAGAATTTGTGATCTGAGCCTTAGCTGTCAACTCTCAGTTGGTTTGTTGTTCCATTGGTTGGTCACTTGGTCAGTCTCCCTCGCTGTCTCCCTCTCTCTCTCTGCTAAACTTTAAGGAAGGCCCTTTTTAATTGTCTATTCTACTATTGTTTTCCACAATAAACCTCCTCCATCCCCACCCTACCCACAGCCAAAAACCAACCTGAAATATGGTTCTCAATGTTGGCTGTACATTAGAATGTCCTGGGGAAGTTTAAAATCCTAATGCCCAGATTGCACCTTAGACCATCTGCATCCAATATCCAGAGGTGGGACCCAGACATCCATATGTCTTAAAGCTTTCAAGGTTATTCCATATGTATTTTCTATAAATTGTGCCTGAGACTTTGAAATATCTTAATTGTGGGATGAATACTTTCCAAAGAGACATCATTCCCTACTACTTGCTTCCTATGACTCACATATCCCAATATAAAAATGTTCCCGCCATACAATTATGGGTTGATAGAAATTATTTCTGAAGGACTGATTAAGACCAAGCTACCATGAGAGACTCCATGTCTAGACTGCCAACCCCCCGCCCCCCGTCTTAATCTCACAGTCTGCTTTGGAGAAACACTTAGAACTGCCCACAGGCATGCTAATCAGTGGCCAGTCAGTACCAAAGGAGAGAACGACTTGTTAGCAGAAGATTTAAGTCCTCTCTCCAAACTGTTCCTTCTCTCCTTGATGAGAAAATAACTAATGTTTTCCCGTATTCCTCAGGAATGTCACATTCAGCAGATCCAAAACATTTTGTCTACAGAGAGGCACTCAGCAGTCTGCCATCATCCAACACTGGTACTCCTGTGCCCCACCCCCACCCCCAACCCCATTTGGCTTATATAAGTCATTTCCAAATCAGTTCCCCTTGAGGATGGTTTTTTGATACCAGCCTTGATATTTGTTCCCCTACATTAAACCCAGCATAAATGGGGTAAAACCAAAAGCACCCATCCCCTTTCCCAGCTTCGTTAGTTACATTCATATGTAGACATCATTTTCTTTAACCTTTGTATCCCTGAGCTTCACATATGCAGGAAACTAGGGCTGAGATTAGAGCCCTGGCCTTCTCCTCGCACAACACACATAAAAGTTATAAATTGTTAAAGCCCAGGTGGCCTCATACTGATGTTTTGGCTAGTTACAGGTCCTTGAAATTTATTGCAGGAGAAGTGATGTCCAGAGAATATCAAGAAACTGAAGTTTCCCAGACCCCCACTCCTTGGCTTCCTGGCACTGGAATCCACCATTCATCAGAGAAACAGACAATCGAGGATGCTAACCTGCAGTGTCCCTTATCTTGCCCCTCCTTTTCCTGCATGTAGTCACATTCCTCACAACCTTTAAACCCCTAGGCTTTCAGGGAGATGAATTTGAGTGCTTACTCTCATCTCCAGGCTGACATCACCCAAAATAAAAACCCCCTTCCTAGCCACAAGCCTGGCATCCCAGTTTTTTTTCTTTTGGCCCTTCCTGTGTGGCGGGTAGATGAACCATGTTTGTGTTCGGTCACATATTCTAGCATACACACTTTTTATTGTCAAGACATTATATCCTTATTTCACATGACGGTTACTATCACTTGATCCTGCTACAGAAATGATCACCTACCCAAGGTGGGAACTCTCGACTGGCTACTCACAAAAATTACTCGGGGACTTTTAAAATATAAATTCTCCAAAAGTGGGCCCTGATCTGGTTGAAAATCCCCAGCACTCTGCCTAATGCAGTGAAGGACACAATTTTTAAAGCAAATTTCCTCCTCCATCTTTTTGTTTAATATTGATGGCTTTTCTTGATTTTGGTTATGGTTGCTTTCTAAAATAATTAAACTAGAATAGATTCCTCAAAATTTAGTCTTGTAAAATATTTATTCAAGTGTGGTAAATAGTTGATTAAATACACACAACTTCCCAATTTAATTGAAATATCTTAAGAGTAATGGGTTAAACTTTATATTTTTCTCTCATAAGAAAAGAATAAAGTGAATATAGATCCATAAGGGTTTAAACGTCTACTGTCACATGGGAATTTTCTTTTTTTACCATATACCACTGTTCCTATTCCTCTAAATTATTTCCTTATCATTTCACTATTTTACTCAAATTGAAGATCTCTGTCTTTAAAAAGCTATCAGTATCATTAATCTATTTTCTACTTATGTGGTTCTAATGTAATTGGTCTGGGCATAGCTGGTATCCACATACTTTAAAACAACTCATGTAATTCATATGTATAGCCCAGACTGAGACTCATTTTCCTAGGCTTGGATACAAATTGCAGCCTGAGGAAATTGTTTCTTCAGTTAACAACAACAGCTAAATATGTATACATTTATATCTCTTCTCAATGGTTTTTAATAGACAAGTAATGACAAGTGCATACACCTCCGAGTGAGAACCAGTACTATTTTAAAATGTGAGTCCTCTACCATTTTTAAACATCTGAAACTCAATTCTGTGTCTTTGCCTTTCTGACAATTACTCACCCAGATATTCCCATCCTGATGATAAGGTTTCCAGTTTCTCCCAGTGTCACTGTAGAGCATGCGGTATTGGGTCACCCAGTCCGAGCTGCTGTATCTTCCTTGGGTTGCAATGGCACTGATCTGCTTCCGATTGCCAAAGTCAACCTGAAGCCATTGATAATGGTCACTGTCAGATGGAGACCATCCCCCAGCACCTGAAGACAGTGGAGGCAAGATGGGAAAATGTATATGTAAAGTTGGACTACTATAATTGACAATGGATTATTCTACATCTTTGAATTGGCCTTGGCAGTGCTATATTTCACAGATATACTATGAAGTGTCCTTTATAGATGCCACTGAGACTTCAACTAATATTCTTCCAGCTGGGTAACATTGATACTCTAACCTCTTTATGGCGTAATTATGTGCTCATTTTCTCCTGAGCAAATGTCTTCATAATTCCTCAATTAGATCTTATTAGTACATGTCAAAGTCTAATTGGCTGAAAGTTGATCAATTTACCATGAATTCTTCAACTAAAAATCACTAGGAAAAAAATATGTAACAATCAATTCCTCATGTGGGGTTTTATCTTTAGTAGATTATAAATGAAACAGAAAGCAATTATATACAACTCTAAAATATATTTTGCTTTAAAAAATTCAGAATTCACTGCCTACTAGTAGCTTGTAATATGAGACCTAGTCTACATTAAGCTCCTATACAGATGAGAACTGAGCTATATAGTTAATCAGGCAATATGTTTACTAACACTTAGGAGATATACAACCAATAACTCCTGATAACCACATTTCTGGGGAAAAAAATGAGTTACTAAATGAAGTGAAACTTCTTTTGGTAAAACATAATAATTGGCAAATAGTAAGAATGCAAAAATATTTATTAGAAATATAGCACATACATAACATAGAACAAAAAGACAATTTATAGCAGTATGTAAAATAACTATGGTTGCAATATATACATAAAAGAAAATATGGCATAATGCTTAGTGCTAAGAGGCAATATAATTTTTTGAATGAGTTTGGCTACTAATGGGAGTAAATGATAGAAAAATGTTCAATAAATTATCCAGTGTACAGTATTTCAAAATATATGCATCACTTTTCAAATAAGGAATTTAAAGGCTGACGATAAAATCATTTATTCTATGAGGACTATGCTAATAAAAGTCATTTTGTAAATCATCACAGATAATCATTCATTTAATGATGTTTATATGGCTTATTTCTGCTTTCAGCTATGATAGAATAGCTTTCCCACCATAAAAAAAAATTACAAAATTGACAAATGTATAAAATTACCCTTTTTAGGGCTTAGACAACAGACAGTGCAGGACCCTGATCTATGAGAGAAGATAAACAAATGAGGTGAGCTCTGCCAGCTTCCTGGCTTTCTGCCTGGTTCACTTTCCGGATTGTGACACACGGAAGAATATCCTAAACAGATTACAGCAGCATCACTGACAGGGAGACAGATCAGAATTGAAGCTACTGAGGAAGCTGGCATTTGTAGGACAGAGTACCAGAGAGGGGGCAGCTGTGCAGAGAAAGAGCTCTGGACATCTGCAAAAGATCACCAATGAATCTCCGGAATCCAGATTCTAGGTGAATATTAAGCTATATATTTGCAGACCAAGACTCCACAAGACCAGATGAAGAGAATTCTGAAATGAACAACCAGAGGGTACACTAGGCTGGGGTAGTTTGATTTCAGACTAGGTAAGATTGTGAGAACTCATTGAGCAAGCCTACTCATTCAGTAGAGATCTCAGAAAGGGATTAGAATAATTTAATGCTAAAATAAGGGCCACTCTGGACACATCTGAACAAAGGTTGGTAACAAGTCTGAAAAAAGATCAATCTGATCCACAAGTAAATTAACTCCTTGCTAGAACAAAACTCAACACTCCATTAAGAAAAGCCATGAAAGTTTATGAACTCAACAAGATAGCATCTATTTTATAAAATTTTTAAAAATTCTAGATATTTGTGGAAGCAGGAAAATATGACTCATTACCAGAGAAAAGTCAGTCAATACAAATAGACTGAAAAATGACAGAGATGATGAAATTAGCAGACCAAGACTTTAAAACAGAGATTATAAATTAGTTCCATTATCTTAAAAAAATATATAAATATTGAAGAAAAAAATGAAACAATAAAAGAGAACAAAATGGAAGTTTTTCAACTGAAAATTATATGTGAAATAAAAAATTTACCAGACGGGCTTAAGAGCAGACTAGAAACTGAGAAGAAAACATTAGTGAACTTAAATGCAGGGCCATATAAACCAGATTGAAGCTTGGAGGGGAAAAAAGGTTTAAAAATGAACAACACTCCAGTAACCTGTAGGATAATATTAAGTGTCCTGACAATCTTGTAAATGGAGTACGAAAAGCAGAGAAGGTAGAGATTGGGGCAGAAAAAAATACATTTGAAAAATAATGGTTGAAAAACATAAACCCAGATAGCTGAGAAATTCATTGAATTCCAAGCAAGACAAACACAAAGAAAAATACACTAAGGTGTGTCATAAACAAGTGGTAAAAAACAATGCTAAAGAGAAAAATCTTAAAAGTACTCAGAGGTCAGTAACATCTTAGCAGAAACAATACAAGCCGAAAGACGATGGAACAACATATCCGAAGTGAGGAAAAGCAAAGAAAGCTGTCAACCTAAAATTCTACATCCAGAAAAAAAATATCCTTTAAACATGAAAAAAACATAATGATATTTAGCACAAAAGCTGAGAGAATTCATCACCAATAGGTATGTACCGAGAAATGTAAATTTTTCAGCTTTAAGAACATTTTACCATATAGAAACCCATATCCACAGGAAGAAATGAATGCTGAAAATGGTAAAAATATCAGTAAATATAAATACCTGTTAATGACTTTAAATTTCTTTAAAAGATAACCGTTTAAAACAAAAATAGTAACAATGAATTGGAGGGTTTACAACAGATGTAGAAGTAAAATGTATGAGTGTAGTAGCACAAAGGACAGGAGTCTAGGAGAAAAAATATAGGGCACGGACATCCTTATGTTACATATGAAGTGACGCAGTATTACTTGAAGGTGGTAAACCCTAGATTCTGTCAAGGGTTAAATATTGAATCTTGTAGGCTTTGCAGGGTAATCTACCTCTGTTACAACTACTCAACTCTGCTGTTGTAGCAGGAAACAGCCACAGACAATACATAAACAGAGTGTGGCTATGTTCCAATAAAACTTTATTAATAAAAACAGGTGACTGGCCAGAGAGCTGTAGTTTGTCAGCCCCACCCAAGATCAAATTCTAAAAGAAAGATGAAAATTTAAAATCTAAATTATACCTCCGAAAACACTTAGAAAAGATTTGTCCATATAGTGTATGTGTGTGTGTATATATATATATATGTACATATGTGCTATCTATAGAATGTGTGTATAACTACATAATAATGACTTCCTCTGTCTCTAGTCTCTTATGTCTTCAATCCACACTTCTATAAGAATGATCTTTCTAAAATGCAAATCTAATCATATTTAATCCACGTTCAATGCTTTTCAATCGATCCCCATTGCCTCTAGAAATAAGCCACCCACATCTCCACACACAAAAGACACACTTGGAACACACCCTCTACACCCACACACACCCCCTCTCCACTGGGCCTGGGAAATTACTACTCCACTTTCAAGGATCACCACAGTCACTTTAAATATCACCTCTGCAGGGGATGCTGTGTTGCGCTGTTCAGGTCCTCCTTTGTGACTGGAAGCCTTACTCTCTCAGCTATTCAGAGTGCTGCCACAAGACAGTAGCTAGCTGTAATTCCCCTCCCTGGGTAAAAAAGAGGCATTTTACCCAAGGCCACATCCCTTCCTAGGACTGTACAGATGCAATGACTGGCTGACTAGGGGCTATAAAGGGCCAGTACCCTTGCCTCCAACTTGGGAAAACTGTGAAGGGTCCTCATGGTGTCGGAACTCCCTGCAGAATTAGCAGCAGCTTCCACCGAGACTGCGCTGCGTCTCAGCTTCTCCTTCTGCCTATTTCTGCTCCATTCCCTTCCTTTCTACAGGTTTTCATCCTGAAAGCACTCTAAAAAGTTTCCTACACACTCTTCTCCATCTCAGAATTTGTATCCTGGGGAATCCAGCCTGCAATACCTCTTTGTAACCACTTTCCTTATAATTTCCTTACTAACAATAGAGGGTAGTTGTCCCTGCTTTGCTTTTTGTTATTTATATGCTGTTTTTCTCCTAGTGTACTGTCTAACATTCCTTATAGTCATATATCATCCACATGCTTACTTTACTTAGAATTCTGTAAAATTTTGCAGGATCTGTAGATGAATTTTGGGATAACAATATACCCAGTCATGGAGAGACCATAAATATATTTTATCTGTTAGATATATAGTTCCAAGATTTGGAGAAATTCTATAGCCAAATACATACAAAGTTCTATCTATGTGTTACTAAAAGAAACAGGGTGATTTGGTCATTGAAGTAAATATGCAATTATTACAATGAGTGAAATGGGAAAAACATGTGCAACTGATTGGTGCAATTTACAATATTCCCCTAACTAGTCCTGTAAATAAATATTCCAGAATAAATTTCCTTGCAACCCATTTTTTGTTGCATTACAATTTTTCAATAAGGTGGCAATTAACATACAGCTACTTAGTTCCATTTATCTCATTACCTAAAAAAATAGAATTTATTGTCAACTTTAAGGGAAGCAAAAGTCTAAAAGCAGTGAAAATATAAACCTTATTCCTTAGCAGACATATATGTGGAGAGAATAGTGAGTAACCTCAAGGAGAGGGCAAATGTCAGGCTTTCACGAGGAACATGCTGGAAAGATCGATGAGAAGTTTCCGTTTCTCTTTGATCTATCAGGCAACATAATTTGGGGAAGTTGACTACTTTGTTCATTTGGCTTGTGAAATGTGTAACCTCTATCGATCCAAGGATTAAGAATGATACCTCTTTCATCACAAAAAACTTCTGGAAAATGGTATATCACATACACACATCTCTCCCCCACCATGCATGTGTGCGTGTGTGTGTATGTGTGTTTGAACTATAAAGATACACAGTAGTTGTGTTCTAGATGACCACTCTGCTGGGGTTAATTGAGTGATAAATTATAATAGAGAATCTGGAGAAATGGATGAAACTAGTACTCTATAGCTTACAACTGTGATAGTCATTTCTGCTTTGTAATTTGTAAATTAGTACCTCTGAGAGAAAAGAAGAACTTGGTGGATGGTTCAAGAGAGAGTGTGCAGTTTCTTTTCTAGTGATAGATGGCTCCTGAATAAACATAATGCCCAAGTGGGTGGTTGTAACGCTATCAGAGACTACAAGCCTAGATTCTAATTTATAAGAAAAAGGTGGGAAAAAAGTTCAATTAAGGATAGAACTACCTTAATAACTGGTTGAGAAATATGTATCAGATGAAAAGAATAAATTGAAAAGAAGACTTTCAGGCAAGATAGCCTTATTAGTTCAGGCTTTGTAGCCGCCTTCTGTTCTAAATGCCCAATAGTTTTAGATAAGATAGATAAAAAGAAAATTGAAAAGACATAGCCAGGATCAAAAATAAGATAAGCATCTCCATGTGCAAGAAACGCAACCAAAAAGCACAGCAATGAGTAGGACTGAAGCTGAGGTCTGCTGGAGTCGGGGCCTGGGAACACACAGAGGCAGCGGGCATCTGGGAATATTGGGGAATATCCGTGAATGTAAGTCTGCTGTGTGTGTCAGAGAAAGGAAGCTCGGGTCATGGCTGAAACCAAACCAGTCCAGGACTAGCTTGCCTGTGAAAAGAGACTGAAAACAGCTGCTTACCGACTTAGAGATATGGCTTATGTGAGGCTGTGTGTCCAAAGATGTTAGAAAACAGGCATAGCTGAGCTAAGGGAAGGCACCCACTGGCTTGGTGACTGGACCTATGAGTCCCTAAAATCACTGCCAGGCAAAGGCACAGGATCACCCACGTAAGATGTGCTTCTGGACTGGTGATCTGGAGAGTTGAGTAGAAAAGTCACAAAAATTTAGGGCAGACAAGGAGGAGAGAGAGGGGGAGAGTGAGAGGGAGAGAGATAGAGAAAGAGAGAGAGAGAGAGAGAGAAAAGGAGAGAGCAAGCTGGAGTGCACCTGCCTGTCAAGAAAAATGTGCAGGGGTCGGCCCGGTGGAGCAGCAGTTAAGTTCACGCGTTCTGCTTCAGCGGCCTGGGGTTCGCCAGTTTGGATCCCGGGTGTGGATATGGCACTGTTTGGCAAGCCATGCTGTGGCAGGCGTCCCACATATAAAGTGGAGGAAGATGGGCACGGATGTTAGCTCAGGGCTAATCTTCCTCAAAAGATAAATAAATAAATAAATAAATATAATTTAAGGAAAAAATCTGCAGACTAAAATTTAAAATCACGAGAAAGAAAGCAAATGCCACAAAGTCAGCTAACAAAGTCAAATGTTCAATGCACACCAACTCCAGATGTAATAGCAATTGAGGAGCAGGTGAAATACATATGCTGTATGTTCTCAAAAGTATAAAATAAGTAATGTTATTCATTAAAAATAGCAGTAATGATCAGATACAACAGGGAGAAGTAAAATATTTATAGACAATACTAAAAAGAACCAAAAGTAATCTTAGAAATGAAAAATTTAGTCACTGATAGGAAAAAAAACCTCATCAGGGGAAAATCCACAAATAAGATATTATCTAAGAAATAATCGCTCAGCTGAAAAGTAATATTGAAGTCAACATAGAAAACACAAAATGTGTTAGAGTTGGAGAACTTCTGCTTCCAACCAAGATGGAGTAACAGGAATTGAGTTTACTTTCCCACCTGAAACAATGAAAAAGCAGACAAAATATATGAAAGAACAGTTCCCAAGACATAAGATATGAAGCAAGAAAGGGCTGTGATCCCTGAGATACAGGACATGAATGGAGTGAACCCACTTCCCCAGCTTCCCGTCTTGAAAAGGTTTCCAGGCTGAGACACAGGGAAGAACCCAGGCAGAACCTGGCAGAATCCCTGAGTTGAGAAGACAGAGCTGTGACCTGGGGAGACCAAGATGGCAAGAGTGAGAAGCAAAGGAAAGAGAGGCATAGAGGGATAATTCTAAAGAGCAGCAGGGGGCCCCCACTGAGTCATCAGCTGAGTAATGATGAGCATATGATAGGAAGAAACTATCCAAATCTGGGCAAAGAATCATCTGAATGGCTAAAGGTACTCATGCTCTGTACTACTTACCATCACACCACTCCTTGGTATTTTCCCAAAGGAAAATGAAGCATGTGAACATAGAAAGTCCTGTACATGAATGTTCACAGCAGCTTTATTTGTAATAGCTCAAAACTGGAAACAACCCAAATGTCCATAAACAACTGAATGAATAGACAAATTGTGTATATATCCATATGATGGAATACTATTCAGCAATAAAAAGGAAGGGGCATTGATATACATGACATGATTTATCTTAGAATAATTATGCCGAGTCAAAGGATCCAGGAAAAAAGAATGCATACTGTACAATTCCATTTATATAAACTTCTAGTAAATGCAAACTGATACATAGGAACAGTAGATCAGCAATTGCTTGAAGATGGGGGACATGGAGAGGAGAGGAAGGTATTACACAGTGGCAAAAGAAAACTTCTTGGGGTGACAGATATCTTTATTATCTTGATTGCGGTGATGGTTTCATAGGTGTATACGTATATAAAAATTATCAAGGGCTGGCCCCAGTGGCCTAGTTGTTAAGTTCAGTTCACTCCACTTCAGCAGCCTGGGTTCAGTTCCTAGGCGTAAACCTACACTGCTCTGTTAGCAGCCACGCTGTGCTGGTGGCCCACATACTAAAAAATAGAGGCAGATTGGCACGGATGTTAGCTCAGGGCTAACCTTCCTTGGGGAAAAAAAGTCAAATCAAATTGTCCAATTTAAATATGCACATATTAGCAGACATCAATGATACATCAATAAAGTTGTAAAAATTTATGAGAGTAAATAGACATGGAGGATAAATGGGAATTTCAATGATAAGTTCAAAAATTCTAGAATAAAACAAACACATAGTATGTAAACATTTGAAGAAGTAATGATTGAATTTTTTTGAAAACTGAAAAAGCAAAGAAAGACATGATTCTGAATTGACAGGCCCTCTGAACGTTGAACAGCATATGTAATGTGAGCGTATTATGAAAACTGTATTATGAGGCGCAAATGAAAGCTGGTCTAAAGTAGTAAGATTGATGAAATGTGACATTTAAAAAAACAAAGTTTAAGCATACAAGTGAGAGATATCTCATTGATAAAGAAAAAATAGCTGGCATCTTAAGTGCTAAAATTTGCTTGCTAATGAGCTCAGATTTTATTTACAGTGGGACATAAACACATAAACAGCTAGAAGGTGTGACATGTGGCATACCTAGAAGTAGAATAAAAAGTAAAGTAAGCTTCAACCAAATATAGGTATTTGTTGATTGGAAGTAGTGAGAAAAGAGAGCCAGGGCCATTAATTAACAATTGTCACGAGCTAGAGAAGCGAAAATGGCAGTGCCATTGTCATTCCTAAAATATGGGATAAATTAATGCTCATATAAAACAAAGTTAAAACGAAAGAGTATTAAAGTATATTTTGAAACAAAACAGAAGGAAGATGTGATTATACCAGATATTATTAGGTGACAAGAAGATGGAACGGCTTGTCTCCCGTTCCTACTTTCTCTAACAAGGACAACAGCTTTCACATCATTCTGAGAGTAGCAGAACTAATAACTGAGCAGAGGGAATTACCTTCTGAGACATGTTAGAACATGATAAGAGAAGCAGAGCTGCTGAACTTTTTTGAAACATTTAGATTATTTGCCAGAAGACTGGCACTGTTCATAAATGTAACCTAGCTTCCTTGAATATTTATCAAAAGAGCTGCCAGAAAAAGAAAGATAGGCCTCCCAATTTTTTTTTCAAAAACAAGGGACTTAGTAAATCTAGAACAAAATAGACAAGAAAGCTCTTTTTCAAAATCTGATGTGTGGGTTATGAACATTTAGAATAAAAGAGAAATGGGGGCTTGGTGATACTGGAGGTGCTGTTGGTGGGCTAAAAGAATTTCTCTTTTTGATCACGTTCTTGTTTAATAGAAGACAGAAAATTCCATAGATGTATCTCCAACTAATTTTAGCAAAGCATTTGGCAATATCTCTGATAAACATAAAGTGGTAAAATGTGGTCTGGGAGATAACAGTTTTAGGTAAATTCAAAAATTGTTAATAATTATGCCCCAAATATGTTGATTAATGACTATGTCAACTGGAAGAGAGCTCCCTAATGACATGTCACAAGCTTCCGTCCTGTATACTGTCATTTTTAATATTTTTATTATCTAAGGCATGGAAAACACGCTTATGAAATTTGTCAATTACATAAAACTGGAAAAGAGACCAAATAGGATAACTAAGTGAATTATGATATAAAATGTTTTCGACTGGCTGAAACTCTGAGCTTGTACTAGTACAATTTGTTTTAACATCAGCAATAAACTAAGATGCCCGTTATGAACAAATGCAATGTCAATTTCCTGATTAAGGGTGTCTAATGCTTAGACATAATTACGCAACCTTAATTTACTTTATGGATAATATAGCGTTGAAATTATGGCATCTAACTATATTTGCAGTATTATATTCAAAGCATTTTTGATATATTTTTATTAAGGCTTTACATATAAATAGAAAAATGAAGAAATCACAAGCATATAATATTAGGAATTATCACAAAATGAACATAACCATGTAATCACCACACATATCTATAAAGAAACTATTGCCAGTAACTCATAAGCTCTCATCATGTCCTTTTCTGAAATAGTTACCTCTCTCCTCCCGGATGAACAGCCCCAGAGATTCATTCATGTGGTTGTACGCAGCAGTAGATCTCTCATTTCCTTTGGTTCCTAGTATTACATTGTATAATATACCACTCTTCATTTATCCATTCCAGCGTTGAACATGTGGATATTTCCAATTTGGAGCTATTATGAATAATGCTGCCAGCAACATTCGTGTTCATGTTTTTAGCGCTTATATGTACATTTCTGCTGGGTATATGCCCAAGAGTGAAATTATGAGTCCAAAAATTTGTGTATTTTCAAATTTAGTCAATTTTCTGAAACAGTTTCCCAAAGTAGCTGAGTCGATTTTAACACCCTCTCCCCGGACCAGTAGTGTCATGAGAGTTTCTGTTGTTCCACATCCTTGCCAAAATTTGGTGTTGTCAGCCTTTTTCTTTTAAATTTAGTTTAGACGTTCTGGTTCCTTGTGGGTTTATTTTGCATTTTCGTGATAACTACCCTTATTGTGTTGATACCAAGACTTATTATAAAATTATTGCAAATTAAGACATAAATGTTACGGGTGCTAGGATAGACAAGTAGACCAAATAAACAACATAGAGATTCTTGAAGCAAAACCACATGTCTGCAGGTGTATATCAGCACTTAATTTATGACAAAGGTAGCACAGGGGAATAGTAGAGAAAGGAGGTATTTTTTCAATAATATATTCAGATTCAGGGTCAGTTGAGTAGCCACACAGGAAAAAGTGAAGTATGACGCTGCCCTATATTATACTCAAAAATCAAGTTAAAAATGTATAGCTCTGTGAAAAGTAGAACATTAAAGCTTCTAGATGACATAAGAGAATAACATTATATTCTTGGGGTTAGTAAAGATTTCTTGAGCAGGACTAAAAAGCACCAGCCATATAAGAAAAGATAGAAACAACAAAAGCCAGACACAAGAACTATACTGCCTCAAGCTGCACGAAGGCTCGATAGCAGTTGAAACTAATGTTATCAGCTTCGTGTTCTGCACAGAAGCCACATGCAACATCTATTCCATCACAAATAACAAATCTTCACAGGTAAGGACCCAGGCGACGGAGTGAAAATGAACATCTGCGCACCAGTATAACGCAAAATAATGGTAATTAAGTTCGATTAGAAAATCTTGAACATTTACTTGCCCTGTGAGTTTTAAATTTACTTACCAACCGGTGTAAATGATGTATGGTCTTATCTTTAAAATGCCCTGGCAATACTATGACCAAGAGAAAATAGACTTTGTGTGTGTGTGTGTTACTTCAGGTGGCGGTATTAGGAGAAGAAGGTTAAAGTTATAGCTAGTCAGATTTCAATGTAACAATTTTTAAAACATTAAAATAGATAACACCAATAATAGAATGGATTATCACAAAAAATAGTGAACTCTCCATTACGGGAGATATTCAAGTGAAAGCTGGATAATAAGAATTTCTTTAGAAGAAAATTTTATATAGGATAGGAGATTAGACCAAATACCCTTTAATTTCATTTATAAAGAAAGTTGCAATGAAATGCAAACTATTACACTGAATTCATTATCAAGTGGTTTCTATTTCTTATTGCCTTAAAACTAACAGTTATTACCCAAGTTTTGGTTGATCTGTTTTATTAACATCAGGGGGGATATTATTTATACAATTGCTAAGTAACATTTGACTATATATAACTTTTATTATTAAAGAGTCTGGTCATTTCCATTTTTACTATGAATAACTCCCCTAGTTTACTCATTCAGCAAATATTCATAGAGCACTTCTATATGCAAGCCATTATGGGATTTTTTTCAGAATTTTTTAAGCAATTTTTACTAGACCTGTTTCTTTTATACTTGAGGATACAATTTATTTATTTGGAGAATGTACAAAAATATTCTTTATTTAATAAAGACTTTATTACTGGGAAAAAAGAGATATCTAATATACTTTTAATGTGCATAGAAATGAGGTCTCCCGTGTGAAAAAATAAAGGCAAATGAAAATATAACCAAGTCAAAGTCACTGAAGTCCTGTTCCTTCTTCGCTGCTACTAGGAAGCTGCTGTTTGATCCTCGCCTGTAAGAAAGGCTGAAGAGCTCCACGTTGTACCCCAGCATCTCTTTATCCACAGGACCTCTAAACGCAATCAAGGCCAAGGGTTCATTACTCTGAGGCCAGCATTGACTCAGATGATTTTAAAAAATTAAAGGTTGTGTGGGCAAGAGGTTAATTTTATGTTTGCAAATCTACTGCTTTATTCTGTATTCTTCATCTCTGGCATGCATTTTTGTTAATGTCTACAATTTTTAAAACAACATGGTTAATTAGAAATAGTTTCCCAACTGCTCTAGCTAAATGCACATTCACTGGCATTGTCCAGAAAATGTCATCATTCTCAAGGGGTTATTCTTTCTGATAAAAAAAGAATAGTAAAAACATTGTTCTCCTTGTAGCTCACAAAGAACATTGTTTGGCGGGGGTGGAGGAGGTAAATTCATAGGTTAATAAGGGCTTCAGAGGTCAAATATACAATATCATCCTTAGCTTATTAAATAAATCTGACCTCTGTTTATAGGGAAGACTGAAGGAAAGACGTAGCTGCAAAAATCAAATAAGTCACGGACTTTAAACAAATCCTGAACAAGTGCATAAGCAAACTCAAGATAATCAACTTTTCAAGTCAGGGACTGAGTTTTATTTATCATTTAATAACTACTGCCAAGCATGGTTCCCTAGACATAATAGGTACCAATAAATATCTGTTAAATGAATGAATGCAAGAATTAATTAAATAATAAATGAATACATGAATGGACAAGTGGAAAAATAAATGACATTCTGAAAACAAGAGCCCTGAAACAAGAGGGCAAAATCCTTGGGTCCAGTTCTATTACGTGCAAGAAAGGCATAGATCACGAAAGACAAATATAAATTGAACTGTAACAAAAAATATTTTTTAATAATACTAGTGATTCACATTGTATCTTTAGTAAAGAGGAAGTGGATGTTTTTGTCAAGGCATTAACTGTATTTATTCTAAATATTATTCTTGGCTTAATGTGTAGTAAGTGGATTCTCACTCAAGGATAGGTATTTGTTCATTCTTAAAAATAATTTGGTTGCCTTCATCAATTAAATCTTCATAAATTAAATCTTTAGCCCTTATCTTCAAAAGGTCCTTGGATTGCATCAAAACTCTAGCACTCAGAGTGGACAAAACCGGGAAAAGAACTGTCACTTAGAATTCCATTTTAACCAGTTTTACTTGGTCTGCAGTTATTACTCATGTATTAGTGTGCCCGTCCTGTGAACATTATCACAGTCACTTCCAGAGCATGGCAGGAAGCAATCAGCCTATGCAGGTCAGGAGGGGGAGTGGACAGGGGGTCCTGAGGAGCTGGAAATGAGCAAGGACTTCCTCGATTATTCCATGGAGGATGGGGAATCCTGGCAGTGGTCTGCTCCAGAGGTACCCAGGAGACTTGACTGAGAGGAAGCATGACTCAAAGTGAAAGTTTTAGGAGTTTAGATTTAACTCATCACAGTAGAAAATCCCTTTAACTTCTGTTGCTGCTTTTGCCTAAATGGCTAAAATTAAGTAAATTTTAAAGTTGATTTTCATCTATATCCTTGAAACCTGGTCTCCAGTTATCATTTTGCACAAAATAAGGTTTGGTTACTTGTTATTGTTTTCCTTACAAAAGAAAGAAAAGAGTCAGAGGCACATTCACAAAATGGAAACGTTCTCACTGGTAACTAAATATAGTTTATTGTTTATTAACAAAATAATTAGAGATGCAAATAATATCTCTATGCCATCTGCCACAGGGACTCCGTTATTGAAGCCTCATTATTTTCTGGGGCAGAGGCTCTGCCATAAAAGAGATCGCTGGTAGAAATGCAGAATAGCCAAAAAGAAATGCACACATTGTGCATTAACAAAATCTCTTATTGTATATGCAATAACATTAATGATATATGGAAATAATATATGCAAACCTATATGCAAAATTTTCTGCCAGTGTGTACAATGATCGTCAGTTGATGTTTACTAATTTCATATATACAATGATGCATGCAAGAATGCAAAATTGTCAATGAGCTATGCAATAATATAAGGAAAATATCTTATTGAATTTGCAATGATTTTCAAGCTAGGTCTACATGAAAGTACAGAAAGATGAGGCCATTTTCCTGTGAAATGTCATGATAATTGAGACAGATATTTCTACTGACTTGAAGTAAGAGAAAAATTGCCTCTATATTTACTTTTCATATTTGTACATTCAGTCTCAAACTATGATGTAGCAATTTCAAATGTTTGAAAACATGGGTTGTAATGACTTTCTCTGCTTTAGTTCTATTTTTTGTTTAGAGAGAAAACACAGAGATTATTCTCAAGATCAAAACAGTTAACCATAGTAAACATACCCTCTAGATCAAACTCAAATGTCTTTCGCGGGTTCTACGATCTTTCCCGTAACTCATGGGTAGTAAGCGACTCCCTCCTCTTTGGTCAGCACTTTCTGTGCACATTACTTATTCCAATCGCAACCCCAGTGCCTGGATGGCAGGCATTGTGTCATCCCCAGGTTCATGCTTACAATCCTCATCATCCCTATGAAAGTGCATGGCACATAGCAGGCTCTTTCAATAAACATCTGCTGTAACTACAGAATCTGTTGTAATACAGGGGAGATTTTTGGCATTTGTATACTTGGCAACATAAAACTATTCCACCAAAAATGTAGTAGGTGTATTTCGATATAAACAGAAAATATTTATAGTAGTTCCACCTCCCTAAGCTCTGAATGAGTAGGGAAACACTAGGAGATAGAGAGACGTAACAGAGGGGCCTTGCAAACGCAGGTGTTTTCAGTACAGTATTCTATAACGCTATCTTCATAGACAGAAAGCCATCAATTCTCCTTTCAAAGAACTTCTTTAATAGGTTTTCCCATAGTGAAAACTTAAAATTGGTTGTTCTAGCAATGGAATAGAATAATTTAGAGAAAAATGTTGAAAACCATATCAAAACAAAACAAAAGCCCAAAATGTTTTGTACACATTCGTAGGGTTAACATCTTCCATTTTCACGAAAAAGTTTCACACGTCTTCATGACCACCACCCACTAATTTTGACTCTTCAAAATTGAATTTTATCTACAGCCTGAGATTGAGGTAATATATTATAGCAGAAAGAACATTGGACTAGAATCAGAAAGAAATAGGTCCTGTCTTCCATCTGTTCATGCTGTTAAAATAAAAACAGAATAGAATGGGTACCTTATAAACAGCAGAAATCTATTTCACATGGTTCTGGAGGCTGGGAAGTCTGAGATCAAGGAGTTGGCAGATTTGGTGTTTGGTGAGAGCCTTCTTCCTGGTTCATCAATGGCCATCTTCTTGCTGTGTCCTCACATAGTGGAGGGAGCATGGGATCTCTCTGCGGCCTTTTGTAAGGGCACTAATGCCATTCATGAGGGCACCATCCTCATGACCTACTCACCTCCCAAAGGCTCTGCCTCCAAATACTATCACACTTGGGGTTACATTTCAACATATGAATTTTGGAGGGACACGAACATTTAGTCTATGACAGCTCCCAAGGCTAGTTACAAAACTGTTTGTGTTACGTCATGGATATGGTGTCTAAATGACAAGCCTCAAAATTTTGATTCAGCCACAATAAAAATTAAAAGTCATAATGGTACTTGATGGGGAACCATGTAACAAGAAGACATACTGTTGTTGGCATAAGTACTTTGATAAGTAATGTCTCACTGTCTTGTTAGCCATCTCATTCACAAAAGTTCTCATTAGAAAATCCCTAAAACCCAGTGAGTGTAGGAGTAAAACAATAAGCAGTATTAGAGAAAAGGACAGGTGGGGCAAATGTCTAACATAAACTGAAAAATCTGTGTTTTTCCTTCTGTCTATTTTTCTTTATATTTACTGACGTACAACAAAGGAGCAAGAGATAAAGTTATTCAACTGCTAACTAGACAGTTTTTGATTAATTCCTCAAGAATGTAATCTTTAACTTTGTGATAATCACAGTTTGTAAAAAACAATTGTTGTAGGAAATTGAATTTTCATATTTTAAGCTATAAACGAACACCAGCCTTGTATTTACTAATTTATCACTATGAAGACAAAAATTCCCACAACCCACCAGCCCTAATATAGGTCAGATACTGTGTACGCCACAATGTAAACCATACATGTTCTCTTGTAATCTAGAAAGCATGAGATGCTCTGAATTTTTCCATGAACACTGCTTATAATATCTAGAAACTTCTGATAAAATTACAATCGTGACTTTTTTTATGTTGGAAACAAAATATCACCATAATCGCTATATGAAGAATAAATTGTAAGAGAGCACAGAGGCTAATAGAGGAAGTGAAAAAAATCACAGGTGAATTGGTTTCAGGCTCTGGTGTCAGTGGATCTATTGTGAAGTAAATGGTGGGAGAATGGACAGAGCAGGCTGCTGAACTGGATTTTAGGTGGGGGCTATTGGTGGCAATGGCGAGGGAAAAGAAGGAACCAAGGATGGTTTCCAGATATTTTGGCTTCAGGTAATTAAGAGTGTGTTGGTGGCAATTCCCAAGACGGGAAAGACTATAAGAGAAACAGATTTGGAGAAGAAAAAACAGGAGTTGTGTTTAAGCCTTAAGTTTAAGATGTCTATTAGACATTCAAGTCAAGATTCCAAGAAGGTTGTATATATGTCTGGATCTCAGGACAAAGATGGGGATTAGGATTTAAATTTAGAAGCTATTAGTATATGGATGATGTTTAAAGATAACATTAAAAGAGATGATCTAGTAAGAGAAATGAGGACAGTCCAGGACTTGAGTGGACACGTCAATGTTTGATCACTATTTACAGAAAAAGGAATGCTAGGTGAGGCAGAAAGAAAATTAGGAGAGTGTGATGCTGTGGAAAATCAAACATAAGTGCTTTTCTAGAAAGAGGAACTGGTCAACCATATTATTTTTTGAGGCAATGTGGCAACACACTTTTTTCAATAGTCAAAATATAACTTGCTTTCAATCTCCTAACCCCACCTTGCCAACATTGGCATATTTTTTCCTATAGAAATAACTGATTGGTCGCCACCCCTTCTCCAACAGAAAGAGATATGTGCACATATATATGAGTTTTGTTCCAATATACCACTGTTCATAATCAACTGGAATCTGGGAACATCTAAATTTTCATAGATAGGGGAAAGTCAGGGAACCTTGGACAAAGTAATTGCACAGAACGCTTTGTAACCAACAGATAATTAATAATAAAGAATATTTTCAAATTATTTATGGAAAGAGCAGAATATGAAGCTAAATATACATGGATTAAAAGTAGATAAAAATCATGAATAACAGGGTCCAGGATTGGTATCGAATAAAATTTCACATCTTTACTACTCTGTTTATTATTGTTACTTTAAATTGTAAAAGGGTTTGTCACTGTGGTTTTACCTTTTTGCACGTCAACTAGTGAGGTTCAGTGTCTTCCACAAACATACAGACACACTAATTATGAAACTACTAAGTGAATAATCTCTTTATAGTCTTTGTCTATTTACTTACTGATGTATTAATGATTTTCTTATCCCATCGTGTGAGCTTTTTAAATAGCAGGGATGCTAATCTTTAGTCTTATCCCCATAAAGAAAATACTAATTAAAAAAGTTTACATTCAATGACTATATAAGATATAACAATAGACTTATAGATTACCTTTACAAATTCCCATTTTACGTGTTTAAAAACAGCATCTTAGAGGGTTGAGGTGACTGGCCCAGGCCACACAGCACAAAGGGCAGAACTCAGTTTGAACTCTGATGAATCTGATCCCAAAGCCTGTGCTTTCTTTCTCCATGCAATGTACATTTTTTTCTAAGACACATTTAAAATAAAAGACTGCTGAAAAATTAAACACTTGACAGCATTCATCTTTTGTTTTCAAATGTGGTTTTGTTTTCAAATTTGGTTTTGTTTAATGAAAAATGGCCGAAGAACGCATTAAGCAGAGAGGACTATGCAAAGTTCTTTGGCCTTCTTAAGAAATGAAAAGTAAAGGGCTTCTATGAACTTCTTAATGGGCAAATCAGATCCCTTTAAAAATTAATGAAGTGTCACTAGTTTAGTACTGAAATAAAGGCGAAAAACATCATGCTCCATTAGTAGCACTGTCTCATCTTATATTTTGAATTTGGGGTTAAAGATGAATTATTCTCATCATCCCTTTGTAGAGAACTTGCCAATTCAATGCAACTATTAAAATTGTCTAGTACGAGAACCAACAAGGACATTTAAAGTTAATAAAGAAAATGAGAGAACATGAGAAAAACAGCATTGTAAACAAATGAGGAAAAATATAAGATGCAAAAATGCTTAACTATATTACTAATATTTATTTAGCTCTTAATTTTTATTCTAATTGCGCAAAATTACAAATGTACATGTTGCTAGGAAGGAGGTAAAATTTTACTTAAAATACTTAATATAATGCTGTATGGATAGGCTGATATTTATACTTTATACAAAGATACAAGATTTTTTTATGATTAAAGGCATCTATCATCTAACTTATCACATCTACTGAATTCTTAAAACCATCATTACCCAACAGTGAAGCAATGCTGTATTGGGTATTTGCTGCAATCTTGTCAATGGATTAACAATCAGGTAAAACAAGAAAGCACATTCAGTACTGATTCTTGGGGAAAAGCATTTATCATCTTGAAAACATGCTCTCAGAGGATATGAAATTTAGTGACTATGAATTAAATCTAAATAGTTTGTGACTTCAATGTAATTATGGGTCAGTGAATTGCAAGGTGCTTGTTCAATAACTGGAAAATAAAACTTAATTTTTCAAAACATGAAGCCGAATCATTTCTTTAAATTATTCATACATTTTCTTTTCTTCTCTTTTTTTATAAGTGCTATAAATCTCAGGAAACATTACACTCATGTCATACTAAATGGATGCATTATAGTTTTTTTAAATACTAGTGGTTTGGGGGATCAATCTGGTTAGACCAGAGTGGATAGAAGATACGTCATGAAGCTGACACTGCATTTCTAATACACTATTTTTATTTACATATATATATGCATATGCATATATATTTGGGGGTAGTTTTAGGGTGTTAAAGGCAATGGCTGTTGCTAAAGCCCATGCCTTCACCTCTTCATTTCATTCATCCTTTGGGAGATTCTAAACTCTGGGCTCAGGAGCCCATCACTATCAGTCAAACTCAGTGCAGCTGACTTTGGTTTATTATCTGGTAATTTCTTTCGCTTATGTCTAGGTGCATCCAGGAAAGAGTAAAAGGAACAAAGATTGAATAACAAGATAAAGAATAAGAATGATAGTTTTATCAGAAAAATTAGCAAAGTCACAGGTGAGCAAAAGCAGCTTAAAAGAAGCAGAAATCTCCTATCTCTGCTTTTGGAAGGACATTTTAAACTTAGATTGATAAAATCATCTAAGTTGAAATGCATTCTAGCCACACTTCCTAATTTAGTTTACATTCTTTACAGTGCTCTCGATCAATGCACGGGATCTTATTATCTTACATGAAATATAAATTACAAATATCTATAGAAGAATTATTTGAAACATATAATGCTATTGTCTTTGGGGTTTAATTTTGTATATTGTAAGGAGATGAAAATAAACCCCTAAGGCAGAAACACAATTGTATGCTTCAATGAATAAATTATATTAGGGAACATACTTGAGAGACAGCAAGAAACATGAGACAGGCTACTTATATAATAAACTTGCTCTCCAATGAAAAGTAACAAACTTTGTAGGCTGCAGTAACAACATCATGCCAATAATTTTGGTATTTTTCAAGACATTTCTTATGGTTTCTCCACATTTAAAACCAAAACCGAAACATGGGTTTCTGGTCACCCACCACCACAGGATCTAAGCCAATGTAATATAACAAAGCGAAGAATGTAAATCTTAAAGAATCTGAGAGATTCTTAATTACAGATCTTCCTTGACTAACGATGGGGTTACATCCCGATTGTAGGTTGAAAATAGCGTAAATCAAAAATGCATTTAATACACCTAACTTCCCGAACATTGTAGCTTAGCCTCGCCTACCTTAGCTGTGCTCAGAACACGTACGTTAGCAGACAGTTGGGCAAAATCATCTAACACAAAGCCTATTTGACAATAAAGTGTTGAATAACTCATGTAATTTATTGAACACTGGACTGAAAGTGAAAAACAGAATGGCCGATGGGCCCAGCATGGTTGTAAGCGTGTGGGTTGTTTGCCCTCGTGATCTCGGGCTGACTTGGAGCAGCAGCTGCTGCTCTGCCCAGCATCACAAGAAAGGATTGGATCACCTGTCACTAGTCCAGGAGACACACAAAATTCAAAATTCGAAGTGTGGTTTCTACTGAATGCATATGGCTTTCTCACCATCATAAAGTCAAAAAGTTGTAAGCACAACCATCCTAAATCAGGGACTGTCTGTACCAAGGAAGCGGGGAGGGCTCCTTACTCTGAAGTTAGAATAAAGTCTATGATTGTTGGGAGGAACATACATCACAAGACATGTCTTTTAGAAGCAACTGGAATCTGATGAAAAGGTCAGGCAAGAAGAAGAAAACACTGAGCTAGAGAGGCAGAGCGAAGACAGAGAGGAGTAGCAGAGGAGCAGGCACTGACGGGGTGTCGGGGGAGCAGCTCAGCTGGATCCCAGGAGTGGGTTCGTTAAGGTAAACTGACCCTGGTGTACGTTGGTTAGTTTCTCACCATGAAAGGTGGTGGTTACGCTGTAACCGGAAATCAACATAACATTTCTGGAGGCGATTTTGGCAATATTAATCAAATACCTTAAGTGTTCCTTTTCTTTGTTCCAGCAATTTCATTTCCAGGTGCCCTCATTCCTCCAAAAGTGGCCAAAGATTTCCATAAAGAATGTTTATTACAGCATTATATAAAATTGAAAGAAAGGAACTCACCTCAATATCTAGTAACAGGGAATCATCTAACAATAGCGGATCAGTGTAACAAATACCTTATTAACAATACATAAGACTATGGGATCATGCTTATAAATCGTAAGTGAGAAAATGACATTACAAATGATACATACACTTATATTGCAGGATTCCAATTTTGTTTGTTAAAAGTAGAAAAACATACACTAAAATATTACCAGTTAATCCCAGAATATAGGATTATGGGTATTTTTTTATTATCTTCCTTACTCCAGTTATTTAATTCCCAAACTTTCTACAATGAGTATGTAATGATTGTATCACTTTAATTGATATAAAATAGTAATTAACAAAAGCTCTTAACATTTACTTAAAACTTGAGGAAGTTTATTCATTCATTAAATTATTCCTTCATTTAACAAGCGCTTCTGTGTTACCCACCACGTGCCAGCCATTATTCTACACACTTTAAAAATATTCTCTAAATTAATCCTCACAACAACTCTATGGTGTAGGTCTTATTATCGTGCCACCTTTACAGGACATGCCAGAGCTAGGATTTGAAATCAGGAGTTCTGGCTCAGCATCTGTGTCTCAAGCACTATGCTCTGCTGCTCTGTTCTGAATGGGCCAGAGAAAGCTGCCCATTTTAAGGGATGCTAATTTGGAAGCCTTATTTTTAGTGGTCCGATGGCATCTCCCTATAGACAAGATAAAATCAAGCTTGAATTGGATCCTACTCCCAGGCTGGTGGTTCCTCTTCCCTGTTCTATGCATATTTGATAAACAGGCAGATTAAGGTGAAAAGAGAGAGCAAGTCCTGAGGCTATACATATTTGTGCCTCTCTGGGTAAGATGGTGACTCACATTTATGCATATATTACTGAAATATTTAACCACTCTAGCAGTCACAAAGGCTTGCCCTATTATAATGGCTAGTGTGGGATACATAATTAGTGTTTTACCTATGACCGTGAAAGCTTTTGACAGGCACTTGTACAGTCATGGACCAGGAAGGAGGGATGAGAAGTCATCTAATTTACAATGGCATGCTGCTAAATAAGATTGACCTATCTGTGTCGACAGTGACTTAATTCTTGACTTCTCAGAACCTGACAATATGAAAACATACAACTTCAATTATACGGGCCAGCTACATTTAAAAAAATTGACTTCTGTTCTTTCTTATTCTCATTCTCAAATATTGCAGCTAGGTTAGTCTGTGCTAATAAGAGGGGACTAATACAACAGTTCAAATAAACATATAACGTCTTTGATGCAAACTGTCAACCATTGCTCACCTCCTTTTTCTAGTAAGAGCAACCCTACTTGCTCCGGACAACTATTCGTATTGGTTATGGTGGGGCTACTCCCCTCCTGACCCAGGGATCAGTGTTATCATAGACATAGAGTACGGAGTGCTGGACATGACCCCAACCAGGGCAATAAATGTTCATCCCTGGGCATTCATCTTCCTTCTTTCCTTCCATACCTCCTTCCTTCCCTCCTTCTTTGCTCTCTTTCTTTCCTTCCTCCTTTCAGTTAGCTACTTCTCTATATTAAGCAAACCTCTACTTTTGCAGATTCAATCATCAATTTTGTAAAGGTCTACCTTATGCCTGATGATTTGCTTGGTGCTCTAAGTCTACAGTGGCTGTTTCTCCAAGCTCCTCTATCTCGAGGGTTTAAATGCAAGGAATGCGGCCCAGGTAGATGTCATAGTCTGGTTCGAGAGCACACTGGCCACCTGTTCTTTTCTATGATGCTGATAACCTGTTCCTATCTTTCTTGTCCTCTTCTAGGTCTTTCTAGACCCCAAACACTATGATTCCTTCCTTTAATTTACTGAGATGGGCCAGAGAGAACCTCCTGCCACAAATCCCCTGGTAATGCCCTCTCAGCCCTTTGTGCCTCAAGACTCTCTTTTTGTCTCTTGTTTGGCTCGAGCTTCCAGTGGAACTAAGAAACTGTTTCAACCAGTAGGTGGCGCTGGTACCACCAAAGATCCAAGAGAGGCAAGAGAATTAAAGAGGATGACAATGACATCTTGTGATACTTTCCCCAGTATCACAGGAGGTGGAACACGGGGAATGGGGTGGTAAGAAGGAGAACATCACTGAGACTGAGGTTTGTGTGACTCTGTCACTTATGGACACTTTAGGCCAGATGAGTGGTGATATTTCTTAAGTAAACCTCGTTCTAAAGTTTTGTATAAAGAGTAGTTAGAAGTAGTGTTTATGAGGCTCTTCTATTTATTTTTCCAGGTGCTGAATGGGGATTAATGCCAGGTGATATTAGTTGTATATGTAATTATTTTCATATTTACTTATATCTAATCTTATACAATAAAAGATTTGATGTGGCTAACATATCATGCTTTGACTACTTTCAGCATTTTTGTATCTTTTGCTTTATTACATTTTTCCATTCAGAAAGAAAACACATATTTATCTCTCCTTCCTAGTAGATTAAAAGTCCCTGGAGGTCAAGGGCTGTATCTTACTCATCTTCGCACCCTCCCAGCACCAACTGCAGAGTCTAGCCAAAAGCCTTCAATAAACATTTGTAGACATGAAATGATTTAGGATCCAGAGGCCAGAATAAATTTTCCTTTATAAAAGAGCATGATGAATAAACCTGAAGCAAAGATGTTGTTTTCCTGGTAAATACATCATTAGCATCTAAAAGTAGGATCACTAAGTTTTTGTTTTCTGTGACTAAAAACATAAATTACTAGATGATAGCTCTACCTCTTTTATGGAGGAGGGGAGCATCTCACTCCTACCCTGCCCTTCCAACCTTGCCTCCCCGGCCATCGCATCTCTGAAACTGTGCCTGCATGTACATAATTGGAGGAGGCAGTCAGAAGGTGCCGGCTACTTCTCATGGATTTATCTCAGGTAAAACTGAACAATGCTGAAGTCCAAAGGTAGAATTTTTATCTGTAAATTGAAAAACCTGCTTCAAACCTTAACCACGAAGAATTAAACTTCCCCACCATCTATTTCTCATTCTAGGAACGAAGCCCCTTTGAAATCAAAGGGAGCTCTGCAAGGAGATGGGGAAGCCAGGGGAAGGAAGTCAAGGGCTTTCAATTGCATTCCAGCCTTATCTGAAAATATGCAGCTCACACAAAACTATACCAAGGCGTTCCTTGGAGCCTACATTTTAACACCCAACTGAATATTGCATCGCGCATGCAGGGACACTGTTTCTGAATAATTCACTGCCACTTTTACAATTCTTTTAATATTTCATGATCATATCTTTAAAATTATATGCATCTGTATTTCCAGGAAGAGTAATCTATCAAGATCTTGCTAGACCAATTCCTGGCACTAATAGCTCTTTTTGTAGGCATAGAGTACTTCCCATTGACTGCTTTATTTATTTATTTAAAAATTTTTGAGGACTAACTATGTGCCATAGACTCAAAGATGCAAAAGCACCAACTCTGTCTTTGGCCCAAGATCCAAGAAGGGTTGTGCAAAGAAGAGATTCAGCACGTGAAGGTATTATCCCTCACTCCCCGAGCCCTTCCCTGTCAAGTCCACTCCATGTTCTGACAACCATCCTTCCCACATGACCTGCATTTTCGTCCTCCACATCCCATCGTCTCATTTGACTGTGGTAAGCTTTTCCTCCGACGGTGTGTTTCTCACAAGTCTGTCACACAGGGGTTTCTGCTGTGTCCACTTCACTGGGCATCTGGGGAGGTCACCTTATTCTTTCTCCCTCTCTACCGCAACATTAGGGCCAAAGTTGACCACTAACTCTCATTAATCTCTCCTCTTTTTAAGTTGATGACATTTGATTTTTGGCTGCCTCTCCTTTTCAACATAGGACATGCCCCCTCTTTCCTCAGTTTCAATGACTTGTCACCTAAGTAGGCACACAGTAAATATCAGTTAGGTGGATAAATGAAGATTTCATCCAAGGCTCTCAATTTTTCTTTCTTTCTCTCCCTTTTCCTTTACTGTTAAGTGTTTTCAACATTCATGTTCATGCTGCTTTGAGGAGCCTGACCCTGGAGTTACCTGACCTCCTCAGTGATAACAATGTCTGTTTTCCCTCCTTCTCTCAACCCATGGCACTTACTTGCATGAATTCTATTTAGATCTTTTCAGTAAGACATGAATAGTTTTACTTGTAGGATCTCATATTTTTCCCTCTCGTCTTCTCATTATAAATAATTTCCCTGATTATATCATTCATGCCTGTTCATAGCACTTCCAGGAGTATAGCTCTTAAATCTGTATCTTGAACTTCAACCCTCTTCTAAGTTCCAGAGTATACTTCCACCTGCCCACTATTCACCGAAGACTCTAGGATGGCCCCCCAAGATTTTCTGGCCTAAGCAGAAAATGCCCATGGTTATGTCACATTAGGTAGCAAAGAGGATTTTTCAATAAAGTTACTAGTCAGTGACCTTACGATAGGAAGATTATTCCGGAGGACTTCATCTAATCAAATAAGCGGCAAGTTTTCTCAGGCTGGTAGCAGAAGTCAGAGAGACTCCAAGCATGAGAGAGAGCTGATGTGAGGGAGACTCTTCATTGCTAAAGAAAACAGGGACCTCAGTCCTACAACTGCAGGGAACTGCCCTGTCGATCTGAATGAGGCTGAAAGCAGATTCTTTCCCAGAGCCTCCAAATAACTGAGTCCAGCCCACACATTCACCTTCATGTCATAAAACCTGGAGCAGAGAACCCAGTCCTGGACTTCTGATGGAGAGAACTGTGAGCTGATAAACAGGTGTTGTTTTAAGCCAGTGAGTTCGTGGTAATCTGTTATGTGGCAATAGATAACTAATACAATACGTTAAACTCAACACATTTTCTCTAAACTAATTATCCTTCCTCCAAAATGTGCCTCCCATCACTTTTCTTATGGATGTTAGTGACACCACAGTTCTTCCAGCCTGGTCTTTCAGACTCACACCTGCTGTCCTCCCCACATCGACTTCAGTGCCAAGAACAACATGATCTACAGCATCTGCATCTCACTTTCCGCTCTGCTCCCTTTACCATGATGCAACTAAGCTCCTCCTTATCTGTCGCTTGGGATAATGAAGTAGTTTTCTCATCTGTATCACCACGTTCAATCTACCTGATACTACCAGTGGAAACTTCCTAACACCTTACTTTAATCATGTTGGTCTCTTTGCTGGAAAAACAATATCAAAATATTCAAATGAATGTCCAACACAAGTTCTTTATTACAGCATTTACCATCACCCCAACATATTTCTGGGCCCAACCAACTTCTCAGTCAAATTGAACAGCCTATCTTACTCTGAAAATTCTCCATATATTCCCACGTATTTATCTTTTTTGAACTAAAAATCTTTTATTTCTGAATAAATCTTTCAATGTCTGCAGCAAGTTTAATATTTCCACGAAACATATATTGTTTGACTTTATTTCTTCATTCTCTATAGAGAAGGCCTTCAGCTAATGTGCAATGAGCAAATCCATGCAGCCTCTCCTTGTTCTTCCTGAAGGAAGGAGTTTCCTTCAAAGCCTTTCCAGGACACCTTATTTATACCTATCCCATGCAACATGGGACGTAACGTCATGTCTATTGTTGACACCTCCCTTACTGCAATGCATATATTTAAGCAGTTTAAACTCTATGTGGGAGCTCGACTTTCTGGTACTGATATACCAGGTCCACAGATCATCTCTTTCAACTAAATAAGTCCCTGAGAGGTCTTCTGTTGAGTTATTGATGACTAGAAGAGTGGATGACTCTTCTAGTTAGCTTCATGTACCTGAGGACGTTGTTCATACTGTGTGGCCAGGGGGCAACTTTAAACAACCTGCATATCTGAGGAATTTCAGAGGTTTACTCTCTCAGCTTCCCTTGCTGCTAGAGTAGAGGCATGTGACAAATTCTGTCCAACAGACGGATGGACACAAGACCTTGTTTTGGAAGAGAAGATTGCACGGAAGTGATGGCTGTGCAGAGTTGATTTCCTGCCAAGGGTGTTGTCAGAGGCAGCTGCACTTCCCAGACCAAAGCGGGGTCCTGGAGTGTAGTCCCCGGCATGAGCTGGTGTCTGGGGAGTCAGAGCAGCCACGCTCGCCTCCCTGCAGCGGCCCTCCGTGGGAGCAGCGGACTTTGTGTGGCGTTCTTGCTGGCAGCCTTTCAAATCTGACTCTAGCTCTCCAGAAGTTTCTGCAATTCTCTAACATCCTTTAATAAGTCTTTTTTCTGTTTGAACAGCTAGGATGGCTGCTCTGGTTTACAACTTGAACCCTGAGCAATACGTGTGTAAAAGTGGAAAAAATACTTATTAAAAAGAATACCCCATATTAGTTGTAATTCCAAATGCATCCCCTACTATTCAGAATTAGAATAGGTCCCATCATCATAAATATAGTTTGTTACTATGAATATATGATAATATATACTGTCATTCAACATAATTTTTTTAGTAGATTTTCTTGAGTCTCATAATCACTCTTACGTAGCAATTGTGATATGCCAGGACCTATACTAAATTTTATATACATATTAACTCATTCAATCCAACACATATCTCTGTGAGATAGGTACTATTATCAAAATCATTCCCATTTTACAAGTGAGGAAATGGAGGTTCCGAAAGTTTAATTAATTTGCACAAAATCACAGTAAGTAGCAGAGAAAGGTTCAAATCCCATGCTCGTTAAACACTATAGTTGTATGAAGTCGTATAGTCAGAGTATGTTCACCCATTGCCTTCTGATATATTTGAACCTCAATGCCATTCAAGCTCTTTAGAAATTTGTTTTTTTATGTGCATATAGTCATGTATAATATGATACAATAATTCAGAAGCTACTAAACTCAAATGTACATAAATAACCTATGGAGATAAACTCTCTTTCAGATAACAAACATTTATTAGAACACAGTGTATGTTGGACATGATGTTTGGTGCTGTGGATACAAATAAAAATAGGATACAGCAGCGTCCTCAGGGGGTTACCATGTAGAGAATGACATCAACAGGCAAGCAACCAACAATATTCCAATATGATATGGGCCACCATAGATTTTATGATAATTCTATGGAAGCCCATTTTTGGTCAAGGGATAATTGTCAAATTCTGGGGCCTTTCCTTTTCACCTCACTTTAGAAACAAAGCAACTCAGAAGGATTGTTCTAAAGAATTGTTCTAAAACAAATATCTATTTTCATGCAAGGAGAGGTAAAATTCTAATTGGTAGCAAATAAAATCTAGACACAATATTTATCACTATTTCCATTACATTAATTCAAATAATGTGGTCTATCTGAACCAAAAAACACTCCCTCAAAATGAAGGGATTAGTTCACACGAGAGAACATATTTGTCTATATGCTCAAGCGCCTGGAATAAAACTTAGCACATAGAAAGTACTCAATATTTTGGGCAGCCAAACCAATATGAGAAGATGGCTAGAACTGGCTGGAAGCTTTCTAGCACTGTTATCTGAGCTTGGGAAATTTGGAAACTATAATTTTCTTTTTGAAAGGAATCTCCATGAAGACAATGAATATCTGTTTTGTTCATGACCACAAACCTAGCACCAACAACAGTATCTGGCCCATAAAATATAAATAATGCTTATTTTATGAGCTACGCTATCTTTAGTCAAAAATATCTCTTACAGTAATTGCACCTGATAGAAGTGCTCAATTATGTGAGATTGTGTCTGTTTCATACAGTGTCACAAACACTATCAATTTAATTGTCATTTTAATTGCTTTTATATGACAAAGGGTAAGCCAATATAAATAAAAGATTTAAGGTTGTGATAACCCACGTAATAAAGGTACACATAGATACACCTGAAACATATTTTGGGAGAGTTTGTTTTGCTGTCTTAACAATTACAGAAAAATAGACTGATAAGTGGCAATGAACAAATTGGTCCATTTTGAACGCTGCAGCCCGGCCAGATACAGCATCAGGAGAGATTAGCCTTCACTGTCGTGAAGCGCTGGGATTTGGGGTGTAGTTTCCTCCACAGCACAATTTTGCCTCTTCCTCTCATTCCACCTCTGAAGATAATTGGTTAGGAAGGACACAATTCTAGAGAAATAACTATTTAATCTTCCTTCTTTCCTCATCTGTTTTGCTTATGTCCATCAACATTTTTCACTTGAAATAGCTTCTAGATGGTCTTCTTCTAACAACTTTATCCTCTTTCAGTTTGTCCTCCACAAGGCATACTTGGTTATATCCTAACTAGTCTGATTATGAGTATTTTGTCCATGTCTAAAATCTCCGGTGGACCACAGATACCTCCAGGACAAAATCCAAATTGATGAGCCAGCCCCACATAATATCAAGGCATCTCCTGCCACTTCCCATACCACCTCCTTCAAACATTCTCGAACATCCCCTTGTCCTTTTATATTTCTATGCTCTTGCATATGCCAATTTCTCTGAACGAAGAGACCTTTCTCATCCTGTCTTGATGGATGATCCCGAATGAAAACTACTGTAGTAAGTCCTTTCTTAAAAGTGAAACTGGCCCACCCTTTTTCAGTTCAACCAGATGCCTCTATGATAAAAAGAATGTTTAATGAGCATCCACCATGCCCCTGGGCTCAGCTCAAGGCATTTTACATGTCTTAACTCACGTAATTCTCACAAGTAAGTGAGAGAGCATTATTGTCTCTATTTTATAGATGGGGAAATTGGGGTTCCACGAAATTAGTTAACTTTTCCAGGGTTACTCAGTTACTAAGTGGCCCAGCTAAGTTTCTAACCTGGGCAGTTATAGCCTACCCTTGAAGCCATTACATTGTCGCATGGCTTCTTTAATTATCCAACTCCACCGTGGAAACCAGGTCTTACTTCTCTCCACGTCCTGAGCTACTACGACAGTTCTGCACTCCTACTCAGCACTCACACATTTGCTGAGCGAATGTGTTATGAAGGAGTAAACAGAGGAATCCCACAACTCTCCCTCTCTGTCTTCAGCTAGATAATACGTTTTTCCTTACAGATTTTTAATAACTTTTCGAGTAATATAAACAGAAGAAAATACATAATATATGTTCAACTTAAAAATAAGCCCACCAACTAATTTAAGAAATAAGGTACCATCAGTCCTTTGAAACTCCCAGTGGATCTCTCCCCCCACCATTCCCCTCCCTCCAACTCAATAGTAAGCTGTAGGCTGCATTTTCAGCTAAACTTTCTCTTCCTTTTCTTTAGGTTTTCATCACAAATGCATATATTCCTACATAACACATTGTTTGTTCTACCTGTTTTTGAACTTTATATAAGTGAAATTATACGTCTTCTTCTGTGACTTGTTTTAATCCACCTTCTGACTTTTGTATTCATCCATGTTAATATGTTTATCTGTAGTGCATTCACTTTTAATTTTGAATTGTATCTCATCATATAAAATATAGTTTACTTTTCTAACAGTAATACTATTAATCAATATTTGGATTGTTTCCACATTTTGGCTATTGCACACGATCTTTCTACGCACATTTTTATACATATCTTCTGATCAAAATGTGCAAGTATTTTTCTAGAATGTCTTCCTATCATTGTAATTGCTGGGGCATAAGGCATGAACATGTTCAATTTTATTAGGTAACAGGCAGCTCCTGTGTCTGCAGAATGCCCTCGGAACTCACCTTGCCTGAACATCAGGACAGCTGGAAATTTGTGAAAATTAACCAATGTCTGAAGGATGTAGGGGCGAAAATACTCTAGCTCCTAGCTGCTCTTTCAGACGGCTCTGAGATGTGACTTGTCTTTAGAGCTTCCCTTTGGGGTATGAGCCAAAGTGACATTCGTGAAATCTGGCAGCAGACCGCACACTGGCTTTACTTCTCCATCTCACCTCCCACACCTTCATTAGTTTTCCCCAGGAACACTTTCATTTTCACAGGAATCCTCATTGCAGAGGTACTACATTTTGTACTTGTGGTTAGTCCTTGAATGTTGGTTTGTGGGGTAGGAGTGTGCTATGGGAACTGCTAAGTGAAGTCAGAACCAAGATGGCAGCTAGAAATTAGCTCAGTGTTAGCAAAATGTCAGTATACACAACTGAATTGTTTAGAATGTCATCAGCATAGTTGGTCTTTTACTTTGGATATTTATCAAGTATATTCTAATTCCCTATTAAGCTGTCTAATGTAAGAAATCACTCTTTATCATGAAGATTTGTTTCATCATCAATGTTCCGATTTTAGGGAAAATTTGTTATATTCATATACTTACATTATGTCTATGATTAGCAATTTTTTCTTTAAATTTTCATTGAAAACTCCTCAGAGGCAATGGGTGCCCTTGTCTTCTACTTTCTCTGACTATTTTGTCTATAGCATTTAAAGCTGTAGGTCATATTCAGAGATGTTGCATTTTGGAGCAGAACTTGATGAATATATAAGGCATTACATAATTAATGTAGCAAAAAAAACACATTATTAAGTTCTTTAAAATAGATATTTCAATTAGTTATTTTCAGATACATATTTTATTTAATCAATTTTAGTTTTTTTGCTGTATGCATGTGGAAATGATGTTTAGAACACATTTTTCCCACTTCGAAGTGCTCTTTTCTTTCTGGATGAATAATTGATATAGTACATTATGCCACTTATGGCTTATTATGGCAGCTTTGGGGCACGCCAAATTGTAGGCAGCTCCTGATTGTGAAAAAACATAAAGTTGGGTAGACCTCAATTTTAATCCTGGCTGTAACGCATATGACAGGGGCACCTTGGGAAAATTATTTAATCTGTCTGTAGATCAGTTCCCAACTCTGCAAAATTATATCTACCCCATGACTATTAATACTTTAATCTTCACTTTGGGACGTTAAATCATGACTGATATCTTTTAGGCTCATGCTATTTATGACATTGATACTTTTCAGCAGAGAAATAATTGAATGATTTTTATTTTTAATAAGGTACATTATCCTTGCTAAAGAATGCATTCTCATGTAATTATTAAATAATGCCCTTCTGTCACCTTCTAATCATCAATCCCTTAAACTTAATAGAAATTATGCATCTGCAATGATTTGGACAAACTTTTTGGCTATAACAGGAGGTTACATACAATGCTCGATTTGTGAATACAATATCATCTGTACATAACAGGGTTTAGCCTCTGCTGGAGTGACAAATCCAGGTCCTTATTGCTAGGGTCATGCCCATGAAACAGACTACCCCAAGGCATTTAGTCCATCTTCACTGAGAGAGTATCATTCTCTGTAATACCGTGAGTCAGTCTGGTTCCATAAACATTTTGCCTTCCGCTGTCCAAACCAAAGAATCCTCGCTCCTTATCCCCGAGAGCAGCAGTAGTAGCTGTCTCTGGGGCCTGATGAAAGTTTTGACTGAGCATAACCTACCACAATCTCAAGAAACATCAGGCAGCTTATAACATGTTCTGGAAAAGAAAGGAAGCCTCGAGGGCCCCTTCTTCTTCAAAAGAAAACAAAACTCCTTACCTTAAAGTAGCTCCTCTTTGGCTCCCTAGAGCTGTAATCCACACACTACCTGCTTTTCTTTAGCTCCAAAGCATACTGCCTGATACCTCTCACGCAGCTGAAATCCAATGCTGGGCCAGTGTGCCCCTACACCTGCTGCAAGGCTGGCGCTAGTACTGGACCCTACATCTCAGACACCCCAGAGGAACCCCCAAACTCTATACTTCTCTGAGGAATTTCCAACACTAAATGACAGCTACCTCATTCTTGTCTCTGACATTGTTGCTTTTCCCAATAAAACGAGGCTGGCTTGTATGTTCTTAAGCACTTAGCTCCCTCCCAAGTCCCCCAGTTATTACAACTCTGTTGTCTCCAAGCCACCACCTGGCTTTAAGTGAATTCCCACTCTTCCTCAGAGATCAATGTCATCATGTGTGGTTGTGCATTGCAAATCCCCAGAGTCGTCATCCACACAGACCTAGGCTGACCACTACATGTGAACGATGAGCACTTGACATGTGGCTAAGGACTCCATCCCTTGTCTGAGACACCAAGGAGCTAATTTTTTTGTCTTATTTTAATTAATTTAAATTTATATTTAAAAACTGATACTTAATTCAGTTATTAGAGGGCATTTTAAGCATTTTGGGAACAACTTGGGTATGCGAGTCTAGTTTCTCAACCATAAATTTTATGAAAGTTAAATGTAGATTAAGTATTTCTGTTGAAAGTTTAGCTTCTGAATTAAGATGTGCTATAAGTGTAAAATACCTACCATATTTTAAAAAGTTAGTATGAAAAAGCAAAATATCGAATTAATAATGTTGATGTTAATTACATATTGAAATGATAATATTTTGATATATTAGATTAAATAGAGCATACTATAAAATGTATTTCACTTATTTCTTTTTACTTTTTTAATATGCTTAAGGATAATTCAGAAAGACATATGTGGCTCACTTTATATTTTATTGGCCAGCACTGCTGTCGACTATAATGTGGATAACGCCCTTTAGAGTTAAGAGATATAGAACCTACAAAAGCATACTTGATGACTCTATCAATGACCGTGATTCTTCTGCAACTCTCAGAATTGTCTACTAGTAGCTCAGTATCCTTCATCCTTTATGGCTCTACATTACCATTTTTCCCATTTTCTAGAAACACCTTCAGGTGAAAAAACCCCACAAATTCTTGTCCATTGAGGCTAACGCCATTAGATTCTACCACCTTCTAACACTTCTTGTTGCTGTCATCTACTGAACTTCTGGTCACTTCTCTTATTTCTTGAAGACAGAATCTGACTCCATTTTTCTGTTGAACTCAAGACCTGTCTTGATGGTTTCCATGCTGATAACCTATCCAAAATAATAGTCGCATGTTTATTTGACTTTCTCACCTTCAATAACCTTTCACACAGTGGTGATCTTCCTCTGTGGTCACACACTGGACTTAGTCATTACCTGGATGTCGGATTTCCCTGAAATCTTACACAGCAGTAGCTGATTATCTGGTTATAACCACCCATTCTCCTAGTTCTTGCAGGCCCTGGGCTATATTATACATGGTCTTTGGTTGCTTAGAGACATCCTTGTCACGGGCATCTCCTTTTCCTCTCAGTCAGGCTTCTTGGAGCCTCTCTACCTTCTCTCTATATATGTAATCTCAAGGAACATTCTGTGAACATACTTAAATTCCTAATATCCTGAACTTTCTGTAATATATACCCAGCAGAATTCCAGCCTAACTATCTTCTCTCTTCTATTCCTACCTGAATAAGTGCTGCTAGAGAAAATCACACAACTTTCCAGATTATTGTCTCTTTAAGTCATGAAATTGATGATCCTCAACAACAATTGTGTCCTTAAGAATGTCTATTAACATTTTAGTAGCTTTGGTTTGGGTCTTGTATCATTGTTTTCTATGACCTTTCCAGAAAAAAAAAAAAAAAACTTCCATAAGCCCCTCAACCCTTCCCCACCTACTCTTGGCGGAGTTTTCCTTAAATTTTACTGAGAAATCTAGTTATTAATCATGATTGTCTTTGAACTCTTTTCTCCTGTCTAGAAACTCCTATTATATATCTACAATAATTCCTACCTCTCTTCCTCCAGTATCAGAGGATGAGTGTATCCTTTTATACCTCTTTAAGTTGTCTTGCACCTGTGCTTTCAATGAATGAAATTAATATGGATGATAATTAAAACAAACTTCATTTCATGAGGACTAGCCTTGTGCCAGGTAACATGCTAAGTACATTACAAAAATTAATCTCATTTATAGCTCATAAAAATTTTATTAGGTAGGTACTATTTTATTAAGTAGATACCCATTTTATGTATCAAGAAATGGAGTGGAAAGATGTTTAGTGACTTTGCCAAAATTACATAGCTAATGAGAAGTAGGGACAAGTTTCTAACTCAGGTCTGAATTCATCTAAAGGCTTGCACACTGTACCATAGCAGCTTATAATAGACCCCAGGCCCTCTGAAACCTTACTCCAGAAGCCATGGGGTTTCTTGATGGTATTTCCAGCTTTCCCCTTTCTATAAGCTCCTTTTTTCTAAAACATTCTCAGATATCACTCATATTGAAGCAGAAAACACATCTTGGCCACATCCCATCTTTTGTTTTATCTAATTTTTCTTCTTTCCTTTCATCCAAATATCTTGAAAATGTAGTCTACATATGCTGTCTCCTCTTCTTCACCTTAAATTCTTTCCTCTAGCCACAAAACTTTGGATGCCTCCTCCACAATTCCACTGAAACCACTCTTGGAAAGGGCATAAGAGATTATCATATTGACAAACTAATCTACACTTTTTAGTCTTCACGTTACAGGGGTCTCTTTGCTACATATGACTTTCTAATTCTCTTAATCAAAAAGACACCACACTGGGGCTGGCTCATGGCTGAGTGGTTAAAATTTCACATGCTCCACTTCAGAGGCCCAGGTTTGCAGGTTCGGATGCTGGGTGCAGATGTACTCCACTCATCAGCCATGCTGTGGAGGCATCCCACATACAAAGTAGAGGAAGATTGGCACGGATGTTAGCTCAGGGCAAATATTCCTCAAGCAAAATATAAAGAAAGAAAGAAAGAAAGACATCACACTCTTCTCGTTTTGCTCATTTCTCTGTGGCCTCCAAGTTTTTTGAAGGCTTACTCTTCCTCTATCCCTTAAACATTAATCTTTTTTTGGTTTTCTTTGCCCAGTTGTTCGTATCCCTCGTCTAAATAACTGAAATATTTCAGCCTCTAGCATTTCTTCAGAGAGCATGTGCATACTAACACCTCTTAAATTTGATTATCAGGCTAATTTATATCTTGAATTTCTCTCCAGTATATATAAATCTGAATCTTCAAAGATCTCCCTACATCTGCTTCCCTTCCCTGACTATGGTGTTGGCCTCACTTAGTAGTACAACTCCCTGATTCACCAATGATAGAAACTTGCGGGGTGGGGGGATTCTTTATCTTTGCCTTCATCTACGTTTTTGTTGCCTCACATCTCCAACTATCATTTCCTTATTGGTTTTTCTCTATAAATATTTTAAGAATTTACCATCATCCTCCTCTTTTTAGAATTTAGAGCTGGTAAGGTTTGCGTGTGGGGTATGAATGAAAGAGAGGAATGATGGGAGATTTCAAAATTTCTGGCCCAACTGGAAGCTGGACTTGCCATTTTTAGGGGACGGAAAGGATTCTGGGGAAAGCAGGTCATGGGGAGAAAAAATGAAAGGCAAGTGTCATTGGGAGAGTCAGTGAATGAATGGGAAATTTTTTATGAGGTAGTCATATAAGGCTTCTGTAAGGTAGTATTATTTGAGTAGAAACTTGAAGGAACTGAGTGTGCTTATACTGCAAACAGAATTTTAGACCAAGGGAGCAGTAGGTACAAGAAGTAGCAATGAGGCCTGTGTGGCTGGAGAGGAGTGAGGGATAGTATGATATAAGGTCAGGGAGGTGATGTGTTTAGGCAGATAAATAAGGTAAGACCTTATAGGCCCTTTTAAGGACTTTGGAGGTTTTTACTTGGAGTGAGATTGAAATCCATTGGAGAAATTTTGAGCAGAAAAATGATATGTTCTTTCCTGATTTTCAAATGATTACTTGCGCTGCTGTGTTGACACAGATTGGGACAGGAAGAAGGTGCAATAATGGAATCAGGAAACATAACTGAAAGCAGCTACTATATAATCCAGATGAAACAGGATACTGGATGGGCACAGGTGTTAGTTGTGGACATGGGAAGAAGCAGTCAGATGTTGGATCTATTTTAAAGAAAGAGTTGGTAAGGTTTGCATGTCCGGTATGAATGAAAGAGAGGAATCATGGGAGATTCCAAAATTTCTGGCCCACCTGGAAGCGGGTTTTTGGGATGGAAAAGACTCCAGGGAAAGCAGGTCACAAGGTGGGGGTCAGCTTAAAAACCAGGGGTTTTGTCTCATTCCTTAGCATGGCAATCGAGAATCTTATTGACCTGGCCTCTGCCGATCTGAATTCATATTTCTTATTGCATGCTAACTCTCACTTTAAGCTCTAGCAAAACCACATCACCAGCTAATCCTCCTTTAAGAAACACTGTTTTTGATGATGCTTTTAATTACATTAAACTCTTTGAATGAGGTTTTATAAAATAAATTTTACTAATACTTTAACCTCCTTCAAGAAATATTCCCTGAACTCTCCTCAGCAAATTGGGTCATCTGTTCTCCATGATGCCATAATCACCTTCATATTTATATAATTACACTGCCTCATGGTGGTGTAATCCTCATACAATCATCATTCACGCCACGCCCCCAACCCAGTTCCTTAGTTGTGAGCTACTTAATGGACGCTCATTGTTTTATATAAAACTAAAACAAGTTGGTATTTAATGAATATTTGTCTAAGGGAGTATACACCAAAGGAAAGAAGAGAGGGAGAAAGGAAAGAAGTATTTTTGTCTGCTCCACCAGGAATCTCAGGTCCCTCAAAGGACTAATGGGGAGAAACCCTTTAATAATCCTCTTCATTAAGACAAGTTCTATGCCTTTCTGATTTATACTCGGATGCCACAAGAGCCTTCTCCAAATTTGGAGCTGGGGACACTCACCAATGTGCTTTGGACAAACAATACCTCTCCTCATAATGATGACCTGATCTCAGAGTCCCTAAAAAGTTCCCTTGTAACATGTCAGATGGTTAAGTCCCACATGCAAATGAATCTTTAGTGGTGGTGTGCTCAGTTCAATCCATGTTTATTGAATGACTGGGCTCTCTCATTCCCTCTGTACTAAGCAACATTTCAAGTCACATTTTGATTCTTACTTTGTGTTGTCTATTAGGCCTTTCCAGGTCTTCACCTGTGTCACTGTACATTAGAACTATTTGAGAGGGCCATGGTTGAAAGGATCAATGTAGTTATCTTTGTCCACATTACCACTCTAACGGATTTGGTGTCAGTCCATTTGGTCAGATTGTTTCTTTGAAAAGACATAGCCAAATGTCCTAGGTTAGCCTTGTTTTGTTGGAGGTATTTTGCCTAAAATTGAAAATTTAGATTTACATGTAGCAGACAGAGTATTTTTTTTTAATTTTTTGTATCCCTTCTTTTAGATACAAGATGTGTTAGTAATAAAGAAAAAGAAAAAGAAGATTGCTAATGTTCTCTCTCAGCCCGAATAACTCAGTTACATAAGTGTTTATGAATAATGAATGTCTAATTGAGGTGCCTGAAATATGAATAACTGTATTATTTCATACGGCAGTGAGATGGAGAATTCTTACTCGGCCACAGGATTTTTATTCCCCCATTTCTGCCTTCTGTTACTCCCACTGTTGAGTGCAAAACTATCACAGATAACACTTCAGAGCTTCTGAAGGAATCAACCTCACTTTTTTCTGTACCAGCTAAGCTTTCCAAACAAATTTTAAAAATGGTAGGGGGAGATCTCTATGAGTTAAGAACAAAGTGAACCTTAAATCTTGATTAATCCAATAAACAGAAATAGAATCACAGAGTTTTGATTTTAGACTCAGTGAGAAATCTATTTGAATTTAAATTGTTGGCTTTTCAGAAGCTGATTAACATGTTTCGGGCTCTTAACAAAACATCTTGCCTGTCTTTCAGTCATTGGTGAATCCTTGTCATGTTATTGATAAACCGCTAAAGAGAACTGATGATTTCCAAATGTATGTCATATCAATGGGAAGTTCCAAAGATCTCACAAGTAATTATGGAATTACAAGAGGCCAGCATTCTTTCTCTGTTTTACTCATTGAATAGTATGCCTGGTCTGCTCTGAGTCCTCCTCCCCAGCACTGCAAGGAGCACAGAGGTCCTGGCTGGCATCTCTGGGCTTGTCTACCCACACCACACTTCTCCTTACTCTGAACCACAGAAAGCTGGACTAGGAGCTGAGGGAACCAAAGCCTGTCTCCAGACCCCTGTAGAGAAGTTCCCGACCAAGTCATGCAGATAAGGCAGTATTTTTGCTGGAATTGCATTGTTTGGACGTATACAATAAGCATCCCTAAAACTGAGGCACCTGGGTATTCTCTTCCACTTGGGTGGAAGTTTATGGTGATGGGCACTGTTTGAGAGTCATACCTGGGGAGAGGTTAGGCTGCTTGCAGGGTATACAGCCTCTCTCCTCCCTCATGCCTGATGCCCAGTGAGTGTTAGTCCTTTTAGTAAGAAACCAGTAGACACTGTTTGTTGTCCAAAACACTATTTGGCTTTAAATTTCTGTCTTAATCCTGGAAATTCAAATACAATAGTTTGAATTGAAAACCAAAGGAATTTATTGCTTCTTTGACATTCTCTTCAGAAAATTATTTTCCATCATAAATGATTGTCTCAAATGATATGTAGAGAAGACAGAAAATAATAACTTTGAAGTAATTGGTCAAATAGTTTTTGCTTTATCTATTCCCATACCTGATATACAGAAGACTGGGGAATAATTGAATCCATTCCCTTGGCATTCTTAATAGTGTAGGGGATCAGAATTTGCCATTCCAAAATGTGCCTCTTCGGCTAGATTATTTTTAAAAACAAAAGACAGAAAGAAACGTTGACCTTCCCCCTAAACGCCTAAAAGAATTTAAGATAGAAAGCCTGTCTGAGGAAAGAGCTATTGCTACAGATAACTCTAGGTGTGGTAGACAGGAAGGCACCTAGTAAGGCCCGTTTCATCAGTTCTCTTGAGTCGCATTGTCTACAGATGGCCCAGCAAATATTTGTTTACCAAACATTGTCTTTTTCCTTTCCATGTGAATTGCCTGCTTCCCCTTTGAAGTCCCAAACCACTATCCCCAACATCCTCCTTTGTCTTTAGCTGAAAATGGTATTTAAGGTGGTGGCTTAGGTCAGTTTTGGTGAGTTACTCAGATTTCCTGAGTTTCTCCCTTGTATACATGTTACCGAACATTGTTTGATTTTCTCTTGTTATTTTGTCTCTTGTTAATTTAACTCTTAGATCAGTCAGAAGACCCTAGAGGGTAGGAGAATATTCTTCCTCCCCTACAATAGGTTTCCAGGAAGCATGGTCATTCTTCTAAACAGTTGCAAAATGAAAGGCAACATGTAATAATGCTGAATCCTTCATTTGTCAAGGAAGAAACAATTCTGTGATTGATAATGATCACAGAGTGGGATATTATTATTATTAATGCCAGATTATTCCCGTCTCATACCAAACAGAGATCCGGTTTATGGCATATCTAGTAGATCGCAGACATTTTCTATTTTGTGGTTGAGTTTTATTTCTGTTATTGATTTCCTTTCACTTTGTACTGACTTACTGCTTTTTCTCCATATGTGTTTTGAATATTAAGAGTGTTAGTGACTTAAAAAATATTGCTTCTGTCAGTCTCTAGCATATTGGCACTGCACATCAGTAGTTTTCCTTATTTCAATTCTTTTCTGGGAGACAGGATGTTGGTCTCCTTGTTTTGTTCCAATCTTTGCTGTTCTCACATATATAATATTTCAAGTACCGTTATGTCTTTTTTGCCTACCACCTTATATCATACAAATTCAGAAACAAGACTGAAAGAATCTAGATTTTGGCTAGGCTTTTAGTGTAGGGGAAAAAAAAAGGATGCGTCTTTTAAAACTATACAATTATATGCAAATATTCAAAACATTAAAATATTCAAAACATAAAAATATTAAAATGATTATTTAAAACAAAGATAATAAGCATGGAAAGAAATCACAAAGTCAGTATACATGTCTCAGAAATAAAATAGAGAAATGTATCTGTTTGTGTTCTAAAACACCAGTGGGGAAAGTTTAGCTAGGCTCTGTAACCAACTCATATATTATCGCAATTTTTCCTAAAGAAAAGCTCACATAGGCACGGAAGACATGGAGAATAGAACAGTGAGTGATTTGAAGTCAGAAGAGTTTATTCCAAATGCTCAGGTCTGCTTTCTGTCAGCCTTGGCCTTGGGTAGGAATCTAAACTTTCTGAGAATTTGTTTTTTATCCATAAAACTGATTTTTATTACTCTAAATTCTTTCCTAGTGTTTTTGTATGGATCAGATGAGGTAATGTGTATATACCAGGATTTTTTTCAATATCCATGAGTATCTACTCTATGCCAGGCACCGTCCTAGACATTGGGTATACACAGATGCATGAGACATAGAGCTTATGCTCAACTCACACCCAGTCTCACAGGGTCAGACAAATGAGTCTACAATATAATACTGTATACTAAGTGCTGAGATAGGAAACAACATGGTGCACCTTGGAAGACAGAGAGAGATACCTCTTCTGGCCATCAGTGGTGACTTTTTGGAAAGGTGACACCTGAACTCACTACTGGAGGACAAGCAAGCTTAATGTCGATGCTGTATATGAAGAATGATCTGTATAATAAAAATCTGGAGAGCAATGTGAACTCCTTATAATTTAATACAGTTTGAACATAAGGTGTGGAGGGATTGGGGCAGCGGCATTGGCACCACCCTCTGGATTTCTGGCCTCCCTGGGACTCTGATGTGGATTGTTAGCTCTTCCATGGTGAGGAAGGGATAACATTTCTGCCCTGTCCATGTCTTCATCCTTTTGGTACTATTCTAAATCTCAATTTAATCACCCTCCTCTGGGAATCCTATTTGACCCTGTAGGAATGCAAGGCCTTATTAAAATGTAAAGTATAGCAATCACTCATGGCTCTCTAATATCCCAGACGCACGTAGACACAGAAGGATGTGTTTCAACTTCCACTCTCTCTCAAACAGTTAGGGAGGAAGAGTAGAGGAGTCAACAATACTTTTCATCACCTTAACAGTAGATCCTATAAGGCTTATCGAATGTTCTAAGCAATAGTTGAAAGCAAAACAAAACAAATTCAAAAACTCAAATTAATAATCCACTGAAATACGTATGTGCCAGAAACTGGCTAGGGAAAAATCCACAGAAATGTCTAATTATGCATTGTCCATACATATGCTCAGGCACAAACCCTCCAATACAAAAGAATTTGCCCTTGAGGCAGAGCAGTCTTCCTGGCTGCCCCGTGAGGGTCCATTCATTTGACAAAGTTAGGGCACAAAGAACCACACATGTGAAAAATAGACCTCAACCCCTATACTTACATTTCCTCTATACCAGCTGAGTGACCCCTCCTCATTCTTCAGTATCTACTCTTCTATGATTATAGAATATTCCATGCTTTTTTCGTATTTGCCTCCTTCCCCTTATTTCATTCAATAAGAGAAAAATAGGTCAAATTATTTCCAAGACTATTGGGAGGATTTAATCTAGTAATGGCTCTGTTAGCAACCTGGGTAGGTCATACTTATTAGAATGAATAGACCCTGGACTTTATACCTTCAGCAAATTAATGAATTTTTTCACACATTTTTCTTTGAAAAAAATTAAAAAAATAGAATCGCCTCTCTTTTATAGTCATGACTTCCAAAACTAATTCTAAAAATATTGTCGCTAATAACAATTCCAAGCAGTCCAGCCTTTGTCGGCACACTGCATTCTCTATACTCTGCAAATGAGAAATCAGCATTGTTTACTCATCCCTTTGCTTTAAAACGGAGATATATGTTTGACATGAATACTGCTGACGATAAACCATGACATTTAAGACAGTCTACTTTTATTGTTCTTGCCTCTTTACTGTTAAAATGTAAACACAAAAAGCAGAAAGCTTTATTCCCCAGGTTTTCACCCAAAGGTCACTTTTGTTTTTACTGTTTCTCAGCTGTTTTTATTTTCTTAGCAATGTAAGGAATTCATGTTGTATATTTTTATTTCGTTTTGTTTTCCTTCTCAGCAGCTTCTGGAATTTACTTCCTTTGTACTTGTACAGAGTGTTCAGCTAAATTTTATAAAAGCATCTCCCGAAGTGAAAGTGTGTCCTTTTGGCTCTAAAGATGCTCCATGATGAAGAGGGTCTCTCCGATTTCCTTAGAGAGGACCACAGGACACAATATTCGATTTGTGTGGAAACACGTGCATATGTATGTGTTCATAGCACAAGTTAACATCACACACCTTGGAAAACAGTGTTCCATGGGAAATCCAGCATAGATTTCTATGGGGAACACAAAAGAAGGTATTAAAATTCCAACATTATAAAATGTGATGCCACAAAAGAAACATAGCAACATTATTTGCAAATTGAAAAGGCATGACTAAATAAATTTATGAGTCATTCCCTGGTGAATACGTTTCAAACATTTTATCATTTTTAACAAGTGTCAATGATACAAATGTGTCACGTACTACACATTTAATTGTTTAAAGCTCCTAGTGAAGCCACGGTTTTGATTTATATTTGAGAGTTAAAATAAAAAGAATAAATTAAAACTTACAATGTCAGTTAGATGTCAACTCTCATTCAGTTAGAAAGCTGAATACAAAGACTCATTGATGGCTTTAGAAGAAATCATTTAAAAAATATTTTTTTAAAAATAGTCAGAATTTAGGGCTGAGGGGAAAAAAGAAATATGTTTTTATTCTCCCTAATGTCCAGAACAATTGTCGTTGGCTTTTCTGAGGATCATAAAATTAACAAATATTAGATTGTATTTTATAAGATCTAATTCAAATGATATAAAGATAATAAGAACATAATAATGCTTAAAAATCACTGACAAACTTTCTCATTTGAATTGAATGGAGCTTGAGATGAAAAGACTTGGGAAACATTTAAGTTAATGTAAGTAGCAGTCTGATAATGCAAAAATCATTCAAGTCATTTAAAATGCTACTTTGCTAATCTTTCAATTATTATGATATTTTTATCTTAGATGATGATGATAAAGGAAATACACATGCACATCAGCAAATACACAAATTCTAGCAATCAGTTTTTAGGGAGTCATTGTTTTTGTAACGACAAGGGTATTTCATTCAATCTTTGCTCTAAAATATTAACAGGTGCAGTGTTGTGGTTTAGGAGTTGAGGGTAATTGATGGGAAAGAGACTAATATTGAAATGCAACACAGTATGTGTCGATTACTTCATTTAATCTTCACAACAGCTCTGCTAAATTGTATAATTGATTCCATTTCAAAATATAAATAGGGGGACCATACCTCCAGGTTTACCCTGATAGCATTATTAATAGCACTCTCATTCACTTTCAAAAGTTCCTGGTTTGCACGATAAATTATATAGCCATAATCAGAGAAATCAGGAAACTGAGATGCAGAAAGTTTAAATGATTCACTAATACCGTCCTCGCTCTTGGTCGATTTCATATTGGAACCTAGTTATGCATGAATAAAAGTCATCCTCTTTCCACTGCTCAGCACTGCATGGTGCCGGCAAAATCAGCAGGTGTTTTCAGAAGAATAATTCGAGATGAAGAAATATAGCCAGTCCAAATAGGAATGTCAAATATCCTGAAATGCTGCATTAGAAAATCATTTCTCTGGATTTTTCTGCTCCCAAGGATCTGCTCTTAACAGGTAAATGCTCCTAGGAGAAGTAACACTTCAACCAATGAATTTGCACTAAAGTAACAATGAATCATCAGTGAATGAGAAAAGGAGCAAATTAAGAGAAATACTGAGTAAGTGGTAGAGGCTGGAGAAGGGGGAGAGAGAAAATAGTAGAGGAATCTGCCAACACGGAGAGAAGCTCGCCAATTGGGAATTTTAATCTGTTTCATAATTTAAGCCTTGATGTTACAGCCTAAAGGAAGAGCTTTCTAATAGGAGTTAAAGTAGTAACCTGATCTGGCAGAGACTGGCTGCCAGGAATGGGCAATATGGAACAGAGGAATGGATCAGGGGCTGGAGAGAGCAGAAGAACACCAGCCAGAGGCAATGCTGGCACAAAGAGGGACAATGTCCTCATGGAATCATTGTGATTGTTTTCTCAATCAGAGCATATAAGCTACAGTTCTGGGTTTAATTAGTTGTGACCAATCCTTTTAATATTTAAAACAGAAAAGGGAGAAAGAATAGAAGAAGGGAAAGGAGATGTTTTACAAATGTAACTAAGGGACAAGAGAATTGAAGGTGCAACAAAGGAGAGAAGATTTTGCTTCCAGGAGTAGCAGGAACAGACTTCTGAAGGGCAGAGTAAGGTATGATTATTTACCAGGTCACCTAGGAATCTGCAAGATGAAGTCCAATATGTGAACTAGAGAAGAGGTTGGCATTATTCTAATTACTAAAGCCCTCTCCTGACCAACAGGAAGCAGAACATGATAAAAGCAATGATCTGACCATGCCAACGCATCAAGGCATGGCAACACTTATTCACTTCAGCCGTATCTTCTAAGGGGAGGTAAAGACTGTAGTTCTTTTTAAAATACGAGTGTGGACATTAAGAGATCTGTTCAAGCAGTCTTTCCAGATGTCTGTTATACATATTCCTCCCAGAAGTGATCATCAATTATGTGGCCTATAAATGCAATCTGTTTTCCCTGCTGGAGGAAATAAAGGATAAATAACTTCAAAACAAAACCACCACCACAACTCTCTGCCCTTTGGTTTAACAGACAAGAGGACAGGTTCCTAAAATGAGAAGAATCATCCAGGAAGCAAACCTAAAAAAGAAAAAGTCTCTGGGGAGCAGCAAGCATTGAAGGATCTACTAAGTATAAGTAAGCAGCAAGAGGGTAAAAAGAGAGAAGATTATTCAAGATCTGCATCACTCAAGAAACTGAGATTTCAGTATTGGGTTGCTCTGGCCATACAAGCATAAGTCAAACTTGACTTAAACCTTCCACCTCCTTTAGGTCTATCTTTGGGCTAATTCAGATGCAGCTCTGATCCTGCTTCATCTGGGATAATTGAGCATGAAGAGGGTTGGGTTTGAGTAGAGGACATGCATTTGGATCCTGCCCCCTTGCTCCCTAGCTATGGATGCCGCTTTAGAATCTAAAGTGTAGACTCTCACTTAATGTCTTCTTGGGCTTCTATATTTATTATTTTCACCTGTAAAATGGGGGACAATAATAACTCTTTTTAAATCAGGAGTTCTTTAGTAACTAGGAAGACAAACTTACTCAAATTAGCTCAGGCAAGAGGAGGTGATTATTAGAATCAGAAAGGGAAATTTCCCAGGCTCAGGAGGAAGTGCTGCCAGAGGTTATGGCACACCGGAAGCAGGGACCTGAAGGAGAACAGGAATGAGACCAATGACTTTATCCATCCTCTATGTGGATCCACATGGTCTTCTGCCTTCACTTCTTCCCTAGCATCTGCCTCGCTCCTCTCTCTTTGTCTTATTTACACATGGCCCATGATGGTTTCCCCCATAGTCGACTCAGCTCCCAAATCTATGTCACATAAATGAAACAGAGATTCTGATGGCATCAGCTGAGATCACGGGTTCTCTCTAATCACCTGTGGCTAGTGGAGACAGAACAGGACCATGTGGTAGAATGGCTGTCCTTTTCGGGCAGTAGAAAGAAGATGATTTCTATAAAAGGCATGTAAGTAGATATTTTTTTAAAGTTTGGCAGAGGAAGTAATTCGCATCTCTAACCTAACATTCTATCTAACAAGGTTGTTGTGAAGATCAAGTGACATTTAGAACACACATGAAAGCATTTTATAACCTGTAATATACGATATAAAGGTAAGGAAGTGGATACCTTATACAAAATTCTCAAAGGTTTAATATCTGTGCCACCCTTTGGAAAGAGTAACGCATCTAATTGCTATTGACTCAGAATGACACAAGACTAGGAAACCTTCCATGAATTAAGAATGTGGAGATAAATCCTAAATACAGATCACAGGACGTAGGTATTATTCCAAACCAAACAAAACCAAAAAACTTAAAGCAGTAGATTCCAAAATACATGATAGAATTACAAGTGGATTTTCCGTTTAAACGTCACATTTCCCTCAGTTTTGTCATGTACTGGTTCCTGACATCAAGGTTGTAGCAGATGGATTTGTATTGGGGGATCCAAAAACCAAACTCTATTTTATAAATGTCTGTCAATCTGTCATATGAGTGTATATTTGCATTTATACTCTGTTTTTCTTGTGTATTCATAAACTCTCTCTCTCCTAAATATTGAGGAACGTCATTTAAATAAATGATCAAATTTGAAGCCAATGTTTATCAACTTAATGCTCAACTGAACTTGTTCTTTTTTGTACTTGTATCATTAGTAAGTTACATTCTTTTATCCTTCTGTGTTAGAATATGATCTTCTTTCTTTCAGATGCTTATATGGAGGATGTATCAGATGATTCTTGCCAATAATGGAGTAAGAAAATAGATCTCCAATATTCCTGGCTTCCCTTGCATGTATCTTTTTTTCTCTCTTTTTGGAATTGTCTGTTGCCTTTATCTGTCTTTGAGATATGTAATATCATGCTGCACTAAAACAAATAAAAAAAGCTATTCTCAATAAATGCGTACTGTTAGCCGTTTATACCTTAGCATGAGTTTCAGCCAACGTGGCTCTCTCCAAAGGGCATTTGCATATGAAATTTATAATGGAATAAAATGCTGTTTTCTTATAAAAGTAACCTTATGTGGGTTTCTTTATGTTTCTTTCTTGGAGAGGAAATAACCCTCCTCTCCAATGTTTGCTACCTTGACCCACACTGAGCTCATCAGCTGGGTGAAGGGTAGCCTTGCACAAAGGTGCTTGGTATATACAGGCAGAGGCAGAGCAGTGTGAGGATGGGAGGCGCCACCAGAGTGTGACAGTCTCAAACAATTAGGTAGATAGTATGGATAGGGGGTGGAGAGAGTTATACAGTTATGTACGGTATACCACTGATAGGCAAAAGAGACCTTTGAGAGCCAAAAAGGAAGTACCCCTAAAGTTCCTCGCATAACAAATGTTGATAAAATGGGCCATAGGCAAGTGTGAACCTGTAACTACAGCATGGACAATGCTTTCTACCAATGAATGCCACCTCACGATTCCACTCCCATGCATGGCCATGCCTTGTATCAACAGGCAAAGAGAGAGACACTGCTGGCCAAACAGCTAAGGAACCATAACTTTTGTTATAGTCTTTTGCTTTTGAAACATCTTTCTTTTCGGAAATGCATTGTAATTATCTCTCTATATACGTAGACAGAGTTATATATTCTATAAACTACAGAGAAACCTATTACAAATAAAGGCATTTCTCAAATCCCACCATTCAGGTTAAAAAAAGTTAACATTTTAGAAGTTTAATTTCCGGTACCTCACTCTACATATATGAGTAGATAAGTAGATAGAAAAGTAGCTCTGAATAAGTTAAAGTGGCATCTTGTACTAATTTAAAACAAAACCCATTTTAATGTAACTGTACTTGAATGAGAACAAAAAAGAAATGATGGATGTTTCTTCATATGAGATATTAATTCCTAAAACATCAAAGACAAAATAAATTTGCACTTAAAGCTATAGCATCTATGGCTTTCTACTCTGCAAGGTTACGGGAAAAAAAGCACATATCTGTCTAATTCTCATAATTTGGTATTTTTACATTCTTGCACCTATAAAATTTATACTCTGTTCTAAAACTTTAATTCCGAAGTTGTTTAGTCAGAGTCTTATATTGAAATAGCTTCATTGCTCAGCACCAGTCATTTGACCAGGGTTTCTTTCATTTTTTTTTTTCTCACTCATCTCATTGTTCGTTAGATTGTATCATTTGTATTCTCAAAGAGGTTATACGCTTGCTATAACCTGACTTGCCCAAATTCCCTGAGTATAAAATTCATTAGGCATATTTTTCCATAAAACTTTCTAAGAAATATTTTGTGAGTTTGATTCCTCTAATCAAAGTTGTTGGAGGTCTGGGGCCAGCCCAGTGACATAATGGTTAAGTTCACACTCTCTGTTTCAGCAGCCCAGGGTTTGGATCCTGGGCATGGACCTACACATTGCTTGTCAAGCCATGCTGTGGTGGCGTCCCATATACAAGGTGGAGGAAGACTGGTACGGACGTTAGCTCAGGGACAATATTCCTTAGCAAAAAGAAAGTTGTTGGAGATCTTTTGGTATCATGACACTTCTTTTGGGGACTACTGCATCCTCTTGACATCTAGGAATATATGTGTTATTTCTTTTTGTTTTCATATTTTGCTCCAGTTTTCCTACTACTGGGCCAGCCTGAGTCATAATTATTATTTGGGTATGGCCAGTTTCTTGTTTCATGTTTTTCTACCTATATTCATTTTTTTGTTTGTTTTTAGTGACTTTTATAGAAGGGGAATGAATTAAAACTATCATTACTTTGACATCTTTAAGCAAAATTTTTGATAACATAGTAACTCACCAACTCTCTCATGCCCATAGCCTGATGAATGTCATATTATAAAAAGAGCAGCTAATTAAGATTACTTCTAAATAAAAACCATTTATGTTTCTAAAGTTACATCTCTCTACTTTTGCCTGTTTATCTCTGTCATGAGGTCATTTTACTGATTAAAGTCTCTTCATACTTCTGTGAATTTCTGTATATATTATTCTGCCTTTTTCTTACCTATTTTCTTCTCTCTTTTGGTTTTCTAAATCTCTCTGATCTTCTCTCTCTCTTCTCTGATGTCATTTTTCTTTCTTCCCTCTTCCTTCATTTTTCTTCTTCTTTTAGGTTTCGTCTCTTTTTTCACCTTTGTTTACAGTTTTTTCCTCCAACCTTCCCTCCATTCTTCTTTCCTTCCCTGCATTCTATATTTCTTCCCTTTTTTCCCCCTGAGTCAGCCATGATTTGAGCTTAGTATTTCCTGTCTTACTAAATAAAAATTATGGTCCTGATTGGTTGATTCATATTTATTTAAGAAAACATTGTTTCTTTCCTTTTTAAGTTGCCATTCACTGATATTTGCATCAGTGTTCCTGTGAAGAAAAGAGTTTTAAGCTTCTGTCCTTAATGATCTCCTTTGGCTATCTATGAATTGCTATCTACTTTGCTATATACTTTACTAATTAATACCATGACTTTAAAGTCCCAAACTCAAATTTTAGTTGTAAACATATAACTACTTTTTTTACACAGCTTTCATAACAAAGCTAAATTTTGGGCAGTGACTGAGAAATTGTAAAGAATCATATTTTTTTAACCTGCATTTTCAATAGAAACTAAGTTTGTATATCAATAAACTGAGAAAATAATAGTGAGTACAAAGTGTGTTTTCACACATTGTGCACATATTTGGAGTCAATTCTTTTTAACTTCTCTCTAAGTGATTGTCTGATTAACAAGAATTTCCTTAAGTCAGCATTTTTATGTCATTTTGAATTCATTATCACATGAAACTCCAAAAATTCTTTCTCTTTGATTTACCAACTCTCACTTCCAGCTCGAACTTTCCCATGTCACTCACAATCCCATCTACAAAAGAGGTTTAGAGAATCTATGGGTCTGTTTGAAGTGTGAAGAATGATTTTGGGTGTCAGCTAATAGCTATTGTGCAATAAAATATATTTTAGAAATGCAGTTGTAAACATAACATTCATCTGTTATATTTGTATATGTTATGTTATTTCACACGTTTGTTGACAAAGGAAATAAATGTTGCCTTACCCCCTCGCTTGTTGATCTTGGCATAGCCGGGAGAATAGCTCCCAGACATAGAGGATGAGCTGCTGAAAGCTCCGTGGGGAAGTCCAGACACAAGGGGTTCATCACATTTTTCTGAAAAGAAAAGAGAAAGAGATCCAATAAAGATCGTTAAATAATCATTGATACATTTTTGTTAAAGTAATTATTGACTATAGCACAAATTTAAAAATCTATGATATAACAATTAGCAAATGATCAGAATTTCGGCAACTCAATTGTAGTAATTCTAATAAATCATAGGAAGAATTTAAACAACACTTCTAATTTTCAAGAATTATAACTATGACAAAGTGCTTTCTTCCAAAGGGCCTCAACTCAGAGCCGCTATCCAAGAACCATGAGTAAAGTTGAGGTTGTTTATTTAACAAGCTTCGGAATCTGGCATCTCCTGGAAATCTTCATATATCTAGTCGTTATCAGGATATGGATTTAGAAACATTGCTTAGAAACATTAAGATTGGAGAAAGGAAGACCAGAAGGAATCCTACCAAAGCTAAAAGACTAAGAAATAGGTATTAGTAAGGGAGAACACAGAAAAATCACCAAATTGAAAAGCGTTTCTGTCAATTCCCACATTTGACCAATCAATTGCCTTGGAACCAGGTGGTCCCTCAGTTCTCTCCTTCACTTGGCTTCCATGGCATCATTAACTTTTTTCTTCTACCTCACTTCCTACTTGCTCTCTGATTCCTTTGATGGCTCTTTCTCATTTTCCTAATGTCTAAATGTTAAAGTGCCTAGGACTCAACTCTTGGATCTCTTCTCAGTCTACTCTCACTCTCTGGTAGAGCACATCAAAGGCTGCGTCTTCTCATACTGGAATATCCCAAATCCTACCACCTCATCCCACCTGGTCCAAGCAGCCATCAGTGACCACTGTTGTGCAAGACTAGTAAGTCTTCCTGCTTCGCCCCTTGCTATAGTCCTTCTGCACACAGCAGCCAAAGGGACATTTTTAAAAATGTGAATGGATCTTGTGGCTCCTATGCTCAAAATGTCCACTGGATCTTGTTCTCAATCACTCAGAATAAAGTCGGAAGCCCTCCAACAGCCCACAGAGGCGACGGAACTGGTCATATCTCCTTCTCGCATCCTTCTCCACTACTGTCCAGCCACAATGGCCCCCTTCCTCTCCTCTTCCTTCAACAACAAGTCTGCTCCTGCCACAAGCCTTCAAGATTACTATTCTGCCTACCACAAGTCTCACCCCTCACTTCTACCAGGCTCTGCTCAATGTCACCTTTCACCACTGCAGACAAGCTTTCTTAGTCTACTCAGGTGAAAAAGCATGATGCTGCCATCATCCTCTGCTTCCACATCCTGCTTCATTTTCCTTCATAGGAAATTAAGAGCCACCTGACCTATTATCTTCTCACTCATTTAATTGTATGGTTGCTTTTCTCTCCCTTTGGACTGGAAGCTTTATGGGAATAAAGTTTTGCTAGTTTGCTTAATGCTTACTCTCCAATGATCTGAACAGCACCTGGCACTTGGCACACACTCCAAAAACATTTGTAGAATGAATAAATGGAAGAAAACAAGAACCAACTAAACCTGACAAACCTCAAAGGGTCCCAAAGCATGCTACTGAATTACAACATGACACATCACTTAATTTTTAGAGAGGAGGTCTTAAATCCTCAACAGATGTTTATATATGCTCAGTACTCTGCTTAATAAGACAGAGAATTACCCTGTATTTTCTAGAATTGTTCCTATCTCAAATATTTATCAACAGAAAAAATCTTTAGCAGTAGAAAGAATGAACCAGTTTCTAGAAAAGTCACTCAAGTGGAGTTAAGTTTCCAAATACTGGGGAAATGAATTATTATTCATTATCTCATCGCTCAAGTGTGTACAAATCTGAAGTAAAAATGAACAAATCCCTTCACCTAAAACCTTGCTCAGTTTCTTTTTTTTTCTAAGCTATAGTGCAAGTGCCTCTGGGAAGTATGGCATATGTATATGAACATATTCCCCAAGAGATTAATTGTAAAAGAATGAAAAGATGAACATAAAATTTATTTTAAAAGTATCAGTTGAAAACGCGGGAATGTAAAGTGAAGGATTTTGTATCAATTGTTAAAAAATTTACTTTTCAAAGGCTGGCCCCGTGGCATAGTGGTTAAGTTTGGTGCATTCTGCTTCAGCGGTCCAGGTTTGACAGGTTTGGATCTCAGGCATGGACTTAAACCACTCGTCTGCCATGCTGTGGTGGTAACCCACATACAAAGTGGAGGAAGATTGGCACAGATGTTAGCTCAGGACTAATCATCCTCAAGCAAAAAGAGGAAGATTGGCAACAGATGTTAGCTCAGGGCTAAACTGCCTCAGCAAAAAAAAAAAATTTGCTATTCAGTTTAGCTGCCAGGGAGCACAAAGATAAAACTTTGATTTCCTATCTTCTGACTCTTTGAATCTAACTTGTTATATTCTTTTGACATAAGTTCTGCATTTGGCTGGAGTTAATTCTAAAGCATCAATTATATTAAGAATGTGCTAATGATCATTCATTTTCATCTCATTCATTCAAATATACACCAGGCATTTATGCTCTGCCAGACACAGGAAATATAGCAGTAGGTAAAACTGACAACGTTCCTCTTCTTGTGGAACTTGTGTTTTAGTGGAAAGAAAAAGACTAAAAACTAAAAGGTAAATGTATCGTCTGAGATGGTGATAAATACTACAGAGACATGTTAAGTATGAAAGAGGGGCCAGGGAGTTTGGGGGGTGAGATGAAGGTTGAGAGAATTGGTGTATTTTGCTGCTTTGTCAAGGAAAATTTTTCTCTCTTTAATCAAGTGACGTCTGAGTAGTAGTGTGAAAGAAACGAGGAGGTAATCCCTGTTAGATACCAACAGGATCATGCTGGGAGAAACCTTTTCTAGTCTAAACCTGTGCAATAGGGCAATAATAATGCATGATGCATTTTCCAAAAGTAAGCATTCAAGGCGTATATATTGTTACATTGAAAGTAATTAAAATGAAGTTGATGAATAATTGATTAAATGACTTATTAGCTAATTTAAATCTAGAACTTAAATATAGCATTTATAATAAATATCTGAAGATAGTCTATCCTTATTACATTTTAAAAAATTTGACTTCTGGAACAAATTGATCATTTTCCATTTTTAATAGCAAATTTTAAATTCTTCACTAATTTTAAAAGACCGTTTAATTCAGAATAACAAAATTACAATCCAGTGGGGATCAGGAAAGATAAGAGCATAGGAGAGATGTTTTTTGTAAAAGGTGGCTGTGGAATTATTATCAGAAATTAAGCATTGGCAATCTCACAGTCTTGTAAATTGAGACATAATCTATAACTATGTAATTAAGAAAAATGCCACATTTGCATATATATGTATACATATATCTATCTCCCTATTATATAATATATATAGCCCAACCCCTCATGAGTGGCAATAGTATATGGACCCATACAAAGTAATTAAACACGAAACAACAGGAGAATCCCAAACAGTTTGTAATTCACTGCTGAATAGAACACAATCAAGTACTGAAAGTAACAAATAAATTAAAGATGCAGGGCTTTTGTTTAGGTGAGTGGCTTGTCAGTTCTGGTTCCATTATAAATGTGTGACATTGAGTATGTCAATTAACCCCCTTCCTACATGATTCACACATAATATTAAGAAATTAGCCAAGTCTCTCTTAAGATCTAAAAACTCCAAGCATTGTCACATACAGGAATCCAGAAACTGCCCAACAGGCCAGATTTGGTCCCCTGCTCACTTTTGAAGTAAATTTTTACTGGAGCGCAGCCATGCTCACTCATTTACATGTTGGTTATGGCTGCTTTCACGCAACAGCAAAATGTTGCACAAGAGACTGTAGGGCCTCCAAAGCTAAGATGTTTACTGTCTGACCTTGTACAAAAAAAATTTTTTAACCTCTGCTCTAGTATAATAAATATCCTAGGTATCTAGGAAGAAGAATGATTAATGATTACTATGGTATCAGGTAACATATAAATAATAAATAGGATCTGAAGAATTGAGGGAATATAGGTAGGTGGAAAGAGGGTTAAGAACATTCTGAGGAGAGGGAACAGCTTAAAGAAAATCATGGAGGCCACGATGGGTATGAAATTTCCCAATGCTGGTATAGCAGCACTCCATGCACGCACATATTGCCATACTGACTATTATGATGAACTATCCATTTTTATTCCCCACTGTAATAATTGTTATGACACACCACATATTCCAATAGGCAGCTTGCTTGTTGTGCTAGAACATGTGTCTCAATATTCTGTAGACATTAAATACTAGGAAATCAGGCAAATCCCTGGAGGAAGTTAGAAGTTTTATAGAGTAGTAGAGAGATGAGAGAGAGACAGAGAAAGCTAACGTGAAATAATTTAGTATTCTATTTTCCCCTACTGGGATGTCTTCCAAAACTATGGCCACACAACTATGGCAAATATTTGGTCTCTGATGTACTTCCCTTCCAGGGAATCTTGGATGAAAACTAGAGGAGCAGATGGGCCTTGAGTTTTATTTTCACACAATTTCAGTCAATCAGGAAGGCAGACTTGCTGTAAGAATTCTGTACTATTTCAAGCTGGAACAGAGGAAGTTATTGGCAAATAAAGATGAAATGACTGTTGCCCTTCACCTAACAGAGCGTAGCTGAGAGGAATCGCTGCTGGTGAGGGATGTGGGCCGGAGTTTGCAAGGTCAAAGGACTTCAGAACCGTGTAATTAACATTAGAGATGGCTTTCAAATATATCCCTGATTAAAAATAGCATTGGAAACTTTTACAACACAATACCTTTTAAAATTATAGTACTTAAAATATATGCTTTATACCACACATTTGTAAACATAAGCCTAATACACATAAAAGGACTCCAGAACCAAGCAGTGCTATCAGAACAGAAATTCTAGCAACAGCCTCATTTATACTCTAGGAAAAAACCATTGTGAAAGGCACATTGTCAATGGCCTGCATCTCCCAATGGTTTCCTATGTCCTATACATTCAATTCCTAACTTTTACAGCTGGAACAACATCACCTCTACCTGCACGTGTACCCTGCCTCAGGTTTTATGGCATTCCTCTCAATGGGACAAATTTAAGAGGCCAGACCTCCCTTTAAACTCTTCTGCTTCTAATCAGTAGGCTCCTGCCTTGCTCCTTATGGCCAAAACTATCTTGAATTACAAACTGAATAGTTGTGCTAACTCCCTTCTCTGGCTTCCCATGTAGTAGCTCAGTTCCTCTGAGATGTGCTGTTTCTTCCCCTGAAGCTCACGTCAGGGTCTGGAGTCCCATCTCAGTGTCCAGGATGGCATCTTGCCCCTTGCTCCTGAACATCCTTATGTTCTGCCTGCTCACCCACATGCCTGATTATTGCCAACTGTTGTATTGACCAGCTTGAGGATGCAATGACCTGTGTACCCACTTAATGTTTACTGTGTCCAACCTCCTGCTTACTATGTTATCCTCTGATACCATTTGCACAACTCTCTAGACAGATCATGCTTTTGGTTACATTGCTCCAAAGCTAGTGGGAAAACCCCTTGGACAAATAAAGTCTTATTTCTTGTCTAGCCTAATGGATAGTTTCAGGCTTTGAATCAAAAGGAGACTGAAGTCATGACTCAGGGGCTCATCACTTAATAATCACTGAGATTAATATAGGCCCTTAAGGTCTTCATAAATTATAAGTAGCATCACTTCCCACTCTCTGACCAAGAGAAGTCTTGTATGGAATCCAGCATATCTATACTCCAGAGACTTTATTCCCAAGACTATGATCCCTTGTTTTTACATTTCTTTTTCAATAAAGAAGAAAGAAGGGAGGAAGGAAGGAATGAAAGAGAAAGAGAGGAAGGAAGAAAGAAAAAGAAAGAAAGGAAGAAAGAAAGGAAGGAAGGAAGGGAGGAAGAGAAAGAAAGAAAGAGAGAGAGAGAGAGAGAGAAAGAAAAAAGGGGAAACAGCACTACCAATAACTTCACGGTCCGTTTCTTTATAGCTGTGGCAGGCCCACTATTTTTCCTCCCCATAAACTTGGGCAGCTGGTTCCAGAAGTCTTTTGTTTTAATTCACTTAGCAACACGGTGCTCTGTCCTCTTTTCTCAGCACGCATAGGCACTGTATTTTTCACCTCAGAATTTTGCTAACTTTAGCATTCTATTAAACAACGAAAACAAACGTAGATCATTACATATGTCATCTTTACGTAGACATCACGTAGACATATGTAGATCATTACATGTCATCTGCAGAAATCCCATACCCCAATTATTTCACTTTATGGAGAGGGTATAGTCATATCCAGAAGCTAAATTTTCTTTAAATTTAATAGTTTATATTATATGATATTCAAATATTGTATTACTTCTTAAGTAATATACAGAAAGTACAGGAAATAAAAATATGACATTCTCTTCCAGTATTTTTTATACAATTTTTTCACATGGTTGAGAGCCATTTTATTTTAACTTAACATTGCCTAGTAAACATTTTCTTGGGATAGTCGTGATTTTCAGAGGTGACATTAGGTTGGCCGCTCCCCAATATTAGCACAGTGGAACAGAGCACATGCTCCTCAGGGTCAAAAGATCGAGATTTTATTCCCAACAAAATAAATTTGGGTGACTTAATTTAATTCTGTCTTACCCACAATCTCCTCTGTTTTTCCATTACTTCAAAAAACCTTTCCTAGGTTTGCATAAGTTGTTTTACGGTTTTTAAATCATAGTAATAGAAAATAAATGGTTAAAAAGAATAGTGTCATAGGAGTGTTCTAGAAAAACATTTGCTCCTCCTTAAGGCAGAAACACCACTGACTCCAACTCATCTCCTACTATATATATCATCACTTCCATCATATTTTCCTCCCATTTTTATGGTTTGAACATCACTTTGTGTACCTGTTGCTCCAGTTTTCCTGGCCTACTGTTTGTCACTGGAAATAAGATCCATTTATTTCCTGATCCTATAAAATTCCATATGATATGGAGAAAGAAAGGACTCTCATAAACCATGGAAGTAATAACTGTTTCCAGTCTTCACAGATACACATGCTCACATGTGCTATTTTAATATAACAGATACGTATAAATAAACAGGAACATTTACAATCTTGTCTTTAACATAGTTTTTTACTTGATGATCTAGCATAGAAATTCTCATACAAATGTTGTCCCATTTTTACATATTTCGTTTTATATAGAAATCTTTTATTATTTCTATTAAGATCTGCACAGCAGGGTTAAAATGCTTTGCACAGAAAATGCAAAGGTGTTAGACCAGTGGTAAAATAGATTATATATTAAATTGAGGATCAATTGTTTTTCCATACAGTGTATGACAGAATGGGCTTGGTGTTCTTTACCTAGCCTACTAAAGGATTTATGAGAAATAGTGGCCATGAAGAGAAGTACAATTATTTTGCTATCAAGTGCTAATTTAGGGAAAAGCTAAGGATGATGAAACTAGGATTGAATAAACCAAGTGGATATATCATACCTGATATGCAGTGAAAATTAGTAAGTGAATAAAAATAAATCTCTCTCTCCCTCTTTTTCTTCTCACCGAATCTTTCCTGGTTACTATCTGATGGAGGTGACTCCATCTACACTTTTGGATTTTTTCCATTCAATGAGACAAATCTCAATATGGTACCATATGCATTATGGCAGCCGTGAGCTGCATGAAGCTGGCTTCCTGTCTTCCCTCTCAACCCCTGTGATACAGACCACCACGGATGGCATAAACAGTAGAGACCATGCAACAAAAATCAGTAAATAAATGACTAGTAATAGCAATCATTTATTGAGTACTGATGTGACAGGCAATATATTAAATATTTTGAGAGAATTATCTCACTGAGTTATTAGAGTAAACCTTTGACATAGGTATCATTACCATTTTATAGATGAGAAAGCTTGAGATCTCATAACTAAATAATATTAGAGCCAGGACGAAAACTGAGTTGGACCTGATTACAAGACCTGTGCTTTTGAGGTCTACATTTCAATGACACACCATCTGTACACTCAGTCCAGATAAATTTCATATGTGTTGCATTGGGTTTATTCCTGGGCTGTGCAGATCTCCTAATAGTATTGAAATGGTCAAATTTTCCTTACCATCTCCCATTTTGATCCCAGGAGTTTACTTGAGGTGATACCCCATATGACGATATTATAGTAATTTCAGTATCTTCTATCTGCATCCCACCCACATTTTTCAACTAAAAGGAAGAGGTCCCTTCAGTTTTAAAGTGTTCTCAGAGAAAACCACGCATAATCAGCCACTCAATTGATAGCCTAAATCAAAAAAATATACGTTCAGCAAAGTACATCAAATTTATTCCATCTATTCATTTAATAAATATTTATTAGTCACTTATTTCCTGCTTCAACCTTTATCCCCTTAAAATCCATTTTCTTCACAGTTACCAGATAAATCTTTTCAAAATAGGGATCAGACTGTGTCATGCCCTGACAACCTCCCGACAGCTTCCCCTCACATTTAATGTGACATCCAAACTCCATCAAAGCCAGCCCTGGCCTGGCCCTGAGAAGCTTTCGTATTATTTCATTTCACTCTTCTCCTCTGGGTCACGAAGCTCTGGTTTCACTCTCCTTTCTCTTTTCCAGACACACTCCTGCTGAAGCAGGAGTTCTCCATCCTCTCTGCCTTCCAGCAAGAACTCGCTTTACCAGGTCTGAAGATAGCTGGCCTCTTTCCATTCTGCCCTCAACTCAAAGGTCGCCTCCTCTCTCTCCCTGGCCAGGTTATCTAAACTAACCAACTCAACTTCCACCTTGATACCCTGCAGATATTACTTGCTGTTTGAGCGCACTGTTTTATTTTGGTCACAGCAACAATCACAGTCTAAAATTATCTTCACTGTCTATTTTTTAAAAGCTTGTTTATGACTTTTCTTGTTGACTTCACTAAACACCATGAGAATAGGGCATGCATCTGTCTTGTTGAGCCTCTGTTCCCAGGACCTAAGAACCTGTCATGCAGCACAAATTCCATCAAGGGTTATGGAGTCAATGAATTACTGACAATGATGAGTAATAAATCCATCTAAAAGTGAGCAAGGCAAAATAGCTCCTAGTTTTAGCTAGTTTTGAGATATATTCACGTCATCTAATTAACACAGGTTTTTGCACTTTTCCACATAAAAAGCTGCTTGTGCAGAGAGAGTTGACTTCATCCCATGATGTTATGCATGGATGTTCCTTACAGCGTTCCACACAAGAAAGATCCTCTCTTTAATCTCTATCAACTCAAAATGACATAATTTAGAACCCTTCAATTATATAGCGCGTGTGTCTACATCATCAGTATATACACCTAGAACTTTGAAACTCAAAATTGTCTTAAAATATCCAGCAAATGAATTTTGTGAGAGTGGAATCTATTGACTTTTTTGAGTTAGCTCTTTTATACCTTTTTTGTTTTCAAAAGAACATAAGACCTTGGTATTTCTTATTTTCATATTGTATCATTGAAAATCTATTGTGATAAGTATTTGTTGGTCTCCCTACTACGTGCCAATCTCTTCTGAATGAAAGGGGATTTTAAACTTTCAATCCGTGGAGTGTAGAGCACCCAGTAGGTATTCTTCATATACTTTGAAAAAGTATTGAGTACAATCGGTATAGTAGCATACGACAATGAATAAATGCAATGCCATTATCTTAAAAAAATCAGATCAAATTTCTTTCATTTCCTTTTTGTTGGTCCAACAGCTACGCTCAGAAAAAAACTTAATAGTAGTGTGGCTACAGAATCAGTCACGTTTGCCAGAATCATGGTTGTAAATCAAACAGGAAATTGTCTGCTCTGCATGTACCAAGGGCGACTTACTTCGAGACTTGTAGTTCACATTTTGCTGGACATTTAACAGCTGCAGCATATTTCTGACAGATGGTATAACAGATGAATCAGTTTCAGATTATCTACTGAACTGTTATATACTAGAAAAAATAGATTTGTGAGGCTTTAGAAAAATAAGTCACGTTTTTGTCTCCTCTAAGTTGATCTTCTAATTTCATAGAGATAAATCTTCTAACACAAAATAATAAAAATGAACTTTTACCCTTTATGTAGTCTGCAAAAGTTTTTGAAAATTTAATTCACATTACTTCATGCAAACAAAGGAAATGGTATTTGAAAATAGAATCAGCTAGTTTGCCCTCAAGCCATGAAGAGGTTTTCATCTCGAAAACAATGGTGACTGGTCTTTTTTTTTTTTTTTTAGCTCAAATTCTACAGTCTCATAAGGAGGCAGAGCTAGCTAGCACTTTTAATAAACCGCTAATTTGAAGAACGTCAAGGTCAACTGCAAAATGACTAAATGAACTTGAGCACTCCTAAAGCCTTCATCAGCACTCTTCCTCTGGATGAGGCCCTTTTGGATTGTGATTTGTTGGTCTACAGGTAAATGTTTCATTTTTTGACTCTAGTTTCATTAACTAGAATTGAGTGGTTAATTCAAAGATGATATTCAACAAGAAGATGCAAAGTACTTATTGACAACCAAGTCTATTTCCTAGACTACTTAACCCACTCTTACTCTTAAATAATTGACTAAAGTGTTACAGATAAACATCCTCCAGTGTTCCCGGCTCATGTCACTTCAGCTTAGATGATGCACTCAATTGACACAAAGTGAACAACAGAACACTGTAGGGTCAATAAAGTGAAGTGTAGAAGAATATTTAATTAATTGACAAATATTTATGGTGTGTTAAAGTAGGATATAAAATAGTATTTATAACATGATCCTAATTTTATTAAATATGTACTTATAGATGAAAAAATGACTGAAAGAATATGGAAATCAAAACCTCCTTGAGACCTTTAAGATTCTCATTGACTTTCCTTAAGACAAAACTCTCCAGTGCTTCATCTTACATCTATATATTAACTTGCAAAACTTTATCTCTTTCACCATGATACTTTGCTGTTGAATAAGATTTCTCCAGCATGCATAGCTCCATTAATTGGTGTTCTGTTAACTTAGGACCATTTTTGAAAATGGGTCAACTAAAAGGAAGACAGTTATATATTAATGCTTATCTATTTCCCACTTCTGATGGCCTTTCATTTTTTTTCACATTTTTTTGTCTTCTGCTTTCTAAGCCTCTGACTTAAAGCATATGCAAATTTCCTTTATTTTAGGAAGGAATACTTTTAATGTCACTGCTGACTCTTCTCTCAGATCCAAGTCCTTTGAATGGAGCTCTGTACTCCACCACCACGGAAGTGTCCTGGGAACGTGGCACAAAATCTAAAGGGAAAGGCCTATTGTATTTATTTCCAGGAATGTATTCTGTTCCAAAGAAGGTTGCTTGCCTTGACATACATTTTTAATAATGTTTAAATTCTAAACAAAATGATTTTTCAGAAGGCTTCTATAAAAGGCAAAAATCACACCAAACTAAAAGAAAACAGAAACAAAATAACTCTTCAAATACGCACATGTAGAGGTGCATTCATTTTAGACAAAAGTCAGAAAAGAAGATTCGTTGGACCACTTCTGCCACCATTCCCAGTCATTAATGGCAGAGGATAATGCTATTTCATGAGGTATATCTCCAGGAGGAGGTTTTTGAGATAAGCAGACAGGGACTGAGGAGTAACTCCAGTCTTAGAGAGGCAGAGACAGGATGGAATCAAGTCCAGAAAATTCAGGTCAAGAAGGAAGGATCAAAAAGAAAGCCAGCTACAGGCAAGCAAACAGGGACCAGAACCCCGGTGACCGAATCCTCAGCCAGACTGCTGAGAACCAATCCTGAGAGAACCTTTTGCATCTCTGTGGATCTTTATACAGTCCGTTGGGCATCAGAACAGAAGCACTACAATCTTAGGAATTTTTAATGGTTAAAAGGAGATCTTCTGCCTTCCATAGAAAGGAAGAAAGGGAGCAGGCAAAGGCACAGAAATGACTGATTATTACAAAAAGCAAGTTTGATTAATATGCCAGGTGCATTTTGGGAAGTGATCAGAAAAAGAGATTGAAAGTAAATAGTGTGTTGAACCTTGAAAACTAAGCAGAGAATTTTCAATCTCCTACAGAAGGGAATTGTGAACAATTAAAGGTTTCTGAACAGAGAAATTACAACCCAGCGAAAGCGCAGGGAAAGTTATAAAAAATAAACACTTTTTGGTTTTTAAGCTTCCTTCAAGAGGGAGATTCCCAGACAATGATTTCCAGATGGGAAGAGAAAATGCATCTTGAGAAAACAATGTAATCACAAATAAACCAGGAAATGGAGACAACCCAACCCACAGAATTCGGTAGTGCTGAAGTTCATGGCGTTGGTTGAAGAGATGGGGGAAGCCATTGGTTTCACATTTTGAGAGAAGAAACAGAGCCATAACAGTGAAAAATAAATGAGACATATATATTCATGACCATCATGATGGAGAGATGGCGGCAGTCTCACGGAAACAATCACGTTGTTTTCACAACACACCTACATTTTTACACCAGCTGGCCTCCAAACCTGAATTCAGAAAACCCGAGTTCTAATTTCTGTTCAGTCACCAACTCTCTTGAGCTCACATATTCATGTCAGAGCTCCGTTTCCCCATCTGTAAAGTAGGAGTATTGGACACATAATCTTCAGGGTCCCTTTCACGGCCGACATTCCTGGATTCTATAATGTCATAAGACGCTCATGAGAGTACATAGTTTTAAAAAGCTAGCCTACCCCTTACTTGCTTGCCATCCCTTAGGTGCTTGCTTAATCACTTTTTGTTTATATAAAGAAATTCGACATATTTCAAGAGAATTACCAGACAGATCTCCCAGCGCCGGTAAGGATTCATAGCAAAGCTCTGAAAGAAAATTATTTTGCACTTTTCCTTCTCTCTCCAGGCTGGAAGTACTTCTTGTGATCTAGATGAATCATCATAAAGAGTAGATAATGACACTGCATTCCTTTGTCAATACAGCCCAGGATACGCTGTCAATTCTGCTCACTTGAATATATCCAGATTTTCAAGAAATTGACATCCATCTACCTCTACCTTCATAGGACATGTGGCTCATCATCTTGTTTTATCACCACAATTGTTCTTTTTCATGGGAAATATATATTCAAAGGATCTGAACTACTTACTCAAATGTTCACATTAAGGAAGTTTGTATTACCTAGCCTTGAAAGGAATTTTGCTTTATGATTACTTTACTTGATTGCATTCAAAATGGAGAGTAGATTAGATTAGAATCTAGAATCTGGATTAGAAATAACCAGAAGCCAATGCCTTGTGATCTATATTTAGGAAGCAGTACTGCAAAATGAATATTTTTTTAAATAGTACTAAACATTTGTTTTTATAAATATTATAAAACTTTTTATATAAACAAATTATATATAGAAATGTTTAATATTATTTAAAAATATTTCTGTATTATTATAATGTTCCCTACATTGTAGGAGATAATTTCAAAGATGCTAAGAAGAGGGAAAGATGGAGGATAAAAACTTACGAAGCCCTGGGATGCAGTTAGGACACCTAGAATTAGACTCTGGTCTATCTGTCATTATTTGTGTATTCTTGCCTCCATCTCTTAATGTCTTAGAACCTCAGTTTTATCTTTGGTAAAATAGTAATTACACCAAAGTTAATAAAGTATTGCTAAACATCACTGGGCAGCCTGCATTTACAGATGAAGTCTGGGAAGTGGGGGAGCGATGCAGACAATAAATCTCTCTTGCTGGATGGGATTTTAGAGTCCAGACAGGGAAATAACATGAACAGATACCTACTATACAGTATGAAGTGCTGTAATAGAGATGTAAGGGTCTCAAAAAAGTGATATAGGTGCAGAGGTGCAGAATAGCTAATTTTGCCTAAAGATAATATTACCAAGCGCATTATATGTTAATGAAGAGTTCTATGAAATAATATAAAAGAAAATGCTTTTTAAACTGTGAATCATATACAAATACTAGTTTCTTTCAGTAATTTAACAAACATAACTAGAGTTAAATATATGATATTTTTCAGATTTTCTATGATAAAATTCATCTTAAAACATGAGACATTATTAGGTGTGTAAAAATATACAAGTTTTTTGTAGGTGATTGAAAATATTTCATTATTTCTCACATGCCCTCACATAAACAAATGGAGTAGATCACAATATTTCTTTCACCTATTTTTTTTTTCATGGAAAAGCCACTTAGATTCCAGAATTCCAAACTGATGTTTAATTTGGAAAAAAACGTCACATCAACTAATGAAGTCTGGAGAATTCCTCCAGCTAGCTGTCCATTTTCCATTCATATTCATAATCATATTTTATCTTTACTAAGTATATTCTAATTTAAGAAACACACACAATCATAAGGCAAATAAACCTGTGCTCTAGAGCCAAGGCAGCTGGTCTGCGCTGGACACCTCACAGGACAAGAGTTTCTTCTGTAGTAACTGCAGGAGTCTCTATAACAGACTCTCCTAGGAAGAGCACTGTATTATCTGAACGCCTCAATAGTTTGCAGACTCACTCTTCACACTGTTACATTCTCTCGATACATTTTCTGATTCTATGTCACAAACTAACCTAAAAAGATTTGAATGATGTGTTTCCTACTAGTTCATCACTTGACATTCCACATTTCCTCTTGTTCAGAACAGAAGAATATGCACATTTATACGTTTCTCTAAGTTTCACTTATTGGTTAGTATTATTTGAAACATAATATAAAAATGCACTTGACAAGTTACCCGGGAGGTGACACAGCAGTTTGGAAAGCGAAGTATGCACATCATTTATTCATGGCAGAGCCATGTTCCCTTTTTGATTTGAGTTTTCTAATATCTTCAAATGCCACTGTACGCCAATAACAATTTATTTTTCAGTGGCACAATTGGTGATGTGGAAAATATTTTTCCTGGATTTAAAAGAGCACATATATTTACACATGCATTTGACAGTCCGTCCTTGTTCGGAATGTAATTTCACATAGATCGCAGACATTCTCTATGGTGTCTGATTCATCTCTGAGTTTTCATGCCCAGCAGAGTTGCCAACACCAATGCCAGATGTATGTTTGTTGAATGATTAAACATGTCTGTTTATTCCTATCTCTCAGGATGGGAGCGTGAGGGTTTACAGACACAAACTCCAATTACAGCTCCAACTAGCACAAACCCTAGGAATGCTGAGTTCAGCCCCATTGGAGGAAAATGCCACTTGAAAACACTACAGAAAATGTATCCTGGGGTTTACTGCTTCTATAATTTGGGTTTACAATCCAGATATAATTGCGGTAAGAATATCTTTGAGAAATTTGAAGTAGGTTTTCTCATGGAATAGAGGCAAATTTAATGTGAGCGGCAGCATTTTGTTGTTATTAAGAATAATCTTTTACTTTGAGATGATTACGGTAAATTTTGAGAGAGAAAAAGGAAAATAATTTTGAGAATATGGTGTGTGGCTTCCTGAAGATTGCGTTTCTTAGAAACAGATCACTGAAAAAGTACTTCTTCCCGTCCAAAACTACAAGGCAGAATAAATAGCCTCCATTTCCCAGCCCCCTAGCTACATCTGCTTCACTTTTTGCCCAAGAATTCTGAGAAGACCTGCAGAGATACTCTTTGACTCCATGGCATAGCAATAAAACCATCATATAGAGATATTTCAGTCAAGGTCAGCACAACTATTGTGGCCAGCTAGATTGAGTAAAAAAGAAAGAAACTAACAACCTACATTATTTAATTTCCCTTCTCCTTGGATAAAAGCTGTGATAAGGTGTATGCAAGTTAAACGGTAGTGAGCTGACACACGTTTTTGTTCCTATTTCCAAGGATAGCAAAAAATTCAATGAATGGTAAATCAGAACGTGCTTAACTAATGTCCTGTCTTCTCCTTGGAGGGCAAACATGTTTCACCTTACATTGCTTCTTTCCTTGCTTATTGTAGGCTCAACTCTACATGTTAACATATCTATTTTTCTCAGAGTTTTATTCATTCTCCCCAAGAATTTGATACCTATTAAAAGTAAAGTATTTCTGGGAAAAACAGAATTGGAAGGTGCTATCTAGTCCTGAGAATGAAGGCTTTGAATAAGCTTTCCTGGGTGGCTGGAGTGGGGAAACAACAGAGAATATGAAAACAGGAAACAGGAAACTTCAGTGACAGTAAGATTTCCATCTTGGCTGGAAGCAGGAGAAGCTCTGTTACTCCAGCACTAGTTCGCCTTGGACTAGATGTGCCTGGAAATAACTTATCTACACGTTCATAGAAAAGGCAGGAATAAATGTAGACATAGCTGGTATTTTTCTCACATAAATATCTAGAAATAACTTCTTAAGCTTCTACTGTATTTTAAATGTCTTGTAGATTGAATTTTCATAAAGTAAGATTCCAAACACCTGAATCTACATAGAATTTTACCCTATATCTTACCCACTCCTGGTACAACCTCTCAGCATTATAGATAAATCTTAAAGTAGCAGCAGATGGGAAACTGATGGAAGAGAAAAATTCAGGAGAGCTAGCAAACAAATGTTCTAAAAGACGGAAACCTTTGATGATAAATGTGGCTCAAACTGGTTTGAGTATCAAGACAATGTTTTTCAAGATCATTTAAAAATAAATCAATTTCTACTTCTATGTCTTCTAAGGAATCTATGCTGCTTTAGCATTGTGCCAGTGATAAAATTCAACATGATTTCTATGTGCTCTTTTTTCTACGGTCTAAGTTGCATCCAATTGAGTCTAGAATGTTGAAAGTCAGTTCATTTCAATATTTCTTTTATCAGCTTATACGTCAGTATATTCTGGTGCATGAGCTCATAGACATAGATGCTTAAATTCTATAGTGCAGCATAAGTAGGTCAGTATGGAAAATATGCAACTGAATCCAGATACTCCTCATTCTTATTGTGTTTTAAATTACATGGAATTAAAAAATTTACAATCACATAAAAGATTCAACAATATGTTTTAAAAATGCATGGTACAGTGTGTGATAGATAAGGAGACATCACCTGATCTATTTTTAAATCCTGTATGATGATTTGACTGACATAAGAATGTATCAATATGTGAACTGGAAAATTTTAGAAAATAATAGATATAGATAGAAATTTTCATAACATGTCTTTCTTTGGAGGGCACTATTTATTTTTATTTTAATTACATGTTTATGTACACGTGGCTTTAAGGCCCCCAGGGTCCCTATGTTTCCAATTTCCCAAAGCAGTCATTTTAATCTCCTTTAGCTTCTTCTTTTGGAATTTGCCTTTATTTCTTTCATTAAATAACGTGCATATGTAGTCATTTCCTAATGTTTCAGTTCTAAGTATCTCTGGACTTCCCCCTATGAAAAATGGAGGTTTAGTTCTCTTTCATCCCTTCACCCCACCACACACAAACATAGCCCTTCTGTCCACTCCCCCGCCATCCTACTAATGCAGGTACGTCAAACTTCCCATTTGATCACCATTCAATACTTAGATTATTATGACTGTGTGAATGCTATTCACAGCTGAGACATGTACTAGGCTATGATAACTTTTCCTTTCCTGCATAGCTTTCATCTTCTCTAGTGACAATGTTTCCTTCTTTCTAAATTAACATACAGTTACACAAATTGTAACATGTCTTTATTGAAAAAGAAACAATCTTGTATTAACTGACAATGCTCCCAAATATTTTGAGTAAATGATAGTAAAATTTATATAGATCTACTTGACCAAGACAAAGACACTTGATGAAGCTTGGGTCAGAGAATTTTTAGACAACTTGCATACATGAAAGGTAGGCTCCACAAACTCGGCATTAACCTCTGGCTTTAAAGAGACAAGTCCAACAAGACTCGTTGACTATACATTCACTCTGCAACTGTCACTAGATTCAGCCTTTAACGTCTAGATTTAATCAAGAATCATGGATCAGTTCATGGTTAACTGAGAATATCAAATGGGGGTACTTAGTGTGACCAAATCGAATATTTAGCAGCCTCTCTAAAACTAGAAACATAAACTTATACCCATGTTACATCTGGGGGAAATACTTAGGAATCATTTAGTCAAAAACATGTACTTACTACGACGAAACAGACCCACAAAGGTGTCTGACTCAAAGTCACTGAAAGTGTGTGAAAGAGTGTGTGTGTGTGTGGTTTAACTTCCACTCTAACAGGCAACATTCCAACATTCCAATGATATGTAGATAACTTACAAGGTACTCTTTAGAGTAAGTAATATGTAACTATAAGTTGTTCCTAAATAACGATAATGTTAGGCTGGAATAAAGGTAAGAAGATTTTTATTAATTAGCATATATTAATGTTAAAAAAGTTCTCCAGATTGTTTATTAGTAAATTTATTAATAGGTCTGGGCAACAAAACTAATTTTTCCTACACTATTAAATTCCTTGAGACAGGGCCACATTAATAATCCAAACACCGTTTTGTTATTATAATACATTGTTGAATTTACTACCAAGAAAACACATATAAAAGTTTAATTGTCCTATCTTATTAGAAAACATATTTTTTTGAAAATAAAATGGAATGAATAAGAGCACTTTATCATATCCTGTTTATTTCTAACAGCACTGTTCCCATAGCTCAGGAAACTGCTTAAGTAATTACCCACTATATAAATACTTGGTTTTTCATGGAAAAGTAACAAAGCTTCTGTTTCTTAATTTCTCAAGTAATATTCTTAATAAGCTATATGGTTAAGTGAGTTTCGTAAGGCAATAACAAAAAGATGCAAGAACTCTATAAATTTCTGCCTGTGCCACCTTCCCCTCCCTACTGTAGGCAGAAAAAAATGAATTAAATATTAACTTCAATAGACATTACTGAGGTCAATTTAAAGATTGTGGAAATTTATAGTTGGTGAAAAAAGAAAAAAACTTCAATAAATCTTACTAGATAGGTGGTGGCAATCTGTTCACAAGACCCACGTGTTGGATCCTTATTAAAGGGCTGATCAGTTGTGCAGCCACGGCTAACGGCAAGGACTGAGAGTTTATGCATAGGACCAAGCTAATAAGGCAAGATTGCCTCATTTCACTGGAGATGGTAAAAACAAAAGCAGCAATCATTTATTCAGAATTAAAAGAAATAATTATAAGATGAGCCACTGAGAATGTAAGGGTGGAGAGTAGAGAATATCAAGACATCCCAGAGAATTCAGTCACGTAGGAATCGAGACAGAAGGGAAGCAGATGCTATGAATTTCAAATATGAGAACAAGATGGAATCTGCACAAAGACTGTGGAATAAGAAGCAGAGGAACATCAAATTCGGGTCAGTGTATTAATTAACACTGATGGAATTTGGGTTTCTCTGGCCAAGATTTGATCGTTCAGATCTTGGCAGAGCAATCCTTTGCCCTAAGCTCCCAGATAAAATTTTGGTATTAACTGACGAGGAAGAGGACCATTTGCAAGTTTCAGAACCTCACAGACCCGGGGTATATTTGAGAAAATGTGACAGGAAACCCATAGCTTATCTTCCAAACACCAAGAAACTGTGCCTTTCATCACTGCTGCCCACCAAACCAGATTATTGTCTATCTTTGGGAAAATGGAATTGGTCCAGCTGAAACACAGAGTAAATAATAAGTGACAGGAATAGTGCTGACCCCAAGGTCTTTGTGTCAGTGACGGAAAATGGTGTGTAAACAGATCCTACAAATGCTGGGGTGGCAATACTGTAACCCGTGTTTGAAATCTGTATTCGACATCTTAATATTTACCAAGTTCAACAAATATTTTTTCTAATTTAGCATCTCCTCATCATCTTTTATTCAGGTCTTTCTCTTCTTCTATAGCTTCCCTTATTCAGGCCTAAGCATATCTTTTCTGAACTATTTTAACTGGTGTCTAATGGGAGAGACACAAATGTTTTAATAGCTAAGTTTCATGGATAGTCATTTTTTGCTTTCTAGTATAGCTAGATATTGTTTAGTTTGGTCTGTGTTATGGAAGATGCTGAATATCATTGAATCTGATGATGAAAAATCAAAACCTACACACAAGTTTAAATTATTATAGGGTAGGGTCATCTAATTGTTAAGAATAAAAGTTTGTGTGTGTATGTGTGAGGAAGATTGGCCATGGGCTAACATCTATTGCCAATTTTCCTCTTTTTGCTTGAGGGAGATTGTCTCTGAGCTAACATCTGTGCCAGTCTTCCTCTATTTTGTATGTGGCTTGATGAGTGGCGTTTAGGTCCACACCCAGGATCCAAACCTGTGAACCCTGGCTTGCCGAGGCAGAGCACGGGAACTCAGTGACATGCCACAGGGCCAGCCCCAAGAATACAGACTTCTGTATCAATCATACAAGAGATTGAGTCTCAGCTATGCCACTTGCTAGCTGTGTAATCTTTGGCAATTTTTTTAACCACTGTATATTTCTTTATGTTCATCACTAAAGTGTAGGTAATAAAAGCATCTACTTTATAAAATTGTTGTTAGGCTTAATACAGATACACATAAACACATATGCGTGTATGTATGTATGTGCACGTATGTATATATGTACACATAAAGAATACATATGTGTATGTATCTATAAACAATAAATATGCATATATTTGAGTGGGAGATTGAGAAGAGAGAGGAAAAGAAACCTTTTACAATACTTGATGTGTTACATGTTCCCACATACGTTATTTTTAGCAAGAGAACATCTTAAAAGTTAAGGAGATTATGGGGGTTGGCACGGTAGTGCAGTGGTTAAGCTCACATGTTCCACTTTGGCAGCCCAGGGTTTGCTGGTTTGGATCCTGGGTGTGGACTTACACACAGCTTATCAAGCCATGCTGTGGCAGGCATCCCACATACAAAGTGGAGGAAGATGGGCATGGATGTTAGCTCAGGGCCAGTTTTCCTCAGCAAAAAAAAAAAAAAAAAAAGAAAGAAAGATAAAAGTTAAAGGAGATTCACCAGCTTTGAAATCAACTACAGGCGATTTGTATTCAAATGCCTGAATTTTAGGCTTGCTAACTATATGATACAAAGAGTAGAAGCCAGAGACAAACCACTTAAGAACCAGCCAGGTCACAGACTGCTCATATCTTAGAAATCATCTAGTCCACCTCCCACCTTGAATAGAATTTCTTCAGCTTCCCTGATAGTTTTTTAATCTCCATTTGATCAAAAGGTTTACTTTTTTTAAGGACTCATTACTGAACAGTTCCATTAAAATATTTCCATTATATTGTAAATGTTTTATTATATTGAGTTAAAATCTTCAGCAAATTTTGCAATCCAAACTAGTGACAGCCAAATGGTGATATAGGATAGAAAAAAAAAATTATACTTTAGTATAATTATAATTAGTGGACTTTCAACTTCTCCTATTATTATCCTTTTCACTGCCTTTTTGTTTAGTAAGATGAGCTAAGGTTTCAGGTAGACAAAATTTGGTTTGAAATCTCAGCATTGATACCTAAAAGCTGTATAGACGTAGACAAACTACTTCACTGTCTGGGCTTCAATAAGGAGGATAATTTCCTGATTAAGAAAGGAAAGAAGGGGCTGGCCCTGTGGCCGAGAGGGTAAAGTTCTGTGTGCTCTGCTTCAGCAGCTCGGGTTCGTGGGTTCGGATCCTGATCACAGACCTACTCCACTCATCAGCCATGCTGTGGAGGCATCCCACATATGAAATAGAGGAAGATCGGTACAAATGTTAGCTCAGGGCTAATCTTCCTCAAGCGACAAAAGAGGAGGATTGATAATGGAAGTTAGTTCAGGGAGAATCTTCCTCGCAAAAAAAAAAAAGAAGGGAAAGAAAACAGGAGGGAAGAAACTAATACGTTTTGGATGTTGTGTTCATGGACTCTAGAGCGGGCAACTTCACCCACTGTAACATTTAGTGCTCAGCCATATGGCATAGGTATTGTCCAACAGAATTTTACAGTTGGAAAAAAAAACCTGTTCCATCGAAGTGAAACCAATTTCCTCAGTTATAAAGCTGAGAAATAGTCCACATTTATCTTAACTCATTATGGAAGGACTTCCCTGGGCAAATTTTTGAGAATCTGCACTCACAGGAATGACTTTGTACTGCTAGTCTCACATAGCTTATTTAAGAAAATATTTTAAATAAAGAATTCTCTCAACTAATATATTAAACAAAATACATAAAATTCAATGGGTTATTTTGATCTTTGCTTTGATTTCTGTTTTAAAATAGAAAATAAGTCTCTAAAATATGTTGATATTATTTTTGTATGAAGCATTTGGGAAAATTGCATGGTGATGATTAAGGAGTGATATGTACTTTGTGTTACAAAAAAGACAAAAGTACTTTCAGTAAGTGTAGGTTTCCTCCCAAAGAATAAAAGCAATTATTCACTGAAAGGAAAAGAAACAGGCAATCAACTTATTTCGAATCTTTTCTGAAATGAAGCACATACATGTAATGATAGGATGTGATGAAATTACTTCTGGTCCAAGAAAGAAGACTAAAGTCTAGCCAATGTCCTTAATCTTTCTGAGGCTCACTTTTTCCCTTTGAAAAGTGACGATCAAACTATCTTCCTTGTGCCTCTTGAAAGTATGTTGTAGGTTTCAAATCAGATAATAAATTTGAAAGTTCATTGAAAACTATGAAAATCTATTCAAGTAAAAAAGATTATTATTAGACAACCATACAGATAAAACAGCTCTTTCAAAAGTTTCGACCCCTTTAAAATGTAGGTAATGGGCACACTAGGTACTATGCCAGGTGCCAAGGCTACACAGACCGATCAAGCATGTTCCCAAGTCCTCAGGACTGTAGATCAAGAGCTGCAGACATATCCATACTCTTTGATTCACTAAACCCACTTCTGGGGATTATTTTCTACAGAAGTAATCCTAAATATAGGGGGAAAGATCATAAAGAAAACCCTTTGTTGCCAGGTTATTTACAATAGCAAAAATATTTGAAATGATGCAAATAACAATATAAGCATATAGCTAAACTACATAACTTCATTTTCTCAATGAAGTGTGAGCCATTGAAATTATAACTATAAAGAATATGAGAGGAAAGTGCTTTTGATCTAATGATCAGTGAAAATAATCAGATGATTGCGAGTTAAGTGTAACTTCCAGTAGGTAAAATTTCACGAAGTAAATATTTTCATAGGGGAAAAAGAATGAAGGGAAATGCACAAAGATATTAATTATTGTTAACTTTGGTTGGTGAGATTACAAGCAAAAATTCAAAGGGGGGCCTTATTTCTATATTTTGTAATATTTTGATGTCTATTATTCCTATATTGACTTTTATATACTATTATAGAGATAATCATAACCAAGGAGTGAGTTTAGGAATAGATTATATTATTGCTGACTATATGTATAACTTAGTTCTAATTTTCTCCTGATCTTATTTGTCATAAAAATCATTTAAAAAATAATACACATCAAAAGTTTCTTTAACAACTTAATTTACAATAGATAAACCATGCTTTAATTAATAGTTCTCTGGGCTAGCAAATTAAAACAAAATACTTTTCTTATTCCTACTCATTATATTCCCAACATTAATTTAAAGTGTCCTAATTTCTTTTACAAAGTTAACTTTTATGACCGACGCATTTTGTCAGGATCAAAACCTAAATGCATGAAGAATTAACCTTGTACAATAATGAATTAACAAGATCTGGAAAAGATAAGAAGAACCACTAAATGATTATCGTTGACAAAAAGTCCCACTCTGCTCTCCTATGGAGAATGACGGAACACACTTTTATTGAGCTCCATTATCCTAATGAGAAGATATTCTACACTTGATCATAGCCAAAAGGCTGGAGAAGATATGGTAATGACTTACTGCCAGCGCTTAATGAAGAGATTTCATAATTATTGAAACCACATCTGTTTGATTAACGAGCCTCTTCCAAGGTCCATGCATCGTCCGCTGTTTAGCGAGTGGCAGCATGCATAGACTGCTCTGGTTTCTCTTCTTTTGTGAAGGGAAAGCTATCTACCAATGGCAAATGCTGCTCTTTATGGACTTGAAAAAAGGCCAAGTCTCCACTTCGTGCGGTCTTTGTTTAAATCTTGTTTCAGTCACTTGCTGATTCGCGGCCCTGCGCAGGTCACTTAACTCTCCATCACCTTAATTTCCTTTACCGGAAAATATAATACCAAACTTATAGTGTTATTTTGAGGACAAAATGAGATAACAAATTAAAAGCTCTTGGAATAACCCTGACACAAGTAAGAACTAACTCTGGGTATGTAGCACTGGACATTTCTAAATAAGGGAAAATTCTGCCGTCCATTTGACCCTTGATGCTGTTATTGGGTACACAATCGACCAATGTGTGAGTTGCTTCTTTTCTAAGAACATGATGGGGAGATTGTGTCAATGTGTCCATGCTTGTCTAAGGATTATTCTCAGTTATTCTGACATACGAGGTCCCAGAGCAAGCAACCTTGAAATGCCCAATTTGTTCTAATAGAAGAGGGATCGGAATAGGAAGTCACATATTCAAAACTTGATTAAAAAAAAAAAAGCACATATCAATCTCATTTGCTTTACAAAATGCAAGTATTCTATCTACAAAGGACAAATTTTTTCCATTGTTCTCAGCCCTCAGTTGCAAAGGTGAAGCGGGTCTAAGAAGGCTTACCTTACATTCTATGTTCTTATGGAGAATGTTCTATGTGCAAAATCAGACTAGTGAAAAGGCCACTTGATATCTAAGCCTGTTTCATTGTATCCAGTCACGGAGCTGGGTTCCTCCGGAAACATGTTTACCATCATCAAAACTTGAAATGAGCCACATGTCCTGTTGGATTTGTGTAAGATGAAGGGTGGTTCCAACATCAGAGCTCTTCATAAACTACCTTAAACATGTGGAGAAAGGTACCGGCATCTTAAGAGTTTTGTCCTAAGGATTAAATTTTCAGACAGTGCAGGTACACTGAGAAAACCAATATGCTCCTTGAAATTTTGGCATCATGAAATCTCCAGCACAGTGCTAAGTACATAGTAATGACTTGGTAAACGCTTGCTAATTAAGTGGAAAAAGTAGGTGAGTCAGAATCAGTTCCTGGTCTTTGTACCCATTTTAAATAATGAGGGAAGAATCAGCATGAAAATGAAAATCCTTGGAAGTATCCCTTTAAATGAGGTTTACTTCATTGATAATATTTAGTATATATCTCATTTAAGTTTAAGTGTTTGACATTTAACCAGGTTGTCAAGATTCTCATTAAAATGATATTTAAAATTAAACATATTTTTGAGTGAGACAACTACTAACTTGAAATTTTCCTTGAATTCTTGCAAATTTAAGCAAAGAACATTTACAATTACACCACAAGTTAATGCTGAAGTAACGTTTCCCAGTCTGGTTCTGCTTCTGTCCCAACTTGGGGTTTGGTTTTCTTTTGGCTGCTGTTCCTGTGGCCTGGTGTTTACAAGTATCAGGTCTCCTTTGGGGACATCATTCATCAGGGCTGCTAATTGAAGACCATCTACTGTCATATTACAATTTTATTCATGTAAATTTATCCAGAGGCTTATGATTTTCAGACAAATATGACAAATCTTAAAATAAAATGTCACCACATAGGCAGGAGTGCAGAGAAAATAGTGGATTGCCACAGAGTTTCCAAAATGTCCTAAAATGAGTGACTTATTCTAGCTAAATACAAAAATATTCACATATAACTTGATCTAATCATTGGGGTGTAACAAGATGCATTTATAAACAAATTCTGGGATGACAAATATCCCTGGTGAATAAGGCCATGGTGCCAAGTTCAGGAAAAAAGGCATTTGCAACTTCTGTCAATTAGGTCCACTGATGGTTCAATTTTAAAGGAGACAAATTAGCCATCCTGTCAAGTCCATTGTCATATAATACTATATCTCTTCTGGACTCTGACATGTGTTCCTCATAATAATAAGAAAGGGGAAATTTTAATTCTAATTCACAAGCATTGTTCTTTACCAATAAATTCCACTATGTCAGAGTTGATAGCGTATTGATGGATGTACCAAAGATAATTCTGGATTTCAGATTACGAAAAAGAAGTGGCAAATTCCTATCAGGGTTTCAATGCAGATGTTTGAGAGAACAAAGTTTCGCTATTTTCAGCCAAACATTGTCCTGAAAAAAATATCTAATTTCCAATGACTTCTTTACTTTAAAAAGATGAAAGCTATTCAGCGTTCAGAATGTTAGTCTCCTTTGTGGGATCTAGATCATCACATTATGAGAATATTAATAATGTCTTTGAAATATTTGTACATTTGCATATATCTCCTGCTAGTACTAAAAATCAACATGCCTAAAACAAACCTGCAATTTTCAACTAAATGTCAGTTCTCTTCCTGAATATTTGCATTATGGCACCAGTCATTTAAACTGTATATATCAGTCTCCCTTGACACCTTTTCCTCCATTCTTCACATCTAGTAAATCAGTGGTTTTTTCTGTTTTCTCATTACTGTTTAACTCCTTATCTTTGTTGCCACTGAAATCAGTTCACATTTCTGCTGCTGTACAACCTCCTGATTTCTCTTTCTACTGCTAATCTTCCTCTCTGTGGAGTCTGTCCTAAGGGCAACCTCACCCAGTCTTCCTCAATTGTCCACTTAACAGTATTACCTTCAGCTTAAAAACTTCACGGGGCTTGTTATTACCCTGTGGTTTGGCATTGAAGATCCTAAGTTACCTTTGCGCCCTTACTATTTTATGTAAGTTATCTATGGGAACCTTATGATTGGATTAACCTTGGCTATTCCTTCACGAGCAGGAAGACTAATGGTGAATATGCTGGTGCTTGGTCATCAGGAGTAGATTGTGGAAAAGTACTTCTAAAGAAGACTAAGCACGATGGGAACTTATGGTGGACATCTATCCTCATTATATCTGGCTGCTGCTTTCGAGAAATAAATATTATTTATTTATGTTATGGAGACACAAACAAATAAAAGGAAGAAAAGATGGTCAACTAAGCAGTCAGTAAACCATGAAAGTAAAGGCAGATGGACAAAGGTTCCACAAACTAGCTCATGGGAGCACTGCCAAAGCTAACATTTTTTTTAATGCAGTCTAAAAGGAGAAACGAGAGCGAAAGCACATAATTATTATTGTTATTATCATCACTACACTCTGTAACACTTGTTCAGTAAGGAGAGTTTATTACGCGGTTTGAAAAACAAGCCAACACGCCAGCTAAATTAATCACTCCATGCCTGGATTACTGCTATCGCCTCTTGTTGAGTTTCTTCCCTCCAATCTCTTTTACTTCCTAACTTTCCCCCCGCTCTATTCTTCCCATACCCACACCTCCCCCATTTCTGTCACTACCCTATTACGGAGTGTACTCCTGTTTCCTACCACCTGTGGCATCACTTTCAACTCCTTGCTGGTGCTCACGCTCTGACATGGCTTTCGAGTTTGTGTCCTATGTCTTCCAGATTAACCATGCACTTTGCTTCCTCACACGTGATTTCTCTCCCTCCGTGCTTAGTGCAACATCACAGATTTCACTCCTGATATTTTCTCCGTTGAAAACAGTCTTCAGGCTCCTCAGCACGGATCTATATCCTTTCTCCTTTTAGGACCAGCTGATATTCTTTGTGCTCTGGCCTTTCTAACTCATGTTTGTTTATCCCCTCTGTCATGTTTACTGATAATACTCTAATATCTATAAAACATATTAACCCACTATGTGTTTCTTATGTGCCAAAAAGTCTTCTCAAGTGAAACAGAAGCTGATGGTGTCTAGGTACCCATCTTTGCAATTTTCCTGTAGCTGATAATAGAGAGCACAGCAATGGACACATAGTAAGCAGTCAAAAATGCCTTGCAATTGATTGCTAAAGTAACTTGCCAGAAACAAAAATCTTAACTTATTTTATGGATTCTTTACAGTTTCATATAAATATCACATTTAGGATTGTTTTACTTTTCATCACACTTTATTTGATTGATTCTTTTCTTAATGGAATATAAACTCATGGTTAAAAGCTCCCTCTACTGGTTCCCTTTAACATATCAGAAGAAAAGTGAAAAAAAAGAAAAAAGAAAGAAATTATCCAATACATATTTCCTGAGAAGTTATCATTAATCTAAAAAAAACTTCAGGAAGGTCAAAAATATTATTAGCCTTTTTATTCTTCTATGCTTTTTACCCATATGATCTGGTTTCTGAAGAACGTATGCTACTATAGTTCATGATCCTTTATTTCTCCAAATGAAATATTTGATTTTTCTTCTGCCCGTAAATTCTACTATGCCTCATTCTCAACACCCCTATCGTGCTTACAATAGTATTTCCTGGGAGGGAACACAGTGTAGTGGTGGAGAGCGAGGCTGCCTTACTCTCTGCTGGTTCGGCTCTTTATTAGCAGCAATTAACTTGGTCAAGTTGCTTAACATGTGCTTATCTCACCTGCCTCATGAACGAAATGAGGATTACAATAATTATTCCTTCATACTGCTGTTGCAGGTTTTAAGTGTTCAGGCAAAGTGTTTAGCACAAGTAAATATTAAATCTTCAGATCCTGGTAAAGCCACGCCTCGGTGCTCCCTCAAAAGTAGAGAATGAACACACTCAACTGAGCCTTTTTTGCAGCATCCTTGACTTTTTTTTATTCTCTGAACTTTGCTATGATTCTGCTGTCAATATCCTTATATTCTTCCCAATGAGCTTGTTTGTGTTGTCTTCTATATATTTATTTTACTTTATGTCATTGTGGTAAGAACACTTAACATGAGATCTGCCCTCTTAAGAAATTTTTAAATGTACAGTACAGTATTGCTATCTTCACACACAATGTTGTTCAGCAGATCTCTAGAACTTATGCATCTTGCATAACTGAAATTTTTATCCAGAAGAATTGAAATCAGGATCTCGAAGAGATATAAGAACTCCCATGTTCACGGAGGCACTATTTACAATAGCTGAGATGTAGAAAGAACAGAAACATCCATTGATGGATGAATGGATTTAAAAAGTGGAATATATCTATAATGGGATATTATTGGGCATTAAAAAAGAAGGAAATCCTGCAATATGTGACAATATGGATGCACCTTGAGGATGTTATTCTAAGTAAAATAAGACCATCACAGAAGGGCAAATACTGAGTGCTTCTACTTAGGAGGTGTCTTTCAATTTACCTGCTTGGTATCACCAGAAATGGCTCACTCTCTGTTAAAAAATAACTGACCTATTCTTTGAACGAAACATAAAATGAGTTGGCACACACTATCATGAGAGTTTTATTTTATCAATTTCATTATTTTTTACTAAGGTTAACGAACAGGCTTTCAACAAGTATGCGTTGATTTAATGACTACTGGATTTCAGAATCATGGCTGCCAACTAAGACACAGTTTCTTCAGATTATACCCCAGAAACTTAAGAGCATGTTTATTAATGTGAAGTATACAGTTTGTCTAATATAAGATTAAAACTGTGGATCCTGGAGACTGAACCTCTGGTCCGATAACCTATTTGACCTCGGAAAAATCATGTAACCTTGTGCCTCAATTGTAAAATAGCATTGTGCCTACATCTTTTTTTTTTTTTTTGAGGAAGATTAGCCCTCAGCTAACATCTGCCACCAATCCCCATCTTTTTGCTGAGGAAGACTGGCCCTGAGCTAACATCTGTGCCCATCTTCCTCTACTTTATATGTGAGATGCCTACCACAGCATGGCTTGCCAAGCAGTGCCACGTCTGCACCCGGGATCTGAACTGACGAACCCTGGGCTGCCAAAGCAGGACATGTGCACTTAACTGCTGCTCCACCAACCTGCCCCACATTCTGCCTATTTTTATTATTTTTGTATAATGAAAGATTATTGAAGTAGATCATCTTATAGCTTGGCTCTAAGGCCTACCTATTATTTAATAGATATTGAGCTGAAGATATCCATAAACATGGATGAGCAGCGCTAGAACGATTAATATGGGGCATTACCACAACGTATATTTACATATATAAGTGTTTCAAACTAACTTGTTTAAAGCTTTAATTTATAATCCTATTGACTTGTTTTTGGTAAGACTGACATTCCAGGAATTTTATTTATCAGTCAATGGTGAAGTTAAAAAGATTAAAAAGAAAGAAGCATGCTTTCCACATAAATCCCAGATTATTGACATTGTTCACAGTGAAGGTCATTTCAACAGCAATTTGTTTTGATCTTCATGATATTTTGGAAACATTTCAGCATATTTCCAAAGACTGTTTCAAATTTAGATTTCATGGCTAAACATCTGGGTTTCTTTCTCGGTCCATTTAGCTGTACTTTAATATATACACCCTCTACCCCTTCAATAAATAAAAATAGATTTTGTGAAAACTCAGGAGGTGAAAGATAACAGCATTACACAAAATTATGGGTTTGGGTGACTTAGTTTGCACAGTCAGTTTTAATTCTAGAAAACACATTGAGATTCCTTGAGGAAAGGATATTGTGCATATTTTAGCATCACTTTGGAAAGGCAGAGTTTCAGGATTAGGGAGTACACCTGAAATCCACTTGTTCAAATACAAATAGCATTTCTCCTTATACCAGGCTCCATTTTAACCTATTCTCTTGACACCGGATATGTCAACTTATGTAGAATCTGTATCATCCAAGTCTTTTTTTTCCTGAGGAAGATTTGCCCTGAGCTAACATCTGTGCCAATCTTCCTCTATTTCTTATTAAGGGGGCCGCCAGCACAGCATGGCCTCTAACAGAGAGGTATAGGTCCATGCCTGAGAACCAAACCCAGGCCGCTGAAGCAGAGCATGCTGAACTTAATCACTAGCCCAACAGGTCTGGCTCTATAGCATCTAAATTTTATGTAACAGTTATAATCAGTAAGTTCTAGAACCTCACATGAGATAATTTCCTGTGTTTGTAAAATTGTTATTCTTTCCGACTTAGAGATTTTTAACTGGGTTGTTGAACACAAATCTTCAGATGTGGTTTAGGTTTTAAACTTGTTGTGTTTTAGTATGAAGGTATTTACACTAAATTCAGGACTCTGCATCTCGATTCTCCTACAGTTACTCCCATCTTTAGGTGAACACCCTAATATACTTTTTGAAAATCCTTTTAAACTTCTATAGTTTTATTTTAATATATTCTCCCAGAGGAACTCCCCCTTCTTTTGATCAGTCTTCCATGGTGTTCAAATTACGTAGAAAATATATGCCAAGTAACTCCCAGGTTTTGAGCAACTGTGGTTTCTAATTTATGTACAGGCTGTGTGGAGTCCTTATAAACGTTCCAGGTTAGAACGGGGCCTGACCCATAGTAAGCACTACATGTTAGCTGTTACTATTGTTGCTGTTGTTATTATTATTGCTGTTACTGGATGCATTAATACTCTTGCCTTTCTCAAGAGAATGATGATTAGGTGATAAGAAAAAGCAGATAAGTAGTGAGCCAGCAGCTCTACAGGTGGATAGTTTGACATTCAGCCTTCCAAAATAGAAATATCTAATCCCTCAACTGGGGTCACGTAAAGGAAAAACCAAGTTCCTGCCATCTTCATTTTAGTCTGGTGAACCAGCCGGGCTGTAGTGAAAGTCCTTAAGTGACTGCCATCCACCCACATATAGAGATCCCAGTGGAGAATAGATTTGTCTTAGCTACTATTCCCCAGTGATTCTGGCTCATCTTTACTACCACTGTGGAATGAAAAAATATTTTTGTTTTGTTTTAGTGATCAGAATCATGGATATGCACTGCCAACGTCTTTATTGTTTCTTATTTTAAGCAAAGCAATGCCAGACATACTTCAACTGACTCATTTTATAGTTATAAGAAATGGATATATCAATGTAGTTGGAATCTGAGAAATTCTAGAAGAGGGAAGAGCAAGGAGAAGAGTCTTAGGTTCTATCAAAAATACTTATATATTAAAAAAAAACCAAAGAACCATGAAAAACTCTCCTGCCGTGGATATGGTTAAGAAACAGACACGGGAAAAGAAAGCCCCTTCTCATGATTTCACTCAGTTCTGTGCTCACCCTCCCACTCCCTATTCGCATCCTCATCTCTGTCTGGCTCCTTTTCTCTCTTCCTTTCCCTCACTTATCTCTTTCTTTCTCAGTCTGAGTTCTTCCTACGTCATTGCACATTTAATCACTGGGTTCTAACTTTTTGCAAGCAGCAAAACCTTTTTCTAACGCCAATTTAGTCACTTTAGGAAAAAGTAGTAAAATGAGATATTCCTGTTTAATCTTATTTATAATATGAAACCTCATTAGTTCAAACAGATTAGGAGAAAAGGTTAATTGGAATCATTTCAAAATTTAAAGCTAGATTTTTAAAATATAGCTTAAAATTTTAAAAGGAATTTAACGTGTGAATTTAATTTTATTTCTTGTGGTTTTGGCTTTTTTAACATAGGAAAATAATACAAATGGTAAAACAAACAAAAATTATAAACAAAAAAACAGAGAACTATGCTTTCTCCCCAAATATTTCATTTTTATGTTTGATTTCCTAGATAAATACTTATATTGATGGCAATGGTAAATTTAACATTGCCTTAGTTTGCAGTTCTTACTAATTCACGTTGCTGAGGGTCTGGATTCCCGAATGTTTGATGAAACTGAGTAAGTACCTATTTACCACAGACTTTTGAGAGAGTAGCTATTAGCAAAATTGGTCTACACAGCCCATTAGAGACTCTTTTTGGCCACAATAAAATTCCTATTCTTAATCCCAACTAAGATCCTTTCCATTAATAGTCTGTGATTATTAATGGATTGTAACTTTTCTGATTAGAATATCAACTTTTGAAAATGCAGTTTTTCTTTTACACATCTTAATTTTTTTTGAATTATCAATCAAATCAATTTTAAAACAAGGTTGAAAATCTACCATCGAAAGAAGAACAGTATGGGTGAACCTTAAATTATACATGCACTGAATTTCTCTCTCTTCCTTACAGGCACCATAGAATATTATATAACAACAACGAAAAAATCAGAAGATAATTCTGACACGAGAGAAAAATGAGGCTAGGCCAGGAAGCTGACATAAATACTTTCTTTGCTGACTTAATTCAGAGCAGCAAAGAACACATGATGAATTCAGAGTTTAACTGGAACAGCAAGGTAAACTCATTTTAAGTTGAAACAAAGTCGTAACATGAAGGAAAAAGAGTTTTAGGATATTTAAAATGGATGTTTTTGTATTATTAGTGCTAAACATGAAAATGTTACCTGCTTTGAAGGGTCAGAATGGTGAAATTTATATTGCACGGGGTCTATTGAAACAAATTTGAGGCTACTACTACAAAACTATTTTGAAACTTCTCCATTAAATTCAAATTCTGGCATTAAATGTTCATAAGCAAAAACACAGGATTTACTCAGTACTGAAATTTACAAGTTTCTGTGCAAAGTGAATCTACAGGCTAATTCCCTAGTGTACGATAGGCGCTCACTCAGAATGATTGTGTCATTCAAAGTGGCGGTCAGCGCTAAATAGAATACTATTCTCTAATATATTTGGATGCTCACATAGACCTGAAATTTGAAAAAAAAAAAACAAAAACAAAATATGATTATTAGAAAATATCAAGCACCTATTGGAAAATAAAAACTAAGGAATATACACATGTATTTATTCAAGACATTATTGAATGCTTTCTGGGTTCCAGGCACTTTGCTGTACGCTGGGTTCCAATGATGACCAGAACAGAACCTCTGCCCTGAAGGAACTCTTGCAAAAATATGAAAGAACTGAAATGCCAGGCACAAATGGTAGTTTGCTGCTTTACTAACCCACGTCTTTCCATGCTGTTTAGGTTAACAACGTTCCTTGCAAATTGTCAGTTTCAGATTTTCAGGTACTCCTCCACTGATGATGCTGATTTCTAGGCTGCCAAGCCAATATTGTGAGTTATATCAAAAGCCTGCAGACTGCTTCTGAATTAGGAAGTGTTTCTTGATCCCCTCTCACTGTACTGCTTAGGTCTTTGAAGTCAGATCTCTTGGGCTCTGTTCTCTAAAGGTCCCTTAAACAGTGAATTAAAATCTTGATGGAAATAAAAAGCAGTGGGCAAATATTCACGCAATTCCTTGTTTCCCTGTGATCTGTTCCATAGTTTGACAACTCTGGGGCTTTCAGCCTGCTTCTTTTCCTAACCTGTCATCCAGCTGCACGGTGAGCCATTAGTAGCTTAGAAATCATGAGAGCTCTTGCATAATCTGGACACAGCAAGGCCTAGAGGACTTTGGTTTCAGCCTCAGCTGCCACTCACTAGTGCTTTGACCTTTGGCAAATCATTTAACCCGCCCAATGTCCAGTTTTCTCATGGGTAAAATAAAAGTTTGTACTAGATGCTCTCTAAAGTCACTTCAAGCTGGAAAATGTCATGAGTTTATGAACACAATAAACACCAGCTTCCTCCAATTTCAGCACAGCTCCAGTTAGATTTTCATGGATGGAAAATTCCTTCAAAAACAAGCCAATGTTGCATTCAATGAAAAACTTTAAAAAATAATTATCATTTATTAATGTGGTAATCATTTAAAACTAAGGTACAGAAGGCAATCATTAGAAGTAGGGAGTGATATAAACAATAACAAGGAGGCACAAGGAGAAATGAGCTAAGGAGAGACTTAAAAAGTCACTAAGTCGCTGAAACAGAGAGAGGGAATTCTGTTGGGGGAACCATTGGTCGCTCATCGGAACACTGTTATTGAGCATCTGGGAGCTAGGCACAGTTCTTGGCCCTGAGGACACAAATGTGAATGAAACAGATAAGGTCCCAGTCCTCGTACACTTACACTGTTGTCAGAGGGAAAGGAAGGGAGACAGGAAAAGAAATAAACGATGATTTTAGATAGTAATAAGTAGTAAGTTATAAATAAGGAATAAATTGGGCAAAAGAAATAGAAGGGCATAGTGTTGGGCGGGTACTATAAAGAGGATGGTCAGGGAAGCCCTCTCTGACAAAGTAACATGAAAGTTGAGACCTTAGTGATGACAAGAGCCCACCCACATGATCTTCTCAGCCAAGAGCTTTCCGGACAGAAGGTATACCACACTGGAGAATATGGGAGTAGAAAAGGTGAGAACAAGCTCAGATTTAGAAAGAATAATGAAGGCCAGTTTGGCGAGGCTACAGAGAACAAAAAAAAGGATGTCAAAACCCGAGGGCAGATGCAGGTGGAACCCAATTTTCCTAAGGAGTGGTAAGAATTTGGGGTTTTATTCTATTTCAATGTAATATGGAAATTTCAAGCAGATATTGGGTGTTTTCCAGAAAAGTGGTGATATTATCCAAATTACCTTTGAAAATGATTGTTTGCCTGCTGAATGCAGATGAGGCCCTAGGATTCCCAGAGTGCTAACAAATAATGTCCAAGGGATATGTTCATATTTTAGAATTATAGGAGAAAAATGATGAAATTTTAGGAGAGTTAGGTAAAATAGTGGGTTCAGCAAGTCATAATTATACTGAATAAAGCTAAAGGTTAAGTAAAATAGAAAGTATTTCCCAAATGAAAGTAAGAACTAGGAAAGTCCAAATTTGGTTGCAAATGACCAACTGCTTGTGTCATTGCAGTGTGAGCACTAGATTGGGCTTTTTTCAGAGTCAGAATGGACCCAGACTTCAACCTGCTTCATTTTCTAAGATAACAAGATCAGTTTGTAACAGTTCATTTCAGCGGCTTCTGTGAAGTTGGCAAGCTACAGGTTTTCAACCGTAGTGGTTTGGAGAAACAGAACCAATGTACTGAAAATCCATGAATCCCTGTTGTCTATCTCTCTTTTTACCCCAAGTTAGACAGTGCGTATGAGGATACTTAAGGAGTCAAAAATTATTCTCCTGTTCTGCTTGGCTGAGGTAAGTTGGAAAATGAAATAGAGTCAAGAGTTGTAACATACTTTGCCCTGGTGTTCAAGCAAACAATTACAATTTTATAGCCGTATAATTGTCTAGTTTGTTTTCTGCAGCTCCTGTTTCCATTACTTATCTAAAAGAGAGGTCACCCATTGTATCCTGTATCTGATCCCACCGCTGATTCATTTACAGAAAGCCAAATTGCAGAGATGATGCAGGCAGGCACTGTTGGGCACATTTTGTACCTCTAAACCTACCAAGTTACTGAGAGATGTCGCCAACTCAATTCTGTTCAGTTAAATTATAGACATCGATTGAATGTGAATAATGTCATGGGACGGGATGAAGGATTATAAAAGATGCACAAGACACAAGGGCTTAAAATCTATTGGGAAAACAAGGCACATATGGAAGAATTAAATGACAATGAAAGTTAATGTGATATTAAATGCCAGAATTAGTTACAAAGACAATCATTTTTATCGAAGTTTAGAGACGGGAAAGAAAATAAATTGAGTTTGTCACCAACCAGTTCCAAGCAGTTAGTGAAAGCCCTTTTATATGTTAGATACATTTTTTTCATCATTGTGTTCTCAGAATATTGCTTTTGATTTTTGGTTAGGAAAGAGTTTTAAGGGAAATGGTCAAATTATATCATCAGATGATAAAGGAAACAAATTGAATAGATGTTTGGACGTAACAGATACTGGCGAGATGTTGCTGACTTGCAATTATTTGTGTACTAGGCAGCAGTCTTTCCTGACTGCCGATGATTAACTACCCAGACATTAATCATCTAATTGTTAAAACTGATTAACTACAACCTTGTTAGCATTTTAAATTAGTTTCACTGCCCCTCACCTTTTATAAACTGTGTTACTTTTCAAAACATATTAGAACTTTGATTAGATTTACAACAAGCTGTCCATTTTCTGTTATTTTGGAGGGGAAGATTCCTTCGAAGGGTTTTCGAGAGGAAATTTCTCTCACATTTTGCAGAGAAATGGATACAAACAATAAACAGATAAGAACAACCAAATTGGCATAATGGGCCTGTAGACTAAACTCATTAGATGGGCTACTAATTTGATAAAATCCTAGCCTGATTTTCACTAGTTAGAGAGAGAGATATATACCTATATCCATCTACCTAAAACACAGACACATAGTAGCAAGATATGTGTATACACACATACAAATATATATACACACTAATATATGTGTATACGTGTATATATGTTTGTAATGACACATCTATGCTAATAATTAACACAGTTTCCTTTTATTTTTGAAGTCTGATACGACAGTCTAAAGACGCATTTCTCTAAACTTCTTCTTTTTCTTTCTAACTATAAATGCCTTACAACTGACTGCTGTAATACCCTCCTATCTGGCCTCTGTGTATCCTCTTCTCCTTCTCAAATTCATACTTCCACTTGGCCTTCAACATGAGCTTTCACAAATTGCAATCTGCTAATATCAATCCCCTTTTAAAACTCATTGTTATAATGTTTATATTTTACTTTAAAATGCTTTTGTCTCAACAATATGATATATGTGTGTTAGTTGTTTTAATCTATATCCTAGAGTTGACATCTGAAGAACCCTAAGGGAGAATGTGTTTGGTGTAGTCATCAGTTGAAAGATTAGTCAGAAGCCCACCCCTCCTTTCAGGGCTTCAGCAGCCCCCTTCTCTGCTCAGCACTAGAGAGTTTATTTGAATACTGAATGATTGAAATGATTTTTCATTGATGAAATGAGAAGTATTCAAGATATGTAGAGAGACTGATAACATTGGGTGGGCATCTCTACCCCTTCCTGAACAGGGTTTAAGGAACCAAAGGCAGTAGTCAAACCAAATATATTTCCACTGAGAAAGATGACCTAGCCTAAGAGGCCATGCTATTGTATGTAAGCTGCTGAGAGGACTGTGCTGCCGGATTCTCTGTATATGTAGCCAAGTACTGCTGCAGAATATTGTCAGATCTGAACATAGCCTTTAATTTGAGATCTTGTTAGAGTGTCTAAAAGGACAGAAAGCTGAGGATTTCATTTAATTCACAGAACAGATTGTACGACTGCTTTTTGTTCCTGCTGCTTATAAGTGTTTTAATGTGTAGCTGAATTAGGACTGAGGCTTGTTTTCCTGTTAACAGACTAACTGCAGCCATTACCTGAATCCAACTATTGGAAGACACAGATATCTAACTAACAACCAACCAAACATACCCAATAAACGCGAATGACTAAATTGGCTTACATCAGTTTGCAGTACACATTAAGGGCTCCCCATTGGGTATCTGATAAAGGAGAAACTCAATTTCAAGTTATGCAAGCTTTCCAAGACCTGTCCACTACCTCACTCTACAGTTCCTTAACATACATGGCCAGACGACACTGTTAGTTTTTTCTTCAGACCCATATCACTGGTTCACGCATTTCTTCAAGATGTTCCCTTACCTGGAACACCATGTCCTGCAGCTGGATCTTAACCATCTGTACAACCCAGTTTGGGTATTGTCTCCCCCGGAAAGCTTCCCTGTCTTTGCGGGTTTGGTTGACCACCTCCTCCACATGATTTCAGGGCACCTTCATGATACCATCAACCACAATGCATTGAAATTGTCTATTTAGTCATTGAACCCCTTCTCTACTTCATGAGCAACATGAAAGGGAGCGTGTTGTCTTCTCCTGACATTTATAATACTCAGCAAAATGCTAGGTGACCTGAATAAAATCTCCTGTGAGTACATCAATGCACATTTAGAAAAAACTCATTGCTTCCCTTGTCCAAAAAAGCAACGTTGTTTACAAGTATGTTCCTAAGATGTTGACCAATATATGAATAGAGCTAATCAAATAGGCTTCAGCTATTTCTTCTAGTAACAATTATAGATATATTCTTTCATAAATATTACAGGATAGGTCTCATGATCATGGATTTGAAGATGTTCTTACGTAATGCCAACTGTCCTGGAAACTGTGACAATATATGTCCAAGATCTGTATTTATTCAGCATGATAGTGAGGATAGCAGGTGGTTAAGAAACAGTTACATAAATTACAACCAGGCTATCCAAATTATTTGATTTTAGTGAGTATACATATGTGCTAGTCAAAAATTTCTTCGGTAAAGAACACAGAGATTGTCTCGCCATCTGTTAGCTTATGGTCATGGTTTACAAATTACCTCATCCCTGTATCCTTCCTGTGGTAACTGGCCTGGGCATAAAGCAGTGTTCTCTTCAGTGGTGGTAAATTATTGACTTTGATGATGCTTTAAGGACAGTAACATCAGCTCCATTAGTACGTGCATCTATATTCCAAATACACCACCCATGCTTCAGTGAGCCACTTGTTTCCTGAAAATTACCAAAATGAGTGCACATAATCTATCTTTTCATCCTTTACAATGCAAAGGACATTGTATAGCAAGTAACAGGTTATCAGACAACAGCAGTATCACGGGTATTTCTCATATTTATTCTATTGATCATCTGAAAACTGCTGACGGTGGTAATAGGGCTGAATATTTTCTATAGTAAATCTTCCTTCATGTATCAACTAGAATTACAAAATAATTTCAAATCCAGGTATTTATAATTTAAATAGAAAAAAAATGCAAAAATCAAACAACCTCTTCCTTACCCCTTGAACTTCCCCACAAGAAAAGACAAAAGTAAAAGCAGAAGCAAAAGCAAAATAGTAACGTACACCTGGTTATGCTGAATTGGCATGTCTGAGTGGCTTATTTAAAAAATGGAAAAGGGAAGAGAATAACAAATTTTGAAGAATACAATAGTATTATACTTCAAAATTACTATATTATATTATAGTAATAATACTATAATTATAATATTACTATTTACATAGTAAATATTATGCAAAGATCTCTGTTATAGGCACTTTACCAGTATGGGTTATTTTGAACTTGGCCATGGCATTATGATTAGGTATTTAATGCTCACTTAGAAATGAGTAAACTTGAATTTGAAGTCATTCACAATCCAGAACTTTTCTTATTATTACACCATACTAATTTTGGAGTATTTGTGAAAGTTGTAGTTTTTAATAATAGCTATATTCTATCTGTTAGCATTTATTTAATTGTTTGAGCAGAGTTATAGACATTTCTATGGGAAATGAGAAAAAGAGCCTTTCATGCAAAAATATTAGAATTTAAAATATCTCAGCATACAGCTCATCCAGTCTCTCACCTAAAAAAGGAAATTTGCGTAATTGCTTAGCAAACGTTGCTTGTACAACTGAAAATTGAATGATGCTTTAAAAATATTGAAATAGTGTAAAATAAAAGATGAAGGCCCACAAATAAGGGAAGATAAAAGAAAAAAAATCTCTCTTACTAACTTTACTTTTCCCCCCTATATTTCTTCCTCTAGATTAGGAAATTTAAATCACACTCACAATCACAAAATGTTTCAATATAGTATTTATGTATTGCCTACCACTGAGATGCTGTTTCTCTAAATAGTTTCTAAAACTCTGCTCTAGAAACATTGAGGGGAAAGTTATTTTTTTCAAAGAGAACATTTCATTTCTCTACACCAATGATGAACTACACAAGATATCTCAAATGTCATAATGAGATGCTTACCTATTGCTATAAAAAGCCATTGATGGCTCTCAAAATACCCCTGATGCATAGAAACTGGTTGTTGTGGGTTGAACTGTGTACTCCAAAAAGATATGTTGAAGTCCTAACCTTCAGTACTTGTGAATCTGATCTTATGTGGCAATAGGTTCTTGGCAGATGTAACCAAGTCAAGATGAGGTCATACTGGGGGGTGGGCTCTAATCTTATATGACAGATGTCCTTATGAGAAGACAAGAAATACAGACACACACAAAAAGGATACTGCCATGTAAGATGGACGCACAGACAGAAGTTGCCCCACACAAGCTAAGGAGCACCAAGGACTACCAACATTCACCAGAAACCAGGAGAAGCATGAAACAAATTCTCCCGCAGAATCTCAAGAAGGAACCAATCCTGCCAATGGCTGGATTTCAGACTTCTAGCCTCCAAAACTATGAGAGAATAAATTTCTGCTGTCTTAAGCCACCCAATCTGTGCTCCTTTGTTATGGCAGCCCTGTGAGACAAATATACTGATATCAGAAATGTCTGGATGCAACAGCAGGACTTTCTGACGCTCCTAAAGTCAGATGCTTCAACAGGCACTGAACTGGAATCTTACTAAGCAATTCAGACGGAACAAAACAAAGCAAAGCAAAATGCACCTGTTTTCAAAGACCTTCAGTATTCACAAGTGCATTCGAGATTATTGTTAAATAAATGTGTGCACATAGCCATCTTTTATATCCTTACTCAGAGCACAAGATAATGCTCTACTATGCATTACATTGGATGGTGGAAAAAACAATCTTATGCAACATTTACAGGGCTCTAACTGGTCAATAGCAACCACTCTAGCACACATAATGTACTACTTCATTTAATCACCAAAATCACTGTAAGACTTTGGTACTACAGATAACTTCAAAGATCGTTATAGACCCACTGAGAGTACAAATTGGCAATAAATAACAGGAAGTATGGGAATGTAGCCACTTCTGAGTGGTGATTCTTTTGTTTCTCATCTTAAGTCTCTTGAAAATGGCTTTTACGCCTACGTAGGCTGCCACATTTAGCAAATGAAAACACAGGACAGATAGTGAAATTTGAATATTTTGAATATTATTTGAATATTTTCAGACAGTGAATATTTTTTTAGTATAAATATGCCCCCAATATTGCATAGGACATGTTTATGCTAAAAAAATATGTGTTTATCAGAAATTCAAATTTAAATGGGCCTCCTGTATTTTATCTGGCAATGCTACCTCAACAAGGCCCGTGTCTCAGGAAAAAGATGCATTAGCATATAGAGAATTCTGAAATTTTACAAAAGAATTCTAAAAGGAATTATGTGGTCTTTGTTACACAGAACTAGATTTTTAACACCACCTCTTACTTATCTTTGCATCTTTGTTTTTCCCGGAGGACCTGGGATACAGTAAATTCAATAAGTGTTGTTGAACAAATTGAATCAACAATTTTAATTAATTTCCCTAAATATAAAATATACTCTTCAAATTACCTTAATAATCCTTCCCAGGTGAGTCATTAGTGACAATGCTTCTCATCTGTAGCTTATTAATTGAATCTAATTGTGGCTTTACATGCCATAATTCTGGTCAACTTCTTTGATCCAATTTGTGAATATGTTAAGGTAGGTATAATCTTAAATGGTAAGGAAAAGGTTGCTAATTGCATTATTTCCCTGTGGCTACTGTGGCAAAGTACCACAAGCTGGGTGGCCTGAAACAATAGAAACGTATTGTCTCACCATTCTGGAAGTTAGAAGTCTGAACTCTACTAAATAAAAGAGTTGTCCAGGCCAAGCTTGCTCTGATCCTTTCTCCCTTCTTCTAGCTTCCGGTAGCCTCAAGTGTTTCTTAGCTTGCGGCAGCCTAACTCCAGTCTCTGCCTCCATGTCACATAGCTGTATTCCCTCTGTCTGTCTGTTGCTACATGGCATTTCCTCTGTTATAAGGACACCAAACTGAATTAGGGCCCATCCCAATGACCTCATTTTAACTTGATGACATCTGCAAAGAACTTGTCTCCAAATGAGGTCACATTCACCAGTACTACGGTTTAGGCTTTCCATATAGCTTTTTGAGGAATGCAATTCAAACTATAACACTAACCTATAATATAGTTTTGGTGTAATGTCCACTGTTTTCTAACAATCTCAGTCTCACAATTTACCTAATAAATGTTCTAAATCCCTAACCCCTTGGACCAAAGAGCCCCAGCTGTATCATGGTATTGCACCAGCCACTGCCAGAATGAAAATCCCTAAACCCTTAATGCATTAAGAAAGGAGAATGGAAATTATTGTTGCTGATTCTAAATTTTGCATAAACTTTTGTCTAGATTATCCATCTAACTAAATACAGCAAAAATTGCCACCAGTATAGCATTTATGATACATCAGTGCAATTAATTACTTATCTCTTCCAGCCTGCCTCAAGATCTAAGTGTCTGGAGGGCAAAGAACATGTCTTGCGCATCATAGGGTGCAAATGGTCAAGGTTCATCTAATGCAGGGTCCAGTTGCCACTCTTATCAGCAATTGTTCACATTGTGCACCTCACAAAATAGTGAGTGCCCCGTAGTTTATGTGGAAGCACATTATCTCTCTTTTTCCAAATAATACCTTAATAATAGTTAGTATTGTTTGCTTTCTGTGTTTATTGGTAATACACCCTCTATACATTCTATAATATTTTGTTAATGTATAACAAGACAGTAGACCTAGAGAACCAAACCAAAGAAAGACATACAGTCTGCCCAAAAAAAGCGTGAGTACATAACACATGGAAGGTAGAAGGGGAAATAAGATACTCCAAAACAGGTGCCATTTCTATTTTTATTTTAGAGTTCCTTTGAACATTAGTAATCACTGTGAAAATTATTCAATATTTGCAGTTACCCTGGAAGGATAATTCTTTAGTAAAAATGGGATGTGTTTAACCTTCTACCCAGAACTCAATTTGTGTTTGAAGTCATCTAAAATTGATTCAGGGCAGCCCCAGCACGAACAGAGTATGGAGGCATCTCCCTGGATGAGCTGTTTTTGTGTCCCCTAAGCATAATAGGTAATTGCCTTCTCCAGGGGGACTACCAGGGCTTTCGTAATAGAGAAAGCTGCAACATTAGCAAACGCGGGTATTCTAGAGTGAGTGAGTAAAGAGGCGCTGCTCTGCAGGATGATGAATGGGGCTGAAGAAACTGTGCTGACAGCATTTTGGAAGAGACAATAGGGATAAGAACTACTAAAATCAGAAATGTGCCCCAAAGCAGAGGCCCGGTCTTTTCTTGTTAAAATAACCAGAAAAAAAGTTTTATATGAGTGTAATAAAACAAAAGACTACAAAACTCAACTTGTCTTTCCTTTATAGGCCAATTAATCATGAAACTAGTAAAGAAAGGCAAGGAAGGTGCTTTTACTTGAAAGAGAGAAGAAATCAATATATTCAGTCCAATAGATGGTTCTCGACTTTTCAATATTTGGGTCACCACAGGTCTTCATGAAATGTAAGCCAGCAATCCTGGTCGCTTTGCACTGGCTTATATGCTATAAAGATGGTTTTGGACATCTATCAGTTTGTTATTTCCTGCCCCTGTTTTAAACTTAAAATCATAGCTTTCTTTTGAGAGAACAACAAAACCAAAAGGCTACCTTGGTCTATAAAAAAATCAGTCAAAGAGGGTTTGGAGAGAGAGAGAGAGAGAGGCTTGAAACATTTAGATGTCATTGAGAATTGAATTCAAGGACAGGCAAGTTATGCCTTTCAATCAGAAAGAATATATAAAGATAACAAAAACATTAAGCCAAAAATTCAGGGATAACGAAAAATACAGAACAAGTCTCACATGTTCTGAAAGGGCATAATGTCAGCAGAGGTAACTGCTAAAGTGGTTTTCTTTTGTTGTAAAATCTTGGAAATCTGCCTGCGTACTGAAATGTGGATTTCTAGTATAATTTCAATTCACTAATTCTGAAGTCTTAAAAAAATGAGGACAAAAAAATAGAATGCTATCATTTTGGACGCCATATTTATTTGCTACTCATATTTCTCTCCACTTATTCAATTTAAGACTGCTTCAGAGTATAGATTAGAACTTGCTAACATTATATTTTCTCAGATCAGCCAACATAAGCCTTGGTGAGATTTCCAGCTTGGCTTTCCTCTTCTGTGTGAGAAGCCGGTGGATGCATTGCATGTCTTCAAGGTCTCAGAAAATGTGACTGTTGGACCAAAGACTCCAAATAAAGAAGATGCTGCAACCAAGGATGGAACCAAACAGAGAAGATGAACAAAATGATGTGATTTTCACATCATATGCAGAGAGCTGTTGCTTATTATGAAGAGAGTGAAGAGATAGAATCTTTGGAATTTGAGAGTACTAGAAAAAATAAAATACTACTTATTACTTCAACATTGGGTAGGGGAGAAATTACATTTAATAAAAAATATAGTGATTTGTTTTTGTGAGAGAAAGCTTCCTTTACTTTAGAAGCTAATAAATGTAAATCAGCTTATGAATACGAAAACTCTAGAGAAAGGCAGATTCCACTCTCAATTAATGAACTGAACATCATTGTAGAAGAAAGACATCCCATTTTCAAGCAGTAAATAGGAAGACGAAGTCACATGCTTAAGTTTGGCAGATTCAGAACATAGAGAGGAGCCCTCTGGAATAAATAACTGTCAAAGGAACCAAATAACGAGACAAAAGTGAACTTCTTGGGGTACGAGGCTATTATTTTTTCTGTATTTATGATTTCTTGGTGGGAGGGAGGGTCAACTCATGTTAGCAAGTAATTAACTATCAAACAATAAAACTAATACTAAGAAGCTAGAAACCCCCGTGTCCTTAGCCAAGCTACAACGATTATTTAGTTCAATGATAACAGATAGTGTCAGCCAGGGACGCAGAATTATCTATGGCTCTTAAGTTGTAAAAGTAAAACTTGCTGTTTTCAATCATTTCATTGCTCTTTAAGTGAGCATAAAATCCAGCATCCTTCATTCTAATTAAACAGAAAACGGTTGAAGGATTAGAAGTCATTTCCAGCCGCTGAATGTCGTTTTCTTACCCACTTATCAGACGTAGAGCAGACCTCAGCACTCACATGCACAGCTACCCACCAAGAGACACAATTCTTCCAGTCAATGAGCCCACAAACAAGCCACAGAATCTTTTATTCCGGTCCTCACTTTGAAGAGCCTGCCCTTTTGAAAAAAATTAGCCTAAGGTTATTGAGATTTTGAAAAGGGGAAATTCAATTTATTTCATTGGTTAGTAGACAACTAGTCTTGTGCAACTAGAGGAAAACAACTGAGATTTTTATAATATGTGACAGTGTAAATATTTAGTCCAGTCAACAACGTGTGTACCGATTGTTTACAGCCATGCAGATGGTAAATGAAATGGACTAGCATATGGAATATGGAAAGAACACCTGAAGTTGGAGGTACCTACTTCAAATTAAGACTGTAGTTGTTAATATTTAAGAGCTTATTGGGCTGCAGCCTAAAATGTATTTTCTTACTATCATTAATTTGTTAAACACGTAGAATAAGCATCAGAGAATAATTTCAAATAAGTTGTTTAATTATCTGAAGGTATTCCATTCCTATTTCGATGATGCCGTTGGTCACCTATGTGACTTTGAGCAAACTACTGATGTCACTAAGCCTCTGTTGGATCATCTGTGCCATGGGGATAAAGCACTCCTGCACATCCAGCCTCACCAGGGAGCTACAGGAACTCCTAAAGAGCCTGCAGGGGATCTGCCACAGAAACTGTCATTTCCCCATCCTTGTCATCACTGTCATCCTTACTCAGGTTCGGTGAAATAAAGGAAAGTAGGCCAAACTTAAAAGTGAATTTACATCTAAACATTTTGCGACTCTAACTAATTCACAGCCCTCTGAATTCTGGGTTGGCTCTCTCCTTGGAAATTTAAAGAGGACTCTTCCTAAATAATATGCTAACCAGACGTAAGAATCTTCTACCTATATGGCTGCACTTACGAAAATCCACCCAGTTGGAAGTCTGCTCATGGGCTCAAGGGAGGCGATTTCATGACCAATCAAGAAAACCAGTAGTGGAGTTGTTTTGCCTCTTGGCAGAGACTTCTGTAATGACAGCCTGTCTTCTTGGATGTCTTTCTAGATGTAATTGGGGCCCCTGTTTATTTTCGTTTTCCTGATCATGGAAGGCGTTTTATTATAAAATACTCTAACTGCATGATAGAGGTGTGGCTGTATTTGGCAGTTATCTAGTCCAAGCTGCATCCTTCCTCACTAATGAGCACTCCTTGCTTCTCACAGACTGCAGACATGCTCACATATCGATCTCTTCTGATCCTGATAACCATTTGTACAGGCAGACAGGTATTATAATTACCCTCTCCACAGCAGAGATGAGAAAACTGGGACTCAACGACCCTAACTTATTTGTCCAAAGTCACCCAGGTGGTTGGTAGAATGATAGACTCTTAAAATGTTAACGTGATGATCTGGCCAAAGGTATCAAACATAAATCCATGCAAAGGGCAAACCCCTCACATGAACGCATAGAACAAGCCTGTCTGCAGCATCAGAAGGGCAGGTGTCTGTGTTGTAACACAGCACAATGTCTAGCTGCATTGCCTTTTAGAAACATTTTGGGGGTAATTTAAAATTATTGAACAAACAAAAGCCTCTCAGGGCTAAATATTGTTGAAGGGACTTGAGTTTTGATCTCTGATTTCTTTGAACCCAAGCATTTTTTTTTAGCCCAAGGAGGGGAAATAATATGTACAAGATCACCCAACTAACACTGGACATCTGAGGCTGTGCTGAGCCCTGGGCCCTCTTGTAGCATAGGCAGCAACCCAAACTCTGCAGACTGAGCTTCTTGCCAACATGCTACACACAGCTCAAGGCAAGAGATTCGGCTAAAGTTTGAGGCCATTGTTTAGCTGTAAGTACTACACTTTAGGCATTTTGTCTCCTGTGCCAAAAATCCGTGTTCTTTCCATCTGGTTCTACTTCAATTAGGTGGGTAGGTGAATGATGCAGAGAGCATGTTAATGACCCACTGCAGCTATGCCACTTCTCTCAGGCTGGCATGAGTATGTCAGCAGCAGCTGAGGCCCAGCACCGTGACTAAGACACCAATAGGAGCAGTTTAACATTTTCTGAATACTTGGATCAACTCTTGGAGCCAACACTGGGGACAAGGACTTCAACATGACATAGCTCCACATGCCAGGAGTTCACAGTCCTGCTAAAGCAGTGGCTTCCATACTTTTCCACCAAGTCCTTTAGCTAGGCAATGAATGAATTTTCAGTAGGCTAAAATATTGAAATGCAAAAGGATCTATATTATAACTTGGCTTGCACCAATTGTCTTTTCCTACATAATAAATGCTATTCTCTTGAAAAAACTATATTAGTGATTCACAAAAGCAAGATTTTTCTGCTGATCAATTTGGGTATGGTGAATTTCTTCTTTTTCCCCAGTGGTAAATGGAAATGAATTGACTACACGGTCTATGGGGAGTTGTTTGCTGCTGAAACTGTACGTGAATCAAAACTAGAGCCACTAAAATGTGAGAGTTCCAGCTCGATTAGCCCTTGACAAGAGGAGTTAGGTAGTGGACAAATAACATTAAACAACAAATGAGGTCTCAAGTGACAGGCCCCTCTTATTATGCAGACACATCAAAGACCCAATGACTTGCTCTTTTCGTAGGACCTGAGACTTTACGGAGTTTTCGAGTATAACGAACTTGCACTTGCTTTACCTTATTTCCCTCTCATAGGTCCCATTTTAGTAGGTGGGAGAGAATTACAACTTCTTATTTTACAGATGAAAAAACTGACAAGCAAAGAGATTAAGTGACTGGCCTCTGGTAACACATATAATGAGGCTAAAATCTAGAGCCCAGAACTTCAAACTTGTAAAGACCATCTACCACAGTGATTCTCTCTGCCACGTATTTTGAAAAAATAGTATTGAAATTAGTAATGTGCCATCAGGCATCTGTTTAAGCATGCATTAGTTTTTCTTAGTCACATATACCTATAGAGATAACAGTTATCTATTTAATTTCCATGTTTGCATAATTACCAACTGGTCATTTTAACATAACTTTACAACTTCATCTGATTCTGTGTTCCTACGGTCATGGCTATTTCTATTTCCTATAGGCACATACTTCAAGAAAATTAAGTAATAATACATAAGTAAAGAGTAAATAAATGAATAAGTTAATAAATAAAATAAGTAATAAAAATAAGTAATGCAATACTTACAAAGAGGTCTGTCCACGCTACACTTACAAACATCTCATCTGAGGTTTAGATATGCTATCATTTTAGTGTCAACGTTAAAATAATTCCCAGTCTGAAATGGTTCCATCATAGCGTTTTAATTCCTCTATTAGAAAGTAAATAGCCTATCACGTTCCAGGCACATGATAGCAGTGGGAAACTAAAGAAAGACCAAATATGTTCTAGCCATTGTGATCATCACTGTCTACTAGGCAATCAGATGTGCAGTCCAGTTAGATACAGGATATAATGAGGGATGCTCAAGGCGCTGTGATAGAAGAGAGAAGGAATGATTATGATAGCGAGGCAAGGCAGGCTATCGTGTGGAGGCTGTGATGAGATAGATCTAAAAGGATGAGTCAGGGGGAGAAGTGCATTCCAGAAGGAGAGAATAGCCATCATAGAAGAGAATAAGAAGAAGAGACAAATTTGGTTATTATTTACTCTGTACCACTCATTCAATAAATATTATTTGAGCGTCTTCCAACCTCCAGGCAACACGTTAACCCTTTACATATGTTCTCTTTTCATTCGACTCTTACAGTAGTCTTTGGAGGTAGGGATTAGCTCTGTGGATAGGAGACAGAAGTCTAGAGAGCTTAAGTCACTTGTCCAATGTCACACAGCAAGTGGCTGACAGAACCAGTGGTCAGCCCAAATCTACTAACTCTAGAGGCTGGGTTGCAACCAAGCTCCTCTAAGTAATATGCTGTGATTGACATGCAGGCTGAACGGCAACAGGGAAAGAGGGAGTATGGGTTTGGAATTATAGGCTGGAATCCCATTGCAAAGGAATTTGTCATACTTCAAGACCAACATAAAATTAGCTATTCAAGTATTTTATGCAGAAAGAATGAAAGTAAGTGACAATAATAGGAAGAGTGGCTTGCAGGTGAAGTGATAAGGTAAGGAGAGAACTGAAATCTGGGAACAAAATTCTCCACTTTCTCTGCAGCCAGCACAGCTTATGGATTCTCCGCCAGGCTAGCAGTTACGGGCAGAATGACAAACATGAGGACAGGCTGAATCATTTCCCATTAAGAAGCAAGCTACAAAGCAAATGGCCTGCCAGAGAGGCAAAAGTATTGATTGAGCATTTAGTGCAAATGATGGAGTGCTAATTAATAAGAGCAGCTGTCAGGAAGCAGTGATGGTTTGGTTTCCATATAGATTTCTTCCCCTCACTTTCATTTGCTTTAATGTTCAAAGCTTTGTTTGATGTGAATTTAATGCTTCCTTTCCTCGTTCTGTTCATTCTTGGAGTGTTTTATACTATGTCCTTTTGTGGATGTCTGCCTTTATAGGTTTTTGCCCTCTTGCATGACTAATGTTATATTTAGGGTCCTGAAAGTCTGAGATTTCTTACAAGTTTTAGTTTTGAAAAGCAAATGATGTACTTCAGAGAGGCGAGTGAATGTCAAGATGACGGTTATCAAGGGCAGTCCATCTCTGGCAATAACTTTGAACGGAGGGATACAGGTCAGCTCGAGGAAATCAACATCAAGGGAATGTGCGTATATCAAAAGAAAAGAAACTGAACCAACAGGAAAAATAAAGGCAGAAAAAATATCCCAATAAAACAGCCTAAAATGTTTGATTCTGAAGTCATGGTGAAGACTTTTGAATTAAGTGACAGAAAAGAGTAAAACATGAAAGGTCGAGTCTAAAAATCAGCTCAGGAGTAATATTGGAGAAAAAGCACATTGTTTATAACCAAATTCGACCAGGACGTATTGTGGGTGTCAGGCTACTTTATCTTATCTTAAATTTAAAGAGTCAAAACCAAAAGCTGACCAGAAATCTAGTGGTGGGGGGAAGTTTTGAAAGAAACTGGCACAAAGGCAGGCAGATTATCAAGTATTAATAGGCTTTTAAGAATAAAACCCTATAAATCAATCTGGGTCTCCAACTATTTTTGCAGCTTTAGGAGAAAAAAACACGATAATATTTTTCAAAGCCCAATTCAAATACCCGCAAATTATCATCTCCCTCTTTTGTACTTTGGCATCATGCATTCTTAAGTTTTCTATTTTCTGTATGTGTATATATATATAATATATATATTATATATACTAAATCTTTTAAATCTGTAAAAATAGATAATAGATTACATTTGTATATATGTATATATAATCTTTTTTTTTTTTTGAGGAAGATTAGCCCTAAACTAACATCTGCCGCCAATCCCACTCTTTTTGCCGAGGAAGACTGGCCCTGAGCTAACATCCATGCCCATCTTCCTCTACTTTATATGTGGGACACCTGTCACAGCATGGCTTGACAAGTGGTGCCACGTCTGCACCTGGGATCCAAACCGGCGAACCCCAGGCCGCTGAAGTGGAACGTGTGAACTTAACCGCTACGCCACCAGGCAGCCCCTATATATAATCTTTTCAAGAGGAGATTAATTCCTGCAGTCGTGATTATGACTTGCCAACCTCTGTGTCCTTCCTAGAACCCGAGCCATGAGGTGAGAGAGGAGGTTGCAGTTAAAGGAAGGATTACTGGACATCAGACCCAGGGAGCAGGTGGACGAGTAAACTTTCGCTCTGTCTGCATTTCTTTGTAATTGGCCAGTGGGAGAGCTTTTAACTTGGCTAATGATTCCCAATGCCAAGATTAGATACATATGGACACTATATGGCGTGAGGATCCTAGCCCTTTATCCTGAAATATCACATGGTCTTGTGACATAGTTTTGAGATGAGGCTATCCAGCAAATGCAAAGACCATTGTCTTGAGAGGTGAAACCTGCAAAGTATAAATTATATGTAAAAGGGCAAAAAAATGAAATAGTAGAAAAGAGAAATAAAACAAGAACTCCTTTAGTGAAGAGGAAGGGATGTCCCCAGATAATGCCTCAAGGTGCCCCTAAAGGTAGAAACTTAACCATATATTGCCCATCTCTTCTCTGCAATTTAAACAAATGAAATAAAACTAACTAAAAGACAGTAACAAGACTACAAGGAGGGAGCTTCAGTCAATTTTACCAACTAGGTAAGGCCATTCTGTAGAGGAAAGATATGGTTCTGAAGGCTAATTTCAAACCTCACTTAAAACCTACGTGGAAAGGAATGACAAGATGAGAAAGATTGAGAAGGCCAGCCTTTCATCCTATACCTTATGTGCATGCTTCATTTGCCCCACTTCTAGGATCAATGCCCCCCCATTTCCAAGCAGCAACACTTCAGTTCCTTTGAGACTAAATTCTGATCCCCACTTGCACATTTCTTTTTGTTTCCTAGAACTGACTGGTGTTCGTTAGCTTTTGTTTTTGTGCCCCGGTCCTGTATCCATTAGCTCCCAAACTCTATCCAAATCCATAATTCTTCCCATCCCTCCCCCCCCCTTACTTTCACTCTTCTCTTACTCTCCAACACTGCTGTCCAATGTGAACCAGCCTTCCTTCCTGCCTTGGTCTCTGCCAGTTCCTTCCAGCCTTTGGATGGCCACCCACAAACTGCTCCTTTCAGATCCTTGTGGCTCACCTCTTGGTCTTGTCAGGCTAACTCCTCAAAGCTCCCATTTGATTGTGAAAACATGGAGCTCTGCTATAAAACACGGACCTTTTATTGCTCAAAAGCTCTGTATTAAGAGCCAGCCTGTGTTTTCCCAAACCACCAGATGTAAGTTCCTGGATGCTGAACAGAGCTTGGGCATTCAAAATCTGCTTTTCCATCTGGTTCTCTTCATGGCCTGAGCTCTTCTAAAGATACACCACACACCCAGAGTTCTTCTTTCTCCAATTCTGAGCCTCCTTAACCTGTCTTATTCGATCCCATCCAGTTTCTCTTCTTAATCAGCAGAGGTTGAGACTAAAGATGGAGACTGGAGTACCGTCATGAATCACACTTAGATTTATGCTGTGCTTCTGAATTATCTTTTCTGCATATGACTCTGTGCTATTTAGCTAAGTAATTATCTGGACCATCCCATCCATGATTTTTTTTCCCACTGAGCAGCGGAGTAGTTAGGCATTGGCAAGTCTGAGAGACTGAACTGGCCCGTTCTCACGAGTAAGGTCCTGCAGGCCTTTTGGCCTACACTTCTGAATCCAGACACAAACTTCAACCACCCTTGTGATTGATGCTCCCTCCATTTTAGGGTTCCCACTTATTAACGCTAGCAGTCAGCATGGTACTTGCTGTGGACCTGCATTGGTTTTCATCATCAGGACCCACGGTAGTGAGTAGGCTGAAATGAGAGCTCACAAACACATCCTGGTTCTTCCACCTGTTAGTAAAGGACTTTTAGCAGGTCCTTATGAACTCTGAATCAAAGGTGCCTTGTTTCTTAAAAAAGCAGAAATTGAACTAGGCTTTTTTCTCAAACACTCTGATTCTATAATATTAAAAAAGGAATTTGTTCCATATAACGCAACCTTATATTTGTCTTTACAGATGAAATCACAATTTTGTTACCCAGATAAATGATGTTTACCGCTGTGATTTACTTTATCTGTTCATACATAGAAAAGAATCCCCTCAAAATCTCTTAAAAGATCATATTTAATTCCCATAGTGATTTGAAACCTCCATACTTCTGAAATTTAATTTATATCTCAAACACTCATAAATCAACCAAGGCCTCTGAACTTAAGAATCACTTCTTTTTTTCTTAAGTAGAGACTGTACAAATCTGCCATTTTAATGTACAGTAATATAATTTCTAGTAATAGCATTCCATTTCAGAATCAGCTAAAAAGCTCATTTATATGTACTAATTAGCATAGCTATTTTAAAATTATTTTAAAGCCTTTAACCTTTAGCAAAAGAGTTTCCCAAAAGGGAAGAAAAAAATGATGCCAAAAAATTGCTAACAAGTGGTACCTTCTGAATTCTGTTGACATTTATATATACTAAATAGTTTGTTCAATATGTAATCATTGAAGAGCTTCTCCAGGTGAGGCACCATGTGACAATGAAGATAGCTGAGCAGCAGGTAGAACCCAGCACAGCATAGCTTTGAGAAGGGAAGCAAAAGTGTCAATACATAATACAAGGTAGAAAGTAACATGTTCTTAGATAAGGAGACAGGCTATAGGTGTTCATTGTGTTTAGTTCCTTGGTATTTTTATAGAGTTTTGTCTTTTCCAGTTCTTTTACTAAACTGTCACTACTCAGGCCTCAGGTGTGAATACAGTAGCTTTATTTTTGGCTTACAACCCCATCACTCATGTAACAGATACAAACAGGTGCCATAAATCATAGCTGCTGATGCATACATAATCAAAAATGTCGCTTTGTGTTACCTGCTCCCTGCATGAAATGGCAAGAAAAGGGCTATGCTCGCCCTTCATACTTCTCTATCAATTATCAAGAATCAAGCTGTACTTCATAGCTGGGCCTCAACAATTAACCCTTGAAATATTAAGAGTGCACGTTCTTGTTGTGATCATGAAACAAACATAAGGCACATAAAATTTTCTTCTATATAGAGTTTCCATTAATTGAACATGGAACATAACAACAAACTTAAAAAGAAATAAGAAATAGGAACTGGATCAAGTAAAACATGGTCATTTCAAAGTTTGTTTCAAATTAAAAATTTGAGGAGCAGGGACCTTGCAGAGACACAGAGACGGTCTTGGGTGTAAAGAGGAGATAAGGCGGGCTTATGAGTGGCCAGGAACAGAAGTTTGTATTAATATTCTGGACTTGTAAATTTCCCCCTAAAGAATCCAGGTACACCCAGGGGCTCTTGGTCCTTGCCGCTAGAAATGATTGTGACAGGAAAGCATCAAGGGCCACCAAAAAAGTCTTTAAAAACATTGCCTCTTTCGGGGCTGGCCCCGTGGCCAAGTGGTTAAGTTCACGCGCTGTGCCGTAGGCGGCCCAGTGTTTCATTGGTTCGAATCCTGGGCGCGGACATGGCACAGCTCATCAAACCACACTGAGGCAGCGTCCCACATGCCACAACTAGAAGAACCCACAACGAAGAATATACAACTATGTACCAGGGGGCTTTGGGGAGAAAAAGGAAAAAATAAAAATCTTAAAAAGAAATAATAATTAAACATTGCCTCTGTCCCAAGATATTGTACAAAATAATTACTGAATTTTCAGATAGAGTCAGAATTGGCAATTTTACAAGGCTGGCTAACTTTCATTGCAAGGATGCATTTTTCTAGGCTTTCCCAAAGCCACACGGTTAGATGTTGCAGTCTGTACTTCAAGACTATAGAATCCAAAGCATTTCAATCTTCAGCATCCAGAATTTGGACCTTCAATGGCTTCTCAATTTATTTAGAATAAATGCAAGAATCTGTAAGATTATAGCCCTGATTCCCTGTTGAACCTCAATTCGCACCACTGTCCTCCTTACTTATTCTTTTCCAGCCATCTGAACTTCCATGACTCCTCTACTGCATCAAGCTCTTTCCAGGTTCTAGGACTTTTCTCCTCTGGAATTGATTTTGCATAGCAATTCATCTAGAAAAATCCCACTCATTCTTCAGATTTCAATACTTTTTCCAGTCAGTGCTTCCCTGGCCACACGAGCTGAGAAGATCCTCCAGGGACCTTATTCTCTTCCTCATAGCACTTACTTATCACAATTTATAATTTATATTTATTTACTTGCTTAATGCCTGCCTGTATCACTAGTCTATAAACTTGGTTAAGGCAGGGGTCATTTCTGTTCAGTTCACCAGTGTATCACCAGCACCCATAGAGTACATGAAACCTTGTGGTACGGTGCAAATGATACTTCATTTCCATTTCCCTAACACAGTGGTTCTCAGCTGGGAAGATTTTGCTCCTTGGGAAAATCTGGCAAAGTCTGGAGATATTTTTGGTTGTCACAGTTCGTAGATGTGTTATTGGCATTCGGAGGCTAGAAATGTTGCTAATCAGTCTACAATGTACAAGACAGCCACCCCAACACAGAAGTATCTGGCCCCAAAAGTCAATAGTGTTTCTCTTCTATTCTCAAACTGTTACATCAGTTAATATACTGAGATAGAGGTCAACATCTCATTCTAAAAGCTTTTTAGCCAGAAGCTGTTATTAAGGCATGACCACGGGAGAAATGTTTAAGCATCTTGAAATCATGAAATGACCAAGGTGACAAAAGTTCCTTCCAAACAAGTAATCAAATCCTTGCAGCAGCAAGGCCCCTTCTCTCAGCTGGGAGAATATATCTGACCCTTCGATGAGAAAATTTCAGCATTCTCTATCCCAGAAGTTTTAGAGATCTGACCACCTACATAGAAAGAAGTATCCTCTTAAAGTTAGTGGGAAAGAAGCTTTTGATGACATTTCTCCCCCACTCTTAGAGCCCGTATGTATGCTTGGGTTTTGCTCACTTTTTAGATATAATAAACAGAACATATCTAGATAGGGTTCAAGGATGTTTCCATCCTAACATCCTAATATTGAAACAGGCTGAATTTTCACATTGTCAGTTACTGAAAGTTCCCTGAGTGCCTGTGACCCTTTTTAAGCCAGTTTGACAGATGAGGGATGTGGGGAATGTTTGACACCAACTGACTTGACATTAGTCTACTGTTGCCTAACTTACCTGGCAATTGTAGGATCCAGATTCTATTTAAGTATGAGTCTAATAGTGACATGGGCTTTCCATTAACTATATCCTGACCTTGACTAAGTCACTTGGTCTATCTCCATATCAGCTTCTTCATTTGTCAACTGATGATTTCTAAGATTCTGTCCAACTGTAAAATTCTATATAATAAACTAGCATGTGCACTTACCAGAGTTTGGTTCCAGATTATATTATCTAAAACTTATTTTCCAGTCCCTTCCCCCCTATATCACTACTAGAATATAATATATAATTTCTGGGGCTTGGCAGTGAGACTAAGCTGATAACACATGTGGCACACTGGAGACTTGGCTTAATTAAGAAATTTTTACAGTGAGTGGAAATGACATACTTTAAAACTGACCATGTGTGTCAATGCAAAAATATTCTGTTTCCATGCTTGCAGTGTATAAAATGTATTTACTCTTTGACATCATGTTACCTTCTCTTTAGAGCTGCAACTTTCTGTGTCAACTAATTTATTCAAAGGCAATTTTGAAATACGATTCATCTAATAATCAAAATTGAATGGACATATGACCTACAGAAGTCTCTCACTTAAAATATTTGGAGATGAAGTGAGAGAAATTACTGATGGGGAGAATTTATCAGAGAAGAAAATAAAAATAGAGAGAGATTTGGAGCAAATATGGAAGAAAGAAATTGAAAGCAAAGAGGAACGAGTTCAGAAGTAAAGTAAATGCAAGGAAAGACTAATAAAGATGAATTTGGAGCCTAAATAAGACCAGAAATGTTTGCTTTGTTGGACCTTAAGGATGATAGAGTTATTAGCTCTAAGAATATTCTACATAGTTTGATTTCTGCCTTCTTTGTGGACATAACCAAATAAAGTAGCATGCCATCAGGCTGGAAAGCTTGAGCAGCCTCCTGGAGTCCCTTTCAGAGAAATGGCAGTTGCGTCTATTTTAACAAGTTGAAACCACATAGCTTATTTCAGTTTAGGATATAGCTGTGTCAGTAGAACTGAAAATAATAGTGTTATTGACGCTTCTATTAATTGACTAAATGTTAGTGCAAAATAGGTCCAGAATATCTTACAAGCATAGATACAGCTGCTGACTTTGCTTCCTCCCCTGTAACTATAATAAGTTCAGAATTTATTGGATGGATAATTTGCTTTGTAAGAAAAACATCTTTGTTTTTGAAGATCCCCTGAGGATTTGTTTCACATAAAAACAGAAACTATCAATATGCGTGTAAGATCAATGACAAAGCTTTCCTCGGGTATGTTAGCAATGTTGTCAATGCATACATTATCTGGATGGAAATAAATTCACCTTAACTTGGTAATTTTCAGTAGTGCTTATATGTGATGGTTAGCATGTTAAAGGTTGTTAAAAACAAGCTTCTGAAAATTAAAATGGAGGCCACACAATATTAATTGTTGTGAAAACACAAATGCAGCAATTGTCACCATTTCTGAATAATAATTCAGAAATGAGAGATTCTGAGTAAATGAATTTACACATAACTAAAGTTTAAAACTGTCTGGTTGCGCTGCCCAATAAAGTACCCTAGGCACACACGAACATTTTAACTTAAATTTGAGGTCATTAAAAATCAAAAGAAATTTAAAAATCAGGCCCTGAGGCACCCTAGTCATATTTTTAGTGCTCAACAGCCACACGTGGCTAGTGGAAACTGTATTGAGCTATGCAGATATAGAACATTTCCACCATCACAGAAATTTCTACTGGATAGCTCTGCTTTAGAGTATATAAAACATCTTTCTAAACAATCCCTTGCACTTTTAATAGAATAAGAGTAAGTGGCTTTTCCCAATATATGTTCATCTTTTTTTTTTTTTTTAACATTTTATTTTTTTTTCTTTTTTCCCCTAAGCCCCCCCTGGTACATACTTGTATGTTCTTAGTTGTGGGTCCTTCTAGTGTGGCATGAGGGATGCTGCCTCAGCGTGGCTTGATGAGCAGTGCTATGTCTGCGCCCAGGATTCAAACCCACAAAACACTGGGCCGCCTGCAGTGGAGCACGCGAACTTAACCACTCGGCCACGGGGCTGGCCCCTGTTCATCTGTTTTTATACAGAGCACCAGAAGTAGGTAAGTATCTAGATGTAGGATTAAATGAGTACCAACTTTAATGATTTCACTAGAACTTGTTTTCAAGAAAACTTATTCAATATCAATTACAAATTTTGTTGTTTCTTCACAATGAAGAAGAGTAAGAATCGCTTTTACATGGTTTCAATGAAAGTCCAACATAGCTACGTCTTCAAAATTAAATATGTAATAAAAAGAAAATCTTCCTAAAGATGATTATTTCACTCTCCAGCAAAACTCATCCCTCTCCTTCCCTCTTGCTATAACTGCCTTTTGTTTTGACAAGAAATTCAGCGCAAATATTGCTTTTTTTCATCAGTTTCCAGGTAAATCACCAGTGTATCTTGTGTTTTGTCTGCTCAAGTTCACGGCATTGCTTGCTGATTGGCTATGAAAGATTGTCTCCTTCATGTTCATAGAAATAGTGGAAAGAGCATTCTGGGGATGGCTTACTTCAGAACTGACAAATATCTCTACGTCAGACTATAATATATTTGCAATTATGATACCAGAATATATACCACGTTATTAATTCTACTTCTGAAACAATTCTTTATATATACATTTTAAAATTACATTTAATGATATAATACGTATGCAAATTACTGCAAAATTGAAATTCTTTGTTATGTCTCCCCTATAAAATATTAAACTCTAAATAACACCCCTGTCTATAGGTCAAATCATTAAAATGATTTTGAAAGACAGGAAGAAACTTTCTTAAATTCACACATAGACCTCATAGTCTGCTTCCTCTGCAACTTAAAGGATGATATTCCAAATATTTGACAACCAGTACCCCATGGGCACTGGGCCAGCAGGACAGCGTGGTGGCACTGTTGCTGCAAGTGCCAGCCATAGTTTCAAAATGGCCAAGTGCTCTGAAGAAAGCCTTAGGAATGGCTGCACTGCAAGCAGTGCCTGGGGGACTAGGGTTAGTGGCTATACGAAAAGTTGAGAAAAGTATTTTCATAGTGGGTAGAGCTTTATCGAAGCACACCAGCTGACTATCAGCCCGGTAAAATAGTCTAGCTAAAGAATAACTTTACTGCCATCAGATAAGCCTCTGTTCTTATTTATTTTCCACTAGAGAACAAAATGGTGATAAAATCAGTTTTTAAAAAAGTGCTTGTTTGATCTACTTTTTTTTTCAGAGCCTTGACTCCATATTATTCAGGCAAATGATATTAAGTAGAACCCAAATATTTTCCGTTGCTCATCCTTTTCAGGTTTCGTACTGCCCTCCAGTTTCTTTGATAAGGCCAGCATAATTTTATGTATACTTTTAACTTTTCCTTAGAGGATGTTGGGATTATTATCGTTGGTTGGCTTGCAATATATATTCAGCCTGCCATATTTGATGGATTATGCCTAAGTTTTGCTTTGTGCTATGGGACTCTCCCTCTGAACTGCAGACTTGGATTTGCTGGTGTGCATTTCTAGTGGCCTAGCTGCTTGTAGAGCGAAGGAAATTTCAAAATAAGCAAAGACAAATATTTTATAATTCCTTTTCTTTTTTACAGAAACACAGCTATTAAAATCACAGATGAATTAAAAGAAAACAAAGATGTAAATATCTCTTTGATCTCCTATTCTCCAAAACTTTTCTTTGAATGCCCTGCACGATGTATTTTCATTGCGTAGAGGTCACTTCTTCACTGTCAGAGGTAATCTTTATAAACATATAGATACTTTGCATTTATGTATCATTGAGCTTCCTGAAAGCCAGACTCTCAGATAACTGAAGTGTTATCTAGCTGCTGCCAACTTACACTTTTTATTTTAAAAAAGGAAATTAGCCTGGCCTGACATGTAAAGACCTTGGAAGTAATTGCTCCAGTCTTCACAGCAAGAAAAAAGTTGAACAAATTGAGAATCTGTAATTCTTCTCAGCTTAATCAGGGAATTGAGGTTATAGGGCAAACCAGAGAGACAGGCAAATATAGAGAATCACAGCATACCAGGAGGAGAAATCATTGCTGGAGCCAGCAACTGGGAGGAAAATATAAAGTGCAATTTACTAATTACTGGAGATTGAGTGCAGACCAGCTTGAGAAATAAAAACCCCTGGGGGCCCAGCCCTGGGAGGAGGGACCCACACTTTCATAAGTTTTACTTCTAAGTTGCCCACCAAATTCTCAAAGTAAAGATGGGAGAAAAAATTCTTGTGCTTCCATCAGGGGAAGGAGAAAGGCAAACATTTTGAAATACAATCAGAACATTCTGTTCTCCTTAACAAAGGCCTAGCCTAGACGTTTTTATTATGACCTAACAGACAGTGGTTGTACCAGAGCTAAACTGACCCTGAGGAAGAGAAATATCTAACTCCAGCCTCGTCTAGCTTTCCAGGTGGTGGAAATAAATAGACAACTTCAGTCACCTCTAGTTTTCCTGTGTCACATGGAGGAAAAAATGGACTTGTGAAGGTCACAGCCCAGGGGCCCAACCTCACCAAAAGACTAAGACCTAATCATAGGACTATGACATGCTTGCTCTCCGCTCAAACCTTACCATACGTCAACAGGACTCCTGTATAATAATGAGAATACAACTAAAAGAACTGCGCATCTTGGACTAAACAAAAGGCTACTGAACAGCCAAAGGGTGAAGGAAGAAATCAAAAAAAGAGAAAAAGATATCTTGAGACAAATGAAAACGGAAATACAACATACCAAAACTTACAGGATACAGCAGAAGCAGTTCTAAGAGGGAAGTTGATAGCAAAAATGCTTACATTAAGAAAAACAAAAGAGCTAAAATGAACAACCAAACTTTACATCTCAAGGAAATAGAAAAAGAATAATCTAAGCCCAAAGTTAGCAGAAGGAAGGGAAAAACAAAGGTCAGAGTGGAAATAAATAAAATAGAGACCAAAAAGATCAATCAAATTAAGAACTGGCGTTTGAAAAGATAAACAAAATAGATAAACTTTTAGCTAGACTTACCAAGGAAAAAAAAGAAGGCAAATAACACAAAGGAACATAAGAGAGTACTATGAACAATTATATGCCAACAAACTGGACAACTTAGAAGAAATGGACGAATTACTAGAAACATGCAACCTACCAAGATTGAATCATGCAGAAATAGAAAATCTGAACAAACCAGTTACTAGTAAGGAGACTGAACGAGGAATAAAAACCTCACAACAAAGAAAAGTCCAAGACCATATGGCTTCATTGGTGTTGTTTCTACTAAACATTTAAAGAAGAATTAATACCAATTCTTCTCAAAATCTCCCATAAAACCAGAGGGGGGAACACTTCATATTCCTTTTACAAAGCCAGCATTATCCCGTTACCAAAATCAGACAAGGATACTATAAGAAAAAAGCTATAGGCCAATATTCCTGATGAATATAAATGAAAAAAATGTTCAACAAAATATTAGCAAACCAAATTTGACAGTACATTAAAAAGATCATCCACCCTGATCAAGTGAGATTTATCTCACGGATGCAAGGATGGTTCAAAATCTGCAAATCAATCAATGTGATACACCACATTAACAAAATGAAGAATAAAAATTCTATGATCATCTCAATAGATGCAGAAAAAGCATTTGACAAAATTCAACAGCAATTCATAATAAAAACTCTCAACAAACTGGGCATAGAGGGAACATGCCTCAACATAATTAAAGTCATATGTCACAAGCCCACAGCTAACATTACACTCAACGGAAAAAAGCTGAAATCTTTTTCTCTAATACCAGGAAAAAGACAAGGATGCCCACTCTCACAATCTTTATTCAGCTTAGTACTGGAAGTCCTAGCCAGAGTAATTAGGCAAGAGAAAGAAATAAAAGATCTCCAAATCAGAAAAGAAGAAGTAAAACTGTCTCTGTTTACTTATGGCACGCTATCACATATGGAAAACCTTAAAGACTCCACCAAAACAATTGTTAGAAATACACAACAAATTCAATAAAGTTGCAGGATTCAAAATCAGTACACAACTATCATAAAGAAAAAGTATGAAAACTATCTCATTTGCAATTGCATTAAAAAGAATAAAACAACTAGAAATAAATTTAACCAATGAGGTGAAATATCTGTATATTGAAAAGTATAAGACACTGATGAAAGAAATTGAAGAAGACACAAATCAATGGAAAGATATTCCATTCTCACAGATTGGAAAAATTAATATTACTAAAATGTCCATAGTACCCAAAGTGATCTACAGATTCAATGCAATACCTATCAAAATTCTAATGACATTTTTCACAAAAATAAAAAAAACAATCCTAAAACTTGTATAGAATCACAAACCTCAAATAGCCAAAGCAATCTTGAGATAGAAGAACAAAGCTAGAGGCATACTTCCAGATTTCAAACTATATTACAAAGCAATAGTAATCAAAACAGCATGCAACTGGAATAAAAACAGACAGAGAATCAATGGAATGAAATAAATAGCCTAGAAATAAACATACATAGTCAATTAATTCACAACAAACAAGCTAAGAATATACAACGGGGAAGGGATAGTGTCTTCAGTAAATAGGGTTGAAAAACTGAATGGCAATTTGCAAAAGAATGAAACTGGATGTCTATCTTACAGCACACACAAAAATCAACTCAAGCAGAATTAAAGATTCATATTTAAGACCTGAAACCATAAAACTCCTAGAAAAAAACATACGGGGTAAGCTCCTTGACATTTGTTTTGGCAATGACTTTTTTAAAATTTGATATTAAAAGCTAAGGAAACAAAAGCAAAAACAAACACATAGGGCTACATCAAACTAAAAAGCTTCTGCACAGCAAAGGAAATCATCAGCAAAATGAAATGCCAAGCTATGGAATGGGAGAATGTATTTGCAAATCATATATCTGATAAGAGGTTAATATCCAAAATATAAAAAGAACTCACACAACTCAATAGCAAAAAAATGAAACAACCCAATTAAAAGATGGGCAGAGGAACAGAATAGCCATTTTTCCAAAGAAGACATACAGATGGCCAACAGGTACATGAAAAGATGCTCAACAGCACTAATCATCAGGGAAATGCAAATCAAAACCACAATGAGATATCACCTCACACCCATTAGAATGGCTGTCAGCAGAAGACAAAACAAGTGTTGATGAGGATGTGGAGGAAAGAGAACTCTTGTGTACAGTTGGTGGGAATGTAAATTGGTGCAGCCACTACGGAAACAGCATGGAGGATCTTCAAAATATTAAAATTTGAACTATCATATGATCCAGAAACTCTACTTCTGGGTATATATTAAAAGGAAAATGAAAACATGATTTTGAAGAGATACTGGCATTCCCATGTTTATTGTAGCATTATTCACTATAGCCAAGAAATGGAAACAACCCAAATGTCCATCAACAAATGAATGGATAGAGAAGACGTGGTGTATATATACGTGGTGTATATATATACACTGAAATATTTTTCAGCCATAAGAAAGAAGGAAATCCTGCCATTTGCAACAACACAGATGGACTTTGTGGGCATTATGCTAAGTGAAATTTGCTGGACAGAGAAAGACAAATACTGCATGGTATCATTTATATGTGGAATCTTTTAAAAAGTCAAACTCATAGAAAAAGAGGGTAGAAATGTGGTTGCCAAGGACTCAAGCTGGGGGAAGTAGGGAGAGGTTGGTAAAGGGCTACAAACTTTTAACTATAAAATGAATAAGGTCTGAGGATCTAATGTATAATATGGTGACTACAGTTGATAAAATTATATTGTATAATTAAAGTCTGTGAAGAGAATAGAACTGAAATGTTCACACATACACACAGACACAAAGATAAATACGTGAAATAATGGATGTGTTAACTAGATGAGAGAAATTCTTTTCACAATGTGTATGTATATCAAATCATCACAATAAACACTTTTATTTGTCAATTAAAACCAGAAAAGGCAGTAAAAAGTTAAGACAAAAAAGAAGGCAAAAACAAAGAAAATAAATAGAAAATATTTATAAATACTGTAGATATTAATCCAAATATATCAATAATCACTTGAAGTGTGAAAGGTTTCTATATACCAATTAAAAGACTGTTACAGGGGCTGGCGTAGTGGTTGAGTTTGCGCACTCCACTTTGGCAGCCTGGGGTTCATGTGTTTGGATCCTGGGTGCAGACCTGCACACCGCTCATCAAGCCATGCTGTGGTGGTGTCCCACATATAAAATAGAGGAAGATTGGCATGATGTTAGCTCAGAGACAATCTTCCTCACCAAAAAAAAAAAAAGAGAGAGAAAGAGAGACTATTACAATAGATTGAAAACGTAAGACCCAACTATTTGTTGTTTACAAGAAACCCACTTTAAATATAAAGACACAAACAGGTTAAAAATAAAGACCTACAGAAATACATCTTGTTAGCACTAATCAAAAAACAGCCAGAATAGCTATATTAAGTTCAGACAGAGCCAATTTGAGACCAAGAGAAATTGTCAAGGATACAGAGGGGCATTTACATTATGGTTATGGAGTCAATTCTCCAAGAAGACACAACAGTCTTTACTGTGTATCTACCTAACAATAGAGCATCAAAAAGTACAAGGCAAACTGCAAGGAGGGATAGGGAAATCCATTCTTTGGTTGGAGACTTCAACATCCTCTACCAGAAACAGACAGATACAGGAAGCAGAAAGTCACTAGGGATACATTTGAACTCAACAGCACCAGCAATCACTTGGTTGTCATTACTTCATCCAACAACAACAGAATACGTAGCCTACTCAAGCTCACATTGAACATTCACCGAGAGAGACCAAATTCAGGGCCACACAACACAACTTAAATTTAAAATGATAGAAATCACACAAAGTATGTTCTCAGTGCACAGTGGATTTAAACCAGAAGTCAATAACAGAGAGATAGCTGGAAAATCAAACTACTTGGAAATAAAACAACATATTCTAAATAATACATAGGTCAAAGAAGAAGCCTCAAGAGAAAGTAAAAATATTTTGAAGTAAGTGAAAATTAGAATGCAACTTAAAATTTATGTGGCAAAGAAAAACAGTTCTTAGAAAGGGAAATTTATAGCATTGAATGCATATATCAGAAAATAAGAAAGATCCAAAATAAATACTACATACTTCCATTTTAGGAAACTAGGGAAATGAGAGCAAAATAAATCCCAAGGGAACAAAAGAAAATAAATAAAAATTAGAGCAGAAAGGAATGAAATTGATAGAGAAAATCAACAAAACTAGAAGTTGATTCTTTGAAAAGATCAATAAAATTGGTAAATCTCTAGCCAGGCTAACCAAGAAAAAAAGAGAGACAACACAAATTACTTATACCATAAATGAAAGAGAGCAATTACTACTGATCTCATGGACATTAAAAGAATAACACAGGGATATTTTGAACAAATTTTTGCTCATAAATTTGATAACATAGATGAAATTATTCCTTAAAAGACACAATCTAACAAAACTCACACAAGGAGAAATAGATAATCTGAATTGGTCTATATCCATTAAAGAAACAGAATCAGCAATTAGTGACCTTCCAAAACAGAAAGCACCAGGTCCAGATAGTTTCACAGATTAATTCTATCACACACTTAAGGGAAAAAAATTATACCAATTTCTACAATCTCCTCCAGAAAGTAGAGGTAGAAAGAACACTTCCTAACTCATTCTATGAGGCCAGTATTACCCTAATATCAAAAACAGACAAAGACATTACAAGAAATGAACATTTCTGACCAGTATTGCTCATGAACATAATGCAAAAATCCTTAACAAAATATTAGCAAATTGAATCCAGCAAGGTATGTACAAAGAAGTATACACCATGGCTAAGGGGGTTTTATTCCAGGCATACAAGTTTGGTTTAACATTCAGAAATCAATTAATGAATTCATCACACAAACAGGCTAAAGAAGGAAAATCATATAATCATACCAATAGATCCATAAAAAGAATTTGATGAAAACCAACACACATTTGTGATAAAAATTCTTAGCAAACTAGGCATAGAGGGGAACTTCTTTGATTTGGTAAAGACCATCTACAAAAACTTACAACTAATATCCTACTGAATGGTGAGAAACCAAGACAAGGATATTTGCTCTCACCTCTCCTATTCAACATTGTAAGTTGAATGCAAAGTCCTAGCTAATGTATTAAGATATGGAAATTAAAGTTATACATATTGAGAAGGGATAATGGAAACTATCTTTGTATGTTGATGACACGATTGTTTATGCAGAGAATTCAAAGGATCAACAACAACCCAAAACTCCTGGAACAAATAAGCAATTATACTAGGTTTCAGGATTCAAAGTTAATATACAAACATCAAGTGCTTTGTTATATATCAGTAATGAATAATTGGAATTTAAAATTAAAAACACAAAGCAATTTACATTAGTACCCCCCCAAAAATGAAATACTTAAGTATAAGCCTAACAAAGTCTGTGTAACATCTGTATGAGAACTGCTACAAAACACTGATGAAATAAATCAAAAATGATCTAAATCAATACAGAGATATTCCATGCTCATGGATTGGAAGACCGTCTTGTTAGGATCTTAGTCTCAATTTGCTCTATAGATTGACTGCAATCCCAACCAAAATTCCAGTTAAGTTCTTCTGTGGATATCGATAAAATGATTCTAAAATTTATGGAAAGACAGAAGACTCAGATTGGCCAACACAATACTGAAGAAGGACAAATTTAGAGGACACACAGTATCCAGTTTCAAGACTTACTATAAAGCTACAGAGATCCAGGTAGTGTGGTATTGCCGAAAGAATAAACAGATCAATGAAACAACAGAGAGCCCCGAAATAGATTCACACAAATATAGTCAATTGTTCTTTGACAAAGGAGCAAAAGCAAGTAAATGGAAAAAAAATAGTCTTTTCAACAAATGGTGCTGGAACAAGTGGAGATCCAGATGAAAAAAAAAATCTACGTACAATCTTTACACTTTTCACAAATGAAATTATTGAAATTACTTTCCCAGAATAAGCCCTTTCTCTATTCCTCACAAACAGCAAATCTCCTCCTCAGCTCTTTGAGGACTCTGAGTTTTAATTATATTATTTGCTTCTTTACAGCATTACTTATCTTTCTTACTTTCTAATTATTTTCTTAAAGTGTCTGATTTTTCCCTCAACACAAAATACTATTTTCAGCATCATAAAACTAGGGTGCAAACATTAAAACTTGTAGTTAGTGTTTTCTTTATTCTGGCATTCTTTTAAAGTAACACTTCTTTTCAGTTGGAAAATGTACTCCATTGCACAGGATTTCATGTGACAGAGATAAAAGTAGCGACATCAGTAACATCATCATTTTATAAGCGAGAAAACCACAGCTCAGAGCAGAAGTGAGTTGTCACAGGTACTATAGTAGAATGGGAACTAAACCCATGATCACCAAGAACTTTCCCTGCTCCAAGGATGCTGGAGCCCAGCTGAGTTTAGTGATAATCGATACCTCAACTAATTCCAATTAAAAGGACCCACATACAATGAGAAAATTAGAAGAGAAAAACTCAAAAACATATGGAGAATAAGAGGAAAGAAAGCTAATGGAGTTACAGAAATTTGATTGAACAAATTATTTAATTCTGATTGCAGATTTTTTGCAAACAATGCCAAAAAAAGACGACTAACTCAAGGCACTGGTATTAAAAAAAATGCCAAATTGTAATTAATTGCAAATTAATTCCAAGTATAAATTTCTAAAGGTATTCACTATATTCAGAAACACGTTATCAATATTAATTAAACATTAAGTGCCTAATATGTCAAGGGCAATGCTACCTTCTTTCATATTGTCTAATTCTCCTGGTAATCTTGTAAAGTAGGTATTGTCTCTATTTTATAGGTAAAAAATCTGTGTTCTAGAGATGTTAAATGATTTTCTCAAGCTCACATGAGTAAACAACATGAGCAGAATTAAAACTCACTTTCAAGTCCAGAGCTATCTACTGTATATGAGAGCTCAACATAAGGAATATTGATGAGTGTAATGGATGGTGTGTTTAATGGCAGCTTTACACCATGGTGACTGGCTAACTGTAGGGCAAAGAAAGGATTACATTTTGATTGGTTTTATGATAGGCTGAGCACCAAGATAATTAATGTTTATATTAATAGTCATAATAGCCATCACTTCTGAGTAGCTATCACACGACTTACAGTGAGTTGGGCGGTTTAGAGCTTCCTTCTCAGTTCTCCCCTGCAATTTCACACACAAAGTATTATGATCCCCATTTTGCAAATGAAGAAACTGATGCTTAGAGTAACTAGGCGACTTGTCCAAGGTCAGACAAGTAAATATTTGAACTGAGGTTTGTTCCTCAAGGGTCCAAACTCTTTCGGATATATTTTAATTCTTTCTCAACCACAGTCAAGTGGTCGTTTTCATCCTTTCCACTTTCCCTCTTGACAGCAGGTTAAAATTGCACATGCAATTAAACATTTCTTCATTTGCTAATTGTGTGCCCAATTGCATGCTCTGGCGGAAAGCACCTACAATTAGCAAGCACTGATTAGATGCTTATGCAATTTCCAAAAGGAGTACTTTTAGTATGCGTAAAAGGAGGCCGGCTTTAAAAAAGTTGGCCTTTATTGGTGTAAGTTTTGTAGGTTTTCATGTAGAGAAAATGTCAATTCAAATACAACATGAAGCTGCATTTTCTAAAAGCATTTTAAATGCTTGCAACTGTGACAGGTCTCTATGTAAATGTTTATCATATAAAAGCATAAACCCTGACAGAAAAATATTTCTACAAGACAACAGGGAGCGCGGAAGACTAGATAAGACTGCTGAGATGACAGTAACTAGAGATGAAAAACAAAAATCTGCCCATTAGCTCCAGGAACCTGAAAAACATTCCTCATTTTCCGGTTACATTGTCATCTCTGACTAGTTTTCAGCATTTTCAAGTCAGCGATTCTAGAAGTATCCCTGTGTGTCATTAGATGTCTCAGCAGATTAGTAATGGGCTTTAGGACCTTAAACATCTAGGTCACTGGGCTGAATCCAAACCAAGTTATTAGCATTTAAAGGTCATTCCCTTGTTCAAAGTAGTCACTGAAAACTATTTTGCCCGTTTCATACACATTAAACTCTTTCATTCAGGCCAACTTGACCATTGCAGGAAATACAGATCTGGGATGAGAGTGAGTGGGAAATCTGGGAGGAGGGGTTTGAGGAAGTATATAATATGGGTCGAATTCAGTGAACTGACTCCAACATTCCAGCATTCAGGAAAGGAATATTGGGTTCATACAAAGCACCTCCTTCCACCTTCTGTTTGAAAAGAAAAGTACATGTTTTCCTCAGTGAATAAATTGCTTAGATAAAAGAAGCAAACTCAAATTCCTACTTTTATATTTATCATTATTTCTCGGTATGTTCAGAAAGAAGCTGATTACCCATGGAAATATTAAGAAGGTTGAGAAACTTGCTCTGATAAAATGGTTATCATTTGCCTGTAATTAAGGAGCAATATGCGTACATATGGTTATGCATCACATATCATGTAGGTATTAATTTAGAGTAAGTTTCCAAGACACACTAAAATGAGGAACCCATGCATTGTGTGTTTTCCAAAATCACAGCATAATCACAAGATGGTAAATTTATGGGTAATCCCTCATTTAGGAACTGTTTTATTAAAAAAAATTATTCTACAAGTTTTCAACCAGGAGGACTAATGAAATGAACTATTCACTTCACAAACTAAATTTCATTTTCTCATTTATACCCAAAATACACTGTCTCAGAGATCAGAAAAAGAAAAAAGAAGGCCTTTTTAAAAACCATATGTCATGACATAAGTCATGTGTCACTTAAGGACAGGGATATATTCGGAGAAATGTGTTAGGCAATTTCATCACTGTGCAAATATCATAGAGTGTTGACACAAACCTAGGTGGTATAGCCTACTACACATCTAGGTTATACGGTACTAATCTTATGGGACCGCTGTCGTACCTGCGGTCCCTCGTTGACCAAAACATTGTTATGTGGCACATAACACAATTACACAATTTTTGGCAAATGCTACAATCACCTTTTCCCAGTTAAGAGCAGATTCTAGCTTTAATAAGCATCAAGAACCTTGCAAATGAGGGCATTAGAAAGCCTGGAAAGTTTTCACTGATACAAAATATTTATTTCAATCTTTGGTAATTTTGATTTGAATACTCTAGAGCAACCAAACCTATTAATAACCATGTGTTGAAAAGACTTATAAATGCTGTAAACAAACGAGACTCAGCCACAGGGCATTCTGAGAGCTCCAGCTGGCCAGAAACCAGCATCACCACGCCCTGTCTCTGTGTGAACTAAATAACGGATGCTCAGTGACCAATCACCGCCTGACTTTGAAAGAAGCAACATGATTGGTTACTGATCACGAAGAGCATCTGTTACTTCCGTAGTGATTTGTGAACTGAAGAGCTAGCAGCAACGTTTGTACTTCATGCAGTTACGGTTCAGATGCTGCAGACTGAAATGTGAACCCAGTTTTTGGGAGACTGGTATTATTTAAACAGACTAAGATGAAGGAAATTCTTCTACATAGGAATTATGTAAAGAGAAGACTGCCAGTAATTACGTGAAATGAAATCCAACACCAAATTTAGTAAAGGCCTTGTGTGAATTATTTACAAAAATATCTCCCTAGAGATTAAGAAATTAACTGAAGTATTTATATCAGTTAATCAAATTTTGACTAAAATACCATTCCTCTTTCAATAGGGATCCTGTCATATGTGAAAACCTGATACTTTAATAACAGCTTATTTAAATGTCCTGCTCACTCTTTTACAAGAGAGAAAAAAGGTACACAGTATTTCTGCATGATAAACTGTAATATATTCACATAAAAGACTCCAGAAAATAATTCAAAATGTGAAATGCTTCTGATTCCCTGAAGAAACCAAATATATTCTTCAGTGTGCCTCACAACTAGGGCTTTTTATCAATTGTTTTAATAACGGCACGACTGCTCAATGTGTTATATTTCATCAGACATGCGTGGCAGTCAGTATAAAGGACAAGTCATATTTTAACTGTTGAAATCTTCTGATAAGAAAAGGAGAGTGACAGATATAATTATAAGGCAGTGACAGATAATGAAAGATTCTCATGGACGGTGGTGGCCTACGTTTAGAGCTTGAGGAACAAACGCCCCTGAAAAAATTCCTTTTTCTCCAAAGAAAATCCCTCCCTCCATCTTCTTTTCTTCTTTTCTCTTAAAATTTGCACAGGGCTCCTATCCTTGATGATCTCATGGTCAGTTACTAAGTTAGAGATAAACACATACTTAGAATACAATACAAATGTGATAATAAATGCATAAAGAATTTCATGGCAATTTGCTCCTTTTTAAGTCGTATATCTCATTTGGCTTTCAGAAGACAAGGGGGCCATTCAGATGACCATTCACAGATGAGGCATCTAAGGATCTGCAAAATGGAGTGGCTTGCTCAAGGTCACCTGCTCACCAGAGGCCAAGTCAAAAACTAAACAGTTAAGTTTTAACTTCAAGTGTATTTCCAATATACAACTGTGCCTCTTAAATTCTGGTTATAACAGGATTTTCAAGTAAAATTTCAGAAAAAACTGTTTTTGAAGATGCCAACATTTACAATTATTTTGATTTTTGAAGCATCATGTAGGCTACATGCAAAAGATAAATATAGAAAGTTTTAATAGCTAAATATCTTAGTTTTGTAAATTATAATCTGCCTACCAGTTTTATACATGTGTGCTCTAATCAGCTAATAAGGGTGATCGTTAACTGATGAAGAGCTTTGATTTCCTTCCTAGGATAATTAGAATAATCATTAATAGTCTCTTCTATCTTCATTTTTATGCCATCTCATGGTAATCTTTTCCAATTGGTTTGTGATAACATGATGGTACAATAACTGTTATAGAATTCAAGGCAGAACTTGTAGAACAATTCTTATGACTCTTGCTGTATTGTTACATAAGTTCACTGTGATTAATATCATTAAAGTAAATAGCACAGAAATTAGCAATGATTAGAGTACTATTTTAAATTAGTACCTTCCTTGTAAAGGAATTACTTCATGGCAGAGCTCGTGTCTAACAGAGTCTGTTTAACACCACATGATTTCATCTCCACTCTGGAATCAATTGTGTCTGTTTGGTGAACTCTTCTCCTTCGAACATTTTTTTTTTTTTCCTTTCGAGGAAGATTAACCCTGAGCTAACTACTGCCAGTCCTCCTCTTTTTGCTGAGGAATCCTGGCACTGAGCTAACATCCGTGCCCATCTTCCTCTATTTTATATATGGCACGCCTGCCACAGCATGGCATGCCAAGTGGTGCCATGTTCACATCCGGGATCCGAACAGGGGAACCCCGGGCCTCTAAGAAGCGGAACGAACGTGGCACTTAACCGCTGCGCAACCGGGCCGGCCCCTCCCTCAAACATTTTTAGACACAGAAATTAAGTTTCTGCACTATACCCTTTCATGAAATATAACCCTTAATTGATTATCATCGGGAAAGTCTGTGTTTAGGCAAGTATAACATTTAAAAACTTGAACATATACACATGTGCACACACCATGCCCCACTGATGTTTCTGTGGAAAGCATTTACTTGATTGCAATACAATTAAACGGACTTGACTAACCCTACCAACAACTAAATCTTGCAAAGGCAAAGGAAGCTTTTGCTTATATCTATGTCTCCCTCTTTACCCCTTCTTGTTGCATTATTATCTCCCATTGCTAAACGTTTCCTAAATTTTCACTGTGAATTTCCATTTTCATTAGTTTATAACTTCCAAAGAAAGGAAACATCTGATATCTTGACTCTAAAAAACAAACCATAAATAGCTATGCAAAAGCAAAAAGCCTAAAAATATCACAAATATATATCCATGCGGTCTAAATTCATATATTTGCATCATGTATATGCAGATCTGAAGGACTGTTTCTTGATAGACGGTGTGGCTTTAGAAAGCCAGGAACTGGAAATACTGAGTTCTAGAGATATTTCACTGTTGAAAAGTGAGAATTTTCTCAGTAAAATTATACAACTGTGATTAAAGGATAATAATAGTGATTTCTCACGTAATTCGTGTAACTCTCACAGAAAAGATGCTAGTTAGACTTGTAAACTAATGTGCTTTATAGGCAGCACACTTGGTTAAATAAATATAATCTATGTAGGATTTCATTTTTGCATTACAACATTAGAACCACGTGGGCAGCAAGGACCACTGGCACCATCTGTCCCGATGGTATGAGAGACATTGGCTTAATGTAACCTCCAAAACCTTACTCGAGAATACACTGACTGCGTCCAACGGTGGTATCTAGAAGTTCCTTCAACAACTTCCAGAAAATTAAAGGAGTTGAGTGATATTTCTTGTTAGTACTTTATATTTCTAAGTACTAGTTTGAGAAGCTAGTGTTTTGTTCTAATATACTAAGAAGTAATCCTAGGGAAAGTCATCAAGAATGAGGGGAAATGAGAATCCCTTAAAACTTACTGTCTTTTAATTTCCTTTTATACTACATCAGTGAACTGGAAAAGTGGGAAGTCTGGCCATATGAATAGAAAGAGGCCTCCAATTAATTGAAAATAATTTAAAATAGTTTTTTAAAATTTGTGGTTAGTTTTTATCCTGTATAAAGATGATAAATGCTGTTCATGTCTATAAAAACTGTTTCTTGCATATCACTACCACATTGATTTGACATTACAGAGAAGGGAATTATTTTCAAATAATGAAATTTTCATAATAATTGAATCTTATTAGGCTAGGTATCAATATTTATTTTGTTTTAATGATACTCTTTAGAAACCAATGATAAGACATATTAAAATGCATCCGGACGAAGAGAACATATCTATGAAAGAATCTTAGCAATGATGCAATTCAAACACTTGGACTTGAGGATTACGTGTGCCTTCTGTCTTGTAGAAGATCTAGCTCCCCAATAGAATGTAGGTCCTATAAATGCAGGATATCAGTCCATATTTTACTCCAGCGCCTAGCAGGTATTTATTGTCCATCAAATATTTGTTGATAACCGGAGAAGTGAATGCAAGGGCATCTGTTTGAAATTTCAGAAGACCTCGTGAAACGTGATGCACTGACCATGTGTAACATACAGATTAATTATAACAAGATTGATACTCTATTCTTGACTTCAAAGGTAGTTTTGGACTGTTGATTAAAATCCCAAGGTCAGTATTATATTAAATGTTATTCAGTATTATGTTTTAAACTGAGTAAAAGAAACATAGATTTTCTAGTACCAGTTACTACCACTGAGCGCAAGGTTTTAGAGATTTAGACTGAATGTTTTCCTCTTTAAGTTCATTTTCACATACATGAATTATGAACAATTTTTTGTATTGAGTTCATAATAGTTAACATCAATGTGAGATTTCAGTTGTACATTGTTTCTTGACTGTCACCACATAAGTGCTCCCCGTCATCCCCTGTGCCCACCCCCTTCCCCTGGTAACCACTGAAATGTTTTCTTTGTCCAAGTACTTGTTTGTAGTTCACATATGAGTGAAATCATTTGGTGTTTGTCTTTCTCAGTCTGACCTATTTCGCTTAGCATCATTCCCTCTAGGTCCTTCCATGTTATTGCAAATGGGATGAATTTGTCTTTTTTTCTGGCTGAGTAGTATTCTATTGTATTATACACAACATCTTCTTTATTCAATCATCAGTCGATGGGCACTTGGGTTGCTTCCGTGTCTTGACTATTGTGAATAATGCTGCAATGAACATAGAGGGGCATATGTTACTTTGGATTGTTGATTTCACATTGTTTGGGTAGATACCCAGTAGTGGGATAGCTGGGTCATATGGTAGTCTATTTTTGGTTTTCTGAGGAATCTCCATACTGTTTTCCATAGTGTCTGCACCAGTTTGCATTCCCACTAGGAGTGTGTGAGGGTTCCCTTCTCTTCACATCCTCTCCGATATTTGTTATTTTTAGTCTTAGTGATTACAGCCATTTTAACAGGCATAAGCTGGTATCTTAGTGTAGTTTTGATTTGCATTTCCCTGATGAGTAGTGATGTTGAACATCTTTTCATGTATTTATTGGCCATCTGTATATCTTCTTTGGAAAAATGTCTGTTCATCCTCTCTGCCTACTTTTTGATCGGGTTGTTTGCTTTCCTATTGATGAACAATTCTTTTTAATTGACAGATAATTATTTCTAAGTTTAATAGAAGATATACCAGTAAGTGAAGTGTATATACGCATCTCTTAGATGTCAAAAACTTTTTTTTTCTAATACACAGCCAGAAGTATTCCTTAAATAGTCTCTTTTATCTCATGACAGAATAATTACTCCTTCCCGCATTGTTATTACCACCCAGATTTTTTTCATTCATATGGTCTTTATCCATTGCCTATTAGGTGCCAAACAGTGTTCTGGGTGATAGTAGAAATGCAGAGGTAAATCTGGGATGGATTCTTTCCTCAGGATATTAACATAAGTTATAGCCAAGGGAGGCAGTGTTTTTCATGTTCTCCACTCTTTCATCACAACACATCAACCAGTCTCCACCAGCTTGACCAGAAAGATCAACCAAACCCCTAATGATGCATTATCTTCCTATATGTTCGTGTAAAACCATGTTCTATTCAGTAATCTGAGATGCATCTTGTTAATTGTGGCGTTTCAAAACCCCTGGCAATCATAGGCATGTTCTTTATATAGGCATGTCACAGGTTTTACATATCCTTGGTTCTTTTGTAAGAAATAAGGTGGCACAATACTGTGCTATCATTTGAAATAGGCGTGATATAAGATTGCTGTAAGTTAGTGATTAAGAATGTTGTTATGTTTTTATTGTCAATTTATTTGGGTTTGAGACCTTGTTTCTCCCCTATCTAGCTGTATGGTCCCTGTACCTTAGTTTCTTCCTCTTTTGAATGTTGAGAATAGTCTTACCTTTAATTTTGTTTTATTTTTATGAGTATTAAATTTTGTTTTATTTTGTATTAAAGTGCTCAATATTAACTATTACTTAGTATGATAGAGATCTTAGAATGATCCTTGGGGATCATAATTTTAGTGACTTTGTCATTACACTGATGTAACATTTTAAAATTTAAAAAACTCTTTAGCATATATTACCTAATTTGCACAGTGCAAAAATAAAATCCCTTACTTACTGCTATAGAGTCATGCACTAACCAACGCCATGGGGTGCCATTCACTAGACTACAGTATGAATGGTAACTTCTGGAGCTGGGTAGCCTGATTCTCTAAAAATAACTCTATGGGACCATCTGTATCTTTTTTTTGTGAAATGAGGTTATGTGATCAGCAAGTGACAAAGGAGTTAAATGATTTGTACAAGGTCATATAGTCAATAACTTGCAGAGCCGGGGAATCCTACAGCTCTTCGTTTCATGCTAAATTTATTGCTCAAAGTTGTTTCAGGGGCATCTCATTCCATCGTAGTGGCCTTGCCGTTGTAAAAACACTAAAACTCATCATTTTTAGTTTATTTGGCCCACACAACTTACCTTTCACTAGCCACATATGCCACACTATTGAGTAGTACAAGGATTTACAGCAGTCTAAAATAGCCAAATAAGTTTTTAATTTAAAGATACATAGTTTCAATGGATGCTGATTTTGATTTCAACCTGTGTTTTTCTTTTATATAAATACACTTGAAAAAGTGTCATACATAGCCGTTTCTAAGTAAACATAGGAATATCATCATTTAATAAAATTCAATTTATGTTACTGCTTTGCTCTCATTTTGCTCAAGGATAACAGCAGTTCTTAAGGTTGCCCTTTGCCCTCAGACTGTCCCATGTGAATTTTTCAACTAGTCCATGAATTAGTCTTACATTTTGGTATATAGTATGGTGTCCGACATCCCCATCCCAGGGAAGCAAAGCATAGGACAACAGGTTCAGGGTAAAGTTTGGTACCATTGAAGTTGACACCAGCTCAGAAATGAATGGTGGATCCAAGAGTCTGCAATGGAAGGGAGTGAACTGACTGACTTATCTTCTGGAGAGCCGGGCAGAGACAGCCAGTGCCAGGGAGGCAAGAGACAGTGTTCCCAAGGTGAGCAAGAAGTTTTGAACTGGATGGTGGAAGAAGGAGCTTAGAAAAGTTCCCTGGGTTGAATGAGACGTCACAGCTGCTGTGACTATTTAAAGGATGCCAGGGGTCTCGAGAGAAGGGAAGGAGTCATTAAGAGCACCAATCCTGCAAAGGCACAGGCAGTGTTCATACATATGTCAACTGTACAGTGTATATCTTATGAGCATGCATTTTATATAACTTGTATTATATGGCACATGTGATACACTTTAATGTCTCATCAATAGAAGAAGAATTCCACCCATTATCCTCAGGTATTTTTTAAACTGTAAATAAACTCCTTGAATATGATACATGGTCCACATATTGTAACACATAAGAATGACCGACATACACCAAATGCAAAGTAAATTATTTGCATACTTCCTTGCTTTTGTAGCCTGTCCAAAGTAATTCAAATGATTTGGAAAGTAATTAATGTCACATCTAGTATGACACACTGCAGAATGTCTAATGTGTGTTTTACTGGACTTTGAGTTTCACTAGTTCCCAGGGCTTCTGAGAGCTCCAAGTATAGTGTTGAAGGCTGAAAGGGAGATAATCTATGGAGAAATTCCAAAATTATCTGATAGTCTGACAGTTCTATTAAGCAGTATGCTAAGGAACACGGATCCCCCCAAAATAGTTTAGGTGAAGAAAAGAAATATTGTATAGTTATTATAATATTATAACAAATACCATGTATATTTATTTTTTTATACACACAGAGACAGTGGAGAGAGATTAACATGAGGGTGAGTAGCATAGCATTTCTGCCATTTTAGCAAATTACTTAATCTCACCAACATAGAATGTTTTAATAATAATTAGGATAATAATGTCTACCTATAAATTATTATCAGGATTAAATAATCTAGTGTATGGAACATATCTGGCACAAAGAAAGGTCTTAAAATGTTCATTTTTCTCCCCTCTTTCCTTATAATCTACTGTGTGTCTTCTTGGCAATGCAAAAATCTTTGCTCTGAAATGTCTTTTGGCCAAAACCATTTTTTTTTCTGAGTATATTTGCTATAACTTTAACAGCACTTTTATCCAAGACACTTAGAATTAGTCCTTTAGCTTAAGGTTTCTCTGTGATTTGTACTGCTTGAAAAAAGAGAACTTTCCTCTTCTCTGGTTTATGTAGTTTGCTATCTTTCTTGCGGTGTTATGCTTGCAACACAGGGATAAAGACAACTCATGTGAAATTACTAAAAATGTGTATTAAGTATCGGAGCTATAGACTAGCATTCAGTCCATAATCATGTTTTGGTTGTCATCTATATAACAAACCACTGACAAGACCTGCTAACATAGTCCTTACCATAAATGCTCCCAAAACTCTTAGTCTGATATATCCTTTGTTGGATGCAAGTTATCTTATCCTGGGTTTATCACTTTATAGTGAGAATTTCCTGGATGAGAGAGTTTTTGCTCTTTAAGTCAGTGCATACACATATATATAATGTGCATACATATTATCTTTCATAGTGAGGAAACTAGGTGAGAACTCTAATAAAAAATTTGATATAGGGGCTGGCGCCATGGCACTAGTGGTTAAGTTCGGTGAGCTCTGCTTCAGCAGCCTGGGTTCACAGGTTTGGATCCCGGGACATACCTAAACCATTCATTAGCCATGCTGAGGTGGCAACCCACGTACAAAACAGAGGAAGATTGGCACAAATGTTAGCTCAGGGCTAGTCTTCCTCAGGCAAACAAAGAGGAAGATTAGCTCAGGGTGAATCTTCCTCACAAAAAAGAAAAGAAAAAAATTTGATATAGAGAATTTGTAAGATTAATCACGTACATGAATTCACTTTCTCATTTCACAAAGCATCATTTTTATTGTCTTGTTCTACAGTGAGTAATGGTGCTGTGACTTAAAACATCAAAGTCATCGTATATGATTATGCAGCTTATACATGCACTTTTGTGTTTTCAACCTGAGAGAACTTTGGGTGGTTTTATCTGGAAGAGAAGGATATATAATATTCAGTATTGTGAGGTGCTATGCGGAAGCTTTGGATACAGACAATGAACTAGAAAGCCAGATATTACAGTGGGAGAGGGGAAGGAAACACTCGGAGCCCCTCGTTTCTAGATATAACACAGTAGCATATGTCTCTATGACTTTTAGCAAAGCATTTAAACTTTCAGAGCCTCCACATTCTCATATGTGAAGTAGGAATAGCAAAAATTTTTTTGCCAACCTAAGATCTGAGTTGAGCGTCAGATGAAAAACAGATATGAAAGCACTTTGTAAACCATATTTCAATATATGCAAACAAAATATTTACTATGCGTTTGATATGGCTAGGTCCTGAGAAGTTAGAAAACTAAGATGTCATCAGAGGGACTGATGAAAGTCTAGCCAAGCTTGACAAAAGGTCGTGACCCAAAAGAAGCCCTTGGAAGAGAGCAGGACAGTGAAGGCTGAGCAAGATGTCTAGGACGCTAACAAACAAAGACACACCCTGAAATAGATAGAGAGAAAGAAAACCTAACACACTAAAATCTAACAATCAACCTGTGGCTATAAAGTGTCATCTCTGGGCAAAACTCCATGTGAAACTTCCCAAATTAACTTGTCCTATTATTCCAACAATATGTCTGCTTCAAAATAAGCAAGGAAATATAGAAAGGACAAAATTGTAGTAAAATTGTGTTTATACATTGTTTAATTCTCAGTACTACATGTGTGGGGGAAAAAAGAACAAATATGAAAATTAGGAGTTCACCAATTTATGTAATTTTCTGCCTCAACAGATACTGAAGGATTTTGTAAGTTCATTTAACATAAACTTTACTTGGATATTTAATTTAATGAATTTTTACAATTGTTATTTCATATATCAATACTGCAACCAGTGACCTTGAGAAATTAATGAAGTAAATTTTTCCTTGAGTTTAAAAGAAACCCCATCAGTAGTTTAAATTATTTACACAAATTAAAGTTCTTCACATGAAGTGAAAATTGTCTATTTGCATACAGAAAAAAATTTTCTTTGGTCTTAAATTAACATTACTTTACACATGAAGACCAATGACAAGTAATATCATACCTAAATTTGCTTATCTGCACAATTAATTATTACACGTAAAATAATTGTAGATTAAAAAAATCAAAATTTCTGGTAAACTCTAGAAACACAATATATATCATAAACAAAATTATGAGATTTGAAATAAATTTGTTTTTTTATACTTATAGATAATATTTGTGTTTGTACAAGATTTGGGTACACAATAAATGTGTAGCTTCTTAAAATTTGATAGAAACCTATGGAGATAATGAATCCTACTGTTTCCCCATAGTTCTAATCAACTTATTTCTAACTTATGTCTTTCTTCTGAGTATGCACTGAGGGAGGCAAAAAGGCCAATAATTAGTTAAAACTGTTATGCAGTTGAGAGAAATGACAATGAGCATTGATTGTCTCCAACTTGTGACTGCAAAATTCATGACATTTTGCAATCAAGATTAGTCAACCAGTAACCTAAAGTGTCTGATTTACATGTTCTATAAATGAAGGAAATATAAACAACATGTTTCTAGAAATAGGTCAGGTTGACTAGCTGGTTGGAAGTACTGATACTTTGTAAACACACTGTGCACATACAAACACAAGCCAGGGGTAGGGAGGAAGAAAGACATTTCGTTTAATTACTCTGCAGGTTAGTGGAAGAAAAATATTTTTTTCGTTGAACATTATTACATTCTGAAAATATGTACACTAAGATAGGAGAGTAGAGGGAACGAACGTGTAGAGGTCCTAGTATTTTTCTGGTATGTGGTAGGTTTTTAGGTATATAATATAATAGTAGGAAAAGAAACCAAGATGTATAAGTTCTCAAAGACAAGTTTTTAGCATCTACAGTAAGAATAGTAGGGAGAATTGAAAAGAAACAGGTTGCACCCCTTTCTATTCTATAAAACCATATATTCTGCAAAATCACATATAAAATATAGCTTTAGGGCATAATGGACCATTATTTACCTGTATAATAGTAACTATGGATTTAGTAACTATTACATTATTTTTTTAATGAAGTTGAACATAGAAAACAGAAGTGTGGAACAACATAAGATTTAGGCTTGGGGGTGGGACAGGGGAACATTTTCTCAAAAACCATGAACAAAATTTTGAGAAGAATTTTAATAATAAGGGAAATCACAGTATTCTTCAGTATTGCTGGGAACAAAACTAAGCATTCAGCACAATTCAATTTTTACTCTCTGTGCACACACATAGAAAATATATTTTACATGTGAATGTTTTGTATATGGTATATTTATACGCATGAATTTAATAAAGCATCAGCAACATTTGTAAACATTAAAATATTAATTATAATTTAGAAACTTAAAATAACAATTATATTGACTGTCTTCTCTTTCCTCTTTAATCCCAGCATCCCTCACCTCTCCTAATCCCCAAAATGCACAACTTAACCATACAGACAGTTCCAAAGTCCTCTGAACATGCCATGGCTTTACGTATGTTGTACCCTCTTTTACTTCTCTCCAATACTCAATCACCTTTTCTGTAAAACTTTCTGTGGCCCCCGAGTCACAATTAATTACCCCTGCTCTCTGATCCCTTAGCGCTCTATTGACACTGCCACTAGGATTATTTTACGATGTTCAAATGTTGTAGCATTTTGAAATTAGGAGATCTAGCTTCTTAAAGGGCTAGTATCAAATTGTGATCAACTATTCTTCATATTCACCTCACTAGCTTTCACATGAGGTCCCACAAACAATCCATGTCAATTCCACCTGCCTTATGACACCTTCATCCAATTTCAACAAAATAATAAGTACAGTGAACTCACATGAGAATGCCTTTGTTTGCACTATGAGTGTTATCTTCACAGCACGTCCCTGATCAATATGACTATAATTGCTGTGGCTTTGCTACATGTTGCATTATTATCATTTGTGTACTATGTAAAAGAAAATAGATGGTTTCAATAAATTATAATCTCAGGGATGCACTTACAGATAACCTTACTATGTAAAAGAAAATAGATGGTTTCAATAAATTATAATCTCAGGGATGCACTTACAGAAAACCTCACCTCATAAAGCCAACTAATGTGAGCTCTATGACATGAGAGTGGGCTTGAATCTTTTGTATTTTCCCATAAAATGGACTAACAACAGTTGAGGTGAAAGAGTAAAATGGCTCCTGAGAATGTGGAGTAAGAGCAGGATTAAGAAAATCCATTCTTCCTTTTTTCTTTCAAGAGTTCTCCAGTTGCTGTGATCAATATTATAAAGGTTTTCCATTTTGTGACAACACTCCCCTCCACTCAGCTGTTAAGAAAAAATAAGTAGAGAAGCCGACAGTCCACATATTGACATAGTCTGAAAAACAAGATTTGGCTTTAGTTTTCTGGGGAGGTATTGTTTGCTTTCTGTTGTTTGCAGCTTTTGATCCATTTTTCTTTATTTTCTTCTGCATACATAATATATAGTTATACAATTTAGACAACTAGGGTTTGAATCTTGATTCTATGGCTCACAAACTGGCTGCCTATGCAAAAAATTACTTGATCTCTTTGTGCCTCAGTTCTTCATTTACAAATGGTCAGTCATAACAATAATACCTATCTCCAAGGACTGAGGGGTGTATATTTATGACTTAATTATGACAGTTAAATCTGTTAATATTGGGAAGTGTTTCTTAGAATGGTGTCTGGCACATAATAGGTGCTACATACATATGTGTCTTAAAAATAAATGGATCACGGTATATTTATTCTATACAACCAAAAAATGGAGAATATTTCTTTTAGATATTATTTTTTGCACTGCAAGCGAAAAAAAAAATCCTTAAAAATGTCTTAGAAGAAATTTGGGATATAAATAAGAATAAAGATTTAAACAGGAAAATCCTATCAACTTATGTGAATTAATGTTACTGCTTTTCTTGGGAACACAGGCAAAAGTGGAAACAAGGAAGAAGGGAAAGAGAGATTGACCAAGAGTGAAAAAGGAAAAGTGGAAAGAAAGAATGACAGAGGGAAGGAGGAAGGGAGGAAAGGAGGGAGGGAAAGAGGGAGGGGGAGGGAAAGAGGAAGGGAGAGGGAGGAAGGAAGGAAGGAAGGAAAGAGGAAGGAAAGAAGACAGGGAAGAAGAAAAGGAGGAAGGGAAGGAGAAAAGGAGGAAGGAATGAGGGAAGGGAGGAAGGAATGAGGGAAGGGAGGAAGGAAGCAAGGAAAGGAGGGAGGTGGGGTTGGAGGGAGGGAGGAAGGGAGGTTAGCAGAAAGGAAGACTTTAATATATGTGAAGAAAAAATAGTCTTGAATCAATAACTTTAAATTGGCTTAGAAGATAAAGCCAAGACTACTGAATCTGGCATTTTAGACCATATATTACCTTAACGTTTTATGTATGCACTTATAAATAATAGCTAGAGATTTCTGAACAATTAACGTTTATCATGATCCTCATTAATTTCTTTTCACGTGTTTCCATTTGTACTTTATAAAAACCCATGAAGCAGAGATGCTTGTTGTGCTCATCTTTTAGAAAAAGAACACGAAAACTTTGAGCAGTAAGATAGCATGCTCAAAGTCATAGACAACTAGCGAGTGATGGAGAAAGTGTTTCAAGACAGGTGTATGTAGAGCCAAATCGTTTTCTTGACGTTTGTTACCTCCTCAATGCAATCAAACTGTGTTTACCAATCTCCAAAGTGGAACTTCTGTTAGAATAAGTTCAGCATCTCTTTAGCAAACTTCAGTTGACTTCAAATCTATTTCCATCCCATCTCCTACCTCATTTTTTTTTGTGCTGAAATAATTTTCTCCTACTTCGCCAAAAGTGTATATCCAATGTTTTCCTTGAGGCCTAGTTCAAGCTTTTCTTCTTCATGAAATCTGCTCCGAAAGCCCTATGTTAAGTTATGCTAAGTTTATAGTCTCTCTCTCATAAATGCCCCCTCTGTTATATTGTTTCACAATACTCTTTAATATTCCTGTAGTATACCATTTAGCTCTCCAGTTTTATTTAAATTTCATGAGGGTAAAACCCATATTTTCCAGACCCCTTTCCTGGAGGCACAGGGGGCGCTGGACCATCCTGGAATGTGTTTGTCCAGTGGGGTGAGCAGGATATCCCTTTTCCGAGAGGATATGGAGAAGGGGGTGCCCTGGGAGATAGGTCCTACCACTGGACGCTATCTCCACCAGAGCTGAAGATGTCATCCAACCTGTCACTTATTAAAAGAGATGGGCACACAGACAAAGCTGCATTGAAAGCCAGAAAGGAGGCATTTAGCAAATTTAAAAAAAATTATCGAGGTGGTACCTTGGATTGGATCCTGGAACAGAAAGAAGATATGAATGGGAAAATTGGTGAAATTCAAATAAAGTCCAGAGTTTAGTTAATAGTAACGCGCAAATGTCAAGCAGGCTGCACGGGGAAGGAGACACAAGGGACTCTCAGGGCACATTTTAAGCTGGGGCAATAGCAGATACCTTTTGTATCCCCTGCGGTGTCTGATTTGGTTGCAGTACAGAATAGATACATACTGCAAAGCTTTTTATATCAAAACATACTTTTATCTGTTTAATAAAGAAAACAGGAAGTTCCTATTTTGCTTCTGGTATAACTGTTATACAAAGAATGTGAATATTTCTATCATATATTTTAAACTTACCATTATGTACGATGTATTATGATTGAACTTTGTTTAAAATCAAAATGAACATTGTAATGAGAAAAATTTACAGATAAATGATTTTGAAAACAGAATGGATGGCTTACAAATTACTGGAAATAACGTAAACCAGAAGAATTCAATGAAAGCCCATAAAGGATTCTGAAGTGAAAGTTACAAAATATAAAAAGCAATGAGGGTCATTTGAATATCAAAGAGACTATGCATGAATCTATGATTCTGAACTAATGTAAGAAGAAAAAATACTTTCCTAAAATTTACATCGTTTAATGGAAAAAAATTAAGAAGTAAATCAACCAGGAAGAATTTTGATAAGAAAAAAAATTACTGAGCAATAGGCAGTAACCAAAACCATAATGATAGTTTTAAGTGGAAAATTACATTCATTGCTTTAATACATTCAGATTGCAAAAATAAAATAAAGGCTGAATAAAAAATAGTGGCCCTATCAGTATAGGAACAAGATGATACAAAAACAAATGATTCTACCAGAAATATGAGGTTGAAATTGCACATGTTAAAAATATGTGTTATCAACAGGTTATTGTTTAATGATTTTATTAAGACTCCAATACTGCAGTACACTGTATCTACTTGAGAAGTCCTAAACTATGGCCTTCACTCTTATGGAACTTGTAATATTTTTGGGTGTAGCAATATGACTGGCAACGTCAGCGATGGCCATTGTGTCCAAAGAGGAGCCGAACTATTGCCTCGTCCCACATGCCCTTTTGGGATGTGACATTGCCATCCTTCCCATCAAGGCAGGAGTCTCTCGTCCACTTCCCCCCACCTTTAATCTGCACTGGCCCATGACTCACTTTGGCCAGGAGAAGGCAGCAGACGCAGATGTGGTGCTGAGTGGTTTACAGGCCTGAGCCCGAGAAAACCCTGCAGCTTCCATTGACTCCCTCTTGGAGCTCTGTTTTCATTCATGGATGAGACGATTGTTTATGTAGAATATCCCAAAGAATCAACAACAACAAAAAAACCTCCTGGATCTAATAAAAACTATTTATTTTTTTGAGGAAGATTAGCCCTGAGCTAACTACTGCCAATCTTCCTCTTTTTGCTGAGGAAGACTGGCCCTGAGCTAACATCCATGCCCATCTTCCGCTACTTTATATGTGGGACGCCTACCACAGCATGATGTGCCAAGCGGTGCCATGCCCACACCCGGGATCTGAACTGGCGAACCCCAGGCCACCGAGAAGTGGAATGTGTGCACTTAACCGCTGTGCCGCCGGGCTGGACCCTAAACTAATTTTTATATATGTGTAAGAATAAAGGAAAAAGGAAAGCAGTGTGGGATGTTTCAATTAAGAGGTTTGCAGGAGAAGAGGACACGATAAGGGCTTCGGAATGGTTAGGTTTGATCAGGAGGGGAGAGAAAAGCCCTGGGGAGGGCATGCAATGCGGAGAGAACGTCAAATGGAAATGAGAACACCATATCTGTACAAATGTGAAAGTATTTAGACTGAAATGGACGGAGAAATATAGAGCTAAATTATGGCTATACTTATTTTTACTCTAGTTTAGACATTGTCCTAAGGCTGTGTGTGAATTATTTAACTTATTCATCACAAGAATTATATAAACTCTGAATTATTGCAAGCCCACTTTGCAGATGGGGAAGTTGGAGCTTAGAAAGCACTCTCTTCAAAACTAATGTAGCTCCAAATTATAACCCCAGATTATGGTTGAGGCGTTACCCAAGCACTAGTAGAGAATACATTTTCAGTTTGATTTTTACGGGGTTGCCTTTGTGTAAGTGTGTGAGAGAGAGACAGAGACAAGAGACAGACACACAGACACACACACAGAACTCATGGGGAGATCTTTGTTTAGAGGAAGAGTGTGCTAGCAAAGATAGAGGCTAAAATTAGCCCTCCTCTTCTTCTCATTCCTATGCTAGTCTAGGTAAATGTACCTTGACATCACTTGAGGGGTCTTGAAAAATCCCAGTGTCACTAAGGGTGGCCTCCATTAGAAGGGCAGACAAACAAACTCATTGTCTAAGGAAAGGAGAAAATAACCAGTTCCTTTGGGTTTTGAAGGTTTATAAAGAAAAACTGCTTAATCCCAAAGAGGACTTCTCTGTCAGGAAGAGCTGGGAGTTTTGTGTTTGTGAATTGGGGGAGCTGAGTGCTAAGAGTTGCCACAGTTGGACAGCAGAAGTAATGAATATCTAATTAATTCATAATAAAGGAGTAGAGTCGCCTTCTCTCCAAACTCCAGCCTCTGAGTGAGGCTTCATCTTAGTGACGGTCTGTCAGAGAGGGCAGGGCAAGCCCTCAGTGATTGCCAGTACAGGAATGGGAGCTACGACTGTGGTGGGACAGACAGACCCAAAGCCCCTCTGGCTTGGACTGTGCAAATCCTGGTGTTTTTGCATAAATCAGAGTGATAGGGTCAAGATAGACAGCTGGAATTCCCTATTAATAAGATAAGACATGTGAGAGTACAGGCTGTTAAGAGGATGACATTAAAACGAGCTGCTTATATTCACATACTGAGTTTGTGGAGCGGGTTTTATCTGTTTTATTATGAAATAAAGCAGTAAAGGTATAATCCTTGATCACAACATGTCTGTGGGCCTATATAAGTAGGGCAGGAGATTTTCACATTTCCTTTGCCAGACTTCACATACCTAGACGTGAGAGTTTTGTCTGGTCCTCTGGGTCTCAAGCCTAGGAATATCTCTGGCTGTTTTTCATGGACATAGAAACATGGTCCATGCCGTAGGCTGGTACGAATCGAGGCAGGATCATCAAAGTACACCCAGACGTCAGCCTTCAGTTTCCTCCACAGGCTACTACTTCCATAAATGATAGTCAAAGGGGGGGTTTGTTCCAAGAGTCCTCTTCCTGAAGATTTGAGAACCCCTGGGCTGAGTAGCACGTAACCCATTCCATGTCCTTAGCACATGCTGCCTGTGGAAAAGGAAAGGCCTGCAATTTCTAGTTCCTCAGAAGGAATGTACTTGGTCTAATAGCATCTGGTTCTTCCTAAAATATTGCATAACCTTTTAAAAAAAGACAAAACTACATTGAACAAATGCACAGACTAAAGCATCAAAAGGGACAGAGTGCCTTTATTTTGATTCCTTTAAGGGACCTGTTGCAGATTGAATTATCTTTGAAGAATGCATGAATATACGCTCTTTAAAGATTACAAAATTTGATTGCTCTCCAGAAAGTTTGAAAGACAAGAACTACCAAAAAGCTATGTTCACTCCTTTTTGTCCCTGAGATTGCCTACGAAAGAACATGAAAAAGCAGTTGAGTTAGAACAAAATTGTGAAAATGCTTTGAAAAATATTGTAATTCTGGTATTAGAGTTTAAATGAAAAGGCTGAGATCATTTTTAATGTATGGTATTGATTTTCCTTCAACTCCTTTAAATACCTAGTTCTAAGATGGGAGAGGCTAACCTGGCCTTTCCATCTCTCTCCAGCATTCACACATGGTCCACACACCTCACTGCTGCTCTGGGAGGGTTCTTGGATATCTTCAGGTTGGTCCAAAACCCAAATCACCAAACACTGAGAATATTTTAAAGCACATTTTCCAGAGAAGATGTTCATATACCCTTAAGAGAACACATGAAATCCTCAGCAAATGCAGATCTGTTTTTGGCATGTGATTGCTTACACACGATTGATATGCTAACTGAATTATCCTCAAATAGATATGCCTCTTAGGAGCTCCTCTTCCCTGAACATTATTTAATCCCTGGTCTACAGTAAAGGGGAATGAAGACTGAGTAAACAAGCCTGAAATCTAATAGGTTCTTTTTAGGTCTATGTCAAAACAACTACAGCAAAACTGCTATGTCCAAGTGATTGGAACATGCTAATGGAGAGTGTGGGATATTGAAGATCTATGCTTACTGCCTCTTCTTCAACCTGCCTCTACATGGTTGATTTCAAGACCTTGAGAACAAAGCCACTGTGCTAATAGTGGGGTTAAGATGAACATTTCCTTATAGCTCCTGGCCTAATTTCATTACCTATTATAGGCATGATTAATCCTTATACCTCTTAATTTTTCCTGTATCTTTTGAAATATTTTCTCAAGAAAGTATCATCCTATCAATTCACCTGATATTTATAGAATACCCAGCAACAGAAAAATATACTCTTTCAAGTATATATGGAACATTCACAAAGATAGACCATATTCTGAGCCATAAAACACATTTTAACAAGTTTAAACTAATTGAAATTATACAATGTAATCTCTCCAACAATGAAATAAAATTAAACCAGAAATCAATAACAAAAAAAAATCTAAAATACTCCAAAATATTTAAAAGTTAAAACTCACAGATTCCTAAATAAACCCTGGGCCAAAGAGGCAGTTGCAGAGAAATTATAATTAGAAATCAATAAAATTTAAAACAGATTGAAAAATTGAGAAAATAAGTGAAACCAAAAGCTGGTTCTTTGTAATTATCAATAATGATGATAAACTAGAAAATAGAAAAGGAAGAAAACCTTTCCAACTCATTTTATTAGCCAATATTACCCTAGAGCAAAACTTGTCAAGAAATTATATAAAAGAAAATTACAGACCAATATACTTCATGAATATGGCACGAAATCCTTACAAATATTTACAAGTCATATCCACCAACACATAAAATAATGGTATATCACACCAAGTGGGGCTTATTCCAGGAATACTGAGTTGATTTGATATTCAAAAATCAATTTGCTTCACTGTATCAACAAACTAAGAAGAAAAAGTATATGATCATCTTAATACATACAGGAAAAGCATTTGACAAAATCCAACATTCACTCATAACAAAAATTCCTAGCAAACTAGTAGTAGAAGGACCTTCCTCAACTTGATAAATGGTCTCTACAGAAAGCCTACAAAGAACATTCCACTTCAAAGACAAAGAGGGAGACTTTGCCCCTAAGACTGGGAACAAGGCAAGGCGGTTTGTGGGAGGTCCTAATCAGGGCAGTAAAGCAGGCAAAAATAAATGAATGAGCCAATAAATAAATGCATGCAGATAGGAAAGGAAAAAATAAAACTGTCTTTATTTGCAGGAGACCTGAAGGTCTAAGTGGACAATCCCAAAGAATTTTCAGAAAAGCTATTCTAACTGGTAAGTGCATTTAGCAAGCTCGCAGGATGCGGTACACAAAAATCATTGTATTCCTTTACTTTAAATCAACAATTTGGAATTGAAATTAAGAAAAAACAGTATCATTTAAAATAGCAACCAAAAACAAGACAGAGTTGACAAAATATATGCAATTATGTATACTTAACAAAATACAAAACATTGAAGAGAAGAATAAGAAAGCCTAAATAAATGATGCTACATAACATGTTCTTGGATCAGAAGACTCAGTCTTGTTAGAATGTCAGTTCTTCTCCAAATTGAACTATAGATTCAATGCAATCTAAAAATCATCCCAGCATAGTTTTTGGTAGAATTTGGCAGACTGGTTCTAAACTTTAAATACAAAAGTAAAGGACCAAGAATGGACAACACAGGGGCTGGCCCCGTGGCCGAGTGGTTAAGTTCACGCGCTCCGCTGCAGGCGGCCCAGTGTTTCGTTGGTTCGAATCCTGGGTGCGGACATGGCACTGCTCATCAAACCACGCTGAGGCAGCGTCCCACATGCCACAACTAGAAGGACCCACAACGAAGAATATACAACTATGTACTGGGGCTTAGGGGAGAAAAAGGAAAAAAAATAAAATAAAATCTTAAAAAAAAAAAAAAAGAATGGACAACACAATTTTTAGAAAGAAAAACAAAGAAAGAGGAATCATACCATCTGATTTCTGTACTTAATATAAAGCTAAGCAATGAAGACAATGTTGTATTGCTAAAGAATATAAATATACATCAATGAAACAGAATAGAGAGTCTGGATATAGATTCACAAATATACAGTTGATTTATTTTCCACAAAGGAGTCAAAACAATTCAAAGGACAAAATATTATTATTTTCTACAAAATGTTTTGCATCAATTGGATACCCATCTGCAAAAAAAAAAAAAAAATTGTAGAAAAAGGCCTTAACCAACTTGAAATATATCATAGACCTAAATGTAAAATAAAGAACTATAAAACTTCTCAAAGAAAACATAGGAGAAAATCTTGGCAACAGCATAGGTTTAGGCAAAGATTTCTTATATAGGACATAAAATGCATGAGCCCTTAAAAAATTGATAAGTAAAAATTAAAACTTATGCTCTTTGAAAGACACTGTTAAGAGATTAAACACACACACACACACACAGACTGGAAAAAGTCTTTGCCAAACACATATGTGATTAAGGACAGGCACCCAAAATATATACATAGAGAATTTTCACAACTCAGTAATAAGAAAATGAACAACTCAATTAAAAATGGGCATAATATTTGAATAGACACTTCACCAAAAAGAGATGAAGATGGCAAATAAACACATGAAAAAATGTTCAATATCATTAACCATGAGGGAATAGCATATTAAAACTACAATAAGAAACCATAATGTACCTATTAAAATGAATAGACGTATATTTAAACAGATACTACTGAGTGCTAATGAGGATGCAAAGCAAGTGAAACTCGTATTTTTCTGGTGGAAATACAAAATGGCACAACCAGAGCTTGGCAGCTTCTTATAAAATTAAACAGACCAAAAAAAAAATACGCTTATCATACAACCCAGCAATCTTACTACAGGTTGTCACCTAACAGAAATGAAGACACATGTCCACACAACAACTTGTACACGGGCGCTTATAGCGGCTTTATTCAAAATCTACAAAACCAAGAAAAAACTCAAAGGCCTGTCACCTAGTGAACGGATGAACAAATTGTGGTGCGGTAAGAAGGAATGAGCCACTGATACGTGCTATATAATGATGAATCTCAAAAGCATTAGGCTAAGTGCAGGAGGCAAGAATCAAATGTTTACAAACTGTGTCACTACATTTAAATGACATTTCAGGAAAGGGTAAAAACTAGAGACAGAAAAAAAAAAAAATCAGTGGTGTTTCCAGGGGCTGAGGATTGAGAGAGGCATTGATTATAAAGGACATGAGGGACTTTTGGGGGCCGTGGAACCTAAATCTGATTTTGGCACTGGTTTCAGGACTATATATCTTTGCCAAAATTCATAGAACTGTACATCTGAAAAGGGTAAATTTTAATGCATAAAAGTATGATTTAATGACTCTGACATATATTATCCTTAAATTATAATTGAGTTAGGAAAGTATGTTTTAACCGAGGGTTGTCTGTAGACATTTGAGATAAAATGGTAAAGAATTAAATGCGTGATTTTCAGGCAGAAATCAGAGAAGAACAGTGTGTCTGGAAATCCACAATCCATCCCAAAGGAAGCCCTTATTCAACCTGCGAGTAAATCCAGGTCAGAAGCAATGTGTGGAGTGACAGCTCAGTGCCTCTGGAAAAATGCCAACCCCAGAACTCTGTGAATATCAGGAAGCAGATCAGAGCTGCTGAATCTTCCAACTCAAAAATCAAAACTGGACCTGTTCCAGTACTTTTTACCCTCCATTTCCCATCCTTATCTCTGTGTTTCAACCACTTAATCACAGTGCTTTCCCCTTCCCAGCCTCACTTTATGTTCAGAACATCACTCCTCATGAGGATCCTGAGGTGACCAGGAGCCATGAAATATGAGAAAAAGATGCGGGAATGAGGACCTTTAGCCTATAAAAGAAATGATGAGTGAAGTCACAATACCTATCTTCAAATATTTGAAAGGCTGTCAGTAAAAGATAAAATACCTGTATCACGTGAAGCTCCCGAGCCATAATGAGGATTAGTGTGCTCAAGTTACAGGGAAATTGAAATTAGTTGATTATAAAGAAAATGTCTCTAACCATTAGAAGCAGCCAAAGAATAATAATAACAGCTACCATATATGGAGATAGTATTATACGCATCAGCTCTTTTAATCTTGTAACAACTCTTTGAAGTAGACATTTATAGATAATATAATATCCTTCTGTCCCAGTGGGCTGCATATGGCGATCCTGCCTTCCCATTACTGACTCTACTCAACCCTACTGGGAACCACTTGACTGGGATGTTTTATAAGGGACTGTACAGTGGATGAGCCAGATGCCATCTGCTTGTTACTTAGATATCGTCAGATCATGAGATTCTTCATTAGTAGTATTATCATATAATAAATGAATCTGCACTTTCCTCCTTCCCTTTTTTGTGGTCCATTACTTTCCAAGTTTGGTTCTCTTACATATGAAGGAAATGGTATCCTTCTTCACCACTTTGCATCACTAGAGTTTCATTCAGCTGAAGGAGAAGGCCTTTTAGTCAATAACAGCATAATTGCACCCCTGCCAGGGAGTGGAGTTTGCCAGTGGGATAATCTGCTCTCACATGCAGATGCTGCTCCTGGCCCTGACATTTGAGGCTTGGCAAGTTGGCTGCCAACCTTCAGCACTTTGCCAACGGCTGCATGGAAAGAGGCACTTTTCCTACCCAAATCTTGCATAGAACCCCAAGGGTTTATTTGGAGGATTGAGGGATGTCTATAAGAAAAGTCCCGAATCCTGAAAAGGGCTGATAAGCAAGGCCTAATGTTTGTTTCCTCTCTGGGTACTCATTTTTTCCAGGTTGTTGAAACATGTTGAACATACTCAATTCCTTTTGTCAATTTCATTTATTGTTTTTTTATACTAATTCATCTACTTTTTATATTTTATTATTTTTAGATGAGTGGTTTAGAAGTCATAAAACTGTAAAATTTTAAGGAACGATAAAGTCTATCCAATCCAACCTAGCACCTACTCCAAGAATCCTTTCTAAGCATCCATGAAAAGAATCACCGTGAAATTTTTCCTTGAACACCTCACATAATGACAGAGCAGATCAATCTTCCATGAACTCTAGTTATAAAGAAGTTATTTTTCATAAATACTTAAATTTCATCTCTGAATAACTTCTATCATTTACTGGTGTGGGGAGGTGATAAAGAAAACCTCCACTCTGCCTTTCAAAGGACAGTCCTTCAAATATTTGTAGATATGAAATCTATCAGCTTGTCGGTGGATTGTCTCCATATATCCTTCCTGGGCCTCTGTTTCTATAGCAACTTTTAACCCTACTTGTGCCCGGTGGTGACCAGCCCCACACCCACCCTTCTGTAATCTCCCCTGTGACTTTTTCTGGATCACTGGGAACCAGAAAACTAACGTTTCCAAGACTCGCTTTCCAGCTGAATTTGGACAGGTCTGAAGGGAAGACTGAAGGCCAGAAGGGAAAGAAGGCTTTGGGTTTCTGGCAGCAGCTGCCTGAAGTCCCAGTAGAGTCTCCCGCAGCATCAGCAGCAGTAGCTGCAGGGAAGGTGGCTCCTGCTCAAGACAGCAGCGAGTGCAGGTCCTAGGCTCCCCCAGGAGCTGCAGCAGCTTCCTGAGCTCTGAGTAATAGTTAATACCACCTTTCTTCTTCGTTCCCGCATCACATCTCTGCCTGTAATATCTAGAGGCATTTGTTTTCCTGACTGTACATTGATGATGAACCATTATAACACTTGCCACATTCTGCACCGTGGTGCAGTTTTCTGTGTTCACATCTTACCACCACTAGGTCAATCTTGAAGATTACACCTAGCATTTGACTCATAAATGTTAGGTATGCAAATTTTTTTTATCATTTGGAATCGTGTCTCTCCTTAGCCTTCTCTTCTTCAGACTACAAACAGCCCAGTTTGCTCATTGTTCCTCAAAAAAGCATCATTTCTAAATATCTCACCTTTCTGATCCTCCTCCTCCTGTCATTCTCTCCGATTTCATTGGCTCTTAAAATGTCACATGAGGAAATGAAGAAACTGATCCAGATATGGTCTAATAATAACAGACTTCAAAACGAAAAGAATAAATATTTCTTTCATTATCTGAACACTCTCCTCCCATTAATGCAAACTTTAATTGTATTTGCTTTTTGTGGAAATCACGTAACATGTGAAGCTCATTAAAATTCTGTTCGAACACCAGCGCCATCAATGAGCTTGGAATCCCAAACTTTCAAGATAATTTCAGCTTTTCATTCTTTCATCTTTACCATTTGTGAACATAATAGGCTGCCTTCTAGGTCTTCAGTCGAGATACTAACAACCTGTTGAATAGGGCAATCCCAATACAGAGAACACCGCAATGCTGGTGAAGTTAGCCTCGTTCCTACCCATGAGTTAGACAGAGTTAGAGGTCTCTACCACTCTCCACTTCGTTACTCTCCTACACGAAGCAGTGTTGTCAATCTCCCACTAGTCAAGGGTTTTGAAATTAAAAGTTCATTTTAAATATTTACAGTACATTTTCATATGTATAAATGCTTGAATTTATATTTCATAGGCTGAAATTTGTTTTTAGGACTTGGCACTTTTGATTTTCCAAACATGAGTTAATTTTTTCAAAGAGAAAAAAAATATATTTAAATTTGTTTTGCTGTTGTTAATATTTAATAAAATTGAAATCCCTAGATATTTTGCATTCTGGAAGGATATTTTTGGCAAATCATTATCTTAAAAAATGGACTCTTCTTAACAATGAAAATTATTAATTGGATGGACATATGGTTCATGGAAGTGCATGCAGGAGTTCTTGTAACAAAATAAAGCATTATGGTTTTGATTTGTATTTCTCTGATGATTAGTGATGTTGAGCACTTTTTCATGTACCTGTTGCCCATTTGAATATCTTTTTGGAAAAATGTCTATTCAGGTCCTTAGCCCATTTTTTAATTTGGATTATTTGTCTTTTTACTATTGAGTTGTATGTGTTCTTTATATATTTCAGGTATTAGTCCCTTATCAGATATGTGGCTTGTGAATATTTCCTCCCATTCCATAGTTTGGCTTTTCATTTTGTGGCTAATTTCTTTAGCTGTGCAGAAGCTTTTTAGTTTGAGGTAGTCCCACTTGTTTATTTTTGCTTTTGTTGCTTGTGCTTTGGATGTCATATCCATAAAATCATTGCCTTATATGTGGAATCTAAAAAAACACAAACTCATAGATACAGAGAACAGATTAATAGTTTCCAGGGACAGGGGGTGAGGGGTGGGAGAAATGGGTAAAGATAGTCAAAATATATAAAATTCCAGATATAAGATGAATAAGTTTTGGGGATGTAATGTACAGCATGGTGAATATAGGTAACAATACTGTATTGCATATTTGCAAGTTGCTAAGAGAGTATATTTTAAAAGTTCTCACCATACACACAAAATGTAACTCTGTGAGGTGATGGATGTGTTAACTAACGCTATTGTGGTAATCATTTCACAATTTATACATATATAAAACCTCTACGTCATACACCTTAAACTTACACAATGTTATATTTCAATTAACGTCAATAAAGCTGAATAAAAATATTGCATTTACAGAGTATTATGGACCAGGTTCGAGGTCTGGAAAATGAGGCTGAGGAACAAAGTCCAAAAGCCAGAAGAATTTTAAATATCAACACAAGTCAAGCTTAAAGTATATAAGCAACGTCCTATACATAGGATGGAATGTGGAGTGAGTTATAAAGAGCATAAAGCTCAGGGGACAAACACACCATTTCTAAGTGGAAGAGTTAAGGAAAGTTTTGTGTTAGAAGTCAAGCCCAATGCAAGGATAAATAGGACATTAATTTGGGGGCCGTGGAGACCATTTTGGTTGTTAAGCCAGTATATAGGCATACACACATACATGCACACACAGGCAATGAGGTATTTGGTATATCCTGGTGAGTAGCTCAGTCTGTTTGCACAAAGTGATATTGCCTGAGCCAAGGTTGTACTAAGATATGGAAAAAGATAGAGGCAAGATTGTACTGGGCTTCAACATCCAAAAAATGTTTACTCTAGTCTGTAGGGTGTGGCAAAATATTGAAGTGTTTTGAATAGGAGATTAATATGAAGAAACATAGTATGTTTATTTTCTACTTTGATTATCAGAACGTCACTGGTCAATGATTTAGTCGCTAATGCAATCCGTCTGGTAGTAAATATGCATTGATTAAGGTGTTTGTAATCAGCCTTTTTTAAAGTCAGACAGTAAAGAAAATATTCCAAGAATATTTAGCCAAAGTTGACATATTTTAATCATTGATTCAGAGAAGAGGTTTGATGGGTAAGATCCTGGCAAAATCTACCCGACTTCCTTAACAACAGCTGCTTTTGTGTTTTCTTGCTTATGCTGGCACACCTGTCAAGTCACTGAAGGCCCTAACTGCTCAGGAAACCAACAGAGCCATCCAGCCAGCGAAAGATGCAATCTCTCCTGGATGCTTAAAAGTGGCCATTTAGTAAAATGTGAAAGTAAACTGCTTCGGTATTGCGTGTTGAATTCGACAGAGATCGATGGCTATTTCCAACACTGAGCAGTTTCAGAGGGTCAAATCTATTGTTTCAAGTTTTTCTTTTTTAATATACCTGGTTACCTTCTTTTTGTTATTTCTAATTTTAATGGCTCAGTATTTGAAAGAAAAAATCAATAATAATGAAGATGGGAGACAGTTTTCCTTAGTTCCTTTGCCAGGTGAAACAGTTTGGAATGCAAAACAAGTGTGTGTGCAATGATCTTAGCAGGTGGAAAGAAAACAGCAATAGACAAACTTTGGTCTTCAGCCAAAAATCATAAAGGGTGAAACACGCAGAACCTGCCAGAATGATTGAAGGTTGTTTTGGCATTTAAAGGGGTTGTGTTTTACTCAGTGGTTTGTCTTTAGCACAGGATAGTAAATTACAAATTTTCTAATACTGCCTGTTTGCCATCTGTTTTTGAGAAATTATGTCTGATAATTGACAATACAAAAGCATGACCTTGCTAAACTTCAATGGAAACCACTCAAACCAAACTCTGCTTATTTTTTCTCCATTTCTAAAGAGCTACTCAGAGAGGATAGGAAAGAATTTGCACAATTAAACCATCCTCACATTAAATTTTATCTTATTTAATCGAGGGAAAATCACAGAATGCTGGTCTCGTGGAGACTCTGCTTTATATTTAGCCATAGTTCCATAAGAGAGAGTTTCCATAAATATCTTTGTCAAAAACACCTGTTGTATTACATTAGGGTCATAATTTGCATTTATTTTAAAGAAGTAATATCCAGAATGATCAATTATTTGCTCTATTTACAAGCTTTGATTTTAACTGGAATTTATCTGCTTCCAGAAATCAAATAAACCTTAAAATGGAAAAACAATTTTTATTAAGGATGATTTTCAAAATAATATATCTGTATTTCTCAAAGAATTAAAAATAGCAATACAATACCATATGATCCAGCTATCTCACTGCTGGGTGTTTATCCAAAGAACTTGAAATCAGTGATCCAAAGAGATTTATGCACCCCTATGTTCATTGCAGCATTATTCACAATAGCCAAGACATGGAAGCAACCTAAGGGCCCTTCTATGGGTGAATAGATAAAGAAGATGTGGTGTGTGTGTATATATATATATATATATATATATATATATACATACACACACACACACACACACACACACACACACACACACAATGGAATATTACTCAGTCATAAAAAAGGACAAAATCATCCCATTTCCAACAACATGGATGGACCTTGAGGGTATGATGTTAACTGAAATAGGCCAGACAGAGAAAGACAAATACTGCAGATTTCACTCATATGTGGAAGATAACAAATACATGGACAAAGAGAACAGATTAGTGGTTAGCAGAGGGGAAGAGGGCGGGGGGGGGTGGGCCAAAGGGGTAATGGGGCACATATGTAGAGTGACAGACAAAAATTGGACTACTGGTGGTGAATATGATGAAATCTATTCAGAAATTGATAAATAATCATGTACATCTGAAATTACACAATGTTATAAACCAGTATGATCTCAATAAAATTATCAGGAAAAAAATAATGTAACTGTAGACAAAGCAAAACAAAACATGATTTTAGGCAATGAAAGTGATGTTACAATAAATGTATCTTTAAAAAAAATTGAATATTTAAACAAAATTGCATTCTTCACATATTGTGGACTATGACTTGAGTATGCTTGGTAAAAATCAGTCATAAATTTATAGTAATATATAAATTAACAATATGCTATGTTGACAGTATAATTACAGATTTTCCATAAATTTGTCTGTTGTGTAAAAGGGAATTCAATTTTTTTTTTTTAAATTGGCCATTTTAACCTTTTTTTTTTTTAAGATTTTATTTTTTCCTTTTTCTCCCCAAAGCCCCCCGGTACATAGTTGTGTATTCTTCATTGTGGGTTCTTCTAGTTGTGGCATGTGGGACGCTGCCTCAGCGTGGTCTGATGAGCAGTGCCATGTCCGCGCCCAGGATTCGAACTGACGAAACACTGGGCCGCCTGCAGCGGAGCGCGCAAACTTAACCACTCGGCCACGGGGCCAGCCCCGGGAATTTAATTTTTATGTGACATAGCCACTTAATTTTCCAATTAAAATATCGGTAAATAATATTTGGATTTTCATCTAAGTTCCTAGCAGTCATATGATTTCTTAAAAAATTCCTACAACTCTCTTTAGAACTCAAGAAAAATGGGCTTGTTATCGAAAATCTTGGGATAAAAACAAGAACCTAAAAGGAACTGATTCTGTTATAAGTTAAAGACCTTATTTCTTAAAATGTCATACCACAATCATTTCATTCAAGAAAACGGTAGACTAAAAAGCCAAAACATAAATATTAAATTATGAAACCAAATCAATATTTGAAACTAAATTCAGTAAATGCTTCAGCAACAAATTATGCAACTCTAAATATTTGTTTTTGACTATTTCTGTGTATTCATAATACAAATAATATTATTCTTAATTTTTAATATTTATAGATCATTGTATCTAGGTGTAACTTGCTTTCACATGGATCTTATCGTTTATTTCTGGGAAGTCAAGATATTAGCCTACTTATCTCTCAATAGAAACAGGAAGATACACTCTAAAGAGAGTTACATGCACTACAAAAAACCACACAACTCAATATAATGATGCAGACTAGGGACACCACACATATTCATCAGTGTAAACACAGGTGACCTAAGCATGCCGGGCCATCTATCTGCTTTGAGCTGCCATCCTGTGGAGACTGGTTCAGCTCCCTGACAGCAAATCTTTACACCATTACTTTATCCCCCATGCTGACAGGACATCTCATGCTGCGAGCAGCCAAATGTTTATGTGCAAGGACATCGCGTCCATTATTGTTATTAGTTCTCTGCCCCCATGCATGAGCGAGGAACATTAAAGGCCAAATGGGTGAGAAAAATAGTTTCCCCTGCGCCTCAGCTTTCTACAGAATGTGGGAAGGGATTCATCTTTTTAAAATATATAAGGAACTATTCTGAGACTCATTTCTTACCAGGCAGTCAGTGGAAACAACAAATTCATGAGACTGCAGTGATGGAAAGAGCACTAGATAAAGTGGCAAGAGATGTGATTTCTATTCCCGCCACTAACTAGTTATGTGACCTTAGCAAATCTCTTACTTTGGTTCTTAATTCTCTTCTATTTCTTTCTCTTTTAATGAGAGGCTTTCTTTTAGCCAAAAAGTGTATGAGAGACTAAATGTTCAATAATGCCCTACCCATCTCTCTCTCTATAAATAAACTTTCAAGATAACTTCCTAAGGTAATTTTCCCAAGTGATTACAATATAGGTATACTCAAGGAAACCTTTCTAAATTGTTGGAATTACAGTTCTTTCCTCTTCTTTGTCCATGGCATGGGCATTCAACGATTGACTAATCTAGTCTCATTTTAAAACATAGCATTGCTTTTCCAAAAGACACTTTGAGATTTAGAATTCTTTTCAAGTAGTAGTTGACAAGTGTTATAAGTGTCAACGCAAATGCTTCATTTCTATTAAAACAAAGAATTAACCTGTATACTTAATATTTACACAAAAACCTGTGTGGGAAGCTCTACAGAGGCAATGACCGTGGATGTCCTGTTCACTGTTATCTTCCCAGGTGGATAACAAATGATCTGACACACAGCAAATGCTTAATAAATAATGATAATGGAAATTTAGGTTAAACTACCATGATTAAAAGTAAAGGTACAAACTAAGAACCAAGGAGACAGCTCTGCAAACCACTAGCTGATCTGGTGTTAGGATCCAGTATACAAGAAGAATGACCACTTTCCCAGTGACTTGAGAAGTTAAGGAAAGTTTAGCATGGACCAAAAATGGACTACTCAGTGAGAAAGAAAAGAACATAAGCTGGCAAGCCTCCCAATTTTAATCTTCTTTTCATCTGAAAGCAGTGTGTGTCGCTTTCAAAACACTGTCCTATGAATACGGACATTCTGCCAACTAAAGAGGAAAGGTTTTTCCCACCATATTGCTTCTAGAAAGGAGTCCCCATTTTCTGATGGTAGCAAGAAAGTGCCAGCGTAGGCAGACTATCTTTTTTTCATCACAATTAAGTGTTCATATCCACTTACATACAATTGCTTTCTTTCTCCTGTTGTCTATGAAATCACAATGTCCAATAGAAATAGACTAAAATAACACAGTTCCATCACTTCATTGTAATTCCACACTTTGACTCATGTCATGATCTATTTAGACTGAATATATCCCTTTGTTCAAAAACTCATACCTCTTACTTCAAGTTCAAAGTTATTTTAAGTGTCTTGACTTCATATGAAAGAAGTCTATAATATCCTTCCATTTCTCTTCCCTTAAGAGTAAGTCAGTCATTAGCAATTACTCAAACTGGAAACGCATATTATTTTCAAAGGGGTCATGACAGTAAGACTTTTCAGTGAAGTCCAATATCTTGAAATCTCATTTACCAATAATACTTGTCAAGAATCTTTTGTTCAAAAATCTCAGAGGAATTCACACATTAATTAATTCCGACAGCTGCCTGGTAATGTGCCCACATCACAAGTAGCAATTGGAAAGGGAGTAACCCACATCGAGATAATCAGAGAACCAATAATTTTAGGTCAGTTTCCCAAAAGCCCCACCTCCTCACATTCTTACCATCCTTGAGAAAATTTTCCTCTTTAGAGTTACTGCTGCTTTGTGCCATGAATGTCACAAAATGGGGTGAGAGACCTTGGAGTTTTTCCTAAATTCCTGTGATCTCAACAATGCATTATCTAAAAATAATATGATGATCTATTTTATACAGGACATGGTTGTTTTCTAATGTGGGGAGCCTTAAGGGGAACTAATGTGCCATACTGCAAAAGCTGCAGTTACGCATTTATGGTTATCAGCACTATGTTGTTTCATTTTCCCTTCGATTGAAATGTATGCCTTACCATGTACTCTTTCTAACAGACCGTTGGATGTGAAATGGTCAGTTTTGTATATTTCTTTTTAAGATCTGCCGGAGTGTGGCTTGAGTAATAAATGGGCAGACAAGAAATAGGAAGAAGAAAAGCTTGCTAGAAGATTACTGTAATAGTCCAGAAGAAAGATCATGGAAGTTTAGACTAAAATGATGCCACTAAAGATGAAGAGAAATGAGCAGAATTAAACAAAGGACTCTTTTCTCATTGAGAAAATGTAAATTTTTGAAAAAGTTGTAAATGAGTCCATTGAGTGGTTATTTATACTAAAAATGTATGATATTCAGAATAATTTCCACTTTCTTCAGTTTTATTTTGGAATAGCATTTTTTTTAAAAGATCACAAAGTTTTAAAAACAACAATAAAGAACTCATATTCATCTCACTGAAGTTTGAAACTATGGCCATATGTAGTTATATGAAATAAATCCTCTGGTATAGGTCACGTAAGTAGTCAGACTATTGTAAGTTCTACTTCTTTACACATTCATCACACTCGGTATAAGAAAATATATCAAGGTTTACTGCATAGGTTGTTCATTACCATTTTAATGGGGATTTTCTTTGATCAATAGAACTTGGCTTTCCATTGCTTTAGGTATTCAGTTAAACTTATCAACTGGAAGACACATGAGCAGCACAATGTCTTGAAAATAGTGGTCATTCAATATATAGTTATTGACTTGAATACGGATGCTTTTCAAATTACAATTAGTTTTCTAAAATCATACAACATTCATTTAACAGGTTTTCATTTGAGAACAGAAAAGGGCAGCATTTCCGTAAGAAGTCCATTCTGCTTCCCATTATCTCTTTTGATAATGTTTACTCTTTGATTTATCCGACTGATGCTCTGGCTTCTTGTTCCTTTTTCTCTCCCTCTCTCTGTTACTAAGCAAAGCTATAGTTCCCATCATCTGTCTGCTAACAACTAGAATTAACGCGATTAAATTGGGAATTATCCTGTGAACCATAGTAAGCAGCCTCTTTCCCTCCTCTATTGATTTGATTCATTCTTTTTCTTCTATTTCCATTTTAATAATTATTTTACCATTTCACATTAGTTTGCTTCCAATAAGTTAAATTAAATGCATCAAAGGGCCTCAAAGCAAATTAGCTTTTTGCGAAGTCAGGTTTTAAAGATCCAAAATATGATTTCGTTTTTCACTCTGTAGACTATAGATATGCATTACACATTAAGAAGAAGCACTTTCAAATTAATTTTCCAGGGCTTCTAAAATATCTGAGAACTTCTAGGCCAAAAGAAGTTTCATCAGAAGTCTGCTGTGGCTTTAGGCTCAAAATCATCCGGGGATAAGTCTATGTTAGAAAATATTAGTTTCATTTAAAAAAGTATTGCATGATAAAAATTTCACTCACGTACTATAAATCTGGTTTTCAGCTTTTTCTCTTTCATGGGAAAGAATTTCCTAATTTTGAAAGTTCCCCTACTATTGCTTTTATTTACAGAGAAGCCATTTCATTATATATTTTTAAAAAGTTCAGTTCTTTCTCATGTGGAAATTATTGTCTTTCCATCCCCCTATATCCTTGGGACACAGAAAGGTACAAACATAGAATTTATTCCAACAGATGACGTGAAAATAACTTATTTAGAACTGGAAATCTATCTTTGAGAAGACACTAAATAATGTATTTAAGTTCCTACTCTCATCTGCATAATACTCTTGAAGTGGATAAATATAAAAGTGTTTTATGAGAAAGATTTACCCAACCTGTGATATCAAGGACATCAGCATTTCCAGCTCCGGGTGAGCTGTGGTAGCGTCTACTGCCAAGACCCAAGCTTTGGTCTGGTGAGGATTGAGGTGGGTTGACTGACAGGTCGGAAGTGTTGGCAGCTGAGATGCAATGAAGGCCAAGCTCTGACTTAACTGTTCACGAATTCATTCCAGATTTATTGAGCGCCTCTTATGTCATGCTGCTGCTTACCTCTGCCATTTGAATATAAAACATTTTTTCTTATATGGGAATCCCTCTCGGGATAAGTATAGGTTAGTAAAGTAGTAAAACATTCACAGAAAACTCTAGTAAATAAAATAGGTAGAGATGAAGTTTACAGGAGAAAGTGATTCCTTCTAACTGCTAGGATTGGGAAAGGCAAACTGGAGTTCCAGCCCTTGGCTCTCAATGCCTAGTTATTTCCCATATTGGTCCTTGTTTTCTTCTCTTCATAGACACCATGGGCAATCTTTCTGCCAATGCTCGCTGCTTCCCACTGGTTTCTCTCATTGCTCATCAGGGAATAAGGTGGAATTGTATGTCCTTTTGTCTACATTTTGTCGCAAGATTAAGCAATTTATGTTTTATTATGTTTTTAATGGTATAGTAACAATAAAGAAACAGACAAGAGAAAAATCTTTCAGTATGTGTTACGTTTTTCATTATTTATCTCTTTTAACCTAATCTCCTCAGACAAGAGTCTTATAAAGATACTCTTTTTTTCCCCCTTTTTCTTTTAATATACACAGGGGACCAAAGTAAGATTTCATTTTTACCTTCTTTTTTTTTTTAAATAGAAGGCACCAGGCTCAGATTTTCTGGTATTTCTTTACAGGAACTGGGGTAAGGATGAGAACCCAGGACAATGTCCAGAATCAGCTCCTTTAAGGGAAGGCCGCTGGATTTGGGGCTGAGACACTGAAGTGACTCAGGATTCCGCCTGCTCCTGTGCTGGCAACAGCTGCTGGGATCTACCTGCCTCTTGTAATCCCTTCTGTCATTGACACTGCAGATTCTGCCCTTGGCCAGGCCTCTGATAAGACATGGACATATGTCACGGAGTCCCTGGGCTCCTGTGGCTGCTGAAATGGTTTCCTGCCTCAGAGCCTCTTTGGCTGAAGAATAATTGCACATATTTCTCTCCACTGTGCTCTAGGATTCGCTTTCGGATCTGTCCTTTGGCAAACTGGCTTGGATTCTATTTCATTCATGTTCTTCTTCCCTGGTCGCTGGCACCATGCCACCAGCAGACCTGTGTCTTGACCCTTTCTTTCTGGTTCCCTGGCTGTGATTCACAGAAGACCAGCTCCCCCTCCACGTGACTGTCATGGGCAGATTGCATACCTTTGTGTAATCGTTGAATCAAGACTTCACTATTAAAGTAGACACTGGTCAGACACGAGTCTATTCAATGTGGATAATAGGAATGGCTTTAAAAGGAAACTATGCTGTTATTATTTACGCCAGAAAATTTGAAGATCACGCCACAAATAAGGGAAATTCCAGAAAAATATTTAGGAATGAATCAATGTCCTCAATTATAATTAAAAATGTATATACTGTATTACTATTTAGATCTATATTAGTATTCTATAATTTTTAATATAATATATAAACTATATATAATACTATTACTATATACTATACTACAAATATATGTTATTTCTGAACCCTCTGAAGAATTTGCTATAGATAATTAAATTGAATAATTTGTTCTAATGCAAATATATATAAATATGTATGTATACGTGTGCACATGCACACAGACATATTGCATACTGTTATTCTATATAAACACAAAAACAGAGCATGAAAATGTTTGCGCTCCCTTTTGGAACATGTAAGTGAACTACATAATGTTATTTTCTAAAATAAAGATTTCTCTAGGTCTCATTTTGCCAGGCTTTTAAACAGTTATGTTTTCACTTTCACAAGAATGGCTGAGGCTTAGCTAACCTTGGCAAGGCGTCTGTAAGTTGTGAATAAAAGGCTGTAAATCGTTAATGTGAATTTAATGTTGGAAACCTTTTCCCTGAAAGTTTTAACACTGTAATTCATTTGTCACCTGAAACAGTGACATATGTGACATTTCCCCATAGCTTATTATGAAATTTCAGGCAATATCTTCAGATAAAATATAGTTCAGAGAACTCACAGGAAACGTTTGCCGGTTTTATACAGATATTACCAACTCTACTGAAGAGAGACAGATCTGGATGGCCTGGTGGCTCATTGTCCCTCTCTCAACCATGCACATGCATGTGTGGACACACACACAAATTCACATAGACGTGCACACACATACACACCCACACACAGGGTAGATTAGCTGAGAGCTGACTCCACCAGTCTGACTTAGCTCAAGGATGCACAACCCTGTAAATATACTAAAAGCCATTGAATTGTATACTTTAAATGGGTCACTTGGCATGTGAATGAGTATATTTCAATAGAGCTGTTCAAAAAAACAAACAAATAAGGCAGTTACCGTGGTCCTGAACAACCCCACCCCCAGCTCCCATCTCCAGCAAGACCGCCTCCTCACCTGCTGAATCAAAGAGCTTTCACGTTTCACTGCCTCGTATGCCCTGACCTCATTCCCTATAAATATGTGGAGCATCATTCTCTACTGGGACTCCGGCCATGGGGCACACAGACTCTCAGCCTGGCAGCCAATGAGAGACGAGAGTCTAGGGTAGTGTGTGCACCCTACTACTTCTGTGATGTTAGGTGCCCATACTCCCAACCCCAATGACCCTATGTTATGTCCACCCTACTGACCACTAGTGGTAAATCTCGGCGACACTACTGAATGACAACCACAGCCAGGATTTTTCCGTGATGACATATTCATTCATTCGTTTATTCATTTGTTCAATAAACTGTGCACCAGGATAAATAAGGAGATAGAGCAGTGAATGAGACAGACATTGTTCCTGCTCTCGGCAGCTTACATTATCAGAACACACAATTCCTGGGTCCTTTAAGTGCTATTTTCAGAAGTATTTGCCTATTTTACTAATTGGATTTTTCTACTTTCACTTCTTAAGTTACAATTTGCTTTCCTTTTTTTCTTCAAAAAACCGTAAGTATAGTTGGACCAACCAAGTCCTCTTCACTTTACATATTTCATATCTACCATCATTCATATTTTGTTCCATGATCTCTTTTCTTGAGTATTCTCATTTACAAACCAGGGGTGACTTAAATTTTTTTCAAACCTCTCATCGAGCTTTAAAAATAATTTAATCTTCACAGTTGCTGTGCCAAGTTTATAAATAATAAAAATAAAAACAAAAAACTACATTTTAGTATGCTCGCTGTCTTTTAGGTGTACTGTATTTATGTGTTCTGAATCTGTAGTGTCTTTGTGAAATTGTGTTCCTTTTTGCGATGCCAAAACTGCTATGAAAAACATTGTTTTCGCTTTCTGCTCCCGAACACCTGCACAAAACACTTGAGTCGAGATCAAAGAGAATACAGTCTATTAGAGTGATAAGCAATGGGCCACTGTCACATGAGCATCTGCCTTTCATTACCTCTCAGAACCACAAATTCAAGAACAGAAAGAGCCAGAGATTGAGAGAAATAGCTGTGGAAAAGCAGAAATAAAGGAGAAGAAAAGAAATTTAAGAGGAGAAAGAACCGAAACAAAATTCATTGTCCTCCTACTCCGCATAGAATATGACTTGCTAAATAATTAAAATAAAACATGTTCCTTGCTTATAAATGATTATCATACCACTGCCCAGGCATTTGATCTTGTTTCAGGAGAGGTTTGCTTTCTTTCCTCTCGAATGTTAAACTATTGGACAGATGCCTTCACTTTGTTCCTAGGTAGGTTTTTACTAGTGCACATTTTAGGCATTTTCCCCTCTAACACAAGCATTAATAGCTAAGCCCTGTTCACCAGATGTTGTCTTCCTTATGCTTGCTTATTATTCTTTCCTCATTACCTCTACCAGTGAGATTTATTTTCCTTTTTCTTTCTCTAAGCCTATCTATTATTTTCCTTTGCAGAAAATCAACATCATTTCATCCTTCAAACACTGGAGTCTAAAATTCTCCCAGTTAAGATGCTTTATGTTAAAGAAGGGAAAATGCACCAAAGAAGAACAGATTGGTGTGACTGCAGGGCTACTGGCTGCTTTACAGGAAGTGATTATAGCAGAACCCTGGACAACCTCAGCTGCAAAAGGAGCTCTATGGCAAAACCCTCTTTTAATCAAACAGAAGTCCTCAGATAAACACTGTAGTCCTCATTAGGCTAATTTGCTAAGTTTTTCCTCTCGTGCACACTTTGCCACTCCACTTAGAAAAGGTACTCTACATAATGTCAAAGAAAGAAAGAAAGGAAGGAAGGAAAGGAGGAAGGAAGGAAGGGAGGAAGGGAGGAAGGGAGGGGGGGAGGAAGAGAGGAAGCGAGGAAGGAAGGAAGGAAGGAGAGGAGGAGGAAGAATTGGCACATCTTCAATAAGACAACAGACTAACTCACCAAAGATGACCTTCTGGCCCTAAGGAGGTGTTTAGACAATTGATCTACAGTGTACACATTATCCAACAACTGTGTGCATTATAATCACCCATCAAAGACACTGACTCTCTAAATGATTTCCTGACATTTCAGAACATCACGGAAGAAGTCTATCTTTCCTTTGGGATTCACATCAGTGTTCGGTATAATTTCCTTGTAAACTCCAGATAGAAATATTCCAAAGAAGGAAATAACAAAACAAAGCCATAAATATCACAAGTGGTTTATGTTCTTAAAATAAAAATGTTTTGCTAAGATATTTTATGAAAAGCAGAGACTTTTACAGTTTTCTTGTTGTCTCTCTCAACAACTTCCAGAATCAGAACAGGTAGCTAGAGTGCACAGGCAGGCACCTCTCATGTGACATAAGGAGCCCCAGGAAGACTTTCTTATATTCTGAACTCCCATTACCAAAGGTACATCCTCAACGGTGAAGTTTTTAAGCTACTAAGACCAGGGTGGTGCTGACTATCTCAAAGTAGTTACTGGAACAAAGTCTGGAGTCAGATTCCCTTCCTTCTTCTCCTGACTCTATGATTTCTTAGCTATGATGTATTCATGGGCAAAGGCTTAAGCTTTTAAGCTTCAGTTTCCCCTCCTACTAAAATTTGATAATCATATTATCCATATCTTTGGTATGTTCTGAGTATTACATGAGATAAGGCCTATAAGGATTGATCATAACACCTGGCACATGGAAAGTGCTCGGCAGTCACTGACTACGTTCTTATTACTAGTGATTCCTTGGATCAACTCTACTCCTCTGAGGAGGGATTGGGAAATGCGAAATCAGAAGGCAAATGTGGAGATGATAACATTGACCTAGTAAATGGGCCATGATAAATGGTGGTGAGAGGTAACAAAAAGCCATTTTACTCTCAAGACAATTTTATTTTACCTTCTGAAGTTCAGTTTCCTCCCTTATAAAATGAGGATAATATCAGAATCTCTTTTAGATGATTCTTGTGGGGATTACAGGAGATGAGACAATGTTTATAAAGCTGTTAGAAAACACAAGACGTGGAGCACGGTAACTGCTCATTGACCGTGAGGGGTTATCATGTGTTTCCTTCATTACAGAGAATGATGACATTTTCTCCTTTTTTCTAGTATTGCATTTCATCCTTTTTAAGTGGTAGAGATGAGAAAAGAATTTTCCCTAGTTTCTTTCTGATAGAAAAACATCTCTTTCTTTCTCTCTCTATTTCTCTGTCTCTCTCTTAATTCTCTCTCTCTACTCCTGGAATTATCTAGGTAGGGTAAATAACATTGCACAAGCTCCTGGATGGGTGTCTCTCTGCATATTTGAGACAAAGACTGAGAGAAAGCTCCACATAAGAGAGGAAGTATAATTTGAATATCAGGAAAAATTAAGGCATCTCCCAGGCTTGGAGAGAACCAAGGTTCACAGTTGAGTCAACACTGCAGAGCAGACAACAGGAGAGGACTCAGAGCAGCAAAACAGAGATTAATCAAGGGAAAGTGATGACGTGGGAATATGAGGAGAACTTGGGGAGCGATAAAGCCTCTCCAGGGCACGGATCGGGGGTCTCAGACAACTCGAGATCCAAAAGATATAAACTCAAACTTTTATGTCTTAATATTTCTGCAAATCAATTTTAGCTTGCTGTTTGAGCAGGGAGTTTTCTGGGTGTTTCTGTAAGCCATAGCTATTTTTACTTTATCTGTAATCAAGCCTAGATTATGCTCAAAATTTAAATAATACAGAGAACATCGACTTCAGAGAGACTTGGGCTACACAGTTGTTCTGCCACTAACCATACAGAAGACATTGTGGATGGTTGTACATGCTTGGACCTTAAGCTCTTCATTGGTAAAATATATCAGACTAAATGACTAATACATTCTTATCAATAATCTATCTTCTCAACCTTCTTCACTGTAAAGGGTTACATGACAAAGCAAGAAGGAATAAAATTTGAGAAGTAAAATGACATGATTTAAAAAATATATGTGTATATATATACACACACAAAATAAAACATTGGGATATTGGCCTTTTAGCCTTAAATATACAATGTTCATAGATGTGTTAATTACCATATGGAATTAGATTATTTACACCTGAGATAAAGCAGTTTTTAAAAATATCCTTGTCAGATCCGTGAAGATCTGCATGTTTTTGAAGGACTTCCAGGTAAGATTTCGAGTGATAGTTGCTACAGCTAAAATAGAGTACGTATACGAGGGCTAACTCCACATCCCACCCACCTTCTTGGACAAGCTAGAGGTCACTCGTCAGAGCCTCAGGGAACTTAACACTGCCGGGAGACAGGGATTTCTTGTAATGCTTAATAATTTAAGTCATTGTCAGTCCATCCTTTTGGAGCTGATATCATTTGGGAATAGTCATAAACTCGCCTTTAGTTCAGTCAGTTTCCTTTAACCTTGATATGAGCTCATAGACAGGAATATAATGACATTCAATGCAAGCCAGAAACAGGTTGGACTTATCACAAGAACAGACTTGGACTGTCATACAACCTGTATACAGCATGAGCTACTACAACAGGTGTGCATATGACTAAATAGAAGGTCATATATTATGTGACCACATGGGTTGCGGACAATAATTATGGACTATAGAGATGGATGATTCTATAGAAGAATGCAAATTTATACAAATGAAATAATTTAAATATTCATATTGGTTTTGTTCTTTTAAAAGTTAGGATAAACATGGTTAATACTGATGAATAATTAAAGTGATACATTAATATTTTCTGATATCTTAGTATTACGCAATTTCAAATTCAATTGCTTCCCTAAACCAGCATGAGTTACACATAAGTGGGTTGTAGGAATCGTTTCTTTCTCTGTATGGGCTGGAGGCACTCTGCACATGGACATTACACAGCAGTGTCTGTTTAACTTCAGCAACAGTCCTGGCCCTGAGCAAACAGAGATTAGGATGGATAAAGTCAAAGAGCATTTTCTAACAGTGATTATATAGTTCAAACAATATTGAGCAAGTAACATATACACCTGAACTACTGCTGAGAGAACAGTGGTGAGGAATGATAAAAGCACTTAGCCATTGGGGCAAACTAAGGAGTGGCCACAGAGCATCCTATTGAAAAAGAAAGAAAATCCTAGTGAAAATATGAGAGGAATGAACAGCAAAGCACGTGACTCAATGAGGTCTGATCCATGGCTACAGAGAATAGTTTAAGAGATATCTTGTCAATCGATGTGTAAAGCACAAACTCAGTAACTCTCATTACTCCCTTGTAACGCTTGTAAAGCATTACAGGACTTTCAAGTAGTTTGCATGTGTAAAATGCATTGGAAAATGTAAAATAAAAAAACCCACATTTTTATGTTTCTGCAATTTCACTATTTTACAAGGTGTCCTGATTAATGTATCAGGGAATCTCTCAGTCATATGACTTATCATGCTTCTGCTGGAGTTGATGAAGCATTCCTTTGATCATTTAAAGTAATCCCCTTGCCAAATTTCAATATTTGGTTTTCAAGAATAAACCACAATTTCTTCTTAGGTTTTCATTTAATTAAATTTCTTGCTGACATCAATGCCCAAATTGTGAACACCCATATTAAATTTTTGAAGTTCAGAGAGGTGCAATTTATGTGTGTGTCCAATAACACTACGATAGTGTATTCCTGTCTAGGCATGCCTCTGGCAACGGCTGTAAGGTCAATTTCAGTTTTAAGTTTGGAAAACAGTTGAGAAGCCAGGTTATGAGAGGATTTTGAAATCACAGCTTAGACTTGGCAAAGAAAGTCCTAACATTTTCTATACAAACAAATGAAATGCCAGAGCAGACTCTCAATGTCAGAGCTTTTGACAGAAATCTGGTTTGGCTCAATTGGAGTTTGCTGTGTGTACTGAGACAATTTGACCTAGAAAGAAAATGCTCTCTACAAACAAACAGTGAAGCTGAAGGGAAATTAAAATGATTTTTAGTGGTTGACCCTAGATCCATACTAGACAATCATGAGAAGGTAATAATTATTATCTGAGCCTAGATTGTGGAATAATGACCATTGCAATTATGAAGTTGCCAAGTAATTTCAGATTTATTTAGTTATTTAAACATAGAATCATAAAAGGTAGAAACTGGAAAATATTTTAGGAATCATATCCCACTGCAGCAATATTTTAGATGAGAAACTCAAGCTTGTTTCCAGTAACACCCTTGAATTATATATATCTGAATTTTTAGAATCATAATATAGAAGCGTTTTTAAAATTAAAGTATAATTTACATACCATAAAATTCACCCTCTTTAGTATACAGTTCCACAAGTTTGACAGATACAAAAGTTGGCTAATCACGAGCACATTCAAGATATAACAGTCCCAACACTCCCCAAAATTCCTCTGAGCATCTTTGTAATCAACCTCTATCTCATCTCCAGATCCTGAAAACCACTGATATCTTTTCCATTTCTATACCTTTGCCACAGAACCCACATTTTAATAGCAGGAAAAATGCACCTGTCTATTTTTCAAGATGTTTGAAGGAAAGAGTATTATAAAATACTGCTTATACATTATAAGGCAGTTTCCTAAATGTGAACAAATAATACTTAAGACTGGCTCCTGGAATAGTAATTTCTCCCTGCCATACTTCCACACCCAGGGTTGGTGAAGGGCATTTGAGTCTTCTTGGCAGAGTAATTTGAAACCCCTTCAAATTAATACTCTAAATATTTACTCAAAACTTTTTAGAAGAGACGCCTAGCACCTAGTTGAGTGCAAAGGCAGAAAAGGAGGATTCTAGAAGACAGCAACCTCCTTCTTACATAAGCCACTTAGCCAAACAAACACACAGCAATTAACCAATAATTCTTGGAGCACACAAGCTTTGCTGTGAGCAGAATGGACAAGAGCATCTTATAGACTCCTTCAGGCAGCTTAACCAAGAATTCCTTTTAATACATCCAGTAGTCTCTTTAGGAAGAATTCTGATAAATACAGTTTTCTTCTTTGTTTTACACTTTCAGGGCTGTTTTATTGCTTAAGTTCCCAAGCTATTGCCAGTCTGACTTCTGTCCTTTCACTATCATGCATCATCTCTACACCTCACCTGAAGAGCTCAGCAAACCATCATGCTCCTCTCAACACTTTAGGAGTCTCATCCTCTCCCCTAAATCCCATGGTACCCTGGGGAGGTGACCAGTTGTGTAGGAGAAAATTGCCCCTTCTGCTGGTTACTAGAAGCAGAGGGGTGGGAAAAATGCTGTTGTGTTTTTAGAACCAGCATTGAAATTTGCACTAAGTTTTCACATAGAAACAGAGTTTAAATCAAGCTTAGATTTTTAATACTCTAAAGGTATAACACATTAAGGTATTTTTCGTTCGTTCGTTCGTTCGTTCCTTCCTTCCTTCCTCTATGTTTCAGGCACTGGGCTCATCACTGGATATATTCCTTGCCCTCAGAGAGCCCAGATGAAGTGAGGTTAAATCAGCTTCTATAAGCTCATCTAAGATTCTCCCACATTTGGTTAAATCATTTCTTATGGAAAATGTGACTCGTTTAAGTTCTGAACAGTAGATTTATAAACAAACTTTGTAATCCCAAAACCATTTATCAATTTGGAGCTGCTTGCATATTAAAAATGAACAACTTGTCCTCTATTAATCATTAATATCTCATTCTTATTAAATTGAAGTACCATTGATTTAATTGGAGTGAGGGAGGAAAAAGCCTGATTGCTATCACTGAGTTTTGGATTTAAGAAATTCTCTTTTCCCTTGCTGCAGATATGTGCCACATGAGATTTAACAAAAAGAAATAAAACCCAACTATTAAACTCATCTTGTTTACTTCTTCTTTCCCCACAAATTAGAAATGGAAGCTTGTCATCAACATTACATGATTGGTTGCATTTTAATATTCAGTGTCTAATGACTGGCATGTGATAAATCTCTCATTAAAATATTCATGAATAATCAGATTAAATGTCACATCTCCAAAGAAAGATCATCTGATCAGGGGTACCATCAGTTAATTTCTTTATTTGTTTGTAAAGCACTATTAAAGTGAAAGCAATCAGTATGAAAAACCTCTCTATTGGTGTGTGAATTACATATAAATTATGTGTTGCCTTGCACTTGGAACAGCAGAGAAAAATCAGAAAATGCTATTTCCTCCATTTTTAAGAAAAATGGATGGAATCACTTTTCATCAATGCTCTAATAATTTTTTCTACCAATATGCTACCTCCGTGTTGATTGGCACAACTCTTCCAAGCAAGGATGAAGAGCAGGAGCTCTGATTTTCAGGATGATTTGAGAATAAGACACTGTGGGCAATCAAGAGTTTTGGTTACAAGAGAACTGCATTGAGGACGGTGTCAAGATGGCAGCATAAGTGGTCTCTGAACTCACCTCCTCCTGTGGACACGACAAATCTACAATTACTCTTGAAACTACTGCCCCTGAAAGAGAACTGAAAACTGGATAAAAAGACCCCCCATAACAAGGGATGGTGCTGACTGAGGTGGAAGAGGGAGAAATTCCTTTCTGGAGAGAAGTAAATGCCACCTTTGTGAGCTGTGGCACCTCACGGCCAGCCAGGAGCAATCCTAAGGTGCAAAGCCTTCCGTGGAGGAGTGGGGGATCTGAGTGGGGGAACGTTACTGCTATAACCAGCTTTTGGACTCAGCACAACCAAGATGAGTATCATAATATCTGCCTTTGCTGGCTACTGACAACAACAGGGAATACCCCCAGAAAAGCTAACAGACATAAGGGAAATAAAAGCCAACTCTTAAAGGGCCCACACAGAAATTCACCTGTTTTGGCAAGCAACCTAAATCACTAGAAAGAAAGGCACACAGAACTTTGGTGAAAAGAGACTCACCCAATGGGCTCTGGGTACATCTTGGTGAGAGGTGACACTTCTCCATGCACCGAGACATTGGCAGGAGCCATCGTTGTGACCTAGTACAGGCATGCTGATACAGAGGCTTGCAGACACCATTGGAGTTCTTCCCCTGGCCAGTTAGCCCAGGGTCTGCCCCACCCACTAAAGCACCAATTTAATCCAGATCAGCTAGGGCAGGCAGCCCACCCTAGGGACTGTCCCCACCCAGAAGCAAGGCTTGGGCAACTTGTGGCAATGTATAGGTGGGGTACCTAGAACCTCTCCAGCCAGGCCAAGGGTGGGGGGTAGGGGGTTTGCCCACCTCTGCAAGGCAGGGCATGCACAAGGAGCAGGTGGAGTGTGTGGGGTGTTGGTGGAGTGTGGGGTCTCTGCAGTGGCGTGACTGGGTCTGCTTCAGTGGGTCAGGGGGTGTGCATGGGGCAGGACTGTGTTGATAGGGTGTGTGGCCCTGTGGGTGGTGAGGCTTGTCAGCTGCAATAGAATGTGACTCTCAAACAGCCACATGGGGGATCAGTCCAAACCTCCAAAGCCTGAAACAGTTGGGTCCTCCCATGTCTGGGGCTGGTCCAACTCACCTGCAAACCTGAGGGAGCTGATAACAGCCTTGCATGCCTGAGGCCAACAGCAACTGTAAGACCTTGAGCTTAGCACCCAGCCACCCTGAGAGCCTACTCACTTAACAGAAAAATAGCAAGAGGAGTGTGCTATTAAACATTGCAGTCAACTGTGCTGGTGGTCCCCATGCCCAAGAAAGTGACTGAAGGGTCCATAGCAGCCACATGCACCTGAGCATTACAACCAGATGGTCAGGAGGACAGCCTAGCCTTCCTGGGCACCTGCAGTGAGCAACCCTGCCACAACAGAAGGACACATGTAGCCCATGCAGGGGACACTCCTGGAACATTTGGAACTGTTGATGAGAGGGAAGCACACCAATGGGCCCCTTAAGGCATCTCTTACATAAGGGCACATCTCCAAGATTGGGAGACATAGCTGATCTACCTAATACATAGATATAGACACAGAGAAAGAGGCAAAATGAGGAGGCAAAGGAACACATTCCAAGTAAGGGAACAGGAAAAAAACCCAGAAAGAGAAGTAAATGAAACAGAAATAAACTATCTACCTGAAACAGAGTTCAAACAAAAAGTCATAAGGATTCTCACTGATCTTGGGAGAAGAATGGATGAACTCAGTGAGAACTTCAACAAAGAATTGAATAATATAAAAAAAAAAACCCAATCAGAAATGAAGAATATAATACTGGAAGTGAATAGTTCACTAGAGGGACTCAATAGGAGAGTAGATGATATAGAAGAACAGATCAGCGAGCTGGAAGGAAGACTAGAGGAAATCACCCAAGCTGAACAAATAAAGAAAAAAAATTAAAAAGAACAAGGACAGTCTAAGTCACCTCTGGGACAATATCAAGCACACTAATATTTGTATTATAGGTGTCCCAGAAGGAGCGGAGAAAGATAAAGGGGCAAAGAATCTATGTGAAGAAATAATAGCTGAAAACATTCCTAACTTACTGGAGGAAACAGACACCCAAGTACAGGAAGCAGAGAGCGCCAAATAAGATAAAAACCCAAAGAGGCCCACACCAAGACACATTATAATTAAAATGTCAAGAATTAAAGATAAAGAGAGAATCCTAAAAGCTGCAAGAGAAAGATAATAAGTTACATACAAAAGAAACCACATAAGGTTATCAGCTGACTTCTCAGCAAAAACATTATAGGCTGGAAGGGAGTGGCATGATATATTTAAAGTGCAGAAAGGAAAAAACCTACAGCCAAGAATACTCTACCTGTCAAGGTTATCATTCAGAATGGAAGGAGAGAGAAAGAGTTTTCAAGACAAGCAATTCTAATAGAGTTTTTCACCAAGAAACCAGTCTTACAAGAAATGCCAAAAGGAAAAGAAAAGACTACAAATAGGGATAATAAAATTATCAAAACAAAAGAATAAAATCACTGGTAAAGGTAAATATACAGTAAAAGCAGCCGATCACAGAAACCTATAATAAATACACAAAAAATTAAGAGAAACGAACCTAAACACAATATTAAGGAAAGCCACCAAACCAAAATGGAAGAGAGCAAGAGAAGAGAGCAACAGAGAAGAATCACTAAAACACTTAGAAAAAAGTAACAAAATGGCAATAAGTCCATTCTTACCAAGAGCTACTTTAAATGTCAAAGGACTAAATGCTCCAATCAAAAGGCATAAGGTTACCAACTGGATAAAAAGTCGAGAGCCATATACATGCTGCACACTTCAGACCTAAAGATGCTCGCAAACTGAAAATAAAGGGATGGAAAAAGATACTCCATGCAAACGTCAATGAAAAGAAAGCTTGGGTGACAATATTTACCCCAGACGAAATAGACTTTAAAACAAAAACTGTAACAAGAGACAAAGAAGGGCACTACATATGATAAAGAGAACAATCCAACAAAAGGATATAACACTTGTAAATATCTATGCACCCAACATAAGAACACCTAAATATATAAAGCAATTATTAATAGACATAAAACAAGAAATAACAGTAACACAATAATAGTAGGGGGACTTTAACACTCCACTTACACCAATGGATAGATCATCCAAACAGAAGATCAATAAGGAAACATTGGCCTTAAATGACACATTAGACTAGATGGAATTATATACATACAGAACATTCCATCCAAAAACCACAGAATACACATTCTTTTCAAATGTACATGGAACATTCTCCAGGATAGATCACATATTAGGCCACAAAACAAGTCTCCATAGATTTAAGAAGATTGAAATAATTCCAAAAGCATCTTTTCTGGCCACAAAGGTATGAAATGAGAAATCAGCTACAGGAAGAAAATCAGAAAAGCCACAAATGTGCAGAGAGTAAACAAAATGCTACTGAACAATGATTGGGTTAATGAAGAAATCAAAGGAGAAATAAAAAAGTACGTGGAGACAAATGAAAATGAAAATATGACATGCCAAAATTTATACGATACAGCAAAAGCAATTCTAGGAGGGAAGTTTATAGCAATACAGGCCTACATCAACAAACAAGAAAAATCTCAAACAAACAATCTAATAGTGCACCTAAACGAACTGGAAAAAAAAGGGCAAACAAAGCCCAAAATCAGCAGAAGGAAGAGAATCATAAAAATCAAAGCAGAAATAAATGAACTAGAGACTAAACAAACAATAGAAAAAATCTATGAAATGAAGAGTTGCTTCCTTGAAAAGATAAACCAAATTGGCAACCTTTAGCTAGACTCACCAAGAAAAAAAGATAGTAGGCTCAAATAAATAAAACCAGAAATGAAATAGGAGAAATTACAATGGACATCTCAGAAATATAAAAGTTTATAATAGAATACTATGAAACGCCATATGCCAACAAATTGGATAATCTATAAGAAATGGATAAATTCTTTGAATCATACTACCTTCCAAAACTGAATTAAGAAGAAATAGAGAATTTGAATAGACCCATCACCAGTAAGGAGATAGAAAGAGTAAGTAAAATCCCCAAAAAATAAGAGTCCAAGACATGGTGGTGGGTCCAATGGGTTCCCTGGTAAATTCTATGGAACAGTCAAAGAAGAATTAATACCTTACCTACCCTTCTCAAACTCTTCCAAAAAATTGAAGAGGAAGGGAAGCTTCCTATCTCATTCTGCAAAGCCAACATTACCCTGATACCAAAACCAGACAAGGACAACACAAAAAAAGAAAATTACAGGTCAGTATCACTGATGAATATTGATGCAATAATTTTCAGCAAAATACTAGCAAATAGAATACAACAACGCATTAAAAAGATCACACACCATGATCAAGTGGGGTTTATTTCAGGGATGCAGGGATGGTTCAACTTCCAGAAATCTATCAACAACAGCATATTAACACAACACATTAACAAAATGAAGAATAACAATCACATGGTCATCTCAATAAATGTGGAGAAAGCATTTGACAAGATACAGCATCCATTTATGATAAAAACTAAGAATAAAACAGGTACAGAAGGAAAGTACCTCAAAGTAATAAAGGACATATATGACAAACCCACAGCTAATATCTTTCTTAATGGGGAGAAACTGAAAGCTATCCCTCTAAGGACAGGAACAAGACAAGGATGCCCACTTTCACCACTTTTACTTAACATAGAATTGGAAGTCCTAGCCAATCAGGCAAGAGAAATAAATAAAAGGGATCCAAATTGGAAAGGCAGAAGTAAAACTGTCACTATTTGCAGATGACATGATTTTACATATAGAAAACCCTAAAGAATCCACGAAAACACTTTTAGAAATAATAAATGAATTTGGTAAAGTTGCAGGATACAAAATCAACATACAAAAATCAGTTGTGTTTCTACACACTAACAATGAAGTAGCAGAAAGAGAAATTATGAATACAATCCCATTTACAACTGCACCAAAAAATAAAATACCTAGGAATAAACTTAACTGAAGAGGTGAAAGATCTGTACACTGAAAACTATAAAACATTGTTGAAAGAAATTGAAGAAGACACAAAGAAATGCAGATATTCTGTGCTCTTGGATTGGAAGAATTAACGCAGTTAAAATGTCCATACTTCTTAAAGCAATCTACAGATTCGATGCAGTGCCTATCAAAGTTCCAACAATATTTTTCACAGAAATAGAACAAAGAATCCTAAAATTTGTATGGAACAAGAAAACACCCCAAACAGTCAAAGGAATCCTGAGGAAAAAGAACAAAGCTGGAGTTACCATGCTCCCTGATTTCAAAATATACTACAAAGCTATGGTAATCAAAATAGCATGGTACCGGCACAAAAACAGACACACAGATCAGTGGGACAGAATCAAGAGCCCAGAAATAAACCTATACATCTACGGACAGCTAATTTTCAACAAGGGGGCCAAGAACATACAATGGAGAAAGGAGAGTCTCTTCAATAAACAGTGTTGGGAAAACTGGACAGCCACATGCAAAAGAATGAAAGTAGAACATTATCTTACACCATGCACAAAAATTAACTCAAAATGGATTAAAGACGTGAATGTAAGACCTGAAACCATTAAAGTTCTAGAAGAAAAGATAGGCAGTACAATCTTTGACATCAGTCTTAGCAGCATTTTTTCAAGTACCATGTCTGACGGGGCAAGGGGAACAACAGAAAAAATGAGCAAATGGGACTACATAAAACTAAAAAGCTTCTGCACAGCAAAGGAAACCATCAACAAAATGAAAAGACAACCTCACAATTGGGAGAAGATATTTGCAAACCATATATGATAAGGGGTTAATATCCAAAATACATAAGGAACTCATATATCCCAACAACAAAAACACTAACAACCCAATTGAAAAATGAGTAAAAGATCTGAACAGACATTTCTCCAAAGAAGACATACAGATGGCCAACAGGCATATGAAAAGACATTCAATATCACTAACTATCAGGGAAATGCAAGGCAAAACTACAGTGAGATATCACCTCACTCCCCTCAGAATGGCTATAATTAACAAGACAGGAAATAACAAGTGTTGGAGAGAATGTGGAGAAAAAGTAACTCTCATCCATTGCTGGTAGGAGTGCAAACTGGTGCAGCCACTATGGAAAACAGTATGGAGATTCCTCAAAAAATTAATACAATTACCATACAATCCAGCTATCCCACTGCTGGGTATTTATCCAAAGAACATGAAAACATGAATGTGTAAAGATACATGGACCCCTAGGTTCATGGTAGCATTGTTCCCAAGACTTGGAAGCACCCAGGTGCCCATCAAGTGATGAATGGATGAAGAAGATATGGTATATATACACAATGGAATACTACTTAACCGTAAAAAACAATGAAATTCAACCTTTTGTAACAACATGGATGGACCCTAACAGTATTATGCTAAGTGAAATAAGTCAGAGGGAGAAAGTCAAATACCGTATGATCTCACTCATAAATAGAAGGTAAAAACAACAAACAATCATATAGAGAAAGAGATTGGATTGGTGGTTCCCAGAGGGGAAGGGGGTAGAGAGGAGGGAGAAAGGGGTAATTAGACACATGAGTATGGTGATTTGTTGTAATTAGTCTTTGGGTGGTGAACATGATGTAATCTACACAGAAATCAAAATGTAATGATATACACCTGAAATTTATATAATGTTATAAATCAATGTGACTGCAATAAAAAAAACCAAGAGAACTGTATTATCATAATCTTGTAGTGAGCAGCTGATTTCATTAAAAGTCTTTGCGCTTAATTTGGTAAATATGTACCAACGCTTACTAGGGGTGAACTGAAGTAAAAGGAATACATTTAGGTGGTATAAAGCTGGAATTGGTGTCTTGGGAAAATACATCTTTCCTTCTTTCAAGGAGAGCCAAAAGTGCCCCAGAACTGGCCCATTAGGCTCTCTCAGTATGGGGCCGATCACATTGTAGCCTTGCTGCCGGAAGGCATAGGGAAAAAGGCTGCCATCGCTTTTGGAGGGGACTCAAAAATTACACCTACTGACTCCCCACACATTATATATGACTTTCTAATGCAATATCCTTGTATCTATTTTATAATCAAAATTTTATATTCATTTTTCCCTGAAGGTTACTGATAACCAAATATGCATGCTGTACAGATAACAACAGTGTTTTTATGTGCAATTTATTATGGAATTATATGATAGCCTATCACGTAGCTCGTGATTAACTCTATACTAACATCAAAACCATATGGTATCCTACCCATTTATGAAACAAAGCTATCTCCTTAATGTCATTTACTGTAGGTTAATTTATGATTTGGCAGAAATGCTATAGAAGAACAGTATCTCTTCTCAGATGTAGAATTTTCAGCAAATAGAAATGCATCAACCTTGTTAATTTTCACCTTCGTTCTGTCCAACACACAGTGGTTCTGGGGCCAAAAGTTATCAGCCATCCAAACTTTGCACTTTAGAATTGTGGAAGTATTTGGTAGACCTTGAGTTTAGAAATGCATCTAGTCTTGAAAGTATAATCTACCATGGTGTACACACAGAAATATCTCAGGATTGGGTGTCCCCCACTGGGAAGAGAAAAGTGTTCATATTGTGAAACCTGAGGCCAACAGTTTATTGAAAATGGGACAAGGGAAGAAAAGGCAGTTTCCTACTATTTCAGAACATCTACCTTTGTTTTTCATGATGTTGACTGGGGGAAAGCTTTCATTCTCTCAATTCAGTTACTTCTTCCAATATTTTTTATATTTTGCTTATGCAATTTTCTTATGTGTATAGTCACTTAAGTGGCCACATCATTTACAAATCAGCTCACCCAAGTTGCTAATTCATGCAAATAATAAACCTTTGACTATAAATCCAGAGCCTTGTTGAATTCTAATACAGCTTTCAATGTCTATGTCACAGATTATAATTTTATATTCTTCATGACTACATGATTGTTTGTAATTTTATATCTTTAATTACGCTTAAAAATAATAGATCCTATTGAAATATAGGCCAACATTTACTGACAGTCTTTACAAATTTCACAAAAATAGGCAAAGATTTTTAAAAAGACTTTGGATTACAAGCATTATTCTACATCATAGTTAGGATCTTATGCTTTTCATTTTTGTCCAGAATTTATTGATTTTCAAATAATTAACTTACAATATTCATTGGATATTCACTGTACATTGTATCTCAATAGTTTTTATGTTAAAATCAGATCTTTCATAATACATGACCAAGGTTTCTTAAGTCTCAGTAGAAATTTAAATTCTCAGTTTTTCCAATCTTACTATCATTGGATGCAAATATATTTGAGATATTTTATATTTAGTTCTGAAAGTTACGTTTGCTGTCCTATGTTGCTCATACATGTTTAACATCATCTTTTCCTAAATGTAAAATAAGAAAACTGCACTCACATGAAATGAAAATTGCAATTTATTTCATTTCAAGCCTTAAAAGCCCTACAGTAGTTTTGGGAATAGGTATGGGAATTTACGAAGGAAAAACATGACCTCTAAGAGTCCACTGAGGTTTCCTGATTTAGTCATTCTTTCCAATTCAGATAATGACTCCCTCATTCTTCATTTGATGAAAATGAAGCACATAGAGATATAGTGACACGTCTATGGTCACCTCTGTGAGACCAAAGCCAACTCTGTCTTATTTGCAGAATACTGCTTTTCCTAGAAGTGGCCCTGACACATGGTAAACACGTCATACATACATATTGTTTGAGTAAATGATAGAGTATTTACAAACAAGTGATTATAAATGAAATTTTAAAAGTATTTCCTGAAATCTTTTGGGCAGGCTTTAAATAATAGACTACATCAAGTTTTGAAAATTTCTAGTTGGTAGAACAATGACACAAGAAAGTATTGATTGATTGATTTAAACTTGGAGATAGGTCAAGCGAGATGTATGTGAATGAGAGATTCCTAAAAATTACCAGCCAGTATGTAGTTCACTGCGAGAAATTTAAGAATTGCCCAGATCTTAATAAACCACACACTTGAGGTGATCCAAAGAGGTGCTACATGACTACATAGAGAATTTGTCCCTTTCAGAACTCTTGCTTTAAGAAAGAAAGATATTTACAACCTAGAGATGAGTAACAAGAATTTTGAGGAGACTAGAAACTTTCTCTTGTAAAGAACAAATGAAGAAACTGTCATCATTTAGCGTGGTTGATAAATACATTTTCAAGAAAGCATTTGGTATTCATTAAGTACTCAAAAGGCTGTCAGGTAGAAAAGGGTGCAGACTTATTTTGGAGCAGAACTGAGAGCAATGATGGAGTGCATGAGGGTAGATTCTAGCTCAGCGCAATGCGCTCCCGTAATAAGAAATGCCCGCAAAGGAAATGGGTCCCAGACATCTATGATTCGGTGGAATTACTTTCTGAAAATGTGAATTTCATCCTCTCAAATTCTTCCAATGTGATGACTTACAGTGACCATTTCAAATCCTTGCTTTCCTTTCAATGTAGTTTAAAAATTCATATTTGAGAACATAGTACTCCATGCATTACATGGGTAAATTTATTTTATGAAATAAAATTTCTTAGCTATCCAATATCTAAGCCTCCTTAAAATATGAAGAAGTCTAATACAATACAAAGCTTATTTCTCCCTAATGAATTCATCACCTCATCATTTCTTGTGCTAACAACTGATGGCAGTTTCTGCATTAAATATTTTCCAAAAATAAGGTTTTGGTTTGCTTTGGCCACTAGTACTCGTGAACAGATGTAAAAAAGGTTTCGGCTTTCTCTAATAATAAATAACTTTCCAAAAGAAAATTATTTTTCATACTGCCTACTTTATAGTTCCAATAACTGGTGACAACCCAATAAATCTATCTTTGATGGTAATTATCAGGGTCAATAGAAATTTTAGAGAATGAAGGGGGAAGTAATCCCTTGTAAGAAATCATTTGATATAATACATTCTTTGGTGTAAAATATTCCATTATTTAAAACATTTTACATACTAACATACACAAATACTATCAAAATGATACGCCTAGGGAAACCATTCAACTGCTATGTTCTACATTTTAAAATACACTATACATTTTTGATAAAGTAATAGCTTTTTAACTTTATTTTGAGAAACCACATTTAAAGAAGAGATCAGTGTTAACTTCCTATGAGTTTCGGTAGAGGTATTATTAAAAATATTTGACATATGGCAAAGATACTAAATCTGTCATGCCTACCTTAGCCCCTAAGTTTCTAGGTTGTGTGAACTTCCCAGTGTGGCTGACCCAGAGGAAGGGGGTAACTCAAGGGAAAAGACTTAGGACAGCAGCCATCTGCCAGCCAGTGTAAAAGTGCATGCAACATGCAGTGTATGACATGCATTCATTATTTTTCAGCAAGTACATTTCAAAACTATGTTCAATATGGAAATAGATAACATCAGTCAAGAGCACGAATCACGCCATCAAAGATGTCAAAATAGATTGCATTAGAAGACTGAACTGGAAGGTTATCTCATAAGTATGTAAAAGTTTGAGGCCACACTCATTGCGCATGCTTATTTCTTTACAATGAATAGGTAGCATACAGAGTAGGTTGTCATGAGTCTCCATTTCCCTTCATGAATCATAGCCCGCAAGCAGTGTGCCAAGACCATTCCGGAAGTGCTTGCGAGTGCCCTAGTTCTGATCCTTTGATCTGGCCTGTGTGGGATAACTGCTCTTGCTTCTGGGCTCTTAACACTAGGTCCCTCTTTGCTCATGTACTTGCTTCAAGTCAAGTCTTTAAGTACTGACCTGTTAATTTGATGGGGAAGTTTTTGCTCCTTCCAATGAATTCCAAGTTTTTGACAGGACAATCTGGTACTCCGGCTCTTGGGTTATCTAATGCCATACTCTAGATCCACAAGGAACTCATCTTCCCTTGAGAGACCAAGATTGCCTGCATGCTGAGATAATGGGAGTGCTTTGAAGCCCATTTCAGTCTAAAGAATTACTTCTTGCTTAAACGAAGAGGAAAAAGATGTCTCGTGTGCACAAGCATTTCTACGTAGCAGTACCAAATAGCTCTTTGGAAAAACTGGATATACGTGTTATTGTACAATCAATCACACATGTATATGTAACCACCTGCTCATTCACAAACACACATAAGTTAGTCTATACTTAGCGTATGGCTTTTCCAAACCAAACAGAGCAACGAAACTAAAGAATTAAGGCTGAAATTTAAAACCAGCTAAGTTGCATAAAAGGAGGAATAGCAAACATAGTCACTAATTCATTTTGCCCTTTACGGTGCCTCCACAGACCTGAAAACAGTCTTCTATATTTTGAAATGCATCTATATTCTAGATGTTTTTAAACCTTTCTGACCTAAAAAGTGAAGCTGGAGAGAAGAATATTATAACTGTAATTCAAACCGTGATCTGAGACAATAACAATGCTCTAAAATAACAGGTTGCAAAATGCACAACATAAAGATTTCTATACACAATTGTGAAGTCCCCTGGCTTAAAATTCAAATTTTACATATTAGCTAAGTCAGTTTTCTTTGAAGCTTTTAAAGAATTAGACATTCTAGGGGAATTATCTGAAGGAGTCATCACAATCAGTGTATCTCTAAACTTCAGTTTGGGAATCTTTTGCTCATTCTTTTAATCCTGACCAACGAAGCATTTTTTCCCTAGTTATGGTACAAAATTGGTTTCTTTAGCATAATCAATCAGCTCTTATTTGATCAACTATGCAGTTAACATGAAGTGATACGTATTTTCATACATAATGCATAGAAATGTCAAGCAGTCGATTTAGGAAATGAATGAAAATGAGCCTGGAACTGCAAAAGCAGCAGGGACTTGTGGAGTTAGAGATGACCTGAAAGATTTGGGACTGCAGAGGGACCTCCATTTTAACCTGTAAGGTTAGCACCAGCATGCTACAGTTTAAATGAGATAAATACACAGAGGGGGGACCACAGTACTTGAAACACAGGCGATAAACTGAGCTATGCTAATATGATAACTTTTATTTTAATGAAGATACTATCTAAGAAAGAAAAGTATTTCATTTTTGGTAATTTTAATTTTTTTCTCTCTCTTTGATCTAGTCTTTAATTCATGATGAGTTTATTTTTGTGTATGCTATAAATAGTGAAGAAAACTCCCCAACGCCCAGCCCTCACCAGTTGTCCATTTACGATTCAGTAAATAATTATGTTTTACAAGACTGGATGTCTATTTTAACTATATATTAAAATATATGATTTGGCCTCATTCTTGGAGTGCTGTTTTCTTCCACACAATTACATTTCTATTTTTGCATCTTTACTTACTGCTTTCTTTAGTGCTGGTTTTATATGCTTTAACATGTAGTAGGAAAGTTCACTCTCCTGCTCCTTCACTATATTGTTTATTCTTGCATATTGTTAACATATAGACGTCAGAATCTTTTTTCTTGATTTGTTTTCTTCAAAAATCCTAGTTGGGATTTTTTGGATTCAATTCAGTTAATAAATTAATGAGCACCATTGACATTCATAACATATATAACACAGCTTTCTCAATAACATACGTAGTACACTTATACATACGTACATGTATATACATATACATGTGTACATGTACACAAAGAGTATACATCACCTTTTTCAAACTTCTTGGTTGCATTTGATTAAAACTTACTTTTGAAAACTGTTCCCCAGGTCTTTGCTTACACTAGCTTATTTGATGGGGTGCTCTTCCTTTCACTCCAACTGTCCACTGCTTCTGTAAGTAATTCCCAGGTGGTATCACAAGAGAGAAACATCAAGAAGCACTCTCCACCATAGAGATTTATAATCCTGTCCTCCCACTTCATGTTACAATGTAGTGTTCAGAGAGTAACCCACCCATCACACTACAATGTAATTGCTATTTGCTCTCCTTTAGTCTGCATGTTTCTTGATGAAAGAAGGTTTGATTCTTATATTCCAAGTCCCTAGCAAGTTTCTAGCATACTCTAGATGTCTGGTAAATCTTTGCAAAAATGTGATAAGAAAACTGTGTAGTTAAAAGCAAAGAAATTAGTACTTAACTTTTTTAGGCTTTGTAAGAGAAGTATCAAGAGAAAAGCATCTGGCATGTCATTTAGAAAATTTGTCTTTTGCTGTTATTTTAGTAGTCTGATGTTTTATCCATAAAAGTAGTTATGGATTATAGTTTTGCCAGAATTATTTAAATCAAGTCTTAGAGATGTTCTTAAACTGATCTCAAAAAATGAGCCTCAAGGGTTTGTGACAAGTGTGAGTTTACATATATATGTATATGTATATATATTTTTTCTCTTTTTGGTGAGGAAGATTCACCCTGAGCTAAGATCTGTTGCCAATCTTCCTCTTTGTTGTTTTTCTTTTTTCTCTTAAGGAAGATTATCCCTGACCCAACATCTGTTCCAATCCTCCTCTACTTTGTATATGGGATACCTCCAAAGCGTGATTGATAAGTAGAGTAGGTCCACACCCAGGATCCAAACCCACCAACCCAGGCTGCCAACAAGGAGTGCTCAGAACTTTAACCGCTTGGCCACAGCCTGGCCCCCTGAATTTATATTTTTAAGTGTCATATATTAAAAAGTTTGCATTTGCAATTTGGTACATATATACATATATATATTTTTTTAATAGCAAATCTATACATTACTTAGCTTCCCAAATGAATTTATGATCCAGAAAATTAAATATCTTATAGATTTTTACAAAAGAGTTGCTAGATTCTTCAGGTGAGTAATGTTTATGGAGCCTCCTTCACAAATCTTAGATCTTGCTAGAGTTTTGTTAGTAGTGTGATTACTTTTAATGCAATCTTTGATTTTTTTTCATGAATGTCATCAATAACTGCATTTTTGGAATAAGATAAGAATAATACAAACTTAATATAGACAATTAAATCTCAATGTATTCCACGTTTATTTATACTCCCAATCAACATTTTAAAAATATTGATAGGGAATGCAAATGAACACTGACTATATTGAGATTTTGTTATCAATATTAATATATAGGTACACATTTATACACTGATTAAACTATAAAGTATTCATTTATATCCTTTATACACAATGCTTTCCTCTTTTTTTCTTTGGTGAGGAAGATTCACCCTCAACTAACATCCGTTGCAAATCTTCCTCTTTTGCTTGAGGAAGATTCCCACTGAGCTAACATCTGTGCCCGTCTTCCTCTATTTTGTATATGGGATGCTCCAACAGCATGGCTTGATGAGCAGTGTGTAGGTCTACACCCAAGATATGAACCTGTGAACCCTGGGCCGCAGAAGCAGAGCTTGCAAACTTAATGACTGCACCACCAGGCCAGCGCCCACTATTCTTTCTTATCAAGCTTAAAGTAAAATTAGTAACTCTAAGTCAACACATTTGACAATGTAATTAGACAGTGTTTTAACTTACATTTTAGAGTATGCTGAACACGCACATTAAATTTTTAAAATTTGTTTTTTGTTATTTATAGGCACCCATATATTGATCTTTCAGAACAGAATAATACATATAAGGGGCTGATTTGCGAACCAATGCTTTTTATTTTTTTCATTCTATACCATTAATTAAGATTTGGGGTGTCTTACAAAAAAATATTTGCTTAGAAATAGGATGCAATATAATTTTGTTTTAATACATAATTGGGCATTTTTAGGAAGTAAAAATTCACTATTGTTAATTTTTTTATTGTTAATATCTACTGCGTCTAGATATGGTAGTTCACTTGTTTTGCACTTTGTATGTGTGCATGCTACCGCTTCAATTAGATACAATATCACAAGTTTGGGGCTGTAAAATGGGAATTTGAACAAAAATACAATGCATATCTTTCAGAAGAAATGAGAAATGATTCATCCATTTCCTATCTAGTGTATGGAAGATAAATAACCTCTCATCATTTAATATGTAGCTCATGAGATATGCATTGTGAATGTGGCATTGTGGCTAATAAGATACGGTTCTTTCCAGCTTCCAATTCCCAGTAACATCTCAGCTTTTGTAGGAACACTGAGAATAAATTATTCCTTTGTAGGAGAATTCATTACCAGTAGCTGATAGCTCATGGCTGAATTACTTATGGGAATTAATGAAACCATACTTTTCTGAAATAAAAAACCAACCTTTTGCTGGCATGTTAACAACCAAATAATTGCTTGGAACATTTACTCATTCATATGCTAGTCTTCCCTTTCTATTGCATTTTGGAATTTTTTTTTTTAAAAAATGCCTTCTTTTATTTGAAAGAAAAACTCCTTAACTTGCTAAGAACTTGTTCAAATATATAGAGTCTGTAACTCTCACATCGATAATAGGCTATTAATTAGAAAACTAATATTGGCATTCAAATAATATGCCTGTATTTTATGTTATAAACATTTATGATCGTTTTTCATGTTTAATTTTTTAGGTGGAGATTAATGCTATTTTAGGTCATTCACTTCTGGCCCCATAACTTGAAATTCTTACTTGTTTTTTTCTAAGTATTCTTTTCGAACACCCTCCATTCTTTCTGCATCTCTACTCCTCAAAAATTGTTTCAGCTTCTTCCTAGTTTCATGTCCTTTTTCTTTTTTCCTTTAGAGAGTCCTCTATCTAGCCTCCTCACCAGCTAATTAACAGTGAAACACTGCTCCCTGAGACTCCATTCTTCTTTTACCATATGTGGCAATCTTCTGAGTAATGAATTTGAAATTCATTACTGTCTATAATATTCAAAGCAGACTCATAATTAATATAAATCAAAATATGTTCTGATAAGTTTCTCTTAGGAATATATTTGGAAACCTATTAGAATGACTCAGATCTTTGCATATCTATTTAATCTTGATTTTTGCTATTTGTTTTACACAATTTGTCTTTTTCCTCTTCTAGACCTGTGTGGGTTAGAAGATATGTTTAATAAATAAGGCAAACATATGTATTATTAAATAATGGCATGGAAATTTTCATTATTTCACAGGATACAAACAAGAGGCTTTTGGAGATATAGTCTACGTTCACAAGTCAGAGGGTTCAATATTATTAAATGTCAATTCTTCTTACATTGATCTATAAATACAGCACAAGTCCAGTAAAAATTCCAGCAAGTTCTCTTGTAGATATTCACAAAATATTTCTAAAATTTATAGAGAAAGGAAAAAGACATAGAATAGTCAACACAATACTGAAGAAAGAATAAACTTGGAGGACTCACATTACCAGATTTCAAGACATAGTGTAAAGGTACAGTAATCGAGACTGTGGTGGATGCATAGATCAATGGAACAGAACAGGAAGCCCAGAAATAAACCCTCACAAACACAATCAATTGATGTTTGACAAAAGCAATTCAACAGAGAAGGATAATCTTACTCTTTTGTTGAAAGGTAGAGAAAAAATGGTGCTGGATGTTGATATGCAAATATAATAATAATAACATAGAAAGATATGGTACATCTTACACAAAAATTAACTCAAAATGGATCATAGACCCAAATGTAAAGTGAAAAACTATGAGCCACCTAGAAGAAAACATAAGAGAAAATCAATGTGTCCTTGAATTTGGAGTTTTTAGATATAATACCAAAAGCATGATCCATGAAAACAAATTGATAAGTTGAAATTTATTAAAATTTTAAAGTCTGCTTTTCAAAAGACATGGTTAAGAGAATTAAAGGACAAAGCACAGAGAGAGAAAATATTTGCAACATATACCTTTTAATGGAATTGTATCCAAAATAAACAAAGAACTCTTAAAACTCAAAAATAAGAAAACAACCCAATTAATAAATGGGCAAAGAGGATATACAGATAACAATAAGTATATATGGAAAAATGCTCAACATCATTTGTTGTTTAAGTTAATGCACATTAAAACAACTATAAAAGACCACTACACACCTATCAGGATAGCTAACATCCAAAAATTGAGACTTTAATTCACAGTGAGAATGCAGAGCAACAGGAACTTTCATTCACTGATGGTAGGAATGCAAAATGGCATGACCACTTTGAAAGATAGTATAGCAGTTTCTTATAAAGCTAAACATAGTCTTACCATACAATCCAGCAATCACATTTCTAGGTGTTTACCCAACTGAATTGAAAACTCAGGTACACACACGCACCCACTAACCCTGCCCAAGAACGTTTATAGCACCTTTATTCATAATTGGCAGAGACTTGAAGCAACCAAGACGTCCTTCAATAGGTGAATGGATGAACAAACTGTGATACAACTGAACAACAGATAAAAGAGAATAAGCTAACAAGCCATGCAAAGACATAGGTGAATCTTAAATGCATACTGCTAAGTAAAAGAAGCCAGTCTGAGAAGGCTACAAGACTTACGCTTCCATTTATATGACATTCTGGAAAAGGCAAAACTATAGAGACAGTAAACAGATCAGTGGTCCACAGGGATTTGGGGGAAAGTGCAATAGGTAAAGCATAGGAAATTTTTTCAGTAAAATTCAATAATTTCAGTGAAATTATTCTGCATGATACCATATGGTGAATATATGACACTATACATTTGTCAAAATCCATAGAACTTGATAAAGGAAATAGTGAACCTTAACATATGTAAATTTAAAAAATATTTAGGAAGTCAGGAGATCATAGAATGCAGTACAGAATGTGATAAGGTAATCTAACCAGTGAAAATGTATGAAACAATCTCATTGATGTGGGAGTAGGGAAGAAAGATGCTGACCTAGGTAACTTTAGATATGAGTGGAGTAGTCTGTAAAATGAAAGTTTAAAGGAATAGCATATAAATGCTGTACTCTAGTTGATAAAGTTATTCCCCATGCAAGTATGGGTTAACAACTCTGAAACTACTATGCATGTGTACTGAAATTAAACAATTAAATGGATGGACGATGGTGGGATCCAGGTTTCTCACTGTTTGGATGGGAATTTACAGATAAGCAAGGGGAACAGGCTAGAATGATTGATGTGGTAATGAATTATAGATGGAAACATGGATATTAACCTATAGTTAGTTTAACATAAACACAAATGTATAGACATCGACATAGATATATTGATAGATATGCATATATACACGGGTTAGTATACACAGACATTCTCTTGCTCTGTCAGCTGTGAGGGTCTGGAAGCAATGACCCTCCAGTACCAGTGAGCATACCTAGCATCCAGATCTTGACTTCTAGTACTGTTCTCCAACAAAAAGAACCAGGATTCCTTAGAGAAATCGCTGATACTAAGACTGGGGCAAAAGATACATAAGGTGAGCCTGATGTAACTTGTAGCTCCAGAAAGTAAGGAAGATCTTTAAAACACTCTGCAATGATGAGGGTATGTCAAAAGGACAGAGGGCAACTGAAAGAGCTCCCAGTGGCCAAACCTGGAACAACGTGAGCAACAAAATAAATAAAGCAGAATTAGATTATAACCCAAAGTATAAAATCAATATTTATGTTTCCATACACATATAAATAATTATTACATAAATAGGGAGCATACACAAATCTCTCATGCAGAATAATTCCAAATAATTTATATTGACACGGGCCTTCAAAGAAGTAGGACATAATTCCCCACTCCTTAAATGCAGGCTGCATGTAGCCACTTCCTTCCAAAGAGTACAGTGTGGAAAGGGTCTACTTTATAGTGGAAAACCCAAACAAACCCTACCTCAGCTAGGCAATTAAGATCAACATCAACAGTGATAAGTACAGTACATGGACAGTATATACACCAGATCTAATGTGATGAGAATGGCACTTTACATATGTGGTCTTCTTCCCAAAAACCCATAATGCCAGTCGAATCGTGAGAAAAACATCAGGCTAATCCCACTTGATGGGATTCCACAAAATACCTGACCAAAACTCCTCAAAACTGTCAAAGTTATCAAAAGCAAGTTAAGTCTGAGAAACTGCCATAGACAGAAGAATCCTAAGGAGGTGTAATGACTAAATGTAATAGGTAAACTGGAAGAGATCCTGGAACAGAAAGTGAATTAGGTAAAACCTAAGGAATTTAGAATAAGGACTGGACTTAATAGTAATGTATGAATATTGTTTTTTTAAATCGTGACAAACGTTAACACACTTTGTATGGTAAGGTGTTTCTAATAGAGGAAACTGGTCATTGGTGATACAGGAAATGGGATCTCTCTGTACCATCCTCACAACTTTTCTATAAATCTAAACCTATTGTAAAATAAAAAGTTTAATTTTTAAAAACAGGTGGCAAAACGTGTAATATGCCCATATATTGGCATATAACAAAATGGGGGGAGAAGATGAGCTTCTTTAGCACTGTGCCCTCTTAAATTCCACTTGAGCTTGGCGTTTACGACTTATAGTAAACTGAGTCAAAGTTGAGATCAATGTGATGGATATAAGTTCTTGTTCAATACGGCTAAATGAAAAAAACCTCTAAAACTAAAAGAATAAGAGATAACACAGTTAATGGAGAAGAAGAAATATTCCAAATTTTACATTCTAGAATGGTGTAAAAAGTCAACTTATTTCCTTCCCTCTAACCTCTTGATACTCAAAATTACTTGGCTTCCAAAAATTTTTAAAAATTATTCCATTAACTCACAGGCATGAAGTGAGGTCATAAAGAGCAGAAAGAACCTGAAGAGGTGTGAGTATATATACACAGAAATGATGTTAATAATAATTACAGCATTATACTTTTCAAAATGCTGTCTCATATGTGATGATCACCACCTGATCATCACAATATTCTTCTCTGTCAGGATAAGTGTAATATTTCCAGTGTATTTAAAACTAAATGTGATATAATTCATGTGGAATGTATGTGTCTCAACTTTAAGGATTTACAAAAGGCTATAAGAATTAGCATATACATTTACAAACATCACCCATGCACATTCCATGACTGGAGACATGGGTCCTGGTAGAATTCTCCATCCTTAGTACCTTTGGTAATATTGACTAACCTCCTTCAGTCTCTATTTCTCACAAGAAGAATAGAAATGCTAAAGAAATGTCTCGGGATTTCAAGGTTATGATTAACATTTATAGGAAGAAAGATTAAGGCTAGCTAGTAATTATCAATGTACCGCATTGTTCTACATCTCTACCAAGAACCTGACTTTTTCTGTCAACTATTATGCAGCACTGTCAGCCATAAGCTCCCACAGTTACGATGAGGTTGTAGCTCTTGGCTTGGTTCAACAGGTGTCATTTATACACTACATTAGATGCAGGAAAAATGCAGTCATATTAAAGTCGAATCATAGTCACAAATCCTTATCAACTTACGTTATACTCAATTCTTATTTCACTATTTTCAGAAAGAATTAGGAATACAGATACTCTAATTATAAAATGATAGAATTACATACTATTAATGATTGAATAGACTCCCTTTACATGAATAATCATGGTCCACAAGGTTATTGAATATGGCCAAAATCATATAGGAAGTTAACATTAACAAAAATTATAACCTTTACCTCTTAACTCTCTGTTTAGTGAAATAAGTATTCCACGACTTCTTTAAATGTTGCACAAAATGTATAGTGATAATAATTAAGAGAAGACATTTTTCTTCATACGACACCCTGAGTTTAGGTTTAATCCATCATTAGCATTCGGTATATCTTATATTTAATGAATGGTGAAGATATTATGAAATCAGACAAAGATAATTTAAATATTGTACACCATTCTCTGACTAAATATCAAAATTAGCTATGCTTCTGTCACATTCACGCTGCTTTCTTCACATTTTTAAGAGTTTTAAAAACTACTTTTATGACTATTTTTTCATTTAGGAACTCCACTTGTACTTTTCTGTTTATATCATGTTGAACACAATTATCCTTACCCTCGATGGCTTCAATTATTTTCCATAAACATTTATATGTTTTTTAAACAAAACAAGCTGAGATTCAAGTCAAATATCTCTTCTTTAAAAAAAACCAAACTAGCATTCTGCTCTTATCAATTAAAACAAATGTGCCTATGCTTATAACTGCAGAATTGCCTTGTTGCCTTAGGATTGAACTTCAGATATGAGTTAATTGTGCTTTGGATTTTGGAAAAGATTTATTCATACTCATGGGAACATCCTTCCTGAAAATTAGAGTGACGTTCATCTCTTAGACATCATCATAGTATAGAACTGATAGATTGTAAACAACTTGAAAGTATTATCCTAAAATAATACATATTATGATCTCTGGTTAATTTAATTAATATTTTGAAAGAAAATCCGAAAATGTAAAATTCACAAGCTTTATCTTAACTGGTATTTGAGAAAATAGCATGGTTTGTAAACCAAAAATAATTGTTTAAAAATTAAAGGTTAAAGATATTGAACCTCCATACGATATCAATCTCTTCCAAGCTTCTCTCAGCAAGGGCCTGTGACGCACAGGTGAGTTTCTTCTGAGCTATAGTTTGTACAATAATTGCACTTCCAGTGAGGCAGCGGGTCGACTCCACGCCGAGCAGTCACTCTGAAGGTTCAAGAAGTGATGAACACCCACTTCAACAAACTACTTCCTAAAGAGGTTTTTTGACCCACTTCCTTTATTTTTCTTTCTTTTTATCAACCTTGAAGATAACACAAGAAAATCAAACCAAATAAAATCCCCACAACAATAAAGATCAAATAAATGTTTTTAAAAATGAGACATATGCTATTATGAATTAAGGTAGTACTAAATTCACAAAAGAATATATTATTTCTTTAAGTGATTCATTTCATTTTAGTCATTTTTATCTTTGCTGCTTGTATGAAGCTATTTACATTCTGAAGGACCTGAGAAATCTTATTTTCCGTACTTGACTTTCACAAGCCTCCTCAAAGAAAAAGTACCTTTTGTTTCACCTTAGTTACTACCACCAGAATTTTTTAAATGCTATGTTTCTTGATATTTCATGTGTTTTTGCCCAACTATACATTGCAGGTTTAGTTTGTTCTAATATTTGACAACAAATAAATTTTTTAATTGATAAAGAACTAAAGCCATCCCTTCATATGTGAAAAACTTCATGGGTAGATAAACCATTATTTCAAGTTTATGTGTAATTTTATATTTAAGGAAGAAATTTGTTTCATAAAAATGGCTATTCAACATTGCTACAGAGGTAATGAGTCATAGAATTATGAAGCACAGAATTCAGACAATAGTGAGCTCTTCAAGGTACCACAATGCAGTGATTCTTAAAATGTTTTTAATAACAGCCTCCTTGGAGAATCTAATTAAAAACTATGTTCTCGCTCCCAGAAAAATGCACAGGTGCACACCTTTTTGCACTCAGCTCCAATCCATTTGAAGCTTGTAAGTCTATTCATGGACCCCAGGTTGCGGAATTTTGAGGTATTGTTCAAGCTCATTGTATAGACAAAGGAACACCGTTCCTCACAGGTTAAATGACTTTCCAAGGTTAAACTCCCAGTTATAGCAAAAAGTGGGACAAAAAACACATTTCCTGGAATCAGCACTTTTTCTCTTGCACCAATATTATAATGATAATCAACTAGAAAAAGCCTTTCACAGTAATTAAGCCTATTTTACAACTTTAGATTGTATTCCAATATAATGAAGTGCACTTTAGTTCATCATTGCATCTTCCATTACAAGGGACAATCGTGTAGTGATCGTGACTCCTCCGTAAGGCAGGTGCTCTGTAAATGTCTCTTGAATTTAAACTGAATGGACTTGCTTTGGCTGCACTGTGGGAAAACTGGCACAAGCGTCCTATAAGAGGGGCTGGGTTCCCTGAGAAACTAGGCATTTCAAGATTAAATCATATTACAAAGAATTAAACAGGATGACAATGTTAGCTTATTGCTAAGAAATGCCTTCCCTCCATCTGCTTAATTTTTCTTCTTGGATACACAGATTCACAGAATTGGTGGGACTATAGACAGTAACATAATCCAAATTCATGTCACACATGCTGAGAAATAGCATACCACGTGAACAAATTTAGCAATGCAGAGGTGAAGGTATAGAGAGGTAGCTTTGCCCTGGTAATTGATTTTGGTTGGAAAGTCCATCCTTACATTGAATAAGCATCATTTTTACTACCAACTTTACTTGTCTAAATTCTTCCACTCAAACCAATACGTATAGAAGTAATTCATTTATTCTGTCTCTCTCTGTCCCTCTGTCTCACTCTCTCTCTCTCTCTCACACACACACACACATAAAGAGCTTACGGTATTTGAAATTACTCTGTTGTTCACTGTCCAAATTTACAGCAAGAAGTTTCAGAGTAATCTCACCTTCCGTGGACATACCTCACTGACTCCTTACTTTCCTCACAACTTTTTTCTCAATCACATTCCCTGGGTTTGAGTCCCTCTTTCTCCTCAGCTCTCTTTTTATTTTCCCTTCCTGTTTCTCTCTCATCTCCTCTTACAGACTCTTTGCCTGCCCCCTTATGGATTCCACTTCACTCTTTGGTTACACTAAAGAAAGCTGGTGATCCTTAAGGAAATTTTACAGGATTATGAAGTCTGATGTTAAAATTCCAACTTCCAGACCTAGTCTTTTAAATTAAGTTGAATTCCTTCAGCAGAAGATCTTGAACAAACGTGTGAGTGGTAATATTTTAGGAGGGAAGGGAACCCTGGGAGCAGCAGTATGAGATGGGAAACGAAGCATAGGAAAGAAGGAAGTCAGTGAAGGGTGTGTTCTTGAGCAGGTTACTGCTGCGGGCACCTGAAGAATTTAGAAACCCAATCCCACTGGACAGCTCTGGGAGACAGTGTAGACTACGTCTCAGTGTTACCCCAACCAAGGAACAAAGGAACTAGAGTATTTATCCATCAGTGCTCTCAGTCATCATCTGGGCTGCTCCCCGGGGATATGAACTCCTGGCACTTCTGTTTGCCCTTTTGTAGAGCCAATGTCTTGGCTAAAAAAGCCCTCAGAAAGAGTCTCTGGTGTTTCCAGTTGGAACGTACAGGAGTGGTGTGTGCTGATGAGATAATGAGGAAAGCACAACAGCACCTGCAACAAATTTGCTACATTTTTGTAGCTGTTTAATATTTGAGCGGGACTTTAACTCTGATACAAAGTAGACATTAATATCTTGCTTCTATACTTACCATTTCTTGGCCCCTTTGCTGACTCTAATATGTACACTGGTAAATCCAGTGATTCACAAGAAGGTCCAATGGGCCACATGCCTATTTAGGGGCATAAGTGGCAAAACTCTTAAGCGAAATTTCTAGTTTTATCCCCGCCTGGGAAGCAATGCGCACAGAAGGTGGGCTTTGCAGTTGTACACGTCTAGTTTTTCAGTTTAACATCAGTAAACAAAGGTGGAATCCTGTGAATTTACTTAATTTCTTTTCAGCCTCAGCGTCCTCATCTTCTAGGAAGAGATGTCAATAGCACACAGTTATTGTGAGCACTAACAGAGACCCAGCCGGGTAGGCAGAAGAACACAATTTTGTTTCTTAGTAGATGTTCAACCAACTCCTGCTGGTGACTTCCATTAGCCCCCACCCCAACCGCCCCAAATCACCAAGAGTAGGATTTCACAACACATGGAAGTAAAATGGTAACACTTCCCTGTAACTTTTCTCAAAAAAAAAAAAAAGGTCCATTCTTGTTTGCTTTTATTATATGTATTCTTATAATCTGTGAAATATGGATACAGGCAGCTACCTTAGTGGGATGTGTAGAGCGCTGTTTAGAAAATTAAACAGAAATCATCCAGTTTTTCTTATTTGTATGATAATAGCCACAGTTCACTGGTTTCTGTAATGCTACCCTCTTGAACTTCAATTTTTCTAGGTCACCGAAGTATGTGGTGTTTTATGACCAAAGTTGTTGCAGTGAATCGCAATTGAGCCTAGTTTTCTTCTCCAGTTTGACTATACATGATTACAGGCTATATTGACTTTATTGTCTTTTTTATGGGCATGCAGAGAAACAGATTGCAAGCACAACTTTTGACAAGTCTACCTTAACATTTTCCCTGAAGGTTTGGCATTCAGCTGGATGGTTATAATATTACAGGGTAAATCCTCAGAAGATATGATTGTGGCCCTTTTCTCCATCACTATATCACCTCTTCACACCTAAGTAACCAATCATATTCCCTACATTCTTTTTCTTGGTGGCTCTGGCATTGCTGGCTATATTTAAGCCTATCAGGTAGAACCATTTTTTACTAAATTTCTTAGTCAACTTTGTCTATGAACTTACACTGTCAGTAAAATTCATATTTTGCTAACATGTGTATGCACTTCCTTAACTTTTTATTTAGGAAGCACATAAATGTGGCTTATGTAAACAAAATCTATCTGAACTACAGTCCATAACTTAAATCAGTTGTTAGTCAATTTACCTTTTTTACATTATGACCATTTAAATATATTTCTCTAAGTAATTAGCAGTAAATGGAAGGTTGACTATACTAAAAACAGAGAAATTATACTAATGTATCACTTTAAAATTAAATAGAATTTACAGGATATCATAATAAAAGTTTAAAATGTATTTAAGTATATCAAAGGGAGGCTAGCAACTGAGAAATTAGTGGTATTCCTTGATGTTAATGGGACAAAGGGTCTACTTAGGACCTGTCCCCTGTTTGCTCTCTAAAACCAGATAGCGGATGATGAGAAAAAACGAATTACTTATTTCTTTACCGCCAATGATTTTAGGAACACATCCACTTTCCACTTGTTTCTTGGAAGACAGAGTTTAGAGATCTAAAAATAATTCAATAGAAAAATGTAAAAGGTAAACTGAAGGAGCCATAAAGATCACCTAATCTATATTCTGTATTTTGGAATTGATCCAGCATGATGAAGTTGAAATGGAGCTAGTTCAAACTGAGACATGTTGCAAGTGTAACATATACTCCGAAATTGCACCAATTAGTTTAAAAAAAGTCAAATATCCCACTAATAATTTTTACATTGATTACATGTTCAAATGATATTTTTGACATATTAGATTAAGTAAAGTGTATTCATAAAATTAATTTCACCTTTTAAAAATTCATCTTTAAACGTGGCTACTAGAAAATTTAAAATCACACATATAACTTGCATTCTATTTCTATTGGACTGCTGGATTTTACTGTCGTCAAAAGTTACAATGTAAAACAAATGAACAAAATAAGCATGGAAATATCATGGAGACCTGACGGTAATTTTCTTAAAGTTTTGAAATAATTAAAGGAGGAAATTGGAGAACTGTTGGCCAAAATGTAAGCATCATTCTTACGTAATGCCTGCCTGAAGCCTTTTGTGTCAGTCTTCTTGTGTCCACCATGATGGTGTTCATGCAAAGAGTTCCAGCGATGACTGTAGGAATTACAGATAAATGAGTCTCATTGGGAGAGTGGAGACTTTCATAGCTGGCTGATGCAAGCAAGATAGTGTGTCTGCCAAGGTCTAACACTTCTCATACAGCTGTTTGAGGAAAAAAGTATTATATGGAGGAAAAATATATGAAAGCCAATTAGCCTGCCTACAAGTTCTCTTGTTAAATATCATCATATTGAGTCTCCTTGGTACTGAGGGGAAAGGCAAAATAAAACCATGGATAGCTATGAATTTAGATGCAGGAACAAAAGCATTTGGGGCAAAAAACAAGGACAGATGCCCAGGTATTAAGTGGAAGAAAAATCATCCCCAGATATAAGTGATGGGTGCCTATCTCATTTACTATTAAGCAACATTGAACAATATCATTTAGCATTTTTGGAAATGAACTGAAGAAGGGAAATGACACACACGAAGACCTATGAGTTTTATAAAACAATAAATTCTTCACTCAGATTTAAAAAAGGCTGTAGTAATGGATAAATACTTTATTTTTCTCTGTGCAAGGGACGGGTTGAATAGGAATGACGTGTGAATCTTAAAATGGGTGATACGAGTGGTTCCTATCTTAAGAACTAGTCTCAAGTGTTAAAAATCATAATGGTTTTTAGAAAATAAAATATCTTAAAAAATATTTTAAAAACTTCTTATCACTGTCTTTTGGAATTCTGACTCTTTGGCTCATTGACTTAAAAAATAAATACTTAAGGTCTGGCGAAAAGAATGGAATCCCCCATAAACTCTGGCCAGATTTCTTGAGAATAGTCCTTCATTTAGCAGTTTTACGATCTTAAATCATTGGTAGTATCTCTTTTTTAATAACATTTTTAAATAAAAAGATCACATTTCCCCTTTCCTTTTTTTTTTAGGTTACTTGAAATATTATTTATCTAAAGGAAGGAAATATCTGAAATAATCTCCTCCCTTTCATTTCTTGTCATCTTTCTGACCTGAAAACTAATTTTGCTGTGAACACTGTGCACAAAGAGAGAAAGTCCACATTAGCATTTGAGAGTGTATATCATCTTATAACATGAAGAACATAAATCATATATTTAATAACAGTAATAGTTACTTATTAATTATCTACTAGCGACTATTCTAGGGTCTTTTTAAAAAAATTCTAAGTCTAATCTTCACAACAATAGGATTCCTACTATTATCAATTTAAAGACATATCAACTAAATATTAGAGAGAGTAACAGCCTGAAACCGACTGCCAACAAGATATTTTAAAATCAGACTCCTGGTAACTATCGTATGAAGGATGGATGTTCAGGCACTGAATCCAGTCAACTAGCCTATTTATTAGGTGGGCCAATTCTGACATTTCTGTTTGAAGCTACTCCTCTGTTGAGCTCAAAATAAAGCACGCAGCTTATATCTGATAAAACAATAAAAACCTCTTATTTTTGTTCAAGAAAGTGTTAAATATGCATTTGTACCCTTGACTCATCTGTGAATAAGAATAATTTTTTCTATGTTATGTACATATGAGAAGGGAACAGGGAAGTTTGAACAAATCCTCCTCATGCTCAAAGGTGGTTTTGCAAAAAAGACATTCTGTGTGTCCTGAGGACAGGGCCGGTGGGCCCTGAGGATCCAGGCAAGGCAGGTCGGCTGGAGCTTTAAGCGATGCTGAAGGCACCATACATAGGAAAAGCATTACTTTTGTGTAAAACTTGCCTAAACTTATACCAAAAGATATAATTTAGGTTATATATACAGTTTTAACAACAGTTCTTCTTATTGAGGGAGCTATAGAATACAAAAGAGAAATTTTTACTATTACTTTGAGTCTATCTTAAATATATATAAAAATGAACTTCATAGAAAGATCTTAAAATTTTGGCACCACACGATTCCTGGTTCAGTAACTATGAATCTGCTTTCTTTCCCCTCACATATTTCTATAAGGCCTCAATTACTTTCACTTACAAAGGGGCAGCACATTTTAAGAAATAGTAGGGGGTTTTTTTTCCCCTTCTACAGCATCTCTACAAATAATAGAGTAAAATAAAATATTTTCCAACTAACACCCTAGTGGTTTATTAACTTTTAAAAGCAAAATACATAAATGGTTTTACTTATAGATTCACAAGTATCATTTTAATGCTCCTTAAAGTCATTAAAAGTTTTATTGGCAATTCTATTTCCATTTTCGATGCTCTTTTAGCTTATTTTAAATTCCTGATTCAAATCCCAGAGGTTGGGACTTTCTCATTTGCATTAATATACTTTCTTCTTAAACATATAAGAAACTGACTAAATTAACATGTAAACAGCATTAGGGCACCTGGGGCTGAGGCAAGAACATAATTACTTTGGGGATAGAACATTTTCAGAATATATTCTAATTCAAAACAGGTTACGTGCTAATGTGCTAACAGATGACTAGCACCATTTCTAAATCTAGAACTACTTTACTTAATTCGTTCCGAGACCAGACTACATGTTGAAAATAACTGAAACCTTTTAGGGTCTAGATTTGTACAAATATAAATCAAGATTATTTTGAAGAAGATGCTAATTAAGAGGCAAATGCAATCATGTCTCAAAAATAGAATTTAAAATGTTAATGCATACTGAGACAATAATAGGATGTTACAATCAAGCCAACACTTTTACTAACACTGAAAGTACAGGGGTTGTTTGCCCTTTATTCCGAAATTGACATACTTAGAGTATTTATATGCAGGCTTTTGATTCTTGCTACATTTTTAGCATTACCTCACCTCGCTCCAAACACCGGCACACAAACACACAAAAGTTTCGAAACAAAGTCAGTCTTCATATTTAGGCAGCCACACAAGTTCTCCACAAGCCTCAGACTTGCACCTTTTTCCTCCCTGTCAGGTCTTCCAAAACTGCCTTTCCAACTCTTGATTTCCATACATATGTGCGTGTGTGTGTGCCCTGCTTTCTGCTAAGAGACAATTAATCTGAAAATAAGCCGATGATACGAATGTGTGAGTGGATGAGGAAGTCCACGTTGCCATGTTTGTTAATTTAACAAGTACCATTTGAAGATTACATATTTTTCAGTAATTTTCAATCTTTCTCAATTTTGGCAGTCCATGGGGCCCACTGGAAGACTGCAAATTAATTGGTATAGAACAGTTCTCAACGTTTAGGTACATAAAGATCACCTGGAGACCTGTTAAACCACAGATTGCAGGACTCCACATTCAGAGTTTCTGATTGACTAGGTCTGGGGTGGGCCTCACCTATTTACAGCTCTAGAATGCATCCAGGTGATGCTGCTGCTGCTGGCCTAGAAAGCATGCATTGAGCACCACGGGTCAGGAGGCAGACTTTGGGGAGCTCCGGCTGATTCCCATGTTACCTAGTATTATGATAAACTTTGCTAATAAAATCTCAAAGTTCTATAACGGACATTTCAGAACTAAGCCATGCTAAATGTATTTTGTTGTTGTTAGGTAGAGAAACTGCTTTTTCCAAAACACAACATATGTTACACACTCTACTTATATAAGGTTACTTCTGTTTACCTGTATATATTTCTTAACCAAATACTATTTTCTATTTCTGAACAAACTTCTCTACCATGACCAAAAATCTCTATAGTATCCACGTCTTTTTAGGTACGTGATAAAAATTTATGTACTAAGACTTTCTTCAAAGAACTCAAATGCTTTAAATTTATCATGAAATTAACAGCAAATAGATTGGAGTTTAAATTTTCAAATGTAGATCTTATAGATAAATAGTCATAATAGTCACAAGGGAATATTATGATACTATAATATCAGGGTAACACATCAGGAATCCTATTTTTAGGACGACTCTTGGATCTTGTCAAAAAAATCGTGAAGTTCCATTTGTGAGTGAGAGATAAAACCCCACAATCCTGATATTATAAAATATGAATAAATACTGCTCCAGCCATGGGGTGGGCACAAGTACAGGAAATGCATTTACTCTACCCTAGAGAAGACAAAATAATATTGGCTGATCAACAGAACATAATGCATGTGAGTGTAGCATTAGACACTTTTTGATAAAGCTCTCTGACCAAGGAGTGAAAAGCTAATTTAATCAAAATACTGGAACTTGAGTCATGAGGCAAGAAAAAGTAAACGAGACTTTTGAGACCTAGTAGTAAAACTGACTGACAGCGCCATAATCTTTGATTGTTCCCAAGCATGAATGGTCTTGGCAAACAAATTCTATCGTAGTATCTATTTATTACAACTGGATTTTTGCCATTTTCCTCTATCCTAAAAACTTAATTTTAATTTTAAAAAATCTCCCAAGAAATAATTTTAATTATTTGTGCAGAAACAAGGATGCAATCTATTTTAAGAGAAAGTTAAAAAGTAGGTATATTATAATTGGTCAAGTCAGTGACAATTAAAAATCTAAAATCACATAGAAAAAAATGGGAGAATTAACATCAAGAAAAGGAGTACATAGAAATGGAGCACATTTAAATAAAAATGGAAGGAATCAACAATTTACGCTAAAAGCATTAAAAAATAGCGAATTGGTGAGAGAGTGCTTGGAGGATGAATGAAAATAAGTGGTAGAAATTTTAATAGCACAAAAAGAATTTTTTATACTTACATCAATTATTTTGAATAGTATTTTCTGTAAGAGAGCGATATGAGGAGAAATACATTGCCTCATGACTCTATGCAATTGTGTACCCAACAATGTACTTTATACAAAGGAAGATGCCTCACTGAAGCATGTAATCTGTACTGTCATTATGAACTCAATGACAAATTTGACTTTCTCTTGACCAGCTTATTTGCACATATTTTCATTCTAGAGAAGAGAATTAAACTTGTTTATTCACAGTATTAATTCAAATAGATCTGTATTATTAAGTGCATTCACTCAACAACTATTTCATTAACATTATATACTGTATGAGATTTATCTTCTACAAGGAAATGTGTAAGTGTCTGTCCTGGCCTTAAAGAGTTTTAAACCTGGCAAAGGGAACAATGTATTTGCACAAATACCTTCAACAAAGCTATTTACGACATTTGAGCGATACTGACAGTAGGGGGCAGGAAGGAGAGAGTACATCTTGTTGAAATCATCAAGAAAGACATTATGATGCAGATGATTTTTTAGCTTAACATTAAAAGATGGAGAACGTGAAGTGTAGCATAAAATATTAATAATGCCTACATCTGGATGACATCCCAAGAGATTTTTATGCTCTTTAAATGTTTCTGCAATTTCCATTTTCTTGAAATGAATGTGTCATTTTTATAAAATGAAGTAAACAATAAATATCATTAAAGCAAATAAAGGAACTGAAGGCAAAGTAAAGTGCAAAGGAAAAATTAATAGAATCTGTTCATTTGTAAGATTTTGGAGTTAGAGAAGGCAAAGTTTTATGTTTGGATAAGAAAATTGTGACAAAATACCATGTCAACAGGTGATTTAAGAAGAAAGGTAATGAATCTGGTTTTAGGCCCACTGAGTTTAGGTAATGCCAGCCAAGGATCCATCAATGCAGGGTGAAGGTAACACTAGGAAGACGAGCTGGGGTGGGGTGGGGGTCATGCACAGGAGTAATCATTGGATTCATAGGACATAATCAATATTTGATGGAGACAAATCCAGAAATACTTTTCAGATTGAACGTTGGGAGACACTTCCACAGACAATTAAAATATGACCTAATGTATGTTTGAAATTAGCTCAATACCTGATGGACTAACAACATTCCGATACATTTTTTTCCCCTGTAGGACTGACGCACCAACTAATCTTAATCTAATAGTAAGCTTAGAAACCTTTTGAATTGGAAGGAGGGAAATACACCTTTGTCTCCTCCTTTCTTAAAAGAAAGAACACAAATAATACCGTGTATTTAACCATGGATTCTTCACAGTTAAATACACAAAATATGTCGTAGTAAAATAGTAAAGTAAGAAGGCTGACCTGAGCCCTGGCACACGCTCTTTGCTGTGTAGTTTATGGCTGCACACAAGAGCAGCCGGGGTCGTCGGCAAGATCACATTTAATTTCTGCACTGTCTAACAGAGCGAACTCCACAGAAATTATGACAGCCCCTTGACATCATGGACACTCACCAACTACTTATTCACTCATTGAGAGTAAATGAGTGTCAGCTGCCAGAAAACGGAGACAGTGAAGTCGAAAACATATGAGACACTTTGCCTTAAAATGACGATAATTTCAAGTACTCAATGTCTGGCACCTGCTGGTTTTGTTTTATAATTCCTAAAGCAAAATAAGTGGGTTTTGTTGAATGAAAAGATTCTATTTATGCTTGTTGAATTAAACATATGAGGTTAAAGTAACAGACTAGGTTCCAGATAATTATGCAGTATGGATAAAATGGAAAAGCAAATGCTATATCTATCTACATCAATATATATCCGGGTTTAATCAACTGAATCAACAGAATACGATAATATGACTGATATTTTTCAATTTCTCAATAATATTCAAATGTGTTTCTTTATAGAATTTGATATCGTGCAATTTGAAAGAGGCTCTCTTGGCACCATATCAAAAGTTATCTTTATGTCACCTAGTTCCTTTTAAATAGTAAAGTTTTATGACTAAAATAACCTACATGTAAATTTCTTGGTGCATTATGCAAAATTCCATTTAGAAATTATATGTATGCATCGTTTCTCTGACTCACTTTTATTCATAACATTCAGGGTCAGATGACCATTTTCTCACTTTCTACAAGATCATGTAACTTTTATGTAACTATTATCTATAATAACAAAGCATACATAAAATATAATACAAAGTTGAAGACGAAGAAGATTTGCAATGTGACTCACTCTAATTATTCTAATTACCACACATTAGTATTCATAGGCAGAATAATATTAATTATATTAATAATAATTATACCAAAATAGTAAATGGTAGGATGCCAACAATGCGTTTAGCATTTTAGCAAATTTACAACAGCAATCAGATCTGCTTCCAAAAATGTATATATAAATACGAATGCTCTAAGTAAATCAGAGGGTTACATCTGAATTGATCCTAGGAAATAAAAAGAGCTGATATGCCTGCTCTACATATTTCACTCTAGTGAAGTCAATTGAAATCTTTATCTCAACATGATATATGTTGGGCGTTAAACCAAATTCTATAGATTTATAACCCTCAGAAGCCAGCTCACCACTTTTAGACTTTTTTCAACAGTATCCATGATAGATAATCAACCTCGCTCTGCCAGATCCCCAACAGTAAACACTGATCATATCAGTTATTTCACTATGCCCGTTATTCAATAGGGCTCTCTCTTTTGAATTAAAATGTGTTACATCTATCATACTTTGTTCTAAGCTCTTTTTTTGGAATTCAAATACTAATAGCAAAAATAATATTGAAGCATATTTATCATCATCCATCTGTTGAACCACAACCTTCAAAATATTTATGAGAGATCTTAATATCTCTCTTAGTTCTTCTTGGCTCCACATTGAACATCTGAAGTTTAGCTTTTTCCATAACTGGCTCTGGGAGGCTTTATCGTCTTAGACTCCTTTTGTTCTGCATAACTCATAACTATATTAAGGGCATTAATACAGTTCAGGCACTGGGGCAACAACACAAGGTGGCTAAAAATTTGACCTTTGGGGTCAAAGATTTATGTTTGACTTAGAGCAAGTTATTTAAGTTCTTAGTCCATTTCCTCGCTGGTAAAATGAAAATATAATAATAATAATGACAATACCAGCTACCTGATGAGTATTGGGGTATGGGATAAGTACAATAATACATAAAATGCTCAGTACAGTTCCTAAACACATAGAAAGATGAACACAAATATAGAAGTAAGACATAGTCCCTGCCTCCATGAAACTTTCATGTTAGAAAGGAGACAAAAAGATCACAAGTAATAATGTAAAGAAGGACTATGTAATGGAAGGAAGATTTAGCAGGTTTTTTGTTTTTTTTTTTTGAGGAAGATTGGCCCTGACCAAACACCTGTTGCCAGTCTTCCTCCTTTTGCTGAGGAAGATTGGCCCTGAGCTAACATCTGTGCCCATCTTCCTCTATTTTATATGTGGGATGCCGCCACAGCATGGCTTGATAAGCAGTGCATAGGTGCACATCTGGGATCTGAACCTATGAACCCTGGGCTGCCAAAATGGAGTGCATGAACTTAACCACTATGCCACTGGGCCAGCCCCAAGCAGCATTTTTTAATTTAAGTATTTACTAAATTAGATTTACAGTCCTTGTACATTTCTCTAAGTGCAGAGTCTCATGCTTGTGTAGATATGTTTTAAGATTTGTTATACAATCTGATTATATTTTCTCACACTTTTAATGTATTTGGAAATTAAAGACAATGGCAAGATTATGTTGTCATCTGGGAAAGATTAAGGAAACAAGACATAGGGTTCTAAAAGACCTCCAAGGTGGGATCACCCTGGTGAATGTTTTCCTTTTTTTTTTTGAGGAAGATTCACCTTGAGCTAACATCTGTGCCAGTCTTCCTCTATTTTGTATGTCAGATGGTGCCACAGCATGGCTTGATGAGCGGTATATAGGTCTGCATCTGGGATCTGAACCCATGAATGGCAGGTTGACGAAGTAGGGTGTGTGAACTTAACCATGATGCCACCAGGCTGGCCCAGCCCTGGTGAATTTAAATATTAATTTATCTCTTCCATAATATTGTACAACCTTTGGCATTTCAAACTTGAAAAATTTCACTCTACACTCTCTCTTTCATATTATTTGGAACATATTGAATAAGACCCCTGCCAGAACTGAATCTTGATAGATCCCCCATAACATTTCCTCACCTCCCGAAATAAACTGCTCTGTGTATTTTCCTAATCAGTGAAATTTTCATTTTAACTAGTGTAGAGGGCAATATGGTTATGTAATAGTTAACATGGACATGACAAACAGTTTTGAAATGGTGTCTCATCAAAATTCAAAGAAAATAAGAGATCTCTATAATTAATCTTCTTTTAAACATCAAGTAAACATACATACTTTTTTGGAAGGGAAATTGAAAATAGTTGAAAGTCATGGTGTGGAAAACAGAAGGAACATCTCCTTGTGGTCTATACTTTGCCCCCTCTGTGTCTCTTGTCTCGCTCTGCGCATGTGGCGAGCTCTTTGCAACATACGGGGCTGTTGATCACCTATTCATTCTTTAAACTACTTCCTCCCTCCACACGTCCGATCAACCGTCTCCTTACTCTTCTCTCTTTCACGTGTTTTCAGTGGATACAGCCCAAAGCTCATTCTTTGACTCTTAGCTCTTTTCCCTATATAGCCACATATAGCCTTAGACAACTCTGTGCAAATTAATTAAAACACATTTTTAGCCTCAAACATAATTTCTATGTTGTGCATATGACATCCTCAGGTCTCTACCACTTCAAACTCATTATTTCCTCCCAACTAAAACCATTTTGATCCCATTCTCTGCATCTTCCCCAAAATAAAACATTTGTCTTTACCTACAGGTTTCTGTTGATTTTGGCTCTGAATGATTGGCACATCCATCTTCACTCTGTGTTTAAAATTATAGTCACTACTTCACTCGCTACCACTTTAGTTCATTTAAAACTTTGATCTTGGGAATTTTGTCTGTGTCAGGGGTGAGATGCAGAGACAACTTTTTCTACTTAAAGTCACACCATTTCCTACATACACTAATCTTCCATATGTAATTGGGTACATTCCTATTCTGTTTCTTTGTACCAGTTTCTTACTGGTTTTTATGTATTGAGGATTTATCATATCTTTTAACAGCTGTTGGAGTTAGCCCTTCTTCATTGCTTCTCTTTAACAGAATTCTCCTGATTACTCTTGCAGACATTTTCCCGTATAAACTCTAAAATAAGTCTCTAGTTCAAAAACACTATTGATTTATTATTTTTATTTCAGATTTAACCTACATACAAATTACTTTAGGAAGAATTGGCATCTTCATAATTTTGAGTTTTCCTAAACTTTCCAAAATTCCTAAATATTGAGTTTATAACCATAGGATTAATCACAAGTAGTAGTAAATAATTGCATTTTCCTCTGGGATTATTATCAGCAGCAGAATTTTAAGGACCACTGCATTTTCAAACTCTCTCTAAATGTTTAGGTAACAAAGTAACCATTGTCATTGTTTGCACAGAAGTCATATAAATTCTTTACACATTTAAGCCAAACATCTCTACTTTATTCATATGTATGACTTATCTGCTATATGATATTGTGAGCTCTCAGAAAAGAGCTGTATCACTTCCTGAATTGAATTTGGAGTGTAAAGTGAATCCATGTCATTCTCAACCTTAGACAAATAATACAATAATCACTTTGTATTTATCTTAATGCAAGCTACTTCTAAAATTGGAGTATTTGAGAAATCAGGCAGAGATACAAAAAAGAAGACGTTGAGAAAATTAGTTTGTTTATATCTTAGTGTTAAATAGAATTCGTTTTTTGTAATTCGTAGTTTCTTAGAGTTTAATTATGCTAATTAGCATTACAGCATCCCAAGAAGGGTTTAGTACTCAGAGCATTCTCTATGGGAAACCACAGAATACTGTTCAGATATTGCACAATTAGTAGACCTCTGAAAATAGTTTGTAAAATGCTGTTTAGTGCAATACATTGCACTAAAGATCAATGCAACATTTATTGCTCAGCTACTATATTTCAGGTACCCAGCTAGGTTTTGGAAATGCAGACATGAAGAGGAAATAAGCCCCATGTTTCCTTTGGGGCCCACAGTATGTGTGTGTTGTGTATATATAGATATATATTGTATATACATTGTATACACAATGGAAGCATAAAAATGGTACATAATACATACATATATACATACATCTACATGCATGTATATGTGTACAACAAAGTACAAATATGAACAAGATACTGTAAAGAAGTATTTTAGAGCTGATAACTTTTGCCACTTCATCTTTTAAAATTCTGACTGCATGTGCAAAAAATGAAAAAAAAAACCTTAGAAATAAAAAGTGTTTTGTGAGATCAGTTATGTAAACATTTTCTCATTTGAGTACTAATGAGAACACAAACTAAGATTATTTAAACATATTTTTAAGTGGCAATACAACAATGTAAATCACACATTTGCAGTATGTGAGTTCTAATAAAAAGAAAATTTCCACATTTCTATTACTGAACATGGCCAAGTATTCATGATTGTCATGATTGTCCTAGAATTAGCAAGCATTCCCTTCCACCTCAAAACTGACTATATGGAATGATGTTAATGAATAGTTGAGAGTCACCTGGACATTGAAATAGCTCTTTAACCGGAGTTGTGTAGGAGAAATGAATGTGCATAGGTTGCAGGCGTACAAAGAGAAAATGCTCTTAAAGATAAATGTTAGATCCCTTAAATGTGTTTAAGGTCATTTTACTCCCTGGAGAAACATCTCTCTGAAAGCACAATAACGGGAAAATATAAATCTATATAAATCATCATTTTACACACAGTTTTTCAGAACATCAATATCATAGAATACAATAGCAGTAAGTAATTAATTCACTCATTTGCAATGTTATTTAGTGTCTCTTAGGTTCTAGGCATTATTGTAAGCACTAGTGATTCAGCAGTAAATAAAACTAGGTCTCTGTCTCAATCTAAATTTTGTGTGGGAGGGCTCACACAGCAACCTGTAAACTGATGCTAAGCCAGGTGTTGTGAGTTCTAAGGAAAACTCTAAGGTAAGAGGAAGAAGGCTCATGGGGTGGCAAAAGGGGGAGTACACATTTTTATATATAAGATGAACAGGGAAACAGCCTGATTTGAGGAAATATTTGAGCTGAGATTGGAAAGAGGAGAGAGAGGCAGGTGGATACTTGTAGGCAGAAGAAAGAGGAGAGAGCGGCAGGTGGATACGTGCAGGCAGAAGAAAGAGGAGAGAGAGGCAGGTGGATACTTGTAGGCAGAAGAAAGAGGAGAGAGAGGCAGGTGGATACTTGTAGGCAGAAGAAAGAGGAGAGAGAGGCAGGTGGATACGTGTAGGCAGAAGAAAGAGGAGAGAGAGGCAGGTGGATACTTGTAGGCAGAAGAAAGAGGAGAGAGAGGCAGGTGGATACTTGCAGGCAGAAGAAAGAGCAAGTTTGCGGTAGACCATGCCTACCGAGAGGGAGCGGGGTAGAGGAGATTAGAGAGGAAATAGGGGAGTCAGACTATTTTAGACCATTGGGAGCCACTGTAAGACCTGTTGCTTTTATTCTGAGTGAGATGCTAAACAATTGGAGAGTTTTGAGTAGAGGAGAGATGTAATCTGGCTTATTGAAAGATCATTCTAGTGGATATATTGATCATTAGATATTGATATTAGAGGGGCGAAAGGATGGAAGCAGAAAAAACAGTAAATTATTGCAATAACTTACATGGGTGACGATGGTTGTCTGGCCAATGGTGGTAGTGCAAAAGTAGTAATAAGTAATTAGATTCTGGCTATATTTTGAAGGGAGAGTGACAGGATTTGCTGACGCCTTATATGTGACACGTTAAAGAAAGTAAGGAGTCAAGGACGACTCCAGTATTCTGACCAAAGCTAGAAGTTTGGAGCTGTCAGTTACTGAGATGGGGAACTAAGGGAAAAGTTTTGGGGAGATTGGAAGGATTTCAACTTCTGGCACATTCCATTTGAGAATTTTAATCACTGAAATGGAAAAGATGAAGTTTGGATTTGAAAGCATGAAGTTCAGGAATGAGTTCTGGGTAAAGACATATATTTTATCCTCAGAGAAGAGATGGCATTTATAGCCATGATCCTGAATGAGATCACCTATAGCATGATCAAGATAGAGAAGAGGTTTCAGGATGGAATTATGTGACACTCTAATGTTTAGAGACATGGAAGTTCTAACCAAAGAGACAGTGAAGAAGTGATAAGGGAGGAGTTCCAGGAAAGAGTGGCAACTGTGTCAAATGTTGCTGACAGACCGATAAATGAGGAACATGAATTGGCGGTTGGGTTTACCAATGTGAAAATCATTGGTGACCTTGACAAGACGTATTCTGATAGATTAGTGAAGACAACAGCTAAGCTGGAGGTGTTCAAACGATAACTGAGGAAGAGAAAGTATAGACAGTGAGTATAAATAACTCTCCAGAAGTTTTGCCCTAACAGAGTGCAGAGAAATATGTAAGAACTTGAGCAATCTGTCAGGTCAAGGTGTTTTTTTGTTTTTTGATTTTTTTTAATATTTGAAAGGAAAAATAACAGCATGTTAGTATGGCGGTGGAAGTGATAGCATAGAAAGGCATGATTGGAGAAACAGGAAAGAGAAGAGGCAATTGCTATACTGATGTCTTGAGTGGATGAGCGAGGATTGGTACCCAGCACTAAGGGCCCATTTAAAACTAGTGGTCGTGTAACACAAGGGAGACTGGTCATCAAAGGTGTTCTTCTCCAGCCTGGCTGATTTGCCTGCATGAAGGAATAGAGTAGGCAGGGATTGGATTTAATGTACATTGAGGTTTATCCCCGTGAGTGTGACGAGGGAAGAGAGAACTCACCCGTGCCCAGCAGTACTTGATTTGAGGGAGAGCAAACAATCATGCCTTGAGAAGGCTGCAGTGTCCTTCATGGGGGAGCCAGGAGTCAGAGCTCAAAGAGGAACAGAACGCTGTGAGTAGAGGAGATATTGCTGATGGCTATGATATAAGTGATTGTGTGAGCAAATATTTCATAGTTTAATTACTGCTATACTATTATATACTACTACTGCTATACTATTAAATATTTTACTATTAAGATTAATAAACAATAATAGCAATGTGAAATTATCATAATAGTCTGTTTTCTCAGCAACATTGATCTATAACTGGATATACTTTCCAACTTTATTTGTAACTCAATTAAAAGACAGTATTCCTAGAAATGCCCATATTTTCAGTGTTAAAAATATTTGTTTCTTAAATCATAAAATAATATCTTTATTATTTGTGAGTCAGAATGCTAAGCATATTTAAAGTGCAGAGAAGACAAAAGATTAATGGAACAGTGTGTGAATAGTATCTAAAACCACCAAGAAAGGGCAAAAATTGAGTTGTAAAATATATATGACAAAATAATTAAGATGTATAACTGAGGCTTATGGTTCTGCTAAATGTATTCATTTTTTAAAATGGCCATTATGTACTAACATGTGTTTATTTCACTTTTAAAGCTAACATTGAGATCATTCTCTGTGGATATGTAACCAGAGCCTTCAAAAGCTCATGAATATTACAGCATACATTCCTTTTGTAATAGAGCACACTAAATAATCTTTAAAACCTTATCCAAATCTATGATTCTATGATTATGATTTACTTTCAACGCCACACCCTCTGTGAAGTCCTATCAAGAATGCTTTGAGAGTTTCTTAATGAGAATAAAGCACTTGTGTGCTGCAATAACGCTTTACCATCTGCCTCCAAAGGAAAGTATGCCTTGTCTCATGGCTATTTTTGAAAATGTCTTCGAAGGTAGCGTGAACTCATTCAAGCCGAACATTTACTGACTGCTGCTTGCCACCTCATGTACTAGGCAGTGGGGATGAGGTAAGAGTTGACTTTTTGGAACATTTTTATCATGTTGGGCACAATGCCAAGTGCTTTCTTTGCACTATTTCATTTAGTCCTCACGACATCTTTAGGAGATACGATACCATTTTAGTCAGAATTTCACAAATGGGGAAATAGAGATATAAAGAGGTTAATTGCCCAAGGTCACACAAGTAGGTAGATGATAGAGCTCATATTCAAATCTGCTGGCCAGCCCCTGAATCCCAGGTTCTAGACCATTATGTTACAGCGATGAATAAGACCATCACAGCTCACATGAGCCTCCTCAGCAATTTTTTTTATGTTTTTTATTTTTGATTGAATGTGGCCAAAAATTGTTTGAAAGAGCTCTTTTTGGGTTATAACTGTAGCCACATTTATAAAAAGGGATGGTGTTTATAGCTTAGGCTCATCATCTCAGAGCCTATGTATTCTTTTTAATCATGATCCTTCTGATTGCTGATTATTTGCTCTTCTGCCTGTTGCTGTTTCCTCTCATCATTACACAGCCTGCCGTATAGCCAGGCATTGTGGTGCTTCTGCGTGTCCTTGGAGCATTTCACCCTACTTTAGCTTGTCATAAAGCAGCTGGTTTCCTCTCATCATCCACTTAATATGCCCTGCACAATTGTCTAACCAAGATTCTACATCATTTTGTTACGTTCTACCTATAATAACCTAAAATCTACATAGACTGAGATTGAATATATGGATGTACAGCAGAATTCATACTGGGTTTATTCCATAGACTGTGCTGGAGCACGCTGCTGCATTGGCACATGACCCCAAGGAGTTGAAGATATTGGCCTACTACTTGATTTACCCACAACGTTCATAAATTTTAGATAATCCACCAACAACTTTCAGTGCTACGATGCCAATGAAATGGCTTTTAAAAAATGTATCAGTGGTAGCAAATTTGCTTTATATCAAGGCCTTAGCAACTACCACTTATACCTCGTTAAAAAGGATAACTATAAATCAATATTCAACAGGACAGTAAACGTCAACTATACTTCAAGAACGGCCGTTGGACCAGCGTATAGCCAGAGCTGCATCCAAAAGAAACTTTGATATGTGTGTATGTATATGAAATTAAGAAACCACTCTACCATCAGCATTATAGGAAAATTAAATACACGTAGAAAGACTAGGTTTAGTAAGCAACTATTCTGGATGTCTTAGATATTATGAGAATAGGTGGTAGTTTAGGGAATGCCTGACAGCTATCCTGAACATGGGCATTTTTGTATCTTGATGAGTATATTTATGCCTACTGTTTACAGAAGTGCTCCTGCCAACGGCTATGAGCAATTGTGTAAGATACTTAAATTTAGGATATACCATCATTTTGGTCTGTGGATTAGTGGCCACTGAAGGTATGAGAATTAATTTATCCAAATCTTTCTGAAAGTTTAATATTTCTTTTAAAGAATAATACTGCTCTTGATCATCATAATTCTACATACTAACACTACTGTCTTTCCAGATATGCCTTCTTTGTACATTCATACAACTTGATAAATAAATTATGAATATGTTTAGATGATTGTCTTGAGAGATTTTGATGATTCTTACAGCATTTTGAAATAGAGTTTTTAGGAATAATACCAACAAAACAAATATCACATAGTATGTTTCTTGATAACACTGATCCATAATCAATTAATTTTTAAAATTTATTTTTAAGTCAACTAATGTACTTGTGACATTCTTGAAAGTGATTATATAATTGAATATGCTTTAATCTATTCTACTGGCATGCTGGAGCCAACTCATATCAGTGGTTGAGAGCTGATAGCTAAATTTTCAGGAATTTGCAAGCCAGCTGTTAAATGTATCCATCATTAAAAATTACATTTTACTATTATCTATGTCCTTGAGGTTACTTACATCTATTGTGCCTGGTATGGTGGAGATACTATGTGACAATGTGTCATTGCACATTTCTTCTCAACTCCAGGGTCAGTAATGTCACATTGGTAATCAGAAATCTACCATGGTGGGAGTATTTACACCATATAAATCAGCAAATATTACTAATCGGGTCTTTTAAATTTGGGGAGGAGGAGTCAGTTTTTAAACAGTTATCAATATACCATTGCCTATTATGTATAACATGGCCTCTCTTCATTTACTGGAATGAGTAGACCAGATGTGAGGACACAAAATTGCAGAGGATTAGTTATTTAAGTTATTTTAAGCATCTATGCACCAGCAGTGGCTACTGAAAGGTTGGCATCACATTTTCTCAACAGTTAATTAATCCTCTAAGAGGAACTTATTTTTTATTTCAATTGTTTATGAAATAGCTTCCAAATTGAGGTGATTTTTTAAGTTGCTAAGACAAGAAAAAAAGTTGACTGTATTTACTGAAGGATGTAGATATGCCAATAATAATAACTGTGTGTGTGTAAAACACTCGTCAGAAGATATGTTAGATAATAGACTAATAGAGGTGCAAATTGCAAATACTCTAGGAAAACCCAGAGAGGAGTGATTAAGGACCCAGGCTGGGTGGGAGAGGCCTGGGAAGGCTTCCTGTGGGAAGTGATGCTTAAGAGGTTGTTGGGATAAACAAAATTTCAAAAGGAGAAAAAAGAAGGGAAAGGCATTACAAATGAGAAAGCATGAGTAGGCATACAGAGATGAGGAAATATAAAGGCACTAGTTGGTTGCGATTTTTTTCATTCAATCTAAAACATTTATTGAGCACCTACCGCGTGCCAGACATTGATCTTTGCTCTGTGAGGAAATCAGAGAGCCTGAGTGCTGAGGTGGTGGATGGAGGGGTGGCCGTAAGTGTTGGCAGATTATGCCCAACCAATAGACTGAAGTCCTATTTTAAAATGTGTTGAATGTCATTGTTTTAAAAGCACAACAATAGAGTTTTGACTCTCAGAACAGAGCCAGGTTTCTCCTTTCAGATGCAAGACTTACATTTAAATGTTTCTCTTAATTCCAACCTCCATCCTGTCCCCCGGCTCTGTCCCTAACAAAGGAGCCCAGAGACCTGAAGGGCTTGCTCTACACCAACGAGATAGCAAGCCAGCTGCCTCCTTTCCATCTGCAACCTGGTTACTAAGGGACCGGCCTAATTTAGGGCTGCCCCCAGGGACACATTTTTAAAATTAATTCATTATAGATCAATGCTATCAAGAAATATACTATATGGTATTGATTTTGTCATATTATTCCTAAAAACTCTATTTTAAAATGTTGTAAGAATCATCAAAATCCCTCAAGACGATCATCCAAACATATTAATAATCTAACTATGGAGTATGAATATACAAAGAAGGCACAGCTCTCAGGGAGAAAGATTCTGTGGGCACCACCAGTCGGGGACTAGCGTTTCTGCATCCATCCGTGTGCACAGCGCTAACAAACAAGGCAAATATGCCCATGCAAATGAGGGAGAAAGATGAAAGTGGAGGTTTTGACCTGCATCAGGCAGCAGTCCCAGGCTGGGTTGGTAAGGAAATCTGTGTCCTGATGGTCAGACTGCAGCCTTCCCACACACTTCCACCCCTAGGGGCTTGATTTTTGAACTTGAAGTTGAATTCTCACATTGGTTCCTATCTGTTCCCAACAATCTTTCTACAAAGAAAGCAGGAATTTGGAGATTTTTCATTTACAAAGAGTAATCTCTGGAATGGCTGACTTCTTGGGAATTGGAGCAACACATGGCTCGTACATATGGTGCAGAGACCCGGGCACTCACACCCGCAAACACTGCGGCTTCTTCGTAGACTCTGGCAGCACGCAGGAAAGCAGACAGATATGCCCCACGGGGTGCTTTTGGTACCACTTGATCCAAAGGCATGAGTGCAAGCACTAACAAATGTCCATGGGGAATTCCTCCACGCTAGCCCTGTCCAGATCTTCTGTGAGCCTCTTGTTTTTGTTTTCTGGAGACGGTTCTCTTATGGATACTCTCCTCCTGGGCATCCATCTCATCCCAGCTGCCACAGGGATCCCCAGCCCAGAACGAACTTTCTCAGGGGAACCTGGGAGGCTTCCAAGCTACAGAGATTTTCCATCCTGCTGAACAGCATTGGCACCAGCTTTCTTTTCCCATCCAGATTTCACGACAGCCAGATTCGAGTTGGCGCAATTGACCGAAGCCAGCATCATGGGCTCTGAAGTTGAGATCCTTCCTTCTCTTGGTTACGGTAAATGAGTCGAAGGAGATGAAAAATGACTGATTTTTTTTTTGGCTTTGACAACTGATGGTTGGTGATACCATGAATTAATGCAGAGATTACTGGAGGACAAGGATGACGAGAGGGAGGAGAGTTATCCTGAATTTAACTTGGGGGCAGGTTAAGTCTTAGGTGGATTCAGATCATCTCTGAATAAAGATTAGTAGAGAAAGCACAGGATCAGGATGCAAAAGATCAGGGCTGGAATGAAAGATTTGGAGCATTTTACTCGATGATAGATGATGTTGTGAGAATAGTTAACATAACCCACACAGAAACTAAGAAAACAAGAGTCAGTGTCCCTTGGGGAAAATTTAGGCATAAATGTTGCCCTGAGAAAGAGGAGCCAATGAAAAAGACCAAGGCAACGTACTCATAAATGTTGAGGAAAGATGGAAGCAGTGTTTCTTCTACCTAATAAACTAAATGTGAAAATCATGCTAACTGTTCTATATGCTACACATTGACACTCTTGTATGGCAGCCAAATAAGAGGGAGTTTGATTAAGATTTTACAAAGAGAGATTTTACTATCTCTATTTTTACAGGCAGATATTCTTGGCCATTCTCTCGATTATTTTCTACATCTTGACATCCAAGGACATAATTTAAACTACACATTCACAGCCTATTATGATACTTTAAAAGTCACCACCAGTTGCTTTGAAGAATCTATAGATTTGCTTCTATGATCGAGGGCTCATTGTATGGGAGTTCCATCATTGAGAGTTGGAGGGTGGAGTTTTATTGTATTTATTAATTAAACAAATACTGTACATGCTCTACGCTCTTTGTTAGGAGCTATTGTATAACAGAGGGCAGAGAGGCATGGTCATTGCCATTAGAGGGCTTACAGGTCGAGTCGGGGAGATGAACATCTGATCAAACAATATTACAAATGCTGCAAACAGTGTGTTATGAATAATAATGTGAGGCACCATAAGAGTGTATAGCAGGCATCCTGAAAAATAAACATTTGAATTGAGTTCTAAATGAAAAATAGAAGTGAGCTAAATTAAGTGAAGTTAAAAGCACTCGTTGTAGAAGGAACAACCCATGTCAGGACTCTGTAGTCCTGAAGGTTTTCTGGAAATCAAAATCCATATGGCTGGAACACAGAATGAAACAAAGACATGGAGGCAAATGAAGCCAGAGAACAGGGTAGATGTTAAATTTTATAGTATTGTTCTTCCTGGCACACAGCTAGAATACATCCCTCAGTCTCATTTGCAGTTAGAGGGAGTTCTAGCCAAAGTAATATGAGTGAAAATGGCTCATACTCTTTCTAGAACTGGTTCATAAAAACTCTTACATGCAATGTTCCACTTTTTCTCTTCCTTATCTTCCACCTGGATGCTGAGGAACAAAGAGAGAACTCTGGTTCCCTATGGGACATAGAGGAATGCCTTCTGCAAATCACGAGCATGTATTCAAATGTTATTTTAGTGAGAAATAACTTACATTGTATTGTTCTATTATATATTTGGGGACTTGTTTTTCACAGCACCTAGTGTCGCCCTCATTAACATACCTGTTTTGTATAGTAAAGGTACCTCCACTCCACTTGCAATGGCATTCTTAGAACAACAGTGTTCATGTGGCTCCAAAAAAATAATGTTCTGTAAAACATCGCAAGAGCTTTCTAGAAATGGAATGGGAGGGCTTGTGAGGATGTGAACTAAAGGAACAGGAAATATCCAAGGAAAGGTTCTGTGACAACCTAACAAGGATGCTGACAAAGCTGGAAAGATATCGAGCTGGGACATCCATCTTCTCCCACCCTTGGACATTGGCACTCCCGCTTCTCCAGTCTTTGGTCCCCTGGTTCTCAAACCTTCGCTTTGGACTGATACCACACCAGTGGCTTTCCTGGGCCTCCAGCTTGCAGAGGGAAGATCACAGAACTTCTCAGCCTCCGTAATCCTATGAGCCAATCCTCCTAATAAATTTCTTTCTATACATCTCTCTACATATACCCTATTGGTTGTGTTTCTCTGAAGGACTCTAACTATACAGTGACCTCTAAGAATTATGATGAAAGGATATTTTTAATTGAACTATAAAGAGGTAATTCTTATAGACCATTACAAATTCTTAAATTCAGCAACTAAAACATATGATTCCATACCAGGTGGTATAAAAAAAGAACTCAAATGATTGCCGGTTCAAAATTACGTAAACATACACATATGTACATATACATGTATACATGTACATATACATGTAAATGTACATATACATGTATACATGTACATATACATGTAAATGTACACCTGTGGGAGTCTTCTTTTGGTTAAAAATGTACTTCAACAAATATATTTTGGAATGACATAAAAAAAGATATTTTAAAATGCTTTTCTATTTCTACTCATGAAGATTTGGTTCTCAGCATTCCAAAAATCAAGTAGTAGAGTTTATAAACTGTAGAAGGAGTGCTGCACTCCTATAATTACCTATTCTAAATTCATAAGTTTAAGATATATGTGGCCTTTTGTATATCTTTAAAAACTTCAGAAAAATTCAGAAATACTTGAGCCCATCCTTAATCAGGCTGTAATAAATTACACACTACATCAAAATCTCTATCGAAATTTCTGGATATAAGAGAGAGTGTGTAGTTAACATATGGCATCCTAGAGTATTCTATACAGCAACTTGAACTAAGATCAGGCTTAATATAAGGCAATTATTTTATAATACCGTTAATATTTACACACATACGTATATATGTGTGTATTTATATAAAATATAATATGTAACACATAATTAGTCAAGGTTCTCTAGAGAAAACTAACCATCATACACATAGACATACACATACACACACACACAGGGGTTTTTACTTTGAAATATTCGATTTTAAATCTCAGTGCTAAGATGTGATGAGGGCGTTAGCATGATCCACACTTGACGGGGCGCGATGTGGAGTGACTCAGGTGTTGAGCATCATGCACAGCTGCTAGTCAAACAAGGGCCCTACATTCACTCTCTAGAGACCACACTGATGCTCTTCTCCGGGGCCCCCAGGTCTCAGCATTTCACTGAGCCAGCAGGACTACATTAGTTTAATCAAGATATTTTGTAGGAGGCTGTAAAAATGATTCATAAAATGCTATGTTAGCAGTGAAAAGGAAATTAGGTAATGGATAAAGCATACATTTACAACAAAAAATAGTGGGTAGCAAAGCAGTGTAAGTACAGTGTAGTAACTTTGAGGACCTTTGAAGAGAGATTCAGAAGTTGATGGCAGTTCATATAGGAAAGGATGCTTCGTCTGACAATCAGATGGGCTAATTAATCTGGATTTAACCCAGCTGGATCTTATCTAGCCTGACTGTTAATGAGTATGTCTTATTTTGCTAGCAAGGGCAAACTCTCTTAAAAAAATAATAGTCAGGGTCATCGTTGCTATGAGTAAAATTCTACCTTGATATATGATAAATTTTTTTAAAGCAACAAAGAAGGTCACTATCATTCTTAAATATTTCCTATTATGTATATTGGTGCCACAGTTTTGTTTTGTTTTTGTTTTTGTAATCTCATTCACTGCTCTTCAATTAAAGTTTTAAATTTTAAGATCATATGGTAACAATTGTGTTTCTTCCAGTTTTCTCTTTGTTTCCACAAGATGTGATGTCACCACACAAGGTGTGGAGGTAGATATGCTATGATGATACATACCAAGCCATTTCTACCTTGGCACCTGTGTATACCTGTGCATGCCTTTTTTTTATACCACCTATCATATCAAATGGCAATTAATCACTAGATATAAATATTTTCTACTAGACTATCAGCTCCTCGGAGGCAGAAACATTATTTTGCCCTTTCCTATATTCCTAGCATGAAGACTGGTTTATCACATCTTTAAAACTAGGGTGTCACTCTGCTTAATAAATTAATTAAAATGATGCTCTCACAAAATAAAGAGTCTGACTTGAGATGTGAATAAAGGTGAAATGTGAAATGTTGAGACAGGATCTGCAGTATTCCATGGTGAGGAGATTGTTCACATAATCAGACTGATTTCCTACAGCTGATACCCTGAACAAAGCATTAGGCAAGTAAGCACTTCATGAATGCCGTGTACTGTTCACATCACACACACACTCATGGACATTAGTAGGAGAATAATGTAACAAGAGCATATCTATGAAATCAGTTTACCTTTTCAGATAAACACCTTGCTTAACTTTGTATGTTTTAAAAAATTCCCACAAACTCATTTCATTCTATTATCTCATTTAAGACTTAAGTGCCAAAGCAGCTGATGAGGGTAGGGAAAAGATGCTTAGATATTGGGCCAAGAATCTCAAGACCAGTGAGACATTTTGATCCACTACATGGACTGACATCAGCTCAGATGGGCCTTGCCCTTTGGCTTCACTTTTTGGTGGGAAAGATTTGGGATGCAAGATGAGGTGAATTATAGCTATTATTTAGATGCCTAAGCAGCATCCCGCTATCCTTTCCAAACTGAATTGTAGTTTTCTTTCAGGGTCCTTCCCTCTTTCATACAGTGATTCAGGGGACACTGACCCAACCCCCACCTCCAAAATTGACCCTGATTGGACAAAGGATAGTCCCCTAAACGTTGCAAACAGTGACTCAAGGACATTAGCCAAGGTTAGACCACGGTTTCCCCTAGCCAGAGGGGTTGCTTCAGAAAAGCACATGTGATGATGGGAAACAGCATGGAGGATTTTGACTTCCTAAAGCTGATGCCCTGAACAAAACATTAGGCAAGTAACACTTCACAAATACCATGTACTGTTCACACCAGACACACACACAGACGCACATGCTCACCTTCCAGCCTTTACCAAAACATAGAATAAAGATAAAAATAGAGGCGAAATAGAATCAAAGTAGAAAATCAAAATAGAACTACCATATGATCCAGCAATTCTACTTCTGGTAATATATCCAGAGGAAATGGAAACACTAACTCAAAGAGACATCTGCAACGCCATGTTCACAGCAGCATTGTTTACAGTAGCCAGGACATAGAAACAACCTAAGCGTCCATCAATGGATGAATGAATCAAAAGTTGCATATATATATATATATATAAATGGAATGTTATTCAGCCATAAAAAAACAAGGAAATCCTGCCATTTGTGACAATGTGGACGGACCTTGAGGGCATTATGCTAAGAGAATTAAGTCAGATAGAGAAAGATAAATACGGTATGATCTCACTTCTCATGTGGAAGCTAAAAAAAAAAAAAATCCCAAAAACTCACAGAAAAAGAGATCAAATTTGTGGTTACCAGAGGTGGGGGGTAAAGGGAGGAGGAATTGGAAAAGGTGGTCAAAAGGTACAACTCCCCGTTACGAGATAAATTCACTACTAGGAATGTAATGTACAGCATAATGACTATAGTTAACATAGCTGTATGATATATATGAAAGTTGTTAGGAGAGTAAGTGCTACGAGTTCTTATCACAAGGAAAAAATTCTTTTTTTGCTTTCTCTTCGTATTGTATCTACATATATGCGATAATGGATGCTAAGCTTATTGCAGTATTCATTTCACAAGATATGTAAGTCAAAGCATTATGCTATACACCTTAAACTCATACAGTGATGCATGTCAATTATATCTCAATAAAACTGGAAACAAAAGAAATGGGCATGTGGCCTAAATCAGATCATTTACACACGCAGCAATGTTTGGGGGCAGGCCTGGCTTCTGGAGAAGGAAGTTTCCTGACCATGATAAAAACGCTCATGCTCTCTGTTCCTCTGAAAGATGTGGTGTGAGGATGTGAGGATATGAAGCCAGATTTCTGTTAGCAGTCATCACGAAGGAGGCACCTGAAGACAAAGCAAGCACAGGAAGGAACGTCCCACTACAGGAAAGGAAGCTGGACCAGCCAGCTCATCTTCCAAACCGGGTGAGCAAATACATTCCCTGTCGTTTAAGGTAGACTCAATTGGGCTTTCTATTACATCCAGCTGAAGACATTTTTGTGCTATTTCTACTGTGTTAGGTACTCTATTAAGTATTGCCTAACTTAATTTTTATTACAAACCAACAAGGATGATTATCCACATTTTATAGATAAGAAAACCAAAGATCAGAAGTGTTACATAATATGGTTAGTGTAACACGGAAGAGCTATGACTTTAAACAAGTGTGTTTGTTTTGTCTTCACTCCAAAGCTTATGAGTTAGGCTGCTTCACTTTGAAAAATAAGAAAAACAAAACAAGCCTAACAAAGTATTTCAGTTTTCCTACACCAGTACTTTCATGGTTTATTAATAATTTTGAAAAGTTATATCTTACAAAAATGGATATGAAAACTTGGGCAGGTAGGGCCCAAGTTAAACTTGCTCTATTAATATAGATTTACAGACACATCAGATACAAATATACATAAGACACACACTTGTCTACAAAAGAAGCGGCATATATAAATACGTTCACAAAAAAGGAACCTCAATTCCAAATCATTATTGTAAAACTAGTTAACTTGTATGAGGAAAATGTTACATAATTGTATATAAATATAGCCCATGATATGTTTAGGGTGTTCTAAATTTAATTTTAAAGGGTTGTGTCATTCATAACAAAAAGCAAATATGAGTAAAGCATCAGGGCTGAAGTCATTCAACAGTAATGCTAAGGGAAAGTGTTACGTAAATCGCATTATTCTTAAGAATGGAGAACTACAAAAAGAACCAGTTTAATCTTGTAACCTCAATGTTTTATAAGAACTGATTAAAAATATGAATTCTTTTCCTGCAATCTTGTAAACATTCTCTTGTTCTATGTGTTTCTCTCAATAGTCTTTAAAAATAGTTCCAGTCATTTGTTCAATAACAAAACCCAGACCTCTGACCCATCTCCTTCTGCTTACAAGTAATCTGTGTCCTTTCTTGGCCTTCCTTCTATCTTCAGTCTCATCTTCCACTTCATTCCTTCAACCCCCAGACTCTCACATTTTCCATCACTGGCCTTTCCACACTGCTTTAACCACAGTGAAGTAATTTAATTGGTAATTCCAACCAACACATGCCCTCCATACTTGCCTTCCATTTCTTTTGCGAGGTGTTCTCCCTCCTTCACTTCCAGGACGTCACACTCTCCTAGCATTCCTTCTGCCTCTTTCTTCTCAGTCTGCCTTTTCAGATCGCTCTTTGTCCGTCCTTCAATGCCAATTCCTCAAACTCATGTCCTTAACTTTCTTTAATTCTCGTTTGACATGTTTCACCTGAGCAGAGATCCCATCTACTCTCGTGCTTCACTGGTCATCTACATACTGATGACGCTAAAAGCTCCCATGTGGTGATCACATTGCAGCAATACTACAAGATAATGATCTCCAAGCTATTCAAAGGAGAGACCAAGATACATGGTGTTGCCTAGTTATCTATTAATGAGTATTCTATAAATATCAGAAGGAGGATATCACAGAGCTACTTGGAAAAGTTATAAAAAGAAAAAAAGCAAGGATATCAATTCTTTTTTCGTTTTTGGGTATAGTAAAAGTTCATTCTGCATTATTCTCAGACCCAATTATGTTATATTTGGTAAAATTTATGACGAAAGAAATGTATTCAGACCAATTTGGTCTCTGCATTGCTTGGGAAAAATCTTAGCCAATATTATATTAGTACGTCTGTGCTGTTTCTTCTCTGGCTAAGGCTTTCTATGGTTGCCCATGTGAGAAACACCTTGATTGCAAATCAGCACCTGCAATTCCAAGTGTCTGCCCTTGTGACTTTCAAATCGAGGCTCGTGTTATAAATCACTGTGTATTTTCTCTCCCTGTAGCATCTTAATATCTGTGGCACGTCTCTTATGATCAGCAGTTACAGTGTTCACCAGCTTGATAACCTATGTCTTTGGGGTGTCTTCCAAGCCTTCCCACAGTGAATTTAAATGATGATACAACCTCTATTTTAAGTCAGGTCACCCCAAAGAATCCTCTAGAGAAAACCCATCCAGTGTTTTTGTGTAACCCAGTAAGAGAAACATATAGAAACTTATGTTTATTTATATGGCATACAAAAGACAAAAAAGGTTGCTAAAATGTAAGCTCAAAACTTTTGGGAAGTTACAATCGATTTTGCTATGGTGAAATCTTTCCTTGAAGACACCCAAGATTAGATTTTTCATGATGTTAGAATCCCATTCATCAGAGATCCAGTGAAGGCTTGTTTATAAGGGATAGAAATCTTATTTTCCCTTAGTGCCAGACCACTCTTTCGTTCCTCACTGTTGCCATAGTCATCCTTGCATTAGAGCTACTTATGCATATGCCTGTATTTCTAGACTGTGAACTCCTCAAAGTCAGAACCACCTTGTATTATCAACTCCTGCCCCATCATCTTGTGCAAAAGGAGAGAAAGCACTGGGAAAAGACACGGTAAGCTTGAACAATGTCACTATTATTTGGCAATTGATTTGGAAGCCTTATGTCCTCAGTTTTGTTTTCAACAACAACAAAAAACAAATATTTTTTAAAACCATAAATATCATTCTCATTTGAAATTGAGAAATAACATTGCATCAGATAAAATAAAATAAAATCAGAAAATTCAAATAAGCTGTTTTCTTTACTACAAGTAGCCATCATTTTCTAGTTACTATAATAGATTACATTGAACCTAAACATAATAACCATTTGAAAAAACTGTGTCAATTAATGCACCTGATTTTTTTTGTGACCTAAATTTTTTCCATTTCTTCTCAATATAGGTCACTTTAAATATTCTACCACCAGTTAAAGTCTTATTGTTTTCAAAAAATCCCAATACTAAATCAGATTTATGTAATTTTGAAAAAGTTCAGCTATTGTTATTGTAATTTGTCATCATCTTACTTTTGTTTTTTCATAGCATTGAATCATTACATATTATTGCAATATAACAAAATAAAAGAAAATATCCTAGGGGATGACAATTCAGACCTTATGGAGAAAGGCATAAAAGTTGCTTTCATTTCTTGCACAAAACATCCTGTAAAAAAGTTAGTGCCTTCTGGAAACCCACATTTTAGTAACTTAGTAACGGAGGCTTTATAATTCAAGGATAATTTACCATTCTGAAAATGAGGCTGGATTTCCACAAATTCTTTGATCTGTGTATCTTGTGGCACTGATCACACACGGAGGGTACGTTGTCAGACTCCTTTCCTTGGAAGGCTTGAGGTTGCTTATGGCCCAGAATTTTAGCCTTAGTCTTCATTCGGTCATATCATTTTGAATTGTCATATTTGACAGTTAGTTCCATCAGCTGAATTAATTTTCCAATTTTCCCTAATGGCTTTTTATATCTTAGGATGATTTTTAGCACATTTTTGAGGTGGGAGTGTCATTTGGCCAAATGTATACAAGCATTCAATTTATTCAACATATATTACTATCTCTTGCTATTTTTAAGGCACTGCTCCAGGTAATGGGGAGAAAGTTGTGGATAAAACATACAAAATTTCTAGCCCTCATTGAGATTAATTTTTTTACAATTTGATTTTTGTGAGGAAGATTGGCCTTGAGCTAACATTTCTGCCAATCTTCCTCTATTTTATGTGGGATGCCACCACAAGCTATGCTGTGCTAGGTCTGCCTCTAGGATCCAAACGTACGAACCTGGGGCCATGGAAGCGGAATGTGTGAACTTAACCACTAGGCCACTGGGCTGCCCTGAGATTACATTTTAGCAATCCATCGCAGGACTCCTCAGCAATTCTAACCCTTCCTAAATGTGATCTCAATAGACAAGCGTTTTAGGTATTTCTTCATTACAGGTATTTAATAAACCAAACATCAAATGTTAAAACAAAGCATAGACTGATGGGGCGATTGGCCAGCAAAGGGGACAGAATGGAGCAGTGGGTAATAGCCTGGGCTTTGCCCTCAGAAAAGTTTGGGTTCGTGTTCTAATTTTCTTCCTTATCTTGAGATCTCACTGGGGTATTTATTAAGCCTCTCAAGTCATTAGAGTTTTCTTTCTTGGCTTTTTAATTTAATAATCCATTTTTTCAGAGTTATTTTGAGGATTCTGTAATTGTACAAAATATTTTAATTTTTACCATGTAGCAATTAATTGAATAAGGAGAATATAAAGATGTAGTTACTGCCTACTCCCTCAAAAAAATTTTAAAATCTAATTTGAGATGCAAAGTTCAATAAAAAAAGCAAAGCCACATGAAATCACTATGTCATGTTCAACACAAAAGTCACAAAATTCTGATTTTCTAAGTGAAGCATGAAATCAGATGTCACAAATAAATTATCCTTAATAAACTTCCACTGCTACAAAACTCTCCCTGTAGATTGATAAAGCAGAAAAGCTAAACATTAGTATTTAGTATCTAAACATCAGAATTTGGTGGGGTTTGTTTTGGTCATTTTTTAAAAAATACATGCCTTAAGGATAGGAAATGTAATTGATCATGTGAGGGTAAAGATTGTGACTTGGGGTCAATTTTGGACCTGCTACCTTGGCTGTATGTAAAATTGAAGGATTCTGAGCAGCTAAGAGCATCTTGTAAGAGCTGGGAAATGGGATCAGAAAGAGGTTCAGCAGAATGTGGATTGAAAATGAGAGGTGTATCCTCTGCAATTTTACATAGACTGAGAAACTTTAAAGCAAGCTGTTATTTTCATGCCAATAAATTATGTTGCATCATGTAATAATGAGGTACCAGAAATTACATCTTCTTTTCCACTCAATACCATTCATATTGTTTGGTTGCCTCTTAGATTCCTCTGAGGGGGATGGAATTAAACAGCTTGCACGTGTGCTAATTTTGAGTCTCTTCCTGGCACCAAATCTGTGAAATGATCAATGGTGAACTGCGTTATCATTCCATAAGTGAGTCTCCAGTGGGCAGTGAGCAGCAAATAGCACCCGTTTGACTGATTTGAAAACTTGAGTGAAGGTTAAGAGTCTGTTCAATTTGTGGAGCTTTCTGGAGGCTTGCAACCACTATTTACCATAATGTTTACTTCTCAGTGGGCAGGCATTTTGGCACACAAAGAGGTCTGAGGTGTTTCATATTATGACATTGTCATTAGTCAAGAGAACGTAGCGTGTGGCTTGCTATTATTATCAATACAATCCATCTTTAAGATTTCGAGGGGCTGTTTGCTTAACTATGTTTATAAATCCCATCTTCTCTTCCCTTTATGGAGCTCAACAGGGAATGAGATTTTGAGCAATAGCTGTCTGAGACCTGATACAAACAACCCTTATTTAGAAAATGCTTAACAAAGATCAAGTTCTGAGAGGAAATTGGGTGTTGACTATTTTCCCAAGTGAAAATATCTCAGGACCTGAAATTTCTCTGTTGGATCAAACATGTAATGAACTCATCAAGAGAAAGCGATTTCACACCGTCATACTCAGTGGTTTTTACCAGCTAGAATATTTATTTAGTAGATAAGCAAATAAACTTGAAGGAAAACAGTTTAGCCATAAATTGGGGGCCCAAATCTCAAGGGTACGGCAGTCTGCTATACATTGTTAAAGATTATTTAAAGGGCTTTCTCATATGGAGAGTGATATGAAGCATCCTCATGGAAATAGGAATAATTGGAAGGGGAGTTTAAGGAGCAGGGATAAAAAAGTCTGACTTAATTCTTGTTTACTAGATGTCTATAGCAAGTAACAAAGCCAGGGCTATAAATATGTTGCATGTTGTGGAGTAGGAGTTTGGAGTTTACTTCCTGGTACTTACCACTTAAGGGTTGGACGATGTTGAGCGTGCCATTTCACTTCCCTAAATCGTAAATATTCTTATTTACAAAATGGAGATAAAATGGTATTTAGGGGATATTTACACAAGAGGGCACATAGAAAATATCTAGTTATAGGAAGTATTCAATAAACAAGTAGTGGCAATAGAAACAAAATTTAAATACATTGAATATATTGTACCTCTTACAGAATTACTTTTTCCTTCTAAAATAGCGTGGTGCTACTTAAAACAATTAAGGACCTCATTTGCAAAGTGAATCTTATATAAGATTCTTATGTATCTTATTTAAGGTTGTGTTTTTCTGAGCAGAGGATGAAAAACATGCATGTGTAGACGATGCAAGTGTGAGATCCAAGCAACAAATACTGTATAATGAGAAATTAAATATTCAATGCCTCGAATTTTCTCAGAATGAAATTTAATCCAGACTAACTAATTAACACTTTGCAAAGTAGAGATTTAATAGTAGCTCCAGGCAACATGATCTCACTCAATTAAGATTACACCGTTTATATCCCAGTTGTTGGGTTTACTTTCTTCTACCTAGAAAATATATTATAATTTTGAAGTATTACTTAATGGACAAAAATTCTTTATAAATACTTTAAAACTATGAAAAGTAGTCAATATTAAAGAAGCCAGGCGCAAATAATTAAGAGTATTAAAATAATGAATAACCAGACATAAAAAATTACAAGTAGAGTCCATAGGAAAGAATCCTGTGACGACTCCCGTGCGGCAGTAGTTCTGAGCTGGGATGTCTCTCACGTCTGCCATCCTAGGCCTCTGGCTCTGCACATAGGGCCACATCCCTCCCAAGCAGCTCAAGTCAAAAACAAAAACAAAATCACTGACCTTACTCCTTCCTTCCCAAAAGTAGTGAAAAATGAACACATTCAATATTTACTTGTATCCATGATAATTAAAAGTGAAATTAAATATTAATGTGTTCAAACGTTTATTGTGCATTTTAAATGAGCAAGGGAAATTGCCTTATAAATATGGATCTTGTTTGGCCTCCATATAGTTATTCAACCATTTTATCCTTACATACCAAGCTTCTTTTGTATGTTATCCAAGTAGAAATCTACTTATTCTTTTGTTAAAATTATATAATAAGAATTTGTTAAATTGTTTAGGCTGATCTAATTCAGGTAGTTAAGCTAGACATAGAACTTCAAATTTACAAAAATAGATGTTGCCAAATCATGAAATTATCAGATATTAGAGAACATTTTTTTAAATTGGGAAATTCCAGATAAGAGCCTGATTGGAATGGTGTGCCATCTGCAGCTATTATTGTAGAGCCCTCACCATTCTTAGTATCTGGGGATTTTATCAATCATTTAAATATAGTATTTTATTTATTTAAAAATAATTATAACAGAAGATTGCTATTTCAATCACTAAATACTAGAAGAATTGTTATTATCTATGAAGATAAATATAAGTGTACTATTTTACCAAGCTGCTATGGTCTGAATGCATATGTGCCCCAAAAATTCATATATTGAAATCCTGATGCCCAATGTGATGCTACTAAGGGTCTTCAGGAAGTGCTGAGGTCATGAGGGTGGGGCCCTCATGAATGGGATTAGTGGTCTTATAAAAGAGACCCCCATAGACCTCCCTGGCTCCTTCTACCTTGTGAGCACACAGCCAGAAGTTAGAAGTCTGCAACCCAGAAGAGGTCCGTCACCTGACCACGTTGCTGCCTTCATCTCAGATTTCCAGCTTCCAGAACTGTGAGAAATAAATTTCTGCTATTTAAAAGCTACCAAGTCTGTGGTATTGTGTTATAGCAGCCCAAACAGATTAAAGCAAAAGTCATCTCTAGAACTCTGGGGTGAGCAGGAGGAGGAATCCTCGCCTGTAAATGCTTGGATGAATGAGGAAAATGCAAAGAGAGTTGGGAGCGGTGCTTCCAAGGTCCGGTGTTCATCTCCCTCTTTAACAAGAATGGAGGAAAAAGTCTTAAACTTCCTGGCCTTGGGATGTTATGAAACTTATCAGCACCCGTATCAGAAGGAAACACGGCAAAATGATGACTTACTGTTTCAAATATCAGAATGACAAGTACAACCAAGGAGCACAAGAGCTCCAGGATTTTTAGAGACAGAGGGGATGAGGAACGCTAACATATCCATCTGACCTGCCTTGGGGCTCAGGGCAAACACCACTACGACGGTGCCCACAGCCTCGCTTCTTCCAAAATTGGCCTGGCCAAGGGCACTCGAGGTACAAAATCTGAGTAGTCTTAGGATGTCCATATCTGCTATAGAGAAATATGTAACCCCTAAGAGTGTGGAGGATGTAAGCAGGTTTGGAAAGTTCTCCCTTTTGTAAAGAGCTTTCCATGAGGCTGGCTGGTGGCACAGCGGTTACAGGAGAACTTTCTGCTTCTTGGCGGGCCAGGGTTTGTGGATTCGGATCCCAGGTGCAGACATGGCACTGCTTGGCAAAAGCCATGCTGTGGTAGGTGTCTCACGTATAAAGTGGAGGAAGATGGGCATGGATGTTAGCTCAGGGCCAGTCTCCCTCAGCAAAAAGAGGAAGATTGGCAGTAGTTAGCTCAGAGCTAATCTTCCTCAAATAAATAAATAAATAAATAAATAAATAGAGCTTTCCTTGAAGTCTATAATGCTTCAGGATGGAAACATAATGGCAACCTGGAAAGAAAACCCAATGCATCTTATCATCTTATCACATGGGAGTCACATGTCCCAAATTATCCACTCATTCTCTCTCCTCTGGATCCTTTTAGCAACTTAACAAGGTTGTATATTCTGTGATGGCATCCAGTTCCTCACTGTCATGGTCTCCCACTGCAAATTAAAAACAGATGTTTGTTGCTTTCAAGCCAGATGCCAGCACATCAGCAGGTGTTGAAGCCTATTTATTTGTACACAGAATATGCTGCAGCCTTGAATCACAATTAAGGTGTGTCTTCAGCTTCCTCTCACATTCACTCTCTCTGTCTTTCCTTTTCCTTTTTTTGTAAGCCTTTCTATAGACAAGATTTAAGCCGTTCAGTCATTATTTGTGGGTTAAAATGGCCCAAAACAAATTGCCGAAATTAACTGCCATGTGGTTGCTAGGAAGTTGCTGCCTTATAATATTTTGCTACCACGTTTAGAAAGTTTTTATTGCCTTAGAGACTTCGGTAATAAAATTTTGTTATGTTCCATTCAAACTTTGTTCCCACGGATAACATATTTCAGTTTCAAAAGGTGACAATCTGGCCTTTCCACTAGTTTTAAAATTCCCTCAAAGAGAAATCACCACTGATGTCTCACTCCTTTGGATAACTCAAATAAATCAATAGATCAGTTTAAATGATATTTACTTAAATATACCAAAGTCATTATTAGATGGGTCCTGAGTGTTCAATTCTTTAAGATTTCTTTTCAAATAATTAGTAATCGATAATCATAAATAAATATTTACCCAAAAGAGTAGGCTTTTTAAAAGAAATTTCTTCTTCTGAAATACCAGGGTTTAAAACGTATCACCAAAGTTGGCAGTGAAGAGTCTTTATATAGGCTGAGGCTATTGGGGTTCCATCTTTTTATTCTAAGCCACTGGCCTTTTCTAAAACCAATCCATCTCTGAGACAAGGATGCATAAGAGGGAAAAAATGGGGAAGTAAGGGAGAGTCTGCAAATTTGCTTTGGCACCCTGCTGCTTCGGGAAAGAGTTTTAGTCCAGAGGTAACAACCTCTGGTACTGAGGAAAAGTTCACCATTTGTGTCAACCAGCAGGTCATTATTTACCGCTCCTATTGTATTCAAAAAAAAAAGACAAGACAAGAAAAATAACAGACTTCTGCTCACAGATATTTCAAAAACAAATGTGCTGTATTTGTGAACTAGTTAGCATGCCTGAACATTGTATTCTTAATTTTGTTAAAACAATTGAGCTTCATGTCAAAAGTAGAATTACTAAGTAATTGTGCTATATGTGTATGTGTAAATGTGTGTGTATGTGTAGAGTCCATGGTAACAAAGCAAAGTATACCACTGAATTTTATGAATAGAAATGAGTGGAGTTTTTTTGTTTTTTTTAAAGAGGGTGAGATGAAGTGACGGTGAAACGTTGGAAAGCTACTCTACATGCTAGAATCATGACATACGAGGTGTGGTATGAAGCTTCTAGATCTTTAATCCCTCCATGTTCAAGGTTTGAATCTCCTCAATAATAAACCCATAAAGAGGCTTTTATGCCTGAATCTAAAATTATGCAATGATGGAAAATATTTACTTTCCTAAACAAAGTTTTAATCTTAGTTATACTCCTTGTCGTCTAATAGACGAACGCTAAAATGTCTTCATTTGTGTCCAAAGATAGCTAGGTCTTCTCTTCTCCAGTCTTAACATCTCTAATTTTATCTCATGTCTCATATGACAGAGTTGCATGCTCTGCACCCTTTAACATGGTCCAGTTAGCCTATATTTCTCTTTGAATGGGATGCCCCAAACAAACAAGTTTCCAGGTACAACCAATTGAGACAAAATAATAATAACAACTGTTTATTGAAATAATACCACATTTATTATGTGCAAGACACTATGCTATGCAATTTATATACTCATCTCATTTAATCCTCTTAGCAACCCTATAAAGAGAATTCTAAGAGGAAAAGAGTAAATTATAAAAAAACTAAGCAAACTGCCCAAGAGCAAGTAGGTCCTGTTGGCACAGCCTGGATTTACACCCAAGCAGGTTGACATGGAATCCTTGGGAAATCAACATCACCACACTGTTCTGTTCTAAGCCCAATAAGTACAAATAACTAACTCCCCCGCTGCTAAATCACTCTTTGTCTTTATGCAGGTGTTCTCTTCCAGCTAAATACAGGGCAGTGCATTTAAACATCATCAAATATGATATTTTGAAATTTCACAGAGGTTCCTATGCTGGAGTTGTGCTTTGGGTGATGGTCCTATCATGCAATGTACCCCATGTTTCCATCATCCCTCTTGATTTCTTCATATCATCACTGAAAAAAAGGAAGTGGAGGCACATACATATATATCTTTTTCCCAACTCGTTCTATAAATTGTTCAAACAGAAGGGCCCAGAGAGATAAATGCCACTTGACTTTTACTTTCAGGGTGATATCATGCATCAATATTTTTTTGCCTACTGCCCTATCATTGACTGATTCATCTAATTTTTTTCTACCTTGTCTATACAAATATCAAGGATCCCTATCACTGACTTATTAAACAAGCTCTTTTTCTTCTCTTCCACAAATACTCATTTTTCTGCTTGCTCTAACTTTCATTTTACCCCTGGCACTAACTCCTATTTTATAGACCATAGTTTTGTAGCATATGATTTTTTTTTTACCCAAAGTCATACAGATGATAGGAAAGAAATCAAATGTATTGTACTCTGGGGAATTCAACACATAAAAGAGTGCCATACTTTCTTTAACTTTTTGTGACTTTGCTTTTTCATACTGTTTTATCTAGCTTATTTTATTAAAGTCTTGACAACCACAATGGAAAACAATTAAAAATTTTGTTGGAAATCTGCTGTTTTTGGAGAATGCATTCAGGTTACACCCTGCTCCTTGGGTTCTTTGGGATTTCCATTCCCAAGGATTCTCAATGTCCTTTCCTCTGGATGTTACTATGGATTACCAAAACAATAACAGATAAACAACAAACAAACAAAAATCAGGTTTCCTGCTCAATTAAGTTTGGGAAATTCTAAATTAAACAATCTAGGCTATGCAAGCCTTTGGACTTCTTGACCTCTCATAAAACCATAAAGCGCCAATGTGATTTTGAATCTCCAAGACTGCAATAAAGTGTTTAGTGTCTTTAGTTAAAAATAACCACAAATAGGGGGCTGGCCCCGTGGCCGAGTGGTTAAGTTCACGCGCTCCGCTGCAGGCGGCCCAGTGTTTCATTAGTTCTAATCCTGGGTGCGGACATGGCACTGCTCATCAGACCACGCTGAGGCAGCGTCCCACATGCCACAACTAGAAGAACCCACAACGAAGAATACACAACTATGTACCGGGGGGCTTTGGGGAGAAAAAGGAAAAATAAATAAATAAATAAAATCTTTAAAAAAAAAAAACCACAAATATTCAAATATGCAAATTTCCTCAAAAATTCACATTCAAGTAACCACAGAATTCCAAAAGAGGAAAATGTTAAATGTACACATTTATTATGGAAATCATCACTATTAGTTAACTGAGAAATACACCTGCATCAATTTTCAGATACTTTGTAAAAAGGTCTAGGTTTCAATACTGATTCTTTTTTCCTTAGTACAGAAAAAAATTAACTCTGAATTTTGAAAAAATGATATGCAATGAACATATACACAGATATCAACTATTTGATACAAGATAAGGCATTATTTCTTTATCCCCCCAAAATTTAGAATAGTGAGGCCAAAAGGTAGAAAGAGATGGTTCAAAAATGCCTACTTACTGTATTCTGTTCTATCGGAGAAAGTTATATATTACGTTAGCCAATTATTCAGTCAATTCTTCCTTGATAACCAAGGAGAGGGTAAAAAGAGTTGTGCTATGTCTACAGACCCCTGTCTCGAGGCACCTTAAGTCAAGATTCATGTGGAAATTTCCTCTGCGGTAATAAGTTTTACTTGTGTACTAACAGTGCTGAAATGGAGCAAAGAGAACTAGGATAGCTAATCCCCAAAAGAAGCAGGGAAAGCGCACAATTCTTTTCCTTGCAAAAGTCAGTGAGGTGACTTGTACACCTTGATATGTCTTTGGAGGAGGAAAAAAATGTACACATAGCCCCTGAAAGAGGCCTTGGGAGCTCCTGCATTTAATTACTGTCAGATACACAGGAAGCTACAATGACTTTTCATAAAATATTCAAATATACACTTGTGAGGTCATCTCGTTAGCAGATCTTGACACTGTCTTGTCAGATAGAAAAGTTATAACTATGTAGATAAGGTGACACGTGACATTGTCTTATAGGAAACTCATTTGGCCATCTGCCTACCTGAGCAGATATTGTGCTTTTCTTTTCTGTAATATCCCTCACAAGCAGCAGAAAAATGCTTTTTGTGGTCATCTGTGATCCTGGAAGTCGACAGTGAGCTCTGGGCTATACAACCCAGAATAATTCAGTTTCTATGCATTTACGAAAATAAAAATTATTGCATTATTTTCCAAATAGAACTAAGATGCCATAGGTGTGCTGAGCTAATGATCGGTGCTTTGGGAAGACTAATTCATTTTATGGAAAAATGAACAGTAAAATTTTCACAAGGATATGAGTGAGCAACATATCAGGAACTAGTCTTTCTCTCTTTTCACTTAAGATCAGGTATTTCAGTATAAACCACACGTAAGTGGGTATGAAATAAAGAGAAAAATCCCGGTAGGAAGCCTAGGATGGAAGATAGTTAGTCTAATGTTGGAAGTAACCACGGAGAAAAAGAAAGATGGCAATTCATTATTACTTGACTTGGGGGCACTCTTAAATAAATTATCCTATTTAATCCCAACAGCCTCCCCTCGGAGTAAATATTACTACCACGCTAATTCCAGTTGGTTTAGTAAATTGTTAAGCTCACAGCGGTAGGAACTTGAGAACCAGAATTCAAACACAAGTCTATATGACTTCAAAACCTGGCCTCTTTCCTTTGTAGTATTTGGGAAGATTTTCCATGTAGTCCACTGGTGAGAAGTTGGTCTCTTCCCATTAAAAGTCAGGGGAGTCTGTAAAACCTCTCTCTGAGGCAAAAGTACATAGACAACAGTATCTTGAATCAAGAATTCATAGGCAGCCTTCACAGGCATGTGGTGTACAAAAAAAAGGGGATTTGTAACCTACAGAATTTAGACCAGAATATGACAGCAAATATTGTTGGAGATATAGAAACACAGTTGATGAAGAACTGTTATCTCTAACCTGAACGTTAAGCAATGGAAGGGATTGATAATCCTATACAATCAGCGTATTACTGTCAATATAAGGAAACTGCTAATTTGTATCGATCAAAAGGTGGACTAACATGTCTACCTCTCTGAGGGAAACTGGAAAAGAAACAGAAAAAGAGATGCTGAGAAATAGACAAGCATCCAGCCAGAGATACTGCCTCACCCAGGTCTGACCAAAGGTTTTATTACTACCCTAATTAGAAACGTTTAACGGTAGGTTACACACTGTTGTTCAATAGTAAGTTTTCAGCCTTTCCTCAATCCTTTTGTCATCTTTATTAAATCTTTTGAAAGCTCAAAATTGAAAGAGATTATTTGGGTCTACTTGGCATGGATAGATCTACCTAGTTACCTCCAAGGTCAAGATGCTGGGGCCCTGATTGATCTCACACGATACGCTAGCAAAGGTCAAAATCTAGGTGCTACTAGGTTAAAATATGCATACTTCCTGAAATTAAATATTTAGAATGAATTTTACTTTCCTATATTATCAAATATGAAAAATACTTCAACATATGAAAATGTTCCAAATTAAAATGCACACCCAACTTAATCAAGTTAACTGTTCACTAAACAGCATTAATATAACTTTTGAAACAGTAAAAGTAACAACTTAGTGGGTTTCTGATATATCTTTGACAAGAATTAGACTAATCAGGAAAGGAAATATAATTGGGCAATTTAGTATAAAAATAGGTTAAATTAAACCAAATTACCTCAAACTATAATCCTACCTCAAAATTTCTTTTTACCAAAAGCAATGAAAGCAATCAGTTCTTAGACTGCGGTGTAATAATTAAAACTATATGTTTTTAACTGCTATACTGTCAAACACAATTAAAGCGGTCGATGTTCAAACCTAAGTCTATGTGTTTCAGAAATTTCCTTTGAAAGCACTAACCAGTTTATTAATTGTTCTTTTTTTTGGACACATGACACTTCAAGACAAAAAAGAAAAGAAAAAACATAGTATTATTATTAGGTGGCTTCTTTTTAAAGAAGTTTTGTTGAGAAAGAACACAGTATGCTGAGACTGACAGAATTGATTCCTATATTAGCTGGGAAATGGAGTCTATCTAGATGACCCAGAAAATCCCTTGAAGAATCTTCTTATTCTAGCATCTGGTATGTGGGGGGAGGGGGAGGAGGGGGGTCTTGTAACTTTCAGTTCTATTTCACCATTGCATCATCTACCCAGAACTGGATGGCATAGCTGAATCCTATCACTTCAACCAGAAAATAAATACCTACTGTATTTGTATCCAGTTTACTGTGTATTTCCAATCAGTCGCTATAAGGTAAAGGAAGAAGTAACGTTGAAAAAGGAAATGAAGTATATGTGGTGGTGGTGGTGCGTATTTTTCTTTTAGCTGTAACTCAGACACAAAAGTCCAAAAGCATCCTTATAATGTGAAGAGCTCTCTAGGATCACAGAAAAATCAATTTACAGGGAGAGGATTACAATCCAGATTAGGTTACTTGCAAATTTTCTACTCTATCAGTGAGATCCTTCAAGATAGAATCCCCTCCACTGAAAGTCTACAAATTCAAGGAATGAGTCTTAGAAAACTAATTACTATGAGGTGCTTTTAATTCTCCTATAAAATAACAAAATACCTGACACTTGCTTCATGGAAAGCAAAAGATAAAATCTTCATTAAAAATATAAAAGGTCGTCTCCTCTTAGGAGAATTCTGGTTGTGAATGGGATGGAAATCATGGCTGTGTGCTCACTCTCATGACAAATGTTACACTATCTTAAGGAAGATGAAGGAATTGCTAGTTGAAGGACTGTAGCAGCAAGTTGTAGTCAACTTCATATGGCCTCAAAGCGAATGTGCACCTTCTGTGAGTCTACCCTGGGGACAGGCAAGCCCAGTCAGTGCAGGTCCGTCCTGCTGCAGCTCAGGGACAAAGGGGCTGCTGCCATTCCAGAGTCACTGAGTGATTTGCCAGCGAATATGCATGAGAAGCTAATTTGCAAGGATTCAGTGAAAAGTAAGTGTTTTGATGAGGAAGACTGAAATAACAAGAAGGGAGGAGTGAGGAAATCGGATAAATATACCACAATCCTTGATTACTCTGCAAATACTGCAGGCATTGAAGTTTATCTTTTCCTTAAAGCTTGCAGTTTTATTTCCTTGCATATTTTAAGCATGACATGGGCCACTGAGAGAAGGGAGTGAAAGCCATTCACCAGTTTATTTTAAATGGAAAATAAAACAGTTCATGAGCAGATTTCCTCTAATGACTTAAAAAAAAAATAGCTTCCTGCCTCTATTTTGAAGAGCTTTTAAATGTTTTTGTTAGCAACAAACCTAATTTACCTATAGACCACAAATGTTTTTCTACATCTAATCAGTCGTATTCACTAGCCTTACCTTGATTCTTTACAAATATATATTTAAAAAGCCAAAAGCAAATAACATCAGAAATGAAATAAAAAAGCACAACAATGTAGGTTTTTCTCCCTCATATTGTTATTATCCCTGAAATTGTGGTACTATTTAATTAACTCTGCTATATACTGTACTCTCTTCTGGAAAGGAATCTGTTACTTAACATCAACAAGTAAGAAAATGGCTATGAATAATACCTTCAGATGAAAAAAATGAAATCCCTCAAGAGGATTCTTAATTTTTTTCTTTTTAATTGACTCTCTCTGAATTGTACCAATGGTTTCAATTGAAAAGGTGTACTCAGCACACGAATAAGTAGAATACACAATCTCTCACAAAGGGTTTGCCTTGTACCCGTTGGTCAGGAACCTTGAAACTACATATTGTGCCCGAATGTTGCGTGTGCACGTGTGCTCCTGTGCGTGCCTGTGTGTTTTCCTTCACAAATATCTGAGTCTGGTGTTGAAAAAGGAATAACAGACAGCTAGAATTCACTGAAGATAATAAGGCAGTGAAAAAGGAAAAGGCGAAAGTGGAACAGTGTGGTGGGAGAACCAGTGGATTTGGATCAACTCTTAGTCATGTGATCTTGGGCAATCATTTAACCCCTCAGATTCCCTTTTTCTTATCTAGAAAATATGTGTAATAACAGACCATGTTTACCTTATGGGATTCTTAGGAGGACAAAAGTCAATAAGCTATGTAAACCTATTTTGTAAACTGCTAAGTGCTATACAAATTATCGGTTTCCTGTAAATTCGATTGATAGTGTCTGACATCCAGGTCTTTGCATCTCAGTTTTCTCACCAGTAAAATGAAAGAAGTGGGGTTAAATGCTCTCTCAGGATTCTTAGGAGGTCCAAATTTAAATTAAAAAAAAAATAGAAAATAAGTCATGGGCTGAAGGCATGGGATAAAACAGCTGTAAAGTCAAAGAGAAAGGATTAAACATACAGAGGAGGAGTCGAGAACAGTGTGCTGGGCTACCGTTGTGGAGGGAGGAGGTGGCAATGAATAGAGGAAGCCAAAGTAAAGGAAAACATATTAATTATGGATTTGAAACAATGGAATCAAGTCATAATATTGATTAGAGGTAGATAATAAATGCTACCTTATTATATTATTATTAGGGTCTGCCTACATCTAGATGCCATTGACTGTAGCTTCTAGATTCTAAAACCCATTCTGAAACAAAGACATGAAATCCTATGATCAACAGCCAGGAGGGAGGTCAGGCTTCCAAGCTGAGCTCTGCAAATTCAAATCAGAAAACAGCTTAAATACAGGAGTATCTGGTTTTTGGTGAGTAGAAAAAAATGCAGTTTTCTCAAAAGGAAATAAAGAAACCAAGTTCATTCATTAACTGGCTGTGTGAAAATCTACCAAGGATCTAGTATCCATTACGCTGTGGTAGGCCTAAAAAGTGGGTTACTCACACAAAATTGAAGTAAGCTGTTCTAAAAAATATATTTATCAACTACGTACTATGTGCCACAAATTACCTAATTTAATTCTCACAGCAACCTTATGAGATACAGATATAAATGAGGCAATAGAAGCTTAGAGAAGTTAATTACTTGTCTAAAGCAATACTGTGAGTAAGGAGTAGAACAAGACGTTGGTTACAGCAGTCTTGATTCTCATTCACTATGCAATGCTGCCTTTCTGAAGCAGTAAGAGGCAGAGTTCCATCATCAGCCTCTGCTTTCATCTGTGTAGCTGGTCCCTGAGTACTCCAAGAGCTCATCATCAGGGAAACTGTATTCTTCCATCTCTTCCGAAATGTAGTAGGAACCTCTTTTCTGATTAGTTGATTAGATACTTAATAACAGCTTGGTACTTAAGATACTTGACAAATCTCCTACCTTGCCCCTTGGTTGATGTGTAGAATTCTTAGAAGAAGGGCATTTGACTTGCCTATTAATGCTGGACATTAGAGGGGAAATAGAATCTGACCAATACCCTTGGTTCCAAGATGTTGTAAGGCAGAATCATCAAATAGCATCTCCAAGGACATACATCTCTGAATAAATTATGGGGACAGTATTCCATTTATAGGCTCACTGTTACCACCTTTCCTGAAAATTCATCCACAGCTTGTGAAGGGAATGGAGAACATGGGTTTGAGGCAAAGATGAAAGATTTTGTGGTGTGGCAAAGAAGTATAACCTTTACAAACTTTTCTCAGAATTAATTCCTTTGAACTGGTCTTAAGATATTGCACTGCCTGTTCCCATGATGCCAGCAGGCACCACGAGATCAAGAAGTTTACTTAAATTCTGTGAACCAAACAGTTCTCTTGCTGCACTATATTATCCTATCACTCCAGGGAAGCTAAGACTATTAAGAATGTTTCCAGGTACCAGCAGCTGGCATTAAATGAATATTGATTGGATAATTTCTATGTGGCAATTTCTTTAACATGCTCTCTGGAGGATACTGAGAAAGGAGGCAATATATTCTATGTCTCAGGGATCTAACAGTATGCAGTATTAACAGTACCCGAAGATGAGTCTCGAAGTTCTCAAATGAGCTCAAGGTAAGAGCTGTGAGAGGTCAGAGTGTGACAGTTTGGAAGTCCTCTTTGAGCTTGTGGCTTTCACTTGGCCTTGAAGGATGGATGAAATTTAAAGGAAGGGAAAGAAGGAGACCTTCCAGGCATGAGGAATTGCGAGAATAAAGTTGCAGAATTGGTAGCATTGGTAACAAATGCAATAATAGGATTAGATTATATCCTCACTAAATTGAATTTTAGTTTTAATAAATGGATTGAATTGTGAAATTCTTTTAGTGTTCTATAGAAAGCCTAGAAAATTTAAGCCTAGAAATTTAAATTCGGTTTTAGCTATAGATTTAGCAAAAATGAGCTTTCAGCAACTGCACTTTTTGTTTCTTCATCATGAAAATGAAAGATAATGGCCATAACATTTGACCGAGTTTTTAAGGACATGCACAGTAGCATTAAAAACAATTTAAATAATGTCAAACCATAGTTATCATTAAGTATTGAGACAAACCCTGTCTTAATAAATACAGCCAATATTCCTAAGTCAGATTCTTGCCAGCACATTCTAGCATTTATTATATATTTTTCTTTAAACATGTCACATTGTTCCTGTTCAATTTAATTTTAGTTCTCTTTATGAAGTACACATTTTATATATTACCCTAACATGTACACTTTCTATATTTAGAATTTGAAAATGAAGGGCCGATCTGTTTAATCACTTAGAACAAACTTTAATTAACAGAAGCCTTGATTCTTATTTTTAAAATGTAGCCAGTCCAAAAAAAAAAAAACCTTTAAGATATAAATGAAAACTATTTAATTAATATCATTTCCCCCAAAAGAAAAAGTCATTCAGATCTAAAAAAGTCTATTATGATTTGAGAATATTTGATATCAGTTCTATAAGAGCCAGAACAACCTGATGCCTATTCATGTCTTCTGTTTAGTCACTGGAAATAAGAGTAGGGACTTTAAAAAAGTTAATGAAATAAAAGTAAAATTCAAAAATGTTTTTGGAGGGATAACGTTTATTAAAAAACAAGTTGTTGGAATTTAAACATCATCATTTTCACCATTATTGTATATCGACTGCTATTATACAAGATGATATTGTAATTTTTTTCTAAGCAAAACCTCTCTATTCTGACATGTGTCTTATACCTTCAGAATGTTTCCTTTTGTTTGTGCCTTCCATTAACGTGCGTTGCTGCTTGTAAAGGTTAGATATTGCCTTCATGGAATTGTTTAAAATGCATCCCAAGGCCTTTTTGACCTAGAGGGAGAGGGTCCCCTGCTGTCTTCTACAGAATTTCCTACTACTAAAGAAAATATAGAAGAGCTATTTAGAAGGCGCTATTACAATTCTCAAGGTAACCGGGGGATGGGGGCAATTTCTTCCTGCTTTTTACATTATAATGCAGGTACACTTTTTAAAATGTTTTTATTTATATATAATTGGCACTAGGGCTGTGATCTCAAGGGATGTTCCACTTAACACCATATTTAATGGATGCTCACTATTCATGAATTCTTCTGCTGGTACAAACACGAATGAGAAAGTAAATCAAGGTCCCTTGAGTTGACACAAGAGAGGTGAAGACCAATATATAATCAAATAATGACAGCAGAGCGCATTGAAATGCTCGAATAGAGCTATGTGTTAGGTGCTGTTGGAGTCCAGTGGTGGAAGTGGCTGACATTTTCTTGGTTAGGAAAAGATGAAAGGAAGGTCAGGAACTTCACTTTAAAGCTGTCAAACACCAGTCTTTTAATATGACGAGTGACACATTCCCACCCCTACTCGGTTGACACGAAGTTATCATTGCTTACTCCTACTCTACTGTAGCGGGATTCTGAGGGGAATTCAGGGACGGCCTGCTGTAGCAGACCTTGGGTTCATAGCTGTGAATGGTATCAGCAAGAGCATCCCAGAATGAACCTGAAAGAACTGAAGAAATGCTTGGCCATATAAGAAATGCTTATGAAAAATGTTTTGCCCTATATATGTTATGTAATAAATGGCTTGACTTTTTAAAACCGTTATCGAGAGTAATTTATATAATCTCATTTGTATTTGTATAGACTCACTAAATTTGAAAAGAAGCAATCAAGCAAGATGGCTTATTTAATGCATTTTCCACCTGTGTACAGCTTGACTCAGTGGCAGCAAGACAGAATCAGATAACAATCTAATTACTCTGCAAAGGAATTTCGCAATTGGCAATGGGATTAATATAATAACCAACTCTCAGCTGGAATTGACTGCAGTATTTGCTACTGTTTCATTAGAAAATGGCAACATTTCTGCAGGCAAATAAAGGTGATTTAACTGATGGAAGATAAAAATTATTCAATTTAAATAATAAAAAAGGACTCAAATTATAATTTGTGATAAGGCATTAAATGACCAAATGTGCAGATATGTAAATGTATGTGGTTGTGCAGTGAGGAGGGGAGACACTTAAATGACATGTATTTAATAGAGTTATTCCATTCTTAGTATGCAATTTAGATGGCAGCTTAACAGCATTCACCAAGTATACGAAACATATTTATTCAACGTGGAATGAAATAATATTTAACATTTCATAAAACAAGGATAATGGATGGTTAACAGTAGGCTGAAATAGATCCAAAACATGGTTGAACTAAATATCAAAATTTGATATTCAAGAGAATATTCTGCTATAGATGAGCCTTCCATGGCAAGCAATAGAATGCCTTATAAACAAGAAGTAGAATTAGATTTTCCTGGTTTGTTATAGTTCTAAAAATAGTACTTCATCCACATTTTCATTAGTTTTGTGGGACAGGAAGGAAATATCTGAAGAACTCTAACACAGCAAATGTATACCTTAGGTTATTAGCATTTGAGAAACAAGTCAGAGGCACAGAGTCCAGATGAGGTTATTATAATCCTTCAACTATGCTGATATTTACTAACCTTCAAAAGTGTCTTCCTTATCACCCTGGAGAGTAGCAGTGATTTTTCATCAGTGAAATGTTTCATTAGTGAAGCAAGGCGTGTGGACTTGCTAAGATACCACGTGGGCGCCTCTTTCTTGCACGCACAGCGTTCCAGGTTAGTGGGCCTGGTCACCTCTGCTCTTCACAGCTGCTCCAGGCCATGAATTCCATCAGGTCCCACGAGCAACCTCTTCCAGAGGATGCTTTGGCCTGATTTCCAACTAGCTGGTAACTAAATTCTGCTCATAGTTACCGTATCAGTCTAAGTGAAACTTTCATGCATGGTGTTTATCAAAGTACCAGAAAATACAAAGAGCTGGGACTTCATTAAACTCTCAGGGTAGATTTTATGACTTTTTCTGTTTGGTTGCTAGGCAGAATTTGAATGTGTGTAGAATTTGATTTCCATGATTTGCTCTCATTGTAATATGAGATGATACAATGATTGGGCAAAAGAAGAACTATGACTCCCACCTCTAACAAGATATCAGGGGATGCAGAAAAGGAAGTTATCTCCTATGGACAACCTAACTGGCCTCTGTCAATCTGCAAAATAAACACTCACACACACGCACACAGAGCATGTGAATATCCAGGGTTGTCTAGCTAGTGAGCTAAAAATTAGTTAATTAGACAATTAATAAAGAAACACTGTAGCGGCAAGTCTCCCAGATTAAGTATTAAGATATTTGGGCCCTAGTCTAGTTTTAGTCTGATTTGAGCCACAGACAATTTCCCATAAAGCCTTTCATTTCCTGAGAATTCTGGACTGTATGACTTATTTGGCTACTTTCAACCCTAAAAGTCAATAAATTTTACAAAAGATGTGATCGATAACCCCTAACCATATACTCTAATAGACAACAGGATTAATTATAAAAGCACAACTCTTCTGGAACAACCTTACAGAATACAGCGAGATTCACCTGCAACCATTCCTTTCCTTGAAACTGCTACCTAGTACTGACAAGTGGTCATCATAATCGGTTTCAAAACAGTCTTGTAGACTCTTATCTGAGAGAATAACAACCTACTGTACCCGCCTTCCTTCTCTTGCCCTTTTTTTCATTCCTTTCTTACCTTCTTAAAAGTTTCTCTCCTTTCATAATCTAAATATCAGGAATTGAGTTTGGCCTACAACTCTCCCCCTTCAGCTATAATGACACTGTTGGAGGAAAAGTCAGAAAACATGGATATCAATCAGATAGATCATTTGGTAAAAAAGAAAACCCTCATTACGTGCAACTACATTCATTTAAATTGTATGTTGCTTTGACATATTTCATCCCAGTAGTACAAGGATGACCAGACGCCTACCTCAAATCTTAAAATTTATACAATTTTAGAAGGGTTATTTTCCCTGTTTGTTTAATCAACCAGAATAATCTGAAAAGAACCTGGCCATGTAAAGCAAGCTCCCTCAAGGCTAAAGCTCGTGTATTTCTCTTCCAGGTGGCATTATCTGTACTGGAAGCTAATCCTTTTCACTGAGGGAAGTGAGATTTACAAAACAGTGCCAGCTCACAAAGGTCAGCTCTCACCAACTCTCTTCATCTCTCTGCTGCCCTCTTCGCCCCTGTAAATATTACGTTGTGCTTCCTAAATAAATCGTGCAGCCATTCTTATGAGTGATGTTTGTTTTGGGCAAACATCAGTTCCAGTGAAACGATTAGAATTTTCAAAAATCTTGTCTTCTCTATATGGATTTTTCTCACTGGATCCTCTTAAATGCCTTAGGCTTTTTGTCATGCTCCTTTGGTTCCTGAGGTGTTATGTTCAGAAGGCTACGGACAGAGAAGTAAAATAAATTGAAGAAGGGAAATTAAACATTTATTAAGCATCTATCATCATACTGGTACAGTTCTACATTATTTACATGCATTATTTTATTGCTCTTCCTATCAGAACTGCGAGGTAATTACTATTTCCCTCATTTCATGAATGAGCGTGTTAAATCTAGATGCGATTAAGTAATTTATCCAAAGTCACAAAGCTAGTAAGGGTCAAAGCCAGAAATCGAGAGCACGCGGTCTGGGACGCAATCCCCTGTACTTTCCACTGTGCTTGGCTGCCTCCTCTACCTTCTTTGTCCAAATACTTCAAAGGAATACAGTCCTTTTAGGTTATACAGGTATTTTTAAAGTAAGGTTATAATTGCAGCTTGAGCAAAAAAGAAGTCTGACATTACACATCAGGAAAAATTTTCACAGGGAAAAATCCTATTTCTTCATGCATTTGTTGAAAGAATATTAACTGGAATTCAACCAACATTGCCGACATAACATTGGCACCTAACAAAGTCATTCGGTGTTTCTATTTAACGTAGCTGATTAAGAATTACAAGTGAGGAAAAAGATCTCCTTTCTGTGTGTTACTTGCTAGGCACTATGCTTCAGCTTTACACACATTAGTCATTTAGTCTTTGCAACACTCCTATAAGTGTATTAGCATTCTTTTGTGCAAAAGTAGGTTGTGTGACTCAGAAAGGCGACACGTTGCTCAGGTCACCCCAATATGAGTTGGCAGAGCCCAGACGTGTATGCAGGCCTTCTGATGCCACAGCCTAGCTTTTAAACCTACAACGGACCATCCCTCATAGATGGCACCACACGCTCACATCACACACTTTGGAAGATGGTTATATTAAATGTAATACTATTTTATACTCGTTTATTGCTCTCTAAAGTTTCATGTATATAAGCATATCTCTTTCTAATGTCTGCAATCTTACTCATGGTTGCTTTTTTATGTTTAAAAAGGTGTTTAAAGAGACTTGCTATATTGAAATAATGATAGATTTCAGATAGAGAGATAGGTAGGTAGATAGATCACAGATAGATAGAGTAATTTTATGTATAGTCCAATACACAACTTAAGTAATTTAAACCTAAAGCAAAGGCAAGTTTTCCTGTCAACGTGATGGAGGATGGGGTGGGAGGGTGTGTCTGGGATTGATCAGATTTAGCTGTAGTGACACAATGTCTCTAGTTTCTCAGTTGATTTGACCAGTGCTCCTTGAGCTAGGAAAGGGAGGACTAAGGAATGGTTCGTTCACTCCAGGAAAAGGCGCAGCAACAGAGGATGCTGAACCGCTGAGTGAAGAGTAAAAAAGTCATAGTAAGCGAATCAAGATTTGAGCCCTGACTCTATCTCTTTTTTTGGCAAATAAATTAACCCCTCTTAGCCCCCATTTTCTTCATTTGGAAAGTAGGGAAGATAATACTTATATACTGAAGTAGATCATGGGATTATTATGAGGTTCAATGAAAAAAAGTAAATGAAATGCAATTTGTGATCACTGGGGTACTATATAAATGCAATTTCTCTCTTTTTCACCCTGGCTAACTCCTATTTTGTCACAAAGGTCTTGATGGCTCTTGCACTGACCTGCCTCAGGGACTCTGTGCCATGCAGGCCACCGGTCTGGGCAGCTGTCCATGGTCAGTGCCCTGCACGTCCAGTTTGGAGTGAATAATAGCAAGAACTGGAAGCAGGGCCAGCCTCCACGCCATGCCCACTGCTCTGCAGAAAAACAAGGAAGCCACACACTCCTTAGAGAGCCAAAAATCTTAAAAACATTATACCACCCTCCTTTCAACACACAAAATCAACCAAGAAAACAAGCAAGAAAGAGGGAATGGCAGGAAAAAAGTTGTGGGACTTCTGAGGAACTTGTAGAGGGAAATAAATACAAATGACATACCATAAACTTTTAAAAATATTTATCCTAATTTTGTTAATATGAAGGATTAGAAAAAGAAAATAATTTCCAATGAAAATATGTTTTGTGGGTTTTATTTATTTTAGAGGGAAATCCCCTTTAAGAAAAAGGACTTCAAAATCAACATGAACCATATCTAGGGCTTTGGAGGTAAGAAATAATTCCCTCACTGACAACAAATTACTATTGTTAGAACCTATAAAATAAGTATTTGTCAGGGGCTTCAAATCTCTCTCTTCCAGAGTAAAAGCATCGCCAAAGCTATATGCCAAGACACAAGGTCAAAGTCATTCAGCATCAGAGTGCAGCCTAAAATTGTTCGAGCAAGGCTCCAGGGGTGTGTAGATGCTTTCCAGCGTCCGGTCAACGTTCACCATGCAGCCTTCTCATCAGCCTGAGAGAGAGGATGGGGGCTGATGCAGATATTTGTCCCCCAAATGGAATCCCCAAAAGGACAACTCTTAAATCCCTTGTGTGTGTGTGTGTGCATGGATGTGTTCACTGACATTGTGCATTTATTTAAACCAAACACCACAATAACAACATACACGTAAGAAAATGCAAATAAATCACATAACTTTTATGTTAATTAAACTTGGCACTTCTGGAAATGTGTGTAGATCATAAGAACGCAGATATTGGAAGGTTCTCACTTATCTCATGGGAGTGATAACAGCCACAACAGAGGAGCACATTTTTGAGGAAAGGAAACCTCAGCATTTTCATAGTGTTCCATCGAAACGTTCACTGTGTGATGCCCCAACTTTTTAAATTATCATATTTATGTAGTAACTTTTTTATAGTAACCTAAATTGGATTAGCCTAAATTTTCTTTCAAAATTAAATAAAATCATTAGTCCAAATTTTATGGATACTTTTTATTTCTGTGAAAAGAATGCTAATTGTACTTTCATATCGAAAAGCAGAAAGGAGTTTGTGCATCTAATTAAATCTCTTCTAAATATGAAAAATTAATAAGTAAATATGCACTATAGAAAAGGCATTTGCTTATTTATTGCAATAAAACTTTTTTTCACAAAATACGTCTCACACTAAACATTAGATGAACATTCAAAACAAGTAAAACTATAGATAGAAACTAACTGTAGTATCTACATCAACATTTTCAATTTGGTATTTTCAGTACTAAAAAAAAATCAAATCATATAAAATGTGAAATAATGGAGTTTTTAATAGACTTGCTGCATGTTAAGCTCAGAAGATAAAGATAAATCTGTGTTCTAGGTTTCCAAATATAATGAGAGAGATGTCAAATGTTACCATGCAAACTGGATATAATTTCACATATCCATGCATTCAACAAATATGTATTGAGTGCCTCCTGTGTATCAGGCACTGTTCTAGTACAAGGGATACAACAGTGAATGAAAGAGACTAAAATATATGTCCCATTGGAGCCTTATCTCCAGTGGGGAGATATTCTTAAAATGGTAAGATGGGGAATTTGAAAAATTTTTGGAGGGGAGGGATGAAATTTTAGACAGTGTAGCAAAGTAAGGCTTTGCTGCAGAGTAACATTCTAAGCAAAGATGTGACAGAAGTGAGGGAGCAAGATATGCATTCATTGGAAGAAAGGCTGAGAGGAGTTGCAAGCACAATGTCTGGAGAATACTGCATGTTCAAGGACCAGGAACAGGCCCTGTGGCTGGAGCAGCAACCAGAAGGGAAGAACAGGAAGAGAGAATTCAGAGAGATGACGCGGAGCACAGCCCAGGAGGAACATCACACAGTAAAGAACTTTGATTTTTACTTTGAGTGGAAGGAAGCCATGTGAGGGTTTTCAGGACAGAAGAACCATAATCTGACTTTGTATTAACAAGATCTTTGCGGCTACCATGTTGTGGGTAGGAGCAAAAGCAAGGATCCAGTTAGAGCTCTATTGAAACAATTCAGGTGAGAAAAGGCAATGGTAGCTTAACTCGGGATGGTTAGAAGTGATGAAACCTAGAATACATTTTGAAAGCAGAGTCAATGTGTTTCTCTGAGAGAGACAGAGAGAAGAGTCAAGGGCAGCACCAAGGTTCTTGATGGGCATAACTGAAAGAATGGAATTGCACTAACTGAGTCAAGGAAACCGAGGAAGGAGCTGTTGAAGGAGGGGGCCTATGGGGAATTTGATCTACACTTATTCACATTGGCAGAAGAGCAACTTTATGATAATATTTTTCAGAATATTATTGTTTCTGACATACAGGAAGAGAACTTTGCACAGTCATACTTGGGCATAGTAAACATATAATGAACAAACAGTTATAGTTGCACTTTGCTAAAGCACTTCAGTGGCTCCCTGTGGCCCTTAGCATGGTCTGAATTCCATAGACTGCTAGAGGACCCTTCATGTTTTGACCCCATTTTATATCAGCTGCTTTTTGTTGTCTGTGTTTCCAGTGAAATATGTAGAGTATATCAGTAATCTCTTCTTGAAACTGAGGGGACTGATTTTCTAACTCATATCATCACAGACATCAGAACGATTTCATGCTAGCTGAATAACTCAGAAATGATCAATGCAGTTTCCTTCTCTGAAAGGGTGGGGAAAAGGCAAAGAGGAGACCCAGAGGGAAGGAGAGGGAGGGGAAAGGGGAAGAAAAAGAAAAGCAAGCTTTGTTTATGGTCATACGCTGCCAATCCCCAAAACCATGCTCCAGGCTCGACTGTGTACAAATGGGTGCTGTGGTATGAGTCACGCATAGACCAGAAGAGAAATAACGGCATGTGTATAAAAAAGAGATAAAGCATGGAACTCTTTCACTTATTCTTTTGAAACTGAAATCAACTGAGTCTGAATGGTACTTTCATGACACGTTGCATCAATTTCTACCAGGGGTTTCTTTATGCTGGTTTCTCTTGACTCCAAATATATTTATTATGATCAGATGTACCTTCCTAAAACACCACTTTAACCTTTTTACTCCCTTGTGAAGAATCTAAAATGTTTATGTGGTCAACTCTAATTTCCACCATTTACACATTTTCCCATAACCATGCCTGCCAATTTGATATTGTTATTCTTTCCCTCCTGCTCATAGCCCCTTCCTCCCTTTATCCACCTTGCTGGATACCAGATGCCCTTAGGTGCCACCTCCTCCATGAAGCATCACCTGAATGTTTCTCTTTAATGGCCTATAAAATTGATTTTAAGTACTTCACTGTTCCTAAATATCTTCTCTTATTAATTGATTTATTTACTGAGTATCTGCTATATCCAAGTACTGTCGTGGTCCCTGGAAACAGAAAAAACGGGAGAGAGAGACAGAAAACAAGTTTTTAAAGAATTTCTTGGCCTGCTATCCAAAAACATCTTAATACTTAATTAGACTCTACCATGATACAGGCAAACACTGTGACCGTGCAGGTCATAGTCATATTACAGAAGAGAAAGCAGTAATTGGCATCTTGGGGAAGTGAAGGGAAAATACACACACACACCAGACACACATACATACACACACACATCATATTTAGGAAGCAATGTCTCAAAATCAGGAATTCTGGGTAGTATGTCCTAGAGGAGAGTTTCCAAAGCACCTGTATTATCAGAATCACCTGGGGTGCTTTATAACATGAATACAGATTACTGGACTCCATTGCTATAAAGTTGGACTCAGAAACTCCGAGTTGCTGGCCCTGGAATCTATACTGCAAAAGCTCTCATTTTGAGGCTATGATGAGTCGGCTTTGGTAACCAGGAAAGTCCCAGACAAACTAAGATGGGTTGGTCACCCTACGTGTAGGCTTCCACTTGCTGACCCCTGGATACCTCCGGGAAAACTCATTTCTACTAACTACAGCAGTTTGCACAAGTGTTGAGTACACCCGCTCAACTGGTCTTCAAATAATCCACTTCTCGTGCCTACTCACCCTACTGCCCCTCATCCCATCGATCTAATTTTAACCTTTTTAATTTTGTGTTTGAAAACTTCAAAGTGATTGCCTTTGACTGGAGCTGGCTAGGTTTCACACTTTCCTTTCTGATGTTTACTTTATGTGAATTCGATTCTTTGAACCTTAGAATATCGGGCTAATAACAACAAGGGGACTTAATCAATAGAACAACATTAAGGTTATCCTCAACCTGTTAGAGAGCTGATTCGACTGCTTGTGGGATGTCCTTGGCAGGGAGGTTGATATATGGGTGTGTTAGAGCTTGACAGGCTCCTGCCTCTCGGGCAAGAGTTTTCAGCAAATGACTATTTTACTTATTGACGTTCTTTCAATCCTTCACTCTACTCTTTCTTGTAAAAAGATCAGTGTGCTATGTTCCTAGATTAACAGGATAAGTTAAATTAATAAGATCTGTCTGAAGGTACTCCAAATTCATATTAACAGGAATTTATAGAAATTAAGAAGCCTCTTCTACGAAAGTCAACATAGATTTCAGGTAACAATTTTAGTCCCAGGCCTTGTACCAGGAAAGATGCAAATAGGTCTATGCATCCTCCACCATCTGACAGGCACAATCAGTGTTCAAGTGACTTGGCCCAAACTATTAATCAAAGCAATTGCTAAACTGTTGTTTTAACCATATTTTCTGATAATTTCAAAGATTTTCAACAACTTGATTATGATCCCAAACCAATATGTTTTCCCTTACAGCACAAGTATTTAAAATACATAATCATATTTCTTATGTAAAGATTTCCTTTAATATTCGTTCAATATAAATAAGTGAAATGCATTTTGCTCTGTTAATTTTAAACCAAAACTAGAATGTATCTGTGACTGAAATAAAAACTGTAAAAGATTACAGTAAAGAGATCTCAGAACTTAATCTGGCATATGCTATCAATTTAGTGATTTAAACAGTCTGTCTTAAGCATATGCTTTCCTCATAAAATGTCTAGTGTCAACAATTCTCATTAAAATGGCTTGAAATGCATAAATTAAGAAGAAACATGATAAGAATTAAAGTTTGAGGTCATATGAATTTACATTTACAAGCTATGGCTTAATTAAAGTTTCAAAATACTAGAAGAGAGAATGATAAGAATACTAGATTCTTACTTAAAACAAGTATGTCATTGGAACCAGGACAAGTTGTGTAAATCTCAGAGTCCTATGTGCCCCTGAAACTTGGACTTCAGCAGTGGCTTAAAGGTCAAACTAAGTGCTTATGACCTAAAGGGTCCCCTGCCCGTCTTGCTGTTCCTTGTAGACACACAAACAGAAACACCCATTGCTAAGAACGACCTGAGTGTGATAATCTGAGAGCCAGGACTACCTCATGAGAAGGAGGAGAAGGGGAGGCAGCTGGAACACAAGGAAGGTTGATTTCCTTGCTCCTGCTTCGGAGGAAGTGGTTTCAGGTTAGCTGGAGACCGGAGCTTCAGGTTTTAATGCTGGAGCCATTGTGACTTGGCAATGCCTTTAGTTCCCCGGTCTATTCTACCTTTAGATTTTCTAAATTCTTTCTTTGCTGTCTATCCAACAGATCTTGCTAATACTGGCCTACATTCTAGAAAACCTGAATATGACATGCAAATAACTTAAACAATATTTAATATATTCTTTTCATCAGGCCACCGTCCTGCTCAAGAACAGAAAGTCATAAACTTCCTACCAAATCAATTCCAAAATTATTGGCTCCTCTCATAACTATAAGGCATATCCCAGAATCTTTTGACATCAGTCTCCCTCTCTAAATGACACACACACACACACCCCACTACCTCACACTCTTCAACTTGGAAGGCCTTTCCCCCATCTCATTCTGGCTCAAAAGCCACGTTTCCTTCAAGACCATGTTCCGGGTCCTACATAACACCTTCTCTGAATGCCACCCCCAGCATCTCCCCCAGCCACAGCCCAACTTTTTTCTTAATTCTGATAATACAAGTTGGAATATATCATGGTCTATTGTTTACATTGTTTATTATATCTTAATTTGCTCCACTTGTCCCCCAAATAATACCATAAAAACAACTGAATAAATCAGTTCTTGTTTTCTGTGACATGAACTTAGTTTACAGTACCTAATATTATAATTCTCTCTTTACACATCTCCCCCAAAATATTTGATGTCTCTCACTACCTCAGGGCAGAAATAAATTTACTCTAAATAAAATACAAGGCCTAATGATTCTGGCCCCTACCCCTTCCAAGCCAGTTTTTCTCCCAATCCCCTCATCTCCTCCCTCTCACACTCCCTCCCATGTGAGCATCTCTATAGACAGGATAAACCACCTCAAAGGCACCTTGAATCTGTGCTCTATCCTTTTGTCTATGTGTTTTCCTCTAAACAATCACTCAGCTCCATCTTTTTCACTTCGCTTGCTCATACTAGTTCTTCAGACCTATCTAAATTTCAGAAATTTAGAAAGAACATCCTCCAGTCCCAATGGTGGGACTCCCAGGAAGTGTTGTCCTGTGCTACCACCATACCCTGTGATTATTCCTATTCCATCCAGTGACTTGTCAGTCTTTGCATTAGATCGCAATCTTTTTAGGCCAGAACCACATTTTTACTGTTGTTCCGCTAGAGCCTACTCAGTACCTCCCTCGTACAAGAAGCACAACTTACTGAATATTGACTTCTTCAGGCACTCTCCTCTTGTAGAGGCCAGCTTTTTCTTGTTCTTTTAATATAGACTCTACTTTCCCATTAAATTTAAAGCCTTAATCAACTGAGAACCTGGTTCTCTTTCATCCTGGGGATGAGGAAACCGCGTGAGGGAGCAAAGGAAAACATTGGCATTCTTTACTTCTATGGCAGCAAAAAATAAGAAAAGCAAAATCATTAGATTTCCAACTAAAATAGTGTGCTCAGTCACATCCTGTCACTCAGGGAAGAACAATTATTTTAGGCTGAATATAACATGGTAAGAGGTCACGGAAAATGTGTTTTGAAAGGCAAAAGGCCTTAAATGCCTGACTAAAAAATTTAGAACTCATCTTAAAAGACTAGGATCAATAAGCAAAATGCCTAAAAAGGCTAAGAAGGTGACATAGATAAATGGAGTGCGCCTGCACATGGCCACAGGGTCAGATAGACGATAAGGAGACGGTGGGAGCTGTAATTAACTGGAGAACTCGTTCACTACTCAGTTCCAACTAATTGTAGCCATGAGTGAGGGCTCAGTTTGATCAGCCATTCTTGTTTTTAAAAAAGAAAAGTCAGAATACTGAATTATCACAGGGAATTGCCCTAAGTGCCTTTAAATATTCACTACCAATTCAATTTTAAAAATAATTTTGGGAGAAGAAAATAGGCCACTTCTGCGGACTGCATTTGTTCAGCAGGCCACATATTTGTAACCTCTGACGATTAAAAACCAATGAAGGCTTCATAATCAGATCTGTGTTTTACAATGATAAAGCTGGTAGCAGAATGAAAAATAAAGTTCATTAGACTCAAAGCTCCTGAGAAGTGTTTGATAGTTGAATGAATGAATGAATGAATGAGAGAGAACCTAAAGGCAAAGAGATTAGTTAGGAAGATTCTTCAATGGTTTGGATAAGGGTTTCAGAGGCTCTTAACCAAGGTATGGGGAGTAGGTACTGGGGTTTAGAGATGTTTTGAAGTATCTGGTTTAGTTTAGTTAATATTTATTTAGGTGTTGATGAATGATACAAGATATATCAATGAAGAGAGATTAGAAGATAATGAACTTGATCACAACTATGCCATTAACTAGTAGTTGTCTGATCTTGGATCACTTAACCAAGGGCTTCCGTCTCAACAGGAAAATTAAGGAATTACATTAAACCACATCTGGAGAGCTTTTCAAAGTTGAAGCTATCATTCTAGGTTGACATCTCCTGATCTATGTCAGTCATCTTTAACAACTTCTTTTGTGTGTGATTTCACTTATATGAAATTCAAGAATAGGCAGAACTAACCTGTGGTGACGGAAAGAAGAGGAATGCTTGCCTATGAGAGGGGATTGACTGGAAAGAGGCATAAGAGAATGTTCTTGGGTGTGAAAGCTACCTCTTGATTGACGTGTTGGATACCTGAATTTCACATACATCAAAGCTCATTGAACTATATACACTCACTGTTGATCTATGCCTTTTATTAAATGTAAATTAAAACTCAAAGAAATATTTTGGGGAAAAATAAGTTCATATCTTTAACCCATAGGTTCTCATGTCTGGTTGCACATTAGAATCACCTGGAGAGACTTTAAAAGATACTGTTACTTAGGTCCAACCTCAGAAATTTTGATTTAATACACCTTTCGAGAAAAACCTTAGACACAATCATATATTTTAATTCAACAGTTTACCTGTCATATCTTATATGATTTTTACTCATATTCTTCTCTGATATCTTTCCAGGCTTTCCATATTACTTTCAAAGCCTGCTGGAATGCCTACCAGGGGAACCACGGAGTGTCTCTAAATGGTTATTTCAGCTTTTAGAAGAAATGATAGGATGGTCTTAGCAGGGATTGCTCAGAATTTGTAAATGAGGAGAAGTGTTGGAATATACATCCCTAGAATATACATCTATGCAGAGTTTCTGCCAGATCAGTTTGCCTCTGATCCCATCTTGGAACACATAGATCTAAACAAGCTATTGCTAAAGAAGTTAGTGCTCGATTGTCTGTGATGGTGGGTTGGTTCGGTACAATATATGTGTTTGCAAGTCCTAGTGCAGTCTATTTTGTCAAATGTGGTTTTTGCTTCAATTCTCAGCACCCGCCTCAGAGCCTAGCTGGCAGCCGGGATGTTTTTCCCTTTATCACATTAAACTAACAGAACCCGAATATTTGCCAGAGCTCTCCATCAAAACTAATTTCCAGAAGAACTAAACAAGAAGATGCCAGAAGAGAGAAGCCAAATGGGTTTAATTTCCTTGAGAGACCTTGCCCGGCTTTCCCTGGCTCGCTGCCACTTTCTGGTAAGCACACTTCGCCTAATTTTTAAGGACTTGTGTCACCCGAGGAAATGTTTATCTTCATGACTAAATTAAAGTAATTTCCACTCTGATGTGACTATAATTTTCTGTTACATCTACCTCACTCGTGGCTAGTTTTTCTTACTATTAATATTAAGTTAGCATATGGGAAATTCACTAATATCCTGGCAATAAATCATTCAGGGAGAGCATATCCAAGGCAGGGCAAGAGAGGGCTTTTCTGGTGAAAAAATCACGAGAAGATTCCTCTTGTCTTCAAGGCAAGAAAGCATTATGTGCCCCTTTTCCTCATCAATGACAGGAAGGCAAACATCATCTTGTACAGCTGCCACCATAACAACAGCTTCTTTCCTAGGTTCATCTTTTACAAATGTCCATCATTCTATGTTTCGTTATTGCTGTTAATCACCTCACTCCCAGGTACCCAAAAGATGGATACCAAAGGAGAATAACAACTAGAAATGGCAAAACATCAGGCTTATGAAAGCCCATGATGTAAGGAACATTCCTATAGAGCCAGAATGAAGTAGCAGAGACTGCCTGCAACTCCATCTGTCATACACAGCGCTCTCATTTAATCAGAGACTTTCCAAGTTTTATTTAACAATTTCAAAATATAATAAAGCCCCCCCAAAGATCTTCCTTTCAAAATGTCTGTGTATATCAAATCATCACGTTGTACACTTTAAATATCTCACAATTTTATTTTTCAATTATACCCTCAATAAGCGGGGGGGAAAAAACGTAAATTATCTTAACATTAAAGTCAGTCTCTGATAGATCTCTTCTACTAGAGCTGAAAGAGGAAATGTGGGATGAGGTATTTTTTTATTCAGTCAGGAGATCAACAAACACATTGCTTAGGAAATCCTCCATGAGGTTCGCATTACATCGTGATTTCAGAATACTTCTCTCACCAAAACTCTTGACAAGGCAGTTATTGGATCTGTTGTTTCTCTCTCCTGACAGAAGCAATTTTGTATTCATTCCTTTTTAGCTGCGAAATATCAGAAGAAGACGAGGAGCAGGGTGAGGTGGAGGCAGAGGTGATGAATTGTTTGTTTCTGTATATTCTGAAAAATGGGTATCAAAAAAGATTAACAGTAGACTTATCTTAGCATAATTATGCTATACAGATTTCCCAGACTCACGGGAATTGCCATCAGAAATCCAAATGACAGGCAAGTTTTATATTTGATGGTACCCATGGGATGTGAAGCTTGAGAACTGAGCTCTCCCTGGCTCAAATGAGAACTTGCAAATTGTTCAACCACAGGTCAGTCATAACATAGCACACATTCTGTAGTGGAACCATTTCCCAAAATATAGCAAACACACTTCTGATAGTGAGTGTGAGGGATGCTTCCTAGAAACAGGAGACACAGGGGTGTTCAAGGGTTCTTATGCCTAGTCCCCTCATCATCTTTAGCCCTGAAGAACAGTACTGCATGTCATGTTCTCTGAAGCATTTCTCCTTGCTGGTATCCCAGGGGTTTGGGTAATGCCCACTTTCTAATCACTGTGGGGAGACTGTGATTGCTTCCTCTCTTTGGAGCACATATCCATGCCACATTTTGGAATTCACAGGAGGCCAAAAGACAGATAAAATGATAGTCGTGGGGGACAGGAAAGCAGAGGAAGGAGTTCCTCCAGTCATGCATCGCTTCATTCTTTGGTCGCCTTTAGATGACAGGCTTATTGCAGTGTTTCTCACTGTTATCTATTGTTTGCAATTCAATTCCAATTTCAGCATTCTATCATTTCTTTTCTTCTTTTTTGTAAAGCTGTGCTTACTTTTGTTTGTAAAGTTTTGTTGGCTTATTATAATTCACATGCTGTGCAATTCACCTGTTTGAAGTCTGCAGTTCAATGGTTTTGAGTTCTATCATTTCTTGATGTAATGTCTGGCAGAGAATGAGACCAGAGAAATCTTACTCATCTGGGAAGTCTGGGACATGGAGTGGATTCTTCCAAAATCCCCCAGAATAAGTAAATTCTCAACTGAGTACAAAAACCAGTGTAGCGTCCTGACCCTGTGTTAAACAATACCGAGACCAGTAAAGATCATGTAACTGCTTGCTCCTGAAGAGAAGGCCATGAACCAGCTAAACAGCTTACTTGTCAAGACTAAGACCTTACATGTCCAACCACTTTAAGACTCTTCCCTCACGATGCTCACAGATCCAAAGCTATTAACTTATTGACTCTGCTCAGTCTTGATTAGCACTCCTCATGCAAGACCCGCCTTAAAATCCCTCAGCCCAGACCGTAGCCTCTATAGATATCCTCTTCTGCCTTCTCCTTTCAAGACACTGCTCTGAGGAGGTAATGTTCTCCTCTACTGCAATACGTCTAATAAACTTAGCTTTGCCTCATCAACAGTTTTTTAATTAATTAATTTATTCTTGAGGAAATTGACAGTCAACACGACAAACATTTCTTGAGTCACACAACTGGTGACTTTGGGACTACGGTATTCTCAAGGGAGAAAAAGAGCCCAACTCTGGAGTCCAAGGAAATCTTAGGCAGAAATTCAGTATGAAAACAGAAAAAAGAGAACTGCTCTGGGGCACAGAATTCTCAGATTTACTTCGGACTGTGAGACTGAAAGAATACCTTCATAATTTCATAGCATTATTTTTTATAAAAATTATACTTGTGCATACTGGTATCTACTGCAAGGCAACTTTTACAGATGTCTAAATCTGACACCGCACAGGACAAAAATAAATTAAAATGATTAATAACAGGGTTTCTTTTTTTAAGGAGTTATGAAAATACCTACTATTTTCTACTTATAAAATTGTAATAATACTTTCTTACATCTTCTAACTCTAAGTGATCGTTAATAAGTAAAAATTATATGTCAAAAAAAAAGAATTGCACCCTGTTTGGAGCTGCAGGGGTTGAGAGCAGATTCCCGTCTCCTTCCCTATCACATCTAAATGCAGGGCTCTCAGGCGGCTTGGTAGAAATCCAGTTAAAAAGAAAAACAAACCCACACTGATCTATAAGATGCACAATGTCGCCCTGTTTTCTTTTCTGCCCTGCCAGCTCTCCCATAGCCTATATGTATATTCTTTCACGTCTCCGCTATGGCTTTGTGTCTGAGTAATCATGAATGAACATTTAACCATTTTACCAGCATGTGCAGCCTAGCAAAGGTTGAATTCCATTGAACTGGCAGATTGCTTTTTAATTTTCTGCTTGGATGGGTTGTTTTTTTGTCCTGTAGTTTCCAAAATATTTTATGAGTCTTGATGGAAAGGCTAAAATGCTTGCAAATTTTGCTGATCTCTGCCAAAAGTTGATTAACCCGCCCTCATTCTTCACAAACTCGTGTACCAGCAGGCTTCCGTGATATAAGGAACATGACATACAGCTGTGAAACATTACTTTCACAAGGGTTGCAAAATAGTACTTCTATACAAGGGATAAATACATTGATAATTATTCTGTGTAGAGTTTATACTAGTTTTCTGTTGCTGCAGTTGAGGGAAATATTTATGACTTAGAGATGTGAAGTACCAGACAGCTTGAATATCACCTTCCCTTAAATGCAGCTGATGATCTGTGAATAATAATTATATGACTTTGGAATGGGCTACACTTATGAATATAGATATTTTCATGACCCCACGTTAACTGTTCTGAATTGTGTAGTTGTTTCACTTCAAATGATAATGACCTGGTACCTTGATTCTCTCATGTCTTTTGTACAATTGATCAGACATCCCGATCTATATCTCATAATAGATTTTTTAAATAATATCTAAAATAGTTGAAATATCATATCACAATGTGATATTGTCATTATCAATTTTTTTTTGTATATTTTTAATTCTATTCCACCTATTGTCTTTCCCATCTTGGTGAACAGTAGCTCTTTTTCTAGTTGCTCAGGCCAAAAACTTTGATTTCTCTCTCAGTCTAGAATGCAGTAGATTGCATTATAGCTTCCAATTATTTGCTCCTTTCCTTGTCAAATAAAGAGAACTGAGGGCCTCCCCATAGGAGGTGTGGGGTATGTCCCCACACCACTGACCCTGGGCTTGTCAGCCTTGCTTTGGGCAATAGAATGTGGGCAGATATGATTTACACCTTGTCTCCACACCAGTTTTAAGAATGTCCACTTTTAAAAGGATTGCGAGTTCCTTGATTGGAACTACTTGTACAGCCTGGATTCTAGAATTCATGGAAAACATGAGTAAGAGCTAAGCAGGGCCAGGCAGACCCACCAGCGAGCAGAATGGCGGTGGCCTGCATGTAACTCGAGCAAGAAATCAATGCTTGTTGTTGTAAATTACAGAGATTGGGAGGAAGATTTGAGGGTGTCTATAATTGCAACATAAATTAAAGTTGACGAGCACAGCCCTTATCCAAGACATTGGCTAATCCTGTTATCTCTTCCTTCCAAATATTTCCAACACCAGACCACTTTTCATCACCTCTGCTGCTACTACTGTGGCCTAGGCCACTACACCCTCTCACATGATTACTGCAATAGCCTCCCAACGGGCCTGGATGTTTCTTCCCTTATCATTGACTCACCATCTATTTTCTTCTCTGTAGGAGAATAATCCCTTTAAAATGTAAATCAGATTGTGTCACTCCTGCGCACAAATCCCTTCAATAGCTTCCCACATCACTGACATGACAGCAAAATTCTTATAATCGCTCACATAGTCATCGGAAGCTCACGCAAAATGCCTACCTCTACACCTGCCCCGCCTAGACTCACCTCCTACCAATCCCTCATGCTCACTCTGCCCACGCCGTTCTGGCCTTGTTGCTGTCCCTCAAAACTGGCCAACAAGTGGCTGCCTCGGGTACTTGCATTTACTCAAATATCATCTACCAGCTGATATCTTTCCAGAGCACCAATTTAAAATCCCAAAGCCTCCCCGACTCATAGAACCTCCTCTCTCCCTGCTTGTGTTATCTCCTTGGCACTCACACCATCTGACATCATATAGTTTACTTATTTAGTTACACATTGTTTAATTCTACTAGATTGTAAGCTTCCTGATGGTAGGGATTTTTTTTTACTGTTTTGTTAATTGCTGAGGTCTATGACCTTGACAAGAACTTAGTAAGTAAATGAATTTGTTGGGTGGATGAAGAAAGGAATTATATTTTTAAGAGACAAGTGAAGTACTGTATGATTTTAATATTTTTTGTGCCTTCTCTCAGAGATAACTTTTTTCCACTTATTTTTAAAACATATTTTTTCAATTTAACATTTATAATAGTAGATAGCAATTCTGTGTCAGGTTTACCTCCTGTATCCCTCTAAATAAAACACGTTTGTAGGTTGATAGGATACAGACGTCATGTACGTTTCAGAATCCAACAAGATTTCTCTCCTATCAAAACTTACTACTGTATCCTTGTAGACACGCCTAGCACTATAAGTTGCTAAATTTCTCCCCAAAGCGATGCTTTAAACTATTAAACACTAGGGGTCTTGGGGTAATAACCCCGACTCTCAAAATATAAATGTCTTTTCAACTTATATAGGGTTCACTATTGAGAAACAGGTAGTTTCAAATTTGGGATTATTTTAATGTCTAATTTCAAGTATAGTTATTTGATTAAAATACTATGCTATTTAAGTAGTTACAAATAGAGAAATTTCTAAAATTAAAAAGAGTGTTCTTATTCACATGCTTACCTATATATTGGAGAAATTATGATCATCTTTGGTAGATTTTTACAATAACAGACTTTAATGAATCAAGCCTCCCTGTGTCCTTGTCACATTGCAATGTGACTATGGATGTCCTAGGGTACTTCAATACACAACAATAGACAATTGATACAAGTATAGTATTTATTTTTTCTGCTCTAAATGCTCTAGTTTCTCCTTTATAAATGATTAACCTTTAAGATGATGAAGAGCTGGGGTGGTGAGAAAGCTAGGCAGGTGGTGAGCACTTAGTACACGAATCAGTGTGGTTTTTCTCATCCCTCCTTACTTGTCTTCCACCCGGTCCTCTGCTCCCCTTCCTACCCAACCCTCCTCCAGTGCATCATTAAAACTGCCGAGGAAAGCGTGCTCAATCAAAGATCTCCCTGATTCTTTTTCATTTGCCCAAAATACTTAAATCTCAAACATAAATCCCAAGTTGGAAAGGAAACTCATTATTAAAACCCTTATTAAATCATACACTATAAATTTCTTCTCCTGGTTTCTATCTTATAGGCATATAAACTGTGGCAGGCATTGCATTGATTCTAACCGGTAAACAACTGCAGAAAGGAGAGTCAGATGGAAAGATACAGATTCCCCATGACCACTGCATAATTCTGAGTGCAATTCACTGTCCTTTGATGACACAGTTCAGAATCACGATCTTTCGTCAGGTTGCAGAAGTTCAAATTGGATTAGGATGTGTACCTATCTTCTTTTCTCTCACTGTTATAGACTGAAGGAGGAAGGTGAGCATATGAGTGTGGTCATTTGAGAGTTGCACGTGGCTGCAACATGTTACTTCTCTCACTGAAGTTCCTGATGGAGGAGAGACCTTTCACATGCTTCCCCTTTTAACCTTGATTTTTATCATAGATCTTTATGAGACTAATTAAATTCCACCATAAATAAGCACCCCATCCATCCATACTGAGTGACCTCAAAGTAGGAAACACAATCCATGTGAGATGAATTTTTTCTTAAAGTGTGTTTTAAAGGATTTACATGTCATGCTTATTGGAGGAGCCTACCCTGGTTACATATACAGAAAGACTTTTGAGTAATGGCCACGATAACATTTTAAATTTTTATTAAAAGAGCATTTTTTTCAAAGTAAGTGACTACAAAAGATGGACATAGTATGCCTAAATATGTGTGTGTGTGTGTATTGCCTACTTAGAGTTTTTTTTTTTTAAAGATTGGCACCTGAGCTAACAACTGTTGCCAACCTTTTTTTATGTTTTTCTTCTTCCTCTCCCCAAAGCCCCCCAGTTACACAGCTGTATATTCTAGTTGTGAGTGCCTCTGGCTGTGCTATGTGGGACGCCGCCTCAGCATGGCCTGACGAGCGGTGCCATGTCCACACCCAGGATCCGAACCAGCAAAACCCTGGGCTGCCGAAGCGGAGTGTGCAAACTTAACCACTCGGCCATGGGGCCGGCCCCTAGAATTTTTGAATTTACACAAAATATGTCACATATTACTTCTCAAAACCTTTGTCCCTAATTGAGTTGTGTTATTGTTTTTTATGTGCTTCAAAATAAAAAAAAAAAGGAAATTCCAATTGCCTAAGACCATATAGGAATAAATTGCTCAGCTTGTATTTGAACCCAAGTCTTGAGTGTTAAGCATTCAATACAGACAGATGGGGCATTGCCTTTGTAGGATGGAATGTAATAGAACTCTATTGCTAATGTCTAAATTTTCTTATGTTAAGACTAGGCTTGAAAGCAAACTTTATTAGTACTGTGGATAGTTTATACCTGTATTTCGTAATATATGAAGCCAGTTTTCCTATGACAACTATCTCCATGGCCAGGAAAGATTAGATATATGTTGCTCTCATTTCTCCCTTGGATCACTGAGCATACAGTTTAGATAAACAAAACTTTTCTATATATGGGTCCTTTTATCGGGGCCAAACACATTTCTACCACACTCCTTGACAAATTGCTGGCTGTATACAATAGTACATTTGCAATTGATAAATGCAGAGACTGTCATAAATAAAAGGCACTCACATTGCATCACTGTTATTTCTATGTCAACCAGGTCCACTTCCATGACAGGTGTTCCTAGGGCCTCAGAGGGCTGGGAAGTATCTGTTGCTGTTTTTGTCAGTTTGCATATTTTACTTTCTTTAACTATACTACAAAAGAATTGTCTCCAGAATATGAGGAAGAATCCACAGAAAGAAATCAAGTTCAGTTTTATTCATAGGTTTGAATTCTATTTTTTTCACTTTTTCCAAGAAGGTTTCCATCCCCCAAATTTTCTCCTTTTAAGTCTGTTTTAGCACCAGAAGTCCTTCAAATGCAGCAACTCAGCCATTTGATCATTCCCCCAAAAAATGCCAATGTTATTTGCAGACATCACACATTTACACCCTCTTAGTCACAAACATGTTATAAATTAGTTTATGATACATCATCCAAAATGACAGATGACTTATGAGTAGAACCTTACTTTAGGCCTGATTTTCCCAATAAGATTAAAATTTTACATAGACTATTTTTTTAAATTAAAGCATATTCTTGACTCCACTTTAATACTACATTATGCTTTATATAAGTTTTGCCAGCAATGTCTAGTACATAATCTGTAATTAATAGCTATTTGTTGAGAAAAACAGCTGGCAATTTTGTGTTAGGAAAAGCTAGAGAAGGAAATTTTTACAGTGTACAGAATTGTATTGTTTGCACTTTCAGTGGCCTAGCAGGAAGAGCAAAGACTTTGGAAACACCAAAAACTGGATATTGCATACACCCTTGCCCAAAATAAAGCCAAGAGGGTAGTTTCCCAGCCGCTTGGAAACACAACAGCAGTGGGTGCCTGAGATAGGGTCAAGAAGAAGGGAAAGGACACAGAGGTGGGACGAGAGGGCCCTGCAGATGGACTAGGATTACGCTATTTTTTCAGGACTGGCTCCGGAACAAGAGTAAATATGATGTCATGGAACACAAATCTAATCTTACTTTCCAACAAGTCATATTCACAAGTCTGTGTACTTTCCTGTAAATTATTGTCCTACCTGGAACAATCGCTTTTTCTTTAAGACTATAATTCTCCCCTCAGCAATGCACAAATGGACATTTTCAATAACGTTGAATATAAATTTGTTTAACAACCCAAAATGTCTACATTTCCAGTGTTTCTCCTTTGATTACTTTGTCCTCATCTTTTTTACAACATGGTTAACTGACTTTGATAGTTTGTTTCCAAATTCTTTTACCCATATATAGATATCAGCTTAGAGGTAGATTTACAATGAAGCAAATGACGTTTAGGCTTCAAGGCTGACCACCTCCAAAACCGAGGTGGCACCAACAAAGTTTCACAAGGTCCTATGTTTTTATAAAATTTGAAAAGGTAACTCTTTTTAAAACTGCAATAGATTAAGATGACCATATCATCCTGCATTGACCTCTCTCTGACACTTCCCTTGTGTCAGATGGTCTCACGCCATGGCATTCTCATTCTCAGAACAACATGCCAAGGAGAGGAAGAAGAAGCTTTGAGATGTTCAGAGCCAGAGGCTAATCTGTGGGCAAATCCAATAATCAGCCGTATATAATTGCAAGCAAAGAATTTGCTTCTCCCCGGTAAACATAATTTTTAATATTTTTCATGGGAACCATGCAATAGAGAATGCTTTAAAATCCCTGTATTTTGTAAGCAAACACCGTAGAATACCAGTACAAATTCCAGTCAATCATGCAAAAGAAATGACTCAATTGTCTATTTTCCCTATAGAGAATTTTAAAAATTTATTGTCATATTAAGAAGGAATTATAATTTATTGTCATTTTTCCTCATTGTAAATAAATATTCATTTTATGATTAATTTTTATTTATCTTTTTTTTTCAAGATTGGTCCTGAGCTAACATCTGTTGCCAATCTTTATTGTTTTTCTTCTCCCCAAAGCCCTCCAGTACACAGCTGTATATCTTAGTTGTAGGTCCTTCAGGTTCTGCTATGTGGCACGCTTCTTCAGCATAGCTTGATGAGTGGTGGTAGGTCTGCACCCAGAATCCGAACTGGCGAAACCCTGGGCTGCCTAAGCAGAGCCTGTGAATTTAACCACTTCACCACCAGCCATGGGGTCAGCCTGTGATTTATCATTTTTGTATTATTTTTCTTAAATTGCATAAAATTTGATTTTCCCTAGTTTCAGCCCTTTATTTCCAATATTATGATTTTTATTTTCCTTTTCCTTCTTCCTGGAAACTGTCAATACTTTCCTTACATGCTTCCCACAGTCTTGTTCAGTTGGATTCCAAGTTATTTCACGATTTTTCATTCAATAACAAGATGTTGCCGTTTCTGCTTCTTCATACATCTTTCCCCTCACATGCTCAAGAAGTTTATATTGTTTAAACATGCTGTATGATCGGCATCCTTATGGCATTCTAAGCCAATCTGTTTCTTCTGGGCTTTTAATGATTGCTTCACTGTTATTATTTGCAAGCCTGTGAGTTTAATACGTGTGCTTTGTCTTTGCTAATAACTTTCCTAGATTTCTTTTGGAAGCTTTAACTTTATCTGTCACTCTGCTGCATTCTTGAGCACATTTTATAGATTTTTCTCTTCTCCAGAGAACTTCCCTTCCATCTAATATTTCAATATGAGCCAGGATGATATGTTTTTTGCCTTCCCTGCCCAGAAGATCTTAAGGCTGCTTTCTTCTAACTCCTTACCATCGAAAGGTAATCCATAAATATAAACTGCATGGATCACCTATGCACTAGCCATATTAGTTATCTTTCTCCAGATCTTTTGTTTCTGAGCTTTTGGGGATGGAATCATGAATGTTTTCGAAAGTCAGATGAAAGCTATGGGCTAAATCCCTAGAATAATATCTCATATACCAAACACTTTGCATATAATCTCAAGGGTATTGACCCCAGGTTGAGAACTCCAGTTCTGGACACAGAGTCTCAAACTGTGTACTGACCATTTTCTCTGCTTCCCAGAAAGGCACAAAATCATCTCTCAGTTGATGATGGGTGTTTAGTTTTATTCCTTTACTTTCACACGTTTTCTCATTTTTCTCTTTGTGTATATATAGAAAAATTGAAAACATTGAATTGAGAAATAATTGACATATAATATGAATAAAGGAGATTTGGTGTATAGAAATATATAATGGACTATTATTCAGCCATGAGAAGGAAGGAAATCCCACCATCTGTGACAACATACATGAACCCTGAGGGTATTATGCTAAGTGAGACAAGCCAGACAGAGAAAAATTGAAAATATTTATGTTGAACACAATTAAAGTCTTCCATAAGAGAGACCGGATTCTGTGAACTCTGTTGGTAGAAGATTCTGATGAGAAATGTACAAGTAAAATCAAAATGATAAACTTCTAATTTTTTCGGTGTTTGCTTTCATGTTTATTTCATTTAGCCTATGGCTTTAGTAGCATCTCTCTTTATAATGTACACCAAAAATATGCCTTGTCCCAGCCCTTTCTTTATTTATACAATATCATGATATTGCCCTTCCATTCCTTTCTTAGATCTTTATATTATTTAATTGAGCTTTCCTTTAGCTTTCCTGATGTAGTATGTATCTATTTTAACTAGGCTTTTTCTCCCTGTTATGAACCTACAATGTGATAAAGTCAGCATTCAGTATAATTGGGCTCAGCCTGCATATAACTATCTCTTTTTTTATCTTTGCCCTCCACTTCTTACATGTTTGACAAGAATTTTCTTATGAAAGGATATGCATTCTCTAGATATCATTAGTGACTGTATGGCCAGCCCTGTCTCATTTCCCCTCCTATCCATTAGCTTATAAGATCCTCACTAATTTCAACAGCTTTTGTATCATATCTTTGCTTGGCTTTGAAGAGAAAACAAATTCTATTTCTGATTTGCCTAATTTATGGCACTAAGCATAATAAAATTATGGCCCATCTTGATCCTGAGGCCTATTTAATGATTTATTCTTAATACTGAGTGAGATTTCTGGAATACTTGTATATTGCTAATGCATATTTCTGGGATTATACTACAAATCTTCTCAACCATATTTGCCAGGTACTATGCTAAGTGTGCTACACATCTTATTTTATTTAACCTTTATAAAAATCATACCTACTATTACCTCACTATACAGAGGAAAAAACTAAGGATAAGAAAGAAAGAACAATGTAGAGTAACTTAGGAATTGAACCCAACATCTTTCCTCTAGAACCCCATTTTGATCAATAGTGTCTAACCTGTCGATACAAATTTTGCATCAACTTTCACCTTTTCCGCATAATCTTTTCATTGGCCTCCCTCTTCCTCTGACAAGTTCCCTGTGCCATGTTTCAATCCAGCCTTTCTTAAAGGGGTAAAAAAGACCTTGAGCACTTTTGATGCCCTCTTCAAGAAGACTCTGGAAAGATATCAATAGAAAGAAGATAACAAAAAGACAATTCTTTCCTTTCTATTCATTCACTTTTTATTACTGACTACGGCAACGGATTAAAATAAGATAAGCCATGACATATAGAGGGTTAAATTTCCTTAATGAGAAGCTTGATAAAGAACATCTATCATAGACACTGTTACCTTTAAATGATTCAATTTTACTCCTATGGAAATAAGACTTCAACGTTTCAATTGCAAATGATTTAATCAATTTAAAATTATTGAATATGTAATTGGAACATCCCATTAACCATATTAACCACTTGTCTAATATTATGCTATTATGATTTTTTTTAAAAAGATTGGCCCTGAGCTAACATCTGTTGTCAATCTTTTTTTTTCCTTCTTCTTCTTCTCCCCAAAGCCCCCAAGTACATAGTTGTATATTCTAGTTGTAGGTCCTTCTAGCTCTGCTATGTGGGACGCCACCTTAACATGGGCTGATGAGCCGTGCCAGGTCGGTGCCCAGGATCTGAATGGGTGAAACCCTGGGCCGCCTAAGCAGAGTGCACCAACTTAACCACTCGGCCACTGGACCAGCCCCTGCTATTATGATTTGATGTTAACTTCAAAAGAAGGGGGTGATAAAAGTCATCCTATTTTCATTTCATTATTTCCTAAATGGGATTCCAATGTGTAAACTTTCAAGAGATAATCAATTCTTGAAGTGAGTAAATCCAGTTCTCAAATGTGATAATCAGAAAACTAATGTGAATGTCCAAATTCACCTTATTTTTGCAGTTTATAGATAGTGCATGTAAATGCCATCTGTGTATAGATGAACTCCAGACACATGACACTGACTCTGATACCCATATGGTTCTCTTGCTTATTTTCTGCCTCATTCATGAGAGCCAGAACCTTTCTATTTTGCTTTCCTCTGCATTTCCAGAAAATTGGAAAGTGCCTAATATATTACAGGTATGCAATAAAAGTTCATTAAACAGAAGAGCAAACCCTGCTTTGAGAGTTCACACTCTAGTAGAAAGCAAGTAGGGGATTACCAAACGTTTATATAAATTCTAAGCAGACTTCTTGGTGGTCCTTGCATTATTTTAAGGCATATAGTGAATATTATTCATTACATCTTTTTCGTTGTGGTACATTTGCAGTTATAGGAATCATATTGGTAATTGAAATTGAAAAGAAGCAAATAATGACATATTTTGTAAAAGAATTTTTTCAATAAAAATTGTTATTAGAGGAGTTTTTCATCATAAAAACTGTTGTATTAATGGTCATAATGTAAGTTGACACAACCTTTTCGTCAAGCAGTTTGTAAACGTACGTAATGAGTCTTGATATGTTTAAATTTTAATAAATTCCACTTCTGGAAATTTCACTTGAGGAACTATCACAAAATATTTGGATGATTCAGTCTGCATTGTCTATTAGAGTATTTATAACATCAAACAATTGAGAATAACCTGAATAGCCAACACTAGGTGAAAGTTTAAAGAACTATTGCACATTGTGAAGAATACCATCCATGCACATCTATGCATACCAAAAAGAAACTGACGTGCAGCCAAAATGTCAGCAATTCTTTCTTTGGGTGAAGCTGCGGATCCCTTTAATAACTCATGTAATATCTAGTTTTCTTTATATTCCTGATTTTCTATCATAATATATATTTCTTTTCAAATAAGGGGGGAAAACCCTTCACTCAACTAAAAGTTTCATGCTTACTATTTCCCTGCTTATACTCTCACTGTCTCTTAATGACCGCTTCCCCCAATAACCCCACACATGTGGTTCTAACCCACTCTATGGCTCCAGCGACCAACCTAAGCAGATACAACATAGGTATCGGGTTTGCCTCACATTTATGTAAAACATTAACATTCTCCCATGCAAGAGTTGCACTGATGAGGCAAAAGGGCTGATACCCCTAGAGGACAAACATGAAGTAATAATAACTGGTATAAAACAAGGATGTAATGTACAGCATGGTGACTATAGTTAATAATTTGTTGTTAGTGCTATTGAGTCAATTCCGACTCCTAGTGATCTTGTGTACAGCAGAGTGGAACCCTACCCAGTCTTTTGGCACCATTCTCTTACCTTCCTGTGCTCTACCGACAAAGCACTGCTTCTGTTCATAATTACTACTACTATATTGCATATTTGAAAGTTGCTAGGAGAGTAGATCTTAATAGTCCTCATTACAAGAAAAATTTTTTCTGTAACTATGTATGGTGATGTATGTTAACTAGACTTACTGCGATGATCATTTTGCAATATATACAAATATCAAATCACTATATTGTACACCTAAAACTAATATAAGGTTACATGTCAATTATACCTCAATTTAAAAAAAAAGCAGGAGTGCTGCAGCTGTCATCTCAGCTCATTCAGCACTCTGACAATTCCACAGATGCTTTGGAGGTGGCCTGGGGAAGACCCAGAGGCAATATCTGTGGGCCAAAGAAAAGGTACTGAAGCACCAATCTTCTTTTATGTAATAAGCTTATGCCTACTACACTCAATGATAAAGACAGATAGATCGATCGATAGATAACTAGAGAGAGAAAGCAGAGACTCATTCTTACTCTTTCACCATTAGTTCATTATGCTTGCCTAACTAAATGCCCATCTCCTTTTTTCTTTTGCTTCTTAAACTTGAGGCAGAGCCATGTTGAGTTGGTTTGGGAACCCATTTTTAACAGTCATGTCATTTGTCTTTTCTACCAATAATTCTCAAAGTAAACAAAATTATGAAATAGCACTGATACCAGATATTTTTTAAAAATAAGAGACAAGGGCAAAGAGATTCATTTCTTTCTTTGAAAATCAGTGATTCTCAGATTGGTTAAGTGAGAACGAAGAGCTTTAAACTGTGTACATTAATAACACAGGATTAACAAGGCTATGCCCCACCAGTTCCATTTTAATGAATAACAATCAAATTATAATCTACTTACCCATGATCAACTTTTCCAATTATTTTTAGCTCAGCTAAAACAATAACCACTATTTGCTGGCCTTGTACACTCTTTACTCTTTACTCTTGAAAACAGCAGATATTTTCAGTTGTTTCTGAGTTGCTCTGCTTTTCACATGAAAGCTTCCCAATTATAAGGCAGGCTATCATCTGTAGGGAGTCCGGTAAAATAGTTTTTAACACCAGAAAATCTAAGAATCTTTTGAGTGCTTACTCAGAAGCCAGGAGAGCCCCTGAAGAGGGTCTTCTCAATTGAAATAATTTTTGTAGTAGAAATGATAATGCATTATGGCAAGCAAATCCTAGTTTGTATGATTTTGTCTAGTTGATTCTAAGTGTCATAACTACATATGGTTTGCCCCCTGTATTTTATCGTAACTTACATCTCCTGAAGAGTCCTGTAGTTCCGATAACACAAGACGCATCAGAAGGTCTCTAGTGACGCACTGAGCCTTCTGCTCTATTCTGAGGCATTGGAGTGGGAAAGAGGCTGGTCCGAGACAGGAGACCTGCATGCAAGTGTTAGTATTTTATGTTGAGTGATGTAAATTGTTAGGAAAGAAACAGAAGAATAGTTCAGGTATAATTTTGTCCTGTGGGCACCAATCAAAATCTTCTTCAGTTCTAGAACAAGACAGCAAGTTGCAGGGGGTAACAGAGACCGTGTGATGTACTATCATGCAAATATGCTGCTATCACACAAGGGCATAGACCTGTGAAAGAATGAAATATGGTTATTATGATTTCTACCTTGGGACTCCTATGAATGAAGAAAGGCAGATCTCAGATATCTGTCACCCATTTTTAAACTCTCTAACATGACTTGAGGGAAGATAGATAGCAGATATTTTACCAGAGATAAGGAAAAATGATGGGATTACAGATTCATGGCAACTTTTTAAGTGCTCTAAATTTTTTTTATGAGCCTCATATGGGCTATAGACATAGCGAGTCTATGTTTCAACGAAGCACTTGACAGACTCACATGATACTCTTGTGAGCAGAGAGGCAAAAAGTTTGGTAGACTTTCAATGTGTTTAACGAGAGTGCTGTGAGATACTGATGAATGCTTGACGTCCATGTGGGGTTTAGCGCACTGAAAATGTGCCACAGCATTTTGCTTGGACTTCTTCTGATTAGATTTTTAATCAACCACTTGAGTGAAGGCACAGGCTGAACAAGCAAAATTAATTTAGTAGGAAAAATGTAAAGTACTATATTTAGATTAGAGAGCCAACTACACAAATAATGAAACTAGAAGGATGGTGGCTCGATAATACCTCAAATTGAAAACAGATAGTCTTGGGGATTTAATTGAAAAAGATCACAATTAGCCAATCAGTTGACATGGTTGCTATTAAAGGTTTTATGATCTGAGGCTTTATTAATGGGAATTTACTATTTAGATCAAAAATATAGTAGCACCACTTTGCCATCCACGCACTCTATTAGAGTTATTCTATTTGGTTTTATATGCAATTTTTAAAAAAGACTTTGATTTAAAAAAAGTGCATGTCCAAAACTACAATGGCAAGAAGGAATTGTGAACCTTACGGTAAGAAAAATAGTTAAAAGAGATTGGAAAGTTTATCTTGGACAAGATACCATTGGGAAGTGGTGGGAGTGATTCATTTTATTTAAATATTTTTAAAGCTGTCAGCGAGAAGGAAACAGACACTGTGTGATGCAGTAATGCATAACTAGATTCAAGGAATAAGAATTATGACAGGTCACATTTTGACCTCATAAAAATATTTTTTAAAAGTTTAGTTATAAAGATGAGGTGAGCTCGACTCCTTAAAAGTCATATATATTTTATATTTATATATATATTTTATATATTTATGTTACATTTTATATAAATATATACATTTATATATAATATATATAATATTTAAGAGAGAGAATTATCAACTCTAAGGACTAGCATAAAAGAGTTTGAAAATTGAGAATTGACTGACATTCCACTAATGATACATAAATTTTTACCCATCTAAATTTATATGCTAGCCATTATATTTAAAATAGTAAATTACTTTGCATGAAATCATTTCATTGGCCCTAAGTAAGTTTCTAACACTGTGAGTTAATTTTCTTTCCTTAGTTTTTCCTGATACTATATATTTAAAATGCTTTCCTGGAATTTCAAAATTTGATTGTAACATGAGAATCATCACTACTTCGACCTCAAGCTTTCAATATTTAGTGTTCTACAGCTGAGTTACTCAAAAACGTTCTTGTCTAAAACACAGCTGAGTTGCTTTCAATGAGCATTTCTGCTGTTTCTTTCGGGCTGTATAATGTAGTTCCCACTGACACCGGTCGTCTGTGCCAAATAACGACACCTGCTCTGGTAATGACGTTTAGAGCTCTGACACATTGCAGTCCACTATTTCTATTTGGAAATCTAAAACCTGACTTCAAATAACTAAATTTTAATAAAATTTGATAGTTTTGTCTCCGGCATGACAGAGTGTTTTATGAACAACAGGTGTTTCAATAATCTCTCTGCATAAGGAGTCATAATCTCACACAATACCGTTCTATGTCATCGCGCAAGACAAGAAAGACTGAAACATTAAATTTGGCAATTTTATCTACTGCAAACATTTCAATAAATTGCCCTTTGCTCCTAAGGAAGAATGACAATCTTTGAAGCATGAGGAGAGGCTAGCTGTTAAAATTCATCTAATTCATCTACGAAAAATACTGGAAAAAAGAGAGAGCATAGTTGTTGTGTTTAACAATGTACTCTATTAAATAAAATGACTATGCGAATTGCATTGATTTACTATTTATTACTAAAAACAGTGAGAGTTGTCATCATTTGTGTGTTTTACAACTCCTGAGAATTGCCTCTGTTACAGAATTCTTTGGTACTGAAGAAGCAACGGAGAGAATTAAAGCCTTTGAATGCGTTTTATAACTTTGTATGGTGACAGATGGTAACTAAACTTATCATGGTAATCATTTTGTAATGTATATAAATATCATATCGCTATGATATATATCTGAAACTAATAGGATATTGTACGTCAATTTTACTTCTATTAAAAAGTAAACAAGAAAATAGACTTTGAACAACAAAATCTTTTGATCTAATATTTTCTTAATCGGTTTAAGTTTTGGAAGCAAGTAAAGTTCAAATCTTAGATTTGCTATTTCCTATTTAATATGTCTACTTTATCTTTCTAAATCTGAGTTTCCTCAGTTGGGAAATGGTGGACGGTAATAAGCATTAGGTTAAATATTTGCTGAATCCAAATGTGACTAATGCTCCATAAATGCCCAATAGTTGGGCAGCCATCTATAGAAATATGGTAATTGCAGTTTTTAACGTAGTGAGCAGGATATTTCCTACCATCAGTCAATGATTATTTTGTATCAGTAATTCCCCTTTGTGACCTTTCTCCCTATTTCAACCTCTTCTAGAGAGGTTACAGTAGAATAAATGAAGGAGAAAAAAAAGTAAATCATGCAAAGTTGATTTTGGAAATTCCTGGCAGAAAAAAATAGGCTGAGAGAAATATCTTTTGTACGCCAAACTCAAAGTTTATGCCATAAACCAGGAGTCAGCAAACGACATCCTGCGGACCAAATTCAGGCCACCACCTGCTTCGTAAATAAAGTGTTATGGGAACACAGCCACATTCATTCGTTTACATATTGTGTCTGGCTACTCTTGTGGTACGGTGGCAGAGTTGAGTTGAGCAGTTGTGGCAGAAGCTTTATATCCTGAAAGACCTAAAATAGTTACTATTTGGCCCTTTACAGAAAAAGTTTGCCAACCTCTGTCACAAATCACAGCTCAGGTAAGAAAGAATAATCGGATAAGAGCTGGGTTTGCTGTGCTTTCTCTCTCATCCAACTGCCTCACTTGTTCCTAAACTAGGGAGATGAGGAATCTTAAAAGTCAAGATTTACAGAAGATAGTTAAAACTCTGGATGAATTTGGGGGGATATAAGAAAAGAGTATATTTGTGTCAGAGTCCTATCTGGAACCTGTGAAGCCAGAGGCCTCCCTGACGTTCCCCACTGCAGCACAACTGCATCCCCAGGCTTCAGTGGGGTAGAGATGATGTCTGGAGCCAGCAGTAGAGACATCGCAAAGTCGCTCAGAGCCAGAGCAGCGAGAGAGAGCCGTCAACAAGACACCAGTAGGAGCCATGGGCACTTCAGGAGAGGTCAGTGTGCAATAATTCCATCCTTCAAGGAAGACAGAACAGGGACATGAACTCTCCAAGAAGTTCATAACGTTCTTGCTACCTACGTACTGCACATCAGGTGACATTGAGTTGTCCCTAAAAACAAAGTTCTTTACCAGAGAAAAATTATGATGGAGTGGCTGAAAATGTATTTCTTGCATTAGTATATATGTAGTAAAAAAGATTTTTCTCTATTGTGAATCCACTGAAATTTGGGGGTTTGCTAAAGCAGCTAGCATTACTCTAAATACACATTTTTTAGAATATGGGTAGCTAACTATACAAGGTAGACATTCAAAAAGGTCTAAATGTAAGGAATGATAACTCCTAGATGTTCAGGAGAGAGAGGTCACTATGGCTGAGACAGTCACTGAAGCCTTGGAGGAGAAGGTAGGCAGGGAACTGAGCCTTAAGTGGCGAGAAGAGTCAGAAGTTTTCCGGGTGGGGCATAGCATGAGCCAGGGGAAGGACGGAGGGCATGCAGAAAATAGAAATAGACCAAACAGTAGGTACAGACGGTTCAGATGGAGCAACTGTGGTTTCACTAATTTGAAAATTAATTAAAAATCATATTGTGAAGAAACTTAAATGTAAGTGTAGATTTTTTCCTATAAGCATTTAGGAGCTACAGAAAGTTTTCTAGCTGGAGTTATGGGGATCAGATAATTTGATTATGCTGAGGAGAGGCAGGAAAAAATAAGGAACATAAATAGTTTAAAAATAATAGTAAATAATAAAACTATTAGAATATTCTTAGCATGAGGCGATGAGCAAAGTTAAAAGACCTGGTGCCAATGACTAAATGTTACTCGTTGTTCTCTCAGCATCTAGCACACCACTTACTGGGGAAAAGGTCCCCAATAAATAGTTATTTTATGAATGGATGAGGGCTGTGTGACCAGAAGGGACCATATGTAAGATAGAATTTGAAAAAAAAAAGTGACAGGATGTGGTTATTGATAGGTTGTAGAGAGAAAGAAGAGTCTCAGAGGACTCCAAGACCTATTCTGTCCAACCAAGAAAGGAAAGTCTGGAGACGGACCTGGTTTGTGAGCAAAAAGGTAAACAGCTGCATCAATTGTAATATACAAAGCAATTTCTGGTAGAAATTTTATGACTGCCTATAAATTTTTTTTACTTTATTATCATTTCAATGATCTGATGAATTAGAGAATCAACCCTAAATATTACAATTGTAATAACTTTTTGTTTTTAAGTACCTTGATTTTCTCAAAATGGAAGCCATCTACTAATTTTATCCATATTGAAAGATCAGCTTAGTAAAATAAACAGAGGTAAGATAACGTCATTAGGAGTGCAGTCTAGCATGCTCCAACCCCAGAGGCCAGCAGCATCGACTTTTTAAACTAATTTGTTAAGAAAATAGAGTAACGCAAATCTCTTCTTGGAGACATCCAGAATAGAATTGAAAAAAACAATTATTGAAGGCTTTTCCAAATTCCACCAATGGTTAACCGTAAACCATTGTTAACTGTTAGATTTTAAATTTATTCAGTCACCTTTGTTTTCTTTTGAAGATTGGCCCTGAGCTAACATCTGTTGCCAATCTTCCTCTACTTTTTTTCCGAAAGCACCCCAGTACATACTTGTATATCCCTAGTTGCACGTTCTTCTAGCTCCTCTATGTGGGACACCGCCTCAGCATGGCTTGATGAGCGGTGCTAGGTCTGCACCCAGGATCCAAATAGGTGAACCCCAGGCTGCCAAAGTGGAGTGTGCAAACTTAACCACTGGGCCATGGGGCCAGCCCTTAATTTTGTAATATACTGTATCTCTCTATTTAATTGTGAGTGGAATCAATATAACTGTAAGTACCAGAATTGAATCTGGGATTAAAAGATCAGTTCCTAAATCCTATCTGAGGAGGAAATAGGAAGAAGCAATTGCTCTTTAACAGAGTCTTTCCTTATCAACAGAGAATCTAGCTTATAAAAGATATTGTGGTTTGGAACATTTCATTAGACTGCCTAAAAGTTACGTAAGGAAAATACCTCACATAACGGTTACTTTGTGCAGTTTCTTGCTTAGAGTTCATATCAGCCCCACTATCCATTTAAAGGAGGCTATGTTCATTAAGTTTAATTCAGTGCTCATTTGTTGAATACCTACTGTTGTTATCTTTCCCCACGGTGATGGATATCTTTTTATCTTCGGAGGCATGTATCTTAATTTAAAAATTGCACTCATATTATTTTAAGACATATTTGTACACATAACAATGTTCAAATACTAAGTTGTATACATAGGGAAGGTGAAAATCAATAGATTTTGCCTAAGATGATAACATTATCACCAACTTAATTATTTGATTAGTTAGCTTATGCCTTTTCTCCCTCACTGGAGATTTCAAGTTATTGTAGAAATTGGAAAAATGAAAAATTGTGCAAATGCTTGCTTGCTTGTGTCTCCATGGCTAATTGTCGGGTAGAGGAGATTAACATTCACTCAATATACTCAGAGTCTCTGAGAAAAAGAATCAGTGTATTTAATATACCTTATTCACTCAGTCTGTATGATTCCTATATAAATTTTAGTAGCTTCAAGTTTTAAGATTTTTTTCCCAATGAAATTTCTTGAATTCCTCAGAGAAGCTGCAAAAGTAACAATGCAAAATATTAATGAAGTTATATCCTCTTATGCTGATATTTAATTCATGAGGTTTCATGATTACTGACTTTATAAACCAAAGAACTGATTATGTATGCACTGTTCAAAGGCTACCTTCAGATTTTCAAGTATCCTCAGTGAGATGTCTCAGTTAATATCCTACCCTGCGTATTTATTTACTGCTTGGTTTTGATCCCTTGTCTTAACTATCTTTCTAGATTTCTCCTACATTTCAACTCACTTCTTAAAGTCAACATCAGAGCATTTGCAGCAATAAACTCAAATGGATTCTCAAAAAAGTAAGGAGAACTCTGTAACCTCCTTCTGTGACATGTTATGAAGAATTGACTGGACGTGAAGAGTATCTTAGTCCAGTATATTCTGTACGTTAAGTGGACTTTACTGTTTTACTCTTGGATCACCAAGTAATGGTATTAAACATAATAGACCTATTTTAAAATTCATACTTTGAAATGTAGAATCTTAGATCAACAGAACTTAAAATCTCTTGAAGACTTCCCCAATCCATCCTTGCTCTCCCCATACTGACTTACTGTTGAGCCAAGGGATGCTTCAGATGGTTAATGATTTGCACATTTGCCCATAAGACTGTATTTCTACTACTAGCACTAGAGACTCTTGTGATCTCTTCTTCTTTAGAAATGCAAATCTCCAAAGCACTTTTTGTCAGCATCAGATATTTAGAACACATCATAAACTCCCTTGCATTATTATTAGTCAGTTATCAATAATCCATATTGATTATGCCCAGTGGTGTTTCAGATGCTCTACTGGGCACTTGGGACACAGTCATTTCCCTGACGGACTTCATGGTCTTATAGAGACACAGACATGTGCATCCAAACAAGTATAAATAACAAGGTTTATAATCAATTCTATTTGATGTGGAAAGAAAAACTTCAGAGCTGTTACACTGGTAAACCGAAAGATAATTAGTAATTGTGTGGCCAAGAAAGTAAAGAAGGGCATTCTACACAAAAGGAATAGCATACAACAAGTCAGAAAAACATCACTGTGTGGCCTCGTAGCCCCAAATATATTATAAATATATTATGAACAAGGATTGTGCATGGTGTGTTTTGAAAATTAGCCCCCCCATCTTCTCGCTCCATAACTCTGTAAATAAGTGAGAGCTGATTGAATCCTGACCAGCAGGATTCAATGAGATGGACTGAGGATTCAACCAGATTAGTTCCATCCATCTAAGGTTTTCCTTCCAAGTGTATATGATATAGTCTCTCTATGCCACTATTCATGACCTCTCTCTTATAAAAAATTATTTTATGCAAAAGTAAGCAATTTCTGCCAAGCTATTTTCCACATTCAGAGCTCATGGAAGATTTAGGCAATTCAGGATAAAGTTTAACATTTTAATGAATATAATGAAAGTTAATAATAAGCATAAAAATGAACTGCCTATTGAAAAATTTACTGGATGCATAACTTTTCATTTTAAGTTGAGTTCTGAAATTACATAGCGAAAGTTTTTACTGGTTTATTTAAGTTATTCACATTCTCTTGAAGTTAATTTTGAATTAAAGCCAAGGAGTGGTTTAACGATTAAATGGCCTCTTATTTCTGTAGGTATTCCCACACTTCTTCAAGTCCATCCTACACAAACCTAAAAATGAAAATCTACAAAAGGATAATGTTAAATTCTATAGCAACATTAATATATTTTTTAATGATATACAGAATGCTCTGCATACATTGTATCAATGCTTATTTTAAAAATTAAAATTGTGCTGTTACAGGAAAATGGATTAACAAGTTAGACTAGGTGAAGGGGATTAAGAGATACAAACTTTCAGTTATAAAATAAATGTCAGGAGGATGCAATGTGCAGCATAGGGAATATAGTCAACAAGATTGTAATAACATTTTATATGGTGACAGATGGTGACTAGACTCATCGTGGTGAGCAGTTTGTAATGTATATAAATATCAAATCACTATGATGTACACCTGAAATGAATAGGATGTTGTATGTCAATTATACTTCAATAAAAAGAGAAATAAAAAATTAGGATGACTAAAATATCATTCTTTAGTACAGTAAGGGTTTTACCTTATTTCTTTTTAGTAGATATTCACATGGTATAAATGCTGTAAAAGAAGGCAATTTGGAGAATAGGAACTTAATAGTAGATCTCAGAATATGTGCCGATTAGTTGCATTTTAAATTACCTCTTCCAATGGTTAAATAAGTTATGGTACGTCCATCTAATGGGCTATTATGCAGATGCTAAATAGTATCCAAATAATTTTGGCTGTCCTCCAAAATACCCTAAACCAGGCCAGTTCCCTCTGTCTCCACCACTGCTGCCCTCCTCTCTGTTGTTTCATGCTCTGAATTGAACTAACTCCGGAGCCTCAGGAGTTGTCTCTCTGCTTCCGTTCTGGCCCATAAACAGTCCTTTCTCTACAAAGCTGTCAAAGTGAACTTTTAAAACACAGTTCAAATTAAATTCCTCAATTGCTTACATCTCTCTAGTGGCTTCCAACTCCTTTCGGAATGAAATCTAAGCCTGTTCCTGAATCCCTCCATGATCTGTGCCACGCCTACCCTCTGATCCCATTTCCATCCATCCTACATCTGAGCCACATCAGACTTTTTCTGACATGAAACTTATTTTCACCTTCCTACTTTATATTCCCTCTTCCTAGATTACTTTTCTCCAAGATCAATACCTAGCTAAGTCTTATTCAAGTCTCAGCTGAAATATCTTCTTCAGAGGAGCCTTCTGACTATTAAATCTCATGTTGTCCCCCTTCTTCAAGTCTCGATCACATAACAGTAAATTATTATGATGATAATTGTTTAATTTAATAATATACATCACTTTCTGGAAAGGAGGATAAATAACCTGTGTATACAGAGGTTTTCATTACACGTGGGATTTTGAAGAGAAGTTTCTTTTTCTAAGTATTGTTTAAATTTTATTTATAGCTAACAAATACTCTCAGAAAATCAAAGAAGGTTAGCAAGGGAAGGGGAATGTGGGCAAAAAAGAGGAGCTGAGTAAACCCAGTAGACTTTTTCAGCCATGTTTTCACAACCTGCCATAATGGAGTTCACTCCGGTTGCCTTGACAACGAGCGGGCTGGGACTGCCCCCACCTCATACTTCACCACTTGGAGGGACTAAACCCAAACTCAGTTTCCCACAGACCAGTGGTTTCCTCGCTCTGGTAGTAGGGGTTACAAATTTCCATAGGGCCCAAGGTCTTCTGAAAAACTTATCTTGTCTAGCAATCAAGAATGTCTTTGCTCTTCAATGTTCTTGACTGTGCTTAAGGTTTCCTTCATAAATAAGGAGAGCAACAAAAGAGACAGGTGTCTCTTCTCGCAGTCTGCCTCTCCATGGAAAGTCAGGATGACCAGGAGACTTATGCCATCTCCTGACCTTTGACTTGTGCTTTCTCCCAAGAGTCTATTCCATAACTCATTCTGTGTAATGTCATAGCACTTGTCCCAAGTCTGATGCATGACACAATGCACCAATTAGCTATAACTAGGTGATCTATGGCATATGATAAATTAATGACATACTTCTAAAAAGTTGCTTAGGTATTGCTTTCAACATCATACAAATATTTCCTAAGCTATGAAATTAAAAGGAAACATACATTTTTTCCAGAAAATATAGTAAATTTTTAAAAGCCACTATATTCTTTTTCCCCCCAGCATGGCATGTCTTCTGTTTGCCTTTTGTCTCTTTGTTATCATCTGTATGTCTCTAATATTAGGACTTTTTGGAACAGTTCTCAAGCAGAAGATTATTTCAGATTTAGTCATAACCAAATCCTTTCCTGCATTATCATTAATTAGCCTAACTGATAGTTTATTTGTAGAAACTTCCTAAAATACTCTAAATCCATAGTTCCAATTTAGATGATCCCTTCTTCTTTCTCTTTTGAGAACAGTTACAAGGAGGACAACTCACTGCTCACTTTGGTTGGCTGTGCAGTATGAGGAGGAGAGAGAAAAAAAAGAAACCTGATATTGATCATGAGTTCCTGAAAGCTACAGATGCTGTGTAGGAACCACTTAGCATATTAAGATGTAGTGGCTTCAGCTCTGAAAAATATAATGAGGAAAGCATTGAGAATATATAGTGCTATCTTATTTTCCCATAATGTGCAATAATGAGATAATTTGGGCTGCACTAGGACAAGACTAATGAACTTGAATTTTCACCTGATTTAGCAAGGTAGAATCTGACATCTTTTCCTATTCTCCAAAGATTTCATGAATCTCTCATGTAGTTACCTATATAATACTTAGCTTTACTCTGCCACATCCACACTTGCTGAGATGCTGCAAGATACATTGTGCTGTCATAACTCTTAACACAAATCTCATTTTTAGCATCTGTAAGTAGCAGAAGATAAACAAGAGATTTAGAAAGTAGATATTAAAACAAAAACAGTTTTTGTTATAGCAAATCTTACAATAAACATTCCAAGAATATATGGTCCCTACTGATGCCTGAAGTCATTGTTCACTGTATCTACAGAAACAGATAATTGACCTCTATTCCTTTCTTTCCTGCTAGACTGAAAGTTTATTGAGGGCCACACTTCATTTCATTTTATATCCTCTGCCAAATCCAGTGTTTGGCACATGGTTGATGATCAAAAAGTGCTTGTTGAGTGCATTTCCGTAAAATAGTATCTGTAAGTGGAATGAAAGAATAAGGGTAGCAAGAACTGTACTTGGGCTAAAATCTTGGTTGTGGGTAAATACAAATTTTGTGATTTTGGAGTAAAAATCTCTAATTATTAAATCAGATTCTGATTGCTTTATTATTTCCTTTCTAAATAAATACATGATACATTTTATAATGAATTAAATATTGGACTAAAATGTAGTTATACTACTTCTTATCTTCCAAAAAAATTGCAACTTTAGTTTAATACTAGAATGCATGTTTATGTTTGTTTGAATGTCTCAAAAATAGACCACGTGGAGAAGAGTTATAAAGTAGCAGAGTTGCATCTGTTCCTAACAATAAAAGCCTGCCCCTGTGTCTTTCCTCTCCTCCGAATTCTCGAATTCTCGTTAGGTGCTGAACTGATACGTAATGGCTAAAGTGTCTCCCACTTTTTAAAATACTATGATTTTCCGGAGCCTTGAAAATACAATATAAATGATATAGAGCATAGTCTTAACCATTGATGTAAAGGTTTCTGCTACTGCTATCCACACAGAACATTGAATAAACTTAATAAAAATATGCGTATTTGATCTGATATCTTCTAGCAAAAAGGTATCACTCATGGCCAAGTTGGCAATTTTTTGAGTATTTACTGTTGCTTTTAATAATGGCATATTACATATTAAAAGTCAGAGTGAATAAATATATAAATTTAAAATATTTTTTATGCTTAAATAAAATCAAAGACTTCAAATGAAACAGTCACAAAGTAATGAGTACTAGAAAATAAATCTGAAGATCAAGAGATTTAAATAAAAGACTTTTGTAAAGGTCATTCTTGTCAACGCCTGACAGTCATTTAGAAACGATTCATCACGTTTAAGATCCGAACTGAACCACAGAGATCACAGTCCAATACCCTCACTTTCTAGACAATAGCAACAAGGACAAGCAGGAAGACTTAATAGCTGGGAGGCCACATTGCTAATTGGTGGCTCACTGGGGACCTGTTAAAGACTTATCTCCTTTCATACTTCCCAAAAGGCAATGTAAAGACCTTTGAAAATCCACTCCTCCAAAAAAACAAGGGGGAGACCGGCAAAAGAATTTTCAAAACCAACATTTTCAACACTCTAAAAATTCACCAAGGGATTACAGAAATTCAAAGAGTATTTATTCAAGAAAAATCGCTGAATTGTAGTAAGAACAACAAGTTTTGTGACATTCTAGCTTGTCATACTTCCATGCCCCCTCACCCTAGTTCCACATAAAAATCAACACCAACAGCCTCGCTATCATGTAGTCATGAAAACCAGCAGCCTATCAGCCACTAGAGGAGTAGAAATAGCTTGGAGACCCTCAAATGCCCCATCCCCAGAGAACTGCCACTATTTGACCCATTTGGCAGTTTCCTGAAAGTCTATATTCACAAGGCTTTTCTTTATTTGATCTAAGAGCGCACTTTGTACAAACATCGCTGTCCCTAGGGTATTTGTAATAAACAATCAGTGGCAATTGTTTAACATCTCATGTGGTTGAGGCAGTGATTCCAGCTGCAGTTAATGAAGGACTGATCAAAACATTTACAAGGAAAATCTGGGGAATGAGATGTCCACAGGAGGCTTTGAAAAGTTCTGACATATTCCTGGGAATCCAGAAGTCTACGTGCATATTCAGAGTTGTGTGTATCCCCAGAAAAGATGTAACATGACCTCGATTTTTCACCAGTGGCTGACCATGAGCCCAAGTAGGAAATGAAGCTGGAAGAGTTGTAAACTGCATGCAGGCACTTTGAAAGGATGCTCCAACACACACAGGGCCACTCAGCAAAGGCTGAGAGACTTACTGTTTCAAATCATTTAAGGAAACTTCCATCCAGTCATTACCTGACAACGATGCTGACCAAGTAGTGACATTAGCAGTTGCATACAACAAAGAATACACACCTAACAGAATTAATCCAGGAAAGTCACTAAATGAACAAATGGGAACAACAACAACCCCTTCTTGGGAAGAGGGGGGCAATAAGGTCTTGAGTTGTCAAATTGTAATTTTTTAAAAATTTAAATTATTATAATTTTAAAAATTATGAGACATGCCAAGAAACAAGAAAACATTGCCCATACATAGAAAAAAAGCAATCGTTGGAAACCATCCCTGAAGAAGTCTAGATATTGAAGGCAAAGACTTCAGGTATTATAAACATGTTCAAGCAACTAAAGAAAACGAAGTCTAAAGGATTAAAGGAGAGTACGAGAATTTTGTCTCACCAAAAAAAAAAAAAAATCAATAAAGACATAGAACCTAAAAAAACAAAGAAGCCAAGTAGCAACTATGGAGTAGAAAAGTACAATAACTGAAACAAAAATTTCCTAGGGGAGTTCAGTAAAATATTCAAAATAACAGAGAAAAGAATCCATGAACTTTAATGTCAGTCAACTGGGATTATTAAGTCTGAGGAAAAGAAAGAAAAAAATAAAGAAAAATGAACAGAGACTCAGACACCTGTGTGACATCATCAAACATAAGAAAATATATATAAAAAAGGTGAGTTCTGGAGGCAGAGGAGACAGGGAAAGGAGCAGAAAGAACATTTGAAGAAATAATCGCTGAAAAATTTCTAAACTAGATGAAAAACTATCTGGACAGGAAAAAAGTTCAAGAAATTGCAAACGGGATCCAAGGGGATCTCAAGGAGATCCACATCTAGATATCATAGTCAAACTACCTAACACTCCTAGGCATATACTCAAGAGAACTGAAATCATATGTGCGCACAAAAACTTGGATGTTAATAGCAGAATTATTTATTTTAGTCAAAAAGTGGAAACTTACCCAAATGTCTTTCAACTGATTAAATAGATAAACACAATGTGATATACCTATACAACGCAAAAATGAATGGATTACTGATATATGTTCCAACATTGATGAACCTTGAAAACATTATGGTAAGTGAAAGAAGTCAGTCACAAAAGACTGTGCATTATATGATCCCATTTATATGAAATGTCCATAATAGTCAAACCCAGAGAGAAAAAAAGTAGATTAATACTTACAAGGGGCTGGGATGGACAAGAGAAGGGGGAGGGATTGCTAACGGGTATGAGGTTTTTGTGGGTGGTGATGAAAATGTTCTAAAACTAGATAGTGGCGATGGTTGCACAACATTGTGAATACACTAAAAAGCATGGAATTGTGCACTTTAAAATGGTGAATTCATGGCATATGAATTAGATCTCAATAAAGATTTCGTTTAATCAAACACACAACAACAATATAAAACTCTCTTGAATTCTGGTCTCATGATTTTTTCCTGGGCAATGGACTTCTCTTCCAAAAGAAGAATTTTTGGAGGAAGACTATACGTGTTATTAATGCGATTATGATTTCTGTCAGTGATTATTTAAAATGATGGTGTAAGAAAAAAAGTCTATTAATTTTTAAAATGTGATATGATTTCACCAAGTATGGGACTCCTACGTGTACATTGTTTTGTCAAGGTGTAAGATTAAAAAGCTTCCAGTTTGAAGGAGATATATGTATGAGTCAGAACAACACATTATAATTCATGTCAATAGACAGATAGGTAAAAATTGATAAAGTACAGATAATATATTTAAGATAGAGTATAATGAAGGCATAGACAACAAGAATTTGTACAGAAGGATGAGTGTAGAGGACTTGCTTTGAGATAAGATTTCTTTTGAATGCAGTGTTTACTTTTAGAAATGTGACATCCCATGTCATATTTCCTGATCATGTACTTCAGCAGACAGTGTGTGGCTGGATTAGATCATTAATGCTTTTGACAGAAAATTCATGTTCTAAGACTTTCCGGCAGCCATACTTTTGGAAATGTGTTTCTGCTACTTTTCCCTCTCTAAATTGATATATGAACCATCCACTGGCATAAAATCAGTTTTCCCTCTCTCTCCAGAAAGCACACGATATGATTCAGAAGGCCCTATCTAAATGAACTCCGAACTGACAAGATATGTTTGGCAGCATTCTTCCCATGCATCTTTATTTTTTTATTATTGGTTTTTGTTTGCAGTGCATATAAATGGATGAAAGAAAAAACTAGGTGGAAACGATTAACTTCATTACTGGAAGTAAGTATAATTGGAAATGAAAATTTGTGAGTTCTATTTGATCCTAGTCCCTGACTTCAGAAAAAAAGCTTGTAGAATTTTAAGTGAAGTGAATTAAGTTGTTTTATCTCACAACAAATATTTTCCGCAAGATACAGCAAGTCCCATTTCAAAGCATCATAATTGCTGGTTATTTCAGTTAAATATAGGAATCTCGAGAACAACAACAAAGTAAAGTAGGGCAGCTTACTGTGAAGGAAATTTTAATGTTTTCCTCTACGAAGTGATTGGAAGCATGCCAGGAAGGCTCCCAAATTCTCCACCACAGTCCCTGAAATCCTGCTCTCGGTGGGTAAATGTGCATGTGGTCTAAGCAGACCCTTGCTATACTTCCTCCTCAAATATCCCTTCCCACCTTTGAATTTCCAGATCCTTTATCTTTTAGAAACACTCCAAATGCCAGCTGCACTATGAGGCTCTCTGAGATCATCGCCAGATATCAGTAATTTCTGCTTATATTCACCCAATTCTTTATGTACATCAACTGTGTGTCATTTATTACTTTCTACCTTCACCTTCTCTTACAAACTTGTGAATTCCTTTTATTTCTGTGTCTTCATCCCAACAGTAGTGCAGCACCTTGCCTTAAGTGAGTAATCAATAAATATATATTCCTTTGTTTGAATAAATTTTTTAAAAAAGAAAGGACTCAGGAAGGAGAACTTGAGAAATTACAACTCATGAATTCTTCAAAATGAATTAATTTGACAAGACATATTCTTTTCATTCTGAGGGAGTGATGGACATTGGAAGGGTGAGAATTTTGATGGAGGGCATGAAATGTAGAATGAATATGGATTATGGGGCATTTGCTGAGGAGGGCAAGTTTAGGTGGGCCACTGTGGAATGAGGTACTAAGAAGCCTGAAGTTGGCTGAAATTGCTGGGTTCTCTCAAGAAAGGAGTGCTATTAGACCTTGCAGCCAACTGTGCTGGGGCTCCTCACACCTGATAAAGTGACTGAAGGGTCCATAGCAGCTACACGCAGCTGAGCATTACAACCAGCCAGCCAGGGGGACAGCCTAGCCTCTCTGGGCCCCTGAAACAAGAGAAACCCTGCCACAACAGAAAGACACACACAGCCCACACAGGGGACGCTCCTGGAACATTTGAATTGTTGTATTTTTTTTTTGGAGGAAGATTAGCCCTGAGCTAACATCTGCTGCCAATCTTCCTCTTTTTGCTGAGGAAGACTGGCCCTGAGCTAATATCCATGCCCATCTTCCTCTACTTTATATGTGGGACAACTGCCACAGCATGGCTTGCCAAGCGGTGCCAAGTCCGCACCTGGGATCTGAACAGGTGAACGCCGGGCTGCCGAAGCAAAACGTAAAAACTTAATGTCTGCGCCACTGGGCCAGCCCCTCCTGGAACATTTGGAACTGGTGGCGAGAGGGAAGCACACTGCAGGGCCTCATAAAGCATCTTTTACATAAAGCCACCTCTCCAAGATTAGGAGACATAGCTGACTTACCTAATACATAGATAATATAAGTACTGAGAAAGAGGCAAAATGAGGAGGCAAAGGAATAAGTCTCAAGTGAGAGAACAGGACAAAACCCCAGAAAAAGAACTAAATGAAACAGAAATAAACAGTCTACCTGAAAAAGAGTTTAAGCAAAAAGTTATAAGGATGCTCACTGATCTTGGAAGAAGAATGGATGAACTCAGTGAGAACTTCAACAAAGAATTGGAACATACAAAAAAGAACCAATCAGAAATGAAGAATACAATACTGGAAATGAAAAATTCACTGGAAGGACTCAATAGCAGAGTAGATGATACAGAAGAACAGATCAGCAAGCTGGATAAAAGAGTAGAGGAAATCACCCAAGTTGAGCAGACAAAAGAGAAAAAAATTAAAAAGAATGAGAACAGTCTGAGGGACCTCTGGGACAACATCAAGCACACTAACAGTCATATTATAGGTGTCCCAGAATGAGAATAGAGAGACAAAGGGGCAGAGAATCTATTTGAAGAGATAATAGCTAAAAACTTTCCTAACCTAAGGAAGGAAACAGACCTCCAGGTACAGGAAGCACAGAGAGGACCAAACAAGGTAAACCCAAAGAGGCCCACACCAAGACACATTATAATTAAAATTTTTAGAATTAAAGATAAAGAGAGAATCTTAAAAGCCACAAGAGAACGGCAACAAGTGACATACAAAGGAAACCCCATAAGGCTATCAGGTGACTTCTCAGCATAAACCTTACAGGTTATAAGGGAGTGGCATGATATATTTAAAGTGCTGAAAGGAAAAAAACCTACAGCCAAGAATACTCTACATGGCAAGGTTATTATTCAGAATGAAAGGAGAGATAAAGAGTTTCCCAGACAAGCAAAAAGTAAAAGAGTTTATCACCAAGAAATCAATCTTACAAGAAATGCTACAGGGATTCTTTAAGTGGGAAAGAGAAGACTACAAATAGGAATAAGTAAATTATCAAAAAAAAAAAAGAACCAATAAAATCACTAGTAAAGGCAGTTATACAGTAAAGGTAGCAGGTCAACTACCTGTGAAGCTAATATGAAGGCCAGAAGACAAAAGTACTAAAACCACCTGTTTCCATGATGAGGGTAACAGATACACACACACACACACACGAAGAATATGATGTCAAAAACATAAAATGTGGGAGGAGAGGAGTAAAAGGGTAGAGCTTTTAGCAAAATGTCAAACTAAAGAGACCATCAACTTAATATAGATTGCTATATATGTAGGTTGTCATATAGAAAGCTTGTGGTGATCACAAACCAGGAACCTATAATAAATACACAAGAAATTATGAGAAAGGAACCCAAACATAATACTAAAGAAAGCCATCAAACCACAAGGGAAGAAAGCAAGAGAAGAAGAAAGAAACAGAGAAGAACGACTAAAACACCCAGAAAAAATGTAACAAAATGGCAATAAGCACATACTTATCAATAGCTACTTTAAATGTCAATGGATTAAATGTTCCAATCGAAAGGCATATTAACAAAAGCAAAACAAGAAAGGAAAGCATTGTTAACTGGAAGGAATAAGGATACTAAGATATGCCTTATTCGTTAATAAATTGTAATAGAAAACTGTACAGTTCAAATTGGGGCATATGTGACCTTGAACTCTTGATAAAAAGTATTATACACACGATGGATAAAGATCAACAATGTTTAACAAGAAAAACAGTAAAACCCTTTAAGAAATTGGGGATTAATTTAATTTAAGACTTTTTTCAATATTCATTATTTTATATCAATGCACACAACTTTAATCATAATTTAGAAACAGAAGTGACAAAAGACCAAGTTCTGAGACCACGTTAAAGAAGTACAAGTGGTAGGAAGACGCTCACACAGCAAAAGAGCAGACACCAAGACATCATGCACTCTCAGCTGCAGTTTTCTCAATTGTAAAATCAGCAAAAAACCCTGCTTCATAAGATCACTAAGAAGAGGAACAGAGATTACACAGGTAAGGCACCCCATGTATCGTTTTTGCTAAAGGTTAATGCCTCCCGTATAATTCAAATGGGCAGGTTCTGAATTTCCCCTTTATGAAGAGAAGTGGCATTAGGTGAATTATAACTAAAGTTCCGAGAACATACAAGTGTTCTGTAATTTGATGATATGACCATACAGGGTACGACAAAATTAAAAATATACCACTTACTTCCATTTTGGTTATACCTGAATGACTCATTAGGCTGTTATTGTCAGATACCATCTTCTCACAGATGTTCAATCTCATGAAATTCATGATAAAACCTGGGAGGTGCCTGGTGGACGCAAGCTTAGTCTTTGATCTTGATATGACAAAAAGAAGGCTTTAGGGGATGAAGTAAATGAAAATCAGGAGCGCAATAGGTCCTGGTTGGTTTGTCACATCCTTGGAGCACAGAACTCTTCTGTGAAGATCCCATGGGACATCTAGTGACATTGCATTTCTAGCTTTGCAGAAATAATTTCTGTTATTTTTTCCTAGTTGTCTGTACATTTTGTTTATTTCTTTTGTTTTATTTCAATTGTTCTCCCTTAAGACCTCCTCTAATCACAAATCAGAAATGGAGTCATTGCTTTTTAGCGGCCATAAGCCAGGCAGGATTGGTTTCAATGTATTTACCATCATTTGGTAAATGGGTGACTGTCTCATAAAAAGCAAAGTTTTAAGACTCAAGAAATTGACCAAGTACATGGAAGGCTTCTCATTTGTTCTAACTTTCCTATCCTTTCCTATGCATGTGCATGTGCCCATGTGTATGCACACTGCGGGCTTTCAAGAAAGTCATAATACTAGCACCTCCTCACTTGAAAGCCATGGCTGGAGACCACTTAGTTTTAGGAGACTTGACTACAATCTGAGAAGACTCTTTTTTTGCACCTGATATGGGCAACAGACAATCTTGGTGACATCAGGAGAGTCAACAGCGATGGCAAGGTCCCATTCAACACAACTCATACTCTTTCTTGCCATCGTGTCAAAGCACACGCAGGCTGCTGTTGAGAACCAGTGAACATGGGAAGCAATCACAACCCAGGCCATGGGGCAGTGGGGCGCATCATTTGATACTCCCTCCTAATTGAGCTCTTACAATTTTAACAAGCAGATCTTTGCTATTTGTTTTCCTCTTTTTGACCTTCTTTCGAAATTCTTTAATGTATATTTTGAGATCTTCCTTTTAAGAAGTTGATTTAATCTTGCCGTTTGCACTCATAAGTTTATCTTGCTTAGTTTCCTATGCCTTCATTCTTCTACCTTATTCTTCTTCCTAATTTTCTTCACCCCCTACCTGCACTTCTGCGCACATAATGTGTTCTTGGAATGCAAGTGAAAATAACAAAACCTTTTAAAAGCTACCACTGAATCTCAAATAAACTAATAATTCTTATCTCTAGGCCATTCTCATCCTTGGAAGTACTATACAAAAGTAAACTTAATGCTCTATTTTAATGCACTCACTGAAGCAAAAAGGAGTGACGTGTTAGAGATGGCAGGACTCTCCAATATGTGCATCTTCATCATTTTGCAATGGAGAGCCTGAAAACAAGAGGGTAAAAGTGCTTCACCTAAGGTCATAAGGTAACTAAGTATCAGAGGCAAAGCCAGGTCATGGATAGCTCCCCTGAATTAACCTCACTCACTTTCCCCAATTTCAGCACTGCTCTCATGAATTTTTATTGTTTCTAATCTGTGGCCAGCTAGAACATACCTTACTTAGAAACACACGCTATGTAATGTATTCCTTACTTATTCAACGTGGAAATGGGAAAGCAATCAGGGGTTTTAGTAAGAAAGCTATTTCTTCCTTTGGATCCAGAGACAAGACAAACATAAGAAAATGTCATTGTGACTAGGGTCCCAGAGGAGCTGGCCCTGCCTAACCGCATCACAGGCTTAACACAGATTTGACAACTGCGGTCATAATTTTATCAAGAGATGCTCTATTTCTACGTTGCCCAGAGCATCTCCTTCGATTTAATCACTTATAAAACTCCATGGCTTCTGCTAGAATGGATGATAAATTGATTCTATCCTCTGGTAGTTGGGAAGCACTAATCTTGTTTAGCTTTTGCTTGTGAGCATTACATGGAGTTGGTAAACGCACACAGACACACACACTAGATTTGGAACATATTTCTAAATGTGCAGGTGAATTGCCTTCACAAAACAGTTCATCTAATTATTTTTCAGTGGAAAATGAAAAAAAATTAATCAAAAAGCCAGGTTAGTAAATGTATTTAAACGCATTATGTCTTTTAAAGGTGATATGTTAAATATAAAGTGAAATAAATGTATTGCAGTGTAACTATTAAACACAAATCCTTTGAAATCCTGTCTGGTCACACGACATGCATCTTGGTCAGCGTAAACAGATCTGCCGCAGTCATATATATATGACAAAGTACTCCATCCTCCTGACTATCGGTTATTTGCATCTCATATTCAAGTCTCATCCCGTTCTCTTGAATCCTGTATCAACACTCTGATTTCATTAAAAAAATAATTTACTACAATGTGTTTTGTAACCGAGTTTGGAAGATGATATTCTTTCTGCTTTCAGGAAAACTATTTTATTGTTACTTCTTAAAAATAGTTATCACCGAACATTTTCAAATCTTCTAGTTTTTTACTGTATACAAAGCATCATTTTGGCTAATATTGCCTAATTTAATGTTGTCCCATTCTGCATTGAATTGCATGGTGAATTTGGCAAATAAAATTGGGTAGATTTTTCAAAAGACTGTGTATTTTCACCTTATTCTCTCTACTTTTTCTCAATAATGACCTTATCAGTGTCTAGTTTTTAGCAGGAACTCACCCAGAGATGACAGATGACTTGGGATGGTAGATGGGGAGATAAGAGGAACAGTCCAAGGCTCTTTTAACTGCCTTTTATAACTCTTGCTCCTTATAGATTTTTTACACCTGGCTTTTTATTTCCTTCTCTTTCCCCGAAACCCCAACATATGTTTTCTGTTCCCTAATTATCTTCTTTCATCTCCTCTTAGGTTCCGTCTAGATCACTCCAGACAACACTGCCTAAACAGCAACAACAACAGAAAAACACACACAAACTTTTCCAAAACCTATCAAATTTTATTTTCAAACACTTAAAGTGATTTGAGACAGGACACAAATTTGACTTGAAAACAATGTATTCATTTTAGGGATTCACCACTATGGAGCTTCTGTTCCAAAGGATATTTCATTTTCTAGAACTTTTGAAACAATACTAACCACGAATAGCAAAAATGGGTCATCTGTCAGGAATAGATGTGACATCATTAAACAAAACCTAGAGATCGTTTTTGCTGTTCCTAAGATCAATTTGGACTTAATACATGTGTATAAACAGAAGTATATAGATGAAAAGAAAAATGCATAATATTCAAGATTGATCTCAAACAGGGTTCATGGCAAGAGAAGTAAGTTAGAAAATGAGTGTTTCCTTTACCCCTTTATCTATAAGGGTTATTTTTAAGTATATCTGCCTGGTTTATAGACTTATTGAAATAAAAAAAATGTACTTAGGTTACTCAGGTATTCATTATATCACAAATCTCATTTTGCCTTGTTTTGTTTACCCAGTAGCAACAAAAGCCTAGCAAGTATTTGTAGACTAACCACTTCAGATGAAACCTCTGTAAGATGAGGCAAACGTGAGCCTTTGCAGCCACCACCGGCAAGTGTTTCGTTTTGGTAAGTGTTCTTCCTCTCCGAAGGCACATTGTGATAGAACCAGAGCACACACACCTATCTGCAGAGATGAAGCCGTGAATCTCGCGTGCGCTTATCTGCTTTAGGGCTGCTTACAAAGAATTCTGCCCAAGGAGCTGGATTCGCACCTATTTCAGGAAGATGTGAAAACATTTACAAATTTATGTTTAGAATAGACAACTCAAAGGAAGAAGGAAAGATCCATGATCAAACCCCAAATTTTTAGAGTAGGGTAGATTAATTCATGAGGCCAAACCTAAATAAAATAGTTTGCCAAAGACATTCATGTGAGCAAGACGAAAGTAAGGATGAGCACAGCATTTGCCAAGGGACAGTTGGTTTGTCAAGAAGTTCTCTTTTTATGTTGTGGATACCATAGAGGTTACTCGTGCCTTCTCTCTGTCTGTCTGTCTGTCCATCTGTCTTTTCTATATGTATTTGTCTTAGCAAACATTTCCAGTTGACAGTGGCCATTGTGTTGTACAAAGATGAAAACTAGCAAGACACATTGTTTTTGTTTTGGTACTGGCCACCCATATTCCAATCCCCATGCTGCCAAGACAGCATGTCTCTTAGGTACAGAGAACCATAGCAGTTGTACCCCTCAGAAATCCTTCTTGAAGTCGAGAAAAAAGACAATATGCTTCTGCTACTTTTCTAACAGTCATTGCCAATTTTGCATCTTCACATCCTTAGATTACGGATTCAGAGTTTCAATGCAGTGTCATTTTGGTTCTGTTTAGATAGAACATTCCAATAGCAGACACGTAATCAAAGAAGACAACCCCCTTTCTTTGAAAATTGTGAGAAATTTGGTTTCAGGGAGTAGGCTAAGTCTGACTACACAATTTCTAATTCACAGTACAAAGCTGATATTGTCTTTATTTCCTTTGTATCCACAGGTAAGAGGCATTAGTTCCATTTCGGCTTCTGAATCCACAGAAGATTCACTTAGCAACATGGGGTTTCTAAGCAGGAGGGAAGCCAAACGCATAGGAAGGTTCTTATGCAGGCCTGACCTCCTCTCCAGAAGCCTCCTCAAATGACTGAAGTGAATGAGCCTTTCATGTACAACCTCGTCCTAGTCACTGTTACTTATCCCTTAGGGTGTTAATCTGTTAGCACCGCAGCTCAGATGTGAATTTTAAAACATGCTAATCTGAGCTGAAAAAGCCCCCTTGAGGAAAAAAATGAAATATATTAAAGGAAAAGAAGCTCACTTTCTGATTTCTCCTGACTTTGGCATCATTTTTTTTCTTAAAAAAGAAGAAAAAAATGCACATTTCCCATGAGCATCTTTGTGTTATCATGTAAGAGAAATTAACAGAACCTAACCCCCCAAAGCTCGCATAGGTGGGTTAAAAGGGGCTGTCACAAGATTCCATTCTGTGATGAAATTCCATGTCCTGAATGCCACTCATAAACCTTCTTGTATATGGAATCGTTTTAGCTGTACATTAAGAATTTATTTTCATATAAAGTCCTTATAATTTCCCCTATTTGGGTTTTTCTTGCTTTGCAGAAATCCACATGCTCTTATTCATATCATATGCTCTCTAGACACAACAAAAGTTTAAATGAGTGAGAGAAATAAAAAGCACATTTGTACATAAATGCCTACAAATAAACATGCCATACTTTTCCATTGGGATAATTACACAGTTGGCTTAGACTTTAGACAGACAAGCCACCATCACAGAACGAGAGAAATTTCTCTCTTTCACCACTAGTAGGTACTACATCCCCAAGACAGATATACAGAACCTTAGCCGCTATCGTTGAAACCCCTTATTTCAAAGCAGATACAGAGGTCCAGTAAAATTCTATAGTGAGTTTGGTAATGTAAAGAGTATTCTAAGATGAAAATCTATACTTACCTAAAGTGATCAGTTCATAATTAAAAGTACTTAGACAATATTCTAAGTGCAAAGAGTCTTTCATCTTAGTATTTTCCTATTGGCTAATAGGGAACCTTACATATAACATAGTAGGGGTTCCATAGATATAATTTTTAAATTGAATTCTGCACTTAAATGTCTTTTTATACCTGCTTCATTCAACAACACTTACCGCTCTTTACTTAAAACTTAGTGTCCCAATAAGACGCCCTGGTCACTTTATCTAAACCCCTACCTTTAACACTTCATATCTCTTTTCTGTGATTTTTTTTCCCTTATGCACTTACCACTATCACATTCTATATTTTTCTTGTTTACTTATCTTGTTTATTGCCTCTTGCCCTGTTTAGAATATAAGCTTCATGAGGGCAGACATGTTTGTTTTATTCACTGCTGTGTATTTCCCCTAGAGCTTAGGACAGTGCCTGTCCTATAGCAGATGTTCAATCAATATTAGTCGAATGAAAAAAAAAATGATTATTGAAACCTGTGAGGTGTCACACAGAGTGCTGATACATGGATAAAGTACAAAAAAACAATTTATCCTACATTATTTCACATTGACTGTACATAATATTACAGCTGTGAGAGCAATAAGAAAAAAGTTCAATTTTCATTAGGTAAGTTAAAATTGAATTATTGCCTTTTTGAAGGCTTCTTTCCAACAAAACACTTTAACATTATCAAAGGAGAAAGAAGGTCCTGAAGGCAAGGATGAGATGCTGGAGGGTTTTGAGCTAAGAACTGCTCAAGTAATGAACTGTTAGTAGTAGTTAAAAGGCAGATCTGGGGAAATGGCCCCAAAGCTAATGAGAGATAGACAGCAACTTAAGAAATTTCAAATAGATGTGGCTTCAGTCCCCTCTTCTGTGTGGTGCATAGCTGCTGGAAATTAAATATCTAAAGTTTCCATGGCCTAGTAAGACTTCACTCTGGAAAACTTTTATGTTTCTAAAACATGCTAAAAAAAACCCCCTATCATTTTAGGGAGTTTTATTAAGCAGCTGTATACATGGTTGACTGAAGAAAATGAAGATAGGAGGACCAGGTAGGAGGACATCCTGGTAGCGTAGTCCTCTACCAAAGTAGAGGATTTGGTTTTAAAATGATTACATATCCTGGACATCCCATCAGAGACCTGATTTAACATCATTTTACTCTTTTGAATAAAAGTGATTTATTCCATATCTAAATTAGTCTGATGTAATGATATTCCTTTATAATTTTTCAATAATATATACACACATTTAAGTAAAAGGAAGAAAGGAAAGGAGAGATAGAGAAAAAGAATGAAGAAAAGGAAGGAGACAAGTAAAGATTGGGGGCTGGCCAGAATGCATAGTGGTTGAGTTCGCTCGCTCAGTTTCAGCAGCCTGGGGTTCGTGGGTTTGGATCCTGGGCACAGACTTGCGCGCCACTCAGTAAGCCACGCTGTGGTGGCATCCCACATAGAGGAATTAGAAGAAGGACTTGCAACTAGGATAAATAACTATGTCCTGGGCTTTGGGGAGAAAAAAAGAAAACAAAAAGAGGAAGATTGGCAACAGACGTTAGCTCAGGTTCAATCTTAAAGAAATTTCTTTTTGAAAAAAAGAACGAGGGAAGAACAGTCTGCTGTAAATTCCTGCTGGAGACGGTGGCTGCGGAAATCCTGCATGTGTGAAAGAATTTGAAGACAGAAAGGACAATTCTAAGTCTGACTACAGGTGGAGAGACAGTTTGAGGGGAAGAAATCAAGGTGTGTTCCAAATTTTCAAAGCTAAAGAATTAACAAATTTGAAAGAAAGACAGCCATCTGGACGGTGGGCTAGATTTGGAGAAATGGTGATGTCTGGTCTTTAGCCATTGGTCTTTTGTTAACACCTCTCAAGATTGTTGAAAATCTCTGAACATTAACTTCGTGGTTCTATGAACCTTTAATGTCCCTTCAGATTTGTTTGGGTCTCTATCTCATGTCCACATCCCTGTTCACTCCACTCTGCTTGAAAGCAGGGCTGGCTCTAGGAAAGACTGTGAACTAAGCAGGTTGACTTGGGCCTCTTACATGCTTTCCCTTATTTCTGTCTTACTATCTTTTTTAAGTACCGAGTGCCCATTGACCTCACACCATTCACTGGTTGCCTCTTTCAATACATTGTCTCTACTTTGGTCCATTGCCTAAGGCTAGCCTCTCCAGATAGTGCCCAGACTTTATAGTGACCACATATTCTGAATTTTCTAGAACAGTCCTAATGTCAACCATCTTATTTTCTTGTCTCAGTTGGCTATTGGGAAAATAGTCACCAAGTCACTCCTCCTTTCTTTACTTTTCCCTCTCAAAAGTAACTTACCTTAACTATTTGTTAAATAAACCAAAGACATTTGCATTAAATTGTAAATCACTCTAGTAAGAGATAACCATAGCTGTCTTAGGAGGGCATTGTACTCTCCCATTTTAAAATAAAACCTTGTTAACAAAAACATATATATTTGCAATGATTTCATTTCTTAGAAAAGATTTTTGCTTATACGTACTTTCAGGAATTCTTTAACTTTCCCCCCTCAGCTACTCTCTTTACTTATAAATAAATCCAAACATGGCTGTTAGGATAAACTGAGCATTAGTATAAAATTTCTAATAAAATTAAGTATTAATCGTTTAGCATTGAGATAAATTAGCGCTTACATTCTAGTCTATCATAATCAGCTTCTGTTACCTTCTAATATGGGGGAAATGAATCAACGACTTATTTCAATGAGACCATGGTTTATATGTATTGCTATTAAATTGACTAGGTTGTGAGTACTAGCATATCTCATTCTCTAAAGAAAAATATTATTCTAAGTTTAAAAATATCGTTTTGGCAATGCACACATGATAGAGACATCTGAAAGCCCCTCCATTTTTATCTGCAAGAAAATTGTGTTAAATTCAAGTCACAGTGAGCAGTTACAGTACAGCTGGAAAGATGTAATATTTTCTTAGAGAAAATGCTTGGTGTCTAGGTGAGGGGAATACATAGAGGAGAATACTTAGGAAGGCAGAACAGATGTGGAAAAGTGAGACAGGAGCTTTCGATTCTCTGAGGCTTGATGCACAGTCCCATCTGTCAAGCACCTCTCTTGGCGCTCCCAAAAGAATCATGCCTCCAGCTTTCCAGACTGTCCTGGCAATTAAACGTGTTCCGAGACCTGTCACATTTATCACTGTAAACTCCCCACAACAGGCTTCCCCCTCGACTCTGATTTTCCATGATCTCTATGATCTCGCTGACAAGCTAATGGCTGCTGGTGACCTTACAGACCCACCTAGGATTTCTCCAAATGAAGTTAACACCATGGCAGCCAGACTTCACAACATTTCCCTTCTTCCAGACTACAGAACCCAAAAGAGGAGGTGGAAGGTGCCTGGGTCCCAAACCCACTTTGTAGCACTATACCAACCCTAGGAAGGTTATCTCCAAACTTCTTACAGGTTAGAGAGAGACAGGTTCTTCTCTTGTTTACGGCTGCTGTGGTTTGGCTTTTTTTACGTAGTGACCTTAACACTAACTGATACAAAGAAAAACACAGCACCTTAAATCTGAAAGACATATTTTTCATGAAGATTAAAATCTATTTAATTATATAGCATTATATATCCTATATCAATTATTTAAAAGGCATGTAAGCTTCATGGGTCTTTCATACCAGGAAACAGTATATGTTTAGGAATCGGATCAATGGGGTAAAATCCCAGCCCTGCCGCCTCCCACTAACTGTATGGCATGAGAAGCTTGCTTCAGCTCGAATTTTACCTTCCTCATCTCTAAATTGGTATAGTTCTCTGCATTTCTTAGACTTACTGTGAACATTCAGTGGGACAGAATTCTGGACACACAGGACACATCATAGAGGATTAATGCACCTCACGTCCTCCCTTCTGGTCTGCCTGCCATGTCATCCCCCAGGAAGCAGGGGGTTAATAAAGGCTGTTAGATGATGGTGATGCTGATTTTTCTTTCCTCTGTTTCATTTTTTTAAACATCACCACACTGTACCTTCCAGCATTGCAAAAAGATTAGCAATTAGCAGTTATTTTCTCATTTTTGCCATATCTTTTAAAGATCATAAAAGCCTAAAGTCACTAAAAGAGGATAATTACTACCATTTGTAAGGTCACCTGGCAAAATCAGAAAAAAACTCTCTCTCTGTCTCATACATACACAAAATTATTATAATGCTATTAATAAGACCTTTTTCTCTTTTGCCATTGTATTCTTGCCTACATGATCAATTTCTACACCACTTTGTGGCTTTTAGACCTAAAGTAAAGAAAATAGGAAATGACTGGATAAACAACTGCACCTTAAAAATAAGAATATGAAAGTTCTGGGGGAAATGCAATGGTCTAGCTTGCAGACTGAAGAATCATTAACAAGGATCAAGACGAAATGTGTTATAACTAATCTCCATCTATGAGGTGTAGAAATAAGAGCACCTTAGCTCTTAACACAGGATCTGCCTCCTAAAAGCCAAAATAAGTTTGGTTCCAAAGCAAGCATATGTATATATTTTTTACTGAGAGTTTCAGAGAAATATTTTTTGAGTACAATGTCTTTTTTGTCCACTGCACTGTCATTCTTATGAAAAGGATTTAACCACTCTATTTGAATATATAAAATGTCATATACCATATGAAAAAGGCTGTCTACTAGAATAAACAGAGTGAATATTTTGTTATCCTGCAAATCTGATGAATGTAAAACTGAAAATTCCAAGACAAACATCCACATGCACACAAAGGATGTAAATCCTAAAAGCTATTTATTTTATAACCCCTACAGTTTCAGATAAAATCCAGTGTTTCCAATATGATATTTTCTAAATAACAATAAAGTTTTTTATGCCCCAAAAGTTCAGTAGCCTTATCAGGTGACTCCATTCACTATCAGAGTGAACTCTGGCGAAGGCACTTATTCACTGAGATCTTTTTAATGCCACGTATGTGCTATCACGCTAGCATTTCATCTAACAATTATTATTCTTGGCCTGACAGCATTGCTCACCCGTGTGCCAACCAAAACCTTTAAATAGACTGAGAAATACTCAGGTTCTGGGGGTGCACTCCAATGAGTATAAGGCAAAGATCTTTTAAGTACCCTATTCCTAGGGTCCATGCAGCCGACAGAAATTAGTATTTAAAAGAAGATTTACATGGTAAATATATTTGCATTCTTGGAATAATCTATATAAACTAAATGAAAAAAAATGAAAATTCATATTGTGATCACAATTTTCAAAAATTCCAAATAACTAGGGAACAAAAACCACAGGCTTTAAAAGTAAGACCTGTTCTGGAAACCAGCTCTTTAGCTCTTCCTTCAGCCGTATTTATGAACTTATTCCTCCAACAGTCAAGTACTGTAATAATACCTATGTGCCAATATGCAGTAATGTATATTATTCACCACTCTGTGCTCAAATCTATTGTTTTTAAATTGTCAAGTGGCAAATGAAATGTACTGTATAAAAATATAATAAATGAAAAACATTTTCATAGTTTAGATATTTATGTCCATTAAATATAGTTTTACTAAAAGATGATTATTTCCTGACTATAGATCAGGAATGTTGTATCCTGTTATATCCGTTTCTTCAATTAAGATCTTTCTCATAAATCTGATGTTAAGAAAATATTTGTTGACTAAATTAAGACAAATGGGGTACTTATGTGTGTGTGTGTATATATATATATACACTTTTCCTTCTATAAGCATGTATATACACCACAGAAAGTCATAAATATCCAAATTGTATACGTAAACATTTATATGCATATACAAAATTTATATTTTCTTCACAAGCACTTTACTATCCCGTGAGTCCCTTTTCCATTTTAAAAAATTTTTCATGAGTATTTTTTTTTTCATTCTTAGTCTTTAGCTCCTCCATATAGGTCTCAGAATCTGCCATTAATTTCCAATGAGCATCCACTAGAATCTGTGAGTGTTGCATTGGCTGACCCTTAATCTCTTTTTTTCTCTCTCTTATGTGTTTTTAAGTTATTACCATATTTTTATTTTTGATTGTTATACTCATAATGAATAGAGCTTTATATCTGAGCATTCTTTGAAGTTTGGATTCAATGTGCTTTCCTCCAGAGAAGATTTGTGTTGCTTCTGACAGGCTTCTGAGGGCACTATCCATCTGGGACACTTCACAATAAATTCCTAGCTGAGTTTCCCCCTCTATTCAAAGTCGAGGTCAAGTAAAGATTCCCCCCCCCACCACCACCACTTCTACTTTTGCTGATGATGTGGTCCATTGGATCTTAGCGATATTTAAGAGTTGAACCCAAGTCAAGAATGACTAAAATTATAATACAGTATTAGCACAAAAAGCTAAGAATAATTTACTTCATAAATCTGTTACTCCAAGCAACAGTAAAAACTGCTGCGTATATTTTTCTGCAGTGCTTAAATCTCCCAGTAGAATCTGAATAATGGTTGAAAATAACAACCATAATAATTACAATGATGATGAGGGAAAAGAACACATTTACTGAGCAATTACTATGTCCTGGAAATTGTGCAAAGTGCTTTACAGTATTACCTTATTCAGTTTTCAAAAATCACTATGCAGTAGAAGGTTTTATTATCTCCTTTTTACAGCTGAGGAAATGGAAGATGAAAGCCAGTGAGTAACCTGCCAAAGGTCACGTAAGTGGTTGATGTGGCATTAAACTCCAGATCTGTCTGATGTCAGAGCCACTACACTATCCTGTTTTGGAAAATATGTTCTATGTCTGCGGCTATCACCAAAACATTTCTCCAACTGTCCAAAGATATCTCCAAAGAATAGACAAAAAGTAAAGATACTTGACTAGGACTGGTTAGCAAGAACTAAAGAAGGAAAGTTAGTTGGAAGGAAAGAAGGAAAGATTGGGAGAGACAGTAAATTGACCCACAGAGCACCTATTTCTATTGCCAGAATATTAACAGATACATTTAGCTAGTTGAAAGAATTCATCAATTTTTTACAGCAAGTGTTTACTACTGACTGAGAGTTTCTGCTTGGGCCACTCACCCTGGGTAGATACTGGTGGAGTTGCTAGATTTCTTAGGTCTAGTCTCTGGCTTCAAGATTTCAAAAATTCATTCATTCATATACTCAGTTTCTGACAAATTACGTCACAATCACAAAAATTGTGAAACCACTAGTGATTGTTTAATTGCTGGTGAGACTTTGCATTCTGGGACCTGAGACACAGAATGAGCACAGTCCTTGTGAACAACTCAGTCTAGAAGACGAAGTTCTTCATGGGCGCAGAGTCAGAACAGAAGCACAATATTCTTTGTTCGTATATATATTTTTAAGGTTACGGTAACCTATTAAAATCATATCTATCTTTCTAAAGACATGGGACTGGCTACCTACAATTAAATCACTCTCTCTCTTGCTAACAAATTCTTCTTATTGCCTTTCTTCTAGTCTCCAAACTTATTTCTATTCCTTTATTTACATTTTTTTGCAAATTTACCCTTCTGTATTTTATAGTTCCCAATTATATTACATTTATCTATTTTGTCAATTATTTTTACACATTTCAGCTTAGAAAGCAGGACTTGTTTCTATAAGATTTTTGCTGTGAGTGGATTCGTGTCACCTCAAATCCTAGACGGGTGGCACTTGGATGGACACAACTTTCTTGCCTAAAATTTTGGGAGGCATTATTTCTACCCACTTATGTGCGTTCCTCTAAAAATGCTTAATTTAAAACAATTTTCATTTTTAGTTTGTAGTTAATTGTTAACTCTATGCTTATAAAGTTTATAAAATTATTTATTTATTTATTTTTTTGAGGAAGATTAGCCCTGAGCTAACTACTGCCAATCCTCCTGTTTTTGCTGAGGAAGACTGGCCCTGAGCTAATATCCATGCTCGTCTTCCTCTACTTTATATGTGGGACACCTACCACAGCATGGCTTTTGCCAAGCGGTGCCACGTCCACACCCAGGATCTGAACCGGCGAACCCCAGGCTGCCCAGAAGTGGAACGTGCCCACTTAACCGCTGTGCCACTGGGCCGGCCTCAAAAATTCTTTATTTATAAAGATGATAAATTTAATTGCTTATCAATTAATTGTTGATTTTATGCTTACACACTAAGAAACTCTGACATGGAAAGGGTACTTCTCTTTTTCTCTTTACACTCCTTGGCATTAGAATAATTTTATTTATCATGTCACTATGTTATTTTCACAATAAAACAACTGTTTTACATTTAGAAAACTGTCATAAATTTATGTGATATAGCTAATTTGAAATACACCTAAATCACACAGTTTTCCGGAATGAATATTTATTGGTGAACAGAACTTTAAAAATAGAAATGCTAAAATACAGAACTACCTCTATTAAACCTTTTTCCTGATGAATTTCTGGGATGTGTTTACAGAACAACAGAGCAACTGATAGATAACTCATCTTTATAGAGCATCTGTTGCCACAGTAATAGGAATGTGACATCTTTCCAAGGGAAGGTTTTGTTCTAAAGACAATAATGAGTAACATCCTGCAGCTTCCATTCAAAAATGAAGGTGAGTAGGTGGCCTGTCCTCCTAGGAACAGAAGGGAGAGTAGAATTCTGAGAGTCGCATCAAGGTGCTTCTCCCCGTCAGATCCTATCGCTTGCTATTCAGAGAGAAACTTTTTTAGTGTATAGAAGTTCCTACTCATGGTTTTCCTGCTGGAATATTAAATAAGCAAAGTAACAAAGATTGTTTTTGAGCAAAGAATAAGAAAGGAATGAAGGTACCTTCAACAAACTGTCCTTTTTGTTATGGCAATTACAAAGAGAAGGATCCCATCTTTAATGTGTCATATAACTATATTAACTCAAAACAGACAACTTTAAACTGAAACACATTAATAGAAACCTTCCCCAGATGACCCAAACTCCCCAAACTTTTACCTTTCAAGTGTCCCTAAGTCATCCATTGACACTCTGCCTATTATCTATTCATTACTGTTGTTTAATATTTGCTGGGCACATATTGGCCAGAGCATAATATTGTTCTAGGTGGTGAGTGTCGGCAGAGAGTGGCACAGGCAGAAGTCCTTCGCAAAGACTAGGAACATTACGTGGTGGCTGTTAAACACGGTACTTAGATGATTCGTTGGGGTGAAGAGTTGAAAAATACTATCTCTCCATCTTTGGGGCTAATACCTACCGAAATCTCAGGCCAAGGCCTGTTACTGAAGGGAGGAGCCAAATCCAAGGCTGGCTCAGAGGATGTTTCTATCCAGGATGCAAACCCGTTAAACCGACTTAGAACTTCATTAGAGCTGTGCAGTATTGAGCACCCTCTGCTGGGTTTTTATTCTTTCTTCCCACATTCCTTTCTCCCTGCCCTGTCTTGCTTCTCTCATTCCTCCTGACTTCTCTTTTCTTTTTGTCTTTCCGCTCCCAATTTGAATTTCTCCTTTACTCTTCTCCCAGCCTTGGGATGATCCTTAGGAGAATCAGCTGATGAGACATGAATGAGGAAAGAAAACCTCCACATTTGGAATAAATCTCCATACTCTGCCATAAAACTGCCTCAAAACAGTTTCTCACCTGTGATGTTTTTCCCTTGTAACTCCTAAAACAAATCCTCTCTCTAGGGTTACAAAACAGTAGAAGTCAACTTCTCTTCCCATGTGAGCTTTCTGGTGTTTTAACCTTCAGAGTTTATTGTGTATTAGGATGGGCCTGTGCGTTTGCGGGTGACGGGGCGACACAGGCACAATCCCTCAGGACCCGCTGCACCTCGGGCAGTGTGTGGGCTGTGTGTTACTCACCCTGCTCCTCATCTCATTTAAGCCTGACAGCAACCATCGAACTCAGCTACTATTGTCTCCATCGTAGAAGTAAAGACTCAAAGACCTAAGTAATCTGTGTGCGAGCACATGGTCTCTAAGAGATGAACTTTTTCTAGTATAAATTAACTGAAGTCTAGTATAAAGTAATTAAATTATAAATTGTTAGTACAGAACTTGGAAGACAGTGTGTTTGTCTGTGTGCGTATGAGGTTGCTGAAGGAGAAGAATGATACTGGAATCTTTGAATGGGGGAAGTTTAAGTGTAATTACTAAGTAATAGTTAAAAAATGATTAAGATGAATACAAAACATCTCCACATATAATGTAAAAAATCACACAACAATATAGATTTCTTTTTTATAGTAAATCTCTCTGCCAGAGACTCAGAAATCATTTAGCAAGTTTAACATTTCATCACCAACTTAAAAATAAAATATATAGAATGGACTCCTCCATGGGACAAATAATAAAATTATAATTATCCTAGTAGCATATTTGCAAAGCAGTTAGTTTTCACAGTCATTGCATATATATAAAATATACATGTATTTTATATAATATATAAATTATAATATGGATAAATTCTCTCTATATAATATACATTGGTTTCATTTCCTTTAAAAATCTATATACACAAATATTACTCTGCAAACTGAGGTTCTGAGTGATAAATTCACTTCCTCTATTTCATATGACCAGCTAATGGTCCAGCTGACACTAAAACCTGGATTCTCTGATATCTGAACTACTGCTCATTGTCTCATAGCAAATGCGATCACATTAACTAATTGAAAACTCTTTCCTGTGCTATGATTATAGTTACTGCCTTATATTTCTCATGAAAAAAATACCTCTTTACTCAAAGATTTTGGGAGAATAAATAGTTCATGCAGGGCAATAACATAGCAAATCTTACATTTTAAAAACATTTTGAAGTAGGAAAACTTTCTAAAATGGTATCCATATTTAGTTTTATTCTTTACATTTGCTTAGGATTGATGGAAAACTATTGAAAGAAGCAGTGTTTGTGGGGCCATGGTCCATACAGCATATCGGTGAACAGCGCACACATTTCTCACTGGCCTACTCTCTGAGTCATTCACCAACAAAATTACCTGATGAGAGTTTTTTACCTGAGGTTGTATTTAATACGACAAATTCAATTTTTCTTCTTTAAACTATGCTGATATCTAAATTAGATTAGATATCAGGTTAGATTAGGTTCTTCACAGTTAGTCTTATTTGTATTTCAAAAGAGCCAAATCAATTTACTCTTAATCCAGTCGTTTCAAAAAAGATTATCTTTAGTCTAGGTAGCTTTATCGTATGCACTCTAGTAGACATTTTAGTGAAAGGGAACATGAAAACAAACATTTCTCTACCTATAACTATACTCTCAATTCATATAAAAAATCCTTCCTTCCCTTAAAGTTAAAAAATAATGATAATAATTACAATCAAACAAAAAAAGAGAAAAGGGAATCAAATCTATTTTTTTGAGAAAATAAATACCAGGAGTTAGGCTGCTTTTATTTCCATAGCTGCTATGAATTTTGTAGTATCTTCAAAAGCCTTAAGCTTGGACAAACAAGTATATAATTTTTCTTTTGTTGAAATTTTGGATATAAAATGGAATTGCAAATGAATATGAAATACTACAAGATTCCATCAGTGAATATTGTAATTACTTGGCAATAGACACTGGAAACCTATTCTAAATCCATTCTTATATCTGAAGAAGAATAAACTTACAATTATACTCAAAGGCAAAGGAGAAGGAAACAAAAAAAGGTGAAAGCGATATTTTTGCTTTATCTGAAACTAGTAACAATGCCCAGATTTGTATACTGAAGAGCAGAAACTCTCATGTGAAACAACTTTCAGTGAGAGCTGGTTCACACTTTTTGGTCTCAATTACTATCTATAAAAAGATGGTTTCCTAATCAATAGCTATTCACTTGACATCTCATTTAGGCTGCATTTCAATTTAGAGTGCCTTTAGGATATTTTAAGTTTCCTAACCTAAAAAACACAAATTTAGTTGAAAATTAAATCTTCATTCTTTGAGACTTCTACTTTTCAAATCCGCTGTCAATCTGTGACAATATCATTAGCTCAAACTCCCTGGCCAGAAATACATGTGATATTTTGGGATACTGGGAGGAGTCGAAGTATGATCAAATACTGTCAGTTACTCATTTGCCATCCATCTCAGATATACTCATTCTTTTCCATTTTTCGTGTCACCATTGTGATATAGGCTCTTGTCACTTCCTAGTTAGTTGACTACAACTGCTTCCCATTGATATCCTGTCTATCAATCACAGTGTCCCAAATTTAGGCTGCATACCATTCACTGCTGGAATAATCATGTTCAAACTTCAATTTAATCATTACACCATCCCGTCCAAAACCATCTAATTGCTGGCCCTACCTCCTACAAACTATTTCACAAAGCCTGGTCTTTACAGACAGACTTTTTCAGCCTAAATTTACCTCCCCCTATTCCCCAATGAGAACACCTTCATTCATTTAAACCGTAATCTTAAGAAGTGCTGTAATAAATTTTAATGCTGAACTTTCTTCTTCCAGGTTCAGACCGCCTTCTTTCCTCTGCTCTATCAATTTACATACTCTTCTCTCCTTAAGATGCAAAGTCCATCTCTGCCATGAAGCTTCTTCTGACTCGGTGCCAGGTGAACCAACGGATCGTAAGCTTCCAGCAAGCTAAGAACAGCTAGAAAGTGTTTCTAGTAGTATCGCCTCATCATGTAAATTTGTTATGCAAAAGTTCAAAACGCTTCAAAGATATGCTTTTTATACATTTAGTCTGCAGAAAAATAAATCATATGTACGTGTATGTATGGATGTACATATGGGTATGTATATATGTGTGCATGTGTCTTTCAGGACAATGATAGGACCATAGAATGTTAGGGTCAGAAAGACACCCATATATTCGCACATCCATAATCTTACAGGTTAGGAATCTAAGCCCCAGAGACTGGAAGGGACTTGCTCACATCTACACTTGTGGAAGTCGAGACTTCACCCAGCTCTCTGTTTACAGTGATGAATAGAGATAAGAAGCTGCATCAGATGAAGTAATCTACTTCTGCTAGACAAAAATGTCAATATCTTTCTTTCCTCAGTCCAGGTGCATCCAGGTCTAGCTTTATTTTTCTTTTGCTTTATTAGCAACCCACTATTATTCTTATGAAAAATGCAATTAACATAAAAATAATTTAGATGCTCTTAGTCTAAAAAAGATAGGTTATTTTCGTTATTGAAACTAAGGCTGTGCTACTTTCAGATCGATCCATGATTTACAGCTCATATAAAATCAATAATGACTCTTAGCAATACGAGAGCATTGTTGATAATGCTGGAAAGATAACAGTAGAGAATGTCATCCTCCTCAAGTGTTAAAGTCCCAATCATGCAGAAAAATATACAACATCCTCCCTCCCTCTTGAGGCAGATATATATAGGGATATATGAACAGAGGTAGATGGCAATAAAAATAATTTAAAATCCAGATGCAAACCATTCATTTGGAAAAACTTCTTAATAAATTGGGTTGTAGCCTCTTCCAAAAGCAAATATCCACAGTGCAAAATAAAGAAAATGAGACAAATACAAATACACTTCGGAACAGGAACAATACCTACACTCAAGCCCCCAAACATCCTGAAATATGCTATGCAAAAACATCCATTTAATACTCATGATCTCCAAATGCTCCATTTCAATCTTCATCCAAATCTTGGAGTCCATCTCATCCTAGGCTTCTGTACAGAGCAGAGAGAGTAACACTTGCCAACCGGGTTCCAGTAGTCCAAGCCACCCATCCAGCCAACGAAGCCAGATTTTGATTGAAAGATGGATCCTAATAAAAATAAATGCTCATATTTGTACTATGGATACAATACTGAAATCTCTCTACAACACGGAAGAAACCATAATGTAAATATGAGTTTCAAACTTGTTAGTATTGGAAGAATAAAGCAGGGTGGGACAAACCTGAGGGACTGGGGAGACCGGATCTCATTGTGAATGACTGAACTGAATCCAATAATGAAAAACACAAATAAAAAATAAATGGCCAAAATAGATACTTAGCATGTCAGAAAATCTATTAAATGCTTCAGACTTGAATAGATTTAGTTGTAGTTGAAAAGAACATAAACTGAATAGAGGTAAATCATGATAAAAATAGTCTAAAATCAAGGAGAATTTATTGAGAAGAATTTCTTGAAGAAAACCCTAGTATCCATGAAAGAAAGATCAGAAGATTATTGTCCCGCAGGCAATTGAAAGATTGTTTAGAGCAAAATTCAGCCAAAACATCCAATGAATTATTTAGTTTCTTGAAGGATCAGAAAACAGAAGAGCAGATACTTTTGAAGTCTTTATATTAGAGGAGAGAACACATAATAAAGAAAGAAAAGGAAGAAGGGAACGGGGGGGGGGGGGGGGGGGAGGCCACACAACACAATGAGATGATTCAAGGACCTTTTCTTTCTATACCTTCTCCCTAGAAATCACCTAAGACATGCCTGTCAGAACTTTTTACTTATTACCCATTGACCTCTTTCCATTCCTAGGCTTCTAGAGTTGTCTACGGGAAACTTGGGTGTTAACTGAAAGGAACTGAAGCCTGTTTTTCCTGACCTGGCCAGAGTGATCTCTCCTCACAGTCTGTAGACTTCCCTTGAGAGATGCGAGATCATGGATAACTCCCAAGAGGTGCTCTCAGCATATACCCCTCAGTCAAGACACTTTCCTTACTAACCTCCATTCACTCTGCCTTATCTGCTGGTGGCCACTTTTCCTAGAATGTCATCCAGCTGTGGTGAGCTTTCATTAAATTATAATAGAGCTTTGTACCATTCCCTTGGAATGAATCCCATATTTATGTCTAAGCAGAAATCTAAAGTCTAGGATAGGAGATGGGTGAGAATACTGTAGGCAAATAACATGCCTGATAATATGACAGAGCATTTCGTTTTGAGAAACTGATAGAAGTTCATTTCAATGGCAGAACGGCATGAGGCAAGGAGTGGTATTTGCCTGGAGGTGAAGGACACATGCTAAGAGGGGCTAACAAGTCACAGTGCCTGTCAAGGAATCAGTGACAGTTTCGCCCTTAGGGATTTGAGTAATATGATCTGATACGCATTTTGGAACTCTAACTTTGAACTTGTATATGGAGAACTGATGGGAGCGGCACAAGTGTTGCTGGAGCCAAGGTTCTCACCATCTCTACTACCACCCCAGGAGATGGCCTGAGTGTGTGGTGACTAGGTTTATGTTCAAAATTTCTTTAAATCTCAAATGTTGAAAATTCCTGCAAAATATATATCCATTTCTCTCAATATGAATATAATTCTCCCCATCCTCTCTAAACACACAAATAACAACTGTGCAAATAATTCTGGATAGATGTGTTAAGTTTATCATTGGCTTCATTTCTCTATGCTCCATCGCTAATGTCATTAGGGCCCATTCTTCCCCATTTAAAATAAAAGGGTGTAAAATGATAATATATAAAGACTGATAATATTAAAAGGGGCTCTAAGCTGAAGGAGGAGCATCACAACCGCATTTGGTTGCCAAAGTATGATCTACTCAAACTAACCAGACTTTCAGCTAGACTGATTGACTTTTTAAAACATCAACTATGTGACCCAGAGAGGAGAATATCTTCATCTCTTTTGTAAAAAATACTTTTTCAATCCAAGAAAGATGCAAGAGAAAATATTTGAATTTGCTTATAAAGAATCTGTATTGTTTTAAAGTTTGGACACACGTTATATACATAGTTTTTTTCCCGTCTGTTTTTATATAACTCTTTTGCTTTCCAGTATTTATACTTATTTATTTTAGGTATATATGAGTGGTGGATCATAATAAATTTTTAGATTAATGGTGAACTAATAGTCTGAAACACAACTGATTAGAATGACTATGCTCTGATGCCTAGTGCTTATCCAGATGCAAAGTAAGTGTGTTGCTTTAAATTTGAGGCTGCATATTATGTTTGACTCAGAAATCAGTTATCTACTTAGAGAGCAATTTTCTACACTAGAAAAGATGTGATTTTTCTTTAAAACATGGGACATAATAGGTGTAATTATTTGGATGCAGGATATACAAAACTTCACTGTAAATGGTGCATAAATGTGGCCTCATTTTGTATTGACTTATGAGCCTTATATAGCACAGCCTTCCATATCCTCTGCATCAGGTATAAATATATTGATGTGGAACTGAATAGTCATATCTACCCATTGTGAAATAGAATGACCTGAAACACTACAGAACAGTGGCCTCTGTAACGGTGCATTTACACAATAAAGATAATGTAGGGATGTTAAATTGAGCTACATAAAATGTTTATAATATTTCTCCAAACCAGGACACCCATGAGAGCTTTTATTTTCACTACTTCAGGGTCATTTTCATCCAAACTAGCAAGTCCATTTTTAGATTCTTATGAAATCTGGGCAGCTGACAGAATCTTTTGGAATTTTATTTATTGAACTACCAAAGTTGGTCCTCACGTCCCACAATAAGTGATTCATGGACCCTAATTTCCGATCATTTGTTATCCACAGAATCCTTGCAATTCTCGATTATAGGTAATAGTCAACACTCACTCATAGGAATTAAAAGTCAATTCTCCGGATAATTAGAAATGTGTCTAAGCTATCTAAATAGCTCTTGTAAAAAGAATTTTATGTTAAATATATTTGCCTTTAATGACAAATTCAAACACATAATTTATCTTACAGAGATTTCATTTGAGCATTCACTGTTTATTGAATGTGCAAACATAAATTGAGTGACTACCATGCACAGGGCATTATGCTCGTGCAAGCCCACTTAACAGAAAGGAATAGTCTCTCAGAGTATCACGGCAAATGTCATGGAACCCACTACATTTTTGCCACCGGAAATATTTCCAGGTTTGACTAAACCCAGAAGCTCATCCACCATTGCTGATTCGTAGCTGGGATGCATCGTGGCACAGAAGCAGCAGCGTTCCAAGACCCAAAGTAACACAGTGCACACAGTCCAGTAAAGAGGATTTTAATCTATCTCAGGTGAGAAAATAAGACTTGTCTGAAACTCTGATTCAAGGGAGCGACTTCCATGTTGTAGACTATGTGGAACATACAGAGAAGGGCGATAGACAAGGCAGAGCAAAGAGCTCACCCGGAGAATGGTTTCACCAAATTCTCTAGTAAACAGGGATTAAGATATTTATCAGATCCACTCAGCACTGTATTTGTAGTTTGTTTTTAATATAACCAGGGTTTACGTAACTCTTTGGGAAATTATATGCAATTTTTGTCCCATTCCCAATCATCTTTTGGACTTTCTAATTTGGTAATTAACCAGATAAGTATAGTTGCAAACAGAAAAATGGTAACTGGGTCCGAGATTCTGAAAGCCAGGGTAGAGAGACTTTTTAGGGAATTCTGCCTCAGCAGGGTTTATTCTTATCTGGCTGTACTGCTTAGTAAAATAGATACTTGGGATTCAAATAATAAAATAAAATGTGGCAATTAGGGAGATAGCAAGAAATTCAACCAAGGAGAATTAGGAAAAATCATTCAGGGAAAAAGAGGTAATATTTGGGCAAGGTGTCTGCCAGGTAGAGAAAGGAGAGAAGGACAAGTGAGGTGGTGGGACTAGTGTGTTCTAACCCTTTTTCTGGTGGAAGATGTTTGTTTCTCTGCCCTTCAGTAATAATGCTTAACTTTTCAGTTGTATTATTACTTCTCCTTGTGAGCTCACCTTCTAACACCTTGAAACTTCCAATGCCTTGGTAACAAAAACTAAATGAAGAATAATATACACTAATTTCACATATATAAATTTCAAAAATATGCAAGAGAAAAATGATGTTTACAAATATGAATACGTGTTTAAACCTATAAAGGAAAACAAGAGGGTGGTAAATTTAAAGACCAATCAAGAGAGTGGTTACTTTGGGATGAGTGGGAAGGATGTGGAATGAGAAAGAGTAGGCATGGGGTTTCAGAGGAAATAGTTGTATTCTAATCCTTAAATTGGTGAGAGGCATCACTTTTTATACTTTAAACATTGTCTCAGGGTGGGTTCTTTGGAAGCAGACTCTGAGATGGAGTTAGCATGCAGGATGTAAGTCCATTCCCTTTGGGATCAACGTCTGTGAAAGGGAGAGGAAAGAAGCAGGACTGGGCAGAGGGAGAAGGCCGGCTGTGATGCAGGCCTGCCATGCTCAGCCAAACTCACGGGGCGCTCCAAAGCTGAACTGTCAGAGTTGTCCCACGGTAGCCAGAAAGGGCTAGGCCTTCTATCCCGCCTCGTCATCATCCGATGTGAGCCATCCCCAGAAAGTCACACTCCCCTGCAACTGAGGCTACTTCTGAAGGGGCTGACAACTGAAGGCCGTCCACCTACAGCATTTCCAGCAGCTGGGGCAGCAGGTCCTTCCTTGAAGGGTGATCTGGAAGGTGCATAGGGCTTTGAAGTAACACAATAGTTCAGAAAACGTATTTTTAAAATAACCTCAACTTTTCAGTGTACTGTTTTGTCGACGAAAATATCCATAATCAATCTATAAATGAAAATTTGGGAGAGTTTATTCTGAGCTAAAATGTGAGGACCAAGGCCCGGGGCCTTTCTTCCCGAAGGAAGAAAGGGCACCAAAGAAGTGAGGTATACAGAGTGGTTATATATCCTCAAAGAGGATATTTCACATATTATTGAAATGTCCCTCTTACAATAGTCACAAGATTGCCCTGTCGGCACAGCGTTTGATGGACACAGCAGGTAGTGGGTCTGCTATCTCAGTGGGCGCAGCAGGAGGCAAGTCTATTGTCTGGAGCCGGTGGTCACAGGTGAGCGTGGCAATCAGTTCCTAGCCTAAGGAAAGATGCTTAATCCTTGAGGAAATGCCAACGTTGGGAGGGGGAGGGAAGTTGCACCTTTATCTCAAGGGCCTTTGTTCTTGCCATAGGGAATGTCTAAAGCAGATATACAATGCATGCTCAATGGCCACGGTCAGGCCCTTTTGGAAAAACAAGGTCAGGCTAAATTAGGTTTACACCAAATGGCTTCCTCATATTCTCCAATATATCCTATTGCTTGCCATTTCTATTTGTCAGTTTTTAGAGTCTGATCATTTTTCCACTTGAAATCAAAGAAAACATATATTCGAGACAGTATGCTGTCTTTTTTTCTCCCACGGTATGCTCTTTTTCTCCCACAGTTTTTCAATGAAAACACACTTTCAAGTTCTTTCCGTACCCTGGGACATATTGTCAGGTTCTAGAGACTGATTTCATTTAGTTTGGCTGTGCAATCTCTTATATTTTGCTTCACCTATTTCCGTCTATAATCTCCATCTTGCCATGCTATTTAAACTCCCTACAGTTTCCCAACTATTTCTTCTCGCTGAAGAAGCTGGAAGCCAAAGATGAATCAGTGTTGGCCTTTCTTTTTCAGTTGTAATTTAGCATCTCACAAACTTTCCCAAGCAGGGGGCTTATTTCTTCTTTGCTATTCTGTTCTAAAAACTGTGTGTTTAACATTTTTTCATGAACCTCAGCACAACAGTAGGACTAATTCCTACTGATATTTATCAGATTGAGCTTCATTTTATAGTGCCTTGACATGTCCCGGCTACTCATTAGACTGGGTTAAACACCTCGTCTAGATCCTTGCCACTTCTGGCATGGCCCCTATCGTGGTCTTTAGCACGCTGTGCTATCATCATCAGTTTTCTTGTCTGTGTGCGAGACTGAGACAATTTTCATATGCTTCTATTTTATGCTAAATGTCTAGACATCCTCTACCCTTTGCCCCCAAAATCTCTCTCTATGCCTGGGATTAAGATTTCTTTTTTCTCTAGTTTTCTTTTTTCTTTTAAAAGAATCATTTTAGAGATTCAATTGGAGAATACAAATGCCCATTCTTCCTGAAATTGTTTATTTTACCTCTTACATATCTTTCCTCCAAAATAAAAAGAAAATGTCTGTTAAGTCAATCACCAGATACGTTTTTGATCAATTATTACATTGAAATCATTTCCACCACACTGCTCCAAAGTATTATTCAATACTTCAATAATATGAGGGCTTATATTTGTATAAATTTATAAATCTGTGCTAAATAATTAATAATTTGCTCTAGCTTTATGTGAACTACAGATTCTCATGAATCAAAGTTGTTTGGATTAATTGTGTCTCACTTGAGATTCAAAGAACTTGTCTGATGTTCACTTTGGATTTATTTAAATACTTATTTCTCAAGGAAACTCAATAATTATAACACAGGAAATTAACATCCTTTGAAATATATTCTTATCCTTCTTGGCAGAAAATAAAAACACTCCAAAGCTATTTAATCTAAAGATGCACTTTCTTTAAAATTGCCCAAATTATTTCCTGTAGAGCTTATTGAACAGGCTGTTGCAAGAGATGGATGGACAGTCTGGGAAAGATGCAGAATGATCAATTGAAATGACAACCACATTTAACTTTATCAGAAATGACCTGAAAACCCATTAACCACAGTCATCTTCTGCATCAGCCTGTGTAATAGTGCTTTTAATGAAAGAGACAAGCATAACTTAACTAATTACTGGGAGACACTGAAATCAGTCATGTCAATGACTCCATCACACATACTCTCGTGGTTTTTCTCCTAGTTTTTCTTAAAGACAAAATAATTATCAGAAAATTCTACATGTTCAAAAATAGCAGACCAGATGGTGATGTTAAAAATGTATGCTTGAAATTTATTTAAATTAATATAGTAATTTTCAAATATAATGGAATTCTGAAATTCTTTAAGAAAAGTTTAGGCTACTTGAATTCTGGAAGTCCTTCATGTATTGTCACTTGTTAGCACTGAATTATTAACTATCCATTATTCCCCCAATGACAAGTTAGAGAGGGACAAAAATAAAAGTAGATCGAAAGAAATTTAAATGCACGAAAAATGTATTCTTGAATAGCTATATGTAAATCATATTAATTTTCATAAATATCAACATAATCATCAAAACCAAAGCTGACTTCAAAGATACAATAGCATTCTAGGTTCAATAAAATGTTGAGTAGAGATGTTTAGGCCTAACCCTCCAGTTTTAGGATAAACTAGTTGCCTGTCAATAAGTTAGTGATTGATCTGATCAAAGGTCAAGCCCAATCAGGCTTCTCAATGATGAAAATAATCAAACTATGATGCATAATTTCAGGCATATATTATGCTTAAAATCATTACCTTCTCGTTATGCTTAAAACTACTGGTTACTTCAAAATCAGCATTTCCTACTGGGATTGAGAATAACCACGGGGGAAGAAAGCCACCCAGGTGGATGAAGGAGAAGGGATCCTGACCAAGGATGAAAAGATAGACTAAATTAATTTATTTATCTGGAATAATGATCCTTTCCATTAGTTCCCATTAGGTAAAATTTAACAGAGTTGACCAACGTTGAAAACAACTGGCTGTTAACAAACATTTGCTCAGCATTGTTGCAGTCCAAGCTCAGGCCTGCTGCATGGAAGCTCTGAGTAGACAAGATGACACAGTAACAAACAGAGCACGGAATTCCTAAGCGCGGCACAGGAGGAACTTCTTAGAAGGTCGATGTGATCTCACTCTCAGCTGCTCACATGAAAGTCTGTAAACCCACACTTCTCAAATCTTCTGACTTGCTACATTCTTCACTGCTGAGATCATTGACCATCATGTGAACAGCTTCCACTGGGAAGAAAGGGCTAGGTACCCTCATCCCTCTCTTGGTATATTGCTTCTTTCCTGGATTGATGGGAGTAAAAGCAACCTTAGGCAGTCTTGAATCATCATTTCATCCAGTCTTTGGAACCAAACCAGCTTTTATGATCTAGCCTAGCTTAAACATCCAAAACCAGACCACAGGTCCAGGCACGGGCCCCTAACTCAAATGCCTCCTTCCCAGGTTAAGTAGCAAACATTGCCACTTAAGACAATATGTGACCCAACAAAAGAGCAAACAAACAGGTTCTGACTCCCAATTAATAAAGATTTACGTAGTCTTATATATCATAACTCCAGATAAAATTTACTTTAATTACTAGATTTGAGTCTTAATGTCTTCGCCAAAGAATCATACAGGAAGGACAACAAAATAAACTACATGAATTCCCATTTTCTGAACTATGAAAATATTTTCCTATATTAACCTGTCCTAGACCACCAGTCACTAGGCCTCTGATATAAAACCAGTCTGAAGACAGCATGCAAAGTCTCAGAACAGCCGATTTTTAAATGACTCTCCAGAAGCTGTTGGAACGTTTAGGCATCCTATTTAAAGGGAATTGATTCTGCCACATATATATGAAATGTACAGGATAAGCTCTACGATTTGATGATTTGAAGAGTCTTGGAAACAACCCACCTAATACTTGTCTAAAAACTAGTCCTAGGACTTCAATTTACCTTATACACCTCAGTAAAACTCACGGTGAGTAATTAGGACTAGAAACCTTAATGGCTCTGGAACTTGGTTGCAGCGTGAAAATGACCTGTAGCTGGGTAGGTTTCCCGCTGTTCTAGCCTGTGGACTTACATCCTAATGCTTTGCTCAGGCCCACGCTGCCATATGAGCCCTTTTTGCTATTCTGCTCTATATTGATCCCTTTAGAAAACAGATTTGGTAATCTTTGCATCACAGTGGAACGGAAAATTCAGCTAGCTACCACTGCCCTTTCCGGTCTTTGAATATTCGTACTCAAGACTACAGCATCTTGCTCAAACGTGAATGAAGGGCTTGGTTTCCTTTAGATGAGTCAGAGATGCTTCAGCTGGAGATACTGGGATGGGAAGGGCTTTTGATCATCTTTCTAAACAGTTGAGAGAAAACTGAACGAATCGCTAAAAGAGGCCAATTAAAGCAGAAACCAGACTAGGTCCAGACAGTGAGTGATCACAGACTGTAAAAAAGGCAGCCCCCAAATTGAAGTGAGGTTGATGAGGTCTAAGCACTGAGAACAGGCCGAGAAATCATTAAAATTCAGGAGCGCACTTGGGACCAGAATGACACAGTGACACAACTCTCAAATTCATTACCACTTTCCTAGCCAATTTCACTCCAATGGATCCTTAACATTTTGTGACCAAAGTTGTTCATAAGATTTTTCAACATATTGCACTAAATGTGGTGCTAGGCTTCTCATTTATCTATTAGACAAATAAAAATTGTCTAGAAAGATGAGGCATTCAATATTAGAATGCATGATGGATCACTTCAGAAGAACATGCTTAGTGTTAAAAATGATGCTAAGTTATCAAATACAGCAGGTATTAGCGGTAGAATTGGAGGAGGAGAAGGAAGAGGAGGAGGAGAAACAGAGAGAGGAGATGCAACTGTGTTTATACATTCATTTCTTCAAAAAGGATCTCTCCCATCTACCTAATGGGTTTTATGGATTATTTTTAATTAGCTAAGGTTTCCAATTTCCACAAGGGAGATTAGTTAACAAATAAGAGGTTTTCTTCTGTTCTCCAGTACAATTCATTTTAGGAAAACACACTCAATATGCTTGATTATACAGATTTCATCTGCCATCACTGCAATTATTTCCTTCCAAAACGAACACTCTTTTTCAATATTCTGATAGGGAGGGAGGAAGACTATAAATCTGCCTTAAGAACTTTACCTGGGCGCCAGCCCGGTGGCGCAGTGGTTAAGTGCACAAGTGCTGCTTTTGGCGGCCCCAGGTTCGCCGGTTCGGACCCCGGGTGCGGACATGGCACCACTTGGCACACCATGCTGTGGTAGGTAGGCGTCCCACATACAAAGTAGAGGAAGATGGGCATGGATGTTAGCTCAGGGCCAGCCTTCCTTGACAAAAAGAGGAGGATTGGCAGCAGTTAGCTCAGGGCTAGTCTTCATCAAAAAAAATAAAAAAAAGAATTTTACCTGGAAAGACAGAGTTTTTGTGGTTGGTTGGTTGTTTTGAGAGTAAGAAAAGGAATAAGGTCCAAAGAAGCTTCAGGAACAAAAGGAAGGCATTGAGTAAACAAAGTGTTCTGCAGGATGGTTTACTAATGAACCGTTTTTTAGTGATCAGAAATAAACACTTTATTTTGAAAATGCACTGTGACCAAGGTGAGTATAAGAAAATGAGGGGGATATTACTTAAAATAATGGCAGGGTTATATCCATGATTCCAGATGTGCTCTCAAATTCAGATGTTCTACAGCACGGCTTCCCAAATCATCCTCCCCAGGGGCCACCTAGGACAGTGTCCCCTCCGAATGAACGATGGCAACGTTTTTTCTATTTTGGTGTGGAAAAGATAAGTAAATGGATTGTATTTTATTAATTTTTATATTTCTCCAATTTTTCTCCTAAATTTTAGCACTTGTTAACACATGTTCATATTAGAATCTGGTATTGATGGCCAATTATTTTTCTCAAAATATTATTTTAAGTTACTTTATGTCAGATTTATATGTTACATAAATACGGTGACATCTAGTTATCTCATCACAAGCGCATTTGAAAACAATGTTCTTGACATGTGGTTAGCCAACATGGCAAAATGACAACACTTTGATTCCATGGAATTTTCAGGGAGAGAATAATTCCTCTATAGTGAAAGCAAGATTATCTTTACCCTGAATTTAGAACTAATGGGGGCAGGAGGGGAGAAAAAGGAGGTAAAGAGGAAGAGTCAAGAACAAAAGAAAGGTGGTAAATAGATGGAGACTATGACCCAAACAATGCTGCCGAAACTCACTTAACAAAACAAAGGCTTTGGGAAAGCTTGGGTTAAATCCAACAGAGAAGGGAAGAACTGAGCCAGATGATTTTTCTCTTGTTATATTCTTTCCTCTCTCTTTTTTTTCTTTTCTTTTTCAATTTTTATTTCCCCTTCTATTTTTCCCCTCTATTTCTTCCCATTGATCCTCTAATATTTTTCACTTTATCCAGTGTTCCTTTTTTTTTCTTTTATTCCTTCCATTCCTCCCTCTTTCTGTCCCTGGAGAACTGAGGAGTCTAGGTCTGTCTCACCTGGCAAGGACGAAGGGCAGTGTCTGATGGTTAGCATTCTTTCCTCTTCTATCCAGCTGGTCATTTCTCCCTAAAGAAGACTCCAGAATATAGCTGGCCTGACTCTGAGTAATTGAAAGAATTTTTAGAAATATTACTCATTTCTGAACTATTCAGAAAGAGATGACAGGAGAGATACCCAAACTGTTATTGGGGATCAATGATGCGATCCAAAATGCTATTAAGTCAACAAATTGCTTCTCACACAGTGAGCAAAATAAGTTTTTCCCCAATGTCAACAGACTCATGTGGGCCTCGTAGATATTTTATCCAATACTAATGATAAATTTTGGATACAAAATCCTCTTTTCGGATACTCTGGTGCACATCCTATTTTGTATACTCTATTATATCTGGCTCCGATAGGAAATATTCTGAAAACAAAACATATTAATGAATCACATCTCCTCCTGAGGAGAGGTATTACTTTAACCAGAAGACCAGCTAGTAATGAGCATCTTGAGATGCTCTGAAAGGACAGCTCCAAGGTCATAAGTGAAGAAACGTGTCAGGATTATAATAGGCTCCCCTGTCTCCCCAACATAAGAAGGGGGAAAGTGCCTGTGTACAGAAAGAAAGGATCATCTGTTTTCCTTATCAGGACTCTGCATATGAGCCAGAGCTGGTAAATATACTTATTCTCATTCAGATCTCCTCTTGAAGAAAGGGAAGACAAATGGTAAAGCAGCATCCGTTGTAAGAGAACTGATAAATTATACAACAAAGTAAGACTATGCTTTGTAGTTTAGGTAGAAATGAAATGGTTTGTTATACACCAAGAAGTATTAACGAATCCAGGGAGGGACACGTGCTATGATTCTTTTTGGCCTTAACTGTTCTCTGGGTTGTATCAGTTCCTTTTGGAAGTTCTTCTAACTCATTCACACCGCAGAGACTAAACCTTCAATGTGCTAAATTAGAAGTATCTTAATTGAAAAACTATAAGAAAAAAATAAGAATATTTTAAATGGTATTCACACTGTGTTTTAGAATTAAAAATTATGTGTGGAGGAGTGAAGAGGCTCCTTAGGGAATAATAGAAGAATTTGATCTTTTGCATTTTTGGCTCATTTTTAGCAACGACAGACCACATTGACATAAGAAGAGTCCAGCCCACATCGATTTGCCTTTTTTCCAGAACATTGACCTACAAATGATTATATGCAAGGATTACGTGTATTTTTAATGCTCTCTAGCTACGTAGGTTTGTTATCTATCCCCGACACCCCTAAATTTTGACAGGCACTGAATCCTTTCACATATTCCTCAGCACATGCAGCATACAGACTCAAAAGACAACGGACTGAATTCTGACTCCACTGCTTACTAGATTGGAATTTAGACAATTTACCTATGTTTATCTAAACCCTCCCTGATACAGTTTTCTAGCTCCCTTAGAGAATTTTTTCTTATGAGAATTACATTTTTAAAAAAATTTAAAAGTTGTTTGCAAAACAATAAACAAATAATGCAAAAAATTATTACTATCTCTTCTTACTAATTTCTTGTTGAAACTAATTTACTGAACTGCTTTCACTGAGGAGGTGGACATGATTCTCCTTACAGTTCCAAAATATTGCATAAAACCTCTCACAGGTCCTGTCAACATCCGCTTGATTTGGCCAGTTTAGTAATCTGATCTTGTTCCAGTATTTCTAGATCCCGTGTTTAGCCTCCATTTTGATGTTAAACTTCTTTGTCCCACCTTTCACAAGCATCCAGTGGCCTGTGTTTGAAAACCTCCTCCCGGCCTTTTGCACCTCCTTCCCTTTCCTCTTCTCAGAATAACTAGACAACCAAAAGTTTAGACAAATGCCATTTCAGGAAGTTTTTTTCCTCCTGACCCTCCCATACTTTACTGGCTTGGGTAAAATTACAAGGAGAAACCAGTTCCTTTGAGGCAGGGAGACAAGCAGAGAATGACTGAGCTAGACGCAGCTCACACTGTGACGTTGGCGTTGTAGCCAGGTCCAACCCTAAGTCTTGACTGCATGCCTATCAGAATCCACACTATCAAGGCGGTGATGTGGCAGAGTCCTCTTAGCCAGTATCTCATGGGAAGTGCTAAAAGCCTGTGAAAATTCATGTTTGTAATTGCACACATCTATGACTATATTAATCACTCATATGTTTTCTTTTTGGCAAAGAGTGGAAAAAGTCAGGACCCGTGGGGAAAATTCAACCCTGACACTCAATCTGAGGAAATCAATTTCATTGGTAATGTAGAGGCCATGTACACATGACATAAACGAAGCAGGCTTGGTTTCTCCATTACAGTTTAGGAATTAAAAATGGAATGCAGTAAATTATAACATTTGAGTGAAATCTTGTTGCTTTTTTGTTGTTGTTGTTGGTGAGGAAGATTGGCCCTGAGTTAGCATCTGTTGCCAATCTTCCTCTTTTTGCTTGAGGAAGATTGTCACTGAGCTAACATCTATGCTAATCTTCCTCTATTTTGTATGTGGGACACCATCTGAGCATGGCTTAATGAGTCGTGTGTAGGTCCATGCCAGGCTACAAACCCACAAACACTGGGCCACCAAAGTGGAGCGTGCAAACTTAACCACTATACACTGGGCTTGTTGCTTTTTTGATGGTTAACTAAAATTGGGTGCTGAAAGAGTTCTTGATATCTAAGGGTATATTTGTAACCACCAAGAAGAAACATATTCTGTATGAGTATTGCATCCAGTTTTCAGAGAAACAAAATCAATAGGATGTGTACATATATGAAAAGAGACTTATTATAAGGAATTGGCTGATGTGATCATGGAGTCTGGCAAGTGCAAAATCTTCAGGGGAAGCCAGTAGGCTGGAGACCCAGGAGAGCCAAGAATGCAGTTATAGTCCAAAAGATGGCAGGCTGGAGACTCAGGGGAACTGGAATTTCATTTCAGGTCTGAAGGCAGTCTCCTGTAGAACCAGGAGGAGCTGGTTGCAGATGGAGTCTGAAGGCCATCTGCGGGAAAGGCCGATATTTTTGTTCTATTCCGGACTTCAACTGATGGAAAGGCCCACCCACATTATAGAGGGTAATCTGCTTTACTCATAATCCAACAATTTAAATGTCAATCTTATCCAAAAACAGCCAGAATAACGTTTGACCAAATATCTGAGGATCTTGTGCCCAGGCAAGTTGACACACTACATTAATCACCATAGGTATTAAATATATATATATGTGTATATATATATGTATACACACATATATAAATACATCCTTATATTATATACCACATTATATATATAAAATATAGGTGTATATATAATATTTTATATATATGTGTGTATACATATATATATATATATATATATATATATAATGTTCCACAAAGCCTAAGATACTCTCTAACATTCTAGTATACACTGCAAACTAAAATTCCAGAAAAAAGTGCACGTGAGAGTGACTGGAACGCCCACTTTGTTACTGTCATTCCTGGATTGATTTTTTTATTGGATGAGATTTTTAAGTAGCCTTCAAATAAATGCATGACATTAACTCATCATTGAATGATGATCACATTTTAAATTAGTATTTTTTAAAAATAATTTTTCATGTATTAAAAATTAAAATACATTATATTGATTCATTGATACCTTCAAAAATGTAGGTGTTATCATAAATCTTTAGAACATGCTTTCTGATTAGTTTTCTAGTCATTAGTTTTCCTCATCATGTGAAGTCCCTTGATGATACTGCATTTTGCTTCAGCTTCTAAAACAATCATAACTATACTTTATCTACCTCGTATGTTCATTACCTCCTGTAAAATTGCAGAACTGTTGACAGTATGAAATCTAATTCGACACTGCTAAAAATATATCTGTGATCGCACAGTTGTCTTTAAGGCATTTATCTTAAATTACAGTTTGACATCACATTTACCAGATGACAAATGATGATTCTAATCCTCTTGGGCCTGATTCCATAGCGCTTTTCACATCAAAATTGGGAAAAGTTTAATCTGAATGCGGTCAGCAAAATAAAGAATAAAGTGTCATGTGATACCGTTTGAAAGAATAAATTTAAATAATAGTTAAATTATGAAAAATGTTTTAGTTGAACAAAGCATACAAGGTTGTCTTTGATACCTTGCGGATTAGATAATTTCTAAGAGTGTCTTTCCCGCAAATTTCTTTATACTGGTTATGACTGATTCTCTGTCCTATTAGAGCAAAATTGTAAACGGGCTGTTGCATATACAGAAAGCATAAGTCATCCATAGTAGGCTGGATGCCTATGGAGATGATTTCTTTTTGGAATGAAACTCTTAAGATGTAGATTAAAGTGACACCCTCTGCCCTCGTTTATTCCAGACGCTGCAAAGGCCGTCCTTAGCAATATCACACTTGGCAAAAGTGTTGTGAGGCCTCAAGGAGAATTTGGGAGGTTTGGGGGAAGATTATATAAAGATCAAAACCCAAAAGGAAAAGTAATCCAGGCTTCAAATGTCCAGATTTGGAGGAATCTGGAGTTTTTAGTTCTATTCTCAGTACCAGAAGCCCTTTGGGAGGATTGAGGAGACTTGAAAAAATTTATAGAAAGATCAAGTCCCAAGCAGAACAAGATTTTTATATCCAGGCTTCCAGATTTGGATGAATCTGGAGCTTTTTTTGTCTTATTTCCAGTTCCATCAAGCAAGTTACCCTTCATAGGAAGCCTTAAATCACACGTAGATAGGGACTTTCATCTAACCAGGCCTGCCTGGAAATTTCATCACAATTGGGAGATCTGCCACATTGTTTTCCAGGTGGCTTTGCTCCAAAAATTAAAATTGAAAAAGTAAATTAAAATAAATAAATAATGAGACATCTTACTTCTGATTTCGGAAATCAATGAGTTTTTTTTCCTGGCATTTGCAAGCTTCCGGAAATATCACATTTAATCAGCCACTATTCAGTAATTCCCATTACGGAGATTAGTAAAGAATACCATGTTTTAGGAAGCTGAATAAGTACATTGAAAAATAAAACTTTATTTCCACTTTTACGAAAAACTTATTCATTTATTCAAAGATGAGGGATATGTATACATCGGTCAGAGCTCATTGTTTCATGGTTTATACTCAGTATAGTATAACTTTATAAACATATAACTTAGAATAAATGGTTTATGTGTTCCATGTATTTCACTTCTTAAGAGAGTTACTTACTTTTTTTTAAGGTTACTGTTGATGTTTTTATTACTAATTTTCCTCCCACTGGCAGTTTTCTTTCTTTTTTTTTTCTGCTTTATCTCCCGAAACCCCCCCCGTACATAGTTGTATATCTTAGTTACAGGTCCTTCTAGTTGCGGGATGTGGGACACCGCCTCAACGTGGCCTGACGAGCGGTGTCATGTCCGCGCCCAGGATCCGAGCCCTGGGCCGCTGTAGCGGAGCGCACGAACTTAACCAGTCCGCCACAGAGCCGGCCCCATGGCAGTTTTCTTGAATGAAAATACAAAGAACAACTTACCATTGTTTTCCTCTGTAAGAGTTTACAATCAATGTTAAAAGCTATTAAAATATTTAATCTAATTATTCTTTTTCTTTTTTGCTCAAGAAAAATAACGAGCTGGATATATTAAATTCTTTTTTCCACTCTAAAGTGAGTTTTCATTTCCTACTGCCCACAGTGGTGTCTCCCTTTAACATAAGACCTATGAATTTAAAAATTATGTCTAGACGGGAGAAGGTCTTCGGAGACTAACAAGCAAACAAGATAGGATGCTCCCTGGCCCTTTAACTCAATGTCTGTCCTCATTGTCACTTCTAATTGCCTGTAAGGTGCAGACGTTTGTTGCACTGATACTTTGCCCTGACATCTGGCCCACATTTGTTTATTGACTTAATCTTAGCTAGAAGAGTCTGTGCATAGATATTTTGAATTTGAAAAGAATAACAATCAGGTATTTAGTGTGGTGGAAAATAGAATGACATGGGCTAGGAAGAGAAGATAGACATAAGGATCCACAAGTAAGAAAGGCTTTCTGAGGTCAAGAATCAAGTCATCCATCCATTAGAAATACATATATATTTTTAAACAGAATATAAATTGCCTTCAGTACACCCTTACAAAGCTATTGGTCTCTGCAAGGGTTTTTAACACGATTGATTTACATCTAGAGTCAAGTTGCTTTTGTATGCTTATTACACACAATGCCTTACTGCGAAGGAGGACGTATAGATGAAGAAATGAGAGAATAAAAGGACTTAACCTGGCATCTCAGACTGACAGAGAAGCCCTAGAAGTCTCCAGATGGCGGTAATAGAAGAGACTCTACATGAGCCCACAGCTGGGGAACAAAGAGAGGTGAGTCAGAAATGGCACTGAGGGACAGCCATGTAAGGACCCGTAGGGTTTCATGCAGGCTGGTTTTAGAGGAAGAAAGAAACTTGGAGGGAAAAATATACAGTTCCTCCATTAACGGATGCCATTTATAAGCTAATATGTATTTCTTATACTCCATTCCCAAAATTTCTTAAATCTATGTATCTATGTATCTATCTTTCCTTCTATCAACTATCTATTTTGGTTTTGCACCATTTTGAGAGTTCAGCAAATTCACTCATTTTAGCTGCTCTGTGAAAATAGTACTTCACTTTACATGACCTAAACATGTATTGGTTGACCAATTAATGTCCCCTGCATAATGTGCCCCAAGATTAAGTACACAGATCCATACTACCTTTGTAGGTTTCTTAATACAGCGTGAAATTTCTAAAAGATGAGTTACCTACTTGAAAATCAACTAGGCCACTATCCTACTGAAAACACACTTGCTTTTGCAAAATCTGTTACTTCTACATAAGCAAATTCAGTTAAAACGAAAACTGTCATTGCAAAATTCTTTGCCTCATGTTACCTACCTTCCTATAAATATATAGAGGGATGAGAAATATTTCTAATTAAGAACTATTCAGAAATAGCAGAAAGACTTTCTGAGGTTTTCAAAATTATCTATACCAAGAAATGATTTTATAAAATTAATCTATGAGTATAGAATAAGCAGCAATTATGTGTGTTTCACTACGTTGAACTACATTCAATAATACCTGGGAAATGTACAGCATGACCTCCAAGAGTCTAATATTTTACATTTTCTTTAGTTTTAAACCATTTGACTATGATGCACCTTAATGTAGTTTTCTTCATTTTTCTTCTACTTGGGATTTGTTGAGCTTGTTATATTTTTAAATTTATAGTTGTCATCAAATTTTGACATTTCTTAAAATATTATTTCTTTAAATATTTTTTCTGCTTCTCCATCCTTTCAGAACCCCGAGATACCCCACAGCGCACTGATGCTCTATTCATTTTTTTCTCTTTGTGTTTCACTTTAAATGATTTCTATTTCTGTCTTCAAGTTCACTCATCTTCTACAATGTCTAAGTTGACATTAATCACATCTTATGTATTTTTTGATCTCTGGAAGTTCATTTTGAATCTCTTTTCTTTCTTCCATATCTCTACTTATCATGCCCAATCTCTCCTCTAGCTTCTTGAATATATGGAATACAATAGTAATAACTGTTTTAACGTCCTTGTCTACTAATGCTATTACCTGTGTTATTTCTTGGCCTGTGTTGGTTGTTTTCTTCCTCCTCATTATGGGTTACATTTTCCTGCTAATTTCCATGCCTAGCAATATTGGATTGGATAGCAGACCTTGTGAATTTTATCTTGCTGCATCTGGATATTTGCATATTCCTATAAATATTCCAAGTTTTATTTTATGACTCAGTTAAGTTCTTGGAAATATTTGGATCATTTTGCATCTTGCTTTAAAGCTTTGTTAGGTGGGACAAGAGCAGCATTTAGTCTAGAACTAATTCTGCTCCACTACAAAGGTGAATATTCGTGAGGGGTCTATCCCACACCCCATGAATTATGAGATTTTCCTCTCTGGCTGGTGGGAACAGGCTCTGCTTCCAGCCCTATGTGAGCTTCAATTATTGTTCCCTTTATTCATTTACAGTAGTTCTCCAGCCTCAGGTAGTTTCATCAACATAGGCCCAAATCAGCACCCACTGAAGAGTCCAGAGAGATCCTTTTCAGAACCCTGATGCTCCTCTTCTATGCAGCTCTCTCGTCTCCAACACTCGTTCCTGAGAATTCTAACCATCTCAGCCTCTCAAGACTCTCAGCTCTGTCTCTTCAACCCTGGGAGGCAGAGGAGCTCCTCCTTCACCTGCGCTGCAGCCTGGAAACACTCCCTAGGCAGTAATGGGGCAATCATAGGTCTCTCCTCATTTGTTTAGAATCTCTCAGGGATCGCTGTACTTTATTGACTCCCATCCACTGTCTTGAAAAATCCCTATTCCATATGTTTTCTCTGGTTTTGTGGTTGTTTCAGATGGGAGGGTCAATTTGCTCCCCACTGCTCTATCTTGGCCAGAAGTAGAAGCCTCTCCACGAACTTAGACTCTAGTTGTGGATGATTTTGCAAAGACTAATTAACGAAAAGATACAAAATAGTGCATCAGCAAGTGTTAAACCCTGTGCATGACTCTTAGTGCCTCTGGGAAGTTAAGTTTAGAGGAAAAATTTAAGTTAAGGAAAAATTTAAGTTCAAGTAATAACTACGTGAAGCTCATTGAATAGCTGATAGAGTATGTTTTATATTTCTAATAAGGAACAAGTAGGAGGATTGGAGAAAAATTGTAACTGAGTTGTTCTGGTAGAGATAAGAGATGAGTAATGTTAGCAAACAAATTTATCTGGAATTGAAATCTATACCATCTGCTCTTCACATTTTAAAGACAAAGATACAGAACTATATTGTATTCATCTATTCATTTGTTCTTTGATTCAATCAATTGTTTATTGAATTTTTACCATACATGCCATAGGCTACACACTGGGGAATTATTAAGTGCCTAATGATGAATAAGGCATGCTTTTTAGCCTAACTAATGGAAGAGAAAAATGTATACACAAATATTTATAAAAAAATAGTATAACAGAAGTGCCAAGTGGTATGGAACCAAGATATATACAGAAAAGAGCCACTTATTCCTTCTGCAGGTGGGGGTGGTGAAGCAGGATAATTTTCAGAGGCAAGGTGATACTTCAGCTGCATCTTGAAAAATATTTGAAAACTTGCCAGGGAGAATACTGTGAGGAATAGAAAGCTAATTCCAAACATAAAAACAAAATCGACTCAAAATTTGTGGGAACTAGTGCAAAATGAAAATGCAGTCCCCTTGCTAAAATTTGTTAAGGATTTCAAGGTCGAGGTGGCAGAGCATTAAGCCAAGTGTGGGCCCTTTTGAGTGCATGACTCTGTGTGACTGCACAGAGCACACGCCCATTAAGCTGGCCCTGATGTTTATGTCTAGAGGATAGACTGGATCGTGATGGTAAGGTCATATATATATATATATATATATATATATATATATATATATATATATATAACGCGTGAAGGGGTAGGATGGTTTGACTGAGTCCATGCCAGAGAAAAGGGAAACTGACTGAAAACTCTTAAAATCTCTTTTCACAGAAAAACCTCTCAATTCATTGATCTTTTCTGTTGTTTTTCTAGCCTCTATTTCATTTCCTTCTGCCCTAACCTTTACTATTTCTTGCCTTCTGTTAAATGTGGGCTTTGGTCTTCTTTTTCTAGTCCCTTGAGTTGTAAAGTTAGGTTGTTTGTTTGAGATCTTCCTTTTTTTAAAACTACGATTATGTAGAAATAAACTATTTGACCGCTAATATAACGGCATCTCCAGTTGCGAATTATGAAATAAGCAATTCTATCCAGTAAGCTTTTGTGGCATATTATTTCAAAAGGTGGTCACAAAACAGTATCTTTCATTCCACGTGCCTTTTGCAATGACATCTGATCTCTCCTCTCATCCAGAAGTGCAGTCTTTTTCCCTTTCCCTTGAACCTGGGCTGGCTCTGTGATTAGGTTCGAACAATAAGATGTGGCAGAATTGATAATATACAGCTTCATTTAAGAGGACTTACAGATACTATTTTGGTTCTTAGAACACTGTCTCTTGGAACCGTGTCTAGAACCTTAAGGAAGACCGAGCTAACCATGTAGAGAAGCCACGTAGAAAAGAAGTGAGGTGTCAGATATGTAAATAAAACCTTCTTGGACGTCCCACCTCCGCTACCAGCTGAACGCAGACAAATGAGAAAACCAGCCCAAACCAGGCTGAACAGAAAAATCACTCACTTGGTCCCTGGCAGAATTCCAGACTCACAGACTTATGAGAAACGATCAATTATTCTTGTTTTAAGCCAATCACTTTTGGGTTGATTAGTCACACAGCAATAGATAATTGAAACAGAAATTAAACCTAACCTGAGGTACGAAACCCAAAGTATCATTACTTTTAAATGTCACGTTTTCTTTAAAATGCAATAGATTTTAAAATGTTATTAATTATTTGAAACTGCCATCAATTACTAAGAGGAATGATGACAGTTACCTGCTTTTGCTGTTTGTTGTTCTTTTTATATCAGCCTGGAAAGAGTTAATTTTTCAGAAAACACACAAAATATAAGTAGTATTGGTAAACATCTTGATTAAACCATATTTAACATTTTAATTTAATAATGTGAACATAAACTGAGGAATAACAGCAATGAAATTAGAATTGGGTGCATACATGAGATTGTTGACTGTTAAGTATAACGAGGCAGCCCATACGTCAATGTTCCACAGAAGTCAGTTGTGTGTACATCACTGACAAATGTAATCTTTGTTCACCCAAATACAATGAACGTGGCTTGGAACTGACAGAACAGTCTCTCATACATCACTGATTACGATCTGTAATCTGACAGATTTTACATCACTGTCAACTAAAACATCATCATTTTAAAAGGCATATCAACTAGTTCAACATTAGGGACATTTGTGAAATGTGCAAAAATCTATCTATGGTGCCACCTTAAACACTTTTCAGTGTTTTCCTTCTTTCATTGATACCCGCTATGGCATACATATCCATGGGATCTAATACCACCTGAGTCTTCCTGTTCTAGATTAACATGGAGTAGATAAACATCCCATTCTTCCTGCTAAGTACAGCACAAATCCTTGATGTCCTAAATAAAACAAGCATAAGAAGACTCTGAAAACTGGAGAGGAGGCAGACAGGCTAGGGACATTGAGATCTGAGAAACAGCATGGCAATGAATTTCCTGCATTTCTTTTTACCTTGCACATCCTAGACTGGGTGCTGGGAAAGCCTCAGTACAGAAACACCAATGGACAAAGGAAAAAAACATGTCCTCCAAAGCCAGCTTTCTGTAGCCAAAGGACTAGGAAAGAGGCAGCCTAGCAAGACAGAAAACGTTTGTACACTAAACACCTGCTCTAGCAAAACACCATGGAAAAAAATCCACCTCCACCCCCATCAGCAAAAGCCAAGTTGGAAGCCTATATTCCAGCTCACACCAGGCTCTTACCAGGCATGTCTCCAGCCTCTCCCCACTCCGCGGTAGAGTGGTGTCGGAGAAGAGTGGGGATCCCGGACTTCCAGCCCCACCCAAAGGTGATGAGGTACCAGGACGGTGTCAGCTGAGGCTTAGTGGCGAGCCTAAAATCTCACGTCCACCAAGCAATAACAAAGTAGCCCTCCCCACCACAGGGTGCCAAAGGAGGCTGAATGAGAAACCCGGACTTTCACCCCAAGCTGGTTGTAACAAGGCAGTATGACGTCAGAGAACAACTGCTAAAACAGAAAATTTAAGGAATGTTCAGAGTCTCATAACATAACGCCACAACATGTCTAGGATAATATCAAAATCATTCGTTATGCGAAGAACAAGGGAAATCTCAACTTAAACAATATAATTGACAAATGCCAACACTGAGATGATACAGAAGTTGGAATTGTGTGATAAGGATTTTAAAGTAACTATCATAAAAATAATTCAACAGGGGCCGTCCCGTGGCACGGCGGTTAAGTGTGCACCTTCCACTTCCACGGCCTGGGGTTCACCTGTTCGGATCCCGGGTGCAGACATGGCGCTGCTTGGCAAGCCATGTTGTGATAGGCATCGCACATATAAAGCAGAGGAAGATGGGCAAGGATGTTAGCTCAGGGCCAGTCTTCCTCAGCAAAAAGAGGAGGATCAGCAGCAGTTATCTCAGGGCTAATCTTCCTCAAAAAAAATAAAAGTAATAATAACAATAATTCAACAAGAAATTAGGAACATTCTTGAAACAAAAGAATACAAAATCTCAGCAAAGACACAGAAGATCTCAAAACCAAACAGAAGTTTTAGAACCAAAAAATTCCCATAAGCAAAATTAAAAACTCAGAGGATGGACTCAGCAGGACTGAGTAAAGAATCAGCGAATTAGAACACAGAGCAATATAAATGACCCAACCTGAACAAGAGAGAAAATAGATAGGAAAAAAAAAAAAAAAGAACAGAATTCCAAGGACCTGAGACTATAACAAAAGATCTACCATTCATGTCATCAGAGTCCCAGGAAACGAGATGAAAGAGGGTAGATCTGAAAGATTATTCAAAAGAATAATGGCTGAAAATGACTTAAAGGTATTTAAGACTTCTACGTCCAGTAGACTGCCTTAAGTTACTATGTTCGGTGCTGGTGCATATTGGTAGTTTTGACTATAAAGGAGCAGCGTGAGGGAAATGTTTGTCGGACAGAATAGTTCTGTATCTGAATTGCAGTGGTGGTTACATGAATCTGCACACGTGATGATATTATGCACACATTGTACCAATGTCAATTTACTGTCCTGTAGTTTTGTAAGATATAACCATTCCGGGAAACGAGTTGAAGGGTACATGGGACCTCTTTGTACTATCTTTGCAACTTTCTGTGGATCTATTATTATTTGAAAATAAACAGCTATACTCCCTGTCCCTCTCTTGAGATTGTAGTAGAGTATAGGGGAAAGAATTTTGAGCTGGAAGTCAGGAGACCCAGATGCAGTTGCCACTTTGTGGGATGTCATCTTGGAAAAGTGTCGTGACTTTTCTGTGATTTCCTTAACTGCGAATAAATGGATAAGACTAGATTTCTGACACCTCTAATTTTATGATTTGATATTTTTGTCAAAGTTAACAGTCATACTGTATGATTTCACTATGATCACTAAGTACGTGTAGGTAGCATCACGAATGTGTCCTTACTTAGTCATTACTATTTCAAGATTCTTCACAGGAACCTTGTGCATTAAGTTAAGGATATATTGGGAGCTTCCTGTCCACAACGTTATTTAGACTCTGAGAAACTCTGTAATTATCATTCAATTTTGGAAGACAAGGCTGTTAAAAAAAAAAAGGCAACAAATCTATAGCCCCATCTTCTTAGATGTGTGTATCATCATGTAAATTAAACTCTGAGAATTAAGGAAAGAAGCAAAGAATGCATGTGGAACTTGAAAGACAGAATTGGTTCTTTGATATGATTCCATTTAAATCCTCAGGATAACAAGCAAACTACACTGATATTCTTTTATCATAAAGAATCCATTTGGGGTTGTTTATTAACTCTAACAGTCTTCTGCTTGGCATTTGAAACTATTAAAATAAACATGCCTGTGATTATTGCAATTTGAAATATTACTTTGTCAAACTGTTAAATCTGAATTTATAGCACAGGTGTTAATGAGGCATGAAAACTTTTCCAACCTGATTTGCAGTTGCAAGGCTTTCATATTTTATGGCAGTGCAATTTTTTTTTTAAGTTTATATAACGCCAAAGAAAAGAACACAGCCTTTGCCAGTACATACTCTGTATTAGATCATCTGATTAACAACAATTCAGGGGACAATTTGAAAATAGCAAATTGGTTCTAAAATAAATAGAGCACCATAAAGAAAACTAAAGTCTTGTGGTCTTTAGAAGGACCGTTCATAATTTGGGAGAAACGAATGCATTTGCTAATATTCAACTTCAGAAATGCACATCCTGTTGCCTAATATAAATAAAGTAGAGTCAGCCCTTGGGACAATAAAATGTCTTTTCTTCTTCACTGAAGCTACATTCTTGGCATGATTGTGCTGTGGCATGTACTCTCAATTAAGCAATAAAAGTTAAGCCCACAGCAGCATTTAACATCATGTTAATACATTTGTCCTCAAATTTTAGATCCAGCATAAATCTAACAAAGGCATATTATTTAAAATGTGACTCGAATAACATAACAAGACCTATTTTCTTCGGCAAGTTGGCAAGGACATTTATAAAATATTGTTTTTATCTCTTTAAAATAGATGACCTTCAAAGCTAAATTAAAAATAAAATAAAAATGTGATCTTTATATACATTGAAACTATAGTTAACACAAATTATTACTTTATGAATAATTGAAAAAATTGTGTCTAGAATTAATATGCTGTCTACAGAGCTGGACTTGGGTACAATTTTGTAAGCAGTCTCCTATCATAGTCAGAGTCTCTTTGGCTTTTCTAAGGTGTAAAACAATAAAGCAATGAGATGTTCTGTTGAGCTAGGGCAAGACTCACAGGTGACTGAACTGTATATTTCAACTCGATTTCTCTGCAGCCATCGAAATAAGAAGCTTCAAAAGTTGCTCAAGTGTTCTGTGTAAGACTAAATATTCCGAGTTGAAAATAAACCTGCACGTGATAAATCCCACCTGAGAGCCGCCTTCACCAGCTTCTCATTCACTCTTTCAACGTCTCACAAGTTGTGTTTCATTTTTTCCCCTAGAAGCAATTGGCCTTTTTCTTAGCTCAGTGACCACTGAGGCAAAGAATAATACGGATTTGTTTTTAAGAATAAATGTTCACTGATGTGAATCTGACACCATGGTGCTCTCAAGAAAGCGCCAGTGTACTGGCAAATATAATTTATTTTTTCTTTTTTTCTGCCACACCCTCAGCCTTGTGCATTGAAGGAAAGAGTTTCTAGATTGCAGTTTATACAGGAGATATCTCTAGATAATTTGGAACTGAGTGAAACATTAAAATGTTCACAGCCACCATCCTCTGAATTGGTTTAGTCCCTGATAACTTAGCAACTGCTACCAAGATTGTTTTCCAGCTTTCAACTGGCTTACTTCATACAGTGTCGTAATTACCATGACAATTATTAAACCATAATATTTTTATTTAAACAGAGACACTTTACATTCAAGTATCCTCATGATTTCAAGTTGAATTCTTTGGGGCAATCTTGCCTTTAGTCATCTTTCTCAATTTACAGGCAAGACCAATAAATTTAGTAAGAAAGATGTGTGATTCTTTTCTGCTCTGGAATTAAAGTGATTCTTATTTTCCACAATGTACCATTCAGAAAGAAGCAACTTAGTGACTTTACCAAGATTTATCCCATTACCTGAACGAAAGTTTAGAGAATATATCTTCTAAAGTTTCCCGGTAATAAATTTCCTACACAAGACATTATAATTCTATTTTAAGAGAAAAGCAGCAACAGATATTTGTTACAACTTCAAGTTAACCTCTCATTTACAAAAACTCCTAGTATCATTCCTGTGGTAAAGTGGGCTTTTAGTAAATGTCATTTCCACTACTAATTCATTCTTCCTTCTCTCCTCCCTTCTCCTCTTTCCTCTATTACATGCTATCTTTATTCAACCTAGATTTCAGAAATACTGCTAAAATGAAAGTAGAATATTCAAAAATTGCCTAGACGATGTGAACATGCAGATAACAACAAGAAAAGAAACTATAAAGAGATAAATGCGTACACATACATGTATACACACACCTTCTCTTCAGTTATTCAATTCTTTAATGGGAAAAAGATTTCTTGTCTTGAACAACCAGAAGAATTCTCCTCATCCTACCCCTCAGGCTGCCAGTGATCTGGAAAACCTTTCTGGGAATTCTTTTGTTACCTCATATGAAATTGTTTACTATAGGTTTATATTATATAAGGTATTCTGTTTCAATAATTAAAGCGCTATCATGTCACAACATTTCTAGACATCAAAAGGAATTTTGGTCTCAATTACATTTCTCCTTGTCAAATTTACCCCATATACAATGAGTACTCAATATACGATTACTTGACTTGATTTTGCCCATTTATAGTTACAATCATTAAACATTAGGGATGATATTACAATATTCATTTCAATATTTATTACAAACATCTCAATTATACTTCTGCCACATGGAGAGGGAAAAGTTGAGCATGGCCTATGATCTATTTCTTTCCGAGGAGAAAAAACTTTGGTGATCCCAGTATAAGATCTGACCTTTTCTGGTATATATACTAATAGTTGCCTAAAGGAAATGCCTTATTTATGAAATGATTTTAGCAGACTGTCCCTGGTGTAGGATTGCTTATAGTAAACACATTTAGAATCTATGGATTTATGAGGCACAGGTCCTTGGAAAATGTCATATAACCCCTGAATGATCTGAGTGTAGAATGGAGATGTCTGATAACACTTCTCAGCATGTGATGTGACCAGAAATCTTCGCTGAGATGGCTCATCTATTACTCTGGTGCAGGAAATGTATCCGATGCGGGAAAGAAGGACCTGGGATCCATAGGGAATGTCCCAAATCACTTTGTTTCACCTGTGTCTGTGTATTGCTTGTATTCTTTAAATTATTAGTAAAGCTTAATACTAGGTATGTTTCTGATTCATGTCAGTCTGGTTCATTTTGACTGTGTGAAAAAAATGTGATAAATCCCAACTAATAAGACAGCACTCAGGATAGTGTTTCCTACTGAGAAAACGGGATATGGATTAATTGCCAACAAATTCAAATTCAGCAAACATTTACTGAACACCAACATGGTGGATGATACTAGGCATATTCACACGTACTATTGGTCTAATTCAGCATAATACTCCAAACAACTAGGAAATAGCTTTTATATTCTCAATTAACAAATGAGAAAATTAAGGCATAGAGAAGTTATATGGCTTATGAAAGGTCACAGCAATGACAGAACTAGTATGCCAACTATGTCTTTTGCCTCCAGGTCCAAATGTCTTGGTTTCTAAAAAGGGATTGGGAGTCTGACAAACCTGAATATAAAATATGGCTCTGCCACTTGCTAAATTTGAGGTTTTAGAAATGTTCTGAACAATGCTGCTTTCGTTTGTAAAATGGTGATATTACTAATCTCATTAACATTATGTACTAGTTGTTAGATGGATTAAATGAGTTAATATTAAAAAAGGTCAAATACTGAGGCTAGCAATAGTCATTACAGCTTTGTCCTCAGTTCTCTTTCTTCTCACCCTGAGTCTCAGAAGCAGACTTGAAATGTGCCAACAGGGAGGCCTCAGCACAGCCATATGAAGGGAAAGAGGGAGAGAGGGACAGAGGCAGGGCTTAAAACTTTTTTTCCTAAACAAGTTCCCATTTAACCCTACTAGGAAAAGGCGGTGGTAGAATATAATTATTTTTAGTCAAGTCAGCACCCTCAAAACCTGACCATGTTTCTATGTTAATGAAAACAAAGTATCAAAAGGACAAACTATGGATTATGAGTGTCTATTGGAAAATACTGTGAAATCGGGATGCAGGAGAGGGAGAATGCTGAGAGCTTACACTCACATCCTCAGCCCTCAAGCCCCAAGTCTAAGTGTTAGAATCCTGAAGGCTATTGGATCAGCAGGTCAGGATCGAAGGGAGATGGCTTGCTGGGCAGGGATAAGACAACCCCACAAAATAGCGAGTGGGGTAGGAGGGGACTAAAGAGAAATCATGTTGCTGGCTATTTCTATTGTGATAAGTTGCTCCTCCTCCCCATCAAGATGAACCACCCACTTGAACTGGGGGTGAGATGCCTTGAAGAGGTAACAATTCAACACAGAGAGCTTTTGGCCTATTGAGCTTTGTTATGAGGCAAAGAGGTGTGTAGGATCAAGATTTTGAAGAAGGTGTTTCACACACACACACCCCAAATGGGTTCTGAAGAATTCCCTTAGTTCCGTCTACCCCATTCACACCTATCTCACCACTAACACACATAAGAGGTAAAATTAAATACCTGCTCTTAGACGCATCATGATAAATTCTAAGTAAAGAAAATGGAAACATTCCAAAGGCTTTCAGAAACATGGAACAAAGTACAAAAATCACATGGACCTTAGAGGTCCTGGACTCAAGAAGATAAAGGATTAACTCATCCAAATTGTAAAGAGAGGGGGCTGGCCTGGTGGCCTAGCGGTTAAATTTGCATATTCCGCTTTGGCGGCCTGGGGTTTGCTGGTTTGTATTCCCGGTGCACTGCTTGTCAAGCCATGCTGTGGCAGGTGTCCCACACATAAAGTAGAGGAAGATGGGCAGGGATGTTAGCTCAGGGCCAGGTTTCCTCAACAAAAAGAGGAGGATTGGAGGCAGATGTTAGCTCAGGGCTAATCTTCCTCAAAAAATGAATAAATAAGTAAAATAAAATGTAAAGGGAAAAGAACTTCGTGGCCCACAATTTTATATACAGCTATCTCATCACTTAAAAGTAAGAGTCAAATCAATATATTCTTAGGCATCTAAGACTTCAAAAGTTTTGCAAAACAGATATACATACAAACAGTATTTGAAAATACCCTCAAAGAAAGTACTCTAGCAAGAGGAGAAACTATTTCAGAAGAACGATTAAGAAGGCAGAAGACATGAGGGATGTGCAAATATATTAAGGTGCTTATCATGTTTTGGGAGAGTATAATGTACAACAAAGATATGAAAACAACCTCTTTATGGGTTTTACCTTTTCCTTTGTTTCTTCCACAACTTTTCCTGGGAAGGAAGTGATAGGGTTAAAAACCAATACATAGCTGATAATTTCTGGCTTTTCTGTTTCCTTATCTACTGGCTGGAGATGAGGAAGCGAGGGATGGAGAGACAAGGCACAGAGATGAGAGGAGAGACACTGATAGAAGAGATCTATGGCTCCTTCTCAGGTACAGTCTTTGGAAAGTAGCAAAAACCTAGAGAGGACTAGGACATTGAAAAGCCAAGAGGATCTTCTTCAGTAGACCCTAGGGACCCAGCAAGACTGTAAAGAAAGATGCTTGCTGGTTTTAAGCAGATGGGCTTATCTTGTAGAAACTCACATCCAGTGGTATGGAAACCAGAGGATGAGCCCCAAGCCACACATGCAATCAACAGCAGAGAGAACTGCTATAAATGAAGGAGTGCTGTGGACAGGAAGGAAAGTGTATGAGTACCTGTAACTGAGGATCAAATAAGTTCATGGTCCTTTTACGCAACATCTGCTTAGAGAGATGACTTGATGACAACATGGATTTTCATAATCTGGCAATATGTAAGCCGTCTGAGACTCAGTCACAACTCCAAGAAAAACACTTCTTATGCCAACCCAGAAGAACAGGGCTTGAGATAGTTCCTAAGTAGATTTCTAGGTAACACTTCTTGCACAGCTATATTGTTGAACTGGAAGGCATACCCATTCCATAAGGTTATAGTTTTAATCTGAAATTTTCATATTAACATGGCTTAAATCAAGGTCTAAAACATTATTGAATGTATCTTATGACCACCTCTTTGTTCCCTACAAATTCTTCACTGTACGAGTAAGTGAAATACACCTGAATTTCTGGCTCTTATTTTAGAAGTCTACCACAGGTTGTCAATGCAACCTTCTGATTTACGTCCACTGGGAACTGGAATGAATTGTGTGACATTCCAAGTGTGCAAAGAACTGTCAGCTTAGGTATTTGATAATGAAGATGATGCCTCACCGAACTAGCATCTCCCTGTGTCAAATTCCAATATTGAGTTTTTCAGTTAACTGGACAGCAGTCGATATGAAATAATAATGACAAGAGAATCGGGAACGCAAATCTGCTTCTATGACTGTAAATGAGCCATGGGCTCTTCAGGATTGTTAATGTTTTGAGAGATTTGGGTAAAATACTAAAGAGTATTAAATAGCTTTAACTCTCTCATTATTACTAAACTTTAAAAAATTTGAAGTTGTGAAATGTTTACAGAGATATTGTGTGGGTTGAGAGCTAAGTAATTAATGCTCCCCACAGATTCCGATAAAAGATGAAGATACACACACAGACCGTAAAACCAGTGTGACTCTCAATCTTCACATCTTCTCTTCAAGTAAGAAACATACCCATCCACTTCATTAAATGTCAGCCTATATTGCTATTTCACAGTCATCATCTTAAGGGCTTTCATTACATCCTTTGGATTTTAAATTGAACGTCAATCGAATTTGAGTAAGAGAGAAATAAAAGATCAAGAGTTTCTTGTGAGAAAAGGTAAGTTTCAGCATCTATATACTTTATTAAATGTTAGGTTTAGTAAGTTTTAGCTGACTACATTTTAAAATGAAAAAGTAGTCATCTTTATATTTACTTTTACTCCACTAAGCCTCTTATGACTAAGGTGCATGTTTTCAAAAATCAAACAGTGAGGCAACTGGTAGGGCAAATTCTAAAATATCTGTGTTAATAACAGGACAGAGTATTTGAACGTGAGATTATCCCATAAACCCAGAACATATGCGTGGTTTGCATGCAATACAAGGAAAGATGACCTATTAAATAACCCCTCCAAAGCAAGTAACCAAGTTGGAAGCTACGTGACTTAGACGATAGTCATACTGCTCCCAGATAAATGGACATTAGGAAGAAATTCTACTTTGTGGTGAGTTGTAGAGGTGCAAACTCTGAATCTGAAGAAGTGGATGTTACTGGTGGATGCCGATGGAATTGTGTATGGAAATATGGGGTGTTTTAATGCGATGAGATCTAGACTGGACATGTGATTTTCAATCCATGTACTTGGAAGTAACAATTGAAGGTAAGGAAGTAGATGTGATCTTTGAGGGAGAGAAAACAAAACAAAACCAAAACAAGTCAAACAAGTTTCTTGATGAAATCTATTTTTAAGGGAAGGACAAAAGCCTGATATTGGCTCTAAATTGATATGAGAACTAGAGAAAATATTTCTTATTTTTACATCAAGGAAATCAGTGATCCCTATATCAATGGGTAATCCACTAAACATTTTAGCAAGCATAATATATTAGAGAAAAGGTGACAATTTTGGTAAAATAATTTTCATGACAATTTGGAAATTGAATAGAAAGTTTTGGAAACATTATCCTAAGCACAGAAAATATAAGGCAGGCATAAATATTCCCTGCTCGGAGCAGAAATGTGCTCCCTAGTAAAAATGATGTATCAGTGGTGGATACTCCCACCATCAATGTTGGTACTGTATTACTTTTAATAAATGATCCAAAAAATGATATAATGAAAGACCAAAGATTATAGATTATCTTATGTTGTTTTTGAAATGCAATGTCAAGCTAACATGAATAAAGTAGAGAAACAACTTGAAAGGGTATGTGAATAGACTGAAGAATAGGAAAGATTTCAGAGGAATAAAAAACTATGCTCCAGATGATAGGCTATGGTCAACAAATTTCTGCCCAAGAAAGAGAATCAAGACGCAAAATGAATTCCTATTCTTCCAGGGTTCTCTAGTGTCCGCTGTAAATTTTTAGAGATATCAACAAAAGCTCAATAGAAAAATGCATCTTCTTCATAAAACACATCTTAAAATATTTGTAAAAAAGGGTTTCATACTTCAGTTATGAATAAGAGAACTCAGGAAAATCCAGAAAAGAACAACTCAATTAATCAAAGCCTATAAAAGGGACTATTGCTATTATTATGGTTGTTGCTATTTTAAGGAGAATAACCTACACCGTCCGAAAAGGTGAAGGATGAGGTAAGATACAATTAACAGCACCAGTAATAAAGGACATGCAAATAAGACCACAAATTTTCAGTTCATTATGAATATGTATCCAAAAACTCTGAAGGTAATATTCGGACAAATAAAAGAAGGTGCTTCACTCTTTTATCGAGTGGACAGTAACCCTTCAATGTGCTTGATCCTATACAGTTAAAGAGGACAATAATATGCCACGTGAAGAAGCACTTAAAAACCAGTGTTTCACAAACTGTGCTCCACAGAACACCACATCAAAGGGGTATGAATGGATTCTGCAAGAAAAACACAGGGTTCTTTAGTCAAATAAGTTCGGGATATAAGAAAGGAACCGTTTAAGAGTTCCCTTTACTATAGGGCTTCTAAGAGCTTTCAGTATAGATATGCATACATAATTGCATATTCACATACATAATTATATGGTCAGTATAGGCTAGATTATATCTTGATAACAACCTCTGAATTTCTAATGGCTTAACACAATAAATGTTTATTTATCGTTCACACTATATGCCCATCACAGGATAGCAATGACGCTCTGATCCACAAAGACCCATGGCTGGATGGAGGTACTGCCATCTTGTACCACCATCTGTAACACGGGGCTTCCTTCATTACCATGGTAAGAAAAGGGAAACAAGTCAACAAACAAACAACAAGAAAAACAAAAACCCACAGAGATTGAAGACTTGCTCACAAGTTTTCCCAATGTTTTATCCTAAAATTCACTTCACTCTGCTCACATTTTATTGGTCATAACTGGTCACATATTTCAGTACCCAATAAGACTGGAAAGTATATAGAAACAGAATTATGTTTAGTGAACATTAATATCTTTTCCCCAGTATCCAAGAGGAAATTTTATTTTATTTATTGTTTTTAATATGTGATTATTTTTCTTTTTTGCTGAGGAAGATTCTCCCTGAGCTAACGTCTTTGTGGATCTTCCTCTATTTTGTATGTGGGTAACCAACACAACATGGCCAACAATGAGTGGTGTAGGTCCCTGCCCAGGAACCAAACCTGGGCCACCAAAGCAGAGCACACCAAACTTAACCACTACGCCATGGGACCAGCCCCCAAGAGGGAATTTTAAAATGCAGCTTTTCTCAAACTTATTGGAGTGTAGAACTATTATTATTATTTTTTAGTGTGGCATTTTATAGAATTAAGTGTCAATGAAACACAATTGGGGAAATACCAATTTAAATAAGCTTTTGCTTGATAAGAAGGAATTTAAGCAATATGCTTATAATTCAATCATAATATTTTGATATAAATACACTGAAGAATGGTAAACAGAGGCCAAAATTATCTCTAGGCATCTCAAAGATGAAATACTGGGCACCATGAAATATAGCTTTGATCCAATTATTATGCGTTTATTATTTTAGTCTGTGTTAGCATACAACCCACAAATCCACACGTGAGCTATTCCTATACCTTTGAAGGTGTAGTCTTACTGTTTGGAAGTACACTAAGAACAGATTCTTTTCCTTCCAATATTCCTACAATGTTACTGTTAGCAATGTCAGCCTTTGGTATCACTTGTCAACAGGGACGTCAGCTTAGCCCTTCGTCTGTCTTACAATCTCCATTCTTTAATATCACTGAATAATGTGTATATATTTAATGTTCCATAGAGCTCATATACCAAGCACTTCATACTGTACAGTTTAGGAAATTCCATAAACTATTTTATAGTACAGACTTCAAAATCAAAGTTAGATTCTGAAAAATATCTATTAAATTTTAGAAGTTTCTATTCTCAGTACACAAATAATCTTCTCTGTAGTTTATGTTTCCTCTAAAATGGTTGCTTATTTTAGGATCCTTGTAAATATTTATCATTTTTCTTTTTGTCATTTACTGGATTTTAATAAGTATGCTCTTACGTTAAATTGGAATAACTTTCTTTTAATCTGTTCATTCTGATGATTTATGTGCTTATTTTTAAAAATAAAATATTTTTCTTGTCTTATATTAAATCTGGAATATATATCAATGCAAAACTTTTCATAATAGATGTGCTGTTTTCCAAATATACCATGTGAAGAATCATAAATCCACACCTTTATCATCACCAGCGCAACAGATAGTCTCATCTTACAATTATTCACAATTAACTTTATTTATACTCTAATTCTGTACACAAACGTGCCTAATGATATCAACAGCATAAAAGCATATCTATTTTGCAGACATTGTTTGATAATTAAACTAACAAGAATTGAATATTTGCAAAAACAGAATAAAGAATTTTTACCACTTTCTCATTACAAACATAAAACTTCTAAAGTATTATTCTGATTTAGACCTATTGTTCATTCTATCCAAGAGTATTTCTGAGAGAGATACACGACACTAGTTACAGGAGATTATCACTATCTTCCAATCTATAAATTCAGAATATTATAGAGATCCCCTAAGCTGTCATAGTTTCTCTGAATAGCCCATCTGCAGTAGAGGAACATGTGTTCAATAACTGGATTGTTTGCAAAGAGGCAGTGTAGAGTGGTAATTTTAACAAGTTTAGGTTTGGGATTCAGCCAAATCTTGATATATTGTTTGCTAAATATATTATTTACTAGGTATTTACCTTGGGTTTGAGCAAACCAGCTTGCTACAGATAGGCTTCTCCTGTTACTGGCTTCTACTTCCTAGATCAACTCCTTTAAATATATGGTACTGATGCAGGGTCGGTGAGCTGAGGAGTCGAAAGAAAGATTTCTTGGACTCTCAAGGTCTGGCAGTAGTGCTCTTTTATTTAGAGAATAGTATGGAATAGCATGGGGACAGGGCCCATGGGCAGGCAGAGCTGGTGCCGGCATGCTGCTGCTCCTGCATGGGGACAGGACCCACGGGCAGCAGGAGCTGCTGCTGCCACTGCTGCTGCTGCTGCAAACATGGGTGGAGAGTAAGGCTAAATTTAATGCATAGGTATGTGAGTTATCTTTTTACAAGACAAAGGAAAGAATATGTAAAAAGAGTTGTTAAAATGGTATCAGTGCAGGTAGAGTCTGGTTATTGGGTGGTCCCATAACTTTTAGATAAGAATCAAACTGGATTAAGTAAATGGCAGAAGCCACCACTTAAATATTATCTTCAGCTAAAGACAAAGGACGATGTTGGGGGGGGGGGGGGGGTCAGTTACATGAGGTTGCCAGACAGTAAACAACTTAAGTTCTTGCCTTTGGCATTGATTAAGAGTTTCTAGAGATAAGGTCATCCCCCTTCTTCCTGGCACAGAGAGGGAGGTATCTTTACAGATGGAGATTTCCCTTACAAATGTAAATGTTTCCCAGCAAAGGGCAAGCAAACTCCACTCCTCAGAGTTGCTTTTGTTAAAAGTAACCAGCCCCCTTCTCATCTGCAGTTTTAAAAGTAACCAGCCTAAAATAATCCTCATCAATACCACATAGGACGCCCAGATCCTTTTGTGAAGAAAGGAAATGACTGTCTGCAACACACCTCCAAATAAAAACAGTGAATTAAAGAGGCTTGAAATACGTATTCATAAATAAGTGACTAACACACACGACATACACATGTTTATTCTTTCAGAAGCACTAAGTGCTTGTGTAATATATTATCTGAAATGCTGGCGTTATCAATCCCCCTTTATGTATAAGAAACTGAGGTTAAGAAGTTCAACTAGATATTTTCACAGTCAATAAATGACTGATGGAGGTGGAATTCGATGTCAAATCTAACTGAAGCCACATCATGTGCTCTGCAAAACCGTCACGAAGGCAAATTATTTTAACTAAACATCACAAGGAGCAGAACTAAAATGAAAACTAAGAAAACGTTGAGTATAGACTTTTTAGTGATTCTGGAAGCAGCTGGTACTACTAGCACATTACTACATATTTTCTTGCAGTGGTGGAGGAGGGTGTCAGAATAATAATTTATGAGAATTATTACTAAAAATGTTATATTCTTGGTATGACATGGGTTAAAGAATAAGTGCAATATAATGTTAATAACACTAAATTTTGTTAGAACATCTAAATTCCAGATTTTATATACTCTTCTCGTTAGCTATGTTGACCAAAGGCAAGTTAATCAATCCTTTGACCATGAGATTCTTCATCCTATAAAATAATGTCTCACTCCTTTATTCTGGAAATTCCTTAAAAGCAGAAACTTCATCGTACATACGTTTGACTTTCTGCCTCAAACATGGAGCCTTCAGGGCTCCTGAGTCGCACCACACCAGGAAGGCCGTTGACATCACAGTCTCTGTGGAAGGCACCCTTTGGCCGGGCGGTACTGAGCTGTGCCCAGTTACCCTGAGCACGTGGCACCTTCAGAGCTTCAGTAAATACTGCTGCAATCTACTGTGAACTGCCACCAGTTTTTCTAGGAGTTGAGTAAAATACAATAAATATTGAATTGCTAACTTGCTGCAAAATGACATGCTGATTACTATTTTATGATTTTTATTGCTCCTCTCCCTAATATTGTTTGAATACATTGATGAACTAGTTAAGAGGAAACCACAACATTGTGGCCCTATTGTTGTCAACATCATCTTCTATTATTTCTTGGTCTAAATGGAACTTGATTCAAGGTTTGTTTTAAATGTTCTTCACCATCCTCTCAGAAAATTGTGCTCATAACTTTTATGAAGCATATCTTGCAGTCAAACCCTGTTGCCCACCATGTTTTATTAAAAACTTAAGAGAATTGACATAAATTTTGAGATTTATGGAATTATAATAATCTAAATTATAATAAGCTAAAATATAATAAGCTAAGTAATTTTGATCCATTCTTGAAAGTTTCAGATTGGTGTAAAAATTAGCTCGTGAGCCTAGAGCATCTTCTGACATCACGCATTCATGATGGTGTAAAATCTGTGAAAGCACCGTTAAAGCTTTAGTCACATTAATAAATAAGAAAACTAATAAGACTGCCTCTTAGAAATTCTGTTGAATTCTCTGGCTTCTATTTTTATGTCACTTTATTGAGTAGAACCAATCCAGATGTAACCTCGCAGGGTAATTCTCTCATGAACAGCTCCTGCAGATTTAGATTAAAATGGTATCTGGCCATAAAAAAAAGCAGTTTAATGCTACAGTGAACACCATTCACTAATCCTCATGTATCATTTGTGAAATTCAGAGTCTGTTTGGCAAAAATAACTGCCCTCTGCCTTTAAATACTCTATGAAGATGGAGTCAGAAAACCATACCCAGAACGGGCATGGTCAAGACCATTATTTTCATTCCAGCAAACAAATGCAAAATAAACTTCTTCAAAAACGAAAGGAGGATTTTTAAAATGTGGAAGCTGTGGTTAAGTTTGCTGCTCCTATCTGTAAGACTGGGCTACTTCTAAAACGATCACATTTTTGTGCATACATTCAACATATCTTGACTGAGTTCTTTGAGCACCAAGCACCGTGTGGCAGGAGATGCGAGGCTCTGCCCTAGAGGTTTTCACAGTTGTCACCCTCTACAATGCCGTGGGTAGAGGGGCCACCTGCATGGGGAAGCACTTCACAACCATTTTAACTCATGTCTTCTCACTTGCTTTTTCACTCCATTTTCTGCACTCCTCCACCAGGCAAAAAATGCATATTTTTGAGCTTCTGTTACGAAAGGAAGAAATACAGAGAATGCCTTTTTCAGTCTTCATTCCCAACCACACCCCAACCCCAGAATTTTTCCCACTGCAGGTTTTATTGTGTTTAAGGAGGTTTGTCTTCTCAACCTTTTCTACCTCTGTTCCCTGAGCATCTCCAGCTCAAGAGTCACTGAGGTGAAGTTCTGAATTATAAGGTGTGGGCCTGACCCACACATTAAGCTAAAACTGACCATCAGGTGGCTTTTCTGTTTTTCATCATGAATTTGCTTTCCTTCTGTGTATACAAAGGCCGCAGTGATCGCCTGTGGCAAATATGCTAAATCCAACTTGGCAGAGCACACTTGAATATTGAGATCATTGATCACCCCGGTTTCGGGACCTGCCAAATACCTGTAGTTACAACAAAAGCAATTCCAATAGAGCACTGATGTTTCGGTGATGGAAAACTCTTCTTAATATGGGAGGAAGGAAAATTCAGGCATTCCAAATACAATTGTTTTGGGCTTTAGTTGATTTTTGCTTTCATTAGCTCCGGTCTCTGTGGAGAGGCGGCCTAGGCCGTGGAATGATCCTGTTTTAATAAGTGCACCCACACCTCATCAGTGCTCCAAAGTCAACTGGCATGGCTAGGCTTAGATTCTATGAACCCAACATCAACAGTGTAAACTATGCTAAAGAGAATACAGATAATTAAATGTTTCCACTCACTGTTAATTTGGTTTTACTCTTCATATTTTAAAAATAAGGAGTAAACAAAATCTATCTAACAATGCAACTTGAGAACTAAATGGAACCTTTGTAGCTACTCAACCCTATTCTTTCATTTTACCAAAAGAGCAAAGAGTTGATTAGGGTGAGTTTGTGTAGAACTCTTATTTTCCTACTCAGACCAGCATTCCTTCCACTATAACAGACATCCTCAAAATTACTTGAAAGAGATTGATTTTTCCTTTTTTGGATCACCTAAGAACGTCCTATACAATTTTTGGTTCCCATAGCTTCTGCATTTACGGTGTTTTATAATGGGAGCTTATATTTAGATGAAGGTAAAGAATGGCAGAATTCTGAATGAACAACACACACAATTCAATTTATTTATTCTACTGAACTTACTGAGGCAAGAAAGAACAATAATGCCGTGAGCTCCGCAGTATGTAAAAATGGTGAACATGACTCAAGATGGCAATTCATAGCAAGATGTTCTCTGAAAAACTATAAAAGCTACTTTCTCTGTTTAATCATTATTTAACAGAAAACACCCCCATCTCTTGATCTTCTGACTTAAGTGTTTTTTTCCCCTGAATATGCCTTTTCTCTATATCAATGGCTAGGTGGAATCATGTGAGTATGACTTGTTCATGTGACTGTTAAGAATTAGTTTTTGTTCATAATAATTTCTGTATTTTAATTACTTTTTAATAGGGCTATTGAACAAGAAATCCTGTTCTTAATGATGCTTCAAGAGGACCACAAGGTGAAAAAGGGCTATCTATCTTGGCCACCTTTAATGACTGGGCATTTATGTCCTTCCTGTGCATGAGATAGCAAAGAGTGAGGTAAGGGAATGTTTGACGTAACAATAAGTACATTTCTCAGATCTTAGGAAAGCTATCTTTAAAGAATTTAGAGTCTTAGGGATATCATCCAATCACTAGAGCATAGAAACAAATTATTAGTCTATAGTGGTTAATGGCTCTGCGTGTAGACCTAAACTGTCTGGGTTTGAATCCTGGCTTGCCACTAACTAGCTGTGTAAGTTTGTTCCCGGTGCTAAACCTTTCCACAACTCATTAACTACCTGTGTGACTTTCATATAGCTATTAAACCCTATGATAACTCAGTTTCCACATTATGAAAGTTGACATAGTAATATAACCTACCTCATAGAATCATTATGAAAATTAAATTATTAATACACAGAAAACATAGAATTGTGCCTGGCAAATAGTATGCACTTAATAAATGCTAGTTATAATTATTATGGTAAGAAACAAGAAAATCATATCTTTTGAAGAATAGTTTAAGTGACTTTTACATACAAGGGAAGGCAGATCTGAGCAGAGTTACTCCAAAGAGCGGAGCTAAAACTAACAAATGGAGGTTTCAGGACCACAGACTTAAATGAGACCCAAAGAAAATACTCCTTAATAACTAGAACTATCAAAACATGAGCTCCCCATACACTGGTGATGCTTAAGAAGAGGATGAATTACTTTCAGAGATACTAGAAAGTATTTCCATCAATATTGCTACTAGATGAGCATAATGAATTTCTTTCCAATTCGAAGGGTCCATGAGGTTATAGAAGCAAAATGGAGGAAATCTTACTAGAAATCTTATTATGTGTTACCTGATTTGACATTTCTCTGATCACAGCCACTGTCAGACCTCACTTCTCTCAGGCTTATCCTACTCCCACCTGCTCCCCCCAGGTGTAAATATTTTTCTTAAAAAGTTTCAACCAGAACTAAACATAACACTATTATTCTACTCATACAGAAAAACAGAATAATTACAGAGATTCTGAATCTATAGTCTACAAAAATAGACGCAGGAGCCTACGACTTATTTTTAATATTTCAATGAGCCTAACAAAACAGTTACTATTTACCATAATGAAAATGAATGTATTAAATTGTTAAGTTCCTTTATTTGGATTGGAATTATGTTGATTGAATTATATTATCTCAGGTTCTTGATCATATGATGCTCTTAATGTTTTCATTATTTAAAACCAGGAAATGTGAGGCCCGCCCAGTGGCGTAGTGGTTCAGCATACTCTGCTTTGGTGGTCTGGGTTCCTGGATTTGGATCCCAGGCATGGACCAACACCACTCATCAAGCCAGGCTGTGGCAGCAACTCACATACAAAATAGAGGATGATGGGCACAGATGTTAGTTCAGGGCCACTCTTCCTCAAGCAAAAAGAGGAAGATTTGCAATAGGTGTTAGCTCAGGGCCAATCTTCCTTACCAAAAAAAGGAAAAAAAAAAAAGGAAAATTGATCATTGGTTTATACAAGCACTTTAGTATTTAGAAACTTTCAAAGAATGCAGTCCTTTGGTTAAAAATAATTACAGCAGGAAGAAAATCAAAGAGATTGGTAATGGTTCTACATGTCTATTAAAACAGTCAATTAAATGTTAGCTCTTTCAGGAGACAACATGTCTTGGAGTCAGAAGAACTGGGGGACATCCAGGCCATGCTGGTTAACTGTTTTGAGACACTGGGTAAATTATGTAACCTCACTGAATATCAGTTCCCACCTCCCTAAAATGAGGAGAAAGTCTGCATTTGCTCATTTATTGATTTGGTCACATCCTGCCTCCTTCTATGAGAAATTTGATACACAGCCTCAAACAAAAGACAGATCACATTACAAATGGGATATATTCAAAAACTGGTTTGCCTTAGGGAAGATTTTTATGCTGTCAAGATATTTTAGTCCCAGAAAAAATATTTTGAACAAAATTACAGATTTGCTAGTAATACATAGACAAAATTTCTGTGATTATCATTCGGCATGTGGATTGTTAGTAGCCTTCCCACATTCACTGGCATTTCTTAATATGGATTAGACTAGAAAACAATGAGAATACGAGGTTCACAAGGTCAGCTTCATATTTTATCATCAAAATCCATAATTGAAAGCAAAAAAAAAGTCCTTAGCAAGGTAAAGCAATCATGAATTATGCTAGTAATTTCTAGTTCTCCAGGTCCAGCAGTAGCAAACTCTGACCCTTAGGCAAAATCCTGGCCCAGGCTTGAATTTGTCAGGTCCAAGACCTAAGAATGGTTTCCATGTTTTTAATGATTGGAAACAGTCAAAAGTCGAGGAAAATTTTTGTGACACATGAAAACTATATGAAATTCAAATTTTAGCATCCATAAATAAAAATTTTTTGGAACACAGACCCCCTTATTTCTTCACATACTGTCTACAAAGGCAGTGTTGAGTAATTGCGACAGATTGTTTGGCCCCTAAAGCTTAAAATATATCACTCTCTGTCCTTTACCAAAAATGTTTGTCTCCTCATCTAGATGGCACAGAACTGAACGATTTCCACTGGTACGATCTTCCTGTTTATTTCCAAGTCATAAAATAAATACGACTGCAGAGTGAAAACTCACAAAGTATATTTAAAGATACATACATATAATCTTCTTAATCATCATGGAGGGTAAATTTGTGGTCTTTCTGAAAAACAATATTATCTGTCAGACATTTAATATATAGAAACACTTAACTAAAGTGTTAGTTTTTGTTTTTCTTCTATTTTGGGAATAAAATGATAAACTTTTACACAAATTGGTAAAATAACTACACAGTTATTGAGGTGTCACTGCAATACATTTTGGCTTAAAAGGCATTTAACTGACTGATGCTCTTAAAATTTTTTTAAATAATTTTTAAAAGTTTTAAGATATATATTTCTGTATGGATAGACATATATACATAAACATACATTTTATCCCCCTGCCTACACACAGAAACATACACATAAAAACACCCAGGTTAAAATAGTAACAGCTGGGGTCTGGTATCACAGCGCTAATGTTGGGATCCCTACTTGGCTCCTCTAGTGGGTGCCTGGGGAGTTACACTGCCCTTGCCTCAATTTCTTCATCCTTGAAATGTGGGAGATAATAATTATAATAATAAAAACCTATGTCATGGGGTTGATTTAGAGAATTAAATGTTATACATTGGGAGCATGTAGAGCAGAGAGTGGCACATAGTAAGATCCCCATGATGTTAGTCAACAGCTGTTCTCGGGGTTGTTGCTGGTGCTTTTCCTTTTCCCACCATTCAGGAGGGTCTACAGATATATGAAAGCACCTTCAAGGACATATCATCTGTCTTGGCAACCCAGGAATAAAAAGCACCCATTAACCTGAAAACTTACTCTGTAAAAAGAATCATTTATGTCATAGGGGTATGGATGAACTGGAAGGGACCAGAGCTGCAAAGATTTTCCCCTTTCTATCATCTTTAGCAATGCTGATTGCCTTGAAAATGTCTGTTGGTTCCTTATTCACCTTTATTGGAAGGGAGCTTTCATAAGAAGGAAGGAGAAAAGAACTGTGGGCATTTTTACTTCCTTATAGGGATTAGGGCAATAGGTAGGAAAGGCTTATCTTTTCTTAAAGAGAGATTTGGTTTATCATTCATCTAAAAATACAAATAGCACAGCAGTAGACAATCAAAAGAATAGGATCAGGAAAGGTTTAGAGAAGGATGAAGACATTCTAATAACCAAAGCCCAACAGAAGACAAAAATAACTGGAAAAGTAACATAGTTTGCTTCTGAAAATTTAAGAAAGAGGCAAAAAACGTATTTTGGGAGAAGAGATGGTTTTTTGTTGTTTTGTTTCATTTGTTCTCTTTGATTTGTTTAATCTTTTATCTAATGCTTGTGTGTATGCATGTAATGTTGCATCTATCACGTCTTCCCTCCTGGATTAGATTTTTTGCCAGTGATGAATAATAAAATCTAAGTAAGCTATAAATGTGTTGAGCTGTGAACCACTGATAATTATAAAGCTTGATTTGTAAAATTCTTTTTCAATATGCCTGAAATGTTGGCAGCAATTGTTTATAGACGATGTTATAATGACAGTGTAGGGTAGGACTAGTCTTGGAATGGTGGGTTTACTGTTCATATTGGTTCTTCACTACTTGAATCTCTTCCCAAAATGCTTCTCTGCTGTGATATAGATACCACCTATGCCGAAACAAATTAACACAGTAAGCTTGAGACTGCTATCCTGGCAAAGGACTTTTCTTGCAAAGTTGTACTTGGCTGGTGTCCAGGAACTTGAATGCTAGAGTTCCCTACACTAATGTAAACTTTTCCCTAAATGATAAGAGTAGTCCACTGGGCCCTTACTGTTTTTGCAAACTATATGGTTTATACTGAATACCTGCTTTCCTTTTGCGAGCCTGGTATGTACTAGATAGATGGTGCCTACTGGCCCACCCCAGGCTTCTAGTCTCAGGCCAGCTTCCCCAGTAGACCACGTTTCTCATGTGTTGTCGCACTTCATTGCTAGAGAAGTTAAGTGCCCTCTGTGTGACTCCAGTAGGAGCAGATTCTTGGAAGCTTACGCCTAGTTTTCTCTGGATTTCACCCCACTTGTCTTTTCTCTTTGCTGATTTTGCTTTGCACCCTTGGCCATAGTAAAATGCAGCCGTGAGCATGAGACTACATGCCGAGTCTTGGAGATCCTAGACCCACAACCCAACTGAACGTTGTTGAGAATCTGGTGCAGATGAATCCCGTGGAGTATAGTTATTTCATAACTTTAGATTAACTCTGAAATTGAATTTCTTAAATTTATCACCACAGATTGAGAGTACTTCATGAAAATTTCCCCAAGTCCTCCTTGAGGGAAGTATAAAAAGTACTAATATTCACTGAATATGTGATTCAGACATATTATGGTGATGTATTTAACAGCTGTGTGATAAGCTCAATCTAAGATTCATCTGAATTTAAAGCCTGTGCTCTTCCCATGATGCTGCACAAATTCTCCTGAAAACGGCAGAGATGAGCTGCCTTCTGTCCTCTTCTAAAAATGTTTGTTATAACTGTTCATGGATTTAAGTGCTGATGAGCATAACAAATACTTAGTGTGCAGAAATGTCATGCCCAGAAGAACTGTGCAGAGACATAAAGAAGCCAACCAGCACGACCTAGAGCATTTGGACAACGGGTTTTGGTCATTCCTCGTGTGTGTCACTGTCACTTGTTTTCCCCTTTGAAGGGCTGCAAATTGGCTGGTTGCTAAAAGACTAGAGCACAAATGGATTTGTGTCCTGGCTTTGTAAATGAGATGCTCAAAAATGGGAGAGTAGGGATTACTCACTTCTCTCTCCAGATCTTTCCCTTACACACTCAACTCTAAAACTTCTGGCATTTTCCTCCATGATTTTTAACCCCACTACTTTTTCCCATGGAGTTACTAATGAGAATGATAAAACCACTCATCATGAAATGCTTGAGGGCAAGGACTGTACTACTCCTTTTTCAGAAAAATAAATATAAGCAAAGCAGCTAAGGAAATAAGAAAAGAATCCACTCGCAGTTTCATCTCTGCTGTAATTATAATATGCACTAAATATTTAAAGCCTGCAGGGCTCACAATATTATTTCGTATTTGGCTGTTCTTCCTTCCCAAGAGAGAATAGAGAAAGAAATGAAAATGTGGACTGTAATAAGAAAAGTTGCCCGAGAGATAAGAGACTCAAAAGGAGAGGATATAAAATAATATGAGATTGGAAAGTACATGTTAAAAGCTTTTAACTATAAGTGTTAGCTAACCAACATTAGATGCATTTTGAAGGAAGCTAAAAAATAAGTCCAGTGGTGCAGCAACAGTATTTTTTTCATAGAACATACAAAGACAAAAAATTTATTATACGACTTTGCTTTATGTTTCATCCCTTTTATGATAAATTACATATAGTTCAGATAAGCCATGTTTAAAGAAATTGTTAAGATATGAATAAAGCAACTGTCTTTTGAATGGGCATAGAATAGCAAGCTTAAAAAAGAAAACATTCATACTAATGGATATTTTGTGTTTTATGCTGCAAGGCAATTTACTCTTATAAATTGTCTTGCCAAAAGCATATGGTGCAGAGATAAGCGTCAAATGGGAAAACAAAGCCTGGTCTTTCAGGTAACATAGGGAAGGATCTGTGTGGTATAGAAGGGCCAAAATAGCATAACAAACTACTCTATGTGGGTAGAAAATAAAGCCCAGACACCAGGCTGTGACTTAAGTATCTCCTTTTTCATCTATTTTTACACAAGAATGAAAAGATACATGTATAAAAGTGTTCATTGCAATATTATCTGTAACAATAAACATCATGTAAAATTTCCTCCATAAGGAAATGATACATTGATACCACTTCTATTGAAAAGAATGAAGTAGATCTCTGGGTGGTAATATGAAAAGATGGCAAAGTTATACTCCAGTGAAAGAAGCATCAATATAGAAAGGCCCAATGTGTCAAAAAACTATCTATCGATCGATCTATCTATCTATCTATCTCTATCTCTATCGGTCTATATAAATACAGATGTGAGTATATCGTTTGGAAATTTCAGAGGAGATACAAAAAAAATTTGATGATACACAGAATTGATGATTCTGTGGTGGGAGACTGGGTGTCTGGAGTAGGAAGGACTCACTCTACTTTGTCTTACATACACGTTTGAAATCTAAGGTTCTACATATACTTACTGTCTATATTTTAATAAATGTTGGTTTGACTTTTAATGCATTTAAGTGATTTTTACAGTATTTTGAAAAGTTCTGAAAATTGCTCATTATTTAAAAATTACAAATACGTAGATCATTGACTAATTAAATGACAAAATATTTACATGACTAATATTTAAATGACTTTTTAACATGATATTTCTGTCAAGGATGGATCTCATATATGATGGTGGTCCCATAAGATTAGTACCATATAGCCTAGGTGGGTAGTAGGCTATAGCATCTGGGTTTGTGCAAGTATGCTCTATGATGTTCGCACAACCACAAAATCACCTAATGATGCATTTCTTGGAACATATCCCTATTGTTAAGCAATACATGACTGTAATTAGATGATTATTTCCTGAATACTATACATTACCTACACTTTTCACCTCTTGTAAAATTCAATTTTAATTTGAAATTTTGTGTTTTCCACGAAATCTTTTGTCTGTGAGTACATTAATACTGTTCAAACTAACCATCATAACAGATCAACGGATTAGATGCTAGTTAAGTAAGAGCCATGGGATTTCTGTTTAAACTTTTCACGTCTAGTGGTATGCTTTCTTATTGCTTTACACCTATTTAATTATACTATTGATAGCCAACCTTTGCTATTGGGATAGCTTGTTCTCATTCTATGTCAACAATATTCTGTACACACTTGGGAAAGCAGAAATGTAGTCAATATCAAGATTTGTTGTTGGTGCTGTCGAGTCAGTTCCAACTCCTAGAGACCCCGTGTACAGCAAAGTAGAACCCTGCCCGGTCTTTCTGTGCCATCCTCTCCCCTTCCAAGATCAGGTAATGCCCGGCTGCTAATCACAATCTTTTCATGGCCAGTTTTTTTGGAAGTGGACGGCCAGGTCCTTCTTCCTAGTCTGTCTTATTCTGGAAGCTTCACTGAAATCTGTCCACCGTGGGTGACCCTGACAGTATTTGACATACCAGTGGCATGGCTTTCAGCATCACAGCAACCACCACAGTATGACAACTGACAGACAGGTAGTGTGGTTCCCTGACTAGGAAACAAACAGCAGTGAGAGTGCCAAATCTTACCCACTAGACCACCACAATATCAAGACAGATTCCATTATATGGTTTCATCAGTTTAGGAAGAGACATAACAAATGGCCAGTCTTATAGAATTTCTATAAAATCAAAATTCTTTTTCTCATTTTTACTCCTCTTGACATGATGGCTTTTTCTACTCCATAGCTGTGATTGCCCTTTCACTTTGAAGTCCATTTTTCCTTGATAAATCCTTCACATAAATACAGAAAATCTTTTCATAATACAAGTTGATATGTGTGTTGTCATAAATAGTCAGAAAACGACTAGCAGGGCTTCCCGAACATATCAATGCACAAGATTTTATAGCTTTTCTTCTTTTCTTCATTCATTGATCCCCAAAGATATCTGAAAGCCTACAAAGTTCTAGTAACATCATTTGACCAAAACTAAAACAATGAAGACCACTGATAGTTCCTACATTCATATTGCATCTTATGTAACAATGCAATTATTCTAACATTATAAATGAATTTCTCAGTTTATGAGCTACTGTAAAACGGACTAGCAGTTTTATGAGCTCCCTATCAACAGGAGCATTCAATGGGAAAAAGGGTAACCATCCATAAGAAGTGTTGCAGAGGGGACTTTTGTTTGGGGTGGGAGAATGGACAACTAAGGCCCATCCAACTGCGATAGTTTTCAGTTTGCAGGTATACTGCCATTCTTAGTTTTCTGTCTAAAAATTAATATTGCTAGAGAATTCCTATTAAAAATATTTTTCAGGGGCTGGCCCAGTTGCCGAGTGGTTGTCACACATCATAACTAGGAGGAGGTAACACCACCCACGACTTGATGGGGACAGGATGACCAGAAGCTCTGTGTTAGGACCCCTCCTTTGATTCTGCCCTGTGTGTCTCTTCCCTTGGCTGATTTTATCATACATTCTTTCCCTACAATATACCATAATCATGGGTACAATAAACTTTCTGTGAGTTCCTTAAGTCCTTCTAGTAAATTACTGTCTGATGCGCTCTGCTTCGGTGGCCCAGGGTTTCGGAGGTTTGGATCCCGGGTATGGACATAGCACTGCTTATCAGGCCACGCTGAGGTGGCAACTCACACAGCACAAACAGAAGGACCCACAACTAGAATATACAACTATGTTCTGGGGGGCTTTTAGGAGGAGGAAGAGGAGGAGGAGGAAAAGAAGAAGGATAAAGACTTATAATTTAAAAAAATTTTCACCTAAATAATGGATTATAAGAAATTAGATTGAGAAAAATTATCTTGCTTTTTTTTTTAATACTAATTCATTATTGTATCTTTCTCTAACAATCTAGTGAAGATGGATAAGACAGCGAGGAAAAGACATTTTAGAGCAGGAAGTACGAGGGTGAGACATGGACTTTGTTCATTGAAAGAGACACTTGCAAAGGCAAATTAAGTCCTTGACATTAATTTCTTCTGAAGTCAAAGGATAAGTTCATATAGGACCTTCAAGCTTGAAGGTGAGATTCTGATAGCTGAGCCCTAAACAAGTTGCCTGGGATTTTTCACCACCTAAAAGTAAGTTGTGAAATTGGAAAGAAGGAGAAATCTTTCAAGTTTATGCAGGCCCTTTAAAATCACGAAATCATAAAATTTCAACAGAACCTTAGATCTCCTGTAATCTAATACTCTCATATTATAGAATTGGTAAGTAAAGCTCATAAAGTAGTTCATGTTTCTTTGTTTATTTGGCAGCTTCTTGTCTTCAAACTTTTCCATTAGTGTTTCTTATCTCCAAATAATAATGGATCATAGCATCTGACTCTGCATTAACAAATCGGCCTTGTCTAAAATGTCTTGGCCTTCACTCTTGGGAAGTAATCTATGTCATAGCTGACAAGAGTATCTTTGTTTAGAGTGAGGATTTGCCACACCCAATAGCCTTAGCGTGGGGGCATCCAAGTCAGAAGGACCAACCATGTGATTTAGGTTGGGGGCTTTGGGCCATGACGTATCAGTTGACCAGGAGACTAAATTCAACCACGTGGGCAATCATTCACTCAATCTTGCCTGTGAAATGAAGCCCCAGTAAACAATGTGGACACCGAGCTCAGGTGAGCATCCACAGTCGGCAATACTCGGTGCATGTTGTCACACATCATAGCTAGGAAGGGGTATCACACATTCTTTCCCCACAATATACCATAATCATGAGGATAATAAACTTTCTGTGAGTTCCTTGAGTCCTTTTAGTGAATTACAGACCCTAAGGGTTGTTTTGGGACTCTCCCCTAACACTTGCAGTTGGTGTTAGAAGTTAGGCCAGTTTTGTAGGGACTATTTCCTTAAATTTTACAGTTTGGCTAAATTTGTATACTAACTTAAATAGTCACATATGAAATTTTCTTAAAAGTTTCAGTGGCTCATTTTTAGAACTGATAAAATGAAGTTATAAGAATAAATATTCCCTATAGAAAGGGACTGTGATGGTTAATTTTATGTGTCACCTTGGCTAGGCCATGCTACCCAGATATTTGGTCAAATATTATTCTAGATGTTTCTGTGAAAGTATTTTTCAGATGAGATTAACATTTAAATCAGTAGACTTTGAGTAAAGCAGATTACCCTCTATAATGTGGGTGGGCCCCATCCAATAAGTTGAAGGCCTCATTACAACAAAGACTGACATCTCTCAAGGAAGAGAGAATTCTATCAGCAGATTGCCTTTGGATTGGAACTACAATATCAACTCTCCCCTGGGTCTCCAGCCTTCCAGCCTATCCTGTAGATTTTGGACTCATCAGCCTCAACAATCCTGTGAACCAATTCCTTAAAATAAATCCCTGTCTCTCTCCCTACTCATACACACTTCCTATTGGTTCTGTTTCTCTGGAGAACCTGACTAACACAGGGGGTCCAAGTTTTTACATATAGATGGCACCAGTAGGCACTCTAAAGCTTGGAGCTCTGAAGGCTGGAAAATTCCAAAGGCTAAGATGAAACGTATTGCAATGGGATTTCTAAGTATTTTCTTACACTGTTATATCAACAACTTCCAGAGTTCCTAAGACACTAAAGTAATATGTAATAGAACAGAATATTTACAATTTATGTAAAGTCCTCTTATTCTGAACATCTTTTACTCAGTTTGGCCCTAATCTACATGAAGACTAATACAATCAGCAAGAAGGAAAAAGAAAGCTAAAATCAGCACAAGGGAAAAAGTGCCGACAACTGCATCATTTTCCTTTTCGTTACTTGCTACAAATATTTCTCGAAATGCCCCTGTGCTGTGGGAAGCTATAAAAAGGTTATTTGACAAAGCTACACTTCCTCTTTTCGCAGAACCCTTCTTAGACGGTGACCCAGAGGAAAACAGGTCTTTCAATAAAAACTCTTTTTAGGAATAGCCTTACGTGGACCTTATCTGTCTGTATACAGTAGGTAAGGGGTTCTTACACATGGACTTCGTTCATCAGGTTTTTTGGGGAACACAATTCAACCCGTAACAATAACAATATCTTAATAACAACAATTCAAACATAAGACTATGTTATAGAAGAGAGTAATTAAGTTTTCTCACATAACATTGGTTTCCTGGGAGTTGCAGGTGAGAGGAAGAAGAGTATTGAAGGGGGATTTTCATCTGTATATTTCAGAATATTTGTGTACTTCATAATGCATATATTATATATATTTGTGTATTATGTAATACATATTATATACATATATATGAAATATTCACCTATTTAAGAAAACCAATAAGCAAAAAAAAAGTTGCAGATTACTCTATTTTCTGATCTGATTTCTGAAAAAGAAAAAAAAGGAAGTTGTTTATACAACTATTTAGAATATATATAGAAAAAATGCAAAACCAACAGTCGGTAGTAATTACCTCTAGGAAGGAAAACTTAGGTTGTAAAAGAAGTATACAGGGATTTCATCCTTTATTTATTTTACTTCCCTTTCTACCTAAAAAATATTTCTGATTTAATTTTACAACTTAAAATTCTTTTAAAGACCCCCACGGGGATTCTTTAAAGGAAGAAGTGCTGGAATGTGTCCTGCAACTTAATAGCTTCCTGCAGAGTGAAATAGATTCTGCTAATCAGAGCGGAGGAGGGAACTCCAGGTCACCACCCACGCACACAGCACAGGGCGCCCAGGGCTTACCCGCCCAAAGGTGTGATTTTAATGGTATTCTCCTTTAAAAGAGGCAAGTCTCCTATTCTAATTTCCTTTCAGAGGTGACAGACAAGGAATGTCTAAGAAGTTAAATGACTGAAAAGCGGGACCGAAATCTGCTTCCACTTGTCCAGTGTTTCTGTGACTTCACCCTGTCTGGTTCTCCAGCTCATGTTCCCGTTGGTAACTTTTCTCTTGATCTCTCTAGAAGGCAAGTGCTTCAAGAACAGCACCTCGTGCACCCGGCAGGCCTGCTGCCTGGCGCACACTCAACATATCTGTGTTAAATGAATGAATGGACGAGAAACTTCTAGCAAAGATGCTTATGATTTATCTGACCAGAATGACCTTGTATCTAATATATAACCACATGGTATATATAAGCATGTATAACTTTACATACCAAGTGTACTTTATATACTAAAGCCTCTGGAGGCTCCTTTTAAACACCAGATCTTATCATTTTAACAATCACGAATTTTAAATATATACTTTTCATGACAATGCTAAAGCACAAAATTTTAAAACTACAGAGTAAGTAAAAGAGAGATGATTAAAAAGGATCACAGATTATGTTGCTAATTGCTGCCAGAAAAAAACAAAACAGAAAAAAATAACTCCATTGTCAAGCAAACAATCCATATTTGACTTAAGACAAAGATCTAAAGTTGTCTTCATGTTTAACTTGGGTCTGCTTTAGAATTCCAATTTAAACGCAAATGGTGGCATAAACATGTTGTCTTTGAGAGCTCCTCTTACCAGAGAGGCACTTAGCATGCAAATCTATAACATAAATTTAGTTTACATATGGCATTGCAGAAAGATTGCTGCTACATCTCATCCTCTAGTCACAATAGATGTGAAAAAGATAACTAGTTAGTGAAATAACTATAATTCAAGTAGAAAACTGACATAAAGTCCCATAAGCTTCTCCAAGTGGCTTTACTTTTTGACAGTACAGAATTCTTTACACAGATACATCTTTGGTTCAGTGACAGTTTTACTAGAATAAAGGATGGACAAGAATTAAAGCACCTTAGGGTAGTTAAATATGAGCAGACATAGTTAAGAATTCTTTTTCTTCTGCTGTCCCCTAATTCTCATCAAATGTCAAGACTACTGTATACATGTGAGAGTCAGTCCACTGCATAATATTTTAGGATACAATCCAAGTTATCCTCATTTAGCTTTTCTAAAATCCGGGGATGGAACGACACATAATTTTTAAGAAACAATCAGTCTTCTTATCTGGGGGATTCTGTGCATTGTGCTTTATTGTATCCTTTGTTTTCACTGCATAGATGTTAAGTATTTTAAAGAGATGAAGATGTCAGGCAACCGATGCATCCATGTCTTCATATCAAAAATACAAGTGGTGGACGTATTGTGATCGGAACTTAATGTAGGCAGTGGTTGAAATACAGTAGAAAGATAGTCATTTCTGAATAAAAATAACTCTGATAAACAGAGATACAATTAAGCTCAAGAGGGTAAAGCAAATCTCCAAGCCAAGAAGTCTTATCACTTTACAAAATTTTACAGTTATAAGGTGTGTGGCTACAGAGGATTTCCTTTTTTAGATAATAAACTACACAGAAATCCTCACAATTAAATTAGAAATAAATGTATATCTTCCTAACATTTTAGTGTTCAAAAAATATTAAGATCGAATTACGTAAATTCTCATTTTACATGTAATGAAATGAATGCCAGTTGAAATTTTGTATATGAGAAGATAGGAAAGTATCAATTTTTCAAACAGTAATAAACATGAATAATATAATGGATAGTCTTTCAGTGTCACTCTGTAACTAATTCAAATAATTTTTGATGTGATTTTGAATAGAAGCCCTTTAATTTTATAGACTATCACAAAATGTCTATTCTCTAAAATAGAATTTGATTAAAAGAGCCTTGAAATTGTGAAATATTTATTGAGGTGAATGGATAGGCATTATAATCAGCTGAAAGACAATTTATATTGACTTCTTAACAAACAAGAACAATTTAATTTTACAGGTTTAGAGAATTCTCCCACATTTCAGATATATAAATATCATTTGTAGTTTTTCTTTTTATTTGAAAATAAAAAAAAAAGAGTACCAAAATGAGAAATAACATGAGTCTTGGACTGGTAACAAATATTTTTACAAGGTTTTCTAAATTTATAAGGAAAATTAGATGTGGAGATTTTCCTGTGATTCTAAGGGGGAAAGTCTCGATTCCGGGGACGTTAAACTATGTGGGTCAAATACAACAGGTACATTTAATGAAAATCAGAATTAGTTGTATTAAGATAACAGTTACAATTTTCAAAGTTCATTAAACATTACATATAATTTTTCTTTTGGCAATAAAACCCATTAAAGTTTCATTTTATTAGCTGCAATATTTTTGTTAGTGCAAATAAAGAAATCTTTCTTAAAGCGTATCTACCCAACTATTTTGAAGTGAAAACACAATGTGCATGAAATTGAGTCCTATTATTGTAAGAAAACATAGCATAATCAAAATGAGTACATTTAAAATTGGAAATACCAGAGAAACACAAATGAGAAAAATTGATTCGAAAATCCACATTCTTCCCTCAGTGAAACATTGGTTTCGTCCTGAAGCTGAGTGCTCACAGAGCCCTTCATTTCTTCTTGGATTCTGGGGCTTGGTTCCTTATGAACTGAAGCTGTCAACTGTGATTTTTCCACTTGAAGCACTCTTACAGGCTAACACGCTTTGCTAGGCACATGGAACTTGCAGTGTAAACCAGACTGCATTCTGCCCTTTGCCACCAAGGGGGCTTCGAAGATACTTTTCCAAGTTTCAGCCATTACAAAATCCTCTCTAATATTTCCACATAATCCTCCTTTTCTTCCACCCTACTCCCTCAAAAGAGATTTTATTTATTTTATTTTATTGCAAATTGTATTTACATAAAAAAGTGGGATGGAAAGCCTACGTGAATCTGTTCTAGAAAAGCAAGAAAGGATATTTTCTTCAGCATATTGCTGATATTCAGCAGAACAAAGGCTTTTAAACGTGTCCCTCTCTCCAACATTGGGACCCTCCCCTCAGGCTTTTGTCCTGCTCTCAGGTGCTGGAAGTTGCTCTCCCATTCTTCTTGTGGCTGAGTCCCAGGGCCCATCTACTTCCAAACCCAGCCCTTTTGCCACATCTCCTTGCAACCCTCTCCCCATCCCACTCTTGCTCTAATCCCCTTTCAGTCACCCCTTATTGATCTATGGGGGTGGGAAATCAAATGGCAAGAGGGCGAGGTGAGGAAACAAATGAGCGAATTGAGGGGTAAGACAATAGGCAGTTGCCCGGATGGTGGAGAGAAGGAGTCTCTGCCTCTGGCTGGGGGCAGCCACCACAGTCCAGGGAACAGCAGCACCAGGGAATGCAGGCCCAGTCCTGCCAGATCTTCAGCTTTCTCAAGAGGAGCCAGTCTCTGGATACTCACGAGAAGTTTCTCAACTTTTAAAAGCAGATGGAGAGCTGACTTTAATTTAAACCATTTTGTGTGGGCTAGAGAAAACATACCTGTAATCTGGATTCGAGCAGCAAGGTAGTCCAGCCTATAGCACCTTCTTTTCACATTCTTTAAGCACTTAGAACACTGCTTCGTACCTAGTTAAGAATTTCTATTATCGTACATTCCTGTTGATAAAGTTAATTAGTATATCAGGACCCACAAAATGGAGGTGGCCTCAGTGGCCCAGCGACGTCACTAATCTAAATTGAGGTCAGCCTGCGTTTACGGGAAACACCTGTCAAGGACACCTGACATAGGCCAACCCCAATCCTCTAACTCAGCAGTAGCTTCCTCACCTGACCCTAGAGACCAGGACCCGCTGGCCTCTTGAGCAAAGCCCGACCTCCTTGCCAATCATGCCGTGTTTCCACATTGCCTCTTCTAACGCTCTATAAAACCCATTCTTGCCCAAAATTCCTTGGAAAGACTGCTCCACTGCTTGTGAGGGACTGTACTCTCGCAACCCACGGACTGTTTTTCCTTGGATAAAGGACATCAAACTCATTACTAAACTGAATTATTTGTGTCCTTTGACAAAGTACACATAGATACATATACAGTTGGCCCTAATGCTGCAAACATTACATTTACAGAAACATGAAGGCAGGCCATTTGGCAGTTCATATAGTTAATATGCCTGGCTTTTGCCTGAAGAAACAACTGTTTTGTGTAACCACTTATAAAACTTAAACTCTAGAGGCTGCAGAAGATCTGGTCTTTGAATTCACTAATAGTTCACTGAGCTGACGGGGCGAACACAGCTTCTCCAGGAATGATCTTATAAACTCCAAAAACAAGTAAAGAAGGATCAACAGATGTTGCTTTCCTTTTACAAGGCTTGTGTTGAAAGTTCTCCCCTGCAAGAAAAGCATGAGTGTAATCCCTCTGGGCACTGAGATGTGTTATGCAATGGATATGCAGAAAGAGGAAGGGAAGAGCAACAACACAAACGTTTAAATGTGGCAAGATATCACCCAAAGAAGATGCCGTGAAGTCTTCCAAGAGTGAAGATATTTTCAACCTGCACAGCTGATCGAGAGCGTTGTTTATAGTGTTTTTTCCCCATAAATAGAAAATAACCTACTTCCAACAATGTGTAATGAGTCTTTTACTCAGCTTCTTATTTTATTTTACTCAGAAATAGTGAAACTTCTTTCTTTATTTCTCTTTAGGGATTTTGGGAAATGCACAAAAATACCTCCACACCAGATTCCAAGTGGAAAGCACAACCTGAGGAAGGGGATATGATGATCGCCAACAGCATCAAGCAGTTGTCCTACCCGGGCTCAGACTCTTTTCATAATGGTGCATCGTGACTTCCGGTCATTTTCTTCCCTGCGTCTTTCTTGTGTATTGGGGGCAGACAATAACCAGTCTGAAAGCCTTTTACATTCCATATACTGGAAAAATCCCATTCTTTTACCAGTGTATGGCTATATTTTGCTGCTTTTTTCATTACTTGTAATGAAAATTACTTTATTTTCTGTCTGGAACCCAGTCTGTGTAACTGTAATAACCTGATTTATCAGCCAAGTGTGTTTTGTGGTCTATTCAAACTGAAAGGTCTCCCTTTTCATGTGGTTGGGATCTAAAAGCTCATCTATCTGATGAGGGATAAAAAAATGGATCCATTTCCACGAAGCACAGACGAAAGGAAGGCCTTCATCACAGGATTTTAGGTTTACTGTATGACTAAATGAAAATCCTTCATCTTCAGCTTTAAGATTTCACAGCACTATTTGAGGAGCTATAGAAAATTCACCAGCTTCATAAACTGGCAAACTCTACTTCTCCGTCGGTTGGCTATAACTAGTGAATTAATTCTAAGTGAGACATCACAGCGACTTACAGCTCCGCCTCATAGATAAGGCACTACTGCTTTAATATGCAACTAAAAGAAATTGCTGCAGTCACTGTAAACTTCTCCACCTCGCATCTTCAGCACTTTGGAGGGGAGAACGCTACATAAATCTCACAAATGGTAGAATGAACACATGGCCGGAGGAGGCATTATTCACAGTGGAAAGGCAGTTGCATATGTGCCCTGAAGAAATCTAATCTAAGTCTTGTCTGGATTCTGTGTCCTGATTTGACTGAATTAAATCAAACAAGGAATTTCTCTTTGTGACGCTCTTCCCCAGTCTTTAGCCCCAAATTGATGGGAGAATAACAAAGCACTTTCACAAACCTAATCTCTATTTCATTGGAACATATTTCCAGGCATTTAGTGTACAAGCATCTTCTCTGATTTACGGACAGGAAACCTAAAGCTGGGAAGTGTGTAGTGACTGTAAGACTCCTGGTTGGAGGGCCGTGGCTTCCGGTCAGCATTAACTGACCAGCAGGGCTCCAGGTGGAGGCGGCTGCTTTGTGCTCGTCTCACTCAAACACTTCAAAACGATAATTGTTGGAGTGTTCAAAATACTTTATAAAACAACATGTCAATCTACTTAAAGTTAGCTTTACATCATACCAACTTCTATATGTGGTCATTTATAACTTTTATTAACAGGAAAAATTGTGAATCTGGGCACAATATGATTGGAACTACTATAACTATGTTTTGTTTCTTTGTTTTGGTGAGGAAAATTGGTCCTGAGCTAACATCAGTGCCCATCTTCCTCTATTTCGTATATGGGATTCCACCACATCATGGCTTGATGCGAAGTGCGTAGGTCCACACCAGGGATCCGAACCTGTGAACCCAGGGCCACTGTCACTGAAACGGAGTGCGTGAATACACTACGGGCAGGGTGTGCCACTACAGCACCTGGTCAGTCCTACCATAACTATTTTTGCAAAAAGTATTATCTTACAAATAATTTAAAGCGCTCATTGGATTTCTAATAATATCCACTTACAGATTTATGGGGTTCACATGTGTTCCTCTAGGGCTGAGGTCAATAAACTCTTTCTGTAAATAGTCAGATAGTATTTTGGGCTTTGTGGTCAGAAGTCTCTGTCACAACTACTCCACCCCCTTTGTTGTGTGAAAGCTGCCTGAGACACCAGTAAACAAACGGGTGTGGCTGTGTCCCAAGGGAAATTGATTTATAAGAACAGGCGATTGAAGGGACTGGCAGTAAGTAGTTTCCCCACCCTTGCCGTAGGGCATGGCATTGCTGATGACAACACAATCACTCTGAATATCTGGCATGACGAAAACATGGAAAAGTCCAGAGAGTAGACAAGAAAGAAAAGGAAGGACAGTAGGAGGGAACCCTTTCCTTGCAAACATATAATTACCCTGATTCTTAGGTCCTTTCCAACCCGTTTTCTCACTATGGGATCACCATTACAGAGTCTTTGGGAGAAAGATAGACTACTCATAGAAAGGCACAGTGAGAAGGACATTGAAAGTCATCTCATCCATTCCCTTTCCCTCTTTTCATATTAGTGAGACTTGAGATGTTAAATGTCAAGTATGAAAAGAATCTGGAACCACAATTCCTGGTCCATCACTATTTCCGCTCTTTCACCGCAATCCAGGTAACTATCTAAGAGTTGTTCTTAAGAAAGATTTTGTGGCTCCAGACTGAGAATGAGAAGCTTTACTGGGAGTTAGAAAGCCTTTGGGGAGGAAGATGCAGTGGTGAATCATGAATATAAGCAGAATATTACCTTTGGGAAGGAGAGAAAATTAAGAAAACTAACAAATCTAACATTTGAACATTATAATCATGACTCAGTTTTTGTGAGAGACATTTCATATATCACATTGACATATCTGATATTTAAAAGACAAGATGTCCAAAAAGTCTAATTAGTTGAATATTTTCTATTTTACTTTTGGAATAATTTAATCAATTGCTTATCCTGTGCTATACGGATTATACTGCCAACTATTAAATATTTCTAGTTTATTTTTTAAACTAAATAATTACTTAGTTGCTACTAAAATTCTGCAAAAAAGCTGTGTTTTCTTTTTAAGTTTGTTTTTAAATGATTTCAAGTGACTTGTTTTAAGCGATAGTTTTTAAATCATAAATAATAAAACATATAATTACATTTGCTTCTCATTGCAACTGAATTCTTTAGATTTCTTTAATATTGTATTCATTTTCTGAAGGAAAATCACCAATTGGTTCAAAATTCAAATAGCCTTTTAAACTACTTCATGGAATTTGCTTGATGTCCCCAAATGGCTAGAATTGTGATATGCAATATAGTTAACTTATCACGTGTGATAGAGTGTAAAATATCAAAAAATTTGCTAAACATTTGCAATGGTTTAGCTTTCAGAATTGTTGCAAGGACTAAATGAGACAATCCTATTTTTTGTTGTTGTTGTTGTTTGGTATTTTTTCTTAAAGATTGGCACCTGAGCAAACAACTGTTGTCAATCTTCTTCTTTTTTTTTTTAATTGCTTTTTCTCCCCAAATCCCCTCAGTACATAGTTGTATATGTTTTAGTTGTGGGTCTTTCTAGCTGTGGCACGTGGGATGCCACCTCAACATGGCCTGATGAGCGGTTCCATGTCCACACCCAGGATCCGAACTGGCGAAACCCTGGGCCACCGAAGCAGAGCGTGCAAAATTAACCACTCGGCCACAGGGCCAGCCCCTGAGATAATCATATGTTAATCTTTGTCTCCACTCTACTGATGAGGAGCAGGGTTCTGAAGTTACACTGGCCAATGATGGAATTTTCTCTTTGATGCGGATTAGAATCCAGGCTGACATGGCTGCAAGGACTCCGTCTCTCTTTAACTCTATTGGTTGGTCACCATCAAGGAGATTTCAAAATTTTCAAATTTATTTATCTAACTTAAAGAGGTCTCTGGGATAGTTCTCGTTGTTTTGAAGAACAAAAATGCTGTTTTTTTGTGCACAATATTTTGCAACTAGTTTCTTTCAGTAAATAATCCTTGACTAGAAAAGGGAGAAGTCCTGTTTTTACAAAGGTAGTCTGTCAATAGATAGTCTCTACAGAGAGATATGGACTGCTTATTTTTAATGATTAATTTTGCTTGAATAAATTAATACTAGTCAGTGTTTTCTCATCTTTTTAAGAAGATTTGCAAGGCTTTTTCTGCATATATTATTTAATGTTCCGTGATTATGTTACCCTAGGTGAGCATTTTCCAGCTTTGGGTTATTTATGTACTTTATTCCAAGACACACGACTATTGTTAACAGTCTACAGAACTCTCCGGTCATTTTATGTCCTTAAACAAATCACAAGAAAAGTGCCAGAGTGGTCTATTAGAGCCCTATTCAAGGCAGTCACATGTTTCTGAGCTTCTGGAAGAGCGGGCAGTAAATGATTCTGACGTAAATGAAGTACTGGTATCCATGACCATCCCAGAAGCTTCCTGGAGGAGGCTGCCTTTATTCATTTGCTGTACCAGCTGAGCTCAATTTCCGCAATTATCTCCTCAAAGTTTGTGTTACAGCCACAGCACTTCAAAATGATTTCACAAAATTATAGCGCACAACACAGACAACAACATACTAGAACAGAGTGGATTAAACGTGTCAAGTCTTGATGTACTTATGATTTATTTTGCGTTGTTACAACAATATTTCACTTCACAGACGAAAAAATGTTCAATACGGAGAACATACAATAGCAACAGAACCTCACAGATGAAATTATTTAATGATGTTTATCACTACACTTATCTATATGCTTTTTATTATTTCACCATATTTAACTAATTACACTTTTTCCACAAGACACTACGCACTTGAAATCAGGTATTAAAATCAACATTTTTAGTAGTTCTGAAAGGAACAAAACTGTTCCTTTTTTTCTGATATTTTGTAATGAAAACCATAGACAATATTAGAAAAGCACAAACTTTATTCTGGGTCTATTGTTTCTCCTTTCTATATCCTCTTTATACTACTGGTGTCCTCTGCCATTAGTACCCAAGGCCCTCCTGTGGCACTCAACACTGGCCTATTATAGATCAAAACTGCCATCCTGTCATCTCTCAATGTTCTTAGTTAGAAAGTAACCCATGAAAATAAGCCTTTGTGAGAACAATTCTCAAACACCTGTGACCTAGCTGATGCATTGAAAGCACACACCAGATTTTAAAAACCTTTGGAAGATCTCTTCACCTGGAAATAAGAAGCCACCATATACTCTATAGCTCACGACATCCTATGCATATACAGCCATTATCCTTCAAACCTTAGGATGCTAACCCTGAATGATCAGAGCAATTGCTCTGGCCTTCCAGGTAGCTTACTCTAATACAAAAGGTTCCACAGCTTTGACTCACGACGGTGTCCTGTGGATGACTCCCCTTCCCACCTGCTATGCCCCTGTGCTCAGCACAGCCCTTGACACGCCTTTGTCGTCTTGGGTGCTTTCCTCCCATTCTTCTGGCTGGGTGTTTCAATTGGGCACTTCTATAATTGAAGTCTTTCCCAGATGTCAGCTTTTCTAATGATCAGCCTCTCGAGATCTCAGCTCCTTACTGCATGTTTTTTTCTTATTCTTGTTTTAATGATCCAGATTAGAAGAAAATAAAAGTCTAGTTTTGTAACTAGAATACAGTTAAGAATATATTCATTGTGTTGTGCTCAGAGATTCTTAACTATTCTCTGAAGAAACATAATTCGCATGCAATTTTAAATGATTAGTTCGTCTAACAGATCAATACCTGCGCTTCCTCCCATTAAATGTATATGTATATTTTTAAAACATTAAGAGGAATTTACAAGAAACTTTTTGTTAATAAATAGAACTTTTGGATTCTGATTTACAATGGCATTTGGTAAGTAGTGTCTGATGAGTCCTATCTCAAGATAACCACGATATACTTAGGAAGAATCGGGAAATTTAAAGAGTGATAGATAGGTAGGCAGATAGGTAGATAGACAAGATAGACAGAAAAAGCTTTAGAGCATGTCTTAATTAGGAAGCATTTTTCTAATTCTAATATGTAACTAAATCTACAAGCAGTTCTGAACCTCTGGCCCACACTTTGACCATGAGACCATCATTCTCAGTGACAGAGAGCATGATTTGCTCATTTAGGTTAATTTTGAAATATTTTCACAGAAACTGTCCACCATTCCCCTAACTACTCATCTGTTCCCTAAATGTTGTATGCCCCCCTGTTGCCATAGTGACAAGAGGAGGTTATTTGGGATTTCTTTCTTAAGTCCGATGATACTGGACCTCATTCTGCCTTGGCAAAGTTAAACATTTTTTTACCAAGTGTGTGTAAATGTTATTTGTCTGTCTTTGAGCTAAACATTAAAATAGTTTTGGTGGAATGATCAGATACAAATCTCTTAGACAAAAATAAACAAGTGGGACTACATCAAAGTAAAAATCTTCTGCACAGCAAAAGAAATCCATCAGGCAATGAAAAGGCTACCTATGAAATAGGAGAAAATATTTGCAAACCACATATCCAATAAGGGATTAATAACCGAAATAATACAAGGAATTGCTACAACTCAATAGCAAAAAGGCAAATAACCCAATTAAAAATAGGCAAAGGACACAAATAGACATTTTTTCCAAAGGAGACACACAGATGGCCAACAAGTACATGGAAAGATGCCCAACATCACTAATCATCAGGAAAACGCAAATCAAAACCACAATGAGATATCACCTCACAGCCGTTAGAATGGCTCTTATCAAACAGACAAGAGAGAACAAGCACTGGTGAGGATGTGGGGAAAATGGAACCCTTGTATACTGTTGGGGGGAATGTACACTGGTGCAGCCGCTATGGAAAACAGTATGCAGTTTCCTCAAGAAACTAAAGAAAGGACTACCATATGATCCAGCAATTCCACTTCTGAGTACATAGCCAAAGGAAACAAAATTATTATCTCAAAGAGATAGCTGCACTCCCATGTTCACAGCAGTATTATTCACAATAGCCAAGGTATGGAAACAACCTCAGTGTCTATCGACAGATGAAGAATAAAGAAAATGTGATATATACATATATACAACAGAATATTATTCAGCCTTAGAAAGAAAGGAAATCCTGTCGTTTTGAACATGGGTGAAGTTGGCGGGCATAATGCAAAGTGCAATAAGCTAGACACAAAAAGACAAATAATAGACGGCAGCACTCATATGTGGAATTGGCAAACAAAGCTGACCTCATAGAAGAAAGTGGTTTCCAGGGAGGGAGAGGTTGAGAGTGGGGGAATAGAGAAAGGTTGGTAAAACAAAGAAATAAACAAACAATATTTCTTAGGAATCTACTCAAGCCATCCTAAATCTTTGCTTTAAACACATAATAAAGATCTGACTTTTCCAAATTTAAAAAAATTCGCTAACTAGTTTAACTTGTCACCTATGTTTTTCTTAATCATTTTCTCTCTGCATGTATCATTTTAGAATTTTACATAGAAATATTATATATGTAATTTTTTCTTTAAATTTAGCCTGAAATATCCCAAAAATTTATTCCATTCAGCCCACATTAAAACAATGGATAATTATAGGCTATATCTATGGGAAATTTGAAAAGGAATTGATCATTGCATAAAGAGTATTCATTTAGCAAATTTTTTTCTTTCTTTTTTTTTTTTTGGTGAGGAAGATTGTCCCTGAGCTAACATCTGTGCCAATCTTCTTCTATCTTTTACGTGAGACACTGCCACAGCATGGCTTGATGAGCAGGTGTGTATGTCTGGGATCCAAACCCGCGAACCCAAGGCCACTGAAGTGGAGCATGCAAACTTAACTGCTATGCCACTAAACCGGCCCCCACGTTTAACAAATTCTTATCGAGTACCAACTTAGCTGAGCAAAGCAGGCAAGATTCCAGCCCTCAGGGAGTTTATAGTCTCACAACATACGGTTTTTATTGTTGTTGATGTTGTTTTTATTATGCAGCACTGTTATCCTTACCACTGAGAGAAACCCATGTTAATTAGATTAGAAAGCAAAGTAAAATTTTTATTGACTTCCATAAGTGCAGGCGGCTTCAGGGAGCACTGCAATGTCTACCACACCATCTCCACATCTCATCTCTTAACTCCTCATGCTGATTGCATCCATTCCTCTAGAGATCAGCTTCTAGCACCAAATAGGGATTGTATTCTCTTTCTTTCTTCCAATTCCAAAAATCTTGAGGGAAGTTTCTGATTTGCCCAGATTGGGTGATGTACCCAGACTGTGCTCAAAGGGGCCAGGTTTGATCACTAGCAATCCCTGTTAGTAATTTTTTTTATTGTGGCAAAAAAGCATGTAACATGAGATCTACCCTCTTAACAAATTTTTTTTGGTGAAGAAGATTGTACCTGAGCTAACATCTGTGCCAATCTTCCTCTATTTTGAATGTGGGATGCCTGTCACAGTGTGGCTTGATCAGTGGTGTGTAGGTCCACACCTGAGATCTGAACCCATGAATCCTGGGCAGCTGAAGTGGAGCACACAAACTTAACCACTACACCACCAGACCAGCCCCAACAAATTTTTAAGTGAATGGTACAATATTTTTAACTATAAGCACAATGTTGTATAGCAGATCTCTAGAAATTTTTCATCTTGCATAACTGAAACCTTATACTCATTGAATGGCAACTCTTCACTTACCCTTGCCCCCAGGCCCTGGCAACCACCTTTCTGCTTTCTGCTTCTATGGCTTTGACTACTCTAGGTACGTCATACAAGTGGAATCACTCAATATTTGTATTTTTGTGACTGGCTTATTTCACTTACTATAATGTCCTCAAGGTTCACCTGTGTTGTCACATATGATGAGATTTCCTTCTTTTTTAAGGCCAAATAATATTCCCTCGTGTGTGGTGTGTGTATATATATATTTTCTTTATCCATTCATCTATCTGTGGACATTTAGGTTGCTTCCACATCTTGTTTTTGTTTGTTTTGATGAAGAGGGGAATATGTTTTCAAATGATGTGAAAAAAAGGAAATATACTTCTTTTTGAAGAGACGCTGGTTGGACAGGCCAATAACTCTTTACTCAGAAAGACTTATACTTAATCATTAATAAGCTTCTAATTACAAAATATGTAACGTGCAAGGCGCATTAAGGGTTGTAAGAGAAGAGCTGGCGCTAATCTGGAGCATTGGGGAAGACCTCGAGGGAACCGAGGTCTGAATGAGATGTGGAAGATGGATAACAGTTAACTAGGCAGAGACACTTGGAGCCTTCGAGGCACAGGCAAACCCCAGCTAAAGGCCAAGTAAAGAAGAAACATGGCATGTTAGAGATCTAGATGAGGTTCCTGTGCTGGAGTGATGGGCAGAAGTGAAGGGCTGAGAGAGACTGGCAGAGCCGTACAACGAGGCTGGAGAGATGTGCAGGGCCCAGATCTTGCAGGGCTTGTAGTCACTCCAGGGCCTTTGGTCTCTATTCTGAGAGCAATGTCGAACTAGTGGGCAAAAAATTTTAGCAGGCTGATTTACATTTCAAAAATATCACTCTGGCTGAAGTATGAAATTGGGTTCGAGGAGGTAAAACTTACGTGGAGAGACGAGTTAGGAGGTTGTTACAGTCATCCAGGTGAGACCGAGTTGGAATTTGGGAGACTGCATTGCCATATGTTTGGGGCCACTGCTTATGTGAAAGACGACATCTCAGCAGGATGTGTGCCAGACTTATTCATTCCATCCCAGGCCATGATTTGCTGCTCAGTTTTGCAGTGTAACCTGGGTCTGCCTATCGGCTACCAGCTTCTACCTCTGCCCGTTCAATCATCCTCAATCCACAAATACTTGTGAAACACCGACTCTGCGTGAAGTAAGAATCTTCTGAAGAAAGACACCTCCAAAGAGTATTCATTGTTAATCTCTTTAATTCTGTATCGGTAAAACCAAGATGACGTGTTCTTTTTTCTCCTTGAATCGAGTTGGAGATTGAGAGTCAGAATTCTGTTCTTAGCACAGCAGAAACTCTAGAAGATTCATGACTGTCTCAGCAGAGGTGGTGGTAGTTCTAGCTCTACCCCTACCTCTGGGAAGAATTCTTTTCAGGTTTTCTTTTGTCCAATACTGTTATTCAATACTGTCAGATATTAAGAAGAGTTTAGAGAAACTGGATTTAAACTGTTCTTGTTTGGGTCTTATTATGTGAAGGTTTTTTGTTGGTGGTGGGTATTTTTGTTGTTTTCAGATAACATCTATTTTCAAAAAATATATTTAATTAGGGCTAACGATAGCATTTCAGCTCATTAATGATCACCTTTTTACCCCCAAAAGTAGACATGTTAACTAGAAACTGATCAAAATTAAAAATGGTGAATTTATATCATCTGAAATAGTGTGTTTCAAATTTTTATTACAAAGTGATAAAATAGCCTTAGGAACAAAACTTTAACCTAATATTATGTAAATTCTAAAACTTGTGAACAAGTCATATAATTGCAATAAAATAAACGGAAGCTACCCATTTGTCAAATGACTAAAACTTTGTTTGATTAAGATGTAATTATTTCATCTGAGTATGAAAGTAAATGCCCACTGGTAATTACTGAATTATCACTCAAATTATTTTATGAATTTCATAGTTAATAATGCTGAAAAGACTATAATTAATTTTTCAAAATTTCTGAGTACTATAGATAAAATCTTAATGTGCGTTAACTAAACTCTCTAAGTCACGCTCTTAACAAAAAATTATGAAATATATATAAAGTAAAAAATTACAAGTGTAGGTGTGACTTGAAATTCATTAAAAGCTCCCAATTTTTCACTCGAGTATGGGTGACTTCCACAAGACACACAAATACATAAAAATGAGCCACCAAATTATCAATCTTATTGTATAGTAAATAATAAAGAATTACTTAAGTAACTCCAATAAAGCAAAAGTGGAAAATAAAATTACAGAAATATAAGCTATAATTATAAAATCCAGAGCAGCATTTGGTTAAGTTATTTAAATTAAGGATTTTGAATCTCTGACGTACTCAAAGATTTATATTACAAAAAATAATTAAAAAACAAAAAAATTATTTGAATTCATTGCTAAACTTTCCAAAGTTTCAAATTTTGGACATCTAGTCAATAAGTTCAATCATTTTCTACCCTAAATGTCTTTCCCGTTTTCATATTTCTATATACTAATATATAGAAACCTAGTTGTTTCTAGGAAGCTGTTTCAACTTCTGTAAGAACCAGTCTGAAATCTCACAGTACACTGCACTCAAATTGTTTATAGACTTATCACATTTTGTTATAATTACTGTCTTATTTGCTTTTTCTTGGAGGTAGTAACGTTAATGAAAATAATTACTTCTGTGGACAAGTTTATCTGTGGTAGGTTTAACACAGCCTTGTGATTTTACGTCTTATTTTAGAATGATAAAAAGAACAATGGCTCTATCTGATTCCGGATAAACCCTAAGGAGCATCTGGTCTCTGGCCTCATGCTCAAGATTCTCTCTGACTCCTCCTGTGTTGAGAAAAATGTGGAGTTCAAAATGAACATGTAAATTTCAGACTGTATTTTAGCTCAAATACACAGGTAACAGTTGAAGCACAGGTTTAAAATTCATATGTTGATGGTGCTCTGCAAACACAATATCAATAAAATAGTGGGTAATTTGAAGATTTATTGCAGATATTAACAATACAAAATGAACACATACTCCTCTACTAAGAATGTGTTACATCTACCCAATGTAAGTTATATAAAGATCATTATACGTGAACATATTTTATGGAGCAGATCTTTAACTTCTGAGAAAAATTCACCTCTAGATATAATACTTATAATAGCAATACATATATATCATGTCTTTAGTTGAAAATAAAACACATTTTTATCTTTTAGATTTTATACTTTTAATATTATGGCTGTAAATATGAGAAATATATTTTCTAAATACCAACTTATACTGTGACCAATTACAGTATAAAATATTTTCTGCATAAAACAGTATTGAGGATATGTACTTGGCAGTGATGCAGTAAACTTTTGTTGGGGAAATTCTTAAGGAAAATAGCTAATAAATAATACTATTTTGCCCAAATAGTGTTTTGCTGAGTAGAAATTTAAATAAACTTAAAGGAGAGAAAATATCTCACAAAACTTCATGGAATGGAAATGAAGTCAAAAGAAAAGGCAAAAGATATGGAGTCAATGTAAATCATTCATCAAGATAAATAAAATGTCATCAGAATCTATTAATCAGAATGTAAACCATAAAGATGCTATTAGAAGACACCATGCATATGTGTGAGGAATAAGCCTATGCTCTTCCAAAAGATCAACCATGCCACAAGTGTGCCAAGGAACAGATTTATGGGGTACCAAAGAGATGTCTAATCACAAAATACTGTGCCAAGAAAAAAATGAGGGAACATACGAGCCTCCTGCTTAGCAAGTTCATTGACCCTCTCTACCTGCCCATCTCTTCTATTTCTTGTTAATTCACTTATTTTCATTTTTCTCTGCCACCTGCTCTGTTACTTGCCTAGTCTCTGGCCATATCAACTGAAAAATGTGATGTCGATTTTTAGCCCCAGGCTGCCCTACTGTCTTAGAAATAAATACAGCTCCCTCTTCTTTTTTACAAATAAAATTGTAAGACAGACAGGGTGTACAACGTGGTGATTTGATATATGTACCCATTATGAAAAGATTCCCACCATCTAGTTAATTAACACATCTATCATCTCACATTTTTATTCTCTCTTTTTTTTGGTGAGAATATTTAAGTTTTATTCTTTTTGCAAACTTGCGTTACATAAGACAGTGTTACCAATTCTAGTCACCATGTTTTACATCAGAACCTCAGACCTTCTTCATCTTATAAACTGAAAGTTTGTACCCTTTTACCAACCTCTTCCTATTCCCTCCCCTCCACGCCCTCCCACCTCCCACCCCAAGCAATCACTTTTTTACTTTGTTTCTAGGAGTCAACACTCTTTCCTTTTATTTTACAAAGTTCTAGCTGCTAGCCCAGTAGCAAGTGGTACGTATAGGAAACATTAGGACAGTTACATAGACTCAAGGAACTACAAAGCGGTATTCAAAGTCATCCTTGGTGTGCAGTGATATTTAAATGATGCTATTTGATCTTCATCCATACCCCTTTTCCTGAATTTTCCTAAATGTTTCTTTGGAAGACTTTCTGGTTGGTTGGTTTGTTTGTTACTAATTTTCCTCAAACAATACCAAGCCACTGAAACTACTGCACATTTTTTTTTGTTGTGCTGGTTCAAACAGAATTCTCAGTTTTTCAGAATCTGCTTGTTATCAATTGTGAAGAGAGAATTTCCTTATCAAGCAAACAGTTTTTGGACCGTTCCTGCGAAGTTACTCAGACTCTTGTGCCCCAAAATTCCAAAGTCTTCAGTCCTTGGAACTCCTTATATATCCTAAGCCTATTTTTCTATATCCTATTAGGATTTCTGAGGGTGCAACCAACAAGTAATTTTTAAAGCTGATTCTACCCATATATGATGTTCACATCGTGTACTGGATTATTCAAAGCTTGTTAAGTCATGGATCTTGAAAAAAACAATCCCAAATTTCCACTCTGTATATCTCATTTGGACCTTTATTGACAGTTCTCAGCTGCTTTGCAGAACTGGAAATTTCCCTTGAAAAGATTATACTCCTGTTAGATCTTACACTAAATTTCACTTTATAGTTATGTGACATCCTTCATTCTCAAATCATTGAGGCAAGTAAGAATTAAAACAACTTAAATATGATGAACATTCAAGCCTTCTTTTGCATAGTTATCATGTCTATCTACTTACTCCAATGGAATATACTTTACTATAGCAGAAACAATGGGCAAGAAGAATGCCTACCACTGAAGAAGAAGGTAATTCAGGGACAAATATTAATAGTTTGTCTATTGTCTCTCAACATCCTCTTCATTCATATGTTTTACCAGAATCGTTTTTCTCTAATTAACTTATTAAACAAAGGCAGGAAACTGCTTCCATTTCCCTTCTAGAAGTTTCAGTGAATAGTTGAGAGAGTCATAGCATAACTGGATAGTACAGGTTGAGGAAATTACGGTTCATTATGGCAGTAGGAAGGGAGGTTTGCCTGAGGAACTATACCTGGCCCAGGGAAGATATAAAGGAAAGTGTTCTCTTACTAGAACTGGATGTTTTTTCTGCTCTCTCCTGGAACTGTAGTTGGTCACCTTCTTCAGTTTTCTCAGAAAGACTACATGACTTCTATGAGCATGCTATATAAACGATCATAGTATGATCAAGAGATAATGTATTTATCTTTTTAGTTAAGTGAATTTGAAACAGAAATAATAAAATTGGGATGAAAATGTGCTCTGGCACAAAAATAACTACCAGTGAACAAGTGAGTAGAAACATGTATACTTAATAGAGAAGAAAAAAAAAAAATCAAAGTTCAAGGTATTCTACCTACATATTTAAATGTGATAGTACAGAAAATAGAAATCCTACATATCTTTAATTAAATAACAATTCAAATACTTTAAGAAGAAACGTTTTTCTTTTCTTTTTTTTTTTTGAGGAAGATTAGCCCTGAGCTAACTACTGTCAATCCTCCTCTTTTTGCTGAGGAAGCCTGGCCCTGAGTTACCATCAAGCCCATCTTCCTCTATTTTATATGTGGGACGCCTACCACAGCATGGCGTGCCAAGTGGTGCCATGTCCGCACCCGGGATCCGAACCGGCAAACCCCAGGCTGCTGAGAAGCATAACGCACGAACTTAACGACTGAGCCACCGGGCTGGCCCCCATGAAGAAATGTTTTCTGAGATTTTAAATTCATAAGAAAAATATTTATTTTCAGCTTCTCTCTGCTCTTGCTGGTTCCACAGTTTAAAAAGTCAAATAAATTTTTTTACAAAGTAACCAGTGTTGGCCTTTCACAGGGAGTCCCAACTAACTCATCCTCTTGAGGGACAGACTTCAATGTTCAGAAAATTCAAAGCATGTTTAGACCAAGCTTCACCTCACTCCACAGGTGAGAGAGACTTCTCACTTGCTGACTCTCTGGCGGAGCAATGTTTAACTTCAGATTTTAGATGCAGAGAAAAATGCAGTATAAGATTCTAGTATGAGAAAAAATATGTAAAAGTTTGGTATGTAAAATTATTCTCGGCATTCTGCTAAATGAAATGTCTAAATTATTCCACTGCATCCTCAAATTTTGTTCTTTCCCCTTTGTGACTTGTTGTAACAGTGGATCCTTTCTATTTATACACTAGCACAGCTAATGTAATGCTTCTTTATACTGATATTAGATGTTAACGAGGGAAAGGAGTATATTCCCAGATATTTTGAAAATATTAATTTCACAATTACTCAAGAAATTGGGAACATGGGGAGCATAGATGCTCAGAACCACAAACCATCCTAACTGCACGGTTCAGCCATTAGTAGCAAGTTCTCTCCTCATCATCTTTCATGGCAGTTTTCACAAGTAGCATCTGAAACTTTCATTTGAACCTTACTCCCACTGTGGCCCTGTTGGGTTAACTGACCTTAATGTTTCAGATTCTTACACATTAAAATAAGAAATAACCCTTTGAATGACATCTAGGTGGTAGGAATGTCAGGCAATCAACAATATCCTCCCGCGTGACATGAAACCACAGTATGTGACATGCCCAAGGATCATTGCTGTCATGAGTAAATGTTGTAAATGTTGCCTCCGGGAAATGTATTTATGTAAATCTGCAAAAGAACCCACTGACAAGTAGCAGAAAAGTCAAGGCCTCTTCTATGACATGTGGAAGTGTGTAGACCAATCAAGAGAAAATGGATCCAGAATCACTGTAAAATGTTACTAGAGCTATCAGGTCTAAAGTTTTCAGAGAGAATGAAGCCACTTTATAGTGAACTTCAAGTAACATTCCATCTACTTATTGTAATAGGAAAGTGAAATAATAGAGGTCAAATAAAGGTTCAAAGGTTAATATTATTTGGAAGTCGATTATAAATTGTGAGAAATAAATGTACTGCATGAGTCAAAAGGCTACAACAAATTTATGGACTTCTCAAAGTTAGACTGCTATATTTCTTAGATAGGAATTGGAAATCTTATTTTCTTATTTTTTAACGCATCAAAGGAATAATGTACAGATTAAAGTACTGTCATCACTCAATTAAGCAAATAAATACCTTTATTTCCTGTTTAATATCCATAAATTCCAGTTGTCTAACAAACGTTTAAAAAGCAAATTTTTTTTCTGCCAGTACCAAGAGATCTAAGAGAAAAGGCATGTTTTTTACAGAATACATATATTTGACATTATCTAAAACAAATAGAGCCACAATAAAGAAGCTTATCATTTCCAAAATTTAAGATGAAAATGTTTTTGTTGTAATAATGCTACCTATATTTCTACAGCATTGCTCTTATCACAATAGTTCCACAAAACATTTTAGCTGACTTCATTGTTCACAAAGAAGCATATTGCAATATGCTGTGAGGACCTTTGATAATACTTTATAATTCTAACCTAGAATTAATGATTTGGTAGTACTAATTAAACTTAGAAAGTAAAACTACATGGTTAATTACAAAAAACGCAAATATTGTGTTTTCTTGCTCAATATCTTATTTTAAAATTTCATGATTATATTTAAAGTTTTGACACATGAAACCCTGGAAAAATGAAGCATGCAATTTAGGAAAATTGTTGAAATGCTGCAATTAAAATATTAAAATATTAAATGGAATATGATAGGACAAAAGGACAAAGGACAAAACGACAGAACATAATATGAAAGGATAAAATGTAATACATCATGAAATAGGTTTTTAAAAGTCTTAACAAAATACGGAAACTGACAGATAGGTGTTATTTTCTCAGAAACTCGAGTAGTTGAAATATCATTTAATACATGTTATTGGCTGTAGTATGTTTGAAGAAATAATCTATCAGGTGTAGGTCAAGTATGGAAGGAGGGAAGTATATTACTATTCAGAAATACATATAAAATTCAGAAATAATAACATCTAAATTTGCAACAATACTATAAATGAAAATATTCTCCAATTTACAGACTAATTTAACTTAAAATCTCCTAGGAAGATTTCTCTGTCTAATGCTTTCTAAATACCCTTTCTTAGATATTCATTTTGCCCTTTGATTTTTAGGTAAAGCTATCTGCCTATCTATCTATCTATCTATCCATCTTTTCATTTTTGCTTTATATTATGCTTTGCTACATGGAACATTTCTGGTTGTGATACTTTCTATGAACTTTTCAATGTAATTATTTACAACAAATGCAACTTTTACCTGCATTATATTTACTTGTATCAATCTAATCTGATTTAGAATATTAGCTATACTTTCCAACTGTGACCTGTCAAATATTTAGTGCCTATCTGTAGGGCTGAGGAACACGAGGGGGAAACTGTGAGGTCCCAGCTACCCCTCAGCCTCCAATGGGAAGCTACAAGATGAAACTACTTAGCATTATCAGGCATTGAGCATATACTGTGTACAAAGAAATTACTGTAAACTATGGTGTATATGAAATAAAGAATAACAAATACCTCGCCTTCCCTCTGCATGTGCGAGCTGGTTGAGACTTTGGTGTTGGCCTCCCTGGGTTTGAATGTCTCCTCTTCCACTTACAAGCTCTGTGCCTCAGATTCCTCAGCAGTAAAGAGGGGATAAAGGAGGTCACTATGTGGAATAATCACACCATTTTTAGGTGTGCAAAATCCTTATAACAGTTCCTGATACATACAACAGATAGTATTTTTATTATTGCTGAGGAGATGAGACAAAAATATGAACACAAGTACAGGAAATAACCTTTGAGCTTAAATACTCTTAGCTTACTGCCTTCAGCCGTTCATTCACCTAATGTATGATTAATGTATGAAAGCATACATTAAGCACCTTTCTGTGTTAGGCCCAAAGTCATGCATTGGACTTGCAAACAGTAATAAGAAATGAAGCATTCTATCATAGACTTCACAGTTCCCAGAAAAGACTCTATAACTAGATTTATAAAATGCAGAAATCAGCCTTGTGCTCTGGATTGGGTAATAAAGGATAGATGGAGATTCTTCTCTACAATCCAATCCAATCGCCATCATTGCTAACAAAACTCTCAGACCCCTGTCTTATCCTCCATGTGTCTCCTAAGCCTGGTATAACATTATTTACAAATCAGCACTTAGTTACCTGCCTCTCCCAGTGCTCCTTTATTCCATGATTATTTTCATACCAGATCTCTGCTTTTCTTTCCTTTCGTCAAGTAATCCAGATGCAATTTCAGATAAGCTTATCTGCACCTGATTAATCTAAGGAATGCCATCCAAATGCCCATGGCAATCCACATGCAGTGCTAACCCTGGCAATATATCTCATTCCTCCGAACACAAATTGCCATGGGTCAGCCAGACCGACTCAGGCACATATATCAACTCCTTTGAATAAGGCGACGATGAACAGTCTTTGAAAATATCTGGAAAAAAAAGTCGTTTATTGAGAACATATCAAAGAGTACCTGTTAACAACAAATTTTGCTACTTTGTAAGCAAATGTAACATTAAAATTAGACTGTCACTGAATTTACGTACATATTTGCACAAAAAGTATAGATAATGCAGATATCCTTAGGTTTCTGACTCTTTTTAATTGCTCTATCTTTACATGTTTATATTTTATTTGGTAAATTTTTAGGTATTAGTCATCAAAAATGTTATTTTTCTTTTATATAAGGTTAACCAGAAAAAAAATAATTAAATGGCATTGCCTATCAGCCACATCTATGCAGAAATATTCCAGAGAATCAGGCAAAAATGAAAAAATAACCAACTAAGCTAATGGGGTGCCTGCATGGGGCTTGCAGCTCCAGTGGGAGAGGGCAGACCATTGTAGGTCGGCTTCAACTGGGAATTCCAAGAGTAAACAGACACACTCTTCCTGGTCGATCTCAGCAAATTCGGCATGAAGTGGTGTAAAGGATAATCATGACTCCACCCAATTCATTGGCCCTATTATCTATTTCAAAAACGTCACAAAGGAAGACATCCTGATGGCCACACTGAGCTTTGATTATGGAAGGTCTCTAATGCCAAAGAAAAATCCCTCAAATCAGTATAAATGTCTCTCCCAGGTGGATTTACTTATTCATTTATTTGGCTACTCCAGGTTGGAATGAAGCACCTATTATATTATATCTAACACTTATTTGGGGGTGAAAATTATAAATAAGTCATTATGTTTCCAGATGGGAAGAATACTAAAGAACTTCATCCCTGGAAAAGCACTTCAATAGAAGATTTACAACGCCTGAATTACCGTCTGTTATCCTACAAATATGACATAAGCCATTGTGTGGGGGAAAAAAACCTAACAACTTATATATGTTATCAGAAGGTAATTACAAAAAGCAGCATTTTTCTCTGTATTTAATTCAAACTCTGGGCTTTGGATGTTTTGAAGGCGAGCCCAACACCTCATTTGCTTGCCATTTCTCTATGTACTATGGTTAGCAACAGGACTTTCTTTTCCCTTTTCCACATCTAACCTCAAATATTTTGCAAAACTTTGCCTGAGTGCAAATGATTACTCAGCAGTCATTTTCTTTCAAAAGAAGATTTGAAGACAATTGGAAATCCTAGCCTGTGGGAGTTTTCTAAGATCCTTGGATAGAGGTGCAATTAGTCTGTTTCCACACCTGAACGCTTCCCAAAGTCATTTCTTACTGAAAACCACAGTTCTGGTGACTGTTAGGAACTTGCTCTAAAATCAGAGAGAAAAGCAGGGAAAAAAATCATTATCTTTATGTAATGTTTTAAGCTTTATTAGGAAAAAAACACATTAACTATAGAAGAAGGCTCCGCTCTTCAGAATGAACACTCAGGATCACCCAAGTTGACACAAGTCTCTAACATTTTCTCAAATATCTGAAATTCCCAATTGCTGTCTCTGTGCTTTTAACTTAAAAACTGAGCAACTTTAATCAGAGGAGTAAACGTGGATTCAGATTCAGTCCAAGATTTAGAGGATATTCACAATTTATTTTGATTCACACTTCTTTACAGTTTATATCATGATAATGTACATTCCAGCCTTGGTTTTGTTTGTGAACCATCCTTACTTTCTCATACTTTTCAACGATGTGACGATGAGGGTAATAAAAATAATTATACTATCAATGGTAAATATTAAAACTTTAAGTGATTAACATGTATTCTTTAATTCTCAATATAAAACTATAAAATATACCTAATTATTATTAATATCAATTAAAACTTTAAAAAAATTGAAGCTTACGAGCACTAATCTCCAAAGTAGATTGTACCCAGGTATTCACTTTTAGGTTGTTCTACCTTTCCTGTACCCCAGTATTTAACCACTATTGTATAAATACATATGATTTCCCAGGACTATGGAAGTTTTCTTTCTGCCTCTGAAATTTAGAGAAAATATTTTATTCCTTTTCTAGTTATTTTACACATTTTAATTAAAAGCAATTAAGTGGGCAGGAATCTTTTAAAAATGAGTTGACAGTTATTTGAGTACTTGACTAGAAATTAGAAATATTTTAAGTGTATAATGTATATGGTATATGATCAAAGTTAGGTATATAGAAAATAAGTTAAATCCTTAAAACAAGGTTTGGACTTCCACTTAATAAGGCTTATTGAACATCTCCTCTTCTTGAAATCGCATACAAGTACAATGAGAATAAAATATTATAAAACCATAAGGAAAAAAATAAAGGAGACCACAGTAGGTGAGACATGACATTTTTTGGAAGATGAAGAGCAGACGGGTGAGTGGCAAAAAAGTTCAAAATGTCTAGGTGCTAAGAATATTTGTCAGGGTGGGGCGGGGCAGGCACCACGAAAAGCAAGCCTTCCTTTCCGTGGAACTACAAAGGACGGGAAGGCACATGAAAAAACCCTGTGTGAGCATTACTCATACACCCAGAACACGTTTCTCACTCCATAGTTTTCATAGCATCAATCAAGAAGTATGCATTGCATTACTTGTCATGTCTTAATTCTGGAACAGCTCCAGTCCACCTTATATTTTTTTAATCTCATGACTAACATACTGGAAGAGTCCTGGCCAGTTGTTTTGCAGAATTTGCCATAATCTGGATGTGTGTGATCGTTTCTTCCCTGTTAGGCTTGGGTCACACGGTGATGCTCTGCACTCCTTGTTGGGTCTCACAGAAGGAGCATCCTGTCAAGTGTTCCATTACTGGTGATGTTACATTTGATCACTCAGTTAAGGTGGCAATCTACTTTTTTATGCCTGACGCTTAAAAATAAACAAAAGAAAACAAAACTTAAACATCGAGAGGCAATTTCAGGTGAGGCAAGTCTATACCATGAAAAAGGGAGACCAAAATGAAAGGAAAAAGACACAGAAAAAATTGCAAAGAGAATAAAATATTAAAGTCTCCAATAACGACAAAGAGATTTAAAAATGTTACGTCTATGAAAACAGATGTTATAAAAAGGAGAGACAGAGAACAAACACGACAATGTTTTTAAATTAAAATAAAATTATTATATTTAAAATTAAAAATAGAAAGTTGAGATGAATTGCACAAGAAATATGAGGAACATTTCCGGAAAGAAGAGCAAAAAGACAAAGACAGAAAATAGGACAGAAAAGTTAATAGTAGAAGGTCAACCCTGGAATTCCAGAATGGGCGAATTAAGAGGATGATCAGGATGATATTGGGAAGTAGAAATAATTCAAGAACATATACTAGAACTGAAGAACATTAATTTCTAGCATTGAAGCAAAAATAGATACTTTTCCTTGTTTCCTATGATCAAGTGCTTCAAATTCCACAGTCAGAAAAACCAGAGGCCAGTCCCGTGGCACAGTGGTTAGGTTCAGTGTGCTCTGCTTTGGCAGCCCGGGGTTCACAGGTTTGGATCCAAGGCACAGACCTACACTACTCTTCAAGCCATGCTGTGATGGCGACTCACACACAAAGTGGACGAAGATTGGCATAGATGTTAGCTTAGGGATAATCTTCCTCAGCATAAAAAAAAAGAAAAAAATGCACACACACCATTTTATACACTGAGATAAATGTAAAATAGGAGAGGTGTCCTGACTGGTTTTCTTGAATATTTCCCATACCTGGCTCCCTAATAAAAATAATTTTGTCTGATTTTTGCCATAGTGATGTCTCAAAATAAGTCAGGCCGTCTGTGAATATGATAATCACATGAGAAAGTGGCTGTTTTCCTACCATAGATAGACTAATCAAATCTGGTCATTTGGATATTTCACACATTTTTTTCTCTGTTTCATTTTGTCCTTTAAAACTTATGTTTTCTATTTGGCAAGACAGTTCTTCTGAAGTCCGACTCCCCTGAACACTATGTAACTTCTTTCCTTTCTGAAATACTTATCTCTCTATCTCCTTTTGACATCAGATTGAAAGGAGCCGTATCAGGATCTACAACCACATAATTTTAAATATTATGGATCAAGAGAAGATATTGAAAGCTCAGACAACTCAGAAACAAAGAACACATACACATAACATAACCGAATCAGACATCAAAGTGGGTTAGAGCATCTTAAAAATAAGAGGCTAGAAGGCTGTAGAACACCCTTAGTATTCTGAGGGAAAAGTCTTTTCCCCCCCAAGACATCTGATTAGTTAGATTAATTGAGAATAAAGGTAAACTAAAGTCATTTTTTAACATACATGTCTCAAACTTGGTCTCCAATACACTCTTTCTCAGGAGGCTTGTGGAGGTGCTCCACCAAGATGAGAAATTAAAACAACTGGAAACAGATGTCCAGACACAGGATATCTCACACAACTACAAGGAAAAGAAAGCTCACAGACTGATAGAAAAATTGAGTCCCACCAACTATGCAATAGGCCTGGGAAACAACCAGTCTATTTTTGGACACAGTATGGAAGTCTTCAGAGTCATCTTCTCAGGAGGAAAGGAAGAAAGCAAGAAGAAAAACAGATTACTTCATGAGTTTGGCCATTTACCCTACCAAGTAAATTATTAGGAATACTGGCATCCTCTTCCAAGATCTACCAATACAGAGGAACTAGAAAAGAAACAAAAGAAAGGAAAAACTACAGACAAACCAATGGTGAAACCCTGTTGGGGTGAAGGGGAAATGGGCGGTTCTAAGTTTGTTTTGTGAGTCTCCTGGGGCAGGAGATGCCTGACCAGGCTGTGGGAGAACAAGGATCTCAAATGTCTGCTCGCGTCCCCTTAATTGTTTTGGACAGAAGAGTTCCTGCTATAACTATGACCTCTGGTGCAGGTGTTCTGGGTGTCAAATCAGGGAAGCCCAAAAGCCCAAAAATGCCACTGCAAGAAAGTGAGAAAAATACAGGAAGGAATTATTCATTCCCCATCTCCCTCAAAGACAGACAGCTGGTGAATGACAACCTGGGGAACGTTCTCCTCAAATTCTGCTTCCCTAAAAGAGCAAACGGTGAGTGCAGTCTTGACTTAGGAGTGTTTTTAAGGGGATGGGAGTGGAGACTATGATTTTCCTGGTACCTCTGGGTTCTCCATCTCAGGGGCATTCAGCTTGCACACCATGAGTTCTGGAAGGCAAACATTGGGTCTGGCCTTCTCGCTCTCCCAAACCTGACCTAGCAGTCCATAACTGTAGGGGAAAAGGACAAGACATTTGAAGGACATACTGTTTCAAAAAGAAAATAACATATTAGATTACAGATGTCACAAATTCGATCATTCTGAGAAGCATTTTGTGGTTCTGCTGGAAATTTGGGCAAATAACTAATAATACAGAGAAAATAAAGCTAATGTGAAAATGGGGCAATTATTAACCTCAAAGAAAGCAAAAAGTTATAAAAGATAGCACAGAAAATTATAGTATGCCAGGTGGTTCAACTTTAAATAGTAGCTATGTAATCAAAATAATGTGAGCATTCAAAATTGATTTAACTCAAACTTTTGATATAGTATTCTATAATGGGAGAATGGGGCACAGGATGGATGAATGTGTGTGAGTAGGGGTTGTTGGGCAGGAAGTAAATAAATATATAAAATGTATATACTGAGAAATACTAGTAAAAATATTCCATCTATAAATATAAAGATGAACTCCAGAAGAACCAGCTAAGGAAGTGAAAGCTATTGCCCTGGGGAGCAGGACATAGGTTTTGGGGAAAGATGAAGCTGGAAGTCGGCTATTTTCCACTGTAAGCCCGTCACAGTACTATTTAATTTTTAAACTACTTATATGTGACATGTTGATAAAAATAATGATTCAATAAAGACACATTAGTTCATTTACTACATGAAAAGTGTTTACTTTTTGCTTTGTTTTTCTTGCTTTTTAAAAAGAAAATTATTTATTTATTGTTTGCTGAGAAAGACCAGCCCTGAGCTAATATCTGTTGCCAATCTTCCTCCTTTTTCGCTTAGGGAAGATAAGCCCTGAGCAAACATCTGTGCCAATCTTCCTCCACTTTGTATGTGGGTCACTACCTCAGCATGGCTCACAAGTGGTGCAGGTCCACATCCAGGATCTGAACCTACAAAACTGGGCTGCCAGTGCACTGAACTTAACCACTACAGCACGGGGCCGGGCCCTTGTCTGTCTTTTAAGTAGCTGAAATACAATGACAGCTTACTATAGAAACCTCATCCAAGGAAGCACAGAGCTTAGCCCACCCTAGCAAGCATTTTAGAAAATAAAGTTTTGCAACAGAAAGAAAACTATTTTAACTCTTATATGACAGGAAAACAGTCTGCTCTGAAACCCCAAGGAGTCAGTAAGTAGTGAAACTCCTATTTTTTTGGCTCTCAGCCGACCAGAAAGCAGAAAAGCAACAGCATCCCCAATTTTAAGTGGAGCACAGAAGAGGAGGTGGAATAAATCTCATCCAACTTAAGCAAGAAAAGAGATGACTAGGCTTGAGTTTAAATTATCTTTTTATTTTGTTTCTTACTTTGAAATGGACATACTTAATCATGAGATATGATGTGAATGAATTGTTCTTAGCTGAGTTATAAACAGACATTCATATATGTAACTTCAGCAGTATATTTGCTTCCTGGATTTTTTAGTTATTAGTTTTAAAACAAAGATAAGACCAAGATCATTTCTTGGAGGCAGCGCTACCCAACCACCTAACTCTCCACAGGGCGAAATACTGCAGGGAAAGAACCTTGATCCCTAGGCAAGGCCATGAGGACTTTCGCTAGCCCTGGAAGAGCATCAAGATGACAAGCAATAGAAGTTATGAATAATTGAAATTGGTGGCATTAAGGAACTTTAGAGCCAGAAGCAAACTTAGAGATAGAAAAATGGAATGGAAATGGAAAAATGGATTTGATGCAGTGTAAGGGTATAACATTGATAGTCTTGGGGAAATTAGAGCTGAGTTCAGTTTCACAAAAATATCCAGCAACTTCCATTTACAGGCTCTGGTCTAGAGACTGCAGAAGCAAACTCGTATTTATTCACCAAATGTCCTGAACGCCAACTATGTTTCTGGCTTGCTCCAAACAGTGGTGATAAAACAGTGAGCCACAATCAGGCAAGTAAACAAACTATTAAAGCGCGATGAGATTGTGGTGGGGGAAGGGGAATTTTCTGGGAGTACAGTGTAAAAAGCCTAAGACAATGAAGGCATCAGGGAACTTTCAGAGGAAGCAACTTAAAAGATGAAAGGCTTAGTTCCTGCTTTTAAGCAATTCCTGGGTCAACAAAACATCTCAGCCCAGTTATGTTGTTTGGCTGAGGAATTAATATATGTGTAATTTTTCACCATTCAGCTTGGCTATCTGTTGTCAGCAGCATTTTGCTTAATAATAAACAAACTGACAGGAAGCAACTTTCTCTACATAGATAGGGTTGTGCAATGAGAGTTGATTCCAAAGGTCATAGGAAATCAAGACCATTTGGTTTTTGTGCAAATTTTCACCTCCTAAGTATACTTAACACCTCCAAAGGGAAACGTAGCTCAAAGTGAAATTGGAAGATATTATATAATAAACCACAACTTATAATTGCATTAATAATTATTTATTGTCTTTGATGACTCAGAAAAGAGCAATAGCCCCACATCCCTTCAGCTTGGTTTATGCTTCTCATTTCATGATATATCGGATGTCTTCACTGCTTGATTAAATGTTTCAAACCAGGAATCTTGTGCTCCACTGAGCTTTATATTTCAATAAGCAGAAATAATTTCTGTACGGTGATAGCGCTAACAATAAAAGTGGATATAGAATGGCATTAACTTGGCTAATTATCTTGAGGAGAGCACGCGATTAACTTTACACGTCATATTGCATTGTTTCCTTTTTTTTTTTCTGATTTATTTCCTTGGATATTTTTGTTAGAGAAGCTCAATGAATTTCAGAGATTTCTGTTTGTTCCTTTTTCAGCAGGAGACTTTGGATGCTCAGAGCCTTGCTTTGGCCCATGTGTGTAAGCCATCTGAGAGCAAGCCAAAGCTTTGTATGAAAGCAGTGATGCTCTTTTCCATGACAACTAATAGATAGGCTGGAAATGGGGTTTGTCCATTGTTTAAAAAAGAAATAACCTAATTCACTGATCTTTTTTATGTTACCAAATACCTTGCTGAGGCTAACAGATAATAGAAGTCATGGATAATGACTCTAGATATCATAACTCTTCCCAAAAAGATATCTCCAGCTTCCTAAAACATGGAATTTAACATGAAAAAAAAACAAAGCTATTTCCCGATTATATACTGTGCTTGAATCCAGAATGTCTAGGATCAGAATTTACGAAAGGTGAACAAAAGTGTTTTTTAAAAAGAAACGGAGGCAATAAGAAGCATGCCAATTTAATTTCTTAGCACTAAACAATGAGAATTTTATAATAAGTGTAAAGTTTGAAACTAATAATTTGATAGATCAAGTCCATTTACATCATACTCAAAGATGAATCTGCATCAAAAAGTATCCTATCATTTAGAAAGTATGGGATACTTAGAGACTATATAACTCGAATTTTTAACAGTTTCATTGAGACATAACCGATACATAATAAAAAGTGCACAATTTTAATATGTACAATTTGATGAGTTTGACGTATGCATACCCGAGAGACACCATCACCACAATCAAGGTAATACATATATCTTTCACCCCCAAAAGTTTCCTTGTGTCTCTTTGTGTGTGTGTTAAGTATCCTTAATATGAGATCTGCCCTCAACCAAAAAGGCAGCCACATGGTAGGAACCAGTATTCCCATACTGCTTGTTAAATGATATATGGGAAAACACATTGAAGTGCTAATGTTAAGTAGCTATACAAACCTAGTTTAGAATTTTGGATTAATTGGATTAAAATTGATCGGATGAACATGTTTTAGCAAGTTAAAACTACACAAAATTAATCAATCTGTGTCAGGAACTGATGTCTTCTTTAAAGTTGGCATGCTTGTGTGCCATAGGGTTTTAAAATTCCAGAATACGGTTCATCGACTTCTTCTACAATATGAACTATTTCACGCCCATCCTCATTGTTTCCACGACACTAACTAATCAATGAGTTCAGTGAAAACACCAACTAAACCAGACGCCCTTTTAGCTACAGTGGGCTTTCGAAAGAATAAAATAGATTTGGGGGGAAAATTATCAGTGGAGGGGAAAATCATACAATTAACCCAAAAAGAAAATCTTATTTTATCTTTGGAGTTGAATTTCAAAGATTTTATATAGTTGTTTGAAATTCCTCATCTGTGCCTTGTCACAAATACTTTACAAATATGTTTCTCTGACTCTGACTGTGGAATCCATATTTCTAGGCTCCTCATAACTCATAGCAGGACAGTTCTGGAAGCATCGAAGTGCAGTTCACTGCACTAATGAGAACTGCTAACTTTATTTATTCAAGCAGAGCTTGAGATAGAGATTGGATTGCCGCCTCAGGTTTATTAGATGAATTATTCTGTTTACAGAGCTCCACGCATTTCCATAGCCAAGTTGGTTCCAAAATCTTTCAATGTTATTTATCTATTATATTTGTTAAACTACTTGATGGAGCTACCTGCAAAGTAATTATATGTACCCTGAAGAGCAATTATGCAATTTTGTTGATAGTAGGATTGGTGTCGCCTAATGAACACTGATATAATTTTCAGAAAACATCAGAAATTTCTACCTTGTTTTCAAGTAAACTTCCCTGTCAAAAGACAGGTATAAACAAAATGGCATAAGCAAGCAGTCAGAAAGTGGGCGTTTTCCCCACTAAACTAGTCCCTTACCCTGTCCCTTCTCCTGCCACATCTCTGCAAGTTATTTCATCCCTTTCATCTCTCCACGAAAGGCTTCCACCCCCGCTTTCTATGCACCATTCTTCCTGTTTTCCTCATCAATGCACCTCACTCTGCAATGTAAAGGCCACAAACAGCTGGAAGTCTGTGACATCCACCCATTCCCAAGTGCATCCTCTTGGCCCCTGCTTCCCATTTTCTCAGTCTACCCTTTATTCCACGCAGTGATTTGTCAGTAAGCTTCCAACAAGTGTAACCTGACAGTACTTTGCTTCGGTTGTCTAGAGGATCTCTTGATATTTTCAGTAAGTCTTCGCTGATGTCTTCACAAGGGCCACCTGGAGGAACTCAACCACAATTCCTTTATTAACAACATGCAAGTTCCAGAAAAGTTATCATCCTAGGATCAAACCTTGACCAGCGAGGAATGGGAGCCAGCGACAAATGTTCCTCTCTCATTTTCTGTGGGAACAGTCTACACCACCCCGGTCAGGATCAAAGTTCAGAGGATCAGAAGGAGAAAACACTCTGGCACTGGGTTTCCCTCTGTCTTTGTTTCATTTTCCCCAGTCCTCTACTTCTGACCTTGAGATTTCTTCCCAAAATAAAATCAATTACTCTAACTCTTTATCTTCAGAACTGTCTTCTGAGATCTGACTCCTTAATTGGCCTAGGTCCTTGAACTTTTGCAAGGAGCTTGTCCTCATAAATCCCCCGTGTCTAATCCTTGTCTATTTATTTGACAAATATTTATGTAATAATGCGCTATGCACTGTTCTAAGGATTATAAAATATTAACTTATTTAATTCCTCATGAGTACTGTGAATTAGGTACTAATATTATCACTATATTACAGATGAAAAAATAGGCCCAGAAACTTTAAATGATTTTCCTAAGATCACATATCCAGTAAGAGGAGGAGCCAGGGTTCTAAATCAAGCAGGCTTGCTCTAGAATACATGGTCTTAGTGTATCTAACAAAGAAACTAATGCCATTTGATTGCTGTTGTAACTCAATTATAGTGGAAGGTCAATAAGGGCCCTACTCACGTCAAGTATGCGTCTGTTCTCAAATGTGTGAACAAAATCCTATTAGAGTTGATACTCTTTGCATGGCAATCTCAGGTCAACGATCAAAAGAGTACATTCCAATATGACGATGCTCATCAAGTTTCTGCCCGTGACATGTTTGCTGATATGCCATTGGCCAAAGCATATCACATGGCCAAGTCCAGAGTCAATGTGAAAGAGAAATATCTAAGAGAATGGAGACCAGGAAGCAGAAGGTATTTTTAAATTTTTTTTCTTTGAAGTTAATATTATAAAATTCTTGTGTATAAATACAATAAGAAATGATGCGAATGAAGAATGATGTTCCTACTCTTTGCCACCGGGAGAGACATAGGTAGAATAATGGAAAATGCAAAAGAACTAACTGAAACATTCTTTGGAAAATATTTTGGTATGTTTAATACACCAGGAATTTATTATAATGGTTAAAGTTAAGAGCAATCAAAGGTCAAGAGTTTTAAAAAGTCTTTGGTAACTGGGCCAAGAATAATAAGAGACAAAACTAGACATGTTTTCAATGGTAATTTTGCTCATCTTCCCTTTTCTAGAGAAAACGACATAAACTACTTTTTGCAAAAAACTGACTTCTCCTAGTTCTGAAATTCTCATTTAACATATCTGCCTATCCCTCATTTTTATTTAGGTCCCTCATAGAAATATGAGATATAACACTTTTACTAATACTTTGAAATGCTCAAATAAAAGGCACTACTAAACAGTAATTAAATGCACTGCGTCATTACCTTTTATGATAACTATAGGCAATTTGAGTATATTTTTTGCAGTATACAGGGATACGCTCAGTTAAAAAGCAACATCATTATAAGACTGATTGGTCTCAGCATTTTCGAAGCAGAAATTTAATATTTTTATTCTCATTCAACAAATCAGCATTCTCGGAACACACATTAAGTTCAACACAGTCAGCTGTTTTTAAGTTACCTGAAAAGGGAAAATATTGCACTTTCTTGTTCTAGAAAAAAAGAACTGCAGAAAGTCTGTACATAATCTAAAAACAGCTCACATGTATAACTTCAGGCTCCCTTAGTGTTGATTATTTGGTAGGAAACATATGCTTAGCTAAATTTGAAAGCTACAAAAAGAAATCCTATGATGAAAGTGTTCCCCTTTTACAAGGCTGACTCCTCTTCGCATTTTTGAAATGTATGCAAAATCTCAACAAGTGATCTGTTCACAAAGTTTAGTCCCAAGCACCCACAAAAGCATCCTAAAGGATCCTTGGAAGATTTTATTGTTAATCTGTATGCACAGTTGAAGTGGGCAGAGGAGGCCTCTTTGGTGAGGATGTAATAAGCAGAAAAAGGCCAACTTCAGTATCGGTTCTTCAAACACAGAAGTGAAAATGGAAGCCCTTTTTCCATCTTCTCATAGCAACTCAAAAGAACAGCTTTACTTTTTTGCTGGAATTCACTCGGGTGTCTCAGAATGAGTGAAGGAAGAAGTTGCCATCAGTCAGACATCCTAAGATCACAAAGTATTTTTAGAGTCTCATCTCTAATTGAAGGTTAACTTTCTACTTTCTCAAGATTAACCCTTCAACCTTATCTCTGGAATTAGAATTTGACCTCAGGTGCATCCTTAGGGCACCCTTAGGGCAAGAATACAAATTAGGATGCTCAAGGCCTGTCCCCCACTTCCTTCACAGAGAACCTCCTTTCCATGCCTACACCAAATTGGCCTCTGAAACGCTCACATGAAGTATCCTGTTGATTGATCCAAGTTACCATGACATTCTCCTCCAAAATAACTGCCTCCTAGTCATCACTGGGAGAACATCCTCTGTGAAGAGTAGCACAAGCTCTGTAAGTTGGATGGAGTCATTAGGCAGGAAATTCCAAGGTCCTGGGTACCCAAAGCCCGGTTTAAAAGAGGAACATGGAGGCACCAGATCTATTGCAAATTCATTCTCTTCCTTACAGTTCCATTTCCATCTCTCTCTGCTTTCTTGATTTCCCTAAAAGGATTAGTTTGGGAACATTAATATGGTGTTGATTCCTCTAAACAAAGTTTACTCCTTTATTTGCCATATTTGTTTTTTTGTTGTTGTTCTTGTTTTAACTGAATCTGCAGATGAGAAGTTACAAGGGTAGGATGGTTTTGTTTTGTTTTTGTGAGGAAGCTTGGCCCTGAGGGAACATCTGTTGCCAATCTTTCTCTTTTTTTTCCTCCCCAAAGCCCCAGCACATAGTTGTATATCCTAGTTGTGAGTCATTCTAGTTCTTCTATGTGAGATGCCACCACAGCACAGCTTGATGAGTGGTGTGTAGGTCTGTGCCCAGGATCCAAACTGGCAAACCCCGGGCTGCCAAAGTGGAGTGTGCAAACTTAACCACTCGGCCATGGGGTGGCCCCTATTTGCAATGTTTGAATCCTGTGTTCCATATCATTTGGCTGAGTGGTATTTTAAAAATAATGTTAAACACAAATCCTATGTTTACGCAATTGCTTGTAATATGTGTCCTGTTGTCATAAGTCAATGGTTAAGAGCCTGGAGTCACATTGCCTTTGTTTAAATACTGGTTTCACGATATACAGGTTGGTTGATGTTCAGAAAGGTATTTACTATTTCTGTGCTTCAATTTCCATATTTGTAAAATAAAGATAGAAGTATCTATTTCAAAGGATTCTTCAAGATGAAATAAGTTAAAAATGTAAACACTTGGCAGAGTTTTAAGTAAATAGGTATTCAGTAGAGGGGGGTGATTGTTGCTATCATCATCATCAGCAGCAGCAGCAGCAGCAGCAGCAGCAGCAGCAGTGTTTTTTAACATTGCTTGCAAATTTGAATTAGCTTGGGGTGCTTTTAAAAAGGCAGTTTCTCAAACCAATTAAGCCAGAATTTTGAGAGTGACTCAAATATCAAAAGTTTGTAGTCTCACAACCAAGAGTCCTTTTCTCAGTATTTGTTTTGCAGTTTAATGACAATGCTCTATTAATGAGCCCTCCGTCTAGTATGCATCTAGTATTGTTGCCCAGATTGTCCTCCATACTATTCTGTTGTAGATATTTATTAAGCACTTACTCTCCACACACTGAGCTGGGTGTGAGATGTACGAATAGGTAACACGGGTAAGATACACGACCTTACAGTGGGAAAGACAAACAATTCACAGGGATTACAGGTAAGTCAATACAGATAAGTATTGTGAAATTTGCATTAATAAAATAAATAGTACGATGGCAGACAGGGTAACTGCAAATTATGTAGGGGGATACTTACAACACAATGGTCAAGGAAGACCTCCATTTCTTTGCTTCTCCTCACCTGGTAGCTTATTAGAACTGCAGAATCTTGGATCCCATCCCAGGCCTAATCAGAATCCGCATTTTATGCTACCCATAACCCAACTTCAATAATTGTCAACTCATAGTGAATGTTTCTTTTACAGCCCTTGCTCTAATTATTTTGAAGCAAATCCTTGACATCATATAAGTATATCTATAAATATTTTAGTATGTATCATTAAAGATAAAGACTCTTCTCTTAGGCTTTTAATTTGAGCAACCAAGATGGAGATAATATTTACCAAGATGTAGAAAATACAGAGAGAAGGTGACAGGGTTGTTGTGGAGAGTGGCAGGAAATGATGGGGGGGAGGGGGGGCAAGAGTTATCCTTTGGACATAGTACATTTCAGATTCTTAACAGGCAATGGAGTGGAACCACCAAATATGCAGTTGGACATATTATCCAGGAGATCGAGGGAGCCCTCAGGGCCAGGGATGTACATTTGCAGACATCAATATATAGGTGGTATTTAAAATTATGTGGCAGACTTGAAGGAGAGGGTAAACAGGGCATGAAGAAGCCTAGTCCTAGGCACTTTGGCATGTAGATGACAGGAGGAAGACAGACAAGGACCCTGAGAAGGCCAAGCCAGTGAGACTGGAAGAAAATGAGAAGAGTGTGGAGTTGTAGGGCCTAAGACAAGAGGATGCTTCTAGGAGATAATGCTCCATGGAATTGAAGGATGCAAAGTAAGATGAATGCACATTACTGTCTATTGGATTTGGCAACTGATGACATTGACAAAAGAGGTTTATGTGAAGAGGCCATAAACTAAAATGGAATGGATGTCAAATGTGAGAGCCCAGAAGTTTCCCCTTGGAGTTTCATTACTCTACGGATGTGTCCAGATTAGTCACGTGGTGTGAGGAAAATACCAAAGTTTCTGAATTATTTCCTTTCTGAATATAAACAAGATAAAGCAACAGCAATGAATGCAGATGAAACAGGAGAAAATAAAAATAGTCAATACAGACAACTCTTATAAGACATTTAGCTACGTAGGGAGCAAAAGAATGAGGTGGGAGCTGAGAAAGTTTATGGTGTCATTAAAGATTTGTGTTTTTAACTGTTTCTTGTATTTTAGCGTTTCTTTATTTTATGGATGAGAGATCATTATGGCATACTGTCTCCTGAAGGGAATGATTATGTAGAGGCGAGATGAGTGATGCAGAAAAAGAACAGGAGCAACGGATGGATTAAATCTTTAAGACTGCCAGAGGGTAAGGAGTTCAGAGCACAAGCACAAGAATTGGTCTTAAAAAGAGAAACAGCAACATCCTTTGTTGTTTTCATCGTATCCAGAGGAAAAAGGCAAAGATTATGGATATGTGTACTGGAAAATTTTCAAATTAGGTTGTGGGAAGGTGCGGGTGGTTGTCTATTGTAGTTTTAATTATTTTTACTGAAATGTCAGAGAAGTCAACCAAGAGTGTGAACTCCATTCTTTTGGGAAGAAACAGCCACATTGCCTGACATGTGGAGTGTCACTTTGGGCGTACACACTCATGATTTTAAAGTAAAACCATGGGCTGGCCCAGTGGTGCAGAGGTTAAGTGCGCACGTTCTGCTTTGGTGGCCCGGGGTTCGCCGGTTCGCATCTGGGTGCGGACATGGCACCGCTTGGCAAGCCATGCCGTGGTGGGCGTCCCATGTATAAAGTAGAGGAAGATGGGCATGGATGTTAGCTCAGAGCCAGTCTTACTCAGAAAACAGAGGAGGATTGGCAGATGTTAGCGCAGGGCTAATCTTCCTTAAAAAAAAAAGTAAAACCAGGCAACCAAGTTGACTCTCTTCAGCAAAATTCCTGTTTGGGCAAAGGCAAAGAGATGGTGAAGAGCAGGGTTAAATCCTTGGCACATTTCCCTAAGTAAGTACAGTGGTGGAAAGAGGGGTAAGAGACACTTGAAGGGAATTCGCGTGGGAGTGACTAAGAGGAGCTCATAGCATCTCACTAGGGACCTTATTTAACATCATTCAGAGTCCTGCTTTAAGCTCCAAAGAAAATGAGATCAAACCTAGGTCTACGTACTCAGATAAGTTTAAATGAACTGACTTAAATAGGAAAAAATACTGATTTATTTCATTGTTTGGTTTTCTTTTTAAAAGCAATCAGAGTTTCTTGAGAAGACACGCCAAAAACCCAATGAAATTTGTCAGAAGAAAATGCCAACTGTATTAATAACTGATTAAACTTTGGGGAATAGAAACTGTAAGATTCTTCTTTATTCTATCGCCCGAGGACTATGAGACTGCCATTCAAGGCAGATTCCCATTAGATGAACGTGATTCACACCACACACAGCAAAAGACACACACTGCTAATCTCTGCTCAGACGGGGCTGAGGCTGGCGCCCAGCAGGCGGCTTGTCTTCGAAGCCGATTATTGGTGATTGCATGGGTGAGACTGCTCTGGTCTCCACAGGTCTCCACAGATGTTACAGGGGCTTATTCTGATTGGAGTCCACACTCCCACAACATGAGTAGGGATGACCACAGAGAAAAAGCTAAAGGATTTCCTTGGAACAGAGGAAGTAAAATCAATGGTTGAAATAATTCTTAAGAGATAGTCTGGGAACAGAGAAGCAATGAAACAGTAAATGTGTTCTTTAAAAAAAGTGAAACTAGGGAAAGGAAATTGCTACAGGAGCTTTTTGTTAACAGTTATATGAAATTTCAAAACTAAAATTTTTAGAGTATTTTTAACAGCAATATGAACAAATAGAATATGCTTATCTTATATTCGAACATATTATATATGTCTTTCCTTGAGGTTCTACCAGTAGCTGAAATGACATCTAAAATGACCTGTTGATATATTTTCCCTAGGACCAGGCACTTTTAAGCTGTCACGTCAGCATAAATATCTGGTAATAAGACTTTATAAAATATAAAAAAAATTCTGGAGTTGACCATTCACATTCAATCATATATTCCATTTACAGCATCATAATATTGTTGAAAAGACCATTAAAATAAGCCAAAAGCACAAATAGTGATGTCTTAGCTATACTTTAATCCATGTGAATGGTATGACTCAAATAGATTTGAAAATATGCCTCCATTTGAATATTTTTATATGCTTTAGGAAAAACTAAAGCACGTTATTTAATTTCCCACACCCCCTCTGACACTAATGAGGAGCCCAGCATATTTGCTTTTACTGTAAGCATCAGTTAAAAAGGTTTGGGTCACATCAGCCACATATTTATTCAGATACATCAAAGGCATCACACTAAGGACATGCTCTTTCTTTAAATCCTTCCTCATAGCTAAAGTGCATTTGTAATGATAATGTGGCTTCTTGTGAATATCTTTCCTGTCATCCTCTTCTCTTCACTATTTTGGTGTATTTGTGTATGAATAAGGATAACTTGATCTTTTAACAGCAAGGAGATCAATACAGCAGGTTTAATGAAGAGACATTAAATATTTCTATGGCTATTGAGATTGCTAACATATTTGATTTAAGTTATGGTAAAATCTATGCACTTCATAAATGTTTTAAATTGGGAGCCTTTTTAACATTTGTGGTTTTAGGCATTTCTAATTAACTCCTTTTTTTAATTTAAACTTTTAAAGTCAACTTTATTTTTTTCATAGTCATGCACAAAACTTTAAAAGTCAAATTTGATTAAAAACATAAACAAAAGCAAACCCTGCTTCTCTGCCCCTCCTCCCTTTTTCCATTTTGCTACCCAGAAGCAACCACTTCAACTCTTATCCTCCTCTTTCTTGGTTTACATTCCCTTTTAAATAAAGGACAAACTCAGACTGAAGAGAGTGTGCAAGTTTTTAAAAATTTGCACGACAGAAAATGTTTCTAATATATTCTCACACCTATTTGATACACTGATTGAATACCATTTTCCTTCAACATTTTAAAAGCTTTGCTCTGCTGGCTTCCAATTTTGAGGATGGTGATTCTGGTGCAATCCCAGACAATTTATATGGGACATTTTTTTATTTCTAGAAGCTTTTTTGGGTCTTCTCTTTATTCCCTAGTAGTATGAAATTTCTCAGTAACGATTTAAATCTGGAGATTCATGTCTTTCAATTCTGGGATGTTATCTTTATTATATTTCTTATAATTTCTCACCACCATTTGCTCTTTTACTGAGATTATTACTTACATTTTGGACTTTTTGTGATAATACTCCAAGTTTCTTATCTTATCCTCATACAGTCCATTTCTATCTTTTTGATCTACTTTACGGGAGACTGCCTCAACTTTCCCTTCCAACACATCTTTGATATTTGTATACCTGAATTTTGTATGTAACATCATCAACATCATACATCATCATAATACAACATCATATTATCTCCTGAAGGATAAATTTGGTTCCTTTGACACTTTATCCCCTGCCTAAATTCTGTGTGTGTGTGTGTGCGCATAAGTTCCTTTTGCTTTTGATTTTATAGTTTCTATTTCTCCTTCTATGTCCAAACATTTCTTCAAATGCCCAAGGATATTTGGGAATCTGTTTCTGGGTTGGGGTGAGGCACTAAATAGCCAAAGAGAAATTCTGTGACACACAAGACAGTCCTGCTCACTCCATGGTTTCCCTATTGTGCAATCAGTTAGCTATTAATACTTTTGTGGAAGATCCCCGAACATCTGGAGTTAAATGTCTTTTCTCCAGGGTGGATCTGATTACCCTGAGAAGGATCTTTTAACATCCGCCACGTTTTTGAAGGAGAATGGAGTGGGCAATCTTACCATTCAACACACTACTTTTCTTAAAATTTTTTCTTCTTCTACATGTCTTACCCCACCTCATATCATACCCGTACATCCAGAGCCTCTCTCATGGTTTCCTCAGATAATGTGTGACCTGTCTCAGAGACAGCTGAAAGAAGGGTAGGCTCCTGACTGAGCCAGGCTTGTAATGAGAACCTGGGAGTCTACAGCCTCTTAGACAAAAAATCTCCCTGCCTCCCCACTGCCTACAAAGTCCCTTCTTTTTGGTGTCTGCTAGCCCTTAGCCTGTTTCCACTGATCTCTTGTGCTTATCTTTATCTGGAGAATCCTAAAATTGGGCATCACCCTTCGCCCACTCACTCTTCATTTAAAGTTCAGAGTTATAGATTTCTTCTAGGTTTATCAAAGGTGTAGTTTTTATTTCTGCTGTTTATTCTCCTTTTAGCTTTGGACTGATCATTTGGGAAAATAAAAATGACTTTACTCTGTTGAAACTGCAAATTGAGTTCAGTTACTTTTAAAATATGTGATGAATTTTCCCATAAACTTTTATTTGTTCATGTAAATAAAGAAATGGTAGTACAGGTAACTGGATAAATAAAATGTAGATAAATCCTGAGAGAATTTTTATCTGAAGACTTTCAAGTGTTTTATTTATTTATCTGGTTTTGGTTTGTTCCCTTTTTTGCTTCCATATAAAAGTTATTCAATCTGCTATTCTGGAAACCGTTTATAATACATAGCAAAGCCATTCTACGGCACTAAGAAGGAAATACGAACCTATGAAGTTTTTCAAACATATCTCTATAGGTGGTTTTCTACTTATTACTTACTCAGGATAAAGATATGGCCAGTGTAAAAATGGGTATTAAGAACATCAGAAATGGACCTTTAAGGGTGCTTCTTAATAGACATGGTTTTTTAACATCTGTTCTTTGCACACATTCTGTCCTCCATTAGTACCTTCTCCATCAGTCTTATAAATATAGGTCTTCTTCCCAATTATTTTTATTTCTCTCTGGCTTCTCTAATTAGGTCAATAACATATTTAAAAATTTTTATTTATGCAAAATTTTGTTTCAAAAAAGTTATAAAAGAATTAACAATGGCATATGCAATATTGTAAAATAACATAATACAGTAAAAAAAGAATAGATATTAGGTTGATATATTATATAAAAAGTTATATTTTAACATTGTGTTTCGTCAAAGTAGCAAATGCATTCCTACAAGAAGTCCGCTATCATCACTATTATTAAACATTTTCCTACAGGTAGTAAATGGTGCATATAGGCAAAATGATAAAATAGCAGATGCACAGAGACAATGGATGAAGCAGAATTATACAATTATAATGATAATTATAGTATGATTACCTACTCAGAACACTCAGGAGAAGTAGAGAGATTATTATTATATCTTATAAGACAATTCAGTATGATGATTAGTATAAAATTAAAATTTTAGAAATTGTTAGCTATCATATACAAACTATGTTCAGTACTGCAACATAATTAAGGGAAAACACTGTTTATAGGATAATTCTATCAAGTTTTAAAACTTACCAGAAATGTGCAAGATCTATGTAAAGATACCTTAAAACTTTACTGAGGTACATATGAACAAGCCTTGGGACTGAGCTGGTGGTGTGTTTGTTAAGTTCATGTGCCCCTCTTCGACATCCCACGGTTTGTGAGTTCGGATCCCAGGCACAGACCTACACACCACTCATCAAGCCATGCTGTGGTGGTGTCTCACATAAAATAGAGGAAGACTGGCACAGATGTTACCTCAGGGCCAATCTTCCTCACCACACACACACACACACACACACACAAAGTCTTGAAAAAATGGGCTTTTGTCCATTTTAGATGATTCAATATTATAAAGTAACAGTTATCACTAAATTATTTTATAAATGTACACACTTCTCCTGCAAATATTGAAAAATTCTTTTGTTTGTCTTCTTATGTTTGTCTTTTTTTTAATCTTTTTTTTTTAAGAAGCTTAGCTCTGAGCTAACTACTGCCAATGCTCCTCTTTTTGCTGAGGAAGAGTGGCCCTGAGCTAACATCCATGCCCATCTTCCTCTACTTTATACGTGGGACGCCTACCACAGCATGGCTTTTGCTAAGTGGTGCCATGTCCACATCCGGGATCCAAACTGGCGAACCCTGGGCCACTGAGAAGTGGAATGTGTGAACTTAACCACTGCGCCACCAGGCCAGGCCCCTGTCTTCTTATTTTTGTTTTTGTTTTAAAAGCAGGCAAACTGACACTAAAATTCACATTGAAAATTTAACATTTTTTAAAAAAGGATAAAAAAGATTAAAGAATGGTGACTAGCTCTACTGAATATTTAAGCATATTTTAAGATTATACTAATTCACAGTTTGGTGCTGGTGTCTGAATAGACAGATGATACAAAATATAAAGTCCTAAAATATAGTAAAATGCACAAATATTTGCCTAATGAATAACAATGATGGCATTTAAAACTATTAAGAGAAAATAAATTTTTCAATAAGTGCTCTTAACACAACTAGATAGCAATGTAGTGAAAAACAACAAAACAAAATAAAAGCAAAGATGGAACTCTATATCACTTCTTATTGCAGAATAAATTCCAGATACAGCAAAGATGTAGACATGACAATAAATGAAAATACACAAAAGTCTTCACTTAGGAAAAGCTTTTCTAAACATCACCCCAAATCCAGAGTCTAAAAAAGACAATACTGATAAAAAGAATAAATTTTAGCAATCCGTGGATGTCAAAACAGTATAAACAAGGTCAAAGATAAATAGCAACTTGTGATAAATGTGCTATATTACAGAAACCTTATTTTTTAACAAGAAAAAACTTCAGAATCAGTAAGAGGAAAAAATAACCAGCAGTCAATAGACAAAATGAGTAAACAATGGACTACAGATAAAGAAATGCAAACGGCCTTTAAACCTATGCTCTATGTTCCACTACACGCATATGAAGATAAATATTAATATAAAATATAACATTGTTTTTCAGCAGTCAGAAGGGTAAAAATAAAAAAGTTCCTATGCATTCAAAAAGAATGTGTAGAAACAGGAACTGTTATACATTGTGGGTAAAAACATAAATTCCTATAACTTATTGAAAGCTAATTCTGCAGTATCTATTGAAACAAATAATGCTCACACTACTGACCTATAATTTACTAGAACATATCCACAGATATACCTGCAAAATATGTGTTTTATTTACTGCAACTTTAATTATTGTACAAAATATCAGAAAATGTCAATATCCATCAAAAAGAGAGTAATTTAACAATTGGATCCATATCATGATTACCTGTGGAAAGAATTAGGATTTGTGGTTCAGAGGTGGGAAAGAGATTTTTCACTGTATTCCTCTTCTGGCTGTTTGATGTTTTACTAAGTGTAAATATTACCTTTTAAAACACAACACACACACATTAAAAATAATGCTGGTAAAGGAAAATGATCCAAAGAGATAGTGAAGGGGGGAAATATAATAAAGCCAAGAGAGAGTGATTCAGAAAAGGTATGAAAATTTACTTCCTGAAATCTGTAGACTTCCAAGAGTTGCGACCCAAATATGCCTTTAACGTGATGATAAGGGCATGGCCATTTACACAAATCGGTGACAATAAGATTAAAGAAAAAACATTTTCTAAAAGAAGCACAACTATTTGTGGTACCGAGACCTTTCAGTTGGAGCAGATAGTGTGCAATACACCTAACAATATCCTTACATTAGAAAGTGACATGATTTACAGAAAACTTTTTTTTTAAAGGTTGGCACCTGAGCTAACATCTGTTGACAATCTTTTTTTTTTTTGTCCTTCTTCTCCTCAAAGCTCCTCAGTACACAGTTGTATATTCTAGCTGTAGGTCCTTCTGGTTCTGCTATGTGGGATGCCGCCTCAGCATGGCTTCATGAGCATGCTAGGTCTGCGCCCGGGATCTGAACCAGCGAAACTCCAGGCTGCTCTCTTTTTATACAATGTTCTTTATCATTCCAAAGTTTATCTCAGAAAATTAAAAAATATACTTCACAGGGTACTATATGATGGATTTCAGGCTTTCTGACTATATGGCTTAATCTAGGAATACAATTTAGAATGTCTAGGAGTTTAGAAGAGAGGCATATCATTCAGGTAAGCGTCCAGGGGTATTATTTTTCTCCACTGAAGAACTGAGCAGCAGTGAATTTGATATTATACTCCCTGACAATTACTTGGAATATAGCAATTCTACGTTCTAGGTAAATGCAGAGCTGCACAAATCAGCAAAACTGGGGAGAGGAGAATGATTTGTTTGTGAAAACTGAAGAGCGACTAGGACATTTTTCTCAACGAAAGGCAACGCTATCTTATATTTGTATCAGGTAAGGTTCATACAGTTTATAAAGCTTCTCTCTCAACATAAATTGGCATTTTAGTTTTGATTGAAGCAGCAATCAGAGTAGCAAGAGAAGCTTTTATTATGGATAAAGAAACTGATTTTGTGTGACTTGGTCAATATCAAAGGGATAGGTAAATGGCAGAGCCAGCTCTATATACTAGACTTTGGATATCACATCTGGGCTCTTTTCCCATATCTAATTCATTAACTTCATTGAGAAATATGTATATATGCCTTCTCCCCCAGGGAAATTTTTTTTGCTATGTATTTTTTCCTACTCTAAATCTGATTAATTCATTTATGCTTTCTAGGAATCATTCTTTTACTTGGCTGGCATTTCACTTACAAAGAAAGCTATAGCTGAAGAAGGATATGAGAATGGAGAATATACATACATGCAAACGTGTAGGAAGAGAGCACTTATGATTGCTGATGAGGGGAAGGGAAGCCACTGGGGATTAAGAAGAGAAAATGATATCTAATATGTAGACATACTTGAGAACACAAAGTAAGAGAGAATTCAGAGAAGAAATGGAAGGTTCAGCGTTTGTCGGAGGACAGACTTCTTACTTATCGTATGAGAAGAAAGAAGATGGGTGGAAGTGGTGGTAGAGAACTTTGGCTGGTGGGTCCTTACTCTGCTTTTCTTAAAGGCCTGTACCAAGCCAATGTGTAGATTATCCTGAATCACAAGTTTATGACAAATACATTTTATTTCATCGTATAATGATATTGAAATAATCATGTTTATATATTCATATATATTATATATAAACATTTATTAGCACATAGGAGGAAGATGTACTGAAAATGTCTCAGTTTTAAAGTTTTAACAGATTTATTAGAAGGATAAGAAGGCAATCGAGCTATGTACAGAACGGACTGAAGGGTATAGACAGCTTAATGATGAAAACATTTGATATAGTAGAATAAAATTAAAATGTTTGAAAAAACTGTAAACTGTTAAGCCTATACAGATAGGAAGAGTTTTATTATGAACATGTGTGTACTTGCTTTATCCCAACTACTAGATTGTAAGCTTCCTAAGAGTGAAAAACCTTCTTCGCATCTCTCTATCTTCCATAATATCTTGCTTCATCTCTGATCAGTGTTATGTACAGTCTTTCAAATTTCTATATTAAATAATTTTTTATATATAAATATACCAAAGGCTTGCATGTTTGTTTGTTTTCTGAATCATACAGGCTATGGAATGAAATGTTTAAGTGCATTGGCTCTGCTACTTAAAAACTGAGTAGATTACTTAACCTAAAATGGGTTTAATCATAATATTAAAGATTAAACTAGATAATTCATACAAAGGATATGGTACAATGTGTGACACATAGTGAACTTGTGATAAATGTGAGCAACCATCGCTAGTAGACATTATCAATTGGTTTCCCTGGTTAAAGGAAGAAATCATGCACTCTCCTTCAAAACACTGCAGATGGGAATATTTTGGTCGTTCTTGGGTCTCATACAATGCTATGGTTTAACTGACAGTTCTCAAAGCAGCTGTTTTTATATACTTCATACCTTTGAAATTAACTATAGTCTTCCAAAGAAAGATTAACTGAGAAAGCTTACATTAAGTTTAGTTTCATGATTTGACCCAACATAATGCCCACATCTGTCTAAAAGTGGGCTATGGGGTTTCCTATGAATTTTATGTCATCCTCCAAAAGTAGATCTGAGCTCAAGATTCCAGATCCCTGTGAAGTACAACTCCTCTCTCATAAAACGGATGTGTCTTGGCTCCAAATTACTTTTCACAATTCTTACATTCAGTTCATGACTGAAATAAAGATCAGTTTGGACTGCGGTCTCTCTGCAGATAAATAAATGATGAGCAGTATCTCCTAGACAGGTGGAGCTCTTGATGGATGGACAAGCTGAATATATAAACACACATGAAAGACCAATTTTGAGCACATATCCTAAATCCCTTTGGTCTTCTCAGACTCATCATCTAATGTCAAAAATTCCTTTTGTGGAGGAATTTTCTTTGAGGTTTTAATGATATTTGTAAGTTTGTCTCCATTATGATTGTCTAAATAGTAATATGACACAAGCTTCCTTTCCTGTGGATTCAAAGCAACTGACTTACCTTGCTCAGATATATGGTTTTTCAGGCTATTAATAGCTTATCCTTTATCAGAAAAAAATATTATCAGAAGTACATTACAAAAATCTAAATCAATTCATTATTCTGGCATTTAGAAAATTCCAGATTGATGGAATGGATAAAAACTATTTTAAGAAAATTTCTCAGCTCTAAATTCTTACTATGTCACAAACGTATGAGAAAATGACTAAATCTAGCAGAATATACATTGTCACTTTTTATATATATAAATGACCATCAGTATTCAAATATCTATATATACATATCCATATCTACATCTATCTACCTATCTATCTATCTATCTATCTACCTGTCTATCTATCTACCTACCTATCTATCTATCTTTCTTTCTATCTATCTATCTATCTATCTATCTATCTATCTATCTATCTATCCATCCTCTGGGTCAGATTCAGTCAATTGCATGATAAGAAGAAAATTGCAGCAAAAATAAGAACATCCCCTTTATTGTAGATACTGTCAGTGTTAATTCCCCTGTTAGGATACAGCATTGATGTAGGTCATAAGAATTCTTTCATTTAGTGTAATCAGGAGTTGACCTCCTAGGTACTCAACGCAGGAAGAAGCACATGCAGCTGTCTAACAGGTGGTATATGACAATGACTAATTCATTCCTAGGCTTATGTTTATTCTTAGCCCAACTTGAAACAATTATTTCACAAGCTTTCTCTCATTTCTACTTCAGATGAGAGCAGCCCATTTGATTTAATGTTGGCTTATTAAACTAATAGACATTTCTTTGTGTCAAACGTTAGGCATCAAAAAGGGATTAGCTCAGAAAAAGGGGTTACGATTGATCATGTGATTGATTTAGCAACAAAATGCAGCTGACTCATGTTACCATATTATAGTTCACATTTTTCCTCATTCTTGCAAAATGAGATAAATTCCAAAATCTTAGACAACCTTAAACATTTATCGTATAAAAACACAAACCTAGACGAGTAGTTGAAAAACACTGACATAAAATTGTGTGTGTAAACGTTTTAATAAAGTAAGATTCATTTTGGCACTTGGATGCGAAACTTAGACATACGTATCTTCTATTTATGCTTCTGTTGATAGAAATTTAATTATTGCCAATGTCTTAGCTTGGGCCATGCACTTAGTTTATTTGGCAAAGTCACTCTGGAGAGCATGCTGAGGAATGAGGCAATGAAAGAGAAGAAGGGAAAGCAATACAAACTGTATTATCAAAAGTAGCCACCATTTTGAGGGACAGTTGTGTGATCCTGTGGGATGTTCAGAGGAGTCTTAGAAAGATACAGTCTGCAGGATCGGAGATGAGGTGCCATGAGGTTGCCCCTGCGATAAGCTGTTTGATGTCCATGAAAATTAGCTACTATAATATACATTGGTTAGAGGAAAAGATGTGCATATTAAGTGGTACATAAGAGGGAGCTGGGGAAAAAAAGAAACAAGCAAAACATCTTCAGGATGCCAGATTTGTATAACTGGACTGAAACTATACAATGAATAATAAGATTGAATGAAAACATAGTTTCCTTAAATATGGAATTTAAAATTTCTCTTGGCATTTTATAGTAAGAGCTTGCAAATTGGAGAGCCATTCTATTAGAAACATTTTAAAGATTAGAAATCTCTCCCTGTTATATAGGAAAGAAATATTAACAAACACAAACATAACCTTTGAAAAATGGCCACTGCTCTTTTTCATCCAATTTGTTAAATGAGGGATTGTTAAACGTCCTCTAAATTTCTTCTGTAGTGCACGTGTGTTCAAAAATCAGAACACTGTCTTTCTTGCATTTTTCCTCGTATAATCAGACTGTGTCTAGTTACCGTGGCATCCTGATTAAAAGTTAATCAGGCACTTGGAAAGTCCTGCTTTGAAACTAATTGTATATACATGGAGTTCTCATTAGGAAAATCTATACTAGTCATACAAAGAGTCCTTTGACTTATTTCTTCTGTCTTGAAAAACAATTATATCTGATTCTTATTATTTTAATCCTTAGAATCTCTGCCTCAAAGGCCACTTTTGAATAAAAGTGAATAAAATTCATAATCAATAGTTATGCATTTTCACTTTAAAATGCCTCCTGCTTAAAGCTACGGAGAATTAGGCATAGCAGAAAGAACACTGGATGGGCAGGCAAGAGCCTGGAGATCTCAACTCAGCCCTGCCAGCAACCAGGTGCATACTCTCGGGAAGGCTGGCGGAGTTCTCTGAGCCTCAGCACTTACTTACTAGCGGATAACCAAGCAAATTTCTAGCTCTAGGATCAGATTTTGGAGCTAGGCTTACTGCCATGAGATTTTAGCTCCAGCAATTAGTGGTTCTGTGATCTGGGGCAAGTCAATTCCTCGGAGTCTCGGTTCTATCAGCTGTTAATGAAAAATCAAAAACTGATTCAGAGTTTTTAAAGAATTAATTGAAATAATATATACAAAGCATTTAGCATAGAGGGTAACCATTATATACGATATTAGATATTTCTTATTATTTACCCTCTTCCAGAATGCAGAGGGAGAATCCACTGGCCAAAGTTCTCTACTACCCTTGCGTGCATCTTCTTTTCTCACATATGCTAAGTCGGGAAAGTCCCTCCTCCACCAAAGGCTAACCCTTCCATTTCTTCCCTGAGTCCTCTCTTACTTTGTTTCCTTAAGGAAGTTTATATATTGATATTGATTTTTCCTTTGCATCCTCAAAGGCTCCCTTTTCTCTCATGAGCATACACATATGCTCAATCCATATCTCTGTGTGTGTGTGTGTGTTCTCCCTTAACATAATCACTCTCTCCAGCTATTTCTCTCTTTTATCACCACAAAATTCTAAAGAGCTGTCTATATACTCCACCTCCACTTTATCTCTCGTTCACTTTTAATCCCACCTGTCAGCCTTCTTGTGTACTACTTCATGAAAACTTCTTTTCAGGGGCGTGAGCAAGTCCCACGACATAATCCAGCACAGGCTTCTATGTCTTCTTCCTCATCCCGCAGCAGCCTGCGGCAGAACTGACCCCTCATTTTCCCTTACACACTCCCCTATCTTAGTTCTCCATCACTTCCCTACCAGCGCACTGATTTTCAGCTCCTTCGTTAGTTTCGTCTTTCTATCCAGTCTGCACTGTTGGGGTCACTCAGGCCCCAGTGTCAGGCCTTCTCTCAAAACCCATTCCCTAAAAAAGTCTCATCTATTCTTATGGATTTAAGCTCCATTTAATGCTGTTTATGCACAACTATTAAAAGTTGATGGATGTAGCTAGCTAGCTAGCTAGATAAACATAGACAGTTACTCTTTAGGGCATTTGACTCCTTGGGTTTAAAAATCCTAGTTCTGCAATTTACAATTACACAACTTTAGACAAGTCATGCAACCCCTCTGAGCCTTACTTTAATTCTGTTTCATAGGGTTATTGGAAATACTAACAAACGTTGAATCCTTAAAAAAGTGTCTGGCACAGAAGTGCTGTATAAATATTGAATATCATTGCTATTTTTACACTCATTCAGATTTTGTCACTCCCCTACTTAAAACTCTTCTTCTGTTACTCAGAATAAAACTGAGCTTCTTTATGTTAGCTTAAAGAACCCTGCATGATCTGACACCAGCTTCCCCTCCATCTCAATCCAGAAGGCCCCATCCCCTTGTTCACTAGCCTCTAGAAACATGGGTCTTTTCTCAGCTCCTCGGACACAAAAACATCTTTCTTGTCTCAGGGGATCTTGCAGATATTCATCCCACCCTACTCTGCTTTTCACAGACAGCCAATCACATCCATTAGGATTAAGTATAAACATATCTTCTTCTTCTTGTGCAGTGTTCCATGGTTACTTATCTGCGGTTGTTTCCTCTTCTCCTACCCCAATTATTTTCTACTTTGGACCCTTATTTGTTTTCTCCATAGCCCTATCACAATTTAATAGTTAATGCTTATGGTGGTATTTCTCTTCTCTGCTAGAGAATAAGGTTCAAGAAGGCAGGAATTCCATCTTTCTCTTCGCTGAGCAATGCCTCACACTTACTAGGCACTCAAAACTATCTGTGCAATTATCAGCAAACGAAGATATAGGAAAGTAATTTTTACCTCAATATAAAGTAAAGCTTTCTTTTAATTAGAACCATCGAAAAAGCATCTTAGCAGCAAGAACAGTCAAGCAACACTAAAAATCCATGAGCAAAGGATGCCATAGTGAAAATATCTGCATTTCTGTACCTTTATTTCTACATTTTTAATGAACAAAGAAAAGGATTAATACTATTTTGTCACATGTTTGTGTAACAGCACAAACAGTCCGAACTTCTAAATAATAATGATAGAAGGTTCCACCTTAGTAATAAAATTCAAATACATATCTTGTTCTCACTATGCTTACAAAATTTTAAACATTTTAAATATTCTCAATAGTCTATTCCATGTCCTTACATTTACTTGTTGGCTTTTCAAGCTTTCATTACAGGCATTTACAGCTTCTGATAGTCTAATCAAGACTATCGTATGGCACATTTGGGGAGCTTTAAGCCTGCCGATCAGATGGAATCTAATTTCCCATTTAAAAATGGATCCTGTCCTATAGGGAACCACTGGGAGTAATCTACTCTCTACCAGAGAGCAACTGGACCATTTGAGACAACTTCAGTCTTCTGGAGCGGCGGGGCACCGTTTAGCAATTTACCTCCTCTGGGGCATTAATTGGTATCCTAGAGCACTGGGAGAGTTAATTTACCTCGCACAGCGAACACTTGAATCCTAGGGAAGTATGCTTAGTTTAGCTCACAACAAAGCAGGATTAAGACAAATTAAAAGTAGCTTAAATCATATATTATAACACATATTCAGGAGAAAAAAAAGTACTGTAGTTAAGATGCCATTTTTCTTCCACGGGTGTTTCAGGAATTGGTAGTTCTTAAGCTCAGTACCTTTTCCCCCTGCTTCAACGAATGGAATTCCTGCTGCACAATATTGACACATTTGCAATTAAATAGGGCATTGAGCCATTCTCAAAGATCACAGTGTGGGACAGTAATTTCTGATAAATACTCTTTCTGTGAAACTCTACTAAAAGCAAAGAAAAAAGAATAATGAATGCACCTGGCAAGTGTGAGGTGTCCTGAGCTGCCTCAGCATCACACATGGCCCTGAACTGACAAATCACCATTTCACTTCAGTGACTTGGGGAGCCAGTGCTGCTGTAAATTGAGGGGGTGCATTCGTTATCCGCCAATTTCCTTGAAGGTGAAAATCAACTTGAGAATAACTATCAATGACATAATATACTATTATTCCAGTTGAAAACACATGTGGCTTCCAAATTTTCTTAAAGCCATTGAAAACTAGCGGAGCTGCTCTGATGGAACTGGAATTTGGGGGTCTAAGACCTACTTACACGATCCTTGGGCAATCACCCAAGAGTAGACTGAGAGGTACCTTTCAGAGCTGAGAGTCCGTTAGGCTGATAAAGTTTGTAAACTCTTAGAATAACATCAAAATAAGTTGTTTTCCAAATTCAACAAAACATAGTCACCCTCTTTTCTAAATCTCCATAGAGCTTAAATTTCCCATGTGACCTCGTGCATTATTATGATGTGTGCATTTTACACATATCTTCCTTAAACGGGAGTGTGTATCTTGTTCATATTTGTGTTCCCTGTGGAATAGGAGTTCAAAAAATATTAATTAATTACGGTCTTAGGCTCTTTCCCTATTGTCAGATGCAGAACTGATATGAAGTGATTATAATCTCCTTCGCTGAAGGTCAAATTTGCTCAGCAGAAACCTGAAGGAAGGGAAAGAGTTTGCTGGCAAAGAGGCAGGGGAAGGGTATTTCTGTCAAGGGAGATAGACACCGTAAAGGCTTAACAGCGGAAAGAAAATAGAGAACTCAGATTTGAAAGTAGGTCAGAAAGGCTGGAGCTTAGATGTGTCAGGGACAGAAATACTGGACATACAGTCTAGAGCAGCTAATGGAACTCCGGTATTGAGGTGCCTTTGATTTCATGTTAAGAGTTTTGCATTTTATTCTAAAATAATTTAAAATCCTTAAGCTGGGAGAGAGCTTTCAGATTTGTAAATCAAAGGGATCAGCCGGACTGCAGTAGTTTATCTGGATTAGGAGGTTATGATATTGAAGTCACTGAATCTGTTTTTGATATTATCACAATTTATATCACTGCTGCCAACTTCAAATGATCACACGTGTGTGTGCACAGACACACACACACACACACACACACAAATTCATATGGAGTATCTCTTACAAAGTCACTTGGGGTACTTACATGCTATTACCTTATAACAAAATTCATGTTTACGTGTTATTTGTCAGGCCCTACGATAATTTCAGGATATTTTAGCAAAAGAAATATTGGACTGTTTAGAGAGACATTATGTTTTTCTAAAATCCTACAAAAAATACATAAAACTATAGCTCTGTTAGCATTCAATTGCAGAGCACCTGTGATTAGTCATGGCAATCTGCCCGTGAACAAGAGTTTGCTCTAAGGTAATAAAGGAAAATATTTGGTTTGTTCATTAGCATGCTCTGTGGTTAGAAAAAATTCAAGAGTTAGAATTACAGCATGATGGAGTTGGATAGACCTTACAGACCATGGAACCCAATTTCATTTCCACAGACTGAGGTCTCAGGAATGAGAGTAACTTGCTCACAGCCTTCATATCTATTTCGTTGAGTACGGAGGAGAAAGTTCTGAAAGCCTCAAGATACTTCCCTCATCTGCCCAGACTCAGCAAATGAAACAATCTATCTACTGCCTGGTGGTGTTTCTGTGTCTGTGCTGAATTACAATAGCCCTGTGCCCAGCCTTACACATTCACTTATGCAAATTTCTATTCTTCCTAAATTATGGGGTCATTCCTCTGATCTTAGAATTTGTTATGTAATATAATCAGAATAAATGGGACCACAGCTTCTTTCTACCATGAAATAGTCTTTTCAGTGAGATCAACCACAAGCAAAGGAAAATAACAGCAGCTGCTTCCCAGACAAGATTTAGAGACTCACAGCTTCTGTTGACATCATCTTAATGAGAGGATGCAGAGGGCACCTGATTTTCCTCACCTGTGGAAACACTGCCAAAGCCCACCCCAGCCCCATACATAGTCCAGGGAGACAGAGGGAGAAACCACTGCCTTCCTTTCACTCATTTGTAGAATTCGTTTCTTAACCTAAAATCACTTTGAGTTCAGTTTATTTTAAGTTTAGTGGTTAATTGAAGCATCATTATTTTAGACTGCCTCTTTTTTTTGGAAGTATCAAAAAAAAAATGCCACTCTTTTAAGACTGATAACACTCTCTAGAATAATGAATTCTAATCAACAACCTTTAGCCCACTGTTATCAAAACTCTGTACATATTAATACTATCTTTTCTCAATGTTCATAATCCAGCCGTAATGATTTCTTTTGATCTTTCTTTCATTAGACTCCACAGATCTGTAACCCTTCAATATTATTCTTTTTCCCAGACTGAGCCTGAGCATTTGATCTTTAGTCAAACAGTGTTCTAAAGAGTTCAGTTTTGCTTACACTGAACAAGATGTTATAATGACCTCAATCATTGCAGTTGGATGTTATTTTTGCAAGAGAGGAAGCTGTGCTTGATGAGATGCGGGAAAACATGGCAGAACTGTTTTCTGTGCAAAAGCTGTAACCATAAGCAGTGACCTGGAGAAATGTCACTTACAGTGGGCCTCCAAGCTGTCATGCTTAGGAGCTTAAAGGAACTTTGAAAGTAAAATGTTTAAAGAAAGTGCGTGTGTGTGTGTGTGCACCCGCGTGCACGCGCATGTTTGAGAGGATGAGGAGAGGCTTGCCAAAATCTAGCAAAGTTGAAAAACCATGTAAATCAATGTTCTACATGAAACAGTGGTTCCACTCCCACGTACAAACTCTATAGAGAACCTCTACCTGTGCAGTTAGGATGAAATAACAAAAAGAAATCGGCATATTTATCCATTTTGCATAATTTCTTATCTTAATAATAATTATTTAATCTTTTTCACATGCAAATTAGAGGGCAAAGGATATACTTTCTATTGACTTTCATCAGCTTATTTCTTTAAAAGCAGCTACTATTGATGTTTTCCAAACACCTAAAAACAATACAGCAAGTCTTTCAAATCCTTAATTCATAGTTTCTAAATTCATGGTTATGACTATTTTTGGCCAGCATAAGCATATTTAACGTCTTTTTTATCACTTTGCTCAGGTGGGCCTCCCATCCCTTCTCCCTATTCTATATTTTCTTTTTTTCACATGAATGTTTGTGAGACAGAATGTTCCTATAGTTGGAGCTGGGATCAGAAAGTGAACACCTGTCCATGTCCCAAATAAAGAGGGAAGTACCCAGAGGCTAGTTATGTCTGGTGAAAGCTTGAGGTTATTAATTAGTAAGCAATAGGGACATTAGACAGGGAAGTACATGGCAGGCCTGTATCAGCAGCAGGCTAGAGGTTGCTAACTAGCATCTTATTGGTTAGAAATCAGTAACTTGCATTCTAAACGCATATTGTTAGAATTATAACTCAAGTTACAATCCCAGAATATCCTGTTGAAGGTCATCAAACAACAATCTAGACTTTAAGACGTAATCCATCTAATGTCAATGGATAGAGCTGCCCAGAAAATAGGATGTCATTTGATTTTGCAAAGCTCTATAATGTGTGTGTGTGCATGTGTGTGTTTATGGGCATACTTTTTATGTGTCTCCTCGATTGAGTCTTTTAGCTGGAGAGCATTGTTTTTCTTGTTTTAAATACACAGTTAAGGGACCAATTATCGGCAGATGTAAGAGTGAGGATAGTCATATACCCCTTGTCACTGTGTTGTGCAAAAATGAAACCGAGTCTTATAAAAAAATAGAGAACTCAAGAAACTCAATGGGCGAATGAAAAAAGTGGAAAAAGTACTAGTTTGATGAACACGTATTTCTTTTCCTCAGCCTCCCCTCCACCAGTTAACACATCCAAAAGTTAATACCTGCTTGAATAAGACAACAAAAATATATTGTAAAATGAAAAGACATTTGACAAAGGTATTGTGGACTATGTAAATTAATGCAAGTATAAAATCTAATTTTATTTAAATAGGGATTAAAGAGGAGCAGAACTCTTCTGCATTCTTTTCTTATGAAATCTCTAAAAATCATCTGCATAAGTTTTACAGATTATGGGAGAGATTTATTATCACAATGCAGGCACAAATAGCTCATGACCAGAGACAGTTTTGAAAAGTGGCTCATACCCACGAGGACCATGATTAACTGATTTCAAACAATGCAGTGCTGCCACTACAGGGGGCTTGTGGACTTGGATGAAATCATGCCTAGAAGGTTGCTCCTGTGTTATTGGAGCCCATGCTGTTAAACAGCATTTACTTCCGTTGTCTGGCACTATTAGCATTACCCCCCGTTGGTCAGCTAATTAGACATAAATCGATTAAACAAAAATAAATTTCTATGTACTTGCAATTGTTTAAATCAAGCTTTTGCATATGTAAATTATCATCTTGTTTAAGTTTATGATGTGAAATACATTCTGATTTCTTCTCTGTGGGAAAAGGAGATTTGATGAATGGATAAAGAAAACAAATAGTTGACAAGGTTTATCTGTTTTGATGTGTATGGAATTTGAACAAAGCAAGAAAAAAATCGTAAAACCACAAGCACATTCTTCCTGTACTTATTTTCAGAAATCATACACGTCCTCTCAAATCCAGCTTACACTTTACATTTGAATATGCAACAAAAATCCCCCATATAGTCAACGTGTAAACTTGCATCTGTTGCTAACAGGACAAGACTGTACCTATTGTCAATCCTTTTGCATGCCACAACATTCCCCAGATCTTTCTCCAAATACAAATTGACGCCACTGATGTACCTCATATTTTCCTCCTTACACCACCCGAAATCACGCTACTTTTATTTTACCAGTATATGCCCAAAGGTACTGCTCAATCTCCTTTTCCTCTTTAATGACCTGAAATTGAATCTATTGAGAAAGAGACCAGGTTGCCGACTCCATAGAAGAACATCATATCATCCCTTAAAAGACTAATAAAGTAGGAACTGAAGAACAAAACATGCCTATAGCTACGATGATATTAACAATTTCAATGCCTTATATTTAGATACTATCAGAGTAGAGTTTAATTTAAATCTTATAAAGCCCTGAGAAGTAGACCAAGCTGGCAACTTTATACCTATTTCTATACATAGAATCTAAAACTCACAGACAAGAAATGTCTTGTCCAAGGTCGCATCACTAGTAAGTAGCAAAAACTGGACACCAACAGGTTTTTCTGACTCCTGGTGTCAAACTTTTCCTTTACAAGATTAGTTATCTAAGTGTGCAGGGCAGAGTTCTGGAGGGCTGCAGAGTTGTTACATTGAGCATGAGTATGCTTCAACCAGCACCAGGACTTGAGTGAAGAATGGTATTCTTCACAAATCTTCTCACCTGGTCTAGGGCATTGGGAGTACTGGGTGGTGGCTAACCCTTCTCTCTCCTCCTCCCTCTCTCCCTTTCTCTCTCCAGAACAGGTAGAAGTCAGGGCTTTGGAGTCAGACAGATCAGAGGATATCTTCTGATTCTACCATTACTGGCTGCATTACCCAGGGCTAGTCACTGAGCTTTGAAGCCTAATTCTTAGTTTCCTCAACTGAAAATAGCAGCTTATGTACAGGGCTCAGCACAAGTCAGCGAACATGAACAGATATCACCAATGATGATGGTAATATTTTTAAAAACATGCAGTTGGCATTATGATTAATAAAGTATAAATTTAAATTGTAAATCAATTTAAATAAACTTCCTGTTGCTATATATTTTCTCACTCATAGATCCCAATAACTATAACTCTATCCTATAGAAGATTCTATCATTTTACTGTTATTATTATTATTACTTAAATAGACCATAATAACCTAACAGGTTGCCAAACATTCTTCTACCGCAATGCAGCTCCTACTTTTTCCAGGTGAATGGGTATACTTTACTTTTGATATGCAGATTGCCAACTAGTTTGAGTGCCATGCTTAGTCATTATTTAAAGAAGTTTTCAAAATACCCCAGCAGGAAGGCACAATTAGAAAATTTTGATATAAACTTTCAAGACAGCAAAGAGGTTGGTGGTACGCATCACTCGTTGCCAGAATTATCACTGCAAAATGGTGTGCTAAATAATTGTGGAATGAATATTTGAAACTTAGCCCAATGTTTTGTGAAAATATGCAAACATTGTCAAGTTGATTAATGAATTTTCACCCTTACACACACCAACTCACAGAAATTTTCTAGAGGAAAGCTGATACTAGGTTTCTGTGTGGCTTATAATTATGAAAAGAAACACATTTTTGAAGAAAGACTTTTGAGGGTTGCCAGCTAATGTGATGCCAGCTCTCTGGGAAATAAAAGTCTGCATATTCTTCATATAGGCACTAAAACAAATGGTCAATATTTACTCATTCAACACAGATTTATTTAGAATCTAATATATGACACTCCATGTTCTAAGCAATAGATATACATATGGTAGTAAATAAAATAGATAAAAGTCCTTGCCTCAGGCATCTTATACCCTAGTGGGGATTAGATAGACAATACATAAATAACTAAAACATATCCACGTTGGAGACAGAGAAAAGCTAATAATAAACCTAAAGTACAGAATGGGTAAAGTAATGCTGGCGGGGGGGAGGCAGGGGGCTAGCAATTTTAAATAATTGATCAGGGAAGAAATCACTGAAAAGAGGATATTTGAGCAAAGACATTAAGGAGTTGAGGGAGGTCTTCATGCAGATGTCAGTGGGAAATGTGTTCCAGTCAGGGGAAACAGCAAATGAGGCAGAAACATGGCTGACGGGTTTGAGGAACAGCTGGGATCTTTTATGGGTGGAGTCAAGAGACTGTGTCAGAGTTCTGAAAGATGTCATTGGAGGGATAGAGGGGCCAGAACAGGTAGGACCCAGGTCACTGAGAGGGCTTTGGGTTTTCCTCTGAGCGTGACAGAAAGGCATTAGTAAGTTTTCAGAAAAAGCAGGGACATGATCTAACGCTTAGTGTACAAAGGATCACCCCAGTTGCCCTTTTGAGCACAGAATGAAATGAGAAATGGTAGGGACAGAAGCAAGAGGATTACTCCGAAGGCTGTGGAAACATTACAGGTAAGAGATGGTGGTGTCTTGGTCCAGGGCACCACCTGGTCCAGGGCAGTGGAGGTGCTCAGTGGTGGCTACCTATTTGGGGTAGAGAAAGGATTTACTGATGGTTCAGATGTGGAGGATGAGGCAATGTGGAATCAAGGATGACTCTACTGTTTAGAATCTGAAGAACAGAAGGGATGGAGCTCCTAATAATCAATATGGCAAAGGCCATGAATGGGGCAGATTTTTAAAAGACAAAGAAGATCTCGGATTTGAACATTTGAAAAATAAGATGCCTATTAAACATCTTGATAAGCGGCCATGTCATATAATCAGTTGGGATCCAAGTCTGGACTTTTCAAGAGAAGTCAGAAGAGGAGATATAAATTTGGGAATCATCAGCATATGCATGATTTTTCAAAACATAAAACTGTGTGTAATCTATGAATGTAGATGGAAGAGAGGCCCAAGGATTGAGAAGAATGGCATTTCAACCATTTGAGGTCAAGGACATTGGAAAAAAGAGTAAGAAGGAGTGATCCAACATGTAGAAGGAAAATTGACATCAAGCAATTTCTGAAGCCGTGTGTAAAAAAATGCTCAGCCACATCAAGCACTGCTGATTGGCCAAGAAAGATGAGGATGAGAATTCAGTAATGGACCTACCAATGAGGAGGAGGCCATAATATTTGTGGCATTGACAGGACCAGTTTTTGTAGAAGCTGAAGACAAAAGCTTAATTAGAGTGATTCCTTTTTTTTTTCCCCCAAATGAAAGAGGAAGAATTTTTTCAATGAGTCTCTTTGAGTTTTGCTGTAAAGCTTGCAGAGAAACAAGAAAATATTTTCCATAAGATTGGAATCAAGCAAGTTTTGGTTGTGTGGTTATTATTATTTTGAAGGTGAGATTACTTCAAATGTGTGTATGCTGATGGAATTTTCCATTGGAGAGAGATTGCGAGGAGAGACTGAAGAGCTATAAGCCTGTGTAAGGGAGAGAAAAAGGATCTACTGCATTCACCGACCACAGGGACATTCTCCAACAGCAAGCAGAAAAAGGCAAAGTGTAAAGACAAAGGTGCAAATAAACCAGTGAAATAATAATAATTGGTGGAAATTCTCTGCTAATTCTGGGATAGGGGATGCAAGAACATCAGTTGAACACAAGGATTGAAGAGAGAAGTTTAGATGAAAGAAACAATACTGGATTTGAGTGAAATTTAATTTCTTTGAATGGAATAGACATTCAAACCTGCACAGAGCACATAGAGAAAAAAATTAAGTCAAGAATATTTGACTGGCAAAAAACCCAACAAACTTTTAAGAAGATAGGTCCTTGATTATATACAATAAACATAAATGTCCTTGATTATATATAAAGTGGTGATTATTCACAAAACCAATGAAATTTTGAAAGAGTCAGCTATTTGGCTCATTCAAATGAATTATTAGTTTGAGAATGATGGCTAAAAATTAAATTTAAATAAAAACGCTGGTATCAAAGAAAAATTAACATGAAGAGCATTTACGGGATGAATTTTTCACATACTTTGAGAATTAGTAAAGATTAGACATTTGTCTTTTGTCTTGACCTTGTCCCAATTTTTGGAGCCAAAAATTGAATTTGAGGAAAACATTAGTTGATAAATGATGATCTATGTAATTCAAGTAAGATTTGAAAATAAATTGCAAACATCATGGATTACTAAAATATTTCTCATATGGAAGAATTATGCTTACCAAAAGTATAAGAGAAAATTATGTAGATTTCTTTCTTTGATTTCAGTTGCCATTGTTCATAATCAATCCGTCAAAGATAAGGATTTTTTATAGAGATTTTATAGATTTTGCACACTCTATATGGTACTATAAGAGTTAATCGTGTTCTAATGATTATAAAAGAGTATAGAAAAAATAAAAGCAATTTATTTTTCAGCTTGATTATACATCTTATCTACCATATCTGTTCTTAATGACTTTTAGGCTCATTTCTAAAACTTAAATCTACTTTGAAAGATCAGAGATTTTACACACTTAAGATAATAGAAGGCATATGACAGACTAAAAGAGTAATTACTAAAGAAATAATTTCAATTATTTTTAAATCAGTTACAGCATTATTGGAATAAGCATGCAAAACCTATAGGAGACTATTTTGAAAGGAACACTTCAAAATGATTAAAAATTATGATTTTTTGCAATATTTCTTTCTAATTTAGCCTTATTTACAATAAAAATTGAAAATATAATAAAATATTTCAATTGAAAAACTATGATGCTGTTACATAACGAATACTACACAACATGTAAATATATGGAAAAACAAAAAAACACACCATTAATGTGATGTAAAACAAAACAATACAAAAAATCTGGTTGAAAGCATGGACTCTGAAATTCTGTATTTGAGTCCCAACTCTGCCATTTCCTAGCTCTGTGACCTTGAAAATGTACTTAATCTTTCAAAGTCTTGCTTTAAGACATTAATAAGTTAAGAATTTTTATCTTGGCTGGCTAGAGCTCTAATGAGTAAACAGACATCATGTAATTAATGTCAATTTAATGTAAGTTGTATACAAAACACTTGCGCTATCTCGCATTTCTTACAAAATGATTTTAAAAAAGCAAACATAAAAACCCGCAAAACAAACTCTTAGAATAATGTCAACTTGAGAACCTTGATAATTATTTCCTTTAAATACACACTGTGTTTTTTATTTGATGGGTCAGTTCTTCTGAAATCAAATTTCATTACACCTTCTTTTCAAAGAAACATTTTATTTTCTCAATTCTTTTGATCCTGAATCCTCCTTTGGTATACTTGAAAATTTTCAGACATGTACAAGTTTGCAATTAGCTTTTCCTTTTCTTCCTCATTATGTCATATGTAGTTCAAGAAATTTAGAAAAAAAATTAGAAATGACAGATACAATTTGAGGTAAAAGACTGTTGCTAAGTTAGTCCATGTATGGTAGACAAAATTCTAGGATGGCCTCAATGATTCCCACCCCTTGGTATCCACCCCTATGTGTAACCCCCTGGTTCCCCGTGCCTTACTTAGAGTACTGAAAGGACCTTTGACTTATTTCTAGTGAATAGAATAGGACAAGCAAAGAGATTTGTTTAGATGTAATTAGGAGCCATCAGCAGTTGACTCTGAATTAATCAAAAGGGAGATTATCTTAGATGGGCCTGACTTAATCAGCTGAACCCTTTAAATACAGGTTGGCTTTAAACTTTGTTTAAAGTTCAAACAAACTTTGTTTGAACTTTAAGGCTTTGTGGCAATTTGTTATGCAGCAGTAGAAAACCAATACACTATGATTTCAATCTCTGCTATATTTAAAATTTCTCTATCAAAACAAAAACAAAGTTAAAGCGAGGGGAATGAATTTAAGATTATTCTGAAACTGGTGGATACACAGAGATTCATTCTATCATTCAATGGTTTGTATTTGAAAATTTCATGATTTTTTCTTAAATCATGAAAACAAGGAATTAAAAACACCTTGGTTAACACCTATTTTGTTTGGTGTTAATGAGAAAGATATAAAGAACAATCTGTGAATATTCCTACTGGCAGCAGATAAAAAGCAGATAATTTTAATATGTCAAAAGCTAAGTGAAAACAAACCCGTCATTCCAAAGACGTGTGACTTTAATATACACAATGACGATTAACAGAAAAAATAAGAAAAGAGTTACACATGCCAGTAAAAGTTTTCAAAAGAAAACTTCTGAACCAATTCAATTAATTTACATTTAAGGGACTCTCAAAGGATTTGTTAGAAGGGATATTTAGAATCCTTGCTGGTTTTCATTTTAACTAAGACTGTGTTGGAAATTTTGCTCTAATCAATGCTTCTGTTGCTTCCTATCTATTAAGAGTCAGTGTGGAAAAAATGCTCTATTCTGTTAATAAGTTTATGGTTTTAATACACCCAGCTCATCTCATTCCCAGTTCACAGAGTCAACTCTAAAAAGCCACAGAATTTTGTTTGTTCTCCCAAAATCATAAATAAATGTCCCACATCTGATGCTACGTGCTTCAGGTGCAGACTTTTAGTACCTTTGAAGCTCAAGGTAAAAGAATTTCCTAATGTGGCCATGGAACAAAGAAGAAAAACTGATGCTGAAAGAGAAATTTAACAGAAAAATAACTTATTGAAAGCATTTGGAAAAATCTCTGAATTGGCAATCCAGGAAAAATATTCCAGGAGGACCAGTCAACAGGAGCCACGAGATTAATGACAATAAAGATTTAGAAGCTTGACAAGACGACCTCTTCCAATTACAGGAACCTCTGATTCTAGCATCTGGTTCAAGATTTTTCTTTACCAGCTGGGAGTTTAAGACCAGTGGCAAGTCTGATTTATATTGGTAATACTGGCTCTCTCTTGCCTCGGTCTCTGCCTGCACATTTTTCCTGTTTCATTTCTGGCTTTGAAATCCTTTTTTCCTCTCCCATCCTTTATTATTACAGCATTCTAAAGGATTGAAATAAGCATGTCAAATAACCTAGGCAGGTTTTATTCACAGAGTCTGGATCCCCAACCTTACTCTACCAGCTTCCCATTGTGACGTGCCAAGGCGCTCCAAAAGATGGCCTCTTGCCCACCGCAGGAACATCAGACTCCACCCCCACCATGTTTTGGTATTTTTTTACGATCATGGTTTTTTGTGCTGAGGCATTTTTGGTCTATCTCTTTCCTCCTTGGCTAAAAGGGGCTCACAAAAACAAACAGACAAACAAAAAACCTTTATTCTATCATGACACAAATTAGTGGCCATGTCCTATCAGTCTTCTGGATGCACTCACGTGTCTTTATTGTCTTTTCATGAGTTTGTTTCTTTTATCTGCATCTTGCATTAATATTTCCCCCCAGCTCCCTATAACCTCCCTGAGAGAACAGGGCCTTTACCTCATTTTTGCAGAGGCAGAGCAGTGCAGAGCTCTTAGTAGGAGCTCAGTAACTATGTATTCATTTATTATTCATGGTGCTGTGCCATCATCGCCCAGATAAGGCTCACTTTTAAGTCGCACCCAGGGACTAGAGATAGTCCAAGTTTTATGTGTTATTCCTCGCCCTCCTCCTCTTCCTCAGCCACACATCTAGGAGAGTTTCACTTCCCCTTTAAGTTTATTTAGTATCTAAAGCAAAATGCCACTTTCTTTTGATTTCCCTTTCATTCACATAGCAATTAGAGGACATTTTGTGCAACTGGAGGTAGAACTGTGATGTTTGAAATTGCTTATTGAAAGCGGAGTGGAGTGGGAAAAAGAAATGATTGGTTCTAACGCATTATGCTGGACCTGTCATTAACAATCTGTGTGACTTTTCACATTTCAGACTTCCCAGGTTGTGTGTGGGTGTAAGTATGAGTGTGTTTGTGTGTGTGTGTGTGTGTGTGTATTCTCTCTTTAGCATAGATAGCAGTTTGTGCTGTAAAGATGGTGGGAAAGCCACATCTATTTGTCCTTTGTTCACTGGAATATTGAAATTGGGAAGAAACGTCAATATCACAATGACTCCCAACAGTCTAATCAAGTGCTTTCAGCCAATCTCCTGTAATTAATTCAAAAGGACCCTCCCACATCTTAAAAACAACCCCTTTGCCCAGATTTCCCCCTTTTACCTAACCTCTTGAATCCTACAAAGGACACAGGAAAAATGCAATAGAACACATAAAAAGAAAAAAAATCCTTAGCAACACATATGCTATCAAAAGAATGAGAGCACCATATCGGAACATGGGTCATCTTGATGGAGCCCTTATCAATTCCATAACTTACTATCTAGTTCATATATCCAGTCCGTAGTAGTCAAGCACAACTCTACCAAGCCACTTAGAAAGAATGTTTGCCTGCCTTCCTTAACAATCTACACTTAAAGAGCTCAGAGTCTTTGCTAAATTTTAAATCCATTCCAATTAGCAGTGTTCACAAAAATGGGGGACCAGCTGTTCATCGACATTGCATTACAATGTCATACATACTATTCTCCAGACTATTCTAACATCTCTTTTTCATGTTAATTAATGCCAGGCGTTCTCATTTCTAATATGGGTATTATTTTTGCTCACATTCTTAGTAGTTTTACTGTGTTTTCTCTAAATGCTCTTAAGGTATGTAACTATTAGATTCAATTCTTTACCTGCTAGGCTGAAGATAATATTCCAGTAAATGCTAGTACAGTGAAGAATGCTGTAGAGTTAACAGACAGCGGCCCTGCATAAACAAGTTTGTTGGAAATATCAGTTTAAGCCACCAATGAGGAACTAATTTTATTTCAATTATTTTTCTTGAATAAATGACTTCTACTTTTCTAAATGATCACTTGAGATGTCAAATATCTGTGATAGTAGGGACAACTGACTTTGGTGAAGATAATATACTGGAATTTGTACTCCAGTAAAGATAATCTAGAGCCCAATGTTTGATAGCTCTTTGGCTATGCTGATGGCGGCATTGTAGCCTGAAAACATTGCTTTATCATGCACATACATAAAATATAGAAGCAAAATATACTAACACTATAATTTCTTCACATTTGGAATCAAACTCTTCTAAATCACTTTTAGATTTAGAGTTCTTGCTGATTTTGCTTTTCCATGCAATGACATTCCCTGGGCTATTAGGGGCATTGGTTATGTGGCAATTCTTAAGCAAAGCCATTGATACTGGCATCTGAAATCTGACTTCGCAATCATGTGAGGTTAGCTGTCTTTTGATTTCAGCTTGTAGAATATTGGTAGACTTATCTAAGTCACCATCTCCTTAAATATTATTCCAACTATTTGGATTGAAAGAGTGCTCCACTGTTGTCTCTGGAGAATGATCTTCCAGAGACACAGCTATTCTGCAAGTTTTAATGCTGGGGCTTTTGAGGTTTGCACATACACAGGTAATGACAAGCACAGCCTGACTCAACCTGGGTGACCACGACTTTTAGATATCATTGTCTGTGGATGTTTCAGTGAAAACGTGTCTTAGAATGAATAAAACTCAGTGTTTTACAGATATCAGAATTATTGCTGAAAAAACAGGATTATTCAAAAAAGTACAGAAACAATTTTTTGAAAAACAAAATTCAATCTCTTATCTAAAGTAATGAATAACAATGACTGCCATATCTAACCCGAAAGATGCTTTGAGGATCAAAATGCAAGCAGGCATGTGTACAAAATTTTTAAATTATGAAGCACTATATAGTACTTGTACATTAAAAATGATTATTTCTTAGACAATTTAGCAAGTCTGTCTTTGGTTTGCTTTTTTTATTTTTCAAAATTAACACTAGAATTAAATATTAAAACAACTTTTCCACAAATTGTTTTGCGACCCTTTAAATTCATTGTCAAAATCCTTCCTTTCTAGAAATATATGAGCATTATTACACTATCTCTGCTAAAGTCATTTCATTTGTATAACAAAATTGTAGTGTTACTGTACAAAATCGCTTCAATTCTTTTTATATCTTTGTCACATTTGACATACTGATACATTGCATGTATCACTATTTCATTTGTGATAATATGTCTATTAATCAAAACTTGTTCCAAGTCTTTAAATATCATCGAAGGCACTTAACATCTTTAATCAATCTTTGAATTATAATGAAAATAAATACTAAAATAATTTAATTAGAAATATGTTGGGAGTTAAGACCTATAGTTTCTGCATGATATATCAACTTGTAATAGTTCTAAACAATATTTTACATTCTGAATATTATTCTAATCAGTAGTATTTCGTTTAGAACTTATAACCTGATCACTTTGTAAAAACCGATCAAACTTGGAACAACAATGTCAATAAAAGAGGACAATTAAACATAAAACAGGGAAATGTCTTAAAATGTTTACACAGAAGGATTAAGTTGATTTCAATCATTACTGAGAATTATAAACAGAACTCTTAGCCCCTTACAAAAAGGCAAAAGAGAAATGTAGTGAATTACACTTTTCTTGCTGATAAAAGTAAGTTAAATATATAATCCTGATAGAAAGATTTTTTGTTGGCACTAAAATCTAGGCAGATTTTTCTGGGAAAATACTAGTCAGTATCTTCAATTGTCTTTTGTAGAAATGAAGAAATATTCTTTTATTACCATTTTTACATTATAATCAATAAAACAGTAAAGCATAGAATTAAATCTTATTTTAGCAAAGATCTGCCTACCCAGAATTAATAAAACACAATATAGAGACAGCTCTGAGACTAACCCCTGGGGTTCACGTTTGTCAGATAGAAATAAGAACGTCAGTAGACCCACCTCTACTTCCCTGGGGCATGATCACGACAATTTGATGTCTAAAATGTGGTAGCTATAGATTGGTTTTGGAAGGGTTGTCATCTAGCAAATAAAAATACAGAGCGTCCACTTAGATTTGAATTTTAGATAAATAACAACTTTTTTAGTATAAGATTACCCCATGCAATATTTGGTACATATTTCAGCTAAACATTTCTCATTGTTTATTTGAAATTCAAACTGAACTGAGTGAACAGATGGCCCATGGCTGAGTGTTGAAGTTTGTGCGCTCTGCTTTGGTGGCCAGAGGTTCCCTGGATCAGATCCTGGGCATAGACCTACACATCATTCATCAAGCCATGCTGTGGTGGCATGCCACATAGAACTAGAACAACTTACAACTAGGATATACATCTATGTACCGGGATTTTGGGGAGAAAAAAAAGAGGAAGATTGGCAATAGATGTTAGCTCAGGGCCAATCTTCCTCACCAAGAAAAGAAGAAGAAGAAGAAGAGGAAGAAGAAGAAGAAGAAACTGAACTGAGTGTCCGGTATTTTATCTGTTAACCCTAGTCTTGTTGTTCTAAATTTCTGAAATGTTTTTTCATTTAAAAAAAAAGATGATGTGATTATTTAGAAAAAAAATCACCTTTTGCTTAATCTAGGTTTCATAAACAACAGGCAAATACAGGACAAATTTGAAAAGTCACAGAAATGCTAGCAAAACTTGCTTGCTTAACCAAAAATCTTGGTAACCAAAAAGAAAATGTAATCTAGGTTTCCTGTTCAGAATTAGTTTTCAATATGATTAGCTCTCTCTCTGTAACTCTACGTATTATATTTTATGCATTTAAAAACATTAATTTGAGAAAGGTATTCTTTGCTTCATTAGGCTGACAAAGATGACCACTGCACAAAAAAGAGCGAAACCACACCTGTGGCTCTAGGCAAGGTGTGAGCAAGGGCCTCACGTTATATAACTATATATTTCTCGGCTCTGTTCACCTCCACTTTGATTTATTCATAATTTCATATAGTCCTAAGATATCTGCCAGCAGCTGTAGTTCCATACCCTCCTATATTTAGGCTCAGCAAGAAAGAAGTGGTGCTTCTTGTAGCTTCAAGCAAAACCGGTAGTAGTTTGGATTGGTCTACACTAGTCTTGTGCCTGTCCCTTAATCAATCGCTAAAGCCAGGGGTGGGTTTATACTGCTCATCTGGGTCAAAGCACACCCCAGTCCCATGAGCTGGGGTGCAATCAACCTGATTAAATTTAGTGGAGAGTTAGTGAAGGAGATTTTCCCCTAAAGCACGCTCTAGGAGATTCTCCCCCTCAAAATTCCCATATCTCTTGCATTAATCAACCATACTACCTGATTTAATGTAGATTCTCTGTGATTCATTTCCTTTCTGCGTAATCATTACACTCTAAGAATTTTATGTTTTTCTATAACAATAAACATTTTTAACCATTTGTAATGATTCTTAAGAATTTTAGCATGATATTTTCTATATTTTATATATAGGTAGGCTCATTCATGCTATTGGAATTAGCCAGAAAATATTATTTCTAAGTAATGGAATAAATGTATACTAAGTAAAACTTTCAGACAATTTGAATAATAATTCAGTAAGATGTTCTTGACAACTACTGTTTTAAAACTTAAAACGTACACATACAAAATCCATCAAATGTTTTATTCTTTCCTTCATACAGTTTCTAGAACAATTGGCACTATTTGAATGTATATCCGTGAACTATGCAAATATCTTGCATTACAATAGCAATTTTAAAAATTAAATTTATTCAACAAACTAAGTGTCCCTTGACAGATGAATAGATAAAGAAAATGTGGTATATACATACAATGGGATATTATTCAGCCATAAAAAAGAAACAAATCCTGCTGCTTACAACATCGTGGATGGACCTTGAGAGTACTATGCTAAGCGAAATAAGTCAGGCGGAGAAAGACAAGGACTGTATGATCTCATCTATATGTGGAATCTAATAAAATTGAACTCAGAGAGAACAGATTAGTGAGTGCCAGAGGCTGGGGGTAGGGGGTGGAGGAAATGGGGGGAGGTGGTCAAAAGGTACAAACTTCCAGTTATAAGACAAATAAATTCTGGGAATGTAATGTACAGTATGGTGACTATAGTTAATAATAATATATTGTGAATTTGAAAGCTGCTAAGAGAGCAGATTTTAAAAGTTCTCATCATAAGAAAAAGAATTTGTACCTATGTGAGGTGATTGATGTTAACTAAAGTTATTGTGGTGATCATACTGCAATATATACATATATCGAACCATTATGCTGTATACCTTAAACTTACACAATATTATATGCTAACTATATCTCAATACAACTGGAAGAAAAACACAATAAAAAATAGAGTCTTAAAAATAATTAAATTAAATTAAATTCATTGAGGTGTAATTTACATAAACTAAAATGTATCCATTCTTAACGTGCCGATGGATAAGTTCTGGAAACTCTACACACTCTCCTAATCAACACCACAATCAAGAAGTAGGACATAGTGCATTTTTGTTATAATTGGAACTCTCAAACAGAGGTTTTGATGTAAATTTCAGAGTAGGGGAGGCCACAGTAATCAGTGGAGAGCTTCAAATCATTTAACAATGCTTTCTGAGCACCTGCCTACTGTTCGACCTTTTGCTAGGTGCTTAGTGTGTAAAGATGACAATGAAATAACCCCTGACCTCACATTACTCACAGTTGAGCTGGAAATCACAGTCTTATGGGTGAAATAAACCAACAATACTATAAATGATGGAAGAGGGGTTTGGGATTTGATCAGTGTATCACTTCTTGTCTGGAAGGAAGGGATGCAGGTGCGTGAGGACACTAGCTTGCACGTGCCGGGAAGGAATGAGGAATAATAAAGATAATTGGGGTGGAGCATGGACAGATCTGCAAACATGTGTGCATGTCATTCTGCCAATAACATTTGTCAAGTCCTCTGGGGGAAAAATGAAACATTGCTCCCACTGAAATCCTGAAAACCCCTTTTCTCTAACTTTGCAGAGAGGAATGGAAGTGGTGACATTGTCAAGTGTCTTGAGGATCTCTTACATAAGGCATTGATACCTACTGGTGGAAACAAAACTATCTTCAATGGTTTCATGCATACAATACCGAAATCACACACCCAATTCATGCTCTTTTATTTTTTAAATGGTAAATGGTTACATGTGCATGAGAAAAGAGCCAGCTATTGGTAGATTTTCATTCTATAATTTTCTCAGAAATAATTCTTGATTATTGGGGCCTTCAATGAGCCTACTGCTGGACCTCCAACCATCTCTACGCCTTCTGTCTCACCTACTTCTCTTTGTCGATCTCTAGGTCTTAAATAGAATGGGCTTTCTCTGTTGTGGCAAAGAATGGCTAACTTACTTTATCTTCTCCCAAAGCATACATTTAGACTACATTCCCTGGGGTACTTGGCAGTAAGGTATGGCCCTGTGACTTAGGGTTAAATAAGTGCATTTCTCCCAGAACTAGCCCATGAAAAATTTCCATGCAGGATTCTCCATATTTCTTCAGCTGCCACTGACCTACGACAGATTAACACGGTGATCTGAGAAGTCACTGTTGAGGATGGCATGGGCATTGGGTGAAAGGATCTGGGGGCCTTGAATTATCGCTTTGAAAAGAGTTACTGACTGGAGCACCAGTTTTGTAAATGAGCAAGAAATAATTTTCCATCGTGTCTGAGGCGTGGTTTAGGAGTTTACTTTTTAACAGCAGTTGACTTAAATAAAATACCTGCTAATTGATATTAATATTGGGATTACTATACCATTCTCTAAGTGAATAAATATGATTTGAACTTTAAAAATGGATGTTTCCATCACCTTATATAGGAAAGTGCACTGTGAGAAACTGATACTCCATAAGAAATGAAATGGATATTATATTCTGAGAAGTGACATATTTAATCCATACATTTTTTCTTTCAGGGCATGAGAAATGAGGCATGCATTTCAACTCTGATATTTAATGTGCTTTCACAGAAGTTGACTATTCTGAGAAAAGCATCTTTCCTTATAGTTTAGGTCACTTGTAATTCTTGGAAAATGCAAAAGTAAATCACCACCATCACCCTGACCATTGTCGAACAACGTTGAGAGGATAGCCACATCCCCTTGACACTGAAGATGTTTCCGTTGGACATAATCTGCTCTTTTAAATGAAGGAATTGACCTTGGTTCCCATCACTCTGGGAGCCTCCAGTTCATCCTTCATCTACCCCTCATTGTATATTTGGGCATGCATACAAATGACACTTCCTGGGTTGGACACATGTTTCACAGCAAAAAATCAAACAGGAATCTAGTATCCAAAAAAGTAAAACTGAATAGTTATTTTCATCTTTAGTGATATTTATTGTTTGCTCCACAAATGAAACATGTTAGTGAATAATTCTCAAGTGGTGATTATTAATAGATAATAAAAGCCTATATTCACAATTCACTTTGACTCTTTTGTAAATGCAGCTTTCCATTTGGAAATTTCTCTTGAGCTCTCTTGATACTTCACACTTGGAGATAACTGAATATGTGACATATTTTGAAGGGTAACTGCTGATTTCTGATTGAGTAGATAAATAAATAAGAAATTATTAAATGAAAAGAACAGTTGGTTCAAAGTCACCACAATAAAGGGCACACATTTTCAGGCTCATTACTCCTCACAAAATATTTAAGACATTATAATTAATTTAAAATTTCCTTCAGGCAATAGATTTCCTGATGTTTTCAATTTTGTTTTTCAGCAGATATCAGCAGTGTGAATACATAAGAGTTTTATGATTGTTTTCCCTTTCCAATTTGCTTTTTGAGTAAATAGTTCTAAAATAAATTAAGTAATCCCAAGATAAAAATATGCATTTGATTATAAGATTTAACAGTTTGAGATACCGTGGGCCTTCCGTAAGACAAATATTACTACCCTTATAGAAATTTAAATACCATACCACTTTGTTTATCAGTGGGATATTTAAAAAATCATATATATATACATAGCAATAACTGAGATTTAAAAAAGGTTTGAATTTTTCAATGAAAATCTTTTTAAAATATGTGATTACCTCTTTCCTAAGTTTTTTTTTAACACACTTTAACTTTTTTTCATGAAGACAAAAGGCATCCTCTTGTATATCATCATTATATTCTGCAATATTGTCAATATTAAATTCTGTGACAAATTAAACGTGACCAGAGATTCTTTGCTACTCCTTCCACTGGCAGGGAGAGTCTAATTCCTATTCCTTGAAACTTGCTTCCCCAACACAATGCTGCAGAAGTGACATGGAGCATCAGAGGCCCTCTAGCTTCTTCGGGGGCTTCTTGGAACACTGACTCTGAGACAAGTCAACCACGTGGAGGGAGTATGACTTCCCAGAGACCACCATCCCACAAGAAATCCAAGCCACATGGAGGGTCCCTGGAGGAGGAGATGCCACATGGAGAGTCAAGGAGGACAGAGAGCGAGGAGACAGCAGACCTGTGGTGATTATTCCCTCTTCTGGGGACAGGATCTTCCAGCCCTGACTACCTGGCAGATGCCACGTGAATCAGGTAAATCTGAGCCCTTTCTGAATTTCTGACCCACAAAATCATGAGCAAATTAAAGTTGTTGTTTGAAGACATTAGGTTGGGAGAACTATGGGATACCACAATAGATAACTGGAACACCGTAAATAATTCGAGAAGACGAGGATAGATTGGGCTTAATGAAGTAGTGATCAGTAGACTCTAATCTGGGAGCTATGGCGCTTCCTCTCCTTTCCCAAGGAAAAAAAAATGAGTTTGAGATTTGCAAATTCTTTTGGGGGGGGTTGTCCTTTTACAATTTTCTTTTCCCTCTGATGTTCAAAGACCATTTCTGCTTGTTCTGAGACTGAATCTATATTCTGAGTGACTGAGGCAGCTAGAAATCACACTATTCTATAAATGGAATAAACTTGATAAAGGCCAGAGTGATTTATTTGGTAATTGGTTACTGAGTAACACCTCATTATTGCTCATATCTTATAGACAACTTGATCATATATTAGCCTTGGAATCATTAAATCATCATATTACTTTTCTCCAGAAACCACAGCACAGTTATATTTGGACTAATTGAAAAGAAAGAATGTGGATCCAGTCCTGGCCTGGACACACGGTATATCGCTAGTACACATTTGCTAATTGGTGAATTAAAAAGTTGAAGCTACATTTAACATTCTTCCTTACTTTTGCTGCCACTACTGTCATCCAAACCATCATATTATCTTTACTTGCTTTTCTTCCAACAGCCGAGAATGCTCTAGCCTCAGGATCTTGGTCCTGCTGTTCTCTTAGAATGGAAAGTCTAGTGACTAGATACATGGATGGCTTGTTCCTCACTTCACTGAGGTTCTTTATAAAATCAGAGAGGCTTTCCTTGAACATTCTATATAAAATCGCATTCCTCATCCGCCCTATTATTCTCTGTCCTTTTATCATACTTGATTCTTCTTCATACCACTTATCCCCATCTGATCTATTTTGGTTATTTTTTATACTCTCATTTGGTTATACACTCTATGAATTTGTTTCATAGCCACTCATTCCACTACTCACCTCCCCAAAATGATACAAGAACTCTGCACTATTTTCAGAATCTCAAGCAGTACTTGGCATATTATTGGTGATAAAAAAGTATCTGTTGAATCAATGGATGAGATGTTTTGACTTATACACAGTATTGCAGTGTAACAGAAAATTAAGTTTGAGAAAAATGCAGAACTAAATTACAGATGATATAAAATACAGGAAAAAATGTATGCTTTGGTGTCATAAGAAATGCAGAATTATTGCATACCTTGAGCAGGGAACTAATTGAGGATATTCAGTACCATAATCGCATGTAGAAGGGATTCAAGGTAGAAGTTGAGATCAGGGAGAGAGGTCAGCTAGAAAGTGTTGTAGTAATAACAGTATGTTAAAATGCAGGTCTGCTTGATCAGAATAGAACTCCATAAAATAACCTTAGAATGTGGTATATAACAAGAGGGTGGGGGAACTGAAGTAATAAAAATTGAAGTTAAGGTTTTCAAGTGAGAGAGAGCAGCAATATCATTGACAAAGACACTCGGGAACATTAAGCTAAATTAGACACAGCAAGAACTTATTTAATACATACTAAGTGTGAGACACACTGGGCGCTCAAAATACAAATATGGGTAAGATTCACACACTTAAGTAAATAGAGAGCAAGATTCACATATGCAGCCAGCCTCTACGTGTGTCAGATGAGAGGATAAATAAAAAGACACAGGACAAAAAAGAAAGGAAAGAATGACTATGCCCATTTATGGATAGGTGGTGTCTTTTGTTTGGAACATGATGGGTTGCAGTTCTTTAAAAAATGGTCTAATTCTAACTCTGTAAGGAGAAAACATCTAGACATTTTGGAAGACACAGCTAAGACTGAGAACATCACTTTAGTACTTATGCACACCCTGTGGTTATTACAGGTCAGAGTGAGATTCTTTGACAGATACCACATCATTCTGTGCCTCTTCCCAGCAATGGTCAACTCTCCAGTGATCTTTACATCACCCGTTTAATATCCTGGATGCCAGGGCGAAAGGCCTAGATCCTAGCTCCTGTCCAATTTACTCCACAAGCAACCCTCTTAATCTTTTCACTTAAGGCAGAGCATGCTTAATATTCTTTTTGTTTCTGTATCAAAAGTTCACTTTAGTTAAGAGGCTATTAATTCATCCCTTTTTATTACAAAAGCCACTGAGGATTAAGCTACTTTGAAATTATACGACCATAAAAATTGACCTTCAAAGTGCATTGAGCATTTATGGCCTTCTCATTTGTTGATAAGCAATGAAAATATGAATGGACCACTTGCTAGAATAACCATAAGTCATAGATATGGTCTTTAAAAGAAATTTAATTTCATTTACACATTTCAGGTGTTATATTGCATTGTAGTTGCAAAATTTTGCAGAATGAACAGGACAGCATTTTCAAGTATTTATCAAGGTTTCATTGTTTTTGGGCAATCAGATACATAATTGTTTTTATTATTTAAGAGATGCTCTCTGCTATCTACCTGATGCTGTTTTCAAAATTTAGTGTTTAACCAACACAGCTGATCCATTGTGTACAAAAAGGTATATAGCATATTATTTATAGTGCCCCATGTTATTTGGCTAGCTCCGATTGCCCTTAAATCATGATTTTGTGTAGACTCAACTCAAAGGAATGGAACCATGGAGTCCTATAAATAGTAAATGTCTTCTTTTTTCTCCAAATACCCTTGAAGAATTAAGTTCAGGGAATAAGTGAAATTTCTCCCTTGTTCACTCCATCCCAATGAGATTTTACTGTCTATGTTATCATCATGTCACATTTCAGTACTTGCAGTATAAAATAAGCTGCATTCTAATCCTGAATATTGTACAAGGTAGTTGTTGGATTTTTACACTCTTCCCTCGGGGAACAAAAAACAGACATCAAACTACTTTTATACGTAGGATGGGAAATATTTCAGTTTCCATACTTGACATCTAAACAAGAATAAAATCAATGAAATGTGACGTTCCTTCCATGAGAAAACTGGACATCCAACGGGCAGCATGTTACCCAACGGACTGAGACTTATCTTTTACATTTGGCTAACACATCTTGGATCAAGCTGGTTCAGTCACAAAGTGGATCGTAGAATCATTCTGTGAGATGGATGCCAGCAGTGCAGTCCAGAGCTGTCATAAGTTAAACATAAAAAGTCATCACTCTCCTAATCTATGGGGCTTTTACTTCTTGTGGCAAAGGTTTGATTTGTGCAGGTGCCTGTCCCTGTGCACTTTTACAGTTCCTTGTGGCTATGATGTGTCATCAACATATACAAAATTATAAATGAGATAATAAATGCTGAAATCCCCCCACTTATAACACAAAGAATAGTACCAAGAGGCACATGACAATTTTGTCCTACATGGATTGAGGGCTGTTTGAATTAATTTGCTATCAACAAATGACACCCACTGTCAAGCAACTGATTTATCACAGCTGAGAAGAAGCAGAGACTCAGGAGCACTCAGGGAGAGAGATGCGAGGCTGGCTTCAGGACTTGGGAATGGATGGCCTCGATTCACTGTGAGGACTTCGAGAAAGCAAACAGAAATAATAGCTTGTTGATTTTCTGAATCGTGTCTGTGCAGGTGTGTGAAGAATTAATGTGAGTGGCCTTCACTGGCCTCGATACAAATATCTGTTTTCCCCTCTTCATTATCAGTTGTGTGTGTGTATGTGTGATCTTTAGTAAAATTAGGCTTTGAGAAAGAGAACAGTGAGAATATTTGTTAAACACGTCATGCCTGAGCATTGAGTTGAGCACTTAATAATTACATATACTTGTTGACAGAATCATTAACTTAGATCTTAATACTGTTGAGCCAAAATATAATCTCCAGAAGTTAACCAACATAAACATAGAAAAGAGTGTCAACATTTTCTAGTCTGAGCAATTCTTTTGGAAATTGGTAAAGCAGATTTAGTTTGTGGCCAGATGAAATCTAGATAAACCTTAATAAATGTCTAATGTTTTCATATCAAACTGCATTTAAACTGGACATTAATTACTGTTACCTGACTATGTTCACATGATCTGTCTCATTGACCCAATATTAATTTTAGAGATTTTTATTGAAAATATATCAGGCAAGGGAAGTAGGAAGGAAGGAAGATGAAAGGAAGTGAGAAACTGATTCATTAATGCCTATCATGTGTTCATCCTATCTAGTGTTCAGGACACATCCACACTTAATCTCTCTCTGCTTCTGTCACTGCGTGAGGGGGCAGGTGTGTGTGTGTGTGTGTGTGTCCTTCCTCACTCTCTCAAGTGAAATTCACAATAGGAATTATATAGAGGGCTCCAAGAATATATATAAAAGAGGAAAAAGGACAGACAATATTCAGTAAGTCACGTAGGTCTGACATTGTAGGTCTTCTCTGGCCAGGAAAATACCCATACACAGAAACTAATTACAGGAAAACCTAAGCAAAGCACATTTACCTTAAATTCACAAAAACAGCAATATGATCTTTTTTGATTACTTCTTAATATTTTACATTTTAGGACCCCTATGTCAAGTTTTTTCTATTTTCTAGTTATCTTACAAGTTTAGTGTTTTGGAAATACGAATGAAATGTATGTTTCCATTAGTATTATTTTGTTTTATTATTAGGAGTCCATAGATTTTGACTTCTTGTTTTGCTATGCTAAAATTTCATGTTAGCATCTAATTATTTTACAGGTTGCTTATTTGTTTTTGTTCAAGCAAATATTTTTATTAGCACATAACTTTATATATATAATTACCTTTCTAAATATTTTTGTGCCTCTCCCAAATGAAATAAGTTATTTCGGGGAAAGACAAAGTAAATGACTATAGCAAAAGTTCCTGGTATCATAAGAAAAGAGAATATATATTTATAGGGAAATGCAAGTCAATTGAAAATAGAATAAGAGAATAGATGGTTCAGTGTTAATCAAGGAATCCTGGCTGGAAGATAGCAGGACTATAACACTGAAAGGAAGTGCCATCTAAGTATTCTTACTATATACATAAAGAGAGAAACACTTGACCTAGGTGTTTGAAGGGCAGAGACTATATGGTTGTATGGTTAGTGTCTAAGGTCTTACCTAGGTGCTCAATAAATGTTGATTGTAGATGTGACCCAAAAAACCCAAACTAAGCTAAATGCTTCTTTCTCTGTACCTGAGTATTCCTACTATACTAATATTTTGATTTAAACAGGAATCATACGGAAAACCTTTGGGAGTCACAGAACAGAATTATCAATGGGGGTGTGTGTGTGTGTGTGTCTTCAATTCCCATCATTATCTGGACTGAATGGGTACACAACTGGTTCTAACACCCCATAAGAACTCTCTCCACTTAGGTTTCAGGGTGTTAGAAACTTTGGGTCAAGCATCGTTCTATTTCATGAGTATCTTAAAATGTAAGTACTCCCTGGAGAGACAAGGCGTGAAGTCCCTTTAACTCTTCTGAGAATGGGTTCACTCGTGCAGTCCTTATAAGGAGAATTTCTTCAGGAAACATGGGAAGAAATAAATACCTGGGACAAAAGGAGACTCAGGAGAATGGAAACAAACGTGCATGATGACAAAAACAAACTGTATTGACTTCAGAAGATCAAGTGGTATAAGGAGAGGAAAAATTTAAGAAACAATGCGTATTAAAAAAATAAGGAATTCGGGATTTTCAGGATTTCAGTTTCCTCGGAAGCTTTTAAATTCAAGAATGGGTAAAAGCTATTCCTTCAGGCTTATTTTTAATAAGAGTCTATTTTAACGCCTTCCTAGGGATATGCTTGGGCCATAGCTTCTCTTTGGAGGAACGATATCTCCCCCTCACCCCGGATAATATTCTTTATGGATCTATCAGGGATTCCTATCATAGATGACATTATAGATGAATTATTTATGGATCTAGTTATGTTATTTATGGATACAAAGGTGCTGAGCAGAAAGGCATTCAACAGAGTTTTATTTTTTGGTTTTGAATTTGTCATTTTCATGCATATACAGCAGCTAACATCTTTATCTGTTGTCTCGGTCACTACCAAGATCCGTCCTGCAGCCTCTCTTTGGTCAGCATGATATTCTGATTCTTTTGATCTCAGTGATAAAGATATTGTGTAACACCAAGAGACAAAGATCAAAAGATTTTCCTCTCCTTTATTCCCTACCAATTACAATTTCAAGTACTAAGCAGGGCTTGACAAAGAACCATTAGACAAAGCATAATTAATGAAAAGAAAAAAAAAAACATTCTCAACAAACGACCTTTAGACATTTCATGATTTCTTCAAATAGGCAAGTGGACTCTGGCACACTTTGCTTAATCTGATAATTTTTATCCCATCTATTTCCCATTAAAAGAAAAACTTCTTACATGGTGTTTCTAAGGAACTTTGAGTCAAATACAAGGAATTTTCCTGAAAGTGTCTCCAAATGTATGTGAAATAAGAAGTTTAATTAGATGGTATAGGACTCCTTTAGCTCTACACACCCAAGGACTCTTACACTGCCATATTATCTGGAACATTAGAAAGACCAGAACAATATTTTGCAAGAAAATGCTAAAATGACTCATTTCCATTATTTTCTCTAACACTCTTCAACTCCTTTCTCTCACTATAATAACAGTAAACTCACATCTTCTGATTTCCAATTCATATCCTATTCTGTGTATTATATGGTAAACCACCCACTAAAATCAGATTTTCTATTTTGCCAATTCTGCAACTTGTAGCTGCAACGTCATTATTCCCACTTCTATCACTCTCTGTGTATGCCCTGTTTTCATTCTCCATTGTGCTTTCATGTGTTCATTCAACAAACACCGAGTGACGCCCTACTGAGTGTCAGTTACTGTCACAGTCACTAGGAGTAAAAAGGATGAATACAACAGAGTCTCATCTTATTCACAGAAAAAAAAAAAAATCCTTGAATATCAAAGAGGATCCAAAAAATTTCCAAAATCCAAATGTATATATTTCATCCTGAGACTGCACCCATGGATGAGATAATTCCAGAATACAGACAACAATGTCCCAGACTGAGAGAAAATCTTTGCTGAATATTTGGGTAACTGCTAAATTTCCAATGGAAACATTATGTTTCTAAAACTCATAAAATGATCCTAAACATCCTGCACATTTTTAATAGGCCAGCTGAGGTCCTACCAAAACTCATGTATCAGTGTTAGCTATTTGATGGTGAAGAATTGGCAAGGATACTTCTTAACTGTGAAGCAGGTAATGCCACTTATCTGACAGTACAAATACTGGTCCAGCCGTTGAGTTCACTCAAATCAAAAGCTAAGTTCTGCCATATGAGTATCATCTGTGTGTAGGGTTGTAGAAAAGAAATAAAATCCAGTGATCAAAACACATGAATATTTTAGGTAGCTATCAGCGACAAGCTCTAAAATGTGTTGTAACTGGGGTGTCACTTGGGTTGTAACCATGAGTACTGGCCCTAGGCAGAAAAAGAAGCGAAGAGTCTAATGAATGTAATGCCTTCCTTTTCCCCTCCAGATCCTTTTCTCTTCACAGCACCACCCTCCCTAGGACTTTATCTCCATGTGGCCTTGCCATCAAGTCACACTTGAAGGCCTATCAGCTGTACTGAAGCAATGAAATTATTTTTCCCAGATGTTTTTGCACATTTAACCGGTACTTTTAAAAACTGAAAAATTGTTGGTTACAAAGGGAAGAATCTCTAATGTAGGAGAACTTTAGGTCTTGTGTAAAATTGATGCGGGCAAGAAATGAAACCGCTAATCCTATACGGAGGCTGCTATCCATTCTACATATTTTTCAGCCTTGCCTTTTACGACCATAGATGAACAACATTTTCCTTCTTAACATTTTAAACATCCACCTTTTGGAGAGTACCTTTGTGAGTCAGCCGTGCATAGAGGAGCAACTCTCTTCTCGGCTTTGTCCATGACTCCCACGCACCATGGTTATGTCTTTGCTTGGAGCCATATAACTTGAAAATGGGGCAAGGCTGTAATGAGGTTCAATCTGCACTCTGCGTTCTATCTTCTCTGTTTTTGATGCTGCTGAAGCCACTGTTATTGCTATGGTCTCATTCCAGGGAGTCTGTTAGGTGATACTTAAAAAGGAAATTCAGTAGCCTGGATTGCTTCTCACCAGGGATGAAGCCTCAAGTTCTGGAAAACAAAGTCAGGCCAAACTGAAAACGAGACCTGAGCTCTGCACAGTGACTTCTCTCATTCCCAGAGGTTCAGAGAGAAATGATGCTTTTCTAACACTGAGATCCAGGCAGAACGCCACTTACCTATAGGTCACTGACAAGATAAAACACAGTTTCTCTTGTTTCAATTATTTCAAAATTCACATCTGATTCTACGATAATCAAATTACTCCACTGGAAATAATGCCCCAGTGAGTACTTGATAACTTAGGGTTTGCTTTTACCTATGTCTTTACTCTAGTCACACTATTTTTTCCTGTTACATTAATGAGAATGTCATCATCCTTAAGGTAAAAATACCATCAACTAAAATCTCACCATGCCCATACTTTATATTTCTGAAAATTATGTTAAAACTGGCCTGTTAGTCTGTTTATAAACACCTCTTAATTACTACCTGATCTTCTAAGTATCAGAAAAGTTTTCACTATTATTGCGTTATTTTCCTATCCCTTGGAAATCAAGCTATTTAGAAAATAACTTTTATTTTCCTTATTGATTGGCGATTTTTTTTAACTCTAATGTTTAAACTCAGCAACTCAAAGAAACTTGAGTGAATTGTATGACTGGAAATATAAAATCTCTTTCTATGTTATTTCATACTTCTATGGTCGATGACTACTCCCTTCTAAATTTTGGTCAATTAAATCAATCTACCACTTTGAAAGCCATATGAACCATTGTCAGAGCCTTCAGTATGCCTAAAGAAGAGGAAAAAATTCATCTCAGATCATAGACTACGATCCTAGAGGGGGTAAGTAGAGATCAATTTACATTGTAATCTTAACATGAAAATAAATGAAACATTTCAAAAGGATCTATCTAACCTGATGCCTCTTTGTTCTTACTGTGTATAACATTCTGCCTGAATGTAATATTGAATTTAGGTAACTTGTTCCTCTATGGAAAGGAAAATGAACCATTGACACCTGTTCAACTCTAGGCATTATCTCTTTGCATTAACGTCTTTATTTGAAAGATGCCTAATTACGGTCACTCAAAAACATCACCCAAAACAAAATAAAACAAAATCTAAAACTGCAGAGATATAATATTTGCAAAATGCAGGCTAGAACCAGAAAATCTTCAAATTTGAATATATGACGACTCATTATTGCAACAACATTTCAAAACATTATGTAAACTTTCTGTATTACATAATTCTCTCCACTATTTTAAGAAGCTAATGCCCAGAACTTTTGTGCTGTAGTCACATGGAAAATATTAATTTAGATATCTATTTCCATATAAACCCATTAGTGGAGCTGTAATCATTTATGTACTAAAACTATGAGGAAAATGTGAAGCACATTTAGAGGAAATGGAAACTTTCACTGCGTAAAATCAAAGGAAAGGATTTGCCCTTCCTCCCTTCATGTAGCAGGAACTGGGGTGTCACTCAAGGAAGATCTTAATCAGTAACTGACAACACAGCCAGGCCCAAGTGATGAAGATGCAGTCACTGCCCAGACACCTGCTATTTTGTGGTCCAGCTAAACTAGATGAGCTGCACAGAAAACTGTGATTATTAACCCATGCTAAAACACATAAATTAGAGTGTGTCCACTCAAGTTATTTAATGTTAATAGAAATCAAGCAGAATAATCAATTCATGTTAGAAGGGAATTGAGTCCTAAATACACCCATATGTCAAATCCAGCTTCAAAGAGCGTAAGAAAGCAAAATGATGTGAGTCCAAATTCATGACTATATAGTTTCAACAAGCTTTGCTAAAGAAGTGAGTCAAGATTTTGTGTACAGTGCTTTTTTCTACCAGTTCTTTGTCTAATTCATATCAAAACTCTTAAAAAGTCTCTCTGGCTTAGTGGGACAGTCTTACCTGGAAACATAGATTAAGGCTTTTGCTACAATATTTTAATTTTTACACGAATATAATAGCCTATTTGATTTGATGACATGACAACTGAAATTCCTGAATCAGTGTGTAATGTGAGAAGTCTTTTTTCAAGCATTTTTATTGCTGTGAGCCCACATAAATGATACCTTGAAAAATGGATTTGATATATTCAACTTGCATTTGTGCCACGAAAAAAGAATCACCATTTAAGTCTCAGAAAGATATGAAAAGCCTAAAACAGTAAAATTTATCTGACCAAAAAGATAAAGATGATTCTATGACACCACCCTTTATTACAGGGCAGCACCAGAGCGAGGCACTCCGGAGCAACGCTTCTAGAACCAGGCTGCCTGGCTTAAATACCAGCTCTACCACATGCTGCACCTGTGATTTTGCACAAGTTATTTTATCTTTTGTGCCTCAGTTTTCTCAACCGTAAAATGGGATGACAGTGGTATCTGTCTCCTAGGGCTGCTTTCAGGCTCAAATCAGTTAACACTTGCAAACACAACAGTCCCTTGAATAGAGTAAGTGCTCCAACAACGTTCGCTAAATTAAAGAACTAAAAGTTAACTCATTACAAGCATATTTTCCTAAAAATTAAATTTTTAAATAAGAAAAAAATATGTATATATATATATCTCCTAAAATTTACAGATAGAAATATTCAGGTATTCCCAAATATGTTTCAAAAAATTTATACACTACCAACCCCTGTCCCACTATTACTCCAGTTGAGGTAATTCTATAATTTACTATTGTAGATGCTTTCTCCACATCTCTCTCGAAATGAGACCCGTTTATTCTTTCCTGAATAGCTGCAGTTTGCATAAGATGTGTGTTTTCCAAACAGAATATTTATAGTTAAGGGGAGAAGGCATTAAAAGAAGTTGTAAGATTATTCTAAATATTGAAGAATACCTCTGTTTTGATTTCATAGAAAAAAGTTATAGCACGTGTATAGTGATTTTCAGAAGCCTAAAGTAACATTTTAAAAAATTTTCATTGATATATGCTTCATCTTATTTTACCTGTCTAATATATCAACAGTGAAGTAACATGACATTATTATCATATGGAAATAAGGTCATCTATAATGAAAAAACCTATTTTGAGATGAGACCTCATGTTTTTGACATTTTAGACTTCTCAACACTTTAGTATTCTCTTTTTAATATGAAATATATGATTAAAATAGAACTATAAAGATACAATTAAAAATATTTAAAACCAGGATCCATATTGCTACAAATTTAATAATCATGATAATGAGCATTTTACAAGTAGTACTGTGATAAAAAATATTAAATTCATCTTTCTCATATGCATAGTACCTTGAGACAACATTCCATCATTTTGAATAAGTTCACTGTGTGTACTTCTTCAAGTAAAGTTGACGTGTAATATGAGCTTGGACTTTTGGAAATTCTGTCTCCCAGATGGCAGCATCAGCAATTGCATAGCATGTTTTGGTTTAACACAAAAGAACCATTTAGGAAAGAATAGCTTAGTTTCAAACTAGTTGTGGAAAATGGACAAAGCTAAAGACCTCCTGTTTTAGAAAACAGGGTGGATGACCATGGAAGCAGAACGGCTTAATTGTATTTGTGGCAGATTGAGAAGAAACCAGTACTTTCCAGATCACATGATGACTGCCTGTTTCTTAGAATCAATTGCTACTGCAGAAAGAACTGTTCAAAAGGAGTACCACAAAAGAAAAAAAAACAAACACTCCCAGGTACAAGATGTAAGAAAAGGAATGAATAGAAGGATTTTTTTTCTTTAGATTTGACATTATTGTCAAATTATATAAGGATTCTCAGAAAGATTGTACAAAAAGGCAGGGAAATATATTGAATTTATACTTCTTTGGAACTTAAAGCTTAGTATATATAATTACCTTTTTGTTTGTGTTCTCTGAATAATTATAATTGTATTAAATAATTCCTGTAAATCCACTGTTAATTTCATTTTGTGTGTGTGTGATGAGAACATTTAAGATCTACTCTTAGCAACTTTCAAATATGCAATACAGTATTAACTGTAGTCACCATGTATGTTACATCTCCATGACACATTTATTTTATAAGTGGAAGCTTGTACATTTTGACCCTCTTCACTCATTTCACCCACACCCCACCTCTAGCAACCACCAATCTGTTCTCTGAATGTAAGAGCTTTTCTTTTTTTTTAAGATTCGACATATAGGTGAGATCATATGGTATTTGACTTTCTCTGACTTATTTCACTTAGCATAACGCCCTCAAGGTCCATCCATGTTGTCACAAATGGCAAGGTTTCCTTGTTTTTTTATGGCTGAATAGTATTCCATTCATCCATCAATGGATGTTTAGGTTGTTCTTATATCTTGGCTGTTGTAAATAATGCTGCAGTGAGCATGGGTATGTGTATCTTTTTGAGTTAGTGTTTTTATTATCTTCGGTAAATGATCCAGAAGTAGAATTGCTGGATCATATGCTAGTTATACTTCTAATTTTTTGAGAAACCTCTCATTGAATTTCTAATTTAAAATGTATTGCATTTATAAAGAATTCTATACTCAAAGGAAAATCAAATATTATGACAATCAAATATTAAAATTTCTATGAATACATGAAAGATTAAAAATGCAAATATTTATCAATCTTCACCACTCTAATAGATAGAAGGTGTGGTATTACCCACAGTGTAAAGTGATAAGCAATGAAATTTGCCATCTGACTAAGAGATTACAGTTTGACTGGTTTGTAAATATGTGTTGAAAGAATAAATGAATGAATGAATGCATCCCTGTTTGAACATGGCCCACATGCCACTGGATTCGGTCCCTTCCTCTGCTGGCCTCTCTTAGTTGGGGACATGGGCACTGGAACAAGAACAGCAATGCCACCTTGACAAAAGAGAGTTCAAGCTACTAGAAGAGTAGAGAAGCTTGGGGGAGCCACGCAGTGGTTGGAGTGAGTAGTTTTTCCAAATATTTTCCTGAACACATTTATAATTTCTGCAATATAGGAAACAATTAAAAAAACATAACATCCTGTTTATCCCTTAAGTCTACATATTTCACTGAGCTATACACTGTATAAACCACAGTGGAGTCTAACAACTTCTCAAAGCCAAACACAGCCTTGCAATCGTTATCTCCCATCACGGCTAGATTTATAGGATTTTTTTAATACTCTACTTTTTTCCACTCTTTGGTGTTCCTAATTCCCAGCATACATTTTGGTGTAAGTTTCTTATCTAAATAACCAATATTACTCTTGCCTCCTCTCTGTGTGGATCGTTGGGAGCCCCAACAGTGAAATGTCCATGGAAGAGGACAGGGCTCAACATTTGCATAAATGGCTCTACTGAGACACATCATCTGACCTTGAATCAGTCATTCAACCTCTTTCTTCTCTACTCTAATTTCGAGAACTGACAAGAAAGTGAAGCACCAGGCTTTACCTCTTTAACTTGAAGATCAGAAAAAAAGTTAATAAACATGTTATGAAGTAATGAAGTATATAGAAAAATGCTTAAAAAATGCATTATCACTATCTACAAATAATTACAGATCATTTGATAAACAAACAATAAAGAAGGCAAATGGCCTCTTTAACTTAAGATGAACTCCAAAGATTAAAAGGCGTTGTCAAAAATTAAATCATGAGACAAATGATCATGTATCTTCTGACTACAGTTTACTTGATTTGTTTGAAAGAAAGAAGAGAAATAAGCAGTTGTGTCTTAATTGAGAGTCTATTTATTATTTCAAATGGGCAGCAATGTCCCAAATTGTAAGTACTTTTTTGTTTTGCTCTTCATAAAGAGACGACAGATGAATTTCTGTCTGTGTCCATTTCAATCTATTTTCTTTTGTTACTAGAATATTACATTCTAAGGCAGTTCAAGGCACAAGAAGCTGTAGCTGTAATAGGAAATTAAATGTAGCAATTAACCTAAGGCTACTCATAATTGATAGCACAAAGCCACATTCTTGTAGCATCAGTAATTAAAAAACAAATGCATAAACAAAATGTAAATAAACACAAGTCAAAAATTCCCAATACATTGCAGCCTAACAGTAAAACGATGCTAAATTACAACAACATGGGTTACTGGTTATTCTGGAGTACTAGAAATCCAAGTTTATGCATCAACTACCCCTCCCCTGTCAACACAAGTTTCTAACATTTAATATCCTCTTATCATACATTTACCTTGCAGCAAAATACCGTGAAAAATTTCAGGAAGCTGCTCAAGGTCATGAAGGTTAAAAAAGAATTGCATCATAGCTCCATTTGATTTGTCTCAAATTTTAAGATGGCAGATAAGATAGTTTTAAAGTGCTGGCAGTGTATTTGTTGTTCACAGTCTCTCGCAGATAAACTTGGGACAGGTTGGGTGGTGGGGGAATGACACCACCTCCTCTCAGAACTTAAAACAGATAATACCAACCAGTTGATTGGGGTAGATCTTTATATAATGCATATTGACTGCGTTTCCTCTTTTCTCCTTAGTTGGTATATGCCATTTAATGGACAAATACTTAATGTTATTCATATGTTCTACTTTCCTTCCTAAAAAATCTAGTATTTTTTTAAGTCTAGTATTTTTTAATAAACAATGTTGATTTGTCATAAGAAGCAATCACAGGAATCAATGATTGGGAGTCAGCTAATTTCCTCTCAACTAAAAAGTAATTGATGCATCATTGTTGCTGCTTTAGTTATCTGCTTTGTAGAAAGGAACTGGTCACTTCTTCTTAAGTTAAATTCTATCAACCCAAACTTGAGTATGAACTTGAATAAGAGGAGTATGAACTTGAATAAGAGAAATTCTCTTTGCCTCTATTCATCCAATTAAAAATATATATATGGCTTTTAAGGGGGAAAAACATTTATGCTTAAAATTCATAATCACATTTAGTAGAGTTTAAACATTACGCAATGTTATTGCTTTATCATCAATATAATATAATCTCTCCTAAAGAAAAAAAAATTCAGAATCACAATGAATTGATTTTCTTAACTTAGAAAGTCTAAGACAGTATAAACTGCTGACATTTCTTCCTGTTTGACTATACTGAGCACTGTTTCCTTAGAACTAAAACTTAAATAAACATTTCTGCCAAAGTGATTTCACAAAGTATTATGCTGTGTTGTAACAGTCAATAGAAGCAACTGTTAAAGTACCAACTACAGTATCTGGAAGTTCTGAATTGCATATTAAGGGGTTTGTACTCCCATTGGTAAAAGAGAGATTTATAATACCGAACTCCAATGAGCTTCAGTGTAAGTTAGCCCTGCAAATTCATGTCCACGATGGATGGAGGAATGGACAGGTGGATGAATGGATGGATGGATAGATGGACCACGAACATCACTGCTCTGCTGACTACAGAGTATTACCTTTATGATAGTAAGTTAATGTAATCACAATAGTAATAACATAATGGGAGACTAGACAGAGAGATATAAATAGTCAAACATAATTATCTCCATGTCAGCTCAGATACTAATATATAAACCAACATTGGACACATTATAAGCACCAGAATATCTAAAAAAGCCCAAAGGGGCAAACCAAGAAAATAGTATGCAATCACAGTTACACTGAACTACTCAATTTCTACCCCCAATTCTTTAAAGAAGAGGAAAATATGCTATATTCATGCACAATGCAATAGCATCTACACCTTGGCTTTTTAAAAAACTGAGTAATCAGAAATAATTCAATTCATAAAAAACACTGATACAAACTCAATCTCAGCCTAATACGGTATTAGAATAATATCAACATAAATAATAGCTTCTGCGTAGTGGGTAACAATGATAGGTAATTTCATTTTAATTAAATGTCAGTACGAAAATTCTATTCATATTTATCAGGCTAACTATGCAGACCATGTGGAAAAAGAACCCAAACAGCTGTTTGAATGTGGTATTTTCATTCGGAGATATTGTACCTGCTGGCATTCTGATTAGTGTTTACTCATTTTAGTATTAAAAATACCAAGTTTAATTTTTGACATACTGTGTAGCATTATTGATATGATATAAGATAATCATAGAGAAAACCACCTTGCACAGTCATTACCCAGTGACATATTTGCACTAGGACTGTGTCACACTTCCATGTCAAACAGCAGCCGAGAAATTTCTTTGAATTTAGTTCAGATTGTCAAATTATAGTTCCCCTTTCTTACTGGAAGTCTGATTTAGAATCATGGTGAAGATCAGAAGCCCAAGAAATGGCTGAGTTCTGGGGCTGCCATGAGGACCCCTGGCCTCTAAGACACCTTGTTACAAACCAGAAATGCAGCCCCTGTACTGTCGAGGAGCAAGCTTCTGCTCCGTTTCTGCTCACATACTCCCTAGGCCAAGATTCCTTCTTCAGGGCACAATCTACAAAAACATGCACGGCAGGCCTGAGAGCACTGTCGGGACAAATCACACAGTCTGGAGACCCAGCAAAATCCCCTACAATGGCCATCTCCTACGTTAAAATAGGAAACGTTTCCAAGATTTCTATGATCAATGAAGAGATATCTTAACATGATCTTAACCAAAACAATGCCCTCAGTCACTTCCAAGGATGGCAAAGGTGTTTCTTCTCACCATCTAGTTCTCTAACCTGTCTCAGTAGTTAAAATTAAGCCCCAAATTAGTTTTAGGTGTGAAAGGTACTCTGGTGTTTTGTATTTACTTTAAGATATTTTTTAAAAACTGTTGAGGGGGCTGGCCCCCTGGCATAGTGGTTAAGTTTGGCGCACTTCACTTCAGCTGCCTGGGTTTGCGGGTTCGGATCCCGGGGGCGGACCTACACCATTTTCAGACACGGTGTAGCGGTGACCCACATATAAAGTAGAGGAAGACCGGCACAGATGTTAGCTCAGGGCTAATCTTCCTCAAACAAAAAGAAAGAGGAAGACTGGCAACAAATGTTAGCTCAGGGCTAATCCTCTTCAGAAAAAAAAATGTTGAGGGAGGGTATATGATTTGAGACTGGCAAATTGCTTATAACTATGTATTATTCTCTGAATTATTTTATGTTTGAAAATAAAGAGATTTAAAGATTGTGCCTAAGTTTGCCCTTTCCTTTCCTGATTCCACATCCCTCCTGTTTTTCTCAAACCCCTTATGTATCCCCACTCACGCCTCCCATAACACACACACACACACACACACACACACACACAAACACACAGGTGGACATAACTGCTCCCACCTCTGAATCCCCAATGGCATTATTTCAGTGCCTATTACTTTAGATTATAATTGTGCGCTTACCTATTTCTATCCTTAGAAGCTAAACTCTTGAGGGCAAGACCAGCCCGCAATAACAACAGTGTCTGCTATACTATAGAAAATTGGTTAACTCTTGTCAAACAATAAATTTACTACTAAGGTCTTATCTAGATTGGGGAGGGGAAACTTTTTTACCTGTTTGAACATGAAATGTGTCTATAGAGGTAAATTCCTAGTAACAGAAATAGGGTACAAGGCTATAACAATAAAGTAATAACAACAGTAATAATAATGAGAAATAGTAATAATATGATGATAATGATAAAGAGCTCCACATCCATGGTCTTTAGGGCAGGAACTGTATGGTTTGGTCCACACTTTATCCTCAGCCCATCACTCAGGACTCCGGAGGTGGTATGTCATATTGTTTCAGAGTTCTGACTCCAATGTCAAACTGCCTTTTCAAGTCTCACCTTCAACACTTATGCAATATTGAGCAAATTACTTAGCTTCTTTGTGCTTCACTTTCTCCTTCTATAAATTTTGCAGAATAATCTACCTCAAAGTCTCCTTGTGAGGATTAAATGAGTTAATATATGTAAGGCACTTAATAGCACATATATAAACATGGAATATAACAGAATCTATATGTGTTACCTATTAGTATTTCTGCCATATAGTAGGCACTCAAGATTTTTTGAATAAGTGAATGAATGAACACATACATAAACCAGATGGATATAGCAGTTGAGACTGTCAAAATGCTTTAAAATCACCTATAGGTGACAACAAAAAAATCTGTTATTTGAGAGTGAAAAGGTGTTAGGTATTTTTTTTATCTTAAATCCTTTTATTTTGTCATGTAGCAAAAACTTCTATAATATGCCTTAAAGATTTTTGCTTTACAGAAAACATTTGTCCAGCCATTCAATCATTAATTATACCTTTTGCTTTACTCTAGATATCATCCAATCACCACTATAACCAGTTCAAAGCTACCCAGGACAATGTTCTTCTACCCTTGAGGAAAACAGGCTCCCGATAGCTTCTCAGAAAAAGAGAAAGAACAGCTGTTCCTCTGCCAAGCCCTGAGTGCTTGCCCAGAATGGAAACTGCTGGGAATAAGAATGGAGACGGGACTCACAACTCAACCATCATTCCTCTCTTCAGTTCAGAAGAGGTTTCTCATCAGCCTTCATCACAATACCACACCAATTTCTTTTTTCTTTCTTTTTTTCTTTTAAAAGATTGGCACCTGAGCTAACAACTGTGGCCAATCTTTTTTTTTTCCTGCTTTATCTCCCCAAATCCCCCCGGTATGTAGTTGTATATCTTAGTTGCAGGTCCTTCTAGTTGTGGCATGTGGGACACGGCCTCAACGTGGCCTGATGAGTGGTGCCATGTCTGCGCCCAGGATCCGAACCAGCGAAACCCTGGGCCGCCGCAGTGGAGCGTGTGAACTTAACCACTCAGCTATGAAGCCAGCCCCAACCACACCAATTTCTTAGCTACTTCCACACCCAACACACAGGCTGTACCCTCCTGTGTTCATGCTTGTTCCTTATGAAAGTTCTTAGCACTTCTGTGAACACATATGTACATTTATTTTGAGATCACCCACAGAACTTTGGACATTTGTAGGCATTCAATCAGCGTTTTTAAATGACATCAGGTAAATCCTCTGAATGGAAAGAAGGTAATATTCTATAAAAAGGGAATATGAAAGAGATCACTTTTTTCTTCCATTCCCAAATTAATCCTGAGTCAATTTTACTGTCTCTCAAATTAAGCTGCATAGAGTCCAATGGATTTCAGAAAAGTCATTAAAATTTACTACATCTACTTCAATTGCATTAATTATACATGACCTTAACTTTGATTTTGCTGACCTGAAACGTTGGGGTCTTCTATTATCTGAAGGAAACGTTACCACTGAAGTGTAGCCTCATAACTTTCAGAAAGAATGAACATAATTGTTGCCTTAAATAGCATGTTTGTAAAATTCAAGTTAAAGATCATCATCTGTCATTGTGAACAGTAAACACTTTGGATTTGAATTGCCAGCACACAAGTGTCTGTAGATCAGGTTCAGTGATTTTCATAAACATTATAAAATCCATAGTACACTATATTTCCCTTTTTGCCTTAACTGTCGGGAAACTCAGAACCAACACCAGTGTGCAATGGTAAACTCCTTGTAGAGTCCTAATGGTATCTTTTTCTTCTGCTGCCTTTCTATAGTGTCTGGTTTTTTTTTTCTTAATATCTTATGAGGCAATATGTGTATAACTTTTAAATAAGTAAATTCGTTCTTTTTTGATAACTTGATAACTTGAAACTATATGGCCAGCTTAAAAGACTGCGATTATTATTCTCCATAAAAATCAACCAGCCATACCATTTCTAATGTTTAAAAAGATAACATTATTATACAATATGAGACCCTCAAGTTGGTCTGTTTTTAGTAAGATGTTTTTAAATTTTAATGTTGTGGAACTCTCAAAATTATACCTATTTAGTTTAATGTTCTCTCTCTTAATGCTTCAAGCATAGGTTGTATTATTTATCCAGAAGGACCAATTTCCCATTGGTTAAACTCACAACAATTGCTTTCATTTCACAACATGAGACGTATGCAATATTTATTCATTAATCCTTAGATCCTTCAATAATAAATTAAGGACACGAGTTAAGTTTACAGATGAACCACAATGCTTTTCTTTCATTAATGTTTTACCTACATCTTATTTTTTATTATGTACACATGGATTTTTATACACTCTTTCCTCTTTACGTATGGACTTATAGCTTTATATAAAAGCTTATTTTACTCTCAGCCAGACTTATTCCAAGTTCTCCTCGCCTCATTCTGATAACTGGAGAGGCTTCCAGCCATCTTTTCAAAAAGAGTTTCTTTGACATAACACAATTGATTAAACGTCCCCAAACCAGCTTATATCATTTCGATGCTCCAAAATATATAATATATATATATATAAAAATACGTAACGTAATTGTTCCTTCTGACCAGTCATATTGAGCTAAGATTCCTCTGAAGTTCAAGATCTGCCATATCCTAGACCCTTTCTTCAGACCTAATCATATTTCCTGACATCACAGATTTATATCTATCTTGAATTCTTATCAGGTAGTAACCCCGTCTCCCCCTATGATGTGACATTAATTCTTACATTTGTGCACACTTTTCCACATATCTGAACTAAGATTCTTACTTTCTCCCACCTATATAAAATCTACACATTCTTTAAGGTTTAATTTAAATTTTACTCTCTTAATACTTGGAGTATACACTGGACTCTAAATTCCCATTAGTTTGGGGATTTTTTTATTATTTAACAATAATATTGATAATAATAGCTACCATGTACTTGTGCCCCAAAGACTGTGCTAAGCACACTGTGTACACTATTTATTTTAATATTCACACTGAAATTTTCAAGTAGAAAATATTAACATCCACATTCTACAGGAACTACAAGTTAAAGACATCTGCCTGAGCTCGAGTGGAAGAGCTGAGATGCAAACTGACGTCAGGCTGAGACCCAGGCCAAGCTCTTCCACCTTCACAGTGATTAACGCACCATTCTTCTTTACGAGCTCACATCACATGTCACCATTTCTCTCATCTCCTCCACCTGGACTGTTGGGTCAGAACTGTCCAAGAGCAGAAATGGCCAACCTACTGCCGTCGGTGTTGAATATGTGCTTAAAAACATGGTTTTGACACAGTCACTATGGATCAAACATTCAAGCAGATTTGTGAGAAATAAATGGATGGAATAGGGAAAAACAAAGTAAGACTAAATTTCAAATAACTTGATAATCTTAGATCTGGACAGAAATCCATGCAATCTTATAACATCCAGCCCCTCAGAAATTTAGGTAAAACTGACTTGGGAGCTCACGATCACTCTCAGTTTTACAGATTATAGATATCAAGTCGTCCCTGAGCTTTTTCTGAATTTTTGGAGGAGGCAGGCAGTGGGGTGATTTACTCTCTAATGCTGTCTTCTGTTTCCTGAGCCAAGCTGTTGTATATTCTCTTTCTATGCTTGAGTGTCTCACCTTCTGTAAGAAAATCCCTTGCTGCCAGCCTTTGTGAACAGCGTAGCCCTTCCGAAGATTTATGAAGAGAGACAGAGCAGTGACTCAATAACAGGAAGGCCAACACAGTCAACTGGCAAATAGTGACTCTTCACTGAGTCCCAGACTCTATCTTTCCTTTATCCTCTCTCCCTCTATCTTCTGCTTCAGTACCAAAACCAACCATTTCCTCTCATTGTGTGAAAAAAGCATCCCTTCCTTTGTTATGTTGATGACCACTTCTGTGCCCACACATCTCATCTCATTTGTGAAGTGGTAAGAGGCTTATTATGGGATAATCCCCAAGAAAATAAATTTCATTGTACTAGCAGTTAATATAATAAACATCTCATCACTTGTGTGTGTGTGTGTGCTTACATTAACATTTTTAGGGACTGTGTCAGTAGCATTCAGCCTGGAAAACCAGATACCGGATACAGCTTTCCTTGGGACCATAGCACAGAGAATGTGCTTATTCTACTTACACTTATGAGTGTAGAACTACAAACAATTTAACTCTTAGAAAAACCTAAGAGTTAGCAATACTGTGTAGTAAACATTTCAAAGAGAAGCATATAAAAGTCATAACGGGGCCGGCCCGGGGGCACAGCGGTTAAGTTTGCACATTCCGCTTTGGTGGCCCAGGGTTCGCCAGTTCAGATCCCAGGTGTAGACATGGCACCGCTTGGCCATGCTGTGGTAGGCGTCCCACATATAAAGTAGAGGAAGATGGGCACGGATGTTAGTTCAGGGCCAATCTTCCTCAGCAAAAAGAGGAGGACTGGGAGTAGTTAGCTCAGGGCTAATCTTCCTCAAAAAAAAAAAAAACCCTCAAAAGCCATAACTCTCTGATGGTTATTACCTAAATGGAATCCATGTAATATCTACTGAACCTTTTATATGTTTTTTTCTATATCCTCTACCTATGTTTTTCTCTTTTTCCAGCACTTGCTCCACCTTTCCTGTCTTCTGTGCTTATTTATCTGTTTCCCTCATTGGCCTTATCTTTCTCGTTTTCATTTCCTGGGTTTTTGTGATTTTACCTATTTTGGTTACCTATTTTTCTCCCTTTTCCTGTTCCTAGTCCCCCAAATGGCTATAAAATAAAATTAAAATATATACCTAACTTTATATTGAAGATGATTAGTTCAATAAAATTCTATGTCATTGATCTTAATTTTTTAAAAATTAGAAGATATCTTTTTCTTTATAAACCATCGGCACATACAGAATCTGAATATAGATACATTAACAGAATTCACTGATGGGTCAACGATCCTTAATTTAAAATGGTTTTCTCTTTATAAATCACATTTGAGTATTGAGAAATGTTACAGTGAACATGTGATGTAAATAAAATATATACATCCAAGAAAAAATTGTATTAACAGTCTGGGAATTGAAACACTTTTACTTCTTGGCTTTTATTATATTAAAAAATAATATAGAAGAAATATTATTTCTATTACTATTACAACAACATTCCAGAAATATATAGAGAAATAATATAGGCGCTAATATCTGCCTTACCCTTTATCTAAAAGAACTCAGTACTTTGCTGATCTATTTTCTATAAATACTTAGAACTTTTATGTTTTGAAAAATTGAACTTTAAACTTTCATATATATAATTTTTGCATTTCAATTGTGCACTTTTTGACATCACCAGGATCTTAGTACTTTAGATTTAGGTGACAGGATGACAACCAGCCATTATTTGAAGCTTTATTGTCTACACTAAAATACCTGGCCAAATTAATTTGCATTGTTTGTGTTGTTAATGGACGCTGGGTTAGTTACCAGGGCAAAGCAACAACGTGTGGTACAATGGGGTGTGGGCAGCCATGTGATACGCAAACTTATCAGGCAGCACGTGCCCTCAACATTATTCCAGCAGATTAGGACGTCCGGTCCTGAAGGCTGACTCCTGACGTCAGAACAGCCTGAGAGCACTGTAAGTACCCAAGAAAAAAATTCGGCTTTGCTCTATTAAACATTCTCCAGGAAAGAAAAGTTAAATAAGGCAAAATGAAATAGTTCACATAAGGTAATTTTTCATGCTTTCATGAAAAATTGTTTCTATCTTCTGGACAATAATTCCAAGCTTTCTGAAATGGGAACAATTAAGTGAGGACTACAAGACTCATCTGACTCGTATCTGAAAAAAGAGAAAATTTTATCGTCTTTATTTTTGAGAGGTGAGAAAATCTATAGAAAACCACTTTTCTTGGATTTGCAGAAAAAAGCATTTTAATGAGTGAATGGGAGGCATAATATCTACTTAGATTATTACCTGTTTTAGGTTATTACATCTCTAAAAAGTTGAATACTCTGTGAGAACAATTTTCAACCTGAGTTTGAAAATGGTGCTTAGGGACAAAAACATGTCTTTATGGACAATGTTACAAAGATTAACCAGCCTAGAAAACCAGAAAACCTACCCCACATGTTTTCATAGAAAAAGATATTTTTGTTTTTGCAAGCTCTAACCCACAAACCCATTTTTCCTCCTCTCTCCCTGAGGCTGACAGAACAAATAATGGTACTGAATCTTATACCACTTTGTCAAATTCATCTCAATATCTTTAGTACAGTGACTGGCCCAGAGGAGATGTTCCATAAATATTTAATCACTGAAATGGAGGGGCTATGACTATTTTGTTAATGTTTAGATATAAAAGTTATGATTTTCTGTGTCTCTTACTTAAATGTGAAATTACTTAACTAAAAATGTAATTAAACCAATTATTTTCATCTCGATGATAATTTAGTATTTGTGGGTAAAAAAAGAAAGAAAAACTAGAATCTCTATTATCTTATAATTTGATTAGTTAATAGCTAAAAATAGCAAATAATCTCTCAATAAAAGTTTCTTTTAGTTAGGAAAACTCTTCTTTCAGCAAACAAAAATTAAGCTACTGTTTTAACAACTAAAGGGCCCAAAATTGTACCTACAGACAAAACTAATGTATCACATCCCAATTATGATTGATAACTTTCTTGAATTAATTCAAAACATAGAGAAATATGTAGATAATTAAATGATGAATACTCCAACCTTAAGTGAGTTTAATTCTCTAAGGTTCAGGCTTTGTTCCTGGATGTTAATCTAAAGATAAAAGTGTCAAGTGATGAACGTAAGATAACTTTTATCAATCATAACTTAAACTAAAGACATGATAAGTGACAGTAATTATCTTAATTACCTAAGGAATGTATTATGGACTTGAACTAATCAGTAAACAATTATAGGTCAAATTAACAATTATATAGAATGATTTTCTTTTCCATTTTCCTTAAAAGGGATAAAAGATAAGAGTATTCTGAATTCAGTCATGTCTAACACTGAACAATTTCAAGAAAAAGAAAGAAAGAAAGAAAGAAAACCTGACAGAGTTTCCACCGAGTATAGTTTCACTAGCCTAAAATTTTTCTCCTGTGAATTCCTTTGTTCATGGTATTACAAATTTTTTAAATGCAGTGATCGTGCTGGTCATTTATATATTAATTATTTTCATTGTTTCAATTGAACACAATTTTATCGACTTTTTAAAAATTATAGATATTTGGTTTTTTTGTAATGAGAAAATAATCTCAATGTTTCTACATATTCTTTCTGTCTTTACATATTACACACAGATCTATATGCTAAACACTTAGCCAGGTGCTAAGGTTTGATACCGTCCCTGCCTTCAACTCTTCATTGGCAGGGGTGAGCCAACTTTTTCTATAAAGGCTGAAATAGCAAATATTTTAGGCTTTGCTGGCCACATGTGGTCTCTATGGTAGCCACTCAGCTTTCTGAAAGCAGCACAGACACCACATAAACAAACAGGCGTGGCTGCGTTCCAAAAAACTTTATAGACATTAAAGTAGGAATTTCATATAGTTTCGTGTGTCATAAAACATGATGCTACTTTTATTTTTTAAAACCATTTTTAAAACATTTTTAGCTAAGGGTTATGCAAAAACAGCACCTCATTGAATTAAGCCATTGGGCTGTAGTTTGCTGACCGCCGGTTCACAGCATTAAAAAAAGGGAAGTTTTTCTTATATGATTTATATTTCTACATAATATCCCCCTATCCTCTGAAGTCTCATAGACCTCTCTCTTAGAAAAATTTTAAGGATTTATTGTCAAGTTTTTATTTCACAGAAAGATATTCATCACTTGCCATCTTAGTATACTTGGCTCCAAATTGATGTAACTGATTCTAGGAAACGGAAAAAAGCAGAATAAAATGAAGCATTTTGTAGTTGGCAAGGGAACTCTACTGTAATTTCTGCTGCCTCCGTTTGAAAAAGGAGTATGACAGTATAAGAAAAACAGTTTTCAAAGCTAAAGCAACCAACATGTATCAATAAAACAAATCTCAGCTACTTTGAGCACTGCCTTTCCTCCACAGTGACTATATTCTTGGCACTGATTCTGCAATTGAGATATTTGAGTATACTGGGGGATACGTAGGGATGCTATACGTTTTAATTTAAGTGAGTCATTAAATTCAGAGTGGTAGTCTAAACTTCTTGTAACACATGAAGAAGTCTGAGGCTCAGAGTGTTTAAGCAGCTTGCCCACGAGCACACAGGTAGTTTCAAACCTAGTTTTTTTCTGATTCAAGAACAAATATCCTTTCCTCTATAAACTGACTCCAAAGATGGGGACACACTTATATTTTCTCAGAAAGAAGCAGGAAGGTAAGCATCTTAGCCTCTAGGTCATAAGTAATTAGTGACAATTTAATTGGAATTTAAAGTGTTTTCATGGCATTAATACATAATTAACACCAATACAGAAACAGCTCTGCTCTGCTTGAGAATGGGTCATTAGCAGATAAGCTTCCCACAGAAGGAGCTTAACAAGCAGTGGTGCCCTGCATAAGTCCTTCTTAGTTCCATCACAATGGAAGCTCCAGGTTTATTTGCTCTCTTGTGCCTGAAGTTAGGGAAACACTTGCCTTACTTGGGTTTAAAACAGTATTGACGTTCAAGTTGAGAATTAAACTAGATGACCTCTAAGGTTCATGGCCACGGTACTGCTCTGTATATGGAGCCATAAAAACTCACTCTCCCCTCAACACACACTGTCTCTCCACCGCTCTATCATCTAAATTTGGATACATGTATCATTACTAGTTATTATTGCTTAAATAGTTTAAGCTTTTCATTTCTATGAAGGATAAAATAAAATTCTTATTTGTCTTATTCTGCCAGTAACTGTCAAAGTTTATGGCATAAGAAAAGTATTCATTTATCTGTTAAAATTAAAACAGCTAAGCACAAGAGAAAACAATAGTAGCTGTTCCATGTTTTATTGCCAAACATCAAATAAACATTAAAAATACTGAAATAACAAAATTGGCCCTCTTTGTTTTAGACTATTTGACACAAAAAAAGTATTCTGTCCTCAGCATTCACTTCATCTTCATATGTTTCTGCTCTGGAATACAAAATGAGATAATTTCCTATGACAAAATTTCGTTTTTAACAAAACAGATTGTGAGTGTAAAATTTCCTTTTCCTATTAAAAAAGCAAGTAAAAATAAAGACAAATTTTGAATATGACTTGGAATATAAATGTTCTTTTTCTGAAGGCCCAAATGGCTCATACATAATACTGATCACCTACGCACAGGGAGCACAAATTACTCTGATATGTACTTGTGGATTTTCCACTACTCTGGTGAATAATGAAAACTAGGAAGGACAGACTTATTTATACCTTTTATAATTTCCCTCAAGACTTTAAAAGAAAATGATGACTCGAGGCAGAAAAATGGATGAAGGAGGAGGGAAAATGAAACATAGTCCACATTTTCCTTGTCTGTTTAATTCCCGAGGATGCATCAAATAAGTCTTAGAAGCAAGTCTCTGCATCCTACCTTTTGAATATCTTCACTTTTCCAATTAAATTAAGATTTTTGTACCATTGATCAAGTGCTAAATGCTTTATAAACATAAAAAGATGCCTGTCTTACTTTGTTCTTTTAAGTTTGGTCTTTCTGTAAGGAGAGGGGAGAAATCCATACCCAGATGAATGGAAACCAGCAGCCTTTTCTCCTTACATGTCAGCTCCCATTTGACTGAGTGAGTGGTGAGGTCTGGAGGAGAAAATGCATTAATTTCACTCTACTATTGTCTTTATACTTTAGGCGGGTCAGAAGACTGATTAAATTATCCACAGTTCTGCAAAGTAGGTAGCACTTACAGTTTCCTGATTTTATGAACATATGGCACATATTTGAAGTTTCGCTGACTATGAGGAAGCATCATTCAGTCAGGCAGTCAATACACATTAATATCCATGAGATTCATCTAATTTTTCAAATATGTATTCTAAAACCAGTAAAACTAATTCATTTTCCTATATCTTCCAACCTTATGTGCACCCAAGTGGTTGGACCAAGAAAATATAAATCCTTCATCACATAATTAAGTATATTAGAATAGATTTTCTAAGATTGGGGGGGTATTTAATATAAATTTAATTACTTGCATAAAACTATTTTTCTATTTTTCCTTAGGCAGATGTAACATTAAAAAATAATTATAGATATCTTTTTCCAGGAAAGAGAACAGTAACTTTTTACACGTATTTATCATTTTAAGGTCCAAATCTGGAAAATTTTTTGTCCTTTTTACATTAACAAGAACTTTTCTCTAAGCAGCAAAATTCTGGTAAACTTAAAAATAGCTCAGTTTGAGATTCTCGCCACATCATCTCTGTATGATCAAATTACTGTACATGAAGCTTCCCCGTCTAAGACAGTATCTTTTCTAGTTGTCTAAACATAGTGGTCTAGTTGGAAGAACACGATCAGAGGTCATAGCCTTAAAAGAAACATGAGCATCTGCTAGAAGCTTTCTCCCTGTGGCACTCAGTTTTTTTCCTGAGGTCAACTCGGAGGTTAGAACGAGTTGGAAAATAAGCTCATATCTTTGCAAACGAGGATTGTGGAGGAAAAAAATAATAATATGGCCTCAGGACACCAGGGAGAAGGTGCCCTGACAGGCAACCTGTCGAGTTCAGTAGGCTTATCTGCCTCTCGGCACCTGCTGACATCAGCCTCTCTGTGTGCCAAGCCAGCCTTCTAATGTTAATTCGATGTCCCAGTGGGGACACCCACTTTGAAGAGATATTTCCCAAGGAAAATTATTAAATTGATCGTACGGCCCACAAATTGATCTCATGTGAGTTTCAGCGGTATGAGTCATTCGCCCCTCGGGGCAAGCAAATTTCGCTATTTTTTTTAAAGGCAGAAAGAATCATTTGAGAGTAATTCATTCTTTAGGAAAAGACGGCAACAACTGAAATGTTCCCTTCTCTCTCACTTGTTTTTTCTTTAAATTCACATAAATGTTGCATTTGCCTTTATGTGACTCCTAGCAATACTTGCTGTTCCTGTTGAGAGTTTTCTGTTTGCTTCACGTGGACGTTCTAATCACTTGTGTGTTTTTTGTGGCGTCATCTGTCTTATTACCTGAGGTTCTGATGATTACCTATGCACTTACGGACATGCACTGGGTAAAGAGTGAAGGGCAGTCACTAACTACAGTGTAGGGGTGGACAGTAGCACACTCACGAATTATTGCTCTGTTCTGCAGGGGGAGACGGGCCGACTACCCAAGCTCTCGAAGTTACATTAAAGATTTGGGCTCTTGTCCCAGGAACCATAGGAAGTCATTCAAGGTGTTTAGCAGGCAGTGACACAATCACATTTTTATTTAAAAAAACATTCTGGCTGAGTATGAAGAATGGCTGAGTGTCGCGAAAAGCAAAGTACTTAACGATTTGGGAGATTGCCTGGAGAGACAGCACAAAGAGGGTAGACTGGTCTGTGCCTGCAGAAGTTTCTATTGAAAAGATTTTAGTGGTTAAGTGGTATTTACCTTGGTGAATTTATCACTGCCTAGCTTCGCAGAGTCGGAAACAAATTGATTCGACTCAGTTCTTATGATGGAGGTTTTATGCAAAATCAATGAAATCTCAAAAGTAAAAAAGCAAGGAAGCTATTAGTGTTCCCATTTTACAGATGAAGAAACTAAGGCTCAGATAAAGCAGAGTTTCCCAAGTGACAAAGTTAGTTAGAGGTTAAAATGAGATTCAGATTTGCTCTATATGATTCCAAACCACACGCTAATTGTACCTTAGCACACGGCCTTTCTGTTGAGAAATGCAATTGCCCATGGACTAAACAATCTCCTAACAAACCAAATACTTAGGAAACCCCGGCTCTTAAAAAAAAATCTCAGTGTATTTGGGAGATTAATTACTCACGGGCTCATTTTAGAGCTTGAGAAAAAGCCTGAATAGGGTCAGTATAAGGTCAACTCTTGCTTGTTATTGACACTAACTTGTCAACTTTGACACCCTTCCCAAAGGGAAAGGTAACATTTTCTCTTCAAGGAATCACATTTTATCTAAAAACAGTTGACTTAATAAAAACTCTAAATGTTTTCTCTTTGGTGTACAAATTTTACAATTTTTATAATAAAGAAGACTGATGTTAAATTCTCTCTGCCTGATTCAGATGTTTCTGTATGAAAAGTATAGATCGAGTAGTTCCCCATGTCACGGTATACAAGCGAGTGAAATCTGGATGCTGCTCATTATATTAAACATTAATTAGTTAGGTATTTATATTATACTTGCTTTCGAATCTCATTTGAGTTCACTGTTTTACATACTAATATCATGTCTATATCAAGTCAGTATCTGCAGGATCAAGAAATAGCTTCTTTATTTAAAGTTACTTTGTTTAAAGTGAAGATAATTTTAAAAATTGCCAATTATTATTTCCTTTTGTGAGCTTTAAACTACATTATTCATTATTGGGAAATGAGTTAAATACTTTCATTCTATAAATTTCCAAGAAATGTCTACAGTCTTCAAATGGCTTTGGAAGTGCTGCAGAGAACCTGAACAGCAGAGAAAAATTGGGTGAAAATCATTTGGAACCTAAACATCAAATAGTTCCTCACAACCCTGCAGTAAGCCATCAAGCTGAAGAGACATCTTCAGAGCCTGTCAGAAGGTGGGGAATGGAGAATGGAAGGGGAATCGTTTGCTAGTCCAGATGGCACAAATGAGTGCCTGTTCAGGAGACAACCAGTGTTATCCTCAGCCTACCTGGACCTGTTCAGTGATAAATCGAGTAGTCAAACCCAGTCAGGCTCCCTCTATTGGATGTGATAACCATCCTTTAAGAAGGTTAATCTCACGGATGACTGGTGAATTTACCGTCAATATAATATTGACATTTCTATTACTTTTTAAAGTAAAAATGGATAAAATCAGGTAACAGAAGGACTTTTTTTTTGGCATCTTGGTTGCCAGCTAACTGAATTTTGTTTTAGCTGAGTAGATCATTTGCAACTAAAACTGGAAGCCAGAAGAATATAGAATGTGAAATCAGAGGATCAGGGATCAGGTTATGGCTGTTCCTTTTATTAATTACATCCCTGGAAAAGTTGTAATCTTTCAAAAGCTTGATTCCACAAAATGAGGAAAGCACCAATCTCGTAAGGTTTTTATATAGATTAGTACAGATTTGAAAAGAGGTTGATAAATTGTAAAAGGTATATAGACGACTTTGGTTTTACTACAGCAACCAGGTGAACTAATTGGAGAATACATATCCCCTACATCAGTCATTTCCAAATATTTTAGATTGTGTAATCTTGGTAATAAAATAGTTGTGAGCTTGCATGTCCTCAAAATGCGTATTTTTCAAAATAAAGTCTCTCTACGAACAACCATCACTAGTTAATCGTCAACCACACACAGGCAGGCTTGTTAATAACATGGTAGATTTATCCACATTTCCAATTACTTCCTGGATAATTTTTTGTCTCTTTGGCCAATTTCTTGTCAGATCTGATTAAATCATCATTGATTTTTACCTAATAATGTGGCCAAGAAATGGCTTGTATTGGGAGGATAAATATCAACTCTGCTATTTTCTTGTCATTTGTATTTGTATATTTAATGTAATATTCATTATGAAATTTCTCTGTAAGAATCGTCTTTAGCCACGTTTCATTTTAGGAGAGTTAACAGGCAAATAAAATGTCTGTTGTCAATGCATCTTCTCTTCGCCTTAGGAAACCCTGGCTCCATATGTAAAATATGATAATGTAACCCATGGATGAAGTACACGCACCAATGCCTACCCATATATCAAGTATGAGTGAAACTTAACATTTCTATTTTTTAGGGAGAAATAAACAAAAAAAGAAGATCTAAATTTTTCTTCTCCTGTTTTCTATTCCATACTTGTGTACTGCAAGCACTAATACTACAGGGATCACTCACCTGGATAAGTCTAACTATTGCTAATAAAATAAATAAAAACACCTTAATTTCTTTAAAAATATCTAGGGCCATTTTTCTCACCTGCTTATTTTTACTCCATTCATAACTAAAGATTTTAGCATTTTATAAAGATGAATTTAAAAGACTTGAGATTTCCTGTTCTACTGCATACTTCTTTCTGAGCTAATTGTCACTAAAAACTCTCAAAGATCTCTTTGATATTTTTAATTTTCAAATATTACCAAATTATAAAATATGACTTTGCATCTGATCACTTAGGTGAGATTTATTTTACACAGCAACATAGTTGGAAATTTGTGTTAGCTTGTACTAAAGAGATCACAAAAATCAAATTTCATGTGATATGTGCTAAGAGATACAAAAGGTTCATCTTGTTTATCTATAATATTGCAGGGACAGCTATCTGTTTCATAATAATGATAATACTTAGCACATAAGCATTCCATGACCATTTGAGGATTGGATATTCTAGTTTCTGAAGCATGTATTGTTTAAAAAAATAAAACTTTAATATTACATTGATCATTGGAACTATGGGCCAAATGTGGCTATGCCACATGGCTGACAAAAGTCCTAACTTCAGCAATTTGTGGTTCACATTTCAAAACTTCAAATATTCTGACCTATTACCAGACCATATTTTGTTTGGAGAAAATGGCCACAGGATCTATTACTCTTAAATCTTAAAGTTCACTTTAAAAGTGTAGCCTACCTGTAACTGACAGTGAAAGGCTTGTCTGATTGAAAATACCTGATGTGTCAGAAACTTATTCCTAGTCTGTTATCAATTGGTCTTTTTTTCCTGAGAACAGACAAACAGCACTCTTAGTCATAATCTCATTTTTTAAAATTCCATTAATTTCAAGTGAAATAGTATAAATGTACCTTCCTGAATCACTTTTGGGTGCCCTGTGAGTTTGGGTTTGGATTTTACTCATATAAAGAAACCTGTTTTGACAGGCATTAGACAGACTTCTAAAGCTGTGTAGTGTTCCAAAGTGATGACAGGTGAAGTGGGCTTGGCCTCCATCTAATCATTTCCCACCAAAGGGGCTGACAAACAAGGCGACAGATACGGTGTCTTCAAGCATCAAAGGCCTAACTTTGCTTTGGAGCTACAAAGCATTTCTCCCTTGCCTTTCAATAGCTGCCACTTTGGGAGCAAGAGGTATAGGGCACAGGTGTAAGATCAAGGATGGGACAGGAGCATTCAGGTGTGAATCCCTCCCATGAGTCTCTACAGAATTGGCTTCTATACATAGATCTACAAATTATCAAGTCAAAAAAATCAGTCAATCAGGTAAGCACTCATGATTGTAGCCACATCTCAGGAGACTCAAACAGCATTGCTAATGTAAACTTTTCTTTCTCCAATTCTTTACATTTGGATGTTAAGACTTTTAGATCTCTATAACTGAGAGAAACAAAGCGCACAGGCACACACAATAATAATATAGAATGGCCTGTCTTTATTAATGTGCCAGCCACTGTGTTAAGAAATTTTACGTACATTATTTCACTTATCCTCACTCTCATCCTATGATATATGTACCTTTTTACAGGTAAGGAGACCTAAAGAAATTAGATGATTTAAATGAAGTCACACAGGTAGTAAGTAAAAAGCTAGTACTGAGATAGGAAGTTGAGTCTTATTTCAATATGTGTTTGCTTAATGCTCAATTAGATAAAATTTATGTCAGGAATGCCAATAAAGTACCATCTCTATCTCATCTGCTGGCTGATGCCTGAAATTCTACCATAAAATACTTATTCTTGAGTAAGAAGCTACTCAACCTTTATCAAAATGAAAGGACTACTGGTTATAGGATCATATTAAGCCATATCAATATCTTAGACCTTCGTGTGAAGAAAAGTTGTGTTTAGAATGTTCTCACATCAGCAGAAAATTAAACTTGAAATGACACAAAAAACAGATAATATTTTGGTTCACAATTATGTGAAACATCCAGGCATAGAGGTGTGAGCAGGCATGGTCCATGCAGAACTTTGACTCCTCTCTGTAATTCTTGTGGGTCAGCCCACCCTGCTCTGTAGCCGTCATCTTCAGGGAGAGTGCAGGATGAGCAAGCTTTTCAGGATGAGTGACAGTCACTTCAGGAAACTGTCTCAAAGAGGAAGGAAGCCTTTTCTTCCTCCTCAGAAGCCCTCAGCAAATCTTGCCTGATGTCTCGTTGGCTTAAAGGATTCCTTAGCTAGCCCAGAGGCTGGTCACTTATTGATTGACTTATAGCTCCCTAACCTTGAAGACAGAACTCCGGCAAAGGGAAGGGGATTACATTGACAGGACGAGGTCTGAAGTTACTAAAGTTGGCCGGGCCTCCAAACCACCTCAGGAGCTTTGAAAATTCCTATGCCTGGATGGCATCCCAGAAAAGTGAGATTAGAACCCAGGGGTGGGGAGGTGGAGGAATGCATAAGGTGAACAACTGACAATCGTATTTGTAAAAAAACTCTTCAAATGATGTTTGCCTGCAGCCAGAATTCAGAATGACTTTGGTTCAGACTCTGGAATGGGGGTCAATCTACTACATAATCCATGTGGCTGCAAGAGAACGTGGAGGGATCCAGTGGTGTGAAGGGGAGACATTGACATTATACCTGCCCTTAGTGTCAAGGGGAAAAATTGATGACAGGAAGAAAGTGAGATGGGGACTTGACCCCTTGAGATGCGAAAAAAGGGCAGGCATCAAGGGAAGGAGAAGAAATACAGAAAAAAGGAAGAGAGGAAAGAATATAAAAGTTTCTACTTCCTGTTTCACTTAAGGGTCATTCTTAACAATAAAGACAATATTTTTAACTTCAACTTACATAAAGTATTTTTTTAAAATACTTTCGTATCTGTTGTTTGCATATGTCATATTTTAGCTGTATTGGGGAGTTTCAGGCTTTTGTCAAATTAAAAATTCTCTGATAAAGACAGTTATTTTTATAAAAAGATGACATGGATAAATTGAGATACAGTTCAAGTTTTAGTATAGTAAAAAATATCAAGTCACATTTAAGTATGCGTTTGCTGCATTGCCAACCAAAAGCTCACTGAGCTTAGTGTGTGTGCAATTTAACCATATTAACCTAAAAATTACCTGAAAGAACATATAGATAAGTCTAGCTAAGACAATTCTCACACATAAAAATAAGAAGGTGGAATTAGTTCTGCAAAATGTTAAATCTATTTCAAAGACACAGTATTTAACAGTGTAGTTTTCATGCAAGAATAGATAAGCAAAGGGTAAAATGAAACATCTGGATAAGAAATGAGCTTTGTCAATTATCTAAGTATGAAAAGGGCCCTAAATAAAAGTGAGAAAATACAGGAAATGCTAAAAAGAGAAAATTTAAATTACTGTAGTTTTCTGTTTGCAAAAGTGAGTAAATAGTTCAAATATCACAGAAATATGTAATTTAGAAACTAAAGGCCTCAGAGCTCAACCTCCAGGGATGAGCACCTTAACACGTTGGTATCTATTCCTTTGAACATGTGTATTGTTATAAAAATATTATTTCTTGTTTTTTTATAATTTATGCTTTCCACCTAATTTTTCCAGTGTTTAGAGATTTAATTCATTTTTTCTAACCATAAATTATTGTAAAATATACTTAATATAAAAATATATTACATATTATACATAAAATATAATCCCTAATAGATGAACATGTATGTTGTTTATAATGTATCACAATTAAAGCAACGCTGCAACCAACGTGTCTGAACAGGTAACTTTGTAGTCTCCTATTCATACCCATATTTCAATGGGATTATTACAGTTTTTATTAGAAACCTTCAAGTTAGGAAAGCAATATTATTCAAATTGATGAGAAAAATAATTTCCTTACAATTTACACATGGAAAAGACATAAAAATAATAAATTGTAAAAGAGGAAATAAAAATTGCTAACATACAGACAAAATTTCAACTGTAGAAGTAATCAAAGAAATGCTAATTTAAATATGGAGATGTAATTTTTCATTTAGTAAAATTACATTCTTTTAAAAAATTAACATGCATCAAGATCTTCAAAAAATTATCAATCAACCAATCATCATAAACACATAAACAGGACATTGGACAACATCTAAAATGAATTCACGAAAATATATAATATACAGTTTTATATAATTAATAAATGAAAGGGAATATAATATAATTATAACATTTTTTAAATAGATTGAAGTAACTATACCAACACATTAACAGAGTTTGAGAGTTAGCAATAGGTCTGCATGTGTGTATTTCCTTCCAAGTATATTTCTTTTATGAAGGAACAAAAACTTTTCTGACAAAGACAAACAATTGTCCCCTAATCAGCTTCTATAGATTTATATTATTACACATTGGCTTTTCAAAAATCTAATGCATAACTTTGTTGAACAGGATGCAGTTTTTCCTTTAATGACACAGTCCAGTATTGTCATTTATATGACAGCAATTTTTATCATATGTTTTAAGAACAACAAGAAAGAGCAGTTCTCATTATTTAGAGTGAACGCAAAAAAGTGATTTACTACAGCGTTCAAAATGCAATGACAACAGGAGTTTCTCAAAAGGTTTCCATCCATTCCACAATATTCTTTAGAAGGTTTAGAAAATGATTGTTTTTGAAATGTGTGAAGAAACCGCATGCTCTAACATTCTTTGTTCCTTTTCTTGTGGGCCCCGTCAGAACCTTTGAGGGTAAAGAGTTTTGAAGTTAATTAAAATGATTTACCTCTAATCATCACATGTTGAGGTTACCGGCTCTGTGATGTTCCCATCCCAGACATGGGGGTCTAAACCTATCTTACAGCTGGACAAGAGCAGGATGGCATTCATCTCTCCCTCTTATTTCCATGATTATTTTTAGCACTGTAATGAAAGTGAGCACCAACCAGAAATATGGATTACTTCAATTTTCTTATCTTCATTTCACTCCACGGTCTGTGTTTATTAGATTTCTGCATCATCACAAAATAAGGTTAATCCATCACTATTTTCTGCTTTTTGCTCATACTGTCAGGCAAAATGATACCTTCAAAAAACACCAAATTATAATTTATGTGTGGGTGAATATGCTTTCTTGGCCATCTTTTCATACTAAGGAGCTAACGCAGTGATTGGCACATATTAGGAGCATAATAAATTTATGGTGAAAGGAATTAAACAGAAGCCACAGCCCTTTTTCTTTAATTGATGGGATTAAAAGGAATTAAAAATGAGGTAATCTCTATTTTATTAGATTATTTTAAACATTTTTTTCTTAATTTCTTTTTTTTTTAATTTCTATTCTAATGAGTACTCTTCACACTGATGTCACCTAGAGGACATTAACTCAAATTCCAGAGAAAAAGAGTAGAGAGCTTGGTCTCCCTATCTTTTAAGACAGCCAGAATTCCAAATATATGCTCTGTCAGAAAAATCAGAAAAGAAGTGCAGTAAATTATATCAGCCAACTGTACAAGGGGCAACTAATGGAAGGATTTCAAATATATCTTGAGTTAGTAACTCTGCAGTAATCTCATAGCAGTAGAACCACATGAGCCCATCTAAAGCTGCAGTCATATCGATTGTCTGGAGAGTTCGCTTACGATGGAGCCTAAAGCACTCTGGCAAACAGAGCGCTCTAACCTGCTGATAAGAATATTTCAGAGCCCTTCACTTCTCTGTCTCCCTCACGTGGTCAGAGCCTGATGCCATTAGACAGTAAGATGATAAACCAAATGATTGCACGTCTTTCTGCTTTAGGTTTTTTGCTTTTTTCATTTTCTGTCTTGTCCTTCTATCTCTTTTTAGTCAGTTGAAAACTGACTAACCAATTTAGTTAACTTGCAAAACATGCCAGGGATAATTTAATAATTTCATCCAGGAAACCTTCCATGAAATTCCAAGCTGGATCAAGAGTCCCTTTTAGGTGTTCCCTTGGCATCCTGTACTTGCTTTTTATTAAGGTGGTCATCATGTCATACTGACATTTTCTACTCATATTTCTTTGCAAAATTCAGAAACTTTAGGAAATAATAGTAAGTTTCCTGTAGGGATAAACAAACATAAACTCAAGAAGTGTCTGACTTGTGATGCATTCTAAGAGGATTATCTATCTCCTTTAGGATTGATGTTTTGCTTAGCAAATAAATTTCTGACTCTAATTTGGCTTCCCATGTAGCTTTTATAAAAGAAGGAAATATTTTCATCAGTAGATATCATTATCTTGGTCCTCTTGACAGGTCTAGTTATCATTGCAAATTAATAACATGGCCTTCTAGTGCACATATTAGTTTCTAGGAATGTGGTTAGCATGTGTGCATTCATCTCCACTGGTGCCATTTTAGTAGGAGGATTCTTGGTTGTGGAGAACCATCCTGTGCATTATAGGATATTTAGCAGCATCCATGGCCGTGACTCACCAGATGCCACCTCTCACGGCAAACAAAATTATCTCCAGATATTGCCAAATATCTCCTGGGGAGCAGAACTGCTCCCAGTTGAGAACCATTGCCTTAAGTGTGATTCAGGCAACCTGAATTACTGAATTGGTAGGAATAGGAAGTGCAAAAGTTCCAGTTCTGTAAACAAGAGTCACGGATTAGCGTTACATAGATTCACTGTGTGCCCCCACTGCATCCTTGTGGTAACAAATGGATGTGTGTCCTTAGGTAGGAGAATATAGAGGCTCATATAAGCCAACATATAGGATCTTATGTGATTTCCTTCTTTTATTCACAATTTCCACAATTATCTAATTTGTCAGAAAGGGGACACTGGAGCTTAACATAGCTTGTGTACTAGGAGAATTTGGCTCAATGGCTCCTGTTTCTTGATTAATAGAAGAGCCTTTCAAGAAGTATGGGATCTTTTGCACCCATCTAGAAGAAAGGGGTTTAAAACACAGCAGGCTGTAGGAATTTTACTTTAAAAGTCCTTGTGCGTGTGTGAGTGTGCATGTGCATGCACACGAGTTTATCTTGATTTTCAGCTTTAGAAATACCTATTCCAGAATGTTAGACTGAAGCAAACTCCCTGCTAAACATATTTTCTTTATTCCTCATTTTATACGACTCTTTATGTTCAACAACCTTCTATTTTCAATGTTTTTATATATGTAATAATTTGTCATTATGAATTTAAAAATAAATAGATACTATTTAAAAAACCAAACAAGGGGCTGGCCCAGTAGCGCAGTAGTTAAGTTCACGAGCTCTGCTTCGGTGGCCCAGGGTTCGCCAGTTCGGATCCCGTGGATCTAGCACCGCTTGTCAGGCCATGCTGTGGCAGCATCCCATGTGAAACGGAGGAAGATTGGCACAGATGTTAGCTCAGCTACAATCTTCCTCAAGCAAAAAGAGGAGGATTGGCAACAGATATCAGCTCAGGGCTGATCTTCCTCACCACACAGAAAAGCATGGTATTTGGAGTCAGAAGACCTGAGTTTGAATCCTCACTCAGTTAGTGTGTGGCCACTGTAACCTTAAGTCACTACTTTTAGCATCATTTTAAAAATTTTCTAATTGAAAGATAGAAATAAAAGCTTAAAAAGTGTATGTGTCAAATGTTCAAGATGATGATTATGAGCATGACAGAAGGACAATATGAAAATTACATCTATTTGATACTGAACACGAGAGAGAGAATTTGCACTGAGTGGTCAGCTGCATCCAGTATTTGACCCAACCTCTGATGCACAGCACGGAGAGCCTCTACGCGCAGGCTTTATAAACACACTTTGTCAAAAACAAACATGCATGGAAGCCAGGGATTTCAAATCATCAAGAGAAATGGCTCGTTAAATGCCAAAGGCCTAATCATCCCTGTTGCAAATAACAGGGCTTCCAGGAGAAGGTGCACGTTTTGAGAGCACTACACGAGATTGCATCAGCGTCAATGCCCTCTGATTTCAATGGGAGAGGCACAGCTTAACAAGAATTAACAAAAAACAGGAAAGGAAAAAGAAAGAGCCCACCCTCTGCTGAAAACATAGGCTGAGTCTCGTGGGCAACGCTTTGCCTTCTGATGAATCACACCTGACCACACAGGCTTCCCCAGTACTGCCTCAGAAATGAGTCGGAATTGCACCTGCACTGGACGTTTCTCCCTCATTGAATCCTTCTTCATCCATGGAGAGCCGACTGCTGCTTGCCCTGCCCCTCCTGTGTGGCCCGAAGAACTTTAATGGGGTGGAATGACATAATCAGCAAGCACTCCCTCGTCCGGTGAACAAACCGCACAGACTGAACAAATAGGGGCGAACCGTCCTCCGCAGGGCTGACAAGGACATTTGTGGTTAAATTTAAAGCTGCCCCGGGGTAGTCACGCCGTCTCATCTGGCCTCTTTATGTTTGTGTTCCCACAGAATCAGACCGATTCCTTCCTTTTATTCTGAGACCGTGGCTTCCAAATCACCGACGAATGAAAACTCTCCCCTGATAATCATCTGAAAACTCAGCTTTGCCGTCATTGGCCTCCGCGGCAATTGTCAATACCCATTTCTTGCACCATTTGCACAGCAGTGCCAGGAGGCTCATAGGAAGGGTTTATGGCTGTAACTGCCCTGCCGGCGGATGTCAACGCCAGCCCTATACTCGGACTAACTTGGCTTCGTCCTTTCAGGTGCTATGTGTCAGAATCATTGGACAATTTTAATGGACCTTTAAAAAATTAATAATATTGTCTGACATCTATTGAGTATACACTACATGCATGGCAGGCACTGTGGCTAAGCACTTCGATATGTTATAATCTGATTTAATACCTACAACAATTACGAGGTAGGCACTGTATACAACATGCCAAGACCTTATATATAGGCGTTGAACTAACTTTTTCACACTTCATAGCAAATGATAGCGATTTCTTTATGTTTGAATAGTACAGTATCTTAGAGCATTTACATATCTGCATTTTAGTCTCATTATGTCTATGAAGATTAAAGACAAGGTCATTGCCCCATTTTACAACTGCAGGAACTAAGGCTCAGAAGTTTTAAGTAACTGACAGTAGAAATGGGAGGGCTTTATCTAAAATCTAGACTCACCAGCCACAAAAGGAGAGGCTCTTTCTCCTGTTCTAAAAACAGAAGAAAATCTCCTTGACCCACAGAATACATGACGAGTCAAGCCTAAGTTTAAAATATCCTGAGAGAGCAAAGGCGTGGGCTCACCACGGTGAATTTATTCACTGATTTGTGTTTTAGATCAGGAGTTGGCAAACTATGGCCCAATGGCCAAATTTGGCCCACCACCTGTTTTTGTAAATAAAGTTTTATTGGAACACAGCCACCTCTATTTGTTTAGATATTATCTATGGCTGATTTTGTGCTACAACTACAATGTCAGAGTTAAGTAGTTGTGACACAAATTATATACCTTGCAAAGTCTAAAATATTTATTATCTGGCCCTTTACAGAAAAAAGATTACCAACTTCTGTTCTGGATTATAAAGGAATTCCGTAGTCTCATATTTGGCTTAGGTATGATTGTGAATAAACTTTTTAAATTGTTAGGTAACCTTAGGATAGTGTCAGTCTTCACAATATAAATGGAATGAGTTCTGAAATATTTTGCATGTGAAGGCATTTATTATTAAACATTCATTTCCCAGAAAGGCATTTGTGGCTTTGCCCCCTATTAAATCCTCGGTCCCTCAGCGCTCCCATTGTGGCCCCTCAGGCACATGTCAATCTGTGGCTGACTACCACCCAGCCCACTCTCACAGGTAGTCCCCCACCTGTACTATGGATGCTCAGCCTCATGACTCTCTGTGACCTCCTCCGTCATCTTCCTCTCTTTCTACTCTATTTTTAGCCTATTCTTCCTCATTAATGTTTAAATAGCTTTAAATCTCCCCCAATATAAATAATATTCCTCGGGTCCTATCTCTCCTTCTAGCTCCAATTTGTTCTCTCTCCCATCTTTCATATTAAGCTTCTAGGAAGATTGTCTACAGTCACTGCCTTTGCTCCCATTTACTCCCTAATCCATTGCCTTTGCCCTTTTTGTCCCCACGACAGCCCATGTGGGAATATATATGTGTCTAAATACATGCAAACACACACAAACCCATATGAATGTGTTTGAATACACACACACACACACACACACAAATCTTTGTAGATGTCCATTATTTCTTCAGGGCTAATTCATAGTAGTGGGATTGCTGGGTTAAAGAGTATGTAACATTTTAAGCCTTCTAGAAAAGCAAAAGTACTTAACCTCCAGGTCACAGCTAACAGTGGGATATTATCACTTTTAAAACCTTAGCCAATTGGGTAAAGAAAAGTAATAGTTTTGCAATGTTATATCAATTTTATTTTCTTTGATTAGTCATAAACAGCTTTACATATTTTGATAGATTTATTGATAGAGGATTAAGAACCAATTTCCAGTATGTTTTTTCTAATGCAAAACACTTTTAAAATAAGCCATTATTTTAAAAAATTGTGAAATACTTTTTGTCATAACTATTGCAGCAATAACTTGTCTGAAATAAAGATGGGCATGAAGTTTGAATAAATGTTACAATAACTTAAGAAAATATCAAAAAATACGTTTAAATGTCAAAGATTTGTGAAAATTTTGACTCTATTTGGATTCTGGAAGAACTTTTAGAAATTATAAAAACTAATGGGTATACTTCATTTAATATTTCTCCTTGAAGAAGATAGTCTAACAAAATACTTCATAAAAAGTAAATCTGAAATAGAACAATTTTAACTTGACACCTATGAAGTATGTTTCTATTATTCTATATTTGAAGTATTTTTCCATTATTTGAAAATTCTTCCTTAATATATGCTAGAATATGAACATATGTTTTATAAAAAACTAAAAGCTTGTTGAACTACTTTTCATTATTTCTCACTCTTTATTAGGGCCTTTGAAGCTAAGGCGTTAACTCAATTTAGATAAAGATTAAAATAACAGGAAGTGGTCATATTCTTTTTCTTATCTTGCTAATTAGATAGTCTAATATTAGACAGTAAAACAATAATCTTATGGTGTCTCTGTACAAAATCCTTGAAACCACATGGGGTCATTTGACACTCTTGAAATATAAATAGAAACTAAAATACACATAAAATACATAGAAATTGCTTGGTTTCAGGGCTAAGGTTTGATAATAAATTTGGTCATGATGACTAAATATGGCTTAAAATATCTTGGAGGGAAAGGTGTCAGACTCCTTTTGTGAACCTGTGATGCCTGCTAAATTAATGAAAGAGCAAATCACAAGATAACACATTCCGAAAAAGAAATGTTGAACATGCACCAGTAAAGAATAATCCTAGAGGATACCATAATATTTTTAAAGAACAAGTGTTTTTATTTCACTGCAAATTAATTCATGCATTTTGATTGTTTACACAATCTTCTGCATTAAACTGTATTCCTTTATTTATTTATTTATTTACCTAGGACAATGTCTTATACATATTAGGTGTTCAAGAAAGGTTTATTGAACGAATGAATGTCTCTCTCTTCTACAATAATTGAGCCTTCACAGTTTTTAAGTTAACAAATTTAAATGTATATTATGTGTGAAACAATGTACTTTGACAATTAAATATAGCGATTTGGTTATAACATTAAACAATCTGGATCTGAACTAATGTGCTTTTGTAGAACCATTTACAATATGCATCAAAAGGCTTAAAGTGTTATATAATCTTTGACCCTAGAATTCTGCTTCAATGAATACATATGAATATGTTCTAGTGACATAATAATGGGTTTAACACAAAAATTCATCTTAAAACAATATATTTTGTAATACAAAAATTTGTTTAAAAATTGTCTTCTCTCCTTCTATATTATAATTGTTATGGCTACTGTTTTTGATGATCACCAAAGCAACTGAGTAACATGGAATGGATTAATCAGAAGAATTATGAAATTCTTCACAGTTAAAGAATTCTAATTCTTATAATTAAGAGATTCTAGGTTGAAATTTTTTAAAACAATTGCCAAAAACAAGCAAAATTCATCTATTTCTGGAGAGCAGGTCATCATTTGGTGGAGGGGACGTTCAATCACTCATTGATTCCCACGTATATATTACCCCACATGCATTTATCTACTGAGGCTCCACTGTGTGCCAGGCACGGTGCTGAGTGCTAAGGGACCAGAATCACTGAGACACGAATATGGAAGGTATTGCACGTAACACAACAGACCTAGTAGTTCAAGCTGTAGGCAATGGGGCAGAAGAGTAACATGACTAGATTTGCAATTTAAAGATGATCATTACAGTGACAACGTGGAGGATGGGGTGGGTAACATGCAGACTACAGTGAGAAAGGCCAGTTATAAGACTCTTGAAATGGTCCAAGTAAGAGTGAAATGGAAGCCCAAAAGAAGACAGTAGCCATAAACACTGAAAGAGGAGACTGAAATGAACGCCAGAAGAGATGACATGTTTTGAGTCTCCTGCCTTTTACAAGGGCAGAAGCATGGAGAAGATACAATGATGCTTGAAACAGGAGAGTATAAAAGGCAAAAGTGGACTTCCTCGAGGGAGGTCTGCAAGAATATGGAGCTGCTCAGCCAGTTCCCGACGCCTCTCATCCTTCAGACACGGAGCAGAATGCCCGCGCATACAGACAGCAAATGGTAACTAGCTGAGCAAGCAACTGCGACCACTGGAATGTGTGTAGAGACTTAGTTGGAATTAATCATGTTTACATTTGTTTAAGTAACTCTTTAAATCTGTATATACTTTCAGTTATTATTTGAGAGTGATTTTCTTCTCCCTAATACTTAATCCCATCACCAAGATCTCAGGGGTAAAATACAACATTGTTGTACTATGTTTTTCTTTCTTTTTTTTTAATTGAGATATAAGTGAGACATAACATTATGTTTTTCTTTAACTCTGAATTATGTAATATAAATCTTGCATCATTTCCCTAAAACAAAATTAGCAATATTTTGGATTAAAATTTCAAATTTATGAAAGATCCAATTTAGTAACTCTTCTTGGCATGCATTAGCTAGCATCCCTATGCCACCTACACAAACCTTCCCTTGCCTTGCTGTAGGATAATGATCCCTTTCCACACTCAGGCTCTTTTCTCCAGTAGGGCGCTCTTTTGCCAGCTGCTATGGAGTCCCTAGTAAAGGCTGAAGGCTTTGATCATGAGGTAAACATAACGGCTTTGAATTACACTACTCTCTCTCATTGCCTTATAGATTTCCACAGCAATTTTTCCTAGTGGTATTTCAACTGAGTTTCACCCAAAAACCCAGGTAGTTGTTGAACTATCTATCTTCTTCTTGTGACTCTTTTGGCCAATCAGTCAAAGAAGACAGTTCATGTAGATTATGCATGTGCTCTGGATAATTTGGTCTAATATTAATTTGTCTTTTGTTCCATCTTGAAAGAACGTGAGCTATTTTTTCCCCTTAATCCTATTCCAAGAAAAGAACTAAATGAACTGTCCTCTCCTGGAGCTCTCTACCTCTGAGTGCCCCTTTGGATGCAAGCTCAAAAAACAAACCCCTTCTACCAAGGGGCTATTTTAGAGATGGACGTGGAGAAATAGATCCAGGGGTAAGCGAGAGAATGTTGAAAGTAGAGAGGTCATAAGATGGAAGGTTATTCAACCTTTAGGAGAAAGGAGCCATGCCTCCCCAAGGCACACAGGGCCCAGGTTTCTGTTATTGTTTGTTTTTAAATCCTGTTCATGGTGAAAAAAAAAGTGGAGCAAACAAAAATGATCAATAACCAAGAATGAAAAGGGGGTATCACAAGACATCCTCGAGATGTTATAAAGATTCATTTATTTCATGGATCTTTGTGACTTCATACAGATAAGATTCACCTATATTTTTCAAAAAAACTTACAGGAATTCTTTGCATATTCTGTACATCAGTATTTTGTAGTTTCTTCTTCTCTCTCTCAAAGGCACCTTTTGAGGAATAAAATTCTTATTTTTAAATAAAGACTATTCATCAAACTTTAATTTCACAGGTAGTGCTTTTTGTATCCTGTTAAAAAAATCTTTGCATGCTAATAGAGGTCAGGGGCCAAATTCTGATCTGTGGTGTGAGCCTTTCCCTCACACCACCAACAAGCAATTCAATTCTCTGGACACAAGCTGGGTGTCCTATAATGCAACTCAATTCTGACGCTATCTACCAGGAGATAGCATCAGATTCCACATGTTAAGGGCTCAGTCCTACAGGAATGCCCTCTGACCCCATCCTCCAACACACACAAACACACACACACACACACACACACACAAACACTTCAGAAGCCAGTTGCAAGTCCAGGTGGTTACCTATACTTCCATCTGATGGGCTTTAGATCAGAGCTTCCCAACAACCTCCTTCTTGGGTTCATTCAATTTGCTAGAGCAGATCATAGAACTCAGAGAAACATTTTACTAAATCACAAGTTTATTATAAAAGGATATAACTCAGGAACACCCAGGTGGAAGAGATGCATAGGGCAAGGTATGTGGGAAGGGGCACAGAGTTTCCACGTCTTTTCCTGGATCTCCATGTGTTGACTAACCCAGAAACTCTCCAAATCCAGTCCCTTTGGGTTTGTATGGAGGCTTCATTATGTACGCATGATTGATTAAATCATTTGCCATTGGCTATTTTTTTTAAAATTGTTTTACTGAGGTCACATTGGCTTATATCATCGCAGCATTATTCACAATAGCCAAGACATGGACACAACCCAAGTGCCATTGGCTATTGATTCAACCCCCAGCTCCTCAACCTTCCCCAGAGGTCAGGGTGTTGGGACTGACAGTTGTTTCTCCTGACAACCAATCCCATCCCTACCTGCTTTCCAGAAGAGGTCTTATAACATACAAAAGACACCTTCATGGGTCTCATCACTTAGGAAATTCAGAGTTTAGGAGCTCTGTGCCAGAAACAGGGACCAAGATCAAATATACGTTTCTTCTTATAAACCACAATATCACACATGCCCAAGGTCATGAAGGTATAATCCTATGTTTATTTCTAGAAATGTTACTGATTTGGTTTTCACAATTAGTTTGATGATGCATTTCAAATTAAGTTTTTGTATTTTGTGAAGTAGTAGTCAAAGTTCATTTCTTTCCACATTGAAAAGAACAGTCTTTCCCACTGAATTGCAGTAGGATAGACAGAGACAGAGAGAGAGAAAGAGATAGATGTACGTTTGAAATATTTGCAAGTGTTTCTGGACTTTCTATTCTGTTGCACTGTTCTATTTGCTCATTCTCATGCTGATACTGCAAAATTATCTTAGTTACTACAGACTTAGAGTCGTGGTTAACAAATGATAGTGTAATATAAACAAATTTGTTCTTCAAAGGAATCAATCAATCAGTCCTGTTCATGGTGAAGATCTATTTGACATACTCGTGGCACCGCCAACTGGTTAGTTAATTGACTGTAGGATGACCATAAAGACTGACATGGGGAGTTCTGTGGTCATGAAAAGTGCTCCCTGGATGATCAGGGCTTTAGTATATGATAGAGGACGAGATTCAGCAACACCACCTTGTAGCAGAAACAGCAAAGGTAACTCTGAAGGTTTACCTTAGTCTATGAACCCCACAGACCAAGGGTCAGACCTTTTCTGTTTTCTGGACACCACATAAACTTCCTGGATATTCAATACTAGACAGAGTTCAATGTTTTCCCAGGCTTAAATTTGATGTCCTCCTATTGTATTTAGCTGGAGGTCTGAGCAAAATATATTACTATGATTAAAAACAAAACAATAATGTAGTGTCTTTCACTGGAGTATTATGAAGTGAATTTATAGCCATCACACTTTTAGAAATTCTAACTTCTTTAGCTTCAGCCATCTCCAGGGGGGCAGGGACTTTGGACTTCTCATGTTGCTATTCCTAGATCCCGGCATATATGTTCGTTAACCATGGGAATAAATCCCATTATATGTGGCAGATTACAATTCCTCGCATCACAACTCTTTATTATGGTGATATCTACGGAATATCTGTTTTAGAGGATTTACACACCCATAGTATCTGGTATTTTTTCTATAGTATCTAGAATTTAAAGCTCTCATTCTATTTTCCAACACAAAGAGAAGACCATGTAAACAAGGAAATAATACAAGACCCAGATGTAACTGGCCTCCAAGTGCTTACCTCTCTCTCCACTTTTTGCATGACCTAGAGCAAGTTTCAGAGCTTTACAGCATCACCCGCTATATAAATATACCTCACAAATCACAATGACCAGAAGAGATTCAACGTCCTTTTGACCAGCAAATGGAGGAGGGGGTCACATTAAACAGTCCTAAGCATCTCCCTCTGAGAAAATCCTCATCTTCCTTTCTCTCCTGGTCCTCCCCTCCTCCCTACTTCCACTCACCAATCTCCTCTTTTTTTATGCCAAGCTATTTGTATCAGCTCAGGCTCTTCCAATTTCGTTTTAAATATTCAAACCCTATCACCTTACACTGTGTTCAAGTATACGAAAAGCTATTATATTGAAGACAACTTTGCACCCAACTAGAAAAGAACAATCCAGCAATGTGGAACCTTCCTTAGGAGGGTGTGGATATGAGTGTGCGTTGATGTGTTGGAGTCAGGATATGGCAGGATTGTGAGTAAACAAACATTTTTTCTCCTTGTCACAACATCTTTCTTGTCACACATGCAGTTGAAACCTAGACTACAGATTCTTTTTATGCCAATCCTGTCAGCTTCTCTTTAGTCTTTTCTTCCTCTGGCCTCATTTTCTCTGCTTAGCAGTTTGTACTCTTCATTGCCTCACATTCTGCTGCAGGAAGCAATTGAAAAGCCTTTTTTTTCTCTTTAACATTACAACTCACTTATGAATAGAGTTTATAACAAAAACAATTTTTGAAGAGATAGAGAACATCAGTCTTTCCACAAGTTAAATTTCACTGCAAAAATGAAAAATCAAGTTAGCGTCCCAAGCTATGCCTTATCTACTACGCTTGTCAAAGTTTTTAGTTGAAAGCAGCAGAAGCTAACCCTGGAGGATCTGAACAGAGGAAAATTTTCTGAGACTAATTGTGTTAGCTGATAGAAGCTGCTAGATGCTTTAAAATATCAGCTCAGAAAACTAGAAGGAACAATGAAAGGCTAGCCAGCCAGAATCAGAGTCAATCAGAGTTATGGAGACATAACCGTCTAGTGAAGACACTATTGGTACTATTTCTCAGCATTAGATGCTTCGGTTTGTACCATCTCTGGCTCTGAAATAGCAAACTAACTGAACTGCCAGTACCTTTGCTAGACTGGTCTCCTTGCTTCATGGGTTCTCAGATTGATGCTTAAGATTGGCTGAGCTGAGGTCATGTGCTTATGTCCTTACTTTCCCCTTCAATAAATTAAGATAATTTGCATATAACCCATAGAGCTTTTATAGTTACTTGCAAAGGAGGCTGCAGAAGGCACATCTGTCCTTTTAGGCTTCTATGGTCTTCCTAACTTCCAAGACCCACGGGTAAGAAATCTCCAGACATAAGAGGAGGTTCAGCTTCCCTTGAAGAAGCAAAACCAAACCAAACAATAACAAAAACACCGAATGTCCCACTACAATATTGTAATAATGTAGAAATTTCTAAACTGAATTTGATTGTTACATCTAACTCAGTAGTCTAGATTTGAAAATATACCCAAATGATGGTGTATTTTTAAAAGTTCAGAAACATGCCTCAACAATATATTACCATATATAATAATATTATATATGGTAATTTTATAATATGGTAATATAATGCAACATTTATTTATAATATAATACTAACATAATGGTTATATATATAATGATTTTACATTAGGACATTTATATATATATATAAAAATATTAGCATTCCCAGACTCATACTATGTTCACTTTAAATAAAGTCATAATAATTTTATAAAATTTGGTCTTTTCCCCCTTGCAGTCTCTGTGTATTAAGATAAACAGTCATAATCTTTTATTTGACCTCATAATGAATGTGGCTACTCATTTAGTCTCCCTTGATACTAATGAATTGTAGGTCTTTAATTTCTTTGCGATATAATGAGCAGAATAGCATTTCTAGTAGGTAAGTCATTTGGCAACCACATTTGGAGCATCATATTTTGTAATTACCACTCTCTGTCTGTAGCTTCCATGACCATCTGCCTCTCTCACATTAACTGTGTCGTCAGTAATTGACACCTCTGGAATTTCAACTACTCTTGGTTCGTCTTTGTTGCTTCCTTGCTCCACTTGCCCTTCTGCCCTATATTATTTCTGGCTTCTCTCCCTCGCATCAGATAATCCCTTGTGCCATTTCTATTTCCTTGGGTTTCTCATACCAATGTCAAAGTTTGGATAACTCCCACCATCATTTTTGCCAAACATCAGACAAATGGATTTTGTCAGAGAAAGCCATAAAAACATATTCAGTTACTCAGTTTTACTGGATAGACTTTATTTCTACTGGGCAATTATTTTATTCTTTTCCTATTGACTCACAGCCAATTATTTTATACAAAAAATTGTTTATAAAATTGTTTTATATATAAGGATCTTTTAAAGTTTTATTTTCTTTGCATTGAAATCTCCCAAAGTGAAACTACTTTATCACTCACTGAAACTCAATTCTAACCCTGCAGAGGAGAAAGAATCCATTAGGGAGGTCCAAGTGTCCTAAGAAGGGCACACTCTTTAAGTCAAAGGCATTTGGCAATGAATTCTCCCTCTAGCACGTTAGCTCTGACCACAAACATAACGTTTATTTCTATATCTCACGTTCCCTATTGGTAAATTAAAATAATTACATCTAACCTACACAACTATCCTAATTACTTTTCAGCTAATTTCTCTAGCTTCAATTTATTTCCCTCCTCTTTTTTTTTTTCTTTTTGGTGGGGGAAGATTAGCCCTGAGCTAACTGCTGCCAATCCTCCTCTTTTTGCTGAGGAAGATTGGCCCTGAGCTAACATCCGTGCCCATCTCCCTCTACTTTATATGTGGGACGCCTACCACAGCATGGCGTGCCAATCGATGCCATGTCCGCACCCAGGATCCGAACCAGTGAACCCAGGGCTGTGGAAGTGGAACGTGGGCACTTAACTGCTGCACCACCGGCTGGCCCTCCCTCCTCTTTAAATGTGGGTGAAGAGTGAAACTTTCTTACTTTCCCTTCATATTTTCCTTTAGAGATCTGTCTTCAATTCTCTTTAACTGGCTTCTGAAATATTACTTCACAGGTGACTTCTGATCCCAAACTTTATCCCTGACTCACTCCTGACCTTTCGTTCTCTATATAAGTGAGAAAAATGGAGCCACACCCTGCTCTGCCTACACTCCCCAGGATGCTACAAGAAGTGAATTTTTATCTAAATAGCTAAACAGGCAGATCTTTATAAATTATAATTTCAATATTTTCTTGGAAAATATAGGTCCTGATCTGCCTGTGAGGTCAAAAAAGCTGACTTGCTTTGATACAACAACCTGAGATTACATTTTTCTGTTACTTTTCTCTTGTTTTTCTCCTGGGAGATTGGGTTGGAGAAGAGAAGAAATGAAATGGAAATGATAATAAGCATAAGGAGAGAAAGGAGAGTTTACAAGTCAGAAGAGAGAATTAGTTTAAACATGAGTTTTTAAATTCTCATATAATTATTATTTGATTTAAGTTGTTTACGTAGTAATACACATTTATTTTTCTCCCCAACCCTACATTTGTCTCATTTAAGTGGGATTTTGTGAAAGTTTAGGGCAAGAGCTGGTTTTTACTTCCATCTCAACATTTGGAGAAGGGAAGCCTGTGGACGAAAGCACTCGGGCTGAACTGATTTACCAAACTTTGAAGTTTGTGGCAGAGATGAATGTAAAAGCAAAAACTAGCAAAAACTAGTAAAAAAAAGTGTGAAGGATTTCAGTAACCTCTCAATGAAGAGTGGGGTAGAAATTTGAGTGATCATTATTAAAGTCTTAAGGATCAGATGGTTAACATGATTCCTACATCTACACCCAACTACTTATTGCATATTTATAAGTATATAAATACTTACTCTTACCTCAAACACAGTATTTCTAAAAGTAAAATCATATTTCTTTAACAATGTCTAAAATTGGATGGCTATTATTTTTATCACAAGTACCAAAATAATGACTTCATCCTTAACCCTAACTTTGCCCCATTTTCATGCTGTTTGTTACTAACTTTCTATTTATTATGAAGTTTGTTCAATAGCAGAGAAATTTAAGGGCCGGCCCCGTGGCCAAGTTGTTAAGTTTGCATGCTCTGCTTTGGCTGCCCAGGGTTCACCAATTCCGATCCTGGGTGCAGACATACACACTGCTCATCAAGCCATGCTGTGGCAGCGTCCCACATAGAAGAACTAGAATGACCTACGAGTAGGATATACAACTATGTACTGGGGTTTTGGGGAGAAAAAAAAAGAGGAAGATTGGCAACAGATGTTAGCTCAGGGCCAATCTTCCTCACCAAAAAGCATTAAAAAAAAGGGAGAGAGAAATCTATTCTCTGATGTTTGGTAAAATTTATCATAAAAATAATCGCTAAAATAATGTTTCCTTGCTTGTTTGCTTGTTTTTTATTATCAATAGGAATCTTGATAGTGCATGCATTGGAAAAAGATTACACAATTTGGAAAAGAAGAAATAATTTTTCTGTGTCTTGAAAAGCATACAAAGCTATCACTTTGCTCATGAGGATTTCATGGAACTTTCTAGAGGAAGAAAGTCATCCAGAGCATTGTTAAGGGAAGCCTTCAGGGGCCAGCACCGTGGCCGGGTGGTTAAGATCAAGTGCTCTCGCGCTTCAGTGGCCCAGGGTTTCGACAGTTCGGATCCTGGGCTTGGACATGGCACCACTCATCAGGCCATGTTGAGGCAGCGTCCCACATGCCACAACTAGAAGGACCCACAACTAAAATATACAACTATGTACTGGGGGGATTTAGGGAGAAAAAGCAAAAAAAGAAGAAGATTGGCAACTGTTGTTAGCTCAGGTGCCAATCTTTAAAAAAAAAAAAAAGAGAAGCCTTTATTCAAAAATACCAGGTAAGCAAAGACTCTAAAGGAGAGTTCTGACTTGTAACAGTGGGGGCAAGAATTTCATAGGCGGTTAGCAAGAGGGGTCAGCTGAGGTTCAGGTTGTTTCCAGAAGAGCTGGTCAAAAATGGTGCATGGAAAGACAGGAATTGTTCTTGTGGATTAGGAACCATTTCGAGGGCAGGCTGGGTTTATCAAGATGCATGGGGAAAAAGTTACCGGCTAAAGTCGTGCAAAAGGGGATGAAAGGGAACATTTGAAGGACAAGGATAGGAGAGGGCCTCTGTGGAAAATTCTCCTCCTAGGTTTCGCACATTTCCCCAGCAGTACAATAAAAGACAGCAGCAAAACACATGAGAGTTTTTCTAACAACTGACGCAGTAGAATATTCAAAAATTCTTCTTGCAGTCTTTCAGAGGTTCCTGCTCATTGGTCCATCCAGTTTCAGGTTTCTCTACCCATAGAATCATTGGTTCTAAATGCCGTTCAGACAAAATCTACCCAAAAATTTCTAAGAAAAATATGCCCAGGGAAATTAGTAGATGCAATTTCAAACTGAGAACTAATATTTATTTTATTTGTAAGAGGGTGGATTGAAAGCTCCCTTAGGTTATGTTTGAGCAGAATTTCTGTCTTGAATTTCTGTCTTCCACAAACTCTTCTGCTAGCTGTAAGTTTTGCAGAGTTTGGTATGCACATTATCAGGATTTTGAGATTCTGTGTTGGGGAGGAAAAGAAGTAGATGTCTTAGAAATGTTCGGCAGATACTGTGAGTAGACTGATGTGGCATCTGGCTCAGGGCAGGAAATTTTGATAATGACCCTATACAGATCATGAGGAAATTTACGAAGTGAAACTGTGTAATCCATGGAGTACCCACTCTTTCATCCCTTATAAAACGCTAGCAGATTCTATATTACTTATCACAATTGCACTTGTACATGGGGTGGTGTGGGGAGTTTAGAGATAGAATGACTTACATGAGAACAGCACAGTCAAAGGGACAATTCCAACTGAATCACACATACAAAATTTCAGGGAAAGTTTTCAGATAATATGGTGATTTTTAGTGACAAAATCATGTTGTTAGCAATTTATTGACTATTAATAATCTCAGTAACTAAGTTATTATTATTTTTTTTTTTGAGAAAGATTAGCCCTAAGCTAACATCCACTGCCAATCCTCCTCTTTTCGCTAAGGAAGATTGGCCCTGATCTAACATCCGTGCCCATATTACTCTACTTTATATATGGGACACCTCCACAGCATGGCTGTCTAAGCCGTGAGTAGGTCCGTGCCCGGGATCCGAACTGGTAAACCCCAGGCTGCTGAAGCGGAGCGCACAAACTTAACCACTGTGCCACCAGGCCAGCCCCCTAAGTATTTTTAAATAATGAAGAAAGATGTCTTATTTGTAATTTTTCACCATACATCTATGATAATGACAGCATAGTTTATACAACAAAACATTGTCAGAGATTATGCAACTAGAGAAAGATTATGCAACTATCTGCACTTCAGCAGATAGTAACAGTTATAAACAAAATGTTCCATCTCTGATGCCTTTACATTTGTACATCAAGAGGCTATGTCACAGTGGGACTAGATTTTAAGAGAAATAGTTTCGAGTTTACTCCCCTCAACATATTCTGACCCTTGAAATATAGAAGTAATAAGTAAAATTTATACTTGATCAAAGACTGTATGGGTATACGATCTTTTTTCATAAGGAAAAATTATAGTAAATAAGAAAATCTCAAAAGCACCAACACTTTAACCATTTTGTTGTTTTCAACATTGTGCATGCAGTAAGTATAAATATTTGGAAAAATGAATAAAGTATAAAATACATACTGTCATGTTTTTTTAAAACTATGATTATTCTATTGTTAGAAAATTCAATAAAAAGTAAACTTGTTTTTACATGTATTCTTTCTGTGTTTCAAAAATATATGTTAATTTGAATGATACACTATGAAGTTTAGAATTCAGGCACATAGGTGGACTACATTTTTCAAGGAACTACTTTCTGCATATATACAGATTTTTATTTGTTTATATAGCAAGTTCTCAATAATTGTTTAATAAATTAATGAAGAAAAACACCTGGGTAATCAAACCAGCTTAACTGTAGAAAAAAAGTAAAGTTCGCAAATTGTTGGAGTATTTGCCTGTTTCCTCATGTTGAGAACTGTTATTGCCCTATAGTATAACCAGTGCTTCTCAATGTGTGGTCCCCGGACCAGCACCATTAGCATCACCCAAGCATTTGTTAGAAATCTGCGTATTAACACAGTCTTCCATTGACTCTAATGCAGACTTGCATCATTGGTCTAGGCTCAAGTGTTGGGCACCCTGCTTCCATGTTTATACTCTTATCCTGTCCTTTCCCACTCACAGAATGGAACACCATCCAACAGGACAGCTGGACCAATCAAATTCTGTCCCTCTGGAACCTAATTGAAGGGACTTAAACACTAGAAATCCTTAAGCAGGTGATAGTTTTTGAAGCTGGAAAGACAGAGAGACAGGATTCAGTGGCCACTTTTGTTCCTGTATTTTTCTTGTTCTCGGTTCTGGTGCCATGTTAATTTCTGACTGTATTTTTTTTCTAGGGTTTGGCGTGCTATCTCTGTATACTTGTTATGTCCCATTTCCTCCTTCATTTTCATGAGCTTAGATAATTTTCTCTCTCGTAACAAAGCGATTCTAATACAAAATTTGTGCATATTGGCAGTTGGTTTGTTGTTTCAATAAAAGAAAACAGAGTGATCAATTGGCTAATTGGATTTGCGGTTAATTGGTGGAAGCAGTTATTTAAGTGAACCTTCTCAAACCCAAGTAAAATGCTGCTAAAAGCAAACAAAGCGAAGATATATTTTGAAGCACCGTGGATAAATGTTTTCTAATTAGCTATTAAACTAGTCTATGGATGCCATTTCTAGAATACATTCTGGTTGTTCTAGTTTAAATGAATCCCATGATGCCTTGGATATTTCTGGACGGAGCAGAAAAAAAATCCTTTAAACTTTTAGCTTGCATTTATTTCTTATTTGATTTTAGGCATTTTATTTAACCCTTCAGATCTCATTTTTTTCCAATATAAATTGAAGAAAATATCTTTTGCAGCATTGTGGCAAAGCATGAGATTTTATATGCGAATTTTCTTATTTTAATATATCTCTTACCTATCTTAAGAGGTTTTCTCATAATATTTTCTATCTTATATTTTCTTTAATTGGCATTTTATTGATACTAAGAGATAGGTAGCAACTTCAATGGTTGCTGTGTTTAAATTATTATTATTCTAAAAAGTATTATTCTTCTGTATAGTTAGTATTCAGTATTATTCTTTAGTATCTTGACTAGAAATATTTTTCATAGAAAGCCAAAATACTGCATGCATTTTTGTTTCACATATCAATAATTGCAAGTAAAATATTTTTTGAAACCTTTCCATTTTTTTAAGAATCCCATGAAATAGACTTTACATAGATTTAAGGGTTATGATCATGAAATAAAATACTCAAACTGCATTTCATTTTACCATGTGTGAAACCAATGTGTTCAGTCATAACATAACTGACTGTAGAATTCTCTCTTGCACTTTTAAGGAAACAGGAACTTACCTCACAGGCAATTTTCAGGACTTAGAAAGTAATGTTGATCCACTGAAGCTGCAAGAATGAAAAGGCTAGAAAGACCTATGACCCAAACAGGCTTCCAATAGGCTTTGCCCCCAACACATTTTCTGCATGTGTGAATTTCTCCCTTATTGACTAGTTCAAAACACTTCTGCTGCTGAATTATGTTCAATAAAATGAACTAATTTTTCTCTTTTCATCCCTGACTGATACTATTAGTAATGACCTTTTCTTCTGCAATAAGATTTATATACAGTCAAAATTAGAAAAGAAGAGAAAATATAAATTCCACGGAAGTGGGTTCATCCTTCTTGTTTTCACTTTTCTTCCTCTATAGAACTTCACTCTTTGTCAAATCCAGGATCATGTCATCGCAATGGACTGCTCCAGTGCAAACATCTGGAACCTTGCTCTTACACTTTCCAGCCACATCTCTCGTAGCCAGTATCCACAGTCTCAATGCACATTATTGTTCTTTCTCATTATATCACCTCTAAACAATGTCAGCATGGTAAGCTAGAATTACTCACTACCCAGGTTTGCATTCATGAAATCTGCCTTGAAATGTTCTTTACAAATGCCCCAGATGCCTTTTTTCTTAACTCTTTGCATGTTCTTTGTATTTGTTTGTTGCTGCCAACATCTTCTTATGCTAATCCGGATCCCAGGTAACATATATTACTGAAGAAAGCCACAGAAAAGCATGTCTTGGCACAATTTGCCAATCTCAAATCAGCTTCTCTATTGCTTATCATTACTGTTGATCCCTAGTATGGAATACTAATCTATATTCCTAAACTTCAGTATGAAAAACTTAAATTTGGCCTATTCATTAGTTTCCTACATTTAGTGGCTATATTCTAAAGATGTTACAAGCCAAATCATTGAAAGTCCAGGTTCTGATCACCTCTTTCTCTTTTCATAAATATTTGCTGAACCTTTATTTTTAAGATCTTGATTCATACAGCATGTGCTTTATTTTCCTAATTATTTTTTTAAAAATTACTACTACATCAAATTAAATCCCAAAGAGTTCAATAAACTGCTTCCCTAAATTTTGTATGTACTTCCCTGGTTCCATTCATTTTGTCCTAAAATGCCTTGTCCATCTATCTCTAGCCAACAAAGCATTAGTCATCTGAACCCATCTGAAAGGACATCTCTTTTGGAAGTCATATTGCCAAATCTAAGTGACTTCTTCCTCTTGCTTCCTTCTTTCCTGCTTTCATTTTCACTCTTTATCATTTTCACTTTGTGTAGGGCCTCTATGAAAAGGACAGTGGTGAAAGGAAAGCAATATTTATTAAGAACTTAGGTGCCAAGAATATTCTAAGCATTTTTTATTAGTATGTATTATTTTATCCTTTTATCATATGACATAAGATGTATTAACTTTACAATAAAAGAAACCAGGCTCCTTGGAGAAATGCCTAATTCTATGGTTGGACAGGGAAAACACAAGAAGAGCTTAAAACATTACGTAATTCCAGAAAGTAAGAAAATAAATGACCCCTTGCCAAAAAAAAGAAAAAAAGGATGAGAGCATGTCAAGAAGACATTGAGAACATAGGAATCAATTAAAAAGAACCTCCAAGGGCCAAAGTTGGAACAATTTGAATAAAAAATAAATAAATAATGTTAGTATTGGATTATAACCCAAAGAATAAAATAAATATCCATGAGTCTATACTGATTTAAATGATTAATTTTCAAATAACAAATGTAGGAAGAATAAAAGAAACTGAAAATTGCCAATAGAATACTATAGTAATAATTACTGTAGGCAAGATCCACTGATAAATGATAATATTAGTGAACAGACGTAAAGGAGAAACAGAATATTTACATAGCTTCAATGATTCTCCCCCAAGTATTTATTAGCTACTCTCATGATTTTAACATAAATCCACAAATTCTTTGATTCTTGTCCCTCCTAGAGGTGGAACACAATTACATTAAGTCTAACATGGGCTGGACTTAATGATCTACTTCTAATAAACAGGGCATGGAAAGGGAAACAGTAACTTCATCGAGGAGAAACCTGGCAGACACCATTTTAAGCAAGTGATCAAGATTAATATCATCAACAATAATTCATGTTGGTATCATGTAACCCCAAGTATGACCCCAAAAATCCACAATCCCAGTTCAATCATGAGCAAACATCCAGTAGATCCAATTGAAGGACATTATATGAAAGTCTTCTTCAAAAATCATGAAAAACAAGGAAAGACAGAATGGTCACAAATTGGAAGAGACAAAGGAGACGGGATAATTCAATGAAATGTGACTCCTGGAACAGCAACAACAAAAGGATATTAATAGAAAACTGGTGATATCTGAAAAAAGTCTATAGTTTAGTTAACAGTAGTGTCCCCATGTGAATTTCTTAATTTTGATAATATGCCATGGTTCTGTCCAATGCTAACATTAGGGAAAGCTGAATGAAGGACACATGACACTCTGTACTATCTTTGCAACTCTTCTGTACATTGAAAAGCACTTCAAATTAAAAACTAGAAAAAAACCTTACACTCTATATTAGGAAGAGGAATCCAATTCTGAAAACTTACTTCCACAACAATAGCCATTAGGGAACACTACAGACTAAAGGGCTTTTTTCTAAAATGATCCATCTTAGTTGGAAAGCAGGGTTGCTTTATTTTTTTCCTGTTTACACGTGAATCCTAGCTTGTAACAAAGCACAACCATTAAGAAGTGAGTAAATACTATTAATTGCTAAAAAAATTCGAATGATTTTTTAAAGTTTATAAATTGTACACAAATAATTCACTGTCCTTCCAAAACTTTGAGGGAAAAGGGTAATTTTAGTTCCCTGAATGACTCATATGGGCTGTAAATTTTGATAATGCTCAGCAGGTAATTGTCTAGCTCCTCAGATGTCTTTTCAGTTTAGACACAATTTCAGATACACTGCTTAGGTTCTGTTGATAATGTGATTCTTTTAGATAGCATTAGATTTTACTCCCCTCCATCGCTAATACAGTACTACTTCAAGTTATAGATTTTTCTGTAAAATAATAAAATAAAAACAATTATTTTATGAAATAATTCATAAAAACAATATATTTATGCATTCATGATGGCTGGTTTTCATCCTGAAATACTTCAGTAATAGTTATATTAAAATATAAGAGACATGTGATTCTCTTCCCTGTGACAAAAGCAACCACAGATTTTAGAGCTTGGATGCTTGATTTTAACAGCTAAATTCCTTGATTTATTTTTTTACCATTTATTTTGAAAAGATAAAATGTGTACACAATCTTTCAATGCTCAGTTAAGAAATGGCATGTATGAAGAAAGTAAAATATTATATTTCACACACATTGGTATGTGTAGAAAGTAAAATATATTTCAGAGTTACTAGAGTTTTAGTTTTTAAGGATTCTGATAAAGCTATTTTTTAAATTCTAATTTTTTGTGATTAGCACAGTCAAAATTGACTATTTATTTGATCATCTCGGACGGCTGCATCCAATAGATCCAACTCTCTTTTAAAGGTAAATATTAAAAATATACGACAAAAATCAGTTTGGCTGTTGGCATTTCCACTGAAGGTACTTTGAATAATTCTTAGTACATGCACTTTAGCATAAAATAAACTAGGAATTAACAAGATCCTTAAGGTGTTCACACCTAGGAAAGAGTGGAAGACGTAGGTGTGCCAAGAGAAAGGCTGATATGCAATGACAACCCAGCACCCTATGTAAGTGACCACGACAGCGTGTACAGGAGAGAAGTGAACTGTGCCTGGTGAATGCCTTCCTGGAGCAGATGACTAAGGAGGGTCTCTTGAAGAGGAATAGAATTCATGAGGTTGGGGAAGGGACAGTGTGGCTGGAAAAGACATTCCAGAGAAGTCCATGATACAGTGTCACAGAGGCGTGAAAAAGGAATGGGAGAATGAGGCCATGGCAAGCACTTCTCTGGGTTTGTACTTCAGAGTACATATTATGGACGAGAAAGCCAGAGCTAAATCAGGAAAGCTGGGGTGGCATGAAATCATGAAAGGACAGTATTACACATTTTTAGAGTATTGTGATGCTTATAAGAAAGCACTTCTATTACTACACGAATTTGGTAAAGCTACTTTTCTCTTATTTGTTGTGAGGAGTAAGAACTGCATGTAAAGCTTCCAGCACAAAGTGCGGCATTTACCAGACAAACAGTAAATGGTAGAAGTAGTTGTTATTGCTATTGTTGTGTTGCTATCATTAGCATCATTACCATGGAGCAATAAGACACTATGAACAAATTTTAAGCAGGAAATTAACATGACTGCATTTGTGGTTTGAATAGGTATGTTTTTATTCCATTGACTCTGTTATTGGCTATTAAGTGTTTTCTTTCTTTTTCAAAAGATAGGGCCGCGGAAAGCACAAAAACTTAATCAGACCTATTACGCATTAAGAAATGGAGAATATTTTAGGGAAAAATGTTCTCTATTCTGGTTTCTATCAGCATCGGCTCTACAAACTATTTTCAGACTCTTGCTTATCTCTTTATCCCTGACATACACGAAGATTTCAGGTCCCATCATCTCTGCTCTCTCCATTTTCTCCACATTTCTTTCCACCCTTTTTAGTGCTACCACAGTTATTTTCCAAAACAAAATAGGAGTGGTTTGCAACAGGCAGTCAAGTCAAAAGTCTGTTATTTAGTGTCTGAGCAAAAGAAGAGGGTGTGAAGCTGGGGGTCAGGCAGTGAGGACAGAAAAGCTATGGAAAAGTGAATACATTTTTAAAGTAAAATCTAAATAAATTAATAAAATCATTTTCTGCCCTTGGGCTATCCCCACAAAATTCAAATGTACATGAGGAGGTGGGGAAAATACGGTCATAGAAAATAAAGAGTGACCTTTTCAAAGGGCAGGGCTCTATCTGTCCAGCAAAAATCCTCACTGGGAAGTTTGTGAAGAGCACAGTTGACTGTGATTCAGTGTTGGTGGTTTGGATTTGGTGCGTGTGATAGACTGGATTACTGTTCTCAACTGTTTGCTTAGCCCCTGTAATAGGATTATACGGAATCAGCTACAGTAATGTGAGAATTCCTGTTCATTCTGTGAGAGAAGTAAGCATCTGGTCCTCAGTGACTTTTCTTGGTCACGTGACATGCTTTGGCCAATGGATATGAGCAGCCACGACATTTGTTATGATTAAGGAGAGCTTTAAATGTGCTTATTTGCTTTGCCTCAGCCTCTCTCTCTCTCCTGTTTTATCCTCTGCCCTGAGAATAGCATGACCCAGCTAGAGGCTGGAATCAGAAGTCAAGTGAAACTGAGGCCAGTAGAGCCCAACTGAACCCAGCCAACCTGGACTCACCCTGCAGGCCTCAGGTGAGCAAGAAACAAATGTTCTTGTCATCAGCCTCTGAGATTTGAGGACTGTATGTTACTGAAAAAAAAAAAGCTGGCTGACAACCTCTTAGATCACACTGTAAAATCAACTCTGAACTTTCTAATGAAGACCAGAATATTTACTTTCTCCAAAGGTTGAAATCCTTGTGAAAATACAGGATGCCAAGTCTAAAGCTCTGTCATATATTGGAGTTTGAAACATGCTTTGGAAATCACGATGGAGTATTAACCACGTTAGAGTAGTGTGGTCTCTATAACCTAAATTTCCTAGTTACTCAATCTTCTAATTTACAGTCCCGCCTCATCTTATTTTTCAGTCAAAATAGTAAAGATAAGTAAAATTAACACCAATTACATGTTGGGAGTTCCCTGAAAGTAAAAGTTATATAATTTTTTTTGCTACATGCACCTAGGTAGGAATATCAATCTTCAAAAGAAAATTCTTAATTATTTTATACTTCTTAATTCCTAAATATTTTATTATAAAATGGCATGAGGGAAATAGGTAAGTTTTAAAATTTCAGGTGACATCATACCCGGTTTTGGTTCATAATTGTGCATATTTTATATTTGCACATATGCTAGGAAAAAAATCCTTAACACTTCCTTGCAGTTAATAAATGTCTTAAAAAGTCATCTATTTTTTCTTCCAATAGAAGAGGTAAGCATTTTCAATGTTATGCCATATAATGGAAAGGTAAGATAGAGCAAAAAAATAAAAATAAATAAAAACAAGGTGGCATTACTAAATTTGTTATCTATTGTTCATAATAAAATTATAATTTGTTCCAAACTAAGAAAACAAAACTAACTTACCGTCACAAAAATGAACACTTTGAAGGTAAAGTTTTCATTGAGGAAGGGTAATTTGATGATATCATTAATGCAGAAATATTTTTAAAAGTTGTAAAAATTTGGCTAACGTAAGATTATGTTTTGGATCATTGTAATGGTTCTATATCCTGTGTAATCAGATAGTCATGAAAACTAGATACAATATTCTGGTTTATACTGCCTTCTTATTTCATATTTATGTATCAGGAAGACTCTATTAACCAAGAACGTCTAGGTAGAAAAGATTGTCACTAATAAGAACAATAAATGATTCTTACTGTAAGAAAATAACGTTTTTTTTACCTTGAGTTCACTAAACTATGATCATGTCATGCTATCGAAAGACAGTATGCATGGTAATTTTACATCTTTACATACTCACTAGGCACACTAATTTCCCATATAAATGCTATCCTCCTCAATCTAGAATGAATACAATGTCTCCTAATTTTATAAATTTGAGGCCATCAAATATGATTAACATCAAACTACCACCAGCATCACAACCTACATACACCCACATCCAGTCTTACTTTCCACAGAGAGCAGGCCATGCTGGATACCAGCCTAGTCAATTACCTGTCTGAGCGAAGGCAACGAGCACAGTTGTGCAATAAATAGAAGCTATGATCATGGGTAAGCGGAAGCCAAGGCGTATGTCAGAGGACTGCAGAGACTCAGTAACTCATCAGCAGCAGAGATGCAAAGCCGTGTGCTGCGGCACTGCTGTACTAGGAGAGGCTGAAGAGAGTTTGTCATAAGCGAGGCTGCCTTGCCCTCTCTCTATGAGAATTTTGGATCGTAATTAGTAAGTACTGTCCTTGCTAAAGGTCATTTCTATGATTTAAATCCCAGGGGTGAATAGGAAACCCACAATTATTGAGGAACACTTAGGCTGAACCAAGATGAAACTTTTGCTCTGATAAGCCAAAAATGCTTGAATATTAGGAATTTGAAGGTGTTCAACCTTATTTGCAGTAGTAGAAGCTTCATTTTTACATATGTTGACTCATAATTCTTGCAATATGCCTCAGATGAAGGTATTATTATCATTTTTTTTCTAATAGCTGCTGAAATTTATAATGCAAGATGTTAAGAAAGCCTGATGATAACATTTTAGGTTCACTTTGGTGTAGTTTGTTTCTGTATCCAGCAGATTTCATATATGTAGCTGGTGTTCTAGAATGATTACAGTATTTTATATCTTCAACTGTATACGATGGCCTGGAGTTTGAAAATGAAATATAAATCTTTCCAAATAATGAAGGAAAGGCTTTTTACTGAAGAGCACCTTCATATGAAGATCTTCGACTCCAGTAGTATTTAAAATTAAAATTTCCTATTTTTCTTTTTCTTTTGCCTAGAAGATCTATCATTCCTTTTAATAAAAATAAGTACAATCTAAATCTTTCTTGACATTTCTAATCTAATGAAGGGACAAGGAAATAAAATGCTATGTTTCTTGTCATTTTTCCCAAAAGGCTTTGAAATAAACTTGTTCAGTGATGACAGTATAATAATGAAAAGTGTATAATGAAAACAGCACTCTGACAGGTTTTCAAATACCTATGTGGAAATAAGAAAAGCAACTCATTGCATGGCAGGACTGAATGAACCAAGCCCAAAGTTAGAAATGAAGAAAATAACACTGAAGCAGCACATAATAAGTGAGATTTGTATTAAAAGTGACGTGTGAGTAATTACCAGAGATTTGTGGCCATGTACTCAAAGCCAAGGCATACGCCACCAGGCGAGAGATGTGTGTGAGGTTAGATGTACCCTTTCCACACATTTACTCTAGCAGATACATGATAAAAAGACAAAAGACCAAAAAGACCCAGTTATATGTTCTCAGATTCATATTAAGGGAAGAGGCATAAAATGTCCTCATTTCAGTTAAGAGCTATAGAGATAAACTGTAATCTGGAGATTTTTTTTTTTGAGCAATGGAATTAGGTAAAATATTTTCCAGATTAGAAAACATAAAGAACTCCAGAATATTTCATGACAATAAAAGTGTTCCTAATAACTGCACTAACTGAATTTAATGAGCACTTACAATCAAAAAGGAACAAGGCTCTACTTCTTCCTGTATCCTCTCAGTTAGGACTCATTCCAAACTGATGAGACTGATATAAATAATCCCATTTAAAAGGAAAGAGCCTCATAAAATTTAGAAAATTTTACAGAAAATGAACTAGCCATAGTTACACAGTTCAAATTTGAATCCACATCTATCTTACTCCAAAATTCATCATTTTCTTCATTAAATGTATTTCCTTTGAGTATTAATAATGGATATTTTAAACAAACAAACACCACACACACAAAAACAATATTTTGCTTTTCAAATCATATCATTGGTCAAGTCATACAACGTATATCCCTCCCCTCTTTTTAAAACCCTTTCCACTATTTCCTTTGAGATCAGTAAGGATTGACCAGAAGAGATCTAGAAATATAACAATACGATAGATGAAACCAACTGATACTGACCTAAGAATAAAAACATGAATCAATAAATCAAAAAGGGGTAGTCCAGAAACATATCTTATTATATGTGAGGATTTAATATAAAGGAGGAATAAAAAATCAATGAATAAATGTAAAAATTAGACAATAATTTGTACAAGGACAACTGAGCTATTTATTTGAAAAGCAATTTTGATCTTCACTTACACAAATGAAGAAAGAAATTTTTAATAGATTTAATCATTAAATATAACTAATCAAATTAATAAAATACAAAAGAAAATAGAAGTAGATTTCTAAACACCTTTGGTGGAAGAAGACTAAGCCTAGAAATGGAAGAATGAGAAATAAAAAGAGAGAAGAATTTAATTACATATAATGGAAATATTTTATGACCAAAAGGAGCAAAAACAAAAGATAAACAACAAACTATACTTTTGTTGTAAATATGAAATTATACCCTTTAATATGTTTTTGAAAACCTCATATAAATGTAAAAATGTAACTTAAAAGTCTCAGAAGTTGGCACACAAGATTAATACACAATTTACAAAAGATTTAACCATCGAATTTGTGTAACTTCATACCTTCTATTCTTAAGCACAACTCTCTCCTCAAAGTATACCAAATTAAGTGAGAGACAATTGATCTTAATGTTCTTTATGATTTATGTTTATGTTATATATGTGAACACTATCAAAAACAAACACACAAATACACACACACACACAAGAAAATCCTTTCCCTTATAAAGAGATTTTAAAAATAAGCAATCTCTATTACAAAACAAAAGTTAAATTGCCCAGAATGATTTTGTGAATCTATCAAAGATGGTTCCAAGTCTGAGAGTTGTTGGTGGTACTGATAATTCTGAGTTTATCATAGCAGGACTAGTTGAAGAAAAATATCAGTCCTCATGTCTTTGGGAGGCACATAAATTTACATCTATGGTTTGAATGGAATAAAGGGATTTTAAATCCAAAGCACTTGCAATTTTTAACATCTTTTACATGTCAGACTTGAGTGGTAAATATTATATTACAGTCTAAATAAGAGACTAAGGCCCTACTAGGACTAATATTGCAAAATTTTCATTTCATTACATGGATGGAAATATAACAATTCTACAAAAGTACATTTATTTCATTTTTAGAATTTTCTTTACTTTGAATCATTTCTTTGCTCTCTTCTTCACCTTGATGTCAGCAACATAACATAAACAATTGTTCATTGGCTAAAAATCATTGCATCTTTGTAAAATAATAATTTGACCACGAATTATCATCATAGGTCTAAATTCCAGTGGTAAAGGCAGGACTGCACAGGAGAGGGTAGGTTAGACAATTACAATGTCCATCTGCTCCAGGGAAAGGGTTCTACTGCATTTGTTCCTCAGATTCTAATTCAAACATACACACACACACACACTCATATACATTCTCTCTCTCTCTCTCTCTTATGAAGCTCCTAGATATTCAATACATTTTTTTTTTTTTGGAAGATAAGTCCTGAGCTAACATCTGCTGCCAATTCTCCTCTTTTTGCTGAGGAAGACTGGCCCTGAGCTAACATCCGTGCTGATCTTCCTCTATATGTGGGACGCCTGCCACAGCATAGCTTGCCAAGCAGTGCACAGGTCTGCACCTGGTATCCAAACCGGCAAATCCCAGGCTGCCAAAGCGGGACCTGTGGACTTAACCGCTGTGCCACATTGTGCCACAGGGCTGGCCCCTTCATATTCAATAACTTTTAAATAATACATGGATGAATGGAATTTCTCATCATATTTTACTCTTTTTATTAATCAATTCATGAATTATAGTCTTCTTCCCTTATCTTACCAGACATACATATTAAGACAGAAAATTTCAATAGAGAATATGAAAGCAAAGTAGAGTTGGGTGGAAATGGGCAATAGAATCATACATGTCAAAATTTATGTCCTATTACCTTTGAGGAAGGCCTTTAAGTTTTTTTTCAATTGTTAATATGATTATTTAAAACATGATTCAAGAAAGCATTATGAAACACTTCACATTTTTTAGTCACACTGGAAGTTTTTAGTACATTTAAAAGCCATTAAGGAGAATTACCTGAATCTTCTCTTAAGAATGTCTTGAAATTAAAGATAGAAAATTTATATTAAAACGTGTAAACAGTAATGGATTATTAAATGTAAAGTGCAAAAGATCATGCCATTGACTGGCAGAGAGGGATAAATACATGTTCAGTTACTGATCTGATGAATTTAATTCCCTTAGAGAAGGACAATTTCACATTATTACAATGCAGCAAATACTGCCTCAACATAATTTTTGAATATAGACAAAACATACTGTCAACATATAAACAAAATTATAATATAATATTATCAACTGTTAGATCTTGTCTTTGTTCGTTCGATCTTTAAGCATATTTCTCCCTCATAATGGGCAGACTTTTTAATTCAATTGTTTAGTATCTGTATTAAATCCATTGTTGTAGAAAATTATTTTGAAACTGTGCTTTACATTTAGGATTTCTTCAATCACTTGTGCAAACATTTTGAGTATGCGCCCTGTTTTTGAACTGAGGATAATAAGGGTCAACTTTTATTGAATGCCTACAAAGACCCTGAGTGAAGCATTTTACAAGCCTTATCACATTTAATCCCATGAGATACCTTCTATTATCATATAGCTCAAGAAACCGACACTCGAAAAGGTTAATTTTTCCAACGTCATGTATTTTTTAACGGTGGAGTCAAATTTCAAACCTATTAATTTTAATTTCAGTATGAGCAAACTTAACCATGTTGCTGCACATCAGGCTTCTAGGAAGGACTGCCTTCTTATTTGAGTCTTTTCGTTTATGTATTTATGGTTTCAAATTTTAGAGAGGTTATTGAATGCTTCTCAGAGTTAGGGACTGACTTTAGATTCTGATTGCTTGAAAGCATGTTACAGGACTTATTATACAAGGAAAAAATTAGGGGCTGTGATTATACACCTTAATCAACAATATTTCACAATTTATCCCAAGATTTAGAAATAGATTTGTGGAAGGTAGTCTTTCTAAAAAATGTCACGTTAACATCTTAATGAAATGAGTTATTGTATCTCCTGAACTGTCTTTTTAAGTTAGCATGGTGAAGAGTTCAGCCAGTTTTCAAGATAATTTGGTGACTGGAGGAAAGAAAATTTTACTATTGAGCAAACAGTCATGCTCACATGTGTGTATTTTTCTAAAACAATAATTACTGTTATCTGGATAAACAGAACTTATTTTATGTGACAGCCTAAGTAGAATAATTAGATACCAATCAACATAAATTATTATTTCCATAAGAGAACAGGCCTGAAGGAAACATGTTTCTTTATATTCACCTCATTTGAGTGAATTGAAGATACAGCAACAAGATTTTGATGTCTGTGTATTTAAATGCTTTATCTCCCAACATTCTTCCATATTCAAGTCATATATGAATAGCAAACAAAAGTTCTAAAACCACAAATTTTATGGACATATCACTTTATGTGGTGCTGAATGCCTTTGGTTCAAATCCTGGAGTTTCAGTTTTATCATCCTTAATTCAGGAAAAAACATCCACTTTGTCTATTTCCTAAGGTTATTGTGAGATAATGAGATAATACACATACTTTAATGTATATAATTATAAGGCATTATTAATGAATTATTAATTGATGAATATGGTTATGAGTAATATTTCTCATTAAAGGAAGAGTTCTTCTCTAAAAAGTGACTCATTAAGCCTCTTTCAGGGTAGTTAATTTTTCTGTATTATACCCAGCTTTTATTTATTCATTTATGACTTACAGTCCACATTATTCCTTCAAGGGTTTAACGCAGCTTACAATGTTAAATGCATATAAAACAGAACAGGAAATAAAATGTAGTAAAAAATGTAATGTAATAAAAAAAATTCTACTTTATGTAAGATAGAGACTGATGCACTTTCATCTAGATACTTCAGAAAATAAATTTCTATAACTGAGCATAAATTTAGGCCAGAGCTTCTTGAGGGAATCCAAGGGAAAACGTAGAACCCAATAGTTAATACAGTTTCCATGTTAAAGGCCATAAAACTACCAAGAGTTATACATAGTAGGTTCTCAATAAACTTGTATTAAAAATGGCTAAATGATTGAGTGAGTTAATCTGGAAAGATGTTTCACTCCATCTCAAGCCTCCTGACATTAAATATTAGGAGTAATGTATCATGTAGACCTTTATATAAAGGTCATTGGGTGACACAATTGTTACTCTATAGGCTCAATACAACCTTTTTGATGTGTATTTTATATTGCCCCTTTATAAATCTAATTAAATTAAATTAAATCATAACTAAGTGAAGATAATTCTATGAGCACTTATGTAATACTAGTTTTTTAAAAAATTTATTTCCATTTATCCAATCTAGAGAACTTAGGGGAAAGATTAATTAATGTTTCTCTGAGACATGCTGCATCTCATCTTGGCAAATGAAATAACCTGGTTCAGTTTGTGATTCGGTTTCCAGTGTCTGCTTGATATTTACAGGGTTGATTCAAGAACTGCTCACAGACTTTGACTATAAGACACAAGCGTCAGATCTACCGGTGTTGATTTGAAAATTAGGACTCTGACGTGAACCCTCGTTCATAACAAGATCACACAGCACAGAGGTAGGCTGGAAGAGAGCTGGGTGATGGCAGGGAGGCTGTTTCAGTATCTGCACATCACGATAGCACTTGAGCGGACACTTGATTTTATCCTACTGGCTACACCTTCATTTTTTACTTGAGAAAACTGTGCCTATGGGTTAACTAACCACAACTCTTTCAAGGTCGTGTGGCTGGTCATCCTTCTTGGGAAGCTATTGGCATTTTAATCATTAATTTTATTGTGGAATGGGACTTCACTTTTCATTCATGGTATGTTAGACATCAGCAGAAAACGAGAAAGAATTTTGAATTAAAAATGGATCACCAAGGAGCACCATTATCCATTTATGCACAAAACTGGTGCTGCAGAGAAAGAAAATCAAGGGAAAAACATCCCATTGGAAGTAAAGAATAGAATGCAGAATTAAAAATACCTGTGTTCTAGCATTACTAATTGACATCTAATTATTGTTGCCACTCTCAGAATTTTCTGATTTTTGTGTTTAAGTCATTCCAAGCACTTATCCACTGTAAATCTAGAATATCTTCCTGGAGATATTATTACCTGCCTTAGCATCATACTCTCACATTTCTTCCTAATGCTCAAACTGCCTTCCTTTTTTAGCAGGTTCTGACCATACTGTCTTTTTTCTCAGCAATGGAAAATAATAATTGCTTACTGCCAATTAGCTAATATCTTTTCTGTAATTGTAGAATATTTTTTGTGCCTTTCCATGGTTTTCTCTGCAATCCTCTAATTTTTAAATCTCTTTGTTCCCCACCTTCCAACCTGCAGGCATTTTTGCTGCTGTCATTCTGTCATCAAGCTCTTCACGCTGCACTTAACTTTTTTATACCAAATTAGAACAGGTATTTTAATGACTATAAAACTGGGTGTATTGACATAATTATTTCCTTACTGATTCATGTAACTGTTCTGCTAACCCACTTACATATTATACTTTTAGAAAACTACCCTTCATTCCTCACTCCCATTTTCCACAGATGATGAACCGTATTCTCAATGCTTGGCTGAGAGAATACCTTTCTGAAAATATTTATTGTAGAAGATAAACATTTACCATATGTGTAAGGATGACCCCCTTTGCAACACTATTTAGGGTCTATATCATGCCAGAGTAGAATCTGAGCAAAGGTTAGTACAGAGATAAATTTTAGATTTCTCTCCTTCCGTGTATCAATAAAGGAAGTAAAAACTCATATACATAATCTTGCTTTTTGGGCAAAGACAGACATTTGGATTTGAAACTGTAATAGATTTCTATTGCTTTGTAGAGTAACTCTATTTTTCCCTAAGTATCTAATATCTCAAGGATGTTTGTTCTTCAGAAACGTTAATACACTTTTATGATCGAATAAGTTTGGGAAATTCTGGGTTAAATGTAGACTGGTAAGCATGGGTTAATATGCTAGTGTGTTTTGTGAATCACCAAAATGTTTTAAGTTGTCCCAATACTGGTATTTCTTATATGCATTTCACCTCAGAACTTCACCACCCTAATTCTCCCTGCTACGTGCTTTGGAAAATGCTATTCTAGACACTTTCCAGGACTAAAAGAGTAATTACTCTTTGATATCTCTTTTAAGTGGATGGCCTTAGTTCATCTATAATGATCATGTAACTTATGAATTGCTCCAAAACACTCAAGGTACAAAGTATGACAGATTGCATTAATTTTTCTAAATTATATTAATTGGTCCAAACTACCTACTCCATGAAATTAGCAAGAATCCCAATATTTATTATTTGTAGTGGTTCTCTTTGCCTCCCTATATGTGCACCCTAACCAGCCACTGATCAGTAACTCTCTGCCGAGGTGCCCTTTGTTCATTTGAAGTGGTGGCTTCTTTGACAATATCCCCTTTCTCTGGATCAACTCTGATACAAGGTACACAGATCTTTTCTGTGGCTCCAGAGTTGAGGTCCTAGAAGATCACAGAGCCACCTCCTCCAGGGCCATGCCTCCTGCACAGCTAAGTGTATGGCTATCATTTTGGAACCAGCTGGATCTTCTCAAGGGCATCAAATCACCTTTCTCCCTCTTGTTTTGGGTCCCTCTTCTCTTTTTCTCAAAATAGCAGACTTAATACTTTCCCCTTGGACAACTCAGCTTAACTGTCTAAAATACAGAAACAAAATACCTCAAATGCTGTCCTGAGCTCCTGCCTGCACCTAACTGTTCAACCTTGAAACACGAAAAATCTAACTCCCTGCAGAAGCAAGGTAACTCGGAACTCCTTCCTGCGAGGTGGAAACAGAAAGTCACACAGTACAATATACAAGAGACCAATTAATTTATTAATAACACAATCACATTGATAAAACAATCTACCTTGTGGGTAGTTGACCTAGAAATTGGTCTATACATCCCAGATTTAAGCTATCAAGTGCTCAGAAGCTTCCAAGTTCCATGGAGAAGGAAATATCTGATCATTTTGATTAATTTGCTGCTCTCATTGACTAAGTGTAAGATTGATATTAACCCTACGTTGATGATCTCATAAATAGAAAACCTTAACATCAGAACAGTCAGAGATATATTTCCCAGTCTTTTTTTTGTTGGGTTTTTTTAGTATGCAGCATAACCTATTCTTGGATGCCACCAAGTTATGTATTTTTTTCAAAAAGAAGGAGAACAAAGCCATTGAAATAAAATTAACTATGTAGCATTCCTATTTCAGGCAAATAATTTTTTTATCAATTCAGATGAGACAATCTATTCCATAATGAATATGAAAGGAGGCAGGAGGACAAATGACTCCTTCCCAAATATATATATATATATGCACACAAATTTTCATAAGAACTACAGGCCAGAGAATAATTGATGGATAATTTATGTAAGTCAATAATTGAGTATTTAAAAACCTGATATATTAAAGCCTTTGTTGATTTTGTTTTAATAAGAAGGTAAAAACAGCAGAAGGGAGAATAACTCTAGTATTCAACTCACTCTACTTATAGCAGAACTGTTATGGACTACATATGCCCCCAAGAGCCATGCTATTATGGTACAGTCCTGAATTCCTGGAGGAGAGTTTTCTCATGCAGCCACTGTTTCTTTGCCTGAAAATACCACAGCTGAAAGTACAGGAGAGATAATGACCCCTGGGAGCAGCAGTAACTATTGAGAGTGACGTATAAACACCCCAGATCCGTCATGTCCCAGAGGAGATAACTCTGATAACTCTGAGCTGAGTGCGTGTTCCACACTGATTCCCAGGTTCCCAGCAGGATTAAGCTACATACGTATGGTGGTAGCTGGCTTGATAATGCTTCATTGGCTGCCTTCCCTTCCCCATGTCTTTAATGCCACTCTTGTGCCAAATGAATTACTTGGCCTAGAGCCTACTTCCAGAAGAACCAAACGACGGCTACCCTCTAAGTAAATGCAAATAGTGTGAGTCAGTAGGATATGCTTTGTTACATCTACTCTCTCAGGGACTGAATCAGAGAGTCAAGGAGAAGTTGAGGACAGTGCCTCACCCAGCCTTCATTTCTGACCTCTTAAGATATATTTTCTATCTACAGCTGTTTCATCTGTGTCTTAATGAAATAATGTGTCCTGTTTCTTTTCCCTTCTCAACTTCCTATTTATACTTCTCCAGCCCTATAAACAGACCATACTGAAAGAGGCCCATACTTTGGCCCAGGTGTTTGCAAATGCTTATTGTACCCAAATCCAACTCCCCAAGGAAGAAATACAATTATTAACCAATTGCAAGGTTACTCACAGACACACTGAATATGAAGTCAAGCAGGAGGACAAGTGAATGTTTCCCAAATCAGGTGCTAAAATGTTCCCAGTTTCTTAAGGAAAAACATCACCATATGTGGAAGTGGTACTTGCTAACGCTTCCAATGTGGGTATATATTTGATTTTTCACATCAATCAGTATAAACTGAGATGTGAGTTTTCAATTCTTACAGACCTTAAATACAGTCACAGATTACGGTCTGAAGAGGCTTCTGTTTTTATTTAGCGAATCACTGCTTTATCACATTGCAGAGTGACACCCAACTTGCTATTAGACGTGAAAATCCACAGTCTAGTTATGATACGATAAATTTAAGTTGCTTTTGAGGTAAGTAGGCATCTGACTATTGTTGCCTTCTGAGAAATAATTCTAAGATCAACCCATTATGGAAGAGTCAAATCTACGAAAAAGTTTTCCTGCCCTAAACTCTAGTCTCAGTTAAACTGAAACCCACTTTTCTTGAACAAATTTTTGAATTTTAACATACTTCTATCTTAGTGTCTACCACATTTTATCACATTGAATTGATAGGATTTTTTTCTGAAATGTATGCAGGATGATTCAGGACTACACACGGATAGATTAAGTTCCATAACATATAATCCATAAACTGAATACATTTTGTTATTATGCAACAGAGTGAGGGATGAAGTCATTAATAGGCTCTTGTCTGCCCGCCCTTACTGAACTCTAAGGAGCAAGCTGGCAAAACAAGTCCTTCTGTATTCTCTCTTGTACCCTCAGTGTCTTCTCTAGTGCCAGTCACATAACAGGTGCAGAATAAGTAAGTTTTTGAATGCATCAATAAATAAATACCTAGAGTCATTAGGAAGATAGAATAGTTGTCAAACAAGATTATGTCTTGATTTGAAATACGAACATAAATAACGCAGAATGTGCTCAACAGGATGAGAGGTGTTCAGTAACAGAAGCCTAGAAATGACAGATTCTTACAGGCAAATATGGCAGATACTTTTCTCCCTCCAAAAGAGAGAGATTCTGGCCCAAAGACTCAAGGGTCTTTTAGCAGGTGTATCCCTATGGGTGGATGGACGAACTATTTGAACTACACACATTTCTCAATTTCAAATTCATCAAGCAATCTACAAGTTTTACTTTAGTTTTCTATTGACCTTTTCCATAAGAAAAATGTGCGAGTCATGCAAAAATATAGGCCGAGAGTGTCTTTTATTGTAAATTGATAATTTGTCTTTTTTCTTTTATATACTAAGCCTGTTTGTAAGTGGACCCTGTAAGTCTTTTCATGAGGGAAATAGTCTTCTCAGTAAGTTCTCAGGTTTAAGTCTGTGGAGCTGAAGTCCAGACCAGGCTGTGGGAAATCTCTCTTGGGAAGCCCCTTTGGGGACGGTCAGTCACCCTCTTTTACAGTTACTTGACCCTTAGCCTGGGTCTAAAAACCACAACAGAATAACAATGAATATTGAATCTCAAGGATATTTGGAACAGTAAGAAGAGTTCCAAAATAAATGTGTTGGTTCTAGCATTAAACTAGCTCTTTGTCGAAAGTAGCTCTTTCCCATCCTGAATGGAAAAGAAAACTGTAAAAATGCTAAGCCTAAAAATGTGTGCTACATGTACCGTCTCTTTCTGGAAAGTTCCTTCAGCATAAATGGTCACGATATGTCACTTGATCCCAACCCTCACTCCACCTTCAGATGCACAGCATCAGAGCAATTTCCCTGGGCAGCAGCCTGTGACACAGTCTAGGAGAACAGCTTCGCTCAAAAGGTTCCCCACTTATTAATTAAACCAATCAGATCTGTCTTATGGGTTCAAATAGGATACAAGGAAAGTCATTTAGCTAGTAGTAGGATCTTTAACAAAGGGGCATAGTTTCTGCTGATTATGCTTTAATTTAATTACACTTTGTTCTCACTTTCTACAGTCATATATCTGGACCTTGCCTTTCCTCTAAGTCAGCAGATATCTAACTAGATTCTACAAGTAATAGATGTTCGAGGCTGAAAAATGTTAAACAGAAGATGAGGTGATGGTTGCTAGAAACAGGACTGGGAGACGCAGAGGCTGAGCAGAACTAGTCACAACAATAACAGGAAACAGGTTCGCTGCTGTGGTTCATTGGGAAGATTTGGCGAATAGCACTACTTTAGCCCTAGCTAATTTGTGTGTGTGTGTGGTGTGTATGTGTGAGGAAGACAGGCCCTGAGCTAATATCTGTGCCAATCTTCCTCTGTTTTATGTAGGATGCCACCACAGCGTGGCCTGATGAGGGGTGTAGGTCCACACTCAGCATCAGAACCTGCGAGCCCCAGGCCGCCGAAGTAGAACACGGAAAATTAACCACTATGCTACAGGGCCAGTCCCTAGCCTGAACTAATTTTTGAACTGAGACCTATAATATACCTTATTTCCGTGTTTCCATAAAAACCTGCTTCAGGGTCAGAATTTCTATTTTCCTTAATCCATCTGTATCCTCAAAATAACCTCGCCATTACGTGAGACAACCTCAGTGTATCTATATTTCTTGCACTCATAAGAGCTAAAATGACCCACTAACCAGAGGATGCCCATAATGTTTCCAAGTTTTCTTCTAGGACCTTTAAAATGTATTAAATATATTAAAGTATATTAACTTATTTCATCTTCACAGCTATATTGCTGGGTGGTAATTACTTTATATGACTTATCCACATTTGTATAGATAACAAATAGTGGAAGCAGCATTCTAATCCAGGGCTATATCACTCTAAAGGCCAGCTACATTCGCTCACCAGTTACAGCCAATTACTGCTATTGTTTAAAATTTTTCATTTCCATTTACTTTCATTCCTCCTTCTTTCTCCTCCAAAGGAACAACATTTACAAGCATCCTCACTGTCTATAAGTTGCAACATAAATTAAGGTGCTGAGGAACGTAGGGAGATGAAATGAGATATTCTCTGTCATTTTGTAACATGGTGTGATGGGATTTCTAGACAGATGCCAGGTTACTCTTCAGTCAAGGGGGTACTCGCCTCTGAGGTTATTCAGTGACATTTATGCTTCTGCTCCAGCCAGGCACCATTCAAAAGTAGAGCAGAATCCTGTGACACTTCCAGGTTAGAAGAAAGTCTCCGGCAGATGGATTTGTTCCTTCACCTCCATTAGTTCTGGGATCTAAGGTCTCCTTAGCTATAAGGTAGGGTATCCTTTGATTTGAAATGTGTATCAGTTACAATACAGCAAGTATAATCTGAATTTTTATCAGATCAAAACTCAACAGGATATTTCATATGCTTTGAGGAAGGTTCATTTCATCTCGTTTTCAGTGGAAATGTTCATTTGGAAAAATGCCTTTTATTCTTTTTGCCATTTACTAATATGTTTATTTATTTTCACTGAATGCCTGAGAGATGTCTTTTGCCTCGTTTTTAGTAAACCGTATCCAAAATATTCACATTTAACCTTTACTTGCTTTATTATGTTGAATTTTATTTCCCTTGTGAGAGGAATGCAGACTGCAGCAACGCTTTCCCAAAGTAGGATTTTTTTTTTTTTAAGAACAGGAACTGCAACCAAACAAATTTACATTTTGACTGTACTTGTCTTGTTTTTTTTAATTTTTAAGTTGAGAACTTTTCTAAGTAAAAAAAAGAAAAACCCTCATAGGCTGAAAAATAAACTCTAATGCAGCGAAGTTTCCTACTGAAAGATGAGCGCATTATGCAGCAGTGCCATTTTGGAAAACAGAAGCAATTTTAGAAAGTTTCCATAGTAGGGACTGTGTGAAAAAGTATAATGAAACACATTATTCTTTTTCAGTGCAAAAAATGCATCAGTACACTTTTGCTGGGTATTACCATGTGTAACCCTGTAGCCTTGGCTGCGTCACAGCTTTTGAAGGTCTCTTTAAAGGCAATGTTTGGATGAGGCCAATGTTCTTCCAATCACTACCTGGAGCGGAGGGATCCAGAGGAGTGGCTTCAGGAGCCGCTTCATGGAGTTTCCCACCCACACCCCCAGCAATTATCTATTTGAGGAATTAGGACTTCGAGGAAGAATTTTGTGAAGAAAAAGCTTCATGGCTTAAGAAGGCAAGCAAGCAAAAGTTTGTACCCCGCTGAGATAGAATGTTTTTAGTCTCTTCTGACATTCTAGCTCTTGTAACCCACAGTGACTTTTCTGCTTCCATACGCGCCGCTTTATTTAGATGGGGAAACGTTGCCTCACCATGACTATTCACTGATTTTTTCTCATTCAGTACTTCCATTATCAGTGCTCCATTTTGCTAGTCTATTTTGTTTTTCTTTAAGAAAGTCTACCATGGGGAGATAGGCTGAGGGATATATAAATTTTGTATGAATATTAATCTCTTCAAAAATCACGTGAAATGGTTCCGTGATCTCATAGAGAGTTTTATTGTACTGATGCATGTGTGATTCGAAAGATAATTACATAAGATGAAATTCTTTCTCAGCCAATCAGAAAAGAGATCCCATTCATTTTTATGACCTATAATAAACTTTGTGGATGAAAAATTGTGCTGTTAATCTCAAGTACAATGACAGAAATAAAATATTATGAATAAAATTTTTCCTTGTGCTTTACAGGCAACAAAAATATGGTCTCTATTTACTAGAATCATTAAAATGCTGTATTTATTATTTATAGAACAGAGCAATAGGAAAATGATAAAACAATAAGGAAATTGCATAAAGAGATAAAATGTGAATCACATTTATCTAAGAGAGGAGTTGGTAATATTTCAATGCGAAAAAGAATGCTATAGTACACACACACGAGAGATTCGAGTTTTTAGCACGACTGGTATTAACCTCATACATGAAGAGCTTGCTTTGTAGAAACAAAAATATAGAGAAAATAAAATATCATCCAACATTTATATAGTATTCACTATCTGCCAAGCTGTGATCTAACTATTTGTCACATATTATTCATTTAACATTTACTATAACTCTGTAGAGTTTGTACTGTTATCATCTGCATATAACAGATGAGAAAACTAAGGACCAACAAGATTATGGGACTCGCTCAAGTTATACACACAGAAAGTTCTGGTGTTGAGAGTTTCACTTAAGCCCTCCATACTACTAAGCAATACTTTAAACTGTTATCATCAAAGTCTCTCTTTCTCATCAGTGCCAGACGCACGTCCTCAATTATCTCCTGGATATCTCCAACTAGAACACTAGAAGCACTTTGAATGCTGTATCCCTCAAAATGAGTCCTATAGCATTCCCACTCTTCTCACTTAATCATGCTGCAAGGCAGAATATGGTGGTGGGAGCAGGCCCCTTCCAGTGAAGACCACGATGGAGTACACAATTTGTAGGAAAGGTAAAAGAATGAATAAATAAATAAAACCAAATAAAGTGCATTTTGTTTTTATTGTCACCATGTGCAGGCAATTCTAAACTGTGTCAGTATAAAATACTCCTCTCTTCCTCAACCGACTGCTCCCACAGCCAACCTCCCTTTCAATAATTCTCACCTGTCACTCATGCTGAGTTTCCCTGCCCCCACCCCCACCCCCCCCTCAGCCCCGTTTCTTATTGCTGATTTCATCAACAGCTGCCCCAGCCATTCAGCCAAAAACTTACAAGGTACTAAGGCAGGCTCCTTCCTCTCTACATCATCCCTGCTCATCCAACAATCAAACAATTGACTCTTTTGATATTTCTAGCTCCGATTCTCTGCCCTCTTTTGGTTATTTTTATTGATAAGTATTCATGGACATGGTTTTTACATAAACTCAATTTTCTCGTTATTAAAAAAGAAATACACATTAACTGAATTTTCTAAACTATAAAAGTATAAGAAAAACTATACTAGTCACTTATGATGCCAACTACTAGAGTCGACCAATACAACATTTTTGGATATCTCCCTCCATCGTTTCTATTCTTTCTTCTCTTCTGTCCCCTTTCCCATCCGTCTCTCTGTCTGCTATCTATGCAAAAGCATATTTTATAAAATCAGAATCACGCTTTATACACAGTTTTGTTGACTGCATTATGCATCCATTTAGGGTAAATAACTAGTAAGAGAATTTTAGGTCAAAGAATCTAATTATTTTTTGTTTCAAAAGTTACATTTTTAAAAACAAAATGAACGTGTGCTTATTACAGAAAACTTGGAAAACACAAAATAAAAGGAAAAACAAACATCACTATTCCACAGCCATACCTTAGACAAAACTGCTCCTCCCCTTTTCTCATCTCGATTACTGCTAATCATGTCCTAATTGTCATCCCCGTCTCAGTCAATTCGACCCTCACCTCTCAAGCCACCATCCCCAGTGCTTCCAGGATGATTCTCTAAATTTCACAAATGTGATGAGGTCACCCTCTTGAACTGCCATGCCTCGACCCTCTGACTTTACCATACTATGTGAACTACCCCAATACACCGTGATTTCTCAAAAGGTACTCTCCCCACTTTACATAATTTGCTTCACCCCTCAGCCCATAAGAAGTCACAGGAAGGTGTGTATTAAGTAAGGTTAGTAACCCCAATAGGACTGAGGCAGAATCTGGGTGCTGCAAGGTTGAGCCACCACAATACAGGAGAGTGGAACTAGCTACACACTTCCTGGTTCAGGTCAGGATGGTTCTGGGAAATGGGATTAGAGCTAAACTCTGAGATGGTGGCAGAGATTTGGGAACTATTAGAAATTAGAACTAATAGAAATTAAGATTGGCTAGAAAGGGTGCGACTGGATTACAAAGAGCCAGGGAGTCAAAGAAGTCAACAAAGAAGAGTGAATTTAAGTTAGTAATGAATATGTTTGTAGGATTTTGACCAGGAATGGAGTATATGAAATTATGTTTAAAAAATATCAGCCTAACAGTGACATGGTAGATTAGATTAGAAGGGAACCAACAAATTTAAGGCAGAATAGCCAGCGAGCTTCTGCAGTTCTCATATTGTGTGATGAGGATAGGGGACAGGTCAGCACACTAACAGGTTAAATCACATACATCCTACCAGATTGTCACCAGCTTCAAAGCCTGAGCCGTGTCTGTGTACTGCCAGTGCCCACATCGTCCTGGCACATAGTAGGTCCACAGCAGTTTTTTTGTAGTTCATTATATTGGCTTAGATATTCATTTTCCTTAGCTTTCCAAGCTGAATACTAAGTCTCATTATCTGTGTGTTCTAGGTTCCCATTGGAAACCTGATTTATAAACTGGAATCTAGTTGGCTGTCCCCTGCAATCATGGTCATTTGACAGGACATTTGCCACCTTGAAGAACTTACATGTAGTAAAATAATTTTATCTGTATTCTTCCTGGATGCTATACGTTTTTGAGCATTTTTCTCTATGTACTTTCTAAATGAAGCCTAGATTATTTTTATTTGCCAGTATTTAATGTAGTTAATTGGGTGAATTTGTTTTGAAAAACTCATCATTGTTTTGAGTTGTGTTTTTATCTGTTTGTTTAGTTTCATTGTTATTGACTTTGTTTAAAGAGTGTTCTGTATTTTTTTAAACAGTGTTACTAGATATCTAAAGTAATTTTCAGCCTTCGAAGTGCCTTTTTTAAAGCTCTTCCTTTTAATTTTATCCCCACACAATTTTCTGATATTTTTGTAATTCTTTTTTACTAAGAAAAAATAAACACTAATGTGATCCCTTAGTTTTTCCTTCTCGTGCAGAATTTAATTGAGTGATCAATCACTAATACAAATGTTCTCCTGCCTGCAAGGGCATGCGTGCTATCTTACACAGGCCCAGCCAATTTGAAGCCAAATCTGGTAAATTATTTTACTTCTATTGACGAAGAAACACTATAGAGACCAAAATAAAAGACACATGGATTATCCAATCTTTAGTTAAACAGAAACAAGCAAATGAACATGTTCCTTGATAAAAAAAAAAAAAATTATTTGTTACAACACAAGAAAATTAGAGCTTGGAATAATATGTGATAGCTTTCTGGTATTAAACTAAAACCGTTAATTATAACCTCTTACAAGAACAATAAGCAACGCATTCATACTTCCATTCTCCTCCTGCCACAAAATTGTTCATTTCCTGACCGGAACGTGGTCCCTCCTAAGTTGATGCTGCACAACAGATAGAGATAGATGAGACTTTCCGAAAGTCTGACCTTGCCATAATCAAAATCATGACTGTCCTTATTGAAAAATGCATTTCTAATCAGGTGAAAACTTCTGGTTTACATACCTTTTGAGTATGTAAAAAAAAAAAAAAAGCAAAGGCACCAAATAAAACCTTGAATAAAATTCTACTGGCCCCAAAACAGATTTTAAAAAGGAAAATTTGTGCCAAAGTATGTTATTTTCCAGCTACTGATGCTAATGAGAAAAAAATGCTTTCTAAGTGCTTAGCAGATGTTTAGCGGTTTTATCATCAACATTACGTACAAGTTATGCTAAATTATGTAAATCTGTGTTGGAATCTAAGGCTTACATGTACTTAATATACTTTACAACTATTTTTCTTCATTTGGTAGTAACCTCTTTAGGATTAAGAGCTAGGTGTTGATTTTTTATTAATAAGACTACTTTACTGCAAAGGTTACTTGATTTTCCCTCTTTGCATATCTTTCATAGACACATTATAATAACTAAAATAAAAGTGGAAAATGCGAATTCCTCACAGTTTTATTTGCCCTGTGTCTCCACTTATCCCTTTTAAGAAGATATTCTTAACTCCCATATTTGTCTCTAGTTAAGACTGCCAAAGTTGCATCCTTATGGATCCCAGCTCTGCTCAGTAAGAAAATCAAACTCAGCACATCCCAAACGGAGTCTGTTATCCTTGTGTGAACACCTTCTCCTCATTCTCACTCACGTACCCACACTAGACACAGGAGCGAACTGACCCCTCCAACTCTCACCTTCCTCTGAAGTCAGTGATCCGGTCCTGACCTACCTCTTACAATGTCTCCTCCTTGACCATCTGTTGCCATCTTGAACTACTGCATCTCTTCTCAGGAAGAAGGCTGTTGCCCCATTCCTCCAGGTTTCTTCCTTCTAACTAAACCTCCACAAACTTAATCAGAATCTGCAGATGTTTGTCACTTTATTAACTAAACACCATGGCACGGACTGTAAGACCCTCCACAGACTGCCTGGTTTCCAATCTTGCCTCTGCTGCTTACTAGCTATGTAATGAGGGCAAAGTCCTCAACCTCTCTGTGCCTCAGGATGGTCATAATAGTATATATCTCAAAGACGTGTGTGAGTGAATGTGCGTTTATGTTTTAATGGAATGTACTCCCAGTCTACAACAGTTCCTGAAATATAAGCACACAGTAAGCATTTGTCTTTTTAATAGAATATTTTTTGTATTTAAATAGACATACTTACGTAATCACGTTAATCAAAATATTGATTTAAGTATGAAAACATCTTAAATAGTATATAAACAATTTATTAAATTTTACTACGTATTTATTAACTCTATGTGCTAAGCACTATACTAAATGCTCTATATATTCTGTACCTTTTTAATCCCTTTATTTCAAGATCAAAGAGCCTTGAGCAGGTAAGGAAGTGCGATGGCTGAGACTCAAATCTGTTCTGCTCAATTCCACACTTGCGCCTTGTCTGCAATTATTATACTTTAAATGATGATATAGGTGGCAAATATACACAATTTCAAGATAATCTGGTATAAATTGATGTTAGAGCTATCTACATTATGTCACTAGAAGCTGGTATGTTTTGAGGTTTCATCCTTAATCTTTTAACATTGTCATCCAGGATAAACATCTTATACGTGGGTTGTTTGATGCCAAAGTCACAAAAAATATCGGATTATATGAAATTTCATCCTGACAAAGTTGTCAGTTCTCACAGAATCATAAAGTATAAATGGCAATTAAGACATCATTCAAAGAGGCAGAAGTCAGGAAGTAAGATGCATGGGTTTTGGCTCACTGACAGCACGCTTTGGGGAATAAGAGACTGGGATCAAATCTTGGCTTGGCCACTAATTAGCTGTTGACCTTGAGCAAATCAGTTTGCCCCTCTTGGGCTTTTGTTTCTTCATCTGTAAAATCAGGAGGCTGGACTAGATGTTCTCTAAGGTTCCTTCCTTCTCTAAAATTCTATGATCCATAATCTTTAGAGAGTACTTGTCTTATCATTATTACTCCTTTTATAAAAACTATAAATCAGTCTACAAGACTGATAATATCAGCCAGAATTCAAAGGTACATTATAAGCGAATGCTAAGCCATTAACTGTGATATTATTGGTCAAAGCACGTTGAAACATTCTTTAGAAAGTTCCTTTAAGTAATTCAAGACAGAAAAAAAATCACACCATTAATTATGCAAAGTTATGACTCCAGACACGTTATATTTACCTGAGACTTTTAAAAGTTAACACAGCCAATTTCGGGAAAAGTTGTGAAGCCTCCTTCTTTCCTACCCCCTGAACGTGTCAATGCTGTCTTTGTCTATTTATTCCATCTTCCACTCTTAGAAAGATAGAAAGGTTTACAACAATTAGCAACTTGTATTTATTTAGCAATTGTTTGTTTTTTTGAGAAACAGAAACTTAACTACAATGAAGTATTATCCCAACCTACACATTTGCATTTTATGCTTCTTTTCACCAAGAATGGGATAAAAAGTGGTTTACATTATTAAAAGTCACTTCAGATGGTAACATCTGGAGGAGAATCATTTAGAGAGATGGAGACATGTGTCATTCATTTGCTTACATCTCCAAATCACAAGGGCAGAGTGGGGCCAACCTTAAAGAGCGCTCCAATTCCAAGGGGGCTTTCTTTCCCCATCACCCATTACTTAGACTCTGTGGCTATCTGGCTCTTTCCCTTAAACCTGTGTTGTCCAATGTATTAGCAACTAGCCGTATGTAGCTATTTAAATGTAAATGAATTAAAATTAAAGAGAATTTAAGTTGTTCAGCTCCTCAGCTGCATTAGCCACATTTTAAGTGTCAGACCAACTTCTCCACAAAGTAGAGAACTTGATGGTCAGAAAGTAGGATTCATGTCCTTAAAAAATTGTTACCATAGAAAAAATGGAATTTTTTAAAACCTCCTAGCCCAAGTTTGGAACGTCCTTGGGAAGGATTCTGACTGGCTGGACTGGATCATGCACACAACCTGTGACCTGTCATGTGGGCTGGGAGGATGAATGAGGGAGTCAACTGGCCATTGCCATTTAGATGCTGTGGCTAGAAAGCGAGATAGGGGAGCAGGGCATCTGGAGAAGGGGTATCTGCATAATTTATCTTTGGATCAATGCATCAAGCTTAGGTGTTACCATTGGATATATTTTGAAAAATGCATAGACCTGTATAATATACATAACTATATGCCTAATAAGATATAATATTTCAACCACCCCAGAAAGTTCCTCCATGGCCCTTCCCAGTCAATCCCCATTCCCCACACAGAATTAACCACAAGTGTGATATTTTCCAACATAGATTAATTTTGTCTATAATATAATATATATTTTCACATGGACACATGTTATTTCAGAAAACAGTAGAGTGGAATGCTTAAAAGCATAATTTTTTTGTAGAGAAACTTGGATTTGATTCTCGACTCTTACCTTAAAGAATTATTTAACTTGCCTAAGCCTCGGTTTGCTCTAAGTAAATAAGAACAATAATAGTAACTATTTCACATGATTGTCATGAGGAGAAAATGAGGCAATGAGCATATACAATGGAGTCATGACGTCAATGTGATGCTGGAAATAGTACATATATTCAGCAAATGTTAACATTTACTTTGATTTAATTACAAAAGTTTCAACATTCTTATTCTACAACTGATCTTTAAACTCCCTCCTGTCTATAAAAGTAGAAGATTTATCTGGATTCTTCTGTGAGTCAATGTGAAAAGGAACAATAGGTCAAGTTTTCTCATACTTTGAAAGAACAGATCAAGAGCATGGAAGGAAGTTCATAATGAAAGTGTCTAAAAATCAAATTAGAATGTGGTACTGATGATGATTCAGGTTCTTTGGATAAAATGTTGGAGCAACATCAAAACTGTCGAAGCGCAGAACCCAGTTTTATGAGCCTTAGAAGAACTTCACAACACCATTCCCCAGGTTTTATTCTGCCAGTTTTATGGATGACTCATCGCAGCTCAGATCTTCAATGAAACAGTTGATGATATAAACCAACCTGCTACAAAACAACTCTCGTACAAATCCCATTTTTACATAATGCAATTTAATAGAACTGCCATTTTATGGAATGGCAGTCACTGGGTAGCTTATGAGTTCACATGTTTATTCCAGAGTGGGAGGCATTCCCTTGCTTTGTTTGCTTTGAGCAAAAGGAAACGAGATTTTCGGGGAGTCAAAAGGCATAGGATTCTGTGCAGGGGGAGCAGAAGGAGACTGAATCTCCTGGGTCAGAGCCTGCCTTGGCTTTGAGGTCAGTCTGGGACTGGGCCTGTGGGAGAAACAGGTGAGCCACACTGATCTGCAGTGGCTTCTGGAACACTGGCTCCAGGGAGCTCAAAGGAAATGAGTAGGGTGTTCTGAAGCTGCTTTGTGGAGTAACTATTCAGCTGCAGTACCAAAAATGCTTGAGTCATAATAGAAAAACATTTTTTAAAAATCCTCTCTAGTCATTGCTCTTACAATATTTTACATATTTTTTAAAATGTTCCGGAAGAATGGTCAGGAATGCATGTCACTGCAGCAGGTGCTGTGGTTCCCCACTCGCATCCCCAGACCTTTATCATCTCACCCACCGCTGCCTGACTTCTGAGAGCCAGCCAACACCTGTGCTTCTTTTCCTCAAGGCTTTCTCTTGTCACTGAAGAGGCTTTACTACCTACACGGAAGCCCAGAAGAGCCAGGGAATTAACCCCCACAGGAGCAGCCCTCACGGAAAACATCCAAAGACTAATGTGAATTGATGGACAGATGCCCTAGCAGCACTGCTGTTGAGTCGGGAGAGCACCGAGGCACCTGTTTCACACTGGTTCCCATTGTCTCCGTGGATTAAGTTGCCTTCAGTAGCTGCTGCTTTGATAAGGCAGCTTTATTGACTGTCCTCCTTTCCTTGTCTCGCCCCCACACCACTGCCGGCGTTTCCTTCATCTCCCAAATAAACTACTTGTACTTGAATCCTCCTTCAGGATCTGCTTCTAGGGGAACTCAGACTAAGACAGTTGCTAAACCAAATGGGAAAATGAAATATCCTTTATAAAAGCAAGTAGGATATTGGCTGAAGGCACAGAACAGGGAAAGAATTTGAGAACACCCCTCTTACAAACACTTCTGGTCTTCTTTGTCTGAATTCAATTCAGTTCAACAAATATTTAGCTAGTGCCTTCCACATAGAAAGCATTTTTACTAGATATTTAACAAGACTAAAAAGGTACTGAATGAAGTAATTCATTCCATACTGGAACTTTAACAAATTTTGCAAATTTTCTGCCAAATGTAAATAAATATTTTCCATTTTCACAAAGAGAATACTTTCTTGAAATGACATTCATCCTGATCAATTTCATAAAATGGCAATTTTTTCAGAATCACTCATCTAGTGATGAGGTTCAACTGTGCAACGATTTTCAGCTTATGATGGTTTAGAATTACCTTGAACCAACCCTGAGAACACGGATGGGTTAATTTTATTTCTGAAGAGATCATAAGACAGTATGATGTTTATACAGCTCAACATGTCCTTCTCACAGGAAATGTTTACTTTTAGTAGAATGATTACTTTTTTTTTGTTAAGATAACTTCAAGGAGAGGCATTTTTTTAATGTAAAATGTATTTTGTAAAACTTGTTTCCATGTAAATTGACAATTGGATTATTTGAGAACTACGCATTATTTTTACATCAATTTCTTCTTACAGCCAAAATTTAAGAATGTAGCTCAAGTTTACAAACCAGAAGACTCTATGTATTTATGGCTATAAGTTTGTTCTCCATGTACATAATATTTATGCACCTGTGACACGCATCATTTGATTTGATGTTTGCTTAACTGAAATACGATGGGTTGACATTATCAAACTGAGCAGGTTGTCTGTAACCTTAAACTGAACGTTGCTGTGTATGCACAGAAGGAGTGACAAATGAAGAGTGCATAAAGCAGCAGATGCTATCACATAGGGATAGTCCAAGATTATCATTAAAATGCATTTGACTAAAGCAGATAAGTCAACTACAAGAGTAATCACTTACATGAATATTTAATTATATTATTTATATTAACGTCATTTTCCCAGGTTTATTGGGACAATGCAATATAGCCAGTTTATTGAAGGACTATCTATGAACTCCATAAAAATCCAAGGAATTTAAGACAATTTTTTGAAAAATTATTATAGATTGAAGAATGTAAAAAGAGGGCAAGATATTTGGTGATTACTTGCACAACTAAGGGACAATAGCATCTTCAAATTAACAATGTTGAGTCAATGTATTTTATTTCACAATTTCAATATTATTTTGAAGTGCTAAATCATATTCAATATACATCGATACAATAAATATTTATTGTATCTTTAGTGTATTGTAGTTTTAGTGTGTCTTCAGTGTGCCAGGCACCACGCTAAGGACTAGGGTTGAAAGGCAAACAAGATAAACACTACGAAATTTTCTCTTCTGGAAGTAACAAAGCCAGGTATACAAATGCAAACAATGCTGGGTGGAAAGTGCAGTGACAATCCGCATATCAAATGAGTGTTCTGCCCCCTAAACTGCATAGAACCTTACACTCAATAAATATTAGAATGATAATAGTTTATATTAAGCACACGCTGTGCACCGCACTGGCCAAAGAGGTTCATGAGATCTCATTTAACCCCAGAGCATCCTTTTGAAGTAAGGACAAAAGTAGATCTGGGTTTTATGGGGACTGAATTTTACAGATTGTGAGGATGAATATGCGTGGGCTCTTGCTAATGGAGCCTTGAAGCTTAACCTTTGTTGGATTCATAATAAATCTTCCTCCCACCATTATTATACCAACTTTTCAGATGAGGAAACTGAGACTTGAGAAGCCAAAGTAAACTTTAAAAGAAAATTAAATCTGCATGAAAATTAACATACAATGTAGACTGCTAGGAAAAAGGATTTGCAGCGCAGCCCTCACTAGTCAAACCTGAACTCCATGGGACAGGAATGAGAACATCGCATTGGCCAATTTAGTTGATTCAGGCATTGGCTGATAGGCGGACTTAGGGGCTTTCTACAGATGAAGACACAAAGATTATGAAGCACCCATCCTTAGTACTCATATGCATCTATGAATTAGAAAACATGACTTGGGAACCAGGATATTTGAATCTAGTGTCATCGGATTACTTAAAATAGTTCAACTCACTACTTCATGATAAAAAACTGTTGTACAAACCAGGATAGTCACATTAGTCACATTATTTAATTTCCAGTATTAGTGTTTGGATAAATTAATTCACGGATTGCTCATCATGCAGCAACGCCACATATTCTGATAAAGTAGCTAAAAGTAACTTGACAGTTGATTGATTTCAAGTGTCATTAGGTAAAGGAAAATACTAGTGCCATTGGGTTAAGTAAAGTAGGTTTTACAATTCCAGCTATTTAGTTTTCAACGCCAATTTTTCCATGATATTTAACTCACCTGCAGAAGCTGAAAATGTCAATCAATAGCCAAGGCTTATGCCCAGAAAAGTACACTGAGATTTATAGCTACCATGAAAGCATAATTTAAAATTATAAAGAAAGTTTCTTTTTAATTTTGAGGCTTGCCAACAGAGTTGGACATATATTGAAATTTCACTTTTAAAAAATGACACCTTTATATGCACATAAACAACTCTGCTGAAATGAAATTAGTCTGAGAATGGCAATTTAGATTTATAGGAGCAGGTAGGCAGGTATGTGAGAGATTAATCACTCATTCTCCACTCCTTGATAAAATTCAGTGTTTTCCACGGGTATTTCTACAGCAGCTGTCTGGTGGTGCAAGGGGCTACACCGTTGAGAGCATTTTAATCTTTTACACTGAATCAGTGAAGGACACCGTGGAACACAAGACAGCTCGGGTCATCATAGGTGTGTCAGATTAATCTCAGTAAAAAGGAGATAGTAGCAGATATCACCAAATAGCCAATTTTAATCACCCAGAAGAACACAATGTACTGGGAAGAAACCAATAATTCTACGTGATGGGTACTTTGCTTGTTTCTTTAAGTGTCCCACGTCCTAGATATGTTGGGGTAGTCTGTATTTCCTAAGTATACTATGTTCTTATCTCATGACCATTTTATATACCTTCTTATCACCACTGTTGACATCTTCTCATCATTCAAGGTTAAACTCAAACTCAATTGTTCTATGCATGGGAAAATTAGATGTTTTCTTGCATTGCTGTAAGAGGACTTATTTACTCTCTCCCTCTCTTTTACACAAACACAAAAACCTTGATAATGTCATGAAAAAAGACTCCGGTCAGTTCTGGAATCTTTTTGGTGATCTTTCAACAAGATTGATGACTTTGCACATTTAATGCTCAAAATCAGAAAAGTCCTAAAGCATCAGGGCAAGTTACTATTGGGGTCTTGCTCAGTTCCGTAATTTTAAGGTTGCACATTTATAGATGACATTGAAATAATCCTCGGGTTTCACAAAACTTTGGGTTTACTACACTAAGATATATACCCCAAAGACGAACGCATATGAAGGATTTTTTGTTGTTGCTGCAGACAGAATAAATCAGAAATCTTTTATAAAAGTAAAATTCAAAGTTATAATTTCTAGAATTTTTGTGTCAATACCTAGAATAAAGAGAAATTTCTAAATAAAGCCACATTTATCCAAAATCTATTTATAAAATCAATGGAGGGGCCAGCCCAGTGGCATAGCAGGTAAGTTCATGTGTTCTGCTTCAGTGGCCTGGGGTCTGCTGGTTCAGATCCCAGGCACTGATCTATGTATGGCTTATCAAGTCATGCTGTGGCAGGCATCCCACATATAAAACAGAGGGAGATGGGCATGGATGTTAGGTCAGGGCCAGTCTTCCTCAGCAAAAGAGAGGAGGATTGGCAGCAGATGTTAGCTCAGGGCTAAGGAAAAAAAAAAAACAAATCAATGGGTTGACTCAAATATTTTTTAGTAAAAAAATTCCGTCTATATTTTAGGTTTCTTTTAATGAATAAAGTCATCAACTAAAGTATTATTATTATTTTTTTGTGTGTAAGGAAGATTGGCCCTGAGCTAACATCTGTTGCCAGTCTTCCTCTTTTTGTTTGAGGAAGACTGTCACTGAGCTAACATCTGTGCCAATCTTTGTCTATTTTATGTGGGATGCTACCACAGCATGGCTTCACGAGTGGTACTAGGGATCCAAACCTGTGGATCCTGGGCCACCAAAGTGGAGCATGCAAACTTAACCACTACACCACCGGGCCAGACCCTAAAGCATTATTTTAAACATGAATATATAAACAGAAATAATCTAAGGGAAAGACAGAATTTGAAGGCAATTCCTGAATTATCAGGGTGAAGAATGAAGCATCTCGGACAACAGGTTGAGCATTGCAAAAAGAAGAAAACTTATTGGACGTGGTCGGGCTGGTGTGAGCTCCTCAAGAGGCCTGAAGATTCTGTTCTCAAATATACTATTCTCACGTCCTCCTCCTCTCCCCTAGATCAAATCTGTTAGTGTTTTGAAATGCCCAAACTTTTCGGTAGATATTTTAAATATGTCTTGTCAAAAAGGCATTGCTAGATCAGTGAACATATGCACTCTGGAATTGCAATATCTGAATTCAAAAACTTTTCTGTAATTTACTAAGTCCATGATCTAGAGCAAGTTACATAAGCTCTTCAAACCTAGGTGTTTCCATATATACAATGAGACGATCGTCTTCTCAGAAGATTGTATGAGACTTGAATGATACATTGCATGAAAGCATTTAACACATAAGGATGATCTGGGGAGATTTTAGAATGATGTATTTTTATTTTTCTCTGAAATAGTTTCCCCTCCAAGGCATTCACCTTCAAGGGACAGTCAGCAAGCATCTTGCCCCAGGGAGGAAAGGACTTATTCTGCCTGGAACAAAGAGGGCAGTGATTGGCTTTGAGCATCAAAGCTGATGCCCAGCAGCAACAGCGAGGTTTTGAGAGCCAGGCCTTACCTGTGGAAAATGACTCTCTAAATTCCTTTAATTCAACTTAGCATATCAAATACTAAGCCAGCCTGATCAGATCATAGCCCAGGGTAGAGAAAAAATAGAAATTCGATCCTTTCTTACCCTAGTGGGTCCCAAGAGAAAGGAAGCAGAGATAGGGAGACCTAGTTGTGAGACACCTGTATCTTGGTATTTCTTCTCTGTGCTAGAGGGAGAGGTGGGGAATTAGACAACATAGAGAGAACCTTTCAAAGAGGCAATATCTCTTATTTCCTGTTCAGGTATCTGAGAGAGAATAACCTCATAGGCTCCCCCCGTCTTCAGCCTGCTGGCTAGAGTAGTTGCAAGACAGTAGTGGCGGCAGTAACACTTAACGTGGTTACCTGAGTAGGTGTCAGTGAGCAGCCCACGACACTTTTATAAGGTGAAAGGGCGAGAGTCTCTCTCTGTCCTTAGGAATGCAGCAGGAGAGTGAAGGGGGAGACTCAGAAGCTGGATCTGAGTGGGACTGGGAGCCTGCAGAAAGGGTTACCAAGGAAGCGACTGATTCTAGCTGAAAACCATTCAGGCTGAAACGGAATAAACTAGACATAATGTGCAATACAACTGAGAATTAGGGTGGGGTCTGGGTATCAAGGGGAGACAGCAGAAGTTTCCTGGGAGCACTTCTGTGACTCAGAAATCAGCCAGAGTTCCCACAGTCACAGACTACTTTAGCTAAGACCAGCAGAAAAATCCGAGAGCAGCCTACGCCAATAGTATCTCAGTTGACAGCAGCCAGTGCCCATCCACGAATCAGACCAGCTGCTCGTCAGCGTCAGCATAAGGTCACAGGCCCATTCCCCCATCCTTCCTGCAAATTGGTCACATACACACAGGGAGGAGAGGAAGAAGGAGGAAATCTGATAGTATTCAATGCTAAGTGATCTAACCTAATGAATAGTACTTGATGGGATTAGATTTAGGCTTCCCCACTGCTATCTACAGGAGAGAGCGAGGGGCTTGCAAGTGAGAGTAAATCATTTAGGGAAAATCTGAGTATATTGTTAAGATAGGTTTCCCCACGGGTCTATACCTATACAATATCTCAAATAATCCTCACAATAAGCTTATCAGAAAAATATGGCTATTATCCTCACTAACCATTGCAAGACCGATAAAAGTCTAATGTTTATCAGAGAACATTAGGCTGAGGGAAGGGGACCACGTCCCCTGTTGCTCTGTGAATGGGTGGGTGGAGGTAGGCAAGGCTGCTTCAATTTTTTTTCATGGTCATACATCATTTGTGTAACCCTGGACAGTCATCTCACTTCCATAAAATTTTGTTCAAAGGTAAGAAGGCTAAATGATCCAGATCTAATCAACTATCCTTATGGGAAACCACACCCTCCAGATTGTGGTTCAACAGTAGAACCCAGTACATGAGAGAAAACAAAGTGGAATTGAATGTTGCTTTGGAAGCAAAGAAAGAAAAATCCAATTTTCATGCGCAAGTTTAGATATAAGCTTTCCTAACATAAATTTTAACCAGTAAACAATTCTAGGCCCCTTTCCACCAACCAATGCAAAAGAAAATGTATTAATTGATCTCACCATAAAAGCTGCATGCATTTCTATAAAGTGGCTTAAAGATTAAGAAGCCAGCTACTCTGCATGAAGTTGACTTTCATTTTAGATACCTGAAAAGATACAGGTTTACGTTGGGATGATAATAATCTTCCTCAGGCGATTTTGAAGCAGGTGTAATTCTGTAGTTAAAGAGAAATCTTGAAAAAAATGTCTACCTTTCAAATATCAATTCCTAAATCAATCATTTCCTTGATGTAAAATCAATGGCCATCACCAGTCCAAAATTGGCAAGTTCTTGCTTTTTTTGTGAAGGTGACATTGGTCTTTTAGCACTATATTTCTCATTTTTGCTTTAAAATGTTTCTATGTAGGTGGGCTTTTTGTTGTTGCTGTTTTGTTTCTTTACTAGTCCATAGTTCAGTAACAGTTCTGTGCCTGGGTCCATGTCTTGATGAATTTATATTAATTGTTACAGAAAATTTTAAGTGATATTACCTTCTTAAAAGATGACAGTTCCAGAAAGGTACTTTGACCACATACTAGCAGAAACTCAAAGAGCTATGTTGGAGCAGCCTGCCCACTACAGAACTAGTGGGTCAAACACAAAGAAATATTGTAAATTAGAGACAAAAACCCTATCATTTACAGATTATTTATTCAAAACTAATAGTGCTAATTACTAGTAAGTATTTTAAAGTTAGAGAACTGCTGTGGAGGGAGGAATTTTCAGGGATATACAGACATGTTTATATAATAGGAACTTGTATGTTCAGAACTATGTTAAACTGTAGGGTACTTAAAGACAAAAAGTTCTAGATATTTTTTAAGTTTATTAATAAAGTATATTAAAATTACTAGTCATAGAATGACTATGAAATAAGAACAATTTCCCTGTATTTTTTTTGTTTGTGTAACTTGCAAAAATCATGTCAGATTCATATACTGCAATCTCTACAGTGCCATGCCATAATACTCATTCAACCATATTAAGATTCTGATAATAAGAAATAACTTTTAAAAGCAAAATATTTTTAAAATCAAAGATATTATAGTTTAATTTACAAATATTTTCTTTCTTAAAAATACACTCAGATGGAAGAGTATCTTCAATACACAGACCACACAATAGAGATAAAAACCAGAGGATCTGGTGATTTAAAATTTGTCATCAACTGACAGTACGGATCAAGTGAAACATATGATCACTGGGAGTCAGTTTCCTAGTGTAAAATAAGTACATGATTTTTGAAGCCACTACTAAGATTCTATAAATTTGTGTCCCTTTGAGTTTTGTTTTTTTGTTTGTTTATGTTTCTGTGGTAAGAACACATAACATGAGATTTACTCTCAAAAAATTTTTAAGTGCACAATACTTTATTGTTAACTGTCGACATTATGTTGTACGTAAGATCTCTGGAAACTTTTGGAGGTGATGAATATGTTTATTACCTTGATTGTGGTGATGGTTTCATGGGTGTATAACTATGCCCAAACTCATCAAATTGCATAAACTAAATATGTGCCATTTTTTGCATATCAATTATACTTCATTAAGCTGCAATAAAAAGATTCTTTGAACCATTTGACTTACTAAATAGATGGTGGAAGATTTAGCATTCACCAAAGGTCCAGAGGATGCTAAAAGTAACAATTCATTTGCCAAACTGGACCAGTTGGGAGTCTGGTGTTTCTCTGTCTTAAAATGTTGAATTACCCAATAGGCACAGAAAATTCAGCCCAGGTTCGTACTCTACTTTTAGGTAATGGACTAGCTAGCTTTGAAGTGGTAGTTAATGGTGAGTAAGAAGAGAATACTTCAGGAGGGCTGAAGCTGACAAGAGATCCAAGGAGATGGAAGTGTTGTGTGAGTCCCAATAAGAGACCAAGAGAATCCTGTAGATATGGAGGCAGCACAGGTGTAGAGTTGCAGGAGAGGCAGCTTATGTGTCCCTCTTAAATCACTTCTGACTGTGACTCGTCAAGGACCAAGGGAAGGCTGAAGCCTTCTCTATTTCTGTTCTGAGGCCAGCTCTGCATTCTGCTCACTCGGCTTACTTCCAGGTATTTAATGGTGATAATGTCCCCTGCAGAAAGAGGCATCAAAGGAGCTGAGGCTTTAGGGATCTGCTATGAAGCCCTTAATTTTTCCCTTTGGAGCTGATATATCCCAACAGCATAAAAGGCCTGAAGGTGGCTAATGCCTGCCTATATTACGTAGAATCTTTATCAAGACTGTGATGTCTCAGACTGGGTGACTCAAGATCTCAACAGTGTTTTATCTCAGACATGTCATGAACATGCATATTAGACTGAGGCACCCTCTAAAGAAGCCCCCACAATAACAAACCTGAAGTTTGAAATTCCTGTTTATTAAGAAATGAAACACACAGCAGCAAGGGCACTGACAAGTTTCAACCGTAATGGCTGTGTCCCAGCCCTGTCCTGGAGCTTCACGTTCCAGGGGTGAATGAATAATTTAATCTTCATGAGCCATCAATTCTAGTCTTCCTTCAAAAATCTGGCAAGGGTCCCAGCTAATTTCATTTATGATGTGGATTTTTTTTTTGAGACCATGAGTTTTCAGAAAGTGAAAAAGGGCAACCATCATCTCATTATATGAGTGTGTTTCTGTTCTTTTTTTCCTTCCAGTAATACTTTATTGATTTATTAATCAGCAGCAAATCAAAGGGTAAGGACATGCCATTTCCTCATTAATTAGTCATAGGAGCAAGCAACACTAACTAATCAGTCTAACTTCAACGACAAATAATTAGTCTTTTTATTTCTCTTGAGAGAAAAGAGTGAAGCACAGAGATTTTATTATGCTTCGTAATATTTTCTCACTGAATGAAAATTTACATATTAAGTATTAAGTGTAAGATTCAAATATTGAGAAATGTATAATCAGGAAACAACTGTTAATACAAACAGATTTTATTAATAACTTGAAAGAGCTGCTTTGTCATCAGCTAGACAGTTTTTTGTTGTTGTTTTTGGTACACCTAGGCTATGATGCCACCCCTCTCTGCCCCCAAATTAGTCTGCTAAAGTGAGAAACAGTAAGAATAGATTTTAGGAACTACAAAAATAATTCTTACTTGCTTACTGAATTTTGGTAACTTTTCCTACATTAAAACAGATTTTTTTTCTATCATTAGTGCAACTTACACATTGGTCATTCATCACATATTTATTTGGCAGCCACGATATGTCTAGCACTGTGCTAATTGCTATATTTACTTTATAATGTTGTACAAAATACACGTGGTTCTTGCAATCATGGTCTACCCTTCAATGGGGGATGCAAACATTAAACAAACATAAATATAAACACATGATTATAAATTGAGATAATTTCCAAGATGAACATAAGTACTTCTATTTCTTGATTCTGAATAGCTTTGATGGTTTCAATTACCCTTATTTTGTCTGAGAACTCTGAAAAGTCAGTTGACAATTAAACACAAACAGTTCTGCTCACTAAAATACATTTTTTCTCGTTAACAGATCGTTTCTCCATCCTTTTGCTTTTCACTTAGAAGAACAAATCATTCTTCCAGTTGGTTTTTCCACTGTTAAATCCTCATTTTATTTATCCTAAAGTAACCATGTTTTTTTCCTCAATCTATACCTGACCAAGATGATCATATTACTGTTCACTTTATCATCTACCTAATTTTAACTTTTTATTAAAATCAGTATCTTTTCCAAATTCACTAAAATCAGATCTATTCATCCATAGGATAAATTATTGTGAATAACCTCCCAGTTAATGTGATACACATTTGGATCTGTATTTTTACTTAAACTCACTTCTTAATGGTATCTCTATGAAGAAAATAGTCTTGGCAGGGAACGTACTGGAATATTGGGCTTTATTTTTCCCTAAAGTTTCAAGAACATTTTCTCAACTCCCAAGTTATTTATTCTCATGTTTTGAGTTTCCATCAGAGATTTTTAAGTAATTTGAACTGTATAGCCCAGACCTTTGTTCTAATCACTATTGGTAAAATATCTCTTTATATATTAGTTTGAACAAAGCAAACAACCAGGAGTAGGCTCATTTATCTATCTACATCTGTGTATCTATCTATCTATCTCTTTATATAAGGTCTTCTTGCTATAGAGATAACCACAACAAAAAATGCTTGTTACAGGAATAAATGAAAAATATGTTTTCCTATCATGTGTTAAAAAAAAGCATTTCATAAAATAAAAAATTTCTGTTTCTGGCACATTGGTATGATTGATAAATGAAAGGAAGGAGGTAGAAGGAAGCTTCAGTTGGGGGAAGCCAACTGAAACTGATGGAAACTTACTATGAACCAAGAATGTTATTTGTATAATACTATTTGAAACTCAGAGCACCTTGAATGGGAAGCAGTTTAATGCACAATTAGATATAAGAAAACCAAGTCTTTAAGAGATTAAATAAGATTTTAGATAGGATTTAAATGAACGAATTTAAATTCTTATTTCAAACCCCATCTTTTCCCTACTATACTACATGATACATTCCACTATACTACTAGTTGTAAGTTGGTCCAAAATTTTAAAATCCAATTATACATGTAAATATATGGGGTCACAATAAATCAGAATGAAGACAGTGATTCCCTTCCAGCCCTCCTTGGAAAGGGGCAGGAAACGCTGCTATTTTGCGACTGACATTGATAATGCTGCTCCGTCACACAGCAATCAAATGGTCAGGTTTTAGGGGAATATTGGAGGCCAAAAGTTGCTCTTGGGCTCTTGACCTTGAGATCATTACCAGTGAATACCTGGTGGTAGCTGAGAAGCTACCTAACCTATATGAATAAAAATCAATAGTATAAAACAAACAGAAATCTAGACATGTATTTTGATTATAGACTTAAAAGGTGCTATTGACTCAGTGATATTGGAAGAAATTAAAAATTAGACAAAGTTTACGCTGTCACAGCATCATGTTCGTGCTTAATTTAAATTTGGGAGTTTGATTGGTGAGGTCTGGCATTAAAGGAACACATGTACATAGACTGATTAATTACATTTTAATAAGTTGTATATTTAATGTCAATATATTTCATCATTTTCACCTTGCAGCACAAAATAATGTTGACAAGGAACACCTCTTTGAAGCACTGCTTATAAAAAGAGAAATGCTGCATTATATTCCTGACACTTAAGGTCAAGTACTAAAGATGCATTGTATATTAATGTATCTAATATATCAGACAAGAAGTTAAGGAGTACCCTCCCTTTTGTGTCTAGACTATTTCATAAACCTATTTTTACTTTCTTCAGTCTGATTAATAGTATCCCAGAAATACTCTGTGCTGACATAAAGACAGCTTTGATGTTATACGAGAATCATGAAGAAACTAATTCTTGTTATATTTGATATGATACATTTTAGAAATTGAAAATAACTTCATTTACAGGTTTTATTAAACACAATGTAGCATGTTGTTTTCCTTTGGGAATTTACTCCAAGCTAATGGCTGACTAACTGTTGCAATTTCCACTGAATTACTTAATGAACTCTCCCACTGAAAACTTTGCTAGAATGGTTTAACATACCTTTTCTTTAACAACATGTCAGTTTTAACAGCTATAATTGACATTCATAACACAAATACATTTTAAAATTTTTTCTATCTGGGTCAATGACTTTAATTTGTGATATGTCCTTGAAAAATAGTGTTGTTAATGTTTAAAACCTGCTAAAATAGAATTTAGCTAAAACCAAACACAAATAAAATACTTAGTTCTTGTTTGTAGTAAACAGGTCTGTTGACAGTACTGGAGGCTGATTCCCTGCTTTGCTCCCTACAGCCTCTACAACCTTAAGGAGATTACTTAAATTGTTTGCTCTTTAGTGTCCACATATGTTAAGTGGCAGCAACCAGAGTGCTTACCTCTAGAATTGCTATGAGAACAAAATGAGATGCTATATGTTAAAAGGATCTTATAAAAGCTATGTTGTTAAACAGATATTAACTGAGCTGCTCTTCCTTTCTCATTTTATTATCATTTCTTTTTCTTCCTTTTCAGAAGTCAATATTAACGTAGAGAAGATAAGCCATCCCTTATTTTCTTTTGCTTTTACCTTTTAATCACTGTTCTTAGCAAAATAATTTTTAATAAATTTAGGGCAAGTATGACCAAATAAATACATATTATTAAGATAATATACTTAATAGCCTGAACCCATATTATGAATTAGATTGTTTTGTGATCACAGATTACTTTGTGAGTCAGTCTACTGGATCCAAAAATTATCAAAAATATGCGTTGAGTGCAATGAAATGCACATAATCGTCATATAAAGGTAAAATGGGAGGTTTGGAATAATTTTGTATCAAAAATTTATCCTCCAATTTAAAAAGTAAGTAAATCACTCAGGATCCCAACTTTTGAACTAAAGAGTTTAATAAGAAGACTTTTAAAAAAAAGGGTTAAAAGAGGGAAACCACCAGGATGACAGTACATGGGGATTAGTAACAGAATGCTGTTACCATTCCCACCATGCCTATAATACAATGGCGCTATTACCAGAGCCCAAAGTGACCCAGATCTACAAGAAGAAAGATGCTCGACAAGACTGTGACTTTCAGTTCAGAGAAGAGTATACCACCAGCCCGCACAGCTTCAGGGAAGGAAGCTGGGGTAATAAATTCTGAACTTCAGTTTCCTCTCTCCTTCCAGATTTTTAACAGGTGCTCCCATTCACATAACACAGCTGGATATGAGAGGGAAAAGGGACTCCATTTATATTGTCCATGTCCAACTTTCCGGGGCACGGAGCAGAGTGGAAAAGGGCAGAGAGTACACTGCAGGGGCTAACTAGTAAATCACTAGCCCAAGGGAGTTGAAATAAAAATAGATAATTTGTCTCAGAATAATCAGTTAGTTTTGCACTGACATGATTGTATATAATATTGGCCAGACATTATAGTACTTTTCATTTCCTTTTTTCCTCCTTTCTTTAAAGTGAGTATCATTTGTAGCAGTAAAATATTAAAGACAGTGTATAAAATAAGGAATTGATAGTTTCCAATCCCCAAATTAGACATTAAAAAGAAGCAAATAGTTTCTTCACCACTACTAGAGAACTTCCTTTCAGAATGCAGTATGCGGTATATTTTTGTTTGATAGAAAGCATTATATTGTTGAATATTAACACAAGTATATTTTTTGGGGCACAAAACTAGAAAAACTGAGCTCTTGCTTAAACAGATGTCACAAGACATACCATGCTTTTTTTAAATAGTGGCAGGATTTGCCACTTTCCCAATTTCATTTCCTGCCTTCAGAGGCACACATAATGTAACTCCAATCCAGCCAAGTGAGAACACTGAAATGGGTAGGCTAAACCAGCCGCAATAGAAGAAAGAATGTTTAAATAATGTGATAGAGTTCCCAGGAACGATATCTACGGAGAAGACATCCTTTCCACCTTAACAAATCACAGAAGACTACACAGCATTTATTCACTGGGCTCCCAAGGGTGAGATGATGCATAATCAACAAAAGGGATTTAACTCCTGTGCTTACATAGATTTGTAAAATAACAATGAAAAACATAAATGAAGAGGACAATGAAAGTAAAAATGGCAGTCAAGAGAGAGCTTTTATTTTGAAGCACAATTACTAAGTCATCACACAGACTAACTGTATTCTGCCATTGGTATTTCAATTTTAGAAATTACAGGATATAGAAGAGGACTGATAAGGGCCAAAACAAAATAAAAGACAAAAAGGAAGTTTTGGACCACAAGTAAAACAGAGACATCATCCTCTGCATTCTAGCTAAATGCAAGTTAGAACTGGTAATATTATGTAAATATTATCCATAATTCTCATAAATACATTCTTAAAACATAAGCTGGCATCTTGAACATATGTACTGAATTTCTGGCATAAGGTAGTTACAATTTCTAGTATTAGACAAAAACGAACCTCAAATTGTTAGATTCTCTCTGAACAGATTCTGTATGGTATCCTGCTTTTCCAGATTTATCTCACTATGTTGGTGGCTTCATGGAGAATCATTATTGTTGTGTTCTACTGGGCCATATGGAGAATAAAACTGCTACGACTTTCTATAAAAACCTTAATCTTAAGAACAGCAAGATATTAATTTTTTATACTTATATATTTTATTTTTGTGTTTTTTAATTCTTTTTATATTGCGGTAACAGTGATCTATAACATTATATAAGTTTAAGGTGTACATCATTATATATTTTGATTTCTGTGTAGACTACCTCATGTTCACCACCTAAAGACTAATTACAATCCATCACCACACACTGTGTCTAATCACTCCTTGCGCCCTCCTGCCTCCCCACCTCCCCTCTGGTAACCACCAATCCAATGTCTGTTTCTGTGTGTTTGTTTGTCATTGTTTTTATCGTCTACGAGTGAGATCATACAGTACTGGACTCAATGCCCTCAAAGTCCATCCATGTTGCCAGAAATAGCAATATTTCATTGTTTCGTATGGCTGAGTAGTAGTCCATTGTGTATATATATACCACATCTTCTTTATCCATTCGTCCCTTGATGGGCACCTAGGTTGCTTCCAAGTCTTGGCTACTGTGAATAAAGCTGCGATGAACATAGGGGTAGATATATCTTTATGCATTCATTTTTTCATGTTCTTTGCATAAATACCTAGCAGTGGAACAGCTGGATCAAATGGTACCATCCATTTTTAATTTTTTGAGGAATCTCCACACTGTTTTCCATAGTGGCTGCACTAGTTTGCACTCCTACCAGCAGCATCCAAGGGTTCCCTTCTCCCTACATCCTCTCCAAGAGTAACTGCTTCCTGTCTTGTTAATTATAGCCATTCTGACAGGGGTGATGTGATATCTTATTATAGTTTTGATTTGCATTTCCCTGATAGTTAGTGATGCTGAACATCTTTTCATGTGCCTGTTGGCCATCTGTATATTCTTTGGGAAAATGTTCAGATCTTTGGCCCATTTTTTAATTAGGTTGTTATTTTTTTGTTATTGAGATGTATGAGTTCTTTACATATTTTAGATATTAACACCTTATCAGATATATGGTTTGCAAATATCTTCTCCCAGTTGTTAGGTTGTTTATTCATTTTGTTGATGGTTTCCTTCACTCTGCAGAAGTTTTTCCGTTTGATATAGTCCCATTTGTTTATGTTTTCTATTGTTTCCTTTGCCCCATCAAACATGATACTTGATAACATGCTGCTGAGACTGATATTGAAGAGTGTACTGCCTATATTTTCTTCTAGAATTTTGATGGTTCCAGGTCTTACATTCAAGTCTTTGATCCATTTTCAGTTAATTTTTGTGTGTGGTGTAAGACAGTGGTCTAGTTTCACTCTTCTGTATGTGGCTGTCCAGTTTTCCCAACACCATTTATTGAAGAGACTTTCCTTTCTCCATTGCATGCTCTTGGCTCCCTTGTCAAAAATTAGCTGTCCATAAACATGTGGGTTTATTTCTGGGCTCTCTGGTCTGTTCCATTGGTCTGTGCATCTATTTTTGTGCCAGCACCATGCTATTTTGGTCACTATAGCTTTGTAGTATATTTTGAAATCAGGGAGTATGACACCTCCAGCTTTGTTCTATTTTCTCAGGGTTCCTTTGGCTATTCAGGGTCTTCTTTTGTTCCATATAAATTTTAGGATTCTTTGTTCTATTTCTGTGAAAAATGTTGTTGGAACTTTTGTTATGGATTGCATTGAACCTGTAGATTGCTTTAGGATGTATGGACGTTTTAACTATGTTAATTATTCCAATCCAAGAGCACGGAATAGCTGCATTTCTTTGTGTCTTCAATTTCTTTCAACAATGTTTTATAGGTTTTTTTAAGATTTTATTTTTTTCCTTTTTCTCCCCAAAGCCCCCAGGTACACAGTTGTATAGTCTTAGTCGTGGGTCCTTCTAGTTGTGGCATGTGGTACGCTGCCTCAGCGTGGCCTGATGAGCGGTGCCATGTCTGCACCCAGGATTCGAACTGACGAAACACTGAGCCGCCTGTAGCAGAGTGCGCGAACTTAACCACTTGGCCATGGGGCAGGCCACAATAGTTATCAGTGTACAGATCTTTCACCTCTTTGCTTAAGTTTATTCCTAGATATTTTATTCTTTTGTTTGCAATTGTAAATGGGATTCTATTCTTAATTTCTTTTTCTGCTACTTTGTTGTTAGTGTATAGAAACACAATTGATTTTTGTATGTTGATTTTGTACCCTGCAACTTGACCATATTCATCTGTTATTTCTAAAAGCTTTTTAGTGGATTCTTTACAGTTTTCTATCTATAAAATCATGTCATCTGCAAATAGTGACAATTTCACTTCTTCCTTTACAATTTGGATCCCTTTTATTTCTTTTTCTTGCCTGATTTCTCTGGTGAAGACTTCCAATACTATGTTAAATATAAGTAGTGAAAGTGGGCATCCTTGTCTGCTTCCTGTTGTTAGAGGGATGGCTTTCACTTTTTCTCCATTGAGAATGATATTAGCTGTGGATTTGTCATCTATGGCCTTTATTATGTTGACATATTTTCCTTCTATATTCATTTTACTCAGAGTTTTTATCATAAATGGATGCTAAATCTTCTCTGCATCTATCAAGATGATCATGTGATTTCTATTCTTCATTTTGTTATTGTAGTGTATCACGTTGATTGATTTGTCAATGTTGAACCATCCCTGCATCCCTGAAATAAATCCCACTTGATCATGGTGTATGATCTTTTTAATGTCTTGTTGTATTCAATTTGCTAGTATATTGTTGAGGATTTTTACATCAATGTTCATTAGGGATATTGGCCTGTAATTTTCTTCCTTTATGTTGTCCTTGTCTGGTTTTGGCATCAGGGTAATGTTGGCTTCACAGAATGATTTAGGAAGCTTCCCCTCCTCTTCAATTTTTTGGAAGAGTTTGAGAAGGATAGGTATTAAGTCTCCTTTGAACGTTTAGTAGAATTCACCAGGGAAGCCATCGGGTCCTGGACTTTTATTTTGGGGGTGATTTTTGATTACTGTTTTGATCTCCTTACTGGTGATTGGTCTATTCAAATTATCTATTTCTTCTTGATTCAGTTTTGGAAGTTTGTTTGATTATAAGAATTTATCCATTTCTTCTAGATTATCCAATTTGTTGGCATATGGTTTTTCATAGTATCTCTTATAATCTTTTGTATTTCTGAGGTGTCCATTGTAATTTCCCCTTTCATTTCTGATTTTATGTGAGCCTTCTCTCTTTTTTTTCATGGTGATCTAGCTAAAGGTTTGTCAACTTTCTTTGTCTTTTCAAAGAATCAGCTCTTGGTTTCATTGATTTTTTTTTTCTATTGTTTTTTAGTCTCTGTTTCATCTAGTTTTGCTGAGTTTATTATTTCCTTCTTTCTTCTGATTTGGGGCTTTGTTCGCACTTTTCCCAGTTCCTTTAGGGGCACTGTTAGGTTATTTGGGATTTTTCTTGTTTGTTGAGGTAGGCCCGGATTGCTATAAACTTCCCTCTGAGAACCACTTTTGCTTTATCCCATAGATTTTGGAATGTCACCTATTCATCTTCATTTGTCTCCAGGTATTTTTTGATTTCTCCTTTGATTTCTTCATTGACCCAATCATTGTTCAGTAGCATTATGTTTAATATCCACATATATGTGGCTTTTCTGATTTTCTCCTTGTAGTGGATTTCTAGTTTCAGAACTTATAGTCAGAAAAGATGCTTTCGGTATTATTTTAATCTTCTTAAATTTATTGAGACTTGTTTTGCAGCCTAATATGGGATCAGTCCTGGGAAAGGTTCCATGTGCATTTGAAAAGAATGTGTATTCTGTGGTTTTGGATAGAATGTTATATATATTTCTACTAAGTCCATCTGGCCTAATATGTCATTTAAGGCCAACGTTTCCTTATTGATCTCCTGTTTGGATGTTCCATCCACTGGTGTAGGTGGAGTGCTAAAGTCCACTACTATTATTGTGTTAGTATTTCTCTTTTTATGTCTGTTAATAATTGCTTTATATATTTAGATGCTCCTATGTTGGGGGCATAGATATTTAAAAGGGTTATATCTTCTTGTTGGATTGTTCCCTTTACCATTATGTAGCACTCTTCTTTGTCTCTTGATACAGTTTTTGTTGTAAAGTCTATTTTGTCTGATATAAGTATTGCCATCCCAGCTTTCTTTTCTTTGCCATTTGCATGGAGTATCGTTTTCCCTTCCTTCATTTTCAGTCTGTGAGTGTATTTAGGTCTGAAGTGTGTGTCTTGTATGCAGTATATATACAGGTCTTGTTTTTCTTTTAATCCAATTGACCACTCTATGTTTTTTTATTGGAGCATTTAGTCCATTGATATTTAAAATAGCTTTGGATAAATATGTACTTATTAGCATTTCTTTTACTTTTTTTCTGGGTGTTTTAGTAGTTCTCTGTTCCTTTCTTCTTCTCTTGTTCTCTTCCCTTGTGGTTTAATGGCTTTCTTTAGTATTATGTTTGGGTTTCTTTCTCTTAATTATTTGTATATTTATTATAAGTTTCTGGCTTGTGATTACCATAAGGTTCATATGCAATAATGTACCTATAGAGCAGTCTATACTGAGTTGATGGTCTCTTTAGCTTGACCTCTTTCTAAAAGCTCTACTCTTTTACTCCTCTCCTCCCACATTTTATGTTTTTGAAATTACATCTAACCTCTTGTTTTCTATGTGTGTATCCATTACCCTGTTATCACTGAAATAGGTAATTTTAGTACTTTTGTCTTTTGACCTTCATATTATCTTCATAGGTGGTTGACTTGCTACCCTTACTATATTTTTGCCATTACCAGTGATTTTATTGTCTTTTTTTTTTTGATAAGTTTCTTTTTCCTCTTTGTGTTTTTCTCTTTCCCACTTAAATATGTCCTCTTAGCATTTCTTGTAAAACTGGTTTCTTGGTGAGCAACTCCTTTAATTTTTGCTTGTCTGGGAAACTCTTTATCACTCCTTCCAATCTGAATGATAATCCTGCTGGGTAGAGTATTCTTGATTGTAGGGTTTTTTTCCTTTCAGCACTCTAAATATATCATTCCACTCCCTTCTAGCCCGTAAGGTTTCTGCTGAGAAGTCAGCTGACAGCCTATGGGTTTACTTTGTATGTCACTTGTTGCCTTTCTCTTGCAGCTTTTAGGATTCTCTCTTTGTAGACATTTTAATTATAATGTGTCTTTGTGTGGGCCTCTTTGGGTTTATCTTGTTTGGTGCTCTCTGTGCTTCCTGTACTTGTATGTCTGTTTCTTTCCTTAGGTTAAAATAGTCTTCAGCTATTATTTCTTCAAAAAGACTCTCTGCCCCTTTGTTTCTCTCTTCTCCTTCTGAGACACCTATAATATAAATGTTAGTGTGCTTGATTTTGTCCCAGAGTTCCCTTAGTCTATTCTCATTCTTTTTAATTCTTCTTTCTTTTATATCTCCAGCTTGGGTGAGTTCCTCTAGTCTTTCATCCAGCTCACTGATCCATTCTTCTGTATCATCTACTCTGCTATTGAATCCGTCTAGTGAATTTTTCATTTCCAGCATTATATTCTTCATTTATGATTGGTTCTTTTTGATATTTTCCAGTTCTTTGTTGACATTCTCACTGTATTCATCCATTCCTCTCCCAAGATCAGTGAGCATCCTTATGACTTTTTGCTTGAACTCCTTGTCACATAGATTATGTTTCATTTAGTTCTCTTTCTGGGTTTTTTTCCTGTTCCCTTGCTTGGAATATATTCCATTGCCTCCTCATTTTGCCTCTTTCTCTGTGCTTTTATCTTTGCATTAGGTGGCTCTGCTCTGTCTCCTGATCTTTGAGAAGCAGCCTTATGTAGGATACACTTTTTGAGGCCCAGCAGTGTGCTTCCCTCTCATCAGCAGTTCCAAATTTTCCAGGAGTGACCACCTGTGTTGGCTACATGTGTCCTTCTGTTGTGGCAGGGTTGCTCTTGCTGCAGGCGCCAAGGGAGTCCAGGCTGTCCCCCTGACCAGTTGGTTGTAGTGCTCAGCTGTATGTAGCTGCTCTGGACCTTTCAGTCAGCTTATCGGGTTTGGGGAGCCCCAGCACAGTTTGCTGTAAGATCTAGTAGCACCTTTCTGTTGCAGTTTTTCTGTTAAGTCAGTAGCCCTTAATGTAGCTAGTTGTGAGGCTCAAGGGCTTACCATTGCTGTAGGTCTCTGGCCTTCAAAGGTGTTGTCAGCTCTCTTAGGATTGCAGCTGAGTGGGGCAGGCCTCAGGCACAGGAATACCCAATTGTTTCAGGCTTGCCAAGGCAGGGCCAATTCCCTATGTGGCTATTTGTACAAAAAAAATGTACAGATAGGTCTTCTGACACTGATAAGCCCTGTGGCCCACAGGTCCACACCCACCATCAACACAGTCCTGGCTCATGCACACTTCCCAACTTCCTGGAGCAGACCCAATCACCCCACTACAGAGGCCCCCATAGAATCCACCAATGCCCCACACTCTCCACATGCTCCTCACACCTGGCCCCACAGAGGTGGACCCACTCAACTGTCTGCAGACATCCAGGCATCCAGTCTGTACAAGCCAAAAGTTGCCTAAGGCCTTGCTGTTGGGTGTGGCTGGTCCCTAGGGCATGTTGCCATTAGCTGGATTAAATTGGTGCTCTAGTGGGTCAGGTAGATCCTGCACTAACAGGCCAGGGGAAGAATTCCAATGGTGTCTGCCAGCATCTGTGTTAGCACACCTGTACTAGGTCACAATAATGGCTGCTACCAATGTCTCAGTCCTTGGAGAGGTCTCACCTCTCACTGAGATGCACTCAGAGCCTATCAGGTGTGAGTCTCTTTTCACCAAAGGACTGTGCACTTTTCTTTCTGGTGATTTTAATTTGCTTCCCAAAATGGGTGAATTTGTGCATGGGCCCTTTAAGAGCTTTTTTTCCACTTATGTCTGATAGCTTTTCTAGAGGTATTCGCTGTTGTAGTTAACAGTCAGCAAAGTCACATGAGACTTGTCTCAGTTGTGCTGAGTCTGAAAGAGCCTTATAGCAGCAATACTCCCCTGCTCAAGTGCCTGCTCCTGCAGGGAGGGCTGTGTACCTTAGTACTGCTCCCAGCCAGCCAGCCATGAAGCTCCACATCTCACAAAGATGGCTTTTTTCTCTCCAGAAGGAATTTCTGTCTCTTCCACCTCAGTCAGGACTGTCCCTTGTTGTAGGGATTCTTTCTATCCAGTTTTCAGTTCTCTCTCAAGGGTCATTTTTCCAAAAATAGTTGTAACTTGGTTGTGTTCATGGGAGGAGGTGAGTTCAGAGTCTGCCTATGCTGCCATCTTGACCAATTCTCTCCAGAAAGGATACTCTTTAAATAAATTTTCACTAGCCTTAAACATTGAAAAATAAAGTCTCTTAAAAGATGCAGGTTGCTGTGTCAAACATTTCATCATTATTGTATATATACTATCATTGGATATGTTCAAATGTGTAATTCGAGGTGTAATTCAGTGAACAGGGAAAAAAGTTCATGGTCTGAAGTGTAGGAATTTAATTTTTTCCCTAGAAACCAATACTTCTTCTTTATTATATACTTTATTTTTAATATCTTAATTTCTCATATTATTTTTCCTAAGTGATTTTAACTTCAAATTTGCTATAGTAATACATTAAAGGTTTGTGAAATGGAAAAAGCAGAAATGAGGTGCTATTCTAGTTTCCACTCTCCTAAAACATTGTCATATTTAAACATTTAAAAAACGTACAGACAGTTTCAAAAATTCTAAAGTTTCTAGAATAGTCTTTCACTTAGAATACACAGATATGTTTATCTGAAGTGGTTCTGCTCAGCAACTTAATAAATTGTGCAGCCCACAGGGAATACCATTAATTATGTAAAGACTGATGGGGATTCATTTACTTGGTTTCTTTCTGAACCACTTGACTTGTCACCATTTAATTAAACAATAATAAATGTGATTGCAGCAAGAAACGTATGCTGTCAGTGAACAATACTAAATATGTCTCTGGAACAGAGAATGGGACTTTAGATATTTTCACGTTTAGAGAGAAAATCAGAGAAAGAGAATTATAAACACTTGCATTCATGCCTGCATCTATTGACATATATCTCCATCATATCTCTTCCCTAGTTTCCTGTTATGGAGAACACTGTGAAGACAAATAACTATCAGTGCATCAGTGTATCCTTTATTCCATCTCTTGAAGAGTCCATTTTCTTCTAGGGCAGTAGATTTTATGCACTTTATATAATGTTCACGTCTTAGTTCAATTTGAAAATATCGCACTGTGTACACTGCCAATTTCATTACACAGTGAAAATGAGAATATCAAAATATTAAAGACAGGCTGCTGAAGGGTGGAGTGGAGTTAGCTATATAGAATAATCAGTTGTAAAACAAATTGAAATCACATAATTGTGAGCTATTTTTAATGTAAATTATAAATATAGTTGAAAAATCTAAAATATTTTAACTACATAGTTGAAATATCTGCAAGTTTTTAAACTACATGATCCCTGAACATATTAAGTTGCTAGCACCAAAGGACTTGTGTGAGAGAGACCACATACAGAAGACAACCAGTCAATTTTCTGGCTTTGGGATCTTGGGCAGGTCATGTAACACTATGACACTTGTTTCTAAAATAGGCATGCAATTATTTACATTGAAATAGATATAATGTATAGCTAGTCATGGATATAACACATGCAAAGCACACATACCACTGCAGATTGCAAGGATAGCTATTATAAATAGGCAGTGTAATCTTTTTTCTGGTTTTATGGTTAAGAATAACTTTAGCACTAGGAATCAGTAGAAGCAGAGAACATTTTTGTCACAGTGAGACAAGATTAATAGACCTAGTAACTCACTAGTAGATTCATATTTAGTTTTCCATTTAGAGTTTATCGTATTTTTTTCCTTAAGGTATTATTTGACGTGGGAATCTTAGGCTAGACTATATAGCTCTCCCTGAGATGTACATGAAATGTATAAAACAAAGTTTTTAGGTTTTTTAGCCATTTCACTTCTTTTTTTTTGTCAGGGGAAGATTCACCATAAGCTAACATCTATTGACAATTTTCCTCCTTTTTTTTCCCCTTTTTTCCCCAAAAAGTCCCAGCACACAGTCGTGTATAGTTCTTCTGGTTCTTCTATGTGAGCTGCTGCCACAGCATGGCTACCGACAGACCAGTGGTGTGGTTCCACACCCAGAAATTGAACCCAGGCCCCAAAGCAGAGTGTGCCAAACTTTAACCACTAGACCATTAGAGCTGGCTCTAAAAACGAAGTTTTACAGGAATTTTTTCCTATAGATATATTTTATTTAGCTTAAAGTACGTCCTTGAATTGATGGTAGGTCAACATAAATATATTTAAAACTAATACTGTGCTGCTCCAAGTAATTAAATAGTTTTAATTTCATATATTAAGTAAAAGTGTAGTGTACAAGAATCTCAAAAAACCACAGCTATTTTAAAAAGCTGGAGTTTTTTTTTGGTCTGGTGAAAAAAAATCACTTTTGTATAAACTACACAAATACTTATAGCTGCACAGTATATCACAGAAGAGAATTTTCAAAATAATTGAGAAGTTTATTCTTTCTCATACCATAATATTCTCTTTGTATAAAGTAGAAAAAAATTAAAAAGCCAAAGATAACTGATTCAAAATCCCACTACCAGAGGCAACCACTGTCAATATTTTGATGCATTTATTTCTGGTCTTATAATGTACATTTTTCTGTAATTCACATTCATGAAACTTTATAGCATATGAGATTCTTATCATGAAATTCTATTCCTGAATTCTTATGAAATTTTATATGATAATATTAAATATCACAGAAGAGTCTCACTGTATATTTTTATAAACATTCTATAAATGCAATTTTAATAGTTACATAACATTACATCTAATAGACTTTTCATAATGTGTACAGTCATTCCCCCTTGTTAAATATTTTCTATCTTGAATATTCATATGTCATAAATATGCAACAATAAACTTTTTGGGGGACATAGGTCTCTTTATATTTCAGTTTTTTCTTAGGCTTGATGGTCAGGGATGGAATTACTGTGTCAAAGCTGGGATTTTCTATGGCTCTTGATACACAGGCATTAGTTTTCAATATTAAAATTAGAGCTAGATAAAAATAATATTTTCTGCAACTAAGTCTGAGGGCCTCCCTCAAGGAGACTTATCTAATTTCATTCTTGAGAGGAAACATGATTTCCAATAAAATTTAGCCAGAAGTAAAAAATAAAAATTCTTTGGTTGAAATAAGATAATACGGTGGCCAGAAAAGATTCTTCTACACTGTTAGCGGTGTCTTCATGTACATATGTAACTATCTGTGGCAATTCAAAAGGATGGCTTGGTGCAATATAATCTCTATGCTCATCTCTTGGTAACATAATCTCCACACACAATCCTTCCAAACAACCACGAATAAACACATAGTGTAAATGAAGACCATGTTTTTCATATACAAACAAGACACCACCCACCACCACCAGGATGGTCACCCCCCAAGGCCCTACTACACAGAAAACCTGGAAACTACAGTGAGCTTTTTTTCTTGTCTATATTTTTTTCTGCCACATCACCAACCTCACTTCAATTGTTCTAAAGGTCAATCTTTAATTGTCCAAAGGTGTGATTTCAGTGTGTGTTTCTTTTCATTGGGATTTTATGAAGATGGGAAAGTGATTTGTGACAAAAAAAAAAAAGAAATTCAGGAATAGAATTACATACAGTTTACAAAACATTAACTGAAACAAAACTACAAATAATTCCAAACACAGTTTAGTTGAGATCAGATATCAGTTCTCAATTCGTCCTTAATGAAAATCTGATACACACACACACACACACACACACTCATACAACTAGTGTGCATTAAAAAATATTATTTTCCTTTCTGCTTCCTTTCGAAATTTTCTTCTTCCAGGATCTGTCGATCCTGTTCTTCTGTGTTGTTGTTTTCCAGATAGATTATATTCTGGAAAATCTAGCAGGCTGTAAACTTGCTGAAGAGGAGGCTCAGGTTTATATTGCCTCTCTTGCACTGGTACATTTCAAACACCTAGCAGAATGACCAGCACTTAGTAGGTGCCAATAAATGTTTACTGCAGGAATAGGTTATTTGAATCTGACATTTCTTCTTTACATTAGCATCCTTAACACTGTTTTCAGATTATTCTGACATGTCTCATGTAATTACTCAAAATTCTCATTACCTATGGTCCTCGGTGATTGTGTTCTATGAGGCTATATTTCTCCCCTAGAATGCTCAGACCAATGCTGACTTCGTGCTTCACCTCTTAACCTGAAACTGGTTTTGTTTCCTTTTATTTAATACAAATGCTCTCTGCATTTGTGCCTTCTGTCTCACTGACAGAATGAGAAGATTTATATTCCCCCCTCTAAGCAGTGAACATCTTAAATGGAGTCCAACTAAAAAACGAAAAACGTCATTTTTCAGAAATATAGATTTGAGGATGACTCCTCCTGAGTAACATCATGAAACATCCCTTTTGGTTTCAGCCATTCAGGATCTGTTCCCATTGAAATATTTTTTAACCCAAATTGTTCACGCTACAAAAAGTCTTTTCATTATCCCTTTTTTAGTATGCAGTTTCTCTATAGTCCCATTCAGAGGCCATACTCACTACTATTTGATAGAGTGACAAACTCTGCGCTTCTCCAAAAGCAAAAGGATTAGAAGAGGAAGTGCATATATGCACAATTTAGGTAATGATAGCTCTAGTCTTGGGAAAAGAATAGAGCAATCACTGCGGATATTTAGGAAGGATTCTGTTTCTTGGTACTACGAAAAGCTGCTACTCACAAATGGAACTATATTTAGAACTAGTTTTCAGACTCCATAGACTGGAATTTTTGAGAATAAACTCAAACTTTTTGGACTAGTTTATCTTAGCCAGCCACTGCTTCTGGGGTAAGAGCATGGGTGGGAGGGCGGCTTTTTTCCCAAACATAGGAACAGAAAAATTAAAAGTTCAGTGCACAAGTCTTTAAAAAAAAAAAAAAAAAAGCAGTGGGACGTTCAATAATTGATGTTACAATGCATAATGAGTTACTCTCTCACAATTATGTTACATCAGCTTTCACATTTCCATCAGTTTCTTCCTTCCATTGTCTCTTTCTCTCTCTAATTCTTCAGTTAGTCTACAGCATTGACTTGTCTCTCTACCCAAAAAGGGAGGTACAGTGCTTTCAAATAGAAAATTTATTCTTAGAGCAACAGAAATTATTAGAGCTGAAACATTTACACACACACACAAAGAAGGGAAAAAACAGGATATTTTTCCTTAATGTGGTCATTGATCTTACTTTTCATTTTTGGTAAGTTGTAGTAGTTCCTCCCATCTTTGGTCTCTATCTTCCCTCCTTTCTGCCTCCCCTCTCCATTTGTTCTCCTGTCCTGTCCTGGGTGGTTTTGCTTCTAGTCTTTTCTGTTCTACCCACCCCTTCAGACTCATTCCTATGACTCAACCCATTCATCTGTCTTCTAGCTCTTAGTGTCTGACATCTTGGATCAGTGTATTATGATTGATCTTAGGTGATTAATTCTTATCTAGAATTTCTCCACTAAAATTCAGGTTGACATTTCAAGGCATAATGCCCATTTGCTGGAATCTGTTTCTGATAGATTATGTGTCCCCAAGAAGTGGCAAGGAAAAGACAATTTCTAGAGATGGCTTGTTTTTTTTTTTTTGAAGGAAGATTAGCCCTGAGCTAATATCTGCTGACAATCCTCCTCTTTTTGCTGAGGAAGATTGGCCCTGAGCTAACATCTGTGCCCATCTTCCTCTACTTTATATATGGGACACCTGCCATAGCATGGCTTGGTAAGCAGTGCATAGGTCAACGCCTGGGATCCAAACTGGCAAACCCCAGGCTGCCGAAGCGGAGTGAGCGAACTTAACTGCTGCACCACTGGGCCAGCCCTCAGAGATGTTTTAAAGGAAGAATTAAAAGATATCCTTGCTGATTAGATGGATATTAAAGAGAGCTCACGGTTACAACCATTATTTGGAGAACGAGGTAATAGAAAATAAAATGGCCTTTGGCAGGAATCAACAAACATGGACGTAAAAGAGGTGATGTACTTGGTTGAGCAAAGGAATATAGTAAAGATAGTATATTTTGATGTCGTAAGATAATTTTTGAAGGAATAGCAATGACTCTGGAACTTAAATATGTACTACTGAAAAAATGCCAAGAAACAGATGAAATTATCATCACTAAACAAGTTCCTCACTGAAATACTTCCTTGGAATTCACATATAGCACCAGAAGATGGTCCAAATTAGCATGACAAATGCAGAATCTAGTGCGAATAGATGTTCTGTGCCAGGGTCATTTTTCTTCTTATTGGCTCTGATGAAGATTCACACCTAGAATACCAGAAAAACGAATATACATGGGGCAATATTGTGAGTTTTTCCACCAGAACGAAGACAGGTTAAGTGGAGATCTCACACATTTTATGTAAAATTTAAGGTAGAAAACATAAGAGAATGCATTAACGTAGTTGGTTGAACTTGTATAAAAGGGAGGTAATTCGAGTCATGAACAAAAATTTAAGTATGTTAAAGCTATTAAGACTGCTATTTCACTAGCAACACCCAATTAAACAAATGGGTAGCACAAATCCTGGGGGATACAGAATGTTTAGAATGTATCTATTATTGTGGAACTCAGGCATTCCATTTTCTAATACAGCGATTAAGTTGTTCCCTTTTAAATTACTCAACTGTTCAAGTCATATCTATCCATTTGCCACAACTCTTTTCAAATGATCAATATTTTCTGAATCTTTAATTTAAAACTGACATTTTATGGAAGGCTACCCTCAGAGATTTCATTGATTTTCCCTATATTTCCAAACTGTACTTAAGTGGGATATATTTCCAAATCATAAGCAAGAGTATTGGGATACTAGAAAATCTCAAAAATCCACTTTTAGTTACAGGCACATGTTTAAAGCTTGAAAAGATATTTGGTCTGTATGCAAGTTTAATGCTAGAGAAAGGAATGAAGTCAACATACTGTCAGACTAGATGAGTCATTTTTCCTCCAAAAATGTAAAACAGATGTATGTTTGAAGCACAAGTCAAGGATTAAATATTATGTCAGCATTATACCCGAACTTTAAGACTAATATACCTGGAAACAAATTAGTGAGGCTGTAATTAAATCCATAAGCTTTGAGTACATTTTAACATAGAATCATAAAACAAAAATCTACAAGTACTTTTCAAGCTAAGGTTCCCAGCCTAACACCTTGAATTTAAATTCCAATCACACTGTCACACCTTAATTTAAAAAAAAAAAGTCCAGCAATTACATGCCTGCTTCCTAAGGTCAGTTTAACTGCTTATCAATCTTTACAGGAAGCTGTTGGATTTATTTGATGACTAGACTTGGCAACTTTTAAATTAGTGCAAATAGACATGGGGTAGTAAGGTAGTAATTCCTACCCATGATTTCCTTAGTTTACCTTTTGTGCTATTATTTGCTAGAAGGAATAAAAAATTTGAATTTAAGTAGAACTATTCTTTTCTGATTTTTATACCATTCTAGCTTTTTCTCTATTTTAAAAATATTTAGTTTGTTCTCAGCTACACTGGGGAGAAAGAAAGTGGAAAGTCTCATCAGCTTCTAAGGTCACAGAACTTTCCTTTTTACTCCATTGGAGAATTTTTCCTTTGCTGAACATAGGAGAACACCTTCAAAAGAGAGAAACGTGATGAGGAAATGAAGGAAGTCACTGGTAAAAAAATACCATGCAATCATGAGACTCAGTGTCTTGGAGATAATATCCTACAGCTTTGACACTCACAACAAAGTGGAAGTAAACTATCCTTAGAGGAAACAAATGGAGTCTTCCAGAACACCAGGGGTGGACAAAGAAATTTAGAAATTTCCAGTAATAGTGCAACCACACAAAAAAATCTTCTAACTCTTGGTGTCTGTCTTTCTACCCATATGTTTCTATGTGAATACATACTTTTATGTTTAACACTAAATAAAAACAGATTTCTTGCCATGGACAAATCTTATCTGGACTGCTGAAATGTTCACAATTCCCTGTCCACACCACATAAAATCTTTTCCTCTATTGTCCCTCCTGAAGGAGCCTTCCTCTGCTGCTCCACAGTTACCTACATTGTAGTTGTCCCTCTAAGCTTAAGCTTACCCGAAGTGAGCCCTAAATATGGTCTTTTAGGACCTCCTAAATTGCAAGTGCTCTGTCCACTCAAAACACCCATGTGTTCCACAGTGTTCGTTTTCTTTCTGCCTTTCATTGTAGTTATTAGTGTATACACGTCAGAGGTTGCGTTTGCTGTTATGACAAACACAAACCACCTGTGGAAGACTCTATAATCATATCCTTTTGCTCCAGAAATAGAGTAATGTCAGGGAAATGTTATTTCTGCGTCCACTTTAATTTGACTGCAAGTGTGAGTGATTCCTTGTCAAATGACTTTTAAGGTTAAGCACTGTTAGCTAGTGTACTGCATTACTCATTGTGCCCAAATGTAGTGATATGTAATCTTGCTGTCGTCACGTGCAAACTTCTTGTTCTTCCAGTGTTCTAGACTTGGGAAAACAGAAGTCCAATTTCATGAAAATAGAGAACAAGAGATCACACCTGGTAAATTAATCCTAGTCTAGAGGAGATGATTGCTATGGATCGATGGATCTCTCATGTGGGGTGGGATTCACGCAATCATTAGGGAAGAGGTCTCAAAGAGAGTCCTCAGGCCTTAGGCCCCTCAAATCAGCTTTTGCTATGTTTCAACAAACATGCCATAGGTTTTTGAAAACTGGAAAATAAAATATTTTTTCTTTAATTAAAGAAACAAAGCCACAATTTTGATTTCTGAAAGAAATCTACATTTTTACGTAAAATTAGATTTAAAGATTTGTTTCTGGACTTGAAGTATATGTAAGAAAGTTCTTACATAAATAAGCAAACAACACATTAAATACAAATCTTTTTCAAACACTGGGATAATTCCGGGGCACATATCATAGGCAAAAACCCCAGGCTCCAGGATGCCACACCAGATGCTCCCCATTGTCAGGAGAGCACTTGGTGCCTCTGTGTTTACCAGGCCGGCAGGCCACTGCCCTGCTTGGCTGTTCTGGGCTTCAATCCTGACACCATATTGCTTTTGGTTTAGTGACTCCTGCACCCTTCGAAATTTTAAATCAGAAGCATACCAAAAACAGTACAAAAAGTCTTTTCAAAACATGTCTGAATCTATAACTTAGTATCTCTTTTAAATATCATTGGCAGCAAACAAGAGAAATTGCAAGCAGAGGGAGTGGGTTAATTGAAAGTTATAAAGAAGCCATTGAGTGAAGTGTTAAGAAGGAATGAAAGCAATTTTAGACTGTGTCAGTCACTATTTGGTTTATGCCCTCCGTGTTAGTTCAATACTTATGCAGTTTCTTCTCTTCTCATTTTCTTTTTGAGTGTTTGAATGTGCAGTATTCTCTGAATTATTTACTGTCTTGTGTTCCTTGGTTCATTGCTACATAAACTGTACCTGATTTAATGTTTTAGTGCACACTTTTTTCAAATGAAAATCAAACCATCCTTAAAAATGCAGGCCTTGTTTCTAGAATCAATTGCATACATAAATACTGTAGCAAGCAAAGGAAGTTTTATCTCCCCAAGGCTGGAGACACTTGGAATGCTTGCAGCATCTGTTTTAGAGAAGAAAGGATAAAATGAGAATGCTGGAGAATTACTTTTGCTACATTCTTCATTGTAGAATGATTGTTTAGCTTGGTTTTAAAGCAACAGAGTGGAATTCAGAAACAAACATTCAGATTCGCAGTTAAAATTTTCACTGTCTGTGGAATATAACTTTACAAATGGAAACCCTGGGTTGGGGAAGTGGCTAGAAGTAGATTCGGGACTAGAAGTGAGGTCTACTGATCCTCGGTTCTGTCCTTTTCCTGCTATATTTCACTGCCTCTTATAGTAACTATTGACTCAGAGGTAGGATTTTGCGATGTTTGCAAGGATATTTTTAGCACCGTTAAAGGATGAAGTATCATAAACTTCAAATAATTTTAGCAACATAAATGTAATTTTTGTTATTATTTCCATATAGATATTTAGTCTATGGATGAAAGTCAAAGATTGGTCTAAATTTTAAAATGTTCTAGTTTAGGACAAGAATTTACCAAAATATAGTAGAGTTCCCAATTTAGCAAACAGTGCATTGTGAAACAGGGTCTAGAATGTGTTTTTGAGCAGGCTGAAAGTTTCATGTTACAGAAGTTTCATAGGTCCTTTTGAACACGAGATTCAGGAGAAAATCTGTATTTGAAATCTACCAAATAAAATTCTTGGTGACCAAAAGGAATGATACATAGACACAACACACACATAATGAACTTGATCAAACTTCTGTAAATGATAGGTTGATAAGATTAAAGTCTCTCAAATTGTGTAATGTTGTACTTTGTCATTTATTATATATATTTTGTCTAACTTATAGAATTTATACTGGGCCTTTACTAATTCTTTGACCACTAAATTTTAGAAAATGCTTTTTTAAAGAAACATAAATGACATTTTCTATGTTCTGAATGAAATGGAATGTCTGTTAGAAAGAGAGAGAAGGATCAGTCTTTTTCTGCCACTAAAAAAAAAAAGTCTTTGAAAGTGGTCAGCGTAACTTTCAATGCCGTGAGCAGCAGGGTTTGTCACTCTGTGATTCACGTATGACACATTTCTTGAACTTCAAGAGTAGTGTTAAAAAGTGCTACTTTACTTTTTGTTATTACTTATGAATGCTCTATATGTTGTTTCTTTAACAGACATGAACTCATAACTCACATTTGTAAGGTGGGGTGGATAAAATGACTAACTCTTTATTTTGGAGCCATGGCATCTCCGTCTCCTACTGAAGGATTTTGGTACCACCAGGATGTCGCATGTTTCAACACAGGGCCATAGCAGTGGTAAAAACAGTACCCAGTGGCTGGTATCCTAATATGGTGGGGCTGTGCTCTTGGTACAATTTGCATGGACACTGATAAACAGGCTCCACCACAGTAGGAAAGCTTTGCTCATCCTTCACCTTAATCTCAACAGTCTTTCTATGATGATGAAGTGTAATCTGATAGGGCTGATATTTGCTCTTGCACTGAGGAGTAAAGTTCAGCATATGCAAGGAGCACAGCTGCAGGATGCTGCTTCTCTCCTCAGCTTGCAGGATGGCCAGAGCCAGCGACCTTCCTGCACACTTAAAAGGCAATGGAGATGAATGATGAGTCTCCTAATTAACAAACTAATTCATAAGGTTTACATCATTTTCCTGCGTTCTTAACAAGGGTCAGTAAGGAAATTGCTTCCTTGAAGTCTATCTCTATTATTACCCTGCGCTCTAAGTCAGAGTGCTGTCTTTCTGTCTGTGAACATATGTTCTAGAAAGATTAGCCGCAAAATCACAAACTTATGTGAGAAAATTATTGCTCCATTAAAGTAATGGATAGGATCATGTGCAGAAGAGCCATTAGCCATGGCAACCATAGTGACCGGAAAGTATTTCATATCATTAAAAAGAGTGCTGTACATGATAAACTCTCAGTGGAAACAGTTGTAAATTACTTTCCACTGATGTGTGATAAGGCTTCAAATGATTACATTATAGGAGCAAGTGTTCAAAACTTGCATCTGAATGTTGAAATTCAAATGACTATCCCTGAATTTCAAGGACCCTCCACTGGGTCACGCGTGCAAAACATCACCTCCAGGCCTGATGTCTTCTCTTTTTATTTGTTTCCTGGCTAAAAGGTCAAACCTGACCATCCCCTCTCTAACTTTCTCTTTGACAATGTCTAAATACACAAACCCACTTAATTTTAAACTGCTTTGTGTATGCACATAGACCTTGTTTCGCATTTTGGGTTTCTCTATGTCACTCCATTAGCCTGAAACTTTTTTTTTTTGGAAGATTAGCCCTGAGCTAACTACTGCCAATCCTCCTATTTTTGCTGAGGAAGACTGGCCCTGAGCTAACATCCATGCCCATCTTCCTTCACTTTATACTTGGGACACCTACCACAGCATGGCTTTTGCCAAGTGGTGCCATGTACGCACCTGGGATCCGAACCGAGAAGTGGAACATGAGAACTAAACTGCTGTGCCACTGGGTCAGCCTCGCACTAAACTATCTTCAACTTTACACTAAATAAGTTGGAACAGGTAGTAAGAATTTTAGACTAAGATGTATATGGTGCAAGCTGGAATGCTCACTCTAGTCTTAATCAGGTGAATGACTATAGGAAAGTTATTTAACCTCCTGAGGCCAAAGTACTATTAATAAACATGATTACCTTTGTCATCATCATTATCATCATCATCAAGCATTTGCTATGTGTACAATGTACCATGTGGATAATTTAATTCTCAAACTTATTTCATGAGATAAGCATTATAATTCTTATTTTACAGCTTAAGCGAGTATGGGTCAAAGAAGGGAATTAGAACATATCTGAAATTAGTACATTTTTCTCTCCCTGCCTTTTATTCTATGATTACAAATAGATGTAATATCAATCTATATTTCTAGGTATTGTGATTAAAGTATCTTTCGTGCTAAAGAAATTCGTAATTACTGTGATACATCATTACTAGCAAAACGTTAATTTATCAAAACCAGAAGCTTTAAATATCAATGCTCAGGCCTTTCCTCCAGACACTGCTTTAACTCATCCCTGGATGGCTTTCATGGGAAGCCACAGTTAAAACCACTGATCTAACACAGCTATGACACTACTCATATGGCCTAGAAATAACCAGATTGAGACGTCAAATTGATATCTACCAGCTCTAAGCTCAATAACTCAAGTTTGATGTACTCTGGTCTATTCATATGATACAAGAGGTGAAATAAATTAATTATTTGGTTGGCTGTGGTATGCTGACTGCACAATTTTCAACCATTTTACCTTTCATGATAGGAATAATTTTATATGACTTATATTAAAGAATCACTAGGAATGGCATATTACTTTGACATAATACCCTAGAAGCAGATGAGCTCAAATGACATCAAAGTCCTCTGGAACACATTAACCTATGTAAGCAGTGGGTTGCAGGATACAGGAGGAAACCTGATAAAGTGGGGAAAACCTGGCAGTCAGGGTCCTTGAATACAGCTTTTAGGCCAGGTTCTACCCCTAACCAGCAAAGTGCTTAGGGCAATGCAATTGCTTTTCTCTACTTGAAAAGTAGAGGAGTGAGATTAAATGACTTCTAAGGTCTCCTGTAGCTCATTAAAATATTTTGAGTTCTGGGTTAGGTGGGATATATAGTAATTAACATTCTAAAAATGCTGCACTGAAATCGTTCACTGCACTCTTTCAAATCTCATTTATATCAAGCAGCAAATATAAGGATGGCTGAAATAAATATCAGTCAGTACATGAACCTCTCTCTGGAATCCTTTTAATCTTATGCATCTGTTTCAATGTGGGAATATTGGTTCAAGGATAATTTTCCTTTGTCATTTGTGATACATAAAGTGAAAAAAAAGTCTTCTTTATGTTTCATTGTAAGATTTTTAAATTTATCCTCACTTCAATATATACTCTTAAATATTAAGACTATGGAAAGAAAAAGGCAGAGAATTGTGAGTTTAAAAACTATCGGAAACCAGAGGAACTCTTATGCTCACTCGGGTAATAAGAAATGCAGAAGAGCAGTGGAGCAGGCAGGTCAGCAGTATACAGCATATTAGTGGGCTGTGGGGGAACAACCTTGCATTTATCATTACACTTTTCAGACCAGAGGGTTTCATGGTTCACAATAACCCAAGCTTTGTTCCAGGAAGGCAGAAAATATGTTCATGGTAAGCCTGGATAAGAGAGAGTGCTATGCCCTTTGACTGAATTCCCTGTCTATAAAATGTTTATAAAGACGCCCCTTAAGAAGTTTTCAAAGAAGTGCATGCATGAAAGAGAGAGAGAGAGAGAACATGCTCTGTGTAAGCCAGGTCACACCAAACTAGAGGAGATAGGTCACAGGATCAAAAATTGTTACAAAACAGTACTTACAGGCTCTCACTTTGTGATACCATGTAGTTGTATGAATTCCCCAGAACTGTACCACCTGTGTGTTGTGGAGTAGCATCCTCTTGGCTACTTTGTGACAGCTGCCATTGTCCTCCTCTTCCGTTCTCATGGGATTAATATCACTTGCTGCTGCTGGTGCCACAGCAGCTATCAGGCCTGCCAGTGCTGTTGTCGCCTCCCACATGAAATGCTACTGATCCTGACCCATGCCCACCAGAGCAGAAGCGAACAAAGGGTGCTGGTGCTCGAGGGTTCTTTTACATTCTACCACACTGACTCCAGTTGGGTGGGATGACAGTCTGAGACGAGGATGCTCTCTCAGAATCACTCTTCCCCTATGAAAAGATGCTTAACGGGCTTCTCTCGACACTGTTAGTGACATGGCTAGCCTTTCCAAAAAGCATTTCTAAGGTAAGCACAATTTAGGCCTATTCTATGTGAACAAATCTGGTTACGCTGCAGTAAAAGTTTTAAGATTAAGGGCTAGTTGGAGTAACTGAGGGAGAAAGTGTATAAAAACAGGATACAAGAGATTGATTCAGGTCCTGGCTTTGACATTAATTGAGCTTGTAAACGACGAGTAAGTCGTTTGAACGTACAGTGTATTCTTAAAAAGTAGATAATATAAAACTAATGAAAATGAACCACATGCAAACATTCTCTGGAAAGGTTACTGAATTTTGGGAATGAAGAATGCTGTAAACTTCCAGGTAGAGGAAACCTGCCACCCTCAACACAAACAGGAATCCAGTTACCTCAGATTTGTCTTCTACAGTATTTAGAGTTTGGGGAGAGAAAAGAGTACGACCAAGGATTCTATATTCAGTGTAATTATCATTCACATATGAAGGTAACAGAAAGTCAATTTAAAATATATAACACACGAAAGAAAAGAATTGTAACAACAAGACAGTATAAGAGATGCAAGGATATGAATGGGTAAATCATGATATGAAACCAGAAGACAGTACAGATTCAGTTAAACATACAATCTAGATTCCAATAACTATGATAAAAGTTATGTTATCAACTAATATGTATAATTCAATGCATATAAGTCAAGTCAAATCTAAAATGTATAATTCTTGAGGGAAAATACACAGAGAGAAAGATAAGTACAACAGGCAAAAATACAATAAATACAAGCAAAAATAATTTCCTTCTGCTTGTTTTGTTGTTGTTTGGAGGAATGGAGGGGAAAGGAAGATGAAAATGAGACACAGTTCCCTTCTCTTTCCTCGGGCGTCAATAGATACTGTTGAATAAAACTAAGCAAACGGAAATAAGGTTGCATGAATGTAATATCAACCATATTCAAAGTGGAATTCAGTACACACTTTAATATATGGGATGGAGAGGGTTTGATTTACTGATAGAGATCATCATCTTAACAAAAAGCTGGCTGTATGCACTGATGCGTCTATAAAGCAATAAGCATTGGTAGTGCAGGAAAACGTTGAGAGAAACAATTTTAATACATCTCTCTTGGTCTGATAAATTATGTAAATAAAAATACCTGAGGAAAAAGAGGATTGAATGAAATAATCACTGTTTCATCTGATAACATTATATCAAAATACATACTCCCGAAACAGAAGATTAGTTTAATTTCAAATATCGCCCACACAAAATTGACAAAAGTCAACCCTACATTAGGTCACAGAGAGAAACTCAGTATATTCCAAAAAGAAGATATAATACAGACTACACTCTCTGAAAACAATATTTAGTTATACCTTTAATTTTACAAGTGAAAGGACCAATGAGAAAGAACTAGAGGCATCGATTTGTGAAGCCCTTGAAAGTTTATTAACATTGCATCAATGCATATTTCTAAGCACCTGCCATGGGCCAGGTATGAGCCTTGTCTCTGGAGACAGAATGTCCATGGAGACACAACCACTGCTCCCTGGAGCTCACAGCACAGAAATCGCCATTAGAATTTACAAAGGTTTTCCTCTAGCCCCTGTTCCTCCTCTAATTCAGGAGCCAGCCACTTTTTTCTGTAAAGAGCAAAATAGTAAATATTCTGATGGTCTCCATCATAACTACTGAACTCTGCTGTTGCAGGGTGAAAGCCATGGACAAAATGTAAACAGTAGGCGTGGCCAGATTTTGCCTGCAGCTTAGCTGGCTGATTCCTGCTCTAATGAAACCTACTTTCCCTCCTAGCCAGAGCACTAAAAATAGCTCTTTTTCATTTTTTTGGATCATTCTTACAATCTCAATGGGACTGCTTACTTTAAATCTTTTAATAGAAATGTGCTGTATTTAAGCTATATTACGGAGTTATAAGATACACATATATTATAGAATTTGTGGATTGGTCTGGGAAATTGACTATCATAGATCTCATAACATTAATTTTATGAGAAAGTACATTGTGAATTCAACAATCTACCATGTTCAAGCACGATTTTTGAAGTGTTAGTGAAGCAATTCATACTTTTTTCTTTAACTTTCAGCAGAACTGACATAGTAAATCATCACTGAATATGAAAAAAAGAGATAGCGATATTATTTGCAAAATAGAAGATAATGTAGTATTTCTATGCTTATCATATTACTCAAATTAGGGTATGTCTATGAACCGCTTTATTGCAATTATGAAGTATTTACATATATGCTCAATTCCTAGTCTGCTTTTCTTTGAAGTCTAATGTTTCAAAACTGTCTTCCTTTCACTACAAAGGAGGAATTCATCAAGATAACTAAATTATCATTCAAGCCATACACTTTTCCTTTGTAAAATATTCAGCATCTCCAGTCATCCTTCAAGAGGTACTAACATCCACCTGGGAACCTGATTCGAGCTTTAAGGAAGAAGGTAGCAATTCTTCTACGGTATTTAACTGAATCTAAGACTGAGAGAATAGAGCAGAACATAAAAACAAAAATTAAAACATTAAGTAAGTTTTCTCCTTTTAACTATCATCAATTAATTAATCTCTAGTGTAATTTCCTATGTTAGCATGGTATAGTCTTTTAACTTCTTAGAGTAGGCATCAGTGTTTAGGATTACACAATCCTTAATTGTTTGAAGTCTACTTAAGTATCTGCTGTACTCTACAATATCCCATATACTGCTGCCATTTAAATTAGTTCAGAAACCTTATGCTCTATTTTTGAGGCCTTATTTGAATTCTTAGAATATTGATTTATCTTCAAGGCATTTCATCAATTGATCAATCAATTAATATTTAACTTATACCTTCATTATGTTAGATAATCTGAGAGCTGCAAAGTAAGTACAAGGCATAGGTTTCTCAAGCTTATAGCCCATGATTTTGCTTCTAGGAATATTGAGAGGTTGGTTTGGGAGGAAGCTATAACTTTTCTATGCCTGGGATGTTGGAAGCTGAGGCTGGGCATGTTGAGCAAAGGGAAAACAAAATTGGTGGCCTCCATAAGAAAGACCCTGAGAAATGAGAAAAAGTCCAAAAGTCAAGTCCATAATTATAGGCAGAGATCAACTCCTGGATCTAAAGTAGAGTCAGCTACTATAGATTACAAGGGGATGCAAAAGATTCAGTGTGTGAACCTTGAGAGATTCCTCAAAGTAACGGCAAGGTAATGCCTAGGGAGAATATTTTACAGAGAGCCTAAAACAGAGAGAATTGTTAGGTGGGAAGAGTATTACAAAGGGCTCTGAGTTGGTTTGGACAAAATGTCATCAATCCAGCCCAAGCTTTGGTGTAATGGAAGTGTCCTGGCTGTCCCCTACAAATCTGGGACTTTGTGCACTCTGATGGAGCACATCTACAGGGGAAATGGCAGCAGGGTTTCTTGTAGGACTTGTGGTGATAAATGTTCTTGAGGTTGGACAGTGGTGAGAGCAGAGCTACAGTAAGGCTGCTGACCCCGCCTCTTGTTTCTGGGCACAGTTTCCTTAATAACAGTTGGATGGCCTTTTACTACAAGGTGTCAGTTTTCATTAGGGATAGAGTACACAAGGGGGGCACACCTCAGACTCTTAACAAAAGGCTAGTAAAACCAAGAAAAGGAAGTTGGAGAGCCATTTATAGAAAGCTCCAGAAATTTTCTCATCAGTATGTTGAGAGGAGAGTTTAGGGCCAATGAAGGACTGATTGCAGATAATGAATCCCATGCTGACTGGGCCAAGTGTGAGATCTGGAATGCCAGAATCCCTAATGCCAACTGTTGGTGTCTCCTCTTTGCAGCATGGGGTGTGAACAGGGTTCTGGAAAAACCTGGCATCTCTTCAGCGACAGCTAATAATGGAGGAACTGAGCATGACACGCATTTACAAAGTGAAGGAGAACCAAGTTTGAATCATGAAAGAAGGCTTTGCAAAAACATACAAGGTCCAAAAATACCATTTCCAGGAGAAAACCTTTATAGGATACCTGTGACTGTAGTTGTTAGCTAAAAGGAATCTGTTATGCATGATATGCATGTTTCAACAGAGGAAAGCTAATGATCAAAGAGTAGAAAAAATTAAATGGTAACGTCTAAAAGAAAGAAGCAAGAAATAAGAACTTCTGTGACAAGAGAAGGTGTCATAAAAGCGTTGTATTTAAATAGGACATGGAAAACTGAGTGGAACTTAGATAGGAATTGTGGTAAAGATACAACATTTCAGGAAGAGGTTAAATGTGATCTGACAAGAGAGGTACATGAGTAACACATGGGTTAGGATTCCAGAGCAATGAGAGAAAGTTGGGTGTGTGAGACCGGATCAGACATGAGAGCTTGTGAAGTCAAATGGAATGAAGTTCAATCTGGGCAGAAAAATTTTGAATCAATACTTCAAAGGGTAAAAGCCGTGTTTAAAAAGGATTAATCTGCTGTCCCAGAAGGAGAGAGAGCCTGCTGGAACCATGTGCGGTGGTCTAATGTGGCGCAACAGAGATGCATATAAAAAGATGGGTATAGGGGCCTAAAATTTGAAACGTTATGAAAAATCAACTCAAGAGAATTCCTTTGTTGTTTTAAAATAAGACATTGTGTGTACTCTTGGGGACATGTGACATAGCAGAAAGGAAGGAAATATTTCTCTTCCTTGCCAATAAGGTAGACTTGCTACTTTCTAAAGAAGAGAATTGTGCGCAAATCACATTACGTGTCTCCTAAAACTTTCGAACCTTCTAATTCCATATCCATTTTCAGGAGGGATTCCTGTGGGGATGCTGTTAAACATTAGAGGGAAGATAATTAGGCCAATGGGGTATCTTAAATAGGCAAATCAAACAAACAAACAAATAAAAAGAGGCAGAGCAAATCCCTTGCTCTTTGGAATCTTCTTTTACACAGACACACAGTTATCTCCACTCATATTTACTCTTCAGTTGGCTCTCAGGAGAAAAGATACTAAATATTTTAGACTTAAATTACTTTTTGCTATTTGTTCTTTTAATAAATTATTCTTTTTTTCTTCATCATTTCTCTGAGCACTGGCTGTTATATATTGCAACCATTCTGATTGTTAGAATAACTTTCAACATAACATGGACACTAAAATTAATTCCAGAAATAATAATAAGGATGGGAACATAGTTCTACCCTAACCTACAGAACAAATGAATCTGACTGGAACACATCAACATATTACAGACTATCAAATCAGCTCCTGATGAAGAAATATTCCATGTACCAGGAAGTCCACTTCCAGAAGAGCCTGGATAGGCATCAATTTCCCTTTAGACCCTGAACAGTTTTTACTTTTTGTTTGTGTGGACAGAACTTACGAAATGCTTTCATTATAAAATGTAATATTCATTCATGCCCAAAGCCTTCAGTTTCAGGCCTTCAGAAACAAGGTCAGGTTTATTTTGCCATGTAAGCATAGAACTACAACAAAATTTAATGGAATATTTATTTTTTTTGAAGTCACATTGGTTTACTACATTATATAAATTTCAGGTGTACGTCATGGTATTTCGACCTCTGTACAGACTACATCATGTTCACCACCACAAGTCTAGTTGCCATCCATGATCACCATACACAAGTGCACCATACACATGTCACCCTCCCCCACATCTTTCCCCCCTGGTAACCATCAATCTTTTTCCTGTATCTATGGGTTTGCTTGTTCATTGTTTTATCTTCCACAAGTGAGTGAAATCATATGGTATTTGGCTTTCTCAGTCCAACTTATTTTGCTTAACATAATGCCTTTAGGGTCCACCCATGTTGTCACAAACGGCAAGATTCCATTTTCTTTGGGCTGAGTAATATTCCATTTTGTCTATATACCACATCTTCTTTATCCATTCATCCATCAGTGGACACTGGTTTTAATTTCTTGAGGAATCTCCATACTGTTTTCCATAGTGGCTGTACCATAATATTGATTTTAAATATTCCTCTCAGCAGAGAAAAAGCAAAGTCTTTAGGTACTCAGTATTTCCTATCCTGGTCCTTTCTTTAGGGGTAAAAGGTTTAGAAGGCACAAGAAGCAATGTATTCTCTTATGGCAGGGGTGTGGAAAGATATGCAAAACTTCACTGAGTTACGATTTGCAGATGTCACTTCATGTCAACTTTGTCTTGTTATTAGAAATAATGATAAAAATTTAGCGTTGCATTTTATCTTAAATCCTACCTGGGAAATTTTTTCAAATTATTGATAATGAAGTTGGAGCCAATAAATATAAAGATATTAGCCCCAAATGTCAGAGATGTTCAGTGGCAGAGCTGAAAAACCCAAGTGTCTTAAGTCCCAACTCCCTTATTCTATTTATTTTGGTGTCATTAACGCTGAAATAAAGAAAATCAATCACAGACATCATGGTGATATTGGCAAATTTTTCTGTCTCCATTACATTGTTCCAAAAAGGTGCTTAAAATAACTCTTTGATGATAGCAAATTTTTGAGAAGCATACGCATTCAGATTTAAAGTTGAAGTCACAGAAGAGGATTCATGCAGTCTAAAAGCGCAGAGTGCTGCCTAGAACTTCACAGACTAAAAAGCGGAACCCATCAGTACTTAGGGAGCAGTCAGGAGGAAGGAAAAAAACCAGGAACACACATCACTCTTCGTCCTGCTCTTATGTTCAATCACCATCTAAAGGGCACGTCACAGAGACCTGGTCTTGAGCTTCAGAAGAACTGGCCTTGAATTTATAGCTCTTCTACTTACTGGTTATTAACCCTGGAGATATCACTTAATTTCTCTGAACCTTATTTTTGTTTTACTTTAATACCTTAAGTGAGGACAATGATATACACTTCAAAGGACTATGGTGAATATTACATTATGGTGATTCCGACATAAATCATTTAGCAGTTGGTTGGATGGATAAATGGTGGCTACAACTATCATTATCCGCTAGTACAGTATCCAACACAGAGATGGCACTAGATTCATGAAGGAAGAACAGAGGTAGGAGAAAGAACCTCAATAACTGTATGTTGAATACATACGCATTAATTTCCTAGGCAAAAAGGAAAAGAAGGATACTGCAAATAAAATAACCACACACTATTGGGAAAATAATTTTTAAACATCAGTAAGTTTTAATGAAACATATCTACAAAGCAAATCTATTTTTGATAGAGAATGGATATAAGCCCCCATATACTTCACCTTAAAGTTTAACAACTTTAAAAATTAGCAAAAAGAAAGGAAAAGAAGGAAGGGAGAGAGGGAGGGAGGAAGAGAGGAAAAAAGAGGAAGAAAGGAAGAAAGAAAAGGAAAGAAAAAAATGAAACAAAAAGAAAGGTAGGGAACATCTGATAAATATTCAGAAGGACCTACCAGTAGCTGAAGGCAACATCTGTAATTGCTGGGCTACTTAAAACCTAAGTATCTAGTCGGAAGAAGCTGCAAATTAGCACTGTTGTAATTGTTAAAGTGAAAAAGCTACAGTCTCTACACTTTCCCGGAGGATGTTTTTCCTGTTACTTATTCTTCATGTCAAGATATCCAACAACATGCCAAATCTAGTGCTTTGGCAATCACTGATGGGTTGTTTGAGTAAAAGCCTGTTTGTGAATGGTTTGCGAGTGGGGGAGAAAGTGTCACACATACACACAGAGTGCTGCTGCTTTCTTACTAAAAGTCGTTTGATATTATTTTAAAGGAACTTACACAACTTAGTCCATGGGCTGTTTCTGCACACGTTCTTTATCTTTTGTTTTTACAACATTTATCACAAAGTAAAAGAGATTATCTTCTTGATACATTTTCTTTCTCTTAGTCACTCATCTATAAGCTACAATAATTAATTTTAGAAAGGTTTGAAGGATTTCTTCCTCAATTTTGAAAATATCACTTCAGACTATTCAATTCTACATGAGAATGGACCATCTGACCTCGTCAATTCACTTAACTGCTGGGCTTCATTTACCTCATTTACTCATTGATTTGAGTTACTGATATTCAGTGAGTCTCTAAATACATGCTATTTTATGTGTTCAGGTTTTTCCAGGAAGGGTGCATAAGTCTAAAATTCATCAGAAGCTGTGCTTGGGTAAGCGTATCAATTACCTTCGATCATTAGGTTTTTTACTGAACTAAATGCCGAAATTTTTTTCTGACTTATTAGGTCACATTTCTTTGATTTTGAAAAATATAAATAGGCTTACACAGATTGTTAAGCCTGTAGGCTTAAAAGTATTATATGGCCTACTATTGAAGATGCTACAGAATAAAACATATGTCTATGGGACTTTTTGATTTTAAAAACCAAGAGGAGAGTAGGGTTTAAGACAATAAAAATAATGGTAGAAATATGGTCAATCTACCCCAATTAGTAAAAGAGAAAAAGTTTAACCATGAGGTTAGTATAAACTATTGATATAGCAATTGGATGGTTTATCCATAGCTATAATGCAGAGAAACAAGCAAAATAAATAAATATATTTGAAATGTGACAAAGTCACAAATTAGAATGTGATATTTATAATCTATCTAGATTCTGTCATATTTTTCCTGTGAAGAGAAGATGCGCAAAGCTGAACCCATCATCTTTACTGAGATGGAGTTTTAATTACGTGGAACCTTTTGCAACTAGAATTTTAATCATTCAATGTTTATTCAACAAAATTGTAACAATACCAAGCCAGCATATATATAATATTGTGATAAAACTTCTTAGGAGCCCATGAAGTAGTTCTTCCCACTATTTTTCTTATAGTGTTCACATGTGGGTTGGGCTGTAAATGGCTCAAATTTCCCAGAGACGTACCTTCTGTGCTTTCTGTGCCAGTAACAGCAGCTTCCCTCAAGAAGACCCTGTTCTAAGGTCCATTTTCCTATGAAGCAGCCTCAGAAGTGAGGGGAAGAATGGAGCTGGGAGGAAAAGAAGGTTTCCGCACAAAAGCACAGGAAAGGAGGAGCGAGGAGGAGACAGGTCTGCCAGTCAATCTACATTCCAATCCCCTGGGGACCAGAGTCTCACACTGTCCCAAGATACAAAAGCCCAGGAGGAAGTCCCTCCTTACATTGAATACAATATAGTAAACACTACCCTTTGCCAGACATATAGAACTTTCCAGAGTATGGTGGCAAATATTAATGACAGAAGATATCCCTCTAGATCAGTTCTCTAAAATCTGTGTTCAAGAGGAAGAGTTACTCCACATTTGGTCATAGGGCAGAAGGAAAATCGGTTAGTCCTGGGTCATTACACACACCCACCTCATCATTTCTTAGCGTTCTACTTTTAACTATCCTCCACGCCCCAAGCTACTCACTGATAATTCAAAGCCCTACACTCTGATACACTGTCCAGACCAGCCCTGACCCTACGTCTAATACTTTCTTCTAATAGTTTTTATTACCCCCCAAATCATCACCTCTCCTTCCTACCCCCATCTCTATCTCTCTTAAAACTCCTTATCTCTCTTAAAATTTCCCTAATATAGCCCATTTTAACTAGGTGATCAGAGACAAGCAGGCTAATTAAACTGATGTAAGTTTAGTTTACATTAAACTAAACATATCATCTGCTTTATCTCAGCCAGGAGAATGTGTGTTTTATAAAGTCCTCAGGGTTTTTTAACTGGTGAATTCCTTTGTTAGTTTAGAGCCTGTATTTGGGGGGAAAGACACTCTCAAACCATACCACATAATAGATCAATTGCTTGCTGTGTGGCTTTAGTCCCAAATTTAGGTTTACTCAGATTAGGATCCTGACCAAGTTATCTCAAGCCTTTGTCCTAACCTTAGTTTTTAGGATTATAAGCAGAAGCAAAAGCAGGATTACAGGAACTTAACTGAAAGAATATTTTTGCTTGTTTGTTTCTCTGCATTGTACCTGTACATGAGCCACTCAATTTCTAATAAAATGCTATTCTGAGGAATAACTCAGTAGATGCACATTTTTTCACATGAGGTCTGACATCTGAAGACTACAAGAACTAGTATGACTAAAATGGAAATTCACACTCACATAGGATTGCATACTGGAGGTCAAAGGGAGGATACGTCGGTCACCCCTTGCATAGGTGGAAAGGAGAATTTAGTTATTAATTAAATATGCCAAAGTAAATGTTTTGTATTGTATGGAGTAATACCTAATTTAAAAATGGCAAACTATAACATAGGTTACATTTTGGGCACGTTTAACACATCAGATGCATCAAAATTTACAGAGGAGCTGTAATAAAATTACAGAATTTAAGTAATCAATATCAATATGAAAGAAATACAGGCAAATGAGGAATATATTCCAGGTAGCTTATGAAATAAGATGAAATACAGGCACTATACAGGCATTCAGTGCTATCACGTTATATGCAATGAAAGGAAGGCCATTCTCAGAGGTGAAATGGAAGGATTAAACTCAATGATCTCTAAATTTCTACACTATAGTTCTTTTAGTTCTAACAGTGTAGGCTTCTAAAATTGATGAAATGGTAGAAATAATAAGATAGAATCCTCTGTGTATAGAAGCACAAGTAAATAAAGTAAATGTGAAAGAAACTGCACGAAAAGGCACCCAATACTGTAAATAACAAAACATGAAAGTCTAAAGGATTTCTTATATATAAATATATATTCTTCTGTTACAGACAGAATAGTTCAAGAATTATTTTCATTGGGAGATACTGGGAAGTCAACCTTTTGATTTATCATCTTGTTTTCACGTCTCAGTATTGACATGTGAAGAGAAATCCAGTGCCAATGGAAGTAGAAGGAATACTAAGGATTTGAGGCATTTTTTAGAAGTAATAACAGAACAGCTGCTCCAGTACAGTTTAGCTTTTCACTGCTATTTTTCTGTTATAAGAGCAAATGAGGTGAACACTCAAAGAAGAAAATAACATGGCATTACTGAAGCCAGTCCCAAGAAAATTCCAATCTGTAGAGATTTGTATGTTCAAACAATTTGACAATAGTTTTTTTTCATATTGTGCCTCTTGCCTGGAATACAAAGCCCTTATTGATGCCTTAGATTTTTAAGAATCATGAAGAAACTGAATGTTACCCCAGAATTTCTTATACTAAATCAATACAGTGAAAGAACTTACTCAAGCAAAATATGCTCTTTGGGAGGCCCTGCTGCCCTCCAATACTGTCCAGATCTACAGTTCAGGAAACGCTATAGACATTAGACTCATCTAAAAATCACAACCCCTGAATAAGCAGCCTGAAAGGATTGCAGAGTAGCAACAGAGTGATATTGGCTGAGCTTCAGAAGAGACTTCAGGAGTCAAAGGCAGCTGAATTTGTGGCAAGAACAGAGGGCAGAAAAGATTGCCAGTACTCTCTGAAGCAAAACCAAACTAAACACGGCGGTAGCCAGAACACCCACTCTGTGCGACTGCCTGCTGATCCCTTGTCTTCTCCGAGTCCCTCTGAAAGCATGAGGCCACTCAGGGTTTACAGCGAGAGGCTCAAAACCTTCCCCTAATTGGTATCTTTTCTTATAGCAGGTTATCAGCATACCAAAGTATATACTCTGTCTAGATTTTTAAAGTCTAACTAATGTAGGACAGACAAGAGCAAATTTGCTTACAAATTCCCTAATAATAAAGCAATCATATCAGAACGTAGGTTGCATGAGGACCAGGAACTTATCTGTATCATTTCTATCTGAATCTCTAGCAGCTAAAAGAGTGTGGCATGTAGTAGGCATCACAGATATCTGAATGACAAAATGAGTCACGGATTCACTGACACAGAGTTCACCTTTATGGAGAAATTCTACTGCTCCCCAGAGAAGTGGATACTCTTGTTTTCATCTTGTTTATGATCAGCTTGAGTTCCTTTTCTCTAGCTTCCCAAATGATATCTGTGTTCTCTGTCAATCTGTATCCCAACTGAAAATGACAGGCAAAGCCCCTTCTTCTAGCACTCCTATCTTCTAAAGCAAAATTATTTTCTTTCTTTCATCCTCCTTCTTTATACCTCCAGCCCCAAAACTTAATTACACTGTTATTTCTCCAAAGGAATTCATAGGCAGTATGATCCGTATACAAAGAAGGGACTGATTTACTGTTTTTATTTCAATTACCAACCAAACATACAACAGTCTTTAATACGTACAAGTGTGAAATTGGACTTCTAATTATTGACTCCCAATGTGCCATACCTGTAGGAGATTATGAGAACCAATTCATTATATAATTCATAAATAATTCTTAACTATTACTTTGTTTTATTCTGAAATGTGTAGAAGTTTAAATACATTTTTATAAAGCATATATCTGCATATATAGCATATAAAAATTTCCCCTAGAGTAGCAATAACTGTAGATGTGGAAAGTGAGAGATCGCATTAGGAGAAGTGTGAGTCCCTTTCAGCTTTTCTGTACACTTTCCATTGCTCCCACTAGGGACATAAGACAATGCTGCTAAATATTTAGCATCTATAATCCTACAGTAGGGCTACTGCCAGTGATGCAACAATAGAAAAGGAAGAGAGAGAGAAACAGGGAAGGAGGGAGGGAAGAAGGGAGTGAGGCTGAGAGGGAGAGAGAGAAAGGGAAACCAACTGTAATAATATAGAGAGAAGTTCTAACTTAGAATAAATGAAAGTCATGCATTTGGAAAAGAAAAATCAAATAATTAAATAGAGACTAACAATATATCCATTAATATAAACCTAATAATATTAACTTACTCAATAATTGCATTTCATCCTGAAAGTCTCTAAAGTTTTCTTAATATTTTTTAGTCATTCATAACCACTGAGATTCTCTTTTTTGCAGAATCTCAACTCAGGGGCAACCATCTCATTATAAATGAAAACTAGAGAGATCATACTTTTCTGACATCAGGCTCATATAGTATACTTCTGCCTATCCTATTAAGATGGATAATTAAAAGTTACTGTCACCCCCAGATGAAGAGCCCACCTCATTCATTCTCTCACAAAATGGCTCTGTTAAAGAATTTATTAGCCAGATCCAAAAACCCGCAAACAGGGCTTTTATCCCTCAGTTCGTCAAAGACTAACTTGCAGTGGCTTCTCACATCCTGCCTCCAAACCTTTTCGCCTGGCCTCCACATCTTTCAATCACCTCCTCCAACTGTACATTTTCAACTTCAGTTGTTGCAGCGACATAATATCAGCCCTCTCACAGAGTCAGCTTAATATGTATTCCATATTCACTGAGGGGATTCCTGCATCTGGGCATTCATTACCGTTATTGCTATTGACCAGAAGGATCTCCCCATTTCTTCCTTAACAATCTAGATGCGTTTCATCCTTAATCAACTGGTTTAAGCCCACAGCTTGGCGCTTAAAGTGCCATAAATTTGTGCTTAGTGAATAAGGATTGAATGAATGAGTTATGCCACATCTGTGAAACCTATACTCCCATGCCATCTTGGATTTATAACCCCACAGAAAAATCTTAGCAAAGTCTTAATGGAAGTATTGGGGGACTTATGAAATAGTGTATGGATTTTTACTTTTCCTTGCCTAAGGAATATGTAATTTACTGATTATTCCCTCTTCTGACTGATTCCCTTGTAGTTATAAATAAATTTTGGCGATAAGAACCAAGTTACTAAGCTCAAGTAGAGCTCATGGAGAATCTTCAATTTCTTTTTGTGAATTTTCCTGGTTGGGGCATCAATAGTACAGAGCTATGTATTGATAATTAACTACTTCTTGGACATATTTTTTTCCATATACTAATTATGTATCTCTAGAAGTCAGGGTTCATATCACTCATTTCCAACTAACACTTATTGAATGCATTTATATGTCAGGCACTTTTAAGAACTGTACATGATATGCTATACAGTACTGAGCAAAGTCAGAGTCTCAAGTCTCATGGACTTTATTAACTAGTAAGAGAAAGAAACATTATAAGCCGCTATTCACAAAAATAACCATAAAATTACAAAAGTAATAGAAACTTTAATAGGAGCAATGAAATTTGTCAAGAAGGTGAGAGACTGACATGTAGAGTCACAGACTTGAATGTAATCTTATATCCTAAAATACACATGTATATTTAACATGCTATAAACAAGATAGCCAAGATATAAACATATATATGTATACGTGTTGCGTGCATATTTGAAAATACAGATAGGATTACATCAGTTTTTCTAAAATGTCAATGTTAATAAGAATTGAGAAAAATTCAGTTATAAAGAGGACATGTATATATATGCTATTATGAACTTCAAATGTATTATTCAATCCTTAAAATGAAATTAGATAAAAAATGAACTCACTTTAATAATATAATGAAAAAGGCTTAAAGTGACTTAGCAAAACTATCACTAAATCCAAAGTTCTCTGCTATATATTTATATCAGAAAATGTCTCTGTTTTTTATCCCCAGAACCAATATTGTACTTCTACTTGTTCTGGCAAGATTTGACCACTTGGGAGTTTTTTGAAAGCAGACAGAATTATATCAAGGCTTCCAAAATGTAGATATTAATAGGAATTCTATGGCATTAAAAAGCAAAACAAAGGGGCCAGCCTCGTGGCCAAGTGGTTAAAGTTCCATGCACTCTGCTTCGGTGTCCCAGGTTCACAGGTTTGGATCCTGGGCCCGGACCTACTCCAATCATCAGCCACGCTGTGGAGGCGTCCCACATACAAAATAGATGTTAGCCCAGGGCGAATCTTTCTCACAAACCAACCAACCAACAAACAAAAATCCCAGAATATTTAGCTATTTAAAAACAAAAGGAACTGCAGAAAAATGGATTAAATGGTTTTCAATACTTCAGGACTTCTCAGAGCCTTTGACAAAGATTGCAAAGCTTCTCAGGACTATAGATTCAGCACTTTCCAAACCCGTCAGACCATGATCTTCTCTTGCAGAACATCTTGGAGGTCTGGTCCTCCAAAGAAAACATGTCCAAAAACACTAATGTAGAATTTTTACATTGGGAGTTCTGAAATAGCCCACCAGTTTCTAGCAAGTGTTAACATTCTATCATGCATAGCAGCTAATTAACTACAAGATCCCTCCAATTAGCCGTGAGAAATGAAAACACATACTGATCAGAACTTAATTCATTATTAATGATCTAGAGAGATGGTAATCGTGAAGTTCCAAAAGTAATGTCCCTTATTTAAGACCTAGTCATAATTGTTAATTTGGGAAATATCAAAAGAAGAATAAGGAGAGAGAAAAGAAAAACTCTGCTGTCAAAAAAAGTGAGTGAACTCAATAAAATCAAAAGAGGTAGAAGAATCTAGATTGGTAAGATGACTGTGCAGGGTAAGTTTAAATAAATATTTCTCAATCTTGCACGTCACATGCTGGGATGGAAAACTCTGTGCTGTCCTGGCCACTGTAGGATGTTCAGAAGCAGCCCTGGCCTCTACACACTAGATGCTAGGAGCACCCCCTCCCCCAGTTGTGAAAACCAACTTTTACAAGTATGACCAAATGCTCCTTGGGAGGTAAACTGCACCTCGTTTAAAGCCATTTGTTTAAACCAAATAAAGAAGTATTTTCAGAAACAAATTGTAAGAAATTCAAGGATGGTGGGTGAAAATGAGAAAAAAACAACTTGAGCAGCTAACACAAGAAGAAGAAATTCTCAAAGTAAATACTGTATTTTAAAGAGTAAGCCAATCCAACATGGAAACCCAGGGTATATTTTTAAAATTTGTAGAAGAAATGAAAGGACAAAGCCAGTGTATGATTCTTAGCTTAACTAATGAACAAATTATATAAAATAAAATCTGTATTCAAGGTGAATATAAGTTTAATTAATTACATCTGTTACCTCTTTTGCACTGCTGACAAAATATCAGCACAAAATATCCTCTTAAAGATATGTAAAACATTTAATTAAATGTTTTTATAAAAGATTATTAACTTTATCAATTATTTATGTTTTATGGTATTATTTCTACAGCATTTAAGAAAAACATCATTTTCTTTATATTGCTCATAGCTTTTCAGTTCATGAACACAAATAAATACTGAATCTATAATGATCATAATTAAAGTCAGACTTTTAAATTGATGAATGGGTATTGCTTAGCTATTTAAAATATTTCACTGTTTTCTTATCTATTTGGATGCATACTTGTTACATGAAATTCATTTTGGTATTTTCCTCTTCTGACCATACTATTGTATTCAGCACCTCTACAGAACTAATATCAAAGAAATAGGCTCAAGAAAAAAAGAAAATTCAATTTACTGAAACCACCAAAGGCAATAATTACCCTACTATACTACAAAATATTGTTTTGTCCCATATAGTTTTCTTTCCCTCTCTTTCATTATTGTTTGCCTAGCGAGGTTATTTGAAGATAAGAGGGATTTGAGCTTGTCCACTGACAATCAATCAAGAACTTTTTAATAGAAAACCACACAATACGGCAAAGTATAATGGGAAAAAGAAAGGAAACCCTTCCCCTGTGAAGAAGTGAATATCTACACATATGATTAACCTTTAATGTCTTCACAAATTTCGTTTCTTGTTAGTTTTGTTTACATGGCTCCAAAATATTCAGTTCATATTTTATCTAAACCTATATATTATTACTCTCAAATATGTTTCTAAAATTGTTGATTATTTTCTGTTGATTACATAAAAATCTGACTCCACTCCAAAAAACTACTTAAAGAATATTAGTGCTATGCAACCTCCATTTTTTAATACAACATGTATTTTTCAAATACTATATGTCAGGTGCTATTCTAAATTCTTGGCATGTATCAGTGAAGAAAAAAGAGAAGTATCCTTGACTTTCTGTGGCTTACATTTTAATGACAGAGACAGTTAAGAAAAAAATGTTATGTATAAATAAATTATATACGTTAGAAGGTAAGTTATGTGGAAAAGAAAATGCAGAGGAGAGAGAAAGGGCTCGGATGGATTGTATTTTCAAATTGTACAGGTCGCTTGAGAGGTGACATGTGAAGAAAGTGTGAAGGCGCTTACATGTGGATATGTGGGAGAGGAAACAGGCCATGAAAAGGTCCTAAGGCTCAAACATGCTGGGCTTGTTCAAGGGCCTGGAAGAATGCCGGTGTGGTTGGAGCTGAAGGAACAAAGGGGAGAATAGCAGGTGATGAGTGAGGAGGTAATGCAAGCCGTTTCTGTAAACCATTTCAAACACTGGTTTTATCATAAGTGAAATGGACGGCCATTTCAGGATTTTGAATAAAGGAATGATATAATTTCACTTTTACTTAAAAGATAACTCTGGCTGCTGTGTTGAGAATAATTCTTAGCAGGAAAAAGCTAGAAGCTGGTGGACCAGGGAGAAGTATTGTAATAATCCAGGTGTGAAATACTATTGGACTGGGGAGAGGTGAGGGAGTGAATACAATGAGAACTGTTTGAACTCTGGGTATATTTTTAGGCAGTGTTAACAGGATTTCCTTACCAACTGAATGTGGGTACAAGATAAAGAATGAATCAAGGATGAATTCAAGTTCTTGGATCAAACAACTGGAAAAAAACAGAACTGTCATAATGTGTGATAGGGAAACTAAAGATGGGGTACATAGGTTAGGTGGGAAGATCAGCCTAAAACATATAGGAAAAAAAAACGGTAGTATTCATGCTCAACACTATTTTTAGGCAAAAGAGTTCCAAATCTATACCTCCATTCAGATACGAATTTTGAGCATGTATTTCTAACATCATATTGAATTCTTTTTCAGAGATAATCTACAACCACCTCAAAGTCTCTGTGTCTAAACAAAAACTCAGTATCTACCCCCTCAAACATGCTCCTCCTTGGGTATTCCACTTCTTTAAAAGGGAATACAAAAAATACAGCTGGACTAGCGGAATATCTAGGCAATATCCTAAACTCCTTTGTCTTAATCACACATATCCAAATTTTTAAATACCTCTTGAATCAGCATCCTTCTCTTCATCCTTTCTGCTACAGATTAGTCTTATACTATTTCTCAACTGAGTCATTGCAGCAGATCACTAATATCTTAGCACACGACAGCTGCGATGTCATTAATAGGATTATTTCCGTCAAATTTCAGCTAAAGCATTGGTACCATCTAATAGTCTTTCATAACCCCCCAATTTGATTTGAATCCACATTTCTACACTCCCACAAAATCTAAACATGTATCCATTATAACACTTACATGATCTAACTCTTAGTATCATGTATATGTTAAATGTTTAATGCATGAATAATTCATATTAGCACCACTAGGATTAACCATAGCGGTTTGTGGATTTGAGGTGTGTTTGTGGGGTACACTGACGAAGATGAATAGAAAAAGAACTAGTTGATTCGTTGGTAATAAGAGATCTAGAAGTCCTTTCTCTTGTGATCCAGTTCACAGAGCATCTGTTGTACTGCCAGTTGTCACTCTCAGCTAAAACTCCCCTGGCTCCACGTCTGGGAAGAAACCCCAAGGTGCCTGATTCTTTCTCACTACATGTCATATGGGAAGCCTATTTCATTCCACCTCACTCAGATTACACACATTTGGTTTATGACTTCTCCTTTCATCCCTCACTACTTCACAGTTCTTGTTCCAGATCTGAGCTTTGACTAAATGGCTTATTCCTTCAGAATCCTTGGGTTCCAACCATTAAATCCCAAACTTTCCCAAACCTCTTCTCTCTTCTTTGAAAGAGAGAATTGCTCCTCCAGGTCCCCCTACATCCTCCTAGACTCTGATCTTATTTAAGGCAATCAGAGTCAACAATCCAAGGGGCTTGGATGGGATACTAGCATCACAAAATTATTTTAAAATAGTTTCAATCTCAGTTCACTAGTCAGTAAATTTTCTGATGAATTATTAGTGATTAATAACTAGTGTGCAACAGTATATATGTCTACATATTTTTTAAATTTCTACTCTATAGTATTTTATTTGCATTATGATTTAAATAAGCTTATGAAGTTAGTATGAAACCTTTCCCAATATTAATATTGCTGATTGTATGAGAAAATGTATTTAAATTTCCAAACAAATTAACTTTTGGAGTACAGTCCATTAGAGGCTTAAGAATTGATTGATCAAAAAGGGAAAATACATACATGTTCTCTTAAACATTGTTAAGAACACATCATTTCAAATTGTAAAATATCACACACACAAAAATAATAACTATGATGCTACAGGAAAAGAAAGGATGAATGATTTATTGATATACAACAATGACACCTGTGGAGAACTGTGTGGCCTCATATTGTTTCTATCATTGTGGATTATACAAATGATGCTGCACAGTCCAAAGAAAATATATTTTATCATTGCATATTGTAACCTGCTAACTTTTGCTTTAAGCTATATTTATGTCACATGAAAGGTTTATTTCATTACATACACTTCCAACATGAATTCATTTTTATGGCATCATGAAGTAGAGATTTTAACTGGACAGATGGGATAACTACATTATCTGGAAAACCCATTGGACAATTTAAAGACATTGCTGATATAAGATTTGAATTAATCAGCTAAAAGTACTGATTGATGGGTTGACTTGAAATGTTTTGCTTTAACAATCAAAAGAAAAAAATTCTGACAACTTTTATAACCTATTATATAAAAACTTACGCAAAACTTTGAAAGAAAAATAGATAATTTTGATGATAGTCTTTTAATAATGTGCCTCTATTCCTTTGCCTACTATAAGACTATCTCGTACAAAATCTAGCTCATGATTCAAGCATGCCGTCTTTTGGGAATATTACTGATTCATAATAAAATTATCATAACTGATTTGAATTAAGAAAAATCTTCAGTTTCTTTTGTTTTTGTGATGAATTAAACATCAAGCATTTTATTCTAAAAGTACTTTCTCTGCTTTACTGAACATTGCCAAATTCTATGAAAAATATCTTAGTAATCATATGTTATGCTTTTCCAAGATACCAAGAAAAAGTTTTTATTAAACCAAGGCTCACCCAAATCACAATATATTTTTCTAATACTTTACAATTTGGAAGTTTAACAATAATTATTATACATTATAGTTTTGCAAGGGCACCCTATTTAAATTCCAAACTGTAAATGTTCACAGGAATATATACAAAGAGCCCAAACTACTGTTTTGTAGATTATTAACAATACTTCTTTATGTGTGTGTAGGGTTTTAATTTATAGAGTTCTTTCACACACACACACACACACACTACTCATTATCTGAAACTCCTAATACCTTCATAAAGAAGACTGTTCTCATGTAAAAGACGAGAGATACGATCCTCAGAAAATTCACATAAAGATGTCTCAACACAAACTGCCCTTTTATACAATATATAAAAATGTGAGATTTATTTAAAAATTATGAAGCATTCTGCAAAACTATAAGGAAGGAAGATAAAGATAACCAACTAGGAGATACAAGAAAGAATCAGAGTGTCCAAAGTTATGAACAAGTAACTCAATGTGCAAGTCTATGCAATAAAGCGGGGAATAGATCTGCTTATTTAGCCAAACGAGAAGGAAATTGAGAAGTGACCTATTGATGGCCGTCAAGTTCATCAAGTTGCTGTTCAGGAAATGGAAATCTGCTCTTCTCATCATGCCTAGGGATTTGCTCCAACAAAGCCATGAAATCAGCTCTAGAAAATGACTATATTAGTACAAGGCTACTACCTAACATAGTAACAAACAAATAACCACCTAACCACATACATACATATGTACAGACATACTACCTTCCCTAAATACTTTAGGAAAAAACAAGTAATACATCTCTTCAGGATCAGCTTTTCTTGGAATGAATAGATTGGTAAAGTACAACTAGAAAATGCCTGTGAGATTCTGTTTTTCAGTTTGTGTTTAATAAATTTTTAGAATATACAATAGGGCAAATGTTGCTCCATTCATTTCATAGTTAGAGAAAGCAAAACTTCAAAAGAAAAAATTATTCAAGGTATACAGCTATAAGACATTGAAAAGTCCTATTGGAACTAAATATTGATTCACCAATTTTAAGGAGGAATTTTATAAAGCATTGAGAAAACTTAGGAGTCCCTAGGTGGATATTCAGAGCATTCCTTTGTGATAATCAGGACAGGTATCAGTATTCTTATTTCACTGGAAAGGAAGCTGAAGCTCAGAAAGCGTAATTGTGTGTTTAGGATTCTATATATAGGTGAAACAATCTTAAACTCTCGGCTAGTTCTATTTCCAATACGCCATATTAACTCTCCCTCAAAATATAAACCTTTTGTTTAATGTAACTGTGGTGATTGAAAATATTTCCTTCCCAAAACTACATAAAAATATCTTTTTTGAGTGTTTGAGATCGTGTATAGTATGAATTCATATAAGAAATAAAAAATAACTCTATGAAAAATAAAGTAAAAATATACAAACAAGACATATTTCATCTACGTTCATGTTAGGGTGGAAGAAAAGCTGAAATTTTAATAATTTGTTATTTATCTCGTCCTTTCCCCATGAGGTTCCTTACAATTCAGCTATTTACTCATATATTCCCCGTCTCTGCCTATCTGTCCTCTGTCTCTCTCTGTCTCTGTCTCTTTATCTCCATCTCTCTCTGGAGAGAAATTAACAGAGGAAATTAAATGAAAGATTTTATTGTCTAGGTAATTTTTACTCACCGCTACTTCCACCACATTAAAAATATCTCAAAGGGAGCAGCGATGATAGCATCAGAAGCGCATGCGCAGATCTCTGTTTTCAGAGAGGAGCGCTCCTTGTCACTGACTGGAGTGAAAGTGGGGAGACGGGGAGAGGAGCTCTCACATCATTCAGCGGGGAGCTGGGGCTAGATCAGTTCTCTCCCTTCATCAATCCTACTAAACACCAATTATAAACTTCAAAGGAAAGGAATTCCTAAGTAGAAACATTTCATGTAAATCTGTGAATGATCTCTCTTTTCTGCCTGTGCACTTTTTACGAATACACTTAAAACGGCCTCTTGTAGTAAATGACATTTTAAGAACTGCTGAAGAATGCAAAAACTAGAAATTCTACACTATAAAGCTCTTGGCCGCTGATTATTGTGTAAATTTGAGTGCTTTAATGTTCTTTAAGAACAAGAAGGCAGAAATTCACATTCCCAGATGTTACTAAAAATTGCTAAGGATAAAAAAGACCCAGGATATAGATGTTTGGAAATACCATTTCTGTTACTTTACCTCCTTTTGTTTATTATTTTACCCCATTGCCTCTACCCTGTTAGAGGCAGTATACTGTTTAAAATATTAAATTTTGAGTCAAAATACTTAGATTCACTTCCTAGTTTCATCTATGACCTCTCTGCACCTGAATTTCCTCACTGGAATTCATCTCTACCCAGCTGACTTCAATGAACTCTTGGTAGGTTCAGAGAAGAACTTCTATGAAAGTGCCATAAAGTAGCTATTACTTTAAAAGGGTAAGTGAAAAACACCTTTGCAAACAAATACCAGTAATTTAACAGCCGTGATCCCTCTTTTGCATACATTAATTTCAGCACATGAAAGTTTTAACTTTTTCAGGAAATTTTCCAAAGTAACTTTTTCCCAAAAGTAGAGACCAAGAGCTACTTCATTTCAATCTGCAGTTTCCCCTATTCTGTGTTTATCACCAGTTTTCATCTGTGATTCCAAAAGGTGAATTAAATAGCAGATCTAGTATTGTGTAATGTATCCATGTACTCTTATCTAAAAAAACAAATAAGGTCAAAATTCTCCATTCTTTCTTCTGTTCTCAGCATGATGACATTAATATAAGAAACAGCATAGTGGCCCTTACACCTTCTCACATTCGCTTTGAGAAACAGGAACATCTCTGCCCAGTTAAGACATGCTCATTATCATCAGGGATGATCACAGGTTTCAAGCGAATGGAGTTCTCTCTCAGAGGATGTGCGAGACGTTATCCCCAGCAGCTGACATCTTCCATGTTCTAGGACGATTGACATGGAAGACAAGAATTTTTCTGTTTTTATATAATGCTAGACTTTTATGCAATTATTCTTTTCATTTCCTTTCTTCTTAAACTCTTCTCCTCATTGCAAATTTTCCAAAAGCACATTCTGCAAATTTTACCAAGCCTCAACAAGTCTATGACTTGAATTCAATTCAGTTTATTTCAATTCAACAAGTATTTGTTGTAACTAAGAGTGGCCAGAACACTCTTATTTATCAAGAAAAAAATAGTCTGGGAAAGAAAAAGATTCTGTGATTCCTAGAATTTATTGTTTAGTTGAATTAAATTTTCTAGTGCTTGTTGCCCTGAAACATCATTGTAATTTGGGACAACATCTGCAGAGTGCTTTTGGGGAGTCAATTTAGATTTAAGAGCCTTAAAGCAATAAGATTACTCTCGGTGATTTTAAAATAAATGTATTTATACTGCTTTTCCCCAGCTCTGATACGCATAGCATAATGAGAGTCTAGGCTCCAAGGTTAGCAAAATGCACATTAAAATTTCAGCCACACCACGCAGGATTTCTGCATCTTTGGACAAATCATTCAACCTTTCAAAGCCTCAGTTTTCTCATCTGTAAAATGGAAGTACTAAATTGTACTTCCCATAAAAGTTCGTTGTGGGGTTAAAGGAGTTATATGTGTGTGTGGTTTGTGGAACATAGTAATGTTTAATAAATACTATCTGTTTTTGTTCTTACAAATAATATACATGATACTAGAGGGTAAACTACAATTTCGATATCTTCAGTCTATAGATCACGGACTTGTAAAGGGAATTCCCTGAAGATAATAAAGATTTTTCTGCTTTGGTTTTGGAGGGAGGGAATGCCTCCTTCCCAGGTATTTTTGGTCCATATATGCTTTTTACCAAGTGCAGAGACACAGCCCAGAAGACTTCAAATATCCCTTGGGAAGACCCCCGAGTGGTGCTCAGTGAATTGATGAGGCGGATCCAATGGCACCTCTGAGCTGTCAGCTGGATGCCCACATTCTCTGCCACTGTCAGGCGTTTCATTTCTATGGTTCTGGGGAACATTCCTTAAAGGCTCAGTGAGATTCTGGGGGCAAAAAGCGGGCACTCATGAAGCATGAATCAGACCGACTGAACCAATGAGCATTGTCAAAATTCAAGTTGCTATCTGAAACTCAATATTGACTTCCCCGTCAGTATTTAAGGAATACCTAAGAGCCTAACTGGACACCTTGCTGCCTGTTTCATCTCATCTTTGCCTGTGCTACTGTAAAAGAACAAGTTCTATTCTTATTCAAGTCTATTCTGGGGCATGTAGTGAAAGCAACCCTTGAATCTATAAACAGAAACACAATCTAAATATGTGTCTTGTAGAATTCAGCATAGCAAGTTTTGTATAAGACTGAAAAACAATTAAAAAATTAAAAATGAGAGAGAGAGAAGGCAACCCTTTCAACCACTTTTACATCATTATATTACATCACAAAAACAACTATACTTTATTATTTTAGAAGCTCTGTCATGATCACATTCTTTCCCCAAACCATCCATTGTAAACTCAGAGTAAAGCCATTTGAGGAAGATTATCAGCCCCTTTTCCAATCACAATCTGTATGAACTGAAATACTGTACTCAAAACATACAGCAAAACAAGGAGGCAGAAGGAAAGTGAACAATCAGTGTTTTCCAAATTGCTTCTTTTGTAATAATGTCTTATCAAGGCAATTTTTTTTAAACAAAAAGGTGGAATAAATTGAAGAAGCAGAGCAGATCATAAAATAAAAGTGGAATTTTAATAATCTGCTGCTTTTCCTTTAGCCAGAGAAAATATACTTTATGAATACATAAAAACATTCTGATAATAGAGATTATTGCTGCCATGTATTATTCATGTGGCAATGAATTCACACGATGCTTCTACATCAAGTAAAACAGACTAACCATAAGGAACTAACTTCAAAGTACACTGTCTTTTAGGTCTCCAAAGTAATAAAATCCAGACACTTCCCTTTTAGGGTATTTGTTCTGCACAATTTAGAATGCAGTAGTTTCTTTCCTTCATTAGGCCCTCCATGTGAGAAAGGCTAAATCAGAGGCTACAGAAATGGATTTCTTTACACTGATAGTCTCAGATGTTTAGAACTGTTTCCACACTAGCAGTTTTGTCAACCTTATGCTACTCAATCCACCCATATCTTAACAGCTGTGTTACAATTTCCACTTTTGTTACAGTTTGACTACATTTTCCAAAGAAACAACAACCCAGTCAGACATTCCAAAATTAGATGATTGATAAAGCTTGGCCACATTTCCTAAAACATGGGGAACTCTTGCTTGTATGTATCTGAGTCTGTACTACAGAGCATTCCATCATAGCCCAGCTCAGCATAGCTCTGGAAGGAACATATAGCTATACTTTATTATTTTTTGCTAATAATGTCATGAGACATATTAAAAATTTTAAGATCATAAATTATAAAAATTTTATCATGAAGAAACATTAAAATAAATAGCAAAATCAATGACACTAAACATTTCCATAATTTATGAAGTGAGAATAGGAAGAAAATACATCTTGACGTTCCCATGATGAAGACAGATGTGAAATGTACAAAACCATACAAAGCAAAATGTCCAAGATTAATTACAGCAGAGAGAATCAATTAAGGTATTTCTGTTTTCATCAGATTTATTGTGTATGAAGTTGCACCACTGAAAAACTCAGGAAGTAAATCTTAAAATGTATATTTTTATGTTGAAATGATGCGTAGGACTACATGTTTATTAACAATTTCCTGGGAGTGAGCAGCAGGAAGGTTTAAGGTCCTAAACAGTAACGGATTGATCCATGTACAGACAGATTAGGGAAATATTTTCATTAGGTAATCTTTGTTCATCACAAAATCCAACCTAGTAGAAATATTCTATTAGATGGCCTACTTGGTAACTCCTTCACAGGCTTTGAGCTAATAATTTAAATTAGACAACAATGGTGAAATGACATGTCTAGACGATTCTCAAAATGTAACAGAGATTTCCTTCGAAAGTCTGTCACTATCAACATTACTATCAAACATTATATGGGGGTATTAATCAAAGCAATCATACAAGGAAAAACAGAAATATAAGAACTAGAAAGAACAGTTAGATTGCCCCCATTTGTAGGTGATATAACAATAGACCTAAAATTTCAAAAAAATAAAAATATATAAATATATAAAATTAATATATAAAAATCTCTAACCTTCACATATAAAAACAATGACCAGTTGGAAGATACAATCAGGAGAACTTTTTGATAGTGTGAATATACTCCACAAATATAAACAACATATGAAGATGATTATTCTCTGCATCATTACTTGAAATAACAAAATACCCGGAACAAACCAAGAGTCTATTAATAAAAGACTTTGAAAAATATGGAACAGTCACAAAATGGAGAATGATGAAAGTGTAAAATAGAAAGGGCAGAAATCTCTATGTACAGATATAGAGAGATCTCCAGGATAAGTTACAAAACCAATATGCAGAATAGAGTACATAGTATGCTAATTTTTGTGTTAGAAGGAAGAGAAATAGGAAAGCACAAACATGTAAACTTAATTTTGCAAAGGGCAACACTGGAAGAATATACCAAAAACTAAAAACATGATGATTTATATAGGTTAGTGTATAAGCTGAAGCAAACATAGATGGAACTGCGTTTTCTCTGAGTGTACCTTTCATATAATTTTGACATTTGAGCTGGTTAAATATTTTATATATTTAAAAAGAAGAAAATCAAAGTAAGAGAAATGTCCTTTGGTCATTTCCCATTTGCAAAATCCAGTGATTAGCTTAAGGTTTCCTAATTGTCAACTTAAAATAAATCAAGAGTCTCACCTTCAAGGGATGGGGTAGGAAAGGTACTTTTCAAACAAATGCCAAGCTGGTACGGACACTTGCCATCAGCAAGTCTAAGGCAGCATCTATCAACTTTAAAACAATAAGCTATTTCACTAAGAAATAAAATATCGTCTATTTTTTATTCCCGTTTCTCAAAAAACAGTTTAAACTACTGTGGTATATTTCACACGTAGTAGAATTCAAAGATCTTAAGTGTCCAGTTAGATGAGTTTGGAAAAATAACATTCGCCCCTGTAACCATCAGCCAAATAAAAGATAGAGAATATTTCCATTACTCCTGAAAGTTCCTTCAGTGAACAGCACCTCCCCTGAGACAGACCAACTTCTATTATACATTAGTGTTTTCTTTTCTTGAACTTCATATAAATGTATGTATTTTTTATGTCTGGCTACTTTTGCTCAAAAATGATATTTGACGTTCATCTACACTGTTGTGCACATAAGCAGCTGTAGTTTATAATGCTAAGTAGTATTACCTCATATTAATATAGCATTTGGTTATCCATTCTCTTGCTAATGGAGATTTGTGTTGTTTCCAATTTTTGGTTTTCTGAAAACAGCTGTTATGAACATATCTTTACAAGTCTTTTTGTAATTATATGTTTTTATTTCTACTGAGTAAATACTTAGAAGTGATATTCACAGGTTATAGGGTGACCGTATGCTTGTTGATCAAAGGGTACAAACTTCTAGTTATAAGAGGAATAAATTCTGGGGATCTAATATATAGCATGGTGACTATAGTAACAATGCTATATCATATACTCGAAAGTTGCTGAGAAAATAGATCTTACATGTTCTCACTACAAAAAAATAGTAATTATGGGAGGTGACAGATTTGTGAACTAACCTTATTGTTGTAATCATTTCACAGTATATGTGCATATCAAATCATCACATTGTGCACCTTAAACTTACACAATATTATGTCAATTATATCTCAATAAACTGGAGAAAATACATAAATATATATAGGAAACCACTCAAGAGATTTCCAAAATCATTGTATTATTTTTCAATCCCATCAGCAAAGTATGTGAGTTCAGCTACTCCACATCCTCACCAACACTTGGTACTGTTAGTCCTTCTAATTTTAGTGATTCTAGCGTGTACCTGTATTTCATTTTGTTTTAATTTACATATAACTGATGACATGATATTGAACACATCTTTTTGTGCACTTATTGGCCTTTTGTTTATCTCTGTAAACTACTGAAGTCTTTTGCTCACCTTAATTGTGTTCTCTTTTTATTTATTTTTTTAAAGATTTTATTTTTCCTTTTTCTCTCAAAGCCCCCTGGTACATAGCTGTGTATTTTTAGTTGTGGGTCTTTCTAGTTGTGGCATGTGGGACACCGCCTCAGCGTGGCCTGATGAGCAGTGCCATGTCCATGCCCAGGATGCAAACTGGCGAAACCCAGGGCCGCTGCAGCAGACCGCTCCTACTTAACCACTCAGCCACGGGGCTGGCCCCTGTGTTCTCTTTTTATAATTGATTTGTAGGAGCTCTTCACATACTCCAGATACAAATCCTTTGACAAATATATGTATACAATGTGAATATTTTCTCCCATGGTTTACCTTTTCAATTCTCTAAACGGATTTTTCGGAGTAGAGTTTTTTTTAATGACATCTAACTCATCATTTTTTTCTTTTATGGCTAATGCTATTTGGGCCTTTTCTATGAAATCTTTGCCTAGCCCAAGGCCCAGAAAATATTCTCCTATATTTTCTTCAAAACTTTTGAAATTAAGGTTTTATATTTGATCTACGTGTCATCTAGAATTAATTTTTGTGGATGGTAGGAGGTAAGGATCAGGATTTTTTATCAATATGGATCTCTAGTTTTCTAGGTCCAGTGGCTGAAACAATTTTCCTTTCCCTATTAAATTACATTTGTGGCTTTGCTGAAAATCTACTGGACACAAACATGTGTGTCTAGTGCTGGACTCTACTCTGTTGTTTTGGTCTATTCGTTTATCCTCACACCCATACCATACTGTCCTGATTAGTGTACTTTCATAGTAAATCTAACACTTTGCCACAGTAATAGCCACTGTCCAGCCAGGAAGATGAGCAAATTTAGAAGGAAAGTGTTTCCTTCTTTGAACTTTCAAGCTTCTCTAATAAAAACTAATAGATGAATTGACATAGATGACAGTATAAATAATCAATGAGAACAAAGCCTTTGGAGACAAATGGATCAAAATTTGAATCTTATCATACAGGAGAGATTTTTATGCTCTTTAAATGTCATTTTCCTTACCTAATAAAATAGGGGTCATATTGTCTATTTCATAAAATTTTAATAGGTTTAGTAAGACACCATATGTAAATACCATACCCAATGAAGACTTTGACATACATGGAGCAGGCCTACAATAACACAGCTAGCAATATAACACTAGATACAGAGGAAGTGAGGGCAAAGGAGTATTTGTAGAAATTCAAAACACAGAGACAATTTGAGTGACTGCCCTATTATTTTTCTGTTTTTTTTGTCCAGACTAGCAAGTTCTTTCTTTACAATATATTATCAATTATTTATAATGCACTATTTTTTCCTGTTTATGATAGAATGTTATAGTCTTTGCATTACTAATTATCAGTGATTGCTTTTGTAACATGATAATTACACACATTCATTGCTTTTTCATCATGCTGACAAAAGATAAAAAACTTCACTACTTGTGTACATACCTTTTAAATGTTTTTCCTTAGTTCTGAATTTTCCAGCATATAAAATGAAACAAGCATGCACATCTTTATCAGGAGGAAACAGAGCAATGTTACTCAGAGCATTTTCCCAATAGGTTTACTCTTTCATTACTGTGTAATTAACCCCACATTGAGAATTCTATTGTGAATTCTTTTGCAGCAGCAAATTAAACATTTGACTTGCAGACTATAATGTTTCTGTGAAAGTGACTATCATGTCATTAGGAAATAGGCGAGAGCAATATTGTGAGTAATGAAGAGTTTTCAGAGAAGTTTTCAATGAAGCCAGAAGATTTGCCCTGGGAGAAAATACTCTCTATATTTCAAAGGCCTCACCACAAACTCTAGCACAAAATCTATCAAAATCTAATAAAGTAGCTTCATTAGCATGATCACCACCTTATTAATAATTTACTAGTTGGCAAAGTACTGATGGGGTTATAATGCATCATTTTAAACATAAAAGAACATTATTATGATGCTCATTAAGGTGAGCATTAGAGAAGTCAAATCCGTAGTAAACAAATTTGGCATTTTTAAAAAACATAACTAGGTATCCTCTCATTTACTAATAAGGCAACATCTTACAACACTGCATATTTTTCCTAGGAATTTGCAATTCATATCTAAAAATGACTTCAAGGCAACCATTTTGACATCTTGAAAATATACAAATATATTTTCCTGATCAAAAGTCCACATTTAAGGATTTTCATTAAATGACCTATTTCATTTTAGTAAAACACCAAAAATGAGGAAAATCAATGTCAACATGCAATATTAAAATTCTCATCCACAGAAAATGAGATTCCCAATGGCCATTAGAATATCTATGATGTCCACTTTATTCATAATTCACTGTGTAGACTCTACATGGAGGTCAACAGAACAGAACAGATGTATATTCTAAATCTTCCTCACATTCATTGAGGGTCTGGAGAGTGACTGATAAAACATTGACAAAAAAAGGATTGATAAAGAATACAGAGCCTGCAGCTCCTAGGTCAATGATTGTAATATGATCCTGGATATGCCTGGGGACAAATGAAAGTGGGTGGGCTTCCTACTGTAATCATGTGCATTACAAAAGCCATTATTTTATGGATAAGAGTGCCCTTCACCTTCTAATATAATGCTGCTACAGCTTGAAAAGACAGGCATAACCCAGCTGCCCACCTATAATGGCCTTTTACAAGACACGCTTTTTAAAATCCTCTTATTTGTTTCAATGAATCTCCCCTTAACAGGCTGCACTGCAACTTGGCTCCAATTGGGCTGCGCCATCCACTAATTGACAGTCTTACTCTATGAACTAAAACAACAAGAGATAGTGCACTTCCTTCCCAATTAAACATAATTCAATCCCCAGAGACATTGTTCCATTATTGTTCCAGGATTTAACTACAGTATTTTTAAAAGGATGGAGAACAATTGGATTTAAGCAAAGTAGAAGTTCCCAGCAATTTGAATCACTGGGTCTTTAGGAGTGTTTTGATGAGAAATGAGAACTAGAAATGAGAAACAGAAGTGGTCATTTCAGGGTTGCCATTTGTCTGAAATAAAAGCCAATATTCAATGGCTATATATTTATTTATTTCCCGTTTAGGAAACAAACTAAAGTACTTGGAGCCCAACTAGGGAAATTGCTTGTTAGTTAGACACTAAGATTTCACAGCCTTCACAAATCATTTACTCACACAACTGGTGTCATAATTGACTTTAGTGGAGCCATTTTAAAATGGAGTCGGAGCCGCCTTTCCAGAGAAACTGCTTTGCTGTCTGGAATCTTGGACTGGGCCAAACCCTCTGGATGGAGGTAAAACCACCATTGTGTCACAAATAACTGTTTGAGAAGTTAACAGGAAAACAGGCCTCCTGATCACAAGGACTGATGATTATGGACTTTCTAACTGAAGACGGAATTGGTAACCAATAACGGAGAGCAGGAGTAATTTAGCTTGTCAGCACCAATGAACTCTTTTTAAAAACGTCGTACCTCATTTTCCTCCTTTTTCCCATAAACCCTGAACTCCTTTCCTGTAATTGGAACATTATTTGGCTTTCTATCTGAATCTGTTCTCCCCGAATTACAGTTCTTTGGTCCCAAATAAATGCTTTGTCTCTTAAACTGGTCTGTTTTTGAAGGTTGACAAATGAAATATAGACTATTTGACACTCTTCTAACCAAAGAAGTCTCCAATGCATACAAGAGACTCTGGATTATATTTATTATCTAGAAACTACTCAGGAAGGAATTATTTCTTCTTTAGGAAAAGTTTCATACGTTGCTTACCTTTTAATAAATGTTTAACAAATGTTTCACATTCATATAAATGTTAAGAAATCTGATGCACCATTTTCAACGTGGAATCTCACTAGTTTTTCAATATTATGTGTCCAGTTAATTATTCAATATCTTATCAGGGTGATCTTGGGGATCCACAAAGACAAAGACATATGCTACAGGGCAGAGACATGTACTAAAGAGAAGGAACCCCTTTGCAATGAAGGACTTCAAGGCTAACAACTTGGCAAATGTTAACAAGAACAAAATACATCAATAGTGATCAGTTCTACATTCTTGAATTAATGGAGAGGGCCAGAGGAAAATCACAAACAAATCTAGTCACATGTGTGTTTGTCTCCTCCAATAAATTGTAAACTTCCTCTGGTTGGCGACATAACTGAAATATTCCATGGCCTTAGTTTATCCCACTTCATAATCGTCAGCGCTTACCAAACATTTGCTATTGAAATATAACCTTGAAATCTCTTCTTAACCTGAAATTTGCATAATTAAAAGAATCTGAACATTTTGTCCAAGTGTGAAATATATTGTATAATTGTTTAAAATCTATGATATTTTTAAATTCCCTCCTTAAAATAAAATAAATAAAACACAAAAAACCTTAAAAGAGTCTGATATAAATAATATATTTCTTTCAACTGATCACAGTTTTATTGTGCTCACCATCAATCTGCTGATCTTGAGGCGAACAATATTCTTAAATGTGAAATATTCCTAAAATAAAATACATTATTTAGAGGTTAGTTGTCCTAAATTCTATTTTCATTTTTATTTAGTTTTGCAACCATTTAACAACAAAACTGCATTATCAGAATTATACGTTAAACATTCAATTCTGTCCTATCTATTAAAAGAACAATGCAATGAACACAAACTATGGCTGTTTCTGAAGGTGAAAATCTGCTTCATTTGCCCTATTTGCATATTTGGATTTATGTTTACCTGCCTTCAACAAAAGGTACACCAAAGTACTCTATTTTTGTATAGCCTGTGAAGCATTTACAACTTATACACAGATTTTTAGAAGTGGAAATCAGTCTTGAAGGCTCTCTTCTATGGGTTTCTTTCCTGGCCCATTGCTGAAAACAGAACTACATTGCTGAGGGACCATGGTCATTGCTAGGGAGCATGGACCACAGATTTGAGAGCTGCTTATCGTGCAGAGAGGAACAGTTCTTATTTCTCTCTGAAACTCCACTTGAAAACCAGGAAACAGGCAATTTTTCTCACTCTACTCATTCTATATCAAAGACACAAAAAGACTTCTGTTCTTTTCTAAATATAGAGTATCTCCCTTTCTTTCAGGTATTGCTGGCAAGATTTTTAGTTGCCTGCCCAATATCTGTTCACTTTTTCTTCCTTACTATATAGCACCTTAATTTGGCATGGGATAGCAAAGGGCCTAGCCAAAATCCAGTATTTTCTAGTCTCACTTGGAAATAAGAGAGGTCATGTGATACCACTCTGGTCAAAGAGAGAGACATAAACAGAAGTCACTGGGCAAGGCTTTCAGGAATGCCCCAAAGGCAGACCCATCTGGTGCCTCTTGCCCTTCACTCTTCATTCTTTCTCTTGCTCTGATCATGGACATGGAGGTTAGAGCTGTAGTTGCTTTCTTTCAACCATGAAAAATGACCAACAGTACCTCAGAGTTTGAATTTCGAAAACAATGTCAGCATTGCCTACTCGTGGATTTATTTGGTAAGGTCAGTGTTTTGGGGTTTTGTGTGATACATGATCAGTACAAATTCCAAGTTCTATGGATAAAATTCATCAATCAACTGAGTTAATCCCCTTTCAGCCCCTACAGTCTGAGGCTTTGAAAAGTCATCTGGAGAGACTTCCATTACCCACTCTTCTTCCTTCAGATCCACTCTTTCATTCATTCTTTTACTCCTTCTGTGTGGTCATGCTTGCCTTAGTTTCCCCATTCAGACAGCTGCAGTTATAAGGCAAGTCATCGTTAATGGGAAAGACGGTGAAAGTAAAATTAGGAGTAGAAAGTAAAAAAGGATTTAAGAGAAGCAGGAAGAAATAACTGAGAAAAATTAAAATGAGGTAAACACTTTACCTTCACTATATTCCCTTTACAATAAATTAACATGAAATTATGACTCCAAATTCTAGAAGGAATAACCTAAGTACATAAATAACAGTCACTAACAATGTCCTTAAGAACAGCCGACTCAACAATAGTTAAGTAACTTAGAGTCTTACACTCACACACACACCCCCACTCATCCACTAACCCCCCCCCAAATTTAAGCCTGGGACCAGAAACTAGCTCAGTAAAAACTAATTTTTCAATATTTTTAAAGTGACAAAAATCCTTCTGTGGGGAAATATTGACACACAGAAAGCGTAATATTGCTTATTTATGGATAATTGTGATTTAGGTCAGTGGTATTCTAAAGTAAGACTGTAAACTTATTTTAGAAATGTTCTTATTCTCTAAATAGATTATTCTAGAAAATACAATATAGTTAGCCAATAATCTCTTTAGGAGTTTGGGTATTTGTAAACATTGGAAAAACTAAACTTACAGATTTTCTTTATTCCGTGAAAGAGATGAGCTATAATGCACGCCACTTTGAAAAGAGTTTCAAAATTATCTATTTCTGGAAGTTACGTCATTTGGATAAAAATAAGTTTATAGGAGTGACAATCACAAGACTGGACTTATTCCTTTGGGGACTCAAATGAGACAGCATAATTTAAGTGTGACAAGATTTGGAAATGAGGCTTTTGTCCCCATTCATAAAAAAACCTAAAATTTTAATAACTTAATATCTAATTTTAGGCATATCATTAACAGAGAAAAATCTATTATATCTGTTTTCTCCCTGTGACTTGAGGAGAAAGTGAATTTAAGTTCTCTATTTTCAAGGATTTCTAAACTGGTAAAATAAAAAAGCAAAATTTGAAGAAAACTTCTTGAATTTTCAATTTTTATTCTAAAGAAATTTGAAAGAATATATATGACAGTGAAACCATTCTCTACTGCCAGTCATGTAGCATGGTTCTCTATCGCCATAAACCAAGAGACTTACTATTTCATATAGAATTAGAAGTGAAATTCTAATTAAAACAATATGAAGTGAAAGTTTACATAGAATATATCACTTAAAATTTATGGCATAATGCTTAATTTTCTGTTCATAAGTGGATCAAAAGTTAAGTGGGTCACCCTTGAATTTAAAAAAATAAAATAAAATAAAGGAGATTAGATTGGCTATGGACAGATTTTCCTATCCTTAATTTCTCCCTTTCAACTGTTTCCTTCTTGTTTTCTTATAAAACTTCTTTCAGTGCCTTACAACTGCCATTTCATTGACCACCTGACTGTTTTCTAATTCTCCCTTTCCTTCCATAGCCAAAATCATGTTCAGGACCACTATGCATGTGTGTACAGTTTGCACTTTGCACAAAGGTGCCTAGCTGAGGGGGCAAACCTCTGGTTGAAATTGAGCTCCCACACTGCCCACAAAGCTGTGAAAGGCAGTCTCTCTCCACAGGAAAGGAAGGAGGTGAGCAGAAAGGAACCATCTGCTCACCAAACCCTGAACTTTGGGGTTACACCTGCCAAGGGTGGGGGTCAACTTTTCCTAATTCATAAAGAAGCAGCCATAGGCTTAAAGAGTTGCTATTCCCACTGCAAATGTTTCTAACATTTTCAATAGAGTGATGACTGTCAAAGTCAACTGCAACTTAGTAAGGTGCGGGTCCATAATGAAGAGATACAAGGGAATTTCAGTGTGTGCCGAGCTGAGAAAATACAGCAGAAGACATATTGGCACTTAGTACCATTGAACTACCCACAAGGGACTCAATGCTGAGCCCTGTTTGAGACCATCTTTCCTAGCAAACAATACTATTAAGGAGTAGTAACTTGGAGGCTGTGAGTGCTAATGTCTACAAACCTTCTTTTGTATCTTCGCCTTGAGTCACACATTCCTTGGACCTTTAATTTTCCTGTATAGAATGACACGTCTCACATGAATTGGTAAGATGCAACGTTGGCGAAATTTTAATAATGCTTAACAAATTATAAAATAAAGGGAAAATCAGATTTTTCAAATTCATTAATAGTACTCAGTACCGTATTTTTCAATGCTTGAAAGAAAACCACGTAATGCGACCAAAAAAAAATTAAGGTTGAGTTTTCTGGAAGTGTATAATCTTACAATCAAAAAAGAACTCACAAATGAATCTAAGGTTTTTAATGATATAATTGCTATTTAAATATGGAACACTCACAAATGTTAACTTTCTATGTAAATGAAAGCTATTATTTCTCACTGTTTCAGAATCAACTTAGCTTGCCTCTGGCCAGCCCCAAGGGAGAGGGCTGTCCTTCTAAAATCTCTAAATGAGCCACCTCTTGGAAAGGAGATGCTGCTGGAGTAGCCCTACATTGCATTTCAAACTGACTAGGCAGCTATTTCCTTTTGTCTTGGGAGCTACACCCCTTCAATGAAAGACAGACTATGTCAGAGCAGTGTGTCCGTCAGCCTGCCGATAAGAAGCCAGCGCACAGAGGGAAACAGAAGCGAAGGCAGTTCCTAAAGCAACGGTTCTCAACCTTATCAAATCCAATGCCTCATTTGTATAAACAAACACCTGTTAATTCCCTTATTATAAACCTGAAATAAGATTCATTAAAGTATTATCTGTCTAGGCACAAAATTTACATGGTAATCATTTTAATATACTAAAAGGAAAATGATTTCTCCTGACAATATATCTTTCAATATGGAAAGATCCAAGGACTATCCCACTAGAAGACTAACGGTCGGATGTTTTACTTACACCCAGAATCACCGTGCATATGACAGCTACAAACGCAGACTGACACAAATGTGTTGAATTTGCCACTCAAATGCCATGAGCAGCACTGGTATTGGTGATTTTCTGAAATGGTGAAAATTCATATTAATGACCTGAAAAAGTACAAAGTTCCTCCCTTTATAAAGTAGTCATATCTGGAAAATTAGTGCATATTAAACTGTGTAATACACTTTGAATTTATATTCGAATCCTAGTTAGGCTCTAGATTCAGATATATCTAAACAGATTTTTCGTGTGCCTGAATCTGACAGGCATTGGGGGGTGGGAAATTCTGTGGGGGGCAGGCCCTGACATGCAGACTGCCAGATGCTGTAGCAGTCCCAGTCCCCACCCTATTAACGCCAATAGCAAACACTCCCTTCATTATAACCAAATTAACCACCACAGCAACTTTCCAAAATGCTCTCTTTGGTTCTCCTTTCTTTGAGACTCTCTTCGTCAGAGAGAGGAGAAAGAAAGCAGCAACGTCCCTTCCTTCTCCTCACAGTTATTGCTGACATAGAGAATAAACTACAGGAGGTGATTTAAGTGAAAATCCCTTAACAAAATATTGCTTGTGCCCTTCTAAGAGCTGAAATCACAGCTTTTATTAAATATCCAAGAGAAACTTAACGGGAGATGCTGTCAGTCCTTCAGATTTCCTAGCCTCAAGTTAAAATATCTGAAGGAACGGATATTTTAATTGACACGAATGATGAGAGCTAATAAAAGAGAGTTGTATTGCAAGCACTCTGTCCTACCACCTACCTAATTATTTCCCAGATCTCAATGACATGGTTCTGAGATTTTAGTCACCACAGATATTAGACACTTTAGGACAGAGAAATGTATGACAAATAAGGGATGATGTAATATGGTGGGGGTGGTATTCGTTGTAGATAATTAGAAGGCTGAACGAGGCACCGGAGATCTTAGAAATGCATTTAAAAGGGCTCAAAGATGAGGAATGGAAGGGAGAAGGAGGTTTAAATATGTCAAAAGCATATTGGTGCATTTTGTCAAGGAATTCAATACACTTGTTTTTTATTTGTCAAATCCTCTTCGTGATATTTTTCCCTTTTCCATGCATGAGGGAGGAAGAGCATGTCAGTATCTTGAGTCATTGCACAGGAAGTAGTCCCTGCCATCCATCCTGCAACCGTACAAGAACCACTCTACTTCATCTACCCTTTGACATCACAGGGATTGTCTCATCTTCTCCTTTTAGTTCATCTGCTGTAGTGAATTGTCTACAAACTGAATTTTTGAAATAAGTTTTTCTTCAGCAATAGAGAAAGCTAAATCTATTTAGGCATACCCTGAGACACAGCGGTTAGTGAACCATGGGTAAAGCAGGACTCCCATAGCTGCGCAGACAGTCCAACAAACAGCTTTGGCTGAGGCTACGGCTAATAGGAATGCTAAGTCCCTAAAACCATTTATGAAGTACACGCTGATTTTACACAAAAATAATGAAGAGAGAATCGACATTTATTTAACGCCTACATTGTGCCATTCACTGTACCATGCTCTTCAATATATCATGTCATTTTTTGTTTACAGTAAACTCAAGTAGGTATTATTATTGCAATTGTCATACAAATGAGAAAACAGATGTTCATGGACATTAAACACAGTTCTAATTCCACAGACTTCTTTAATGGAGTCTCTTAGTTGGATCTCAGGCTGTCTAACACAAAAATCTATTGCATTCGTACAACAAATCAATATTTTAAAAATAACAAAGACGGGATGAAGGAGTGAGTGCATTGATAAAAATGAATGAAAAAATTCAAATGCCACACATAGAATTTTGAAAAAAACTCATTATAAGCACAGAAGAAACTCTGAGGAGTACAGAGTTTTGTTGCAATGGAAGCTTAACGTACCTTCTAATACAAATAGATCTACCATAATCTTTCTCATTAGTTTTAGAAGTCCTTTTTAATTTAAAAGTCAACAGTCAAAAGAGAGATCTGACATCAATAGGATGTAGGGGAAAGCATAGTGGTCCTAAGCCACTTAGTAGTGGAAAAAGGAGCTCCACAGATCTGATTGGTGACTAAAATAATAATTAAAATAGTATATATAATAAATGTTTATAGTCACATCTTTAAGTACTCAGGATAATTTTACATTGTATTCAGGTCCTAGAGGCATGAGATATATAAGTCATTTACAAATGTGTTTAAATTATTATGTCACTTTGATGAAGTAAGTTTTATTTATAAAGACATTTCAACTCTGTGAGCAACAGATTTCCTCATAATGTAGGCTAAACAAACTTTGTCTACACCCCCAGAGACATATATGTGCATCTTAGAGAGAGATATTGAGAATTAGACATACTATATGGTACATTTTAAAGTACATTGTCTATTAGCCAAACTGAAAATGGACTCCAAGATCTGGATATTCAAAGGTTATACTTGTAACTCATATCGAAATTTCCCTTAATACATATGAACGATATTGTCCATACTATTCGATATTTAAGCTTGTTTCATGGCCACTTTCATTATTTACAAATTTAATAGCAGCATTAAAAGATCACTTTTAAGAAAACTACATAGTAACACATTAAACTTAGTAATAACAAAACAATCAATACCAAAGGCAAATGATTAAAAAAATTTTGAGATAAAAACATGATGTACCTAATAAACTTGTGGTGGGCTACCAAGAATTCTGTGCTCTTCAGGCCTTCCACACCATTTCAAAATTCAGTGCACAAAGTACATTATATTGTTCACAGAGGAAAGAAAGCTGGAAAATATCATTTCACATCTATTTCCTCATAGAATTCCCAGAAGAAAAATGCTAAAGTGACAATGCGACATTTGTCATCAGTTTATGTCTAAAGTTTCACAGTTTTAGAACTTGAGAATGCTTTTTCTCAGGATGCTTTTCTTACATTATGCCATGCATCAGGCTTTAGCTTCATGACATGCAGGGAGTGTAGTTGGTAAAACCAAAATTTAACTGAAAAAAATTTAAGCATAATTTGAAAAAAGAAATTCCCCATTATTAATATTGTTAAATATGGCACTCATGAAGAAATAACTAGACAACCTTCAGTAATTATTTTTTTTTTAAAGATTGGTGCCTGAGCTAACAACTATTGCCAATCTTCTTTTTTTTCCTGCTTTTTCTCCCCAAATCCCCCCAGCATATAGTTGTGTATCTTTTTAGTTGTGGGTCCTTCTAGCTGTGGCATGTGGGATGCTGCCTCAACATGGCCTGATGAGTGGTGCCATGTCTGAGCCCAGGATCCGAACTGGTGAAACCCTCCACGAAATCCGCCAACTTAAACACTCAGCCACGGGGCGGCCCCAACCTTCAGTAAGTTTTTAACGAATTATATATTTAGGTATAACGTGCTCTTTCTCACTTAATTTTTATACTTTATTTTTAAATTTCAACTTATTTAAAATTAGTTAATTTAAATTCTAATTAAATGTTACTGTCAAAAAAGTAACCTTGGTCCTATCTTTTAGCAAATCTCTAAGTTTGAAAGTTTGTTTTTCCTATCACTTATAAGTCCCATCATAAGAAACAGCTGTGTAGAGTATTTTTATCTTAACACAACATGGGGCTAAACTATTGCATCTGCTCATTGTGCTGGGCTCCACATAAATCCACCATGAACAGTGACCCTGCTATTTTGACAGGTCACAGCAGACCACAGCCATGTAAAGCAACATATATCCAAGAGCAGAAATCAAGTTGCTGGATATTAATTGGGAGCGCTGGCCTGAAGGATAAACCAGCGTGAGGCTCTCAACTATCTCAACCTGGTGCCAAGGTTAGAGAATTAGCGCAGCGGACTTAATCCACGTGCCTCCGGAGGCACCCCCTGCTAAAGAACTCAACTAACACAGACGGAACCAACCAACCAATGCGCCAACTCTGAATGTCTGTGGAACCAAATCCCTTGGGAGAGCGCGGCATGAACTTCCTTAATTCAACCTTTGGAACCACACGAAGGTTCCCAAAATGGTGAAATGCCTAGACCTGGTGCAAGCTCATGGCGCCTCTTCTGCCCTAACTTCCTCACTGTTATCAGTGCCGGGCATTCACAGCCTCTCCAGGATAACTGAAGATAGAACACGTTCACAGGAAGACTGTGCAGTCCCTTGCGAGTTGATTTTATAGGAAAGAGTCACCCTGAATGTCTTTTATAAGCTGAAAAAATCATCATATCGGCATAAATGCCATGTAATTTATGCGAGGATAACAAGACTATTGGCGGCCATCTATCACGGCCTATATGGTGATTTGTGGTTGTACACAATGTAAAAATCACACTTAATTACTTTTAAGAAAGGCATAGAGTACACCACTCAATTCCATTCAGCTTATTAAACCTTTTCTATACATTTACTCATATACAGGAATATGTTTTTCTATTTATAAATAAAAATCATATATAGAAATAATAATGTTAGGAAATGAATGTTTTAAAAATATGACATCATACTACACAATTTGGAGATATTTACACATCATTGAGCTTAATATTTTCATTATAATGTTAGAATAAAAAAGGAGTGCAGGGGCTGGCCCCGTGGCCGAGTGGTTAAGTCTGTGCGCTCCGCTGCAGGCGGCCCAGTGTTTTGTTGGTTCGAATCCTGGGCACGGACATGGCACTGCTCATCAAACCACGCTGAGGCAGCGTCCCACATACCACAAACTAGAAGGACCCACAACGAAGAATATACAACTATGTACTGGGGGGCTTTGGGGAGAAAAAGGAAAAAATAAAATCTTTAAAAAAAAAAAAAGGAGTGCATACATGCACACTTTATCAACCATGAGGACAAGAGTATTTGGTAATCGAGACTAGGTTGATTTTGGCAGAATTTCACTAGTTTAACAGGAGCAAACATTGTTTCTTCTTTTGTATTTGATATTCTCCAATAACGAGTGGCTTTTCTTAGCATATTTCTAGTATATTGTCAACTACACAGCTACTTTGTTATTATGTGCCATTTAGCACATCTCTAGAAAGCCGTATGTTCTAGAGCAAGTCACCGCACTTTCTAAGATTCAATTTTCCTAATCTTATAATAATATTACTAATAAGTAGTATTAATTGAGCACTTGTTCTTGGCAAGGCAATTTGTTAATCATTTTAAATGCATAATGTTATTTAAATTTCAAGAACCCCTTTGAGACGGTATCCCAAAGCTCCAGTTACAGAGAAAAGCAACACTGAGGAGTAGAAGTGGCTCTTCATTCTTTTCTAAGACTGGAAAGCCTGGGGGAGTAGAATTATAGATAGATAGATAGATAGATTTTGTGTGTGTGTGATTGGCACCTGAGCTAACAACTGTGGCCAATCTTTTTTTTTTCTGCTTTATTTCCCCAAATCCTCCCGGTACATAGTTGTATATCTTAGCTTCAGGTCCCTCTAGTTGTGGTATATGGGACGCTGCCTCAACGTGGCCTGAAGAGCGGTGCCATGTGAGCGCCCAGGATCCGAACCAGCGAAACCCTGGGCCGCCACAGCGGAGCGCTCGAACTTAACCACTCGGCCACGGGGCCAGCCCCAAGAATTATATGTTTTTTAAATGGTAACAGACTTTACAGATAACTTAGTCCAATTCCCTAATTTATAAATGCAAAACTAAAACTTAGACAGATTATACAAATTGTCCAAGACTACCAAACTAGTTAGTGGAAGAAACCCAGTGTCTACATTTTTTTGCATGTTTTCCCCGAAACCATATCATAGACTACACTATTGTACCATCTATTTACATCCAAAATATTTAATAGTATGATATAATGCTTATCCATTTTTTTTCAATTTTCTTCCCTTAGACTGTGCTTCTTAATTTCAAAATAAGTAAGAAATTTACCACATCTTTCATTACAGATTCCAAGTTGAAAACTTGCTACTCATATGTGGTTCATGGACCACACAGAGCGTGAGCATCATGTGGGAGCTTGTTAGCAATGACACATCTTAAATCCCATCCCAGACCTATGGAGTTAGAATCTGCTAGGGGTTCGTGTGTAGTTTAACAGGTGAGAGGTGCTTCTCTGTGAAGCTCCTACTTCGTATACACCAGCCCTCTCAGTACCAGCTCCAGTAATGGCCAGTGTTGACTAGTACCCAATGTCCAACAAACACCCAAACTATGACCTCTTCTTGGACTGTATTTTAAGTAAAATGACCATTTTCTAAAGAAGATACTTTTGTATAGACTATAATCTGAGATATAGATTATAATCTGAGACATTGATATAGATATTGCATGGCTTTGTTACAGATACATAATCATCTAGCACTTGAGGCTATGGTTTATCTTATGTCAAATTTGATGAAGGCTAAGCCTTTGATGTATGGTTAATGTTACAAAGTTAAGCTGCAAAGACATTGAAAGTGTAAAAAATATATAGCAAACTCTATATTGCTATCTGATTGAAGCGGTATATTATCAAATTCTGAAATAATCTTATTATATTATTGTATTCCTTAAAAACAAATGATAGGCATGGAACCCACTGTAATAAGAACACAAGGTACATTTTCTAACAGTCCTGGGACTTGCTAGCATTTTATAAATATGGTAATCTAATAAAACTCAGCCACTATTCATCCCAAAGTATGCAGCAATCCAACTAACTGAAATCTTACTAAAATGAGAAAATTTTTGAATTACAGAGCACAGTAATGCCAAAGGTAAATACTTAAGAATATGAGGCATATTACCATTCATCATATTAAAAAACTACAAATATCATGTAATAAAGAGTTACAGTATCAATACAATATTGTTACGTGAAAGTATGTTATAATTATATTCAATATTATTTACTTCCGTTAAAGTCAGCTATAAACAATACACTTTGCAATCAGGTTATTTAGGAAATTGCCTCTTACGAACGCCTTCTGTTGCAATAATACACATATATGTGTTAAATGATCAAAGTTATTTCTCTCCTTAGCAAAATTCTCTAAGCTAAATATCATGGAATTATTGCAAATATTAGTACTGATGTTTCTAAATGAGTCTAGAATGATCTCCTGTAGACAATATTGTCCAAGAACAAAATAATTCTTTTACATAATGAAACAAATGATCCTTTTTGATATTAAAATTATTTAGACAATACATACTGACTATGATACAACTATAAAAATTGAGATAGATTTCTGAAAATCATATACATAAAATATTACTATATATTAAAGCACTTATAAGTTTATTTCACATTTCCAGGCTTTCCCTTACAATTAAAAATTAGACTTTATTGGAAAACATTTTGGAATTGCTGTTGTTCAATTCTCCTTAATTTCTTTTGGATTTAAATGTGTTGTGTGTCAATGTATTAAATAATGAATTTAATTTTCAAAGAGAAAGCAGCATTTAACTTCTCTATGCCTAATATCTTAGGGTCTGTTAGAAAGAACAACAAAGTATTTGATATAAAATAGTCATGAAAATGTTCTCTTATGCTAAATTTTATTATTTGAAGAGATCAGGATCCATGAGTTTTCTCTCACTGGTGTAGCCAGTTTCCTTCTACCTGACCTTATCTATTTTCCTTTTTGATAGGAGTAAGCAGAAGAGGAGGAAAGAAGGTTTTTTCCTTTTCTTTATTTTTTTGAGGAAGATTAGCCCTGTGCTAACATCTGCTGCCAATCCTCCTCTTTTTTTGCTTAGGAAGACTGGCCCTGAGCTAACATCCATGCCTATCTTCCTCTACTTTATATGTGGGACGCCTGCCACAGCATGGCTTCCCAAGCGGTACCATTTCCACACCCAGGATCCGAACTAGTGAACCCTGGGCCACCGAAGCGGAACGCGCGCACTTAACCACTGCGCCACCAGGCCGGCCCCTGAAACAAGGATTAATACGAAAGTGAGAGCAGGGTAAACTGTGAGAGGTACTCAGGAGTTGTTTCAAATTTCGCAGAGTGTTGACCTTTTTCACTCTCTCCTCTGCTGTTATTTTTCTATGAATGAAAGTTTAAGTCCTCCTCTCTTTACTGAAAAGAATATTCAAAATTTGAGGAGGAGAAGAAACAACATTTTCCAAGCTGGTTGACTGTATCTTAAGTCTTTAAGACTCTGTGGCCAGGAATTTGGAAATTGTGAAAATAAATATCTAATACAGACAGTCCCCTACTTACAATGGTTCAACTTACGATTTTTCAACTTTATGATGGTGTGAAAGTGATACACATTCAGTAGAAACTGTACTTTGAATTTTGAACTGTGATCTTTCCCGGGCTAGTGATATGTGGTCCCATTCTCTTTTGTGATGCTGGGCGGGGCAGCAGCTGCAGCTCCCAGTCAGCCCCACAATGATGAGCATAAACACCTGATACACTTACGACCATGCTGTACTCATCGACCAGTCGGTTTTTCACTTTCAGTCCAGTATTCAATAAATGACATAAGATATTCAACACTTTATTATAAAATAGGTTTTGCGTTAGATGATTTTGCCCAATTTAGGCTATTGTAAGTGTTCTGAGCGTGGTGAAGGTAGGTGAGGCTAAGCTGTGATGTTCGGTAGGTTAGGCATAGGAGATGCATTTTCCACTTATGATATTTTCACCTACAATGGGTTTAGCAGGACGTAACCTTACTGTCAGTTAAGGCAGATCTGCACATCTACTTTACCAATCTCAGACAGAAAATGATTACCTGGACTGACTCAGGCTGGCTGCAAGGCAGGGCCTGCTCCAGGACTGGTAGATGGCCCAAGGGCCCTGCTGAACCCCAGGAAATAGAAAGACGAGAGTTCATTATGAACTATTGATAGGGCTAGGACTAGAATATGGCTCAGAATATAATTTTCCAGTGACCAACTTTCTCCATCATTTTTATGATCCTATCATTTCCAATTCATACCTTCACGTAGCAAAATAGAATTGTTAATTTTGCCTGGGCATTTGCAATGAAATCATGTAGGTTTTATTACAGGTAAAGTTGCTTATTTTAAATTAGAAATGTTTTATACCTTCGTAGAGATTTTAAAATCCTTCAGGACAAAGACTCTGTCTCCAAAATTTTACAATCTCCAGAGTTTACCGCATTGATCTACTTTTTGTTTTTGAGGAACATTAGCCCTGAGCTAACATCCGCTGCCAATCCTCCTCTTTTTTTGCTTAGGAAGACTGGCCCTGAGCTAACATCCGTGTCCATCTTCCTCTACTTTATATGTGGGACGCCTGCCACAGCATGGCTTGATAAGCAGTGTGTAGGTTCGCACCCGGGATCCGAACCAGCAAACCACCAGCCACCGAAGTGGAACGTGTGAACTTAACTGCTGCACCACCGGGCTGGCCCCCACATTATCTATTTTTAATAGATACTCAAATGTTTTCATTAATGATGAAAAAAAAAGTCTATAAACAACTTAACTAAACCTCCAAAAATCCTGGGCACTGATTTTCAGAGACTTAAAATAATATCCACTGTTTGATTTCCTAGCTTTCTAGTTACTTAGATAGTCAAATTCAAAGATGAAAAAAAATTGTCAAATTTCTTTTTATACTTTCCATCACATTTCAGAAAACAAGCTTTATACCATCTGCACATATGGCTGACAAGTTAGAGTAAAAATGTTTATGCTTTTGGATATGTTCCTCATGCCCACAAGCTCTCTAATTTGCAAATGTTGTGGTTTTTCAGAAACATTTGTGTGTAAGGTAACTGGATACCTACTACGCTGTAAAATAGGCCCTACTAAATAGATTATTCTACATGGTTTTAACAATTTCTACCCTACTTTTTAACATGAGTATACTTTTAAAATAAATGACTCAAGCACTAACATCTCTGTGCGTAGAGTATAGCAATATCATATATAGTTACCTATAACAAATTATAAATTCAATTAATATAGATGATATATGCATTACTTCCTTCAATTGTCTTTCTTAATATATTTGAACTATATTGTCTCATTTTTTGACCATTTACATGTGGTATTATGTGGAAATTAAAAATATGCTGATCTTATCTTTGCTACTTATTCCAAATAAGTCTTGTTTCCCAACTAAATTATGAAGTAACTGTCTGAGGCAATTACAAATGATTTTGCAACGTTTGTAAAGTTTAGTCTAGTGTTATACTCATAGAAACTGTATAGTATTTAATGTATTCAAAAATAACAAAAAAATTACTAAATTAATCTACCATCATGTGCCCATCACTACACATTCTGCATTTAATCCTTACAGCAAGGCTTCACGCAGGTACTATTATTTCATCATTTTAAATATTAGAAATCTGGGGCTCAAAAGTCTTGATTATTTGTCCATGGTCACTGAGGAACAGAGCCAACAACCAAATTCAGTATTTTTGACATGAAAGTCTGTGCTAATAACCACCAGTTACTTTTCCAAAAGAATATGTAGATTCTTTTTAAAAAATTAACACTTTTACTAAATCAATGTCAATACATTTTGGCAGGTAATCAATATAAAACTAATTTTCAGTAATGACTATAGAACATTAAACTATAGTGATCTTTATTTTAGGAGCCTAGGATGAGAGCCCCATTCACAGTAAAGGACTATTTATTTCACACCTTTATGGAGATTAGCTTTGACAATGGAGACATCTTGCCATAGATATAGAGTTGGGAACCCTGCCATAGAGAAGACCCCTAGTATCTATAACTCATGGGTGGTGAATAAATAAGTAAATACATACACACATACATAAAACACTCATATATAGTATTCTGATCGTTTGCTTCAGTGAAGTCTGCCTAACCAAATTTACCGTTTTAGATGGAACCAAGGTAGAGTCTAACTACTTTTAGTTCATATAGTCAATTAAGGACACCTACAGAAAGCCAAACAAAGCAAAACAGAAGCAGATAAAATTTTCCAAAGTATTTTAAAGACTGAAGATACTTTTAAATGGCAAGTTTAAAAAAAAAACTACAACTTATCTCCACCCACCCTAAACCCAAATCTATAATGTGCATTCTATGTACAGAAATTTATATGCTTTTTATTCTAGATAGCCAACTTAGCGGAGAGTCAAGTTCATTCACAGAATGTAAAATTTTCTTTTCTTTATTGAGGTATAATTGACATATAACTTTATATTATATTAGTTTCAGCTTTACAACATAAGGATTCAATATTTGTATATATTGTGAAATGATCACTGTAATGTCTAGTTAACATCCATTATCACATATAGTTACAAAACCTTTTTCTTGTGAAAGTTTCAAAATCTACTCTCTTAGCAACTTTCACCTATGTAACACAGTATTATTAACTAGAGTCACCAAGCTGTACATTATACCCCCATGACTTTATAACTCGAAGTTTGTACCTTTTCACCTCCTTCATCCATGTAACACGCCCCCTCCCCCCCGCCCCCCACTCTGGCAGCCAGCTATCTGTTCTCTGTATCTATGTGCTTGGTTTTTAAATTTTATTTTATTTAGATTCCACATATAAGTGAGATGATAGAGTATTTGTCTTTCTCTGTCTGATGTATTTCACTTAGCATAATGGCCTCGAGGTGGTCCCTCCATGTTGTTGCAAATGGCAAGATTTCATTCTCTTTTATGGTTGAATAAATTCCATTACATACACATACATATATATATATATATATATATATATATATATATATATATACACACATATATATCATGACTTCTTTATCCATTAATCTATCGATGGAGACTTAGCTTGTCTCCGTATCTTGGCAATTATAAATAATGCTACAATGGACATGGGGGTGCATATATCTTTTCAAATTAGTGTTTTCGTTTTCTTCAAATAAATACTCAGAAGTGGAATTGCTGGATCATCTGGTAATTCTACTTTTAGTATTTTGAGGAACATCCATACTGTTTTCCATAATGGCTGCACCAATTTACATTCCCACCAACACAATACAAAAGGGTTCCCTTTTCTCCACATCCTCTCCAACAGCTGTTGTTTCTCATCTTTTTGATAACATCCATTCTAGCAGGTGTGAGCTGATATCTCACTGTGGTATTGATTTGCATTTCCCTGATGATTAGCGATGTTGAGCATCTTTCATGTACCTGTTGGCCAGCTGTACGTCTTCTTTGGAAAAATGTCTGTTCAAATCTTCTGATCATTTTTTAATAGGTTGGTTGTTTTTCTGCAATTCAGTTGTAAGAGTTCTTTATATATTTTAGATATTAGCCCCTTTTCAGATATATTATTTTCAAATATTTTCTCCCATTCAGTAGGTTGGCTTTTCTTTTTGCTGATGGCTTCCTTTGCTGTGCAGAAGCTTTTTAGTTTGATGTAGTCCCACTTATTTATTTTCGCTTTTGTTGCCTTTGCTTTTGGTGTCAGATCCAAAAACAACATCACCAAGACCAATGTGAGGGAGTTTACCACCTATGTTTTCTTCTAGGAGTTTTATAGTTTCAGGTTTCACATTCAAGTCTTTAATTTTAAGTTAATTTTTATGTATGGTATAAGATAGTGGTCAGTTTCATGCTTTTGCATGTGGCTGTCCAGTTTTCCCAATACTATTTATTGACGAAATCATCCTTCTCAATTGTATATTCTTGGCTCCTCTGTCATAAATTCATTGGGCAGATGGTCAAGTTCATTCATAGAGCATAAGGTTTTCTTTTCTTTCTTTCTTTCTTTTTTTTTTTGAGGAAGATTAGCCCTGAGCTAACTGCCGCCAATCCTCCTGTTTTTGCTGAGGAATACTGGCCCTGAGCTAACATCTGTGCCCATCTTCCTCTACTTTATATGTGGGATGCCTACCACAGCATGGCTTGCCAAGTGGTGCCATGTCTGCACCCCGGATCTGAACCGGTGAACCCCGGGCCGCCAAAGCTGAACGTGTGCACTTAACCACTGTGCCACTGGGCCAGCCCCAAGCATAAAGTTTTCTTAATGTTTATTTTTACCAAGACTCATAAAACATATATTATTCTCCTATTAAAGATAATAAATGTTTATATTTCCAACCAGTGAAGATTTATGTTCTCTCTGTTTGCTGTTAAACTACTAAACAGTGTCATTTACTCATTCAAAACTTTCCTTTCATTACATGTTTTATAAAAGCCTTATTCTGAAATCACGAAATTCTCCTCATCAGAGTGAGGTCCAAACTTGGACAATGTCAGAATTGCACAGTTGTCCTCTTCTGCTTGAAGCAGTCTTCCCCTCCTCTCTTCTTGACTAGTTTCTTCTTACTCTTTAGGTTCCAGCTAAAATGTCATAATGGATTTCCTTAGTCACCCACTGATGAACTTACCTCTGGACTGGCTGAGATAACTGAATAATTTAAATTTAAATTTTATCACGCCTAATAAATAAAAGGGTGACATAAGGTAACTTACTAAAGTCAAATATTACAAAAAGGACAGTTAAAGTAATTTTGAAATAAGAAGTAAGAAACCATAAATAGGACAGGTGACTTATAGAAACATTATTAAATGGCAATTTTTTTCTACTAAAATTTTATGAATGGAGTGTGGTATATGGAAGCTTATAAAGGGAATCATAAATAAAATAATGAGAAATAATTTTAGCTCCAGGCCTAGGTCCCTAATTTTTTCAAAACACGCCAATCTTCAACGCATGTTTCTGAGTAGTCCCTCTTTAACTGTTTCTTAGGTAACAGTGTCACAGGGCAACTCCAGGGAGCCAGCACTTCAGTCACTAGCAAGGCTCATCTTTGGCTCTGCCATTTGTGTATTCATCATTTGAAAGTTCAATATGTAGAAACAAACACAGTATGAGACGCTCTAAATACTATAATTATAGACAGATAGTGAACAAACAACAGCTCTGAAAGCCTTTTACAAAAAGCCCTATTGAAGCCAGTTTGATAGAAGAAACGATATAATTTTTATTGACAAGATTCCGAAATCTCTTTTTGAAAGTGGATATGTTACTTTAATTTTGCCACCTATAATCTAAAAATGTGAAGTAACAACACATTTTCATTTCCAAAGTTTATATTTGGGTGATTATATCATTGTAAAACTAAAATGCTTCATTATATACAGTAATTATGTACCAATAAACCATGTTTTCATGAAGACTAGTCAAACTGCAGTTAATATTTTCCTAATACATTTGGGCAAAGAATAGAAGATAAATTGAAATTCATGGATATGTTGCCTTTCACTTTCTGCAAATAGGTGTAAAACTGCCCTTTAAAATAATTTTTAATAGCCCTGTTACTTTTCTTGTGTGTAACAGGAAGACTGGCCCTGAGCTAACATCTGTTGCCAAATGTCTTCCTCTTTTTGCTTGAGGAAGATTATCACGAGTTAACATCTGTGCCAAGCTTTCTCTATTTTATGTGGGATGCCGCCACAGCATGGCTTGACCAGCGGTGCTAGGTCTATGCCCGGGATCTGAACCTGCAAACCCCAGACTGCTAAAGCGGAGCACGTGAACTTAATCACTAGCCCACCACGCTGGCCCTCTTAATAGCTCTGTTACTCTTGAAGGACAGTCTTCTGAAATACTTATCTATTTCATTTTTCTTTTTTGATTCATATAGACATGTCAGTTTTAAGGCAGTATTTTTATAATATGAGTATTACTACTTAACAGACAAACTTTATGACTAATATAGTATAAAAATTAAAATTATATTACTTCTTATTACAATGCTTCTAGCTATAAAAATACAACTAAGAAAAGAAATCTGTACTCATTGCTACAATCTAGCTATATGCACAATATATACGCAGAACTTCCAGTACTAACCCATTTCAATTCAATTCAATTATATCTATTTAACAGTACTTATGTACCTAGAAATGTTATAGACAATTTGGAGGATATAAGTACAAGTAAATCGGAATGTTTCTCTTAATGGATGTATTCATCTTTGAGATATTAATTAGCTATCTATGAAAAGAGTGACTAAATATTAAAATTATATTTAATTAGGCTTTATGATATGTGCCTCCCAATATTTTATGGCAGTAGAATATTGGGTAAATATTAAACTTTTATCAGCTTAAAAGCCCAACTATAACGAAAGGCCAGAATTTGTAAGGATGTAGATTTTGTGACAGTATAAGGGAGAACTTGATAAAAATAAGAACTGTATAGAAATGAAACCGGGGAGTCTTAAGTTTTCTGAGCATCCTTATGCTTTGAGTATTTCAGCAGAGTGATAATTTACTAATTTTATACAATAAATTCAATGCAACTAGTACAGTGCCTAATGTGACAGAACATGCTTACTGAAGTCTACTTCCTTTGATACAACCACACCCTTTTATCTATTAACTTAAGAACAAAATGTAGGCTCTGACTACGCAAATTGTGGGCTAAGAGAAAAGGGAGTAACTTGTGTTATCAGTAGGCAGAGCCTGGGGAATCACTGTAAAGAGTATAGAATTTGAAACAGGCTTTGCTGGATTGGCAGGCTTTGAAAAGGCAAGGACCTTCCAGGCTAGAGGATAGTGTAAGGTTGAGATGCAGCACGAAAAAGTTTCAAATGTAGAGATGAAGAGCGTGAATTTAAAATATAAACAAATAGAATGTAAGTGCTCATTTTTTGTACTTATCAAAGGATATTTTTGTTACAATAGAAATCAAAATGAAATTCACTGACCTTCCATATCAACTTTGACAATATCAACTAACATGCCAGATTGTTATACAGTAAATATATATAATTATCAAGTTTCTCTGCAACTACCTCTATCATTTGCAAGATTTTTTGACATCTTAAGCACTCTATTTAAAGTACCTGTTAGGCACATTCATTATTTTGTTGACATCTGTCTTTCATTTGCATACAGATTACAGGTATGTCTTTGGAACAATACGCTTTGGAAAGGGCAGTCACGCTTGGCTTTTAAGGAGTCTGACCAATCACATGGCTTAACTGAAGTACAGAAAATACTGCAAAATAGAGCCATGTAGGGAAAGGGATGGAGAAGCAGTAGACTTTTCACAGCATGGTTTCATTACTTCCCTTGAAATGATCAATTAATATTCATGTATAAAGTATGACAAAAAGTGTCTGTGTTCTATCCTTTAAAAACATATTTCTTGCCTTCCTTCTATTGTCAGCAATTGGGCAATTTTTCATTCTAACATCAGATAATTGAAGGGGACTTGCATTATTTGCCATCACTCTATTCCTTGGAAGTCCAGATAGCAAAGAAATTACTTATCTTCCCAGTATTTTGCCTGTGATTAGACCAAATCACCACAGAGAGGTGACGGTACCTTCAATGTGCTCCAAAGTTCTAAGGTTGGACCACAAACAAGCTTCCTCTGAATCAGCCTAGACAAAACAGGAGAAGGCATTCCACAAGGAAAGAACAGAATGTAAGGAGGCATGGAAGAAACATGACTGGAAAAAGCACACTGAATTGGAGAAACTGCAAGGATTTCAGCAGGGTTAGGTTATGGGGTGCAAATGTTGAGTTGGGGGAGATTACATCAAAGGGACAGGCAAGAACCAGAGAAGTGGAGTACTAGGACAAGATTTGTGTTTTAGAAAACTATTTCTGGCCTAGATATGGATGACAAACTAGAGGAGAAATATTAGAAGCCAGAAGGCTACTAAATTATCGCCTGGAGGGAACCGCCGAAAATCTTCACTAGAGCTGCGATGATGGGAATGGAGAGCAGGGAGCAGATAGGAGAAATAGTTAAGCATTAGAACTGACAAATATATTTTAGACAAATATTTTCCCACTGCCATTAAAGCGAAAGAAGAAGTTTTCCTCTCAAGAAGACTCTCAAGAAAAGCTTTATGGTTTAGACATTACACAAAACTGATACTCAAAACAGTGCTTACAGATTACATGGGTATCATCTTTGAACCTTAGCAATGGCAATAATATTTACAGTGTTGCATACAGACTGCAAAATTTCCTGAGAGCAAGTTTAAAACAGCTTTTAGTTATAACTGACAAAACATTTTAACAAGTATTTTTCATAGCTTTAAATAAAGATGACTATTAAACACATGCTAATAGTACCCAAAAGATAGAATTACATTGTAAAAATCAGTGTATTATGAAGAGGAAGAACATAAATGACATCGTATGTATTATTATTTAATGTTATTACCATTGAAATAAGCTGTCTTCCTCTGTTTATGTCAAATATATATTTTTCCTGTTTACAAATATACTTTTTAAGTCATCAGAATATAGGACAAGTTGATTAAAGAACAAGTAAACAAAAAGAAACATTAAGATAACAGGTTTTTTCCCCTATACCTCTATATAAGCAGTTAGTTGACTCTTAAAATATTGCCTAGATGCAAGCTGAAACTCACTAGTATCCAGAGAACTGGAAATTCATCACATACTATTTCACACTCAGTCTGCGGTGCCATTGTTAAGAGCACAGGCTGTAGACACAGGTCACACGGGTGGCCTGGGCAAGCTACCTAACTTCTCTGTCTGCCTCAGCTTTCTCATCTGCAAACTGAAGCACTCTTGTAAGGACTAAATGAGTTACTGCATGTAGGGAGTAGCGCCTGATCTGAAGTCAACACTCAACAAATATTGGCTCTTCATATCAATTGGCAAAAAAATTTTAAAGTATAATAATGTCTACCGCTGCGTGGAGTTCTGGAAAAGGACACTCATTGATTGGTGCTGAAGACATAAGTCATTACAAATTTGTGGAACTCAATTAGAAAACATTTATTAAAGAAAAAGCATATATCCTCTTTGATCGAGCATCCCAGTCTTTGGCACCAATTCCAGAAAATTAAACACATCACTATATAAATATCTGAATGAGGCTGTTTATTTTTGCATTCTTAATAGTGGAAGCAATGCAAATATCCAATTATGACACACTGATATTTTTAACACAGTACTACCTCTGTCAACTGACACAATAAAACTGTTATTCTTAATTCCATATCCCAGACAGCCAAAAAACACAATAGACAACATTAGCATCTGCTTTAAACTACTAGCCATAAGACATGATAAACGTTCAGGTAAAGGTTATTTGAATAAAACTCACATATACTACAGACATGCATGAAGTCTGATGAAATTTCAGTCTTGGATATTTCATCAACACCATTAAAAACCTCTTCTACTATAAGGCAACCATACATTCTTCTAAATATTCTTTTCATATGAGAACATTTAATATTCATCAAGTGATTTAAGCAACAATGAGTGTAATTTATCACTAACAAAAGTTAGCTGAAAAACTTCTGGTAATGGTATTATATATAGCATGAGTAAAAGATAAAGTTTTATTTTATAGATCAAATCTGATGAGATCATATGCGGTTGCCTGGTACATTGTGTTGAGAAGGATTTGATTCTTGTGGCCATAATCAGACTCACTGAGAAAAAGTGCCATGAGAGACAGCAGCATTTGCCTTGATTGTGGTACCAACCTCATGTGTTTTAGTGGCCGTGGGCATATGGGGGGGATAAAATCTGGATCCACGTTCTTAGACTGGTTGGCGTTAAAAACATTAACCTAATAGTATATTCATTTTATCAACTGAAAAAACTGTTTCTATATGGTTTTCCAGATACGTTTGTTTGAACTAAAAGTATTTCAAATACACTACATTAATCTATAAATTTTGAATTACAATTTATTAGCAATTAAGTAACGCAGAATAGGCCATTGTTAACGTGTAATGAACAAATTTTAAACAAACGATACTCCTAAAATATGCTAAAATTTTGCCATGTAACAAAATTAGGCTGAAATTTTTTCATGTAGTTCTTCTAGTTTTTCATGTAGTTATATTTTGCCAAATATCTGAAAAAGATATATAAGGTATATGAAAGTAAATATTTACAGATAAGCTTGCTTAATAAAATGATTTCCCTTAAGTAAGACGTGACTGCCTAGTAAAATGAGCTAACAGAGTGATACAACATAATGAACATATGTTTTCTGTTAGCTCGAAATAACCATTTGAGTTAATATGATTTACAAGTGACAATAAGTACCTTTCATTTTAAGAGAATGTTCTTAGAAGCAAATGTATTATTTTCTTTGGGAAATCATGATATTTCACCATATACTGAGCTTTTTTTATTAATTCAGAGTGTATCTATTTACTTTTTCCATGTATTCCTTTCAAATGATACTGTAATTGAGTGACATAGCTGTATAGTAGTTATTAGAAAATTAGGAATCAAGGAAAAATGTTTCTTTTAACATACTTTTTTCAACACGACGTGTAATGCATAGAAATGAGCAATTTATCTAACTCGATTCCAACGTAGCTGCACCACACAACACAGATTCAGCGAACCTGACGCGGCGAAGCTCACACCCCAACTGCCATTTTCCATGACACACATTCGCAGGCCACCGAGACCACCACCCCAGCGCAGAGTACGACACAAACGTATTAGAAAAGGGAAAAAGAACCTTACATAGGTTTGGGTATAATTTTTCCTCGTAAAAGTATGTATTCTCAGGAATTAATTTTACCTCCTTCCTAAACGTGAAAACATTAAAGAATACGTCACCACGCACGTTTATGAGGATATTTCAAACCAACTTAAATCATAAGGAAAATGCAGAATATAGCCCTCAGGAGTTCTTCTGTATTTCTTCAGCACTTTTACAGTATTCCAAAAATATATCTTCAGCAAGCAAACTCAGAGCCAACTAACACATCTTTTTTTCGAGATTTCCTACTATCAGGGGAGGTTTTAAAATCTGGAGTGCTATAAAAAAATCAGTTACTTCAAGCTGTTATTATGAATAGCCTAACCCCAAAACGAACTAAATAAGAGTTTAACAAGCTCTTTTTCAAAATTTACAATTGAGGAAATTAACGACTTGTTTTCAAAGTGCAAACGACACCATTTTTTTAGAATAATTAATCCAAAACATTTAACTCTTCACGATCGTGCAGAAGGAACACGGACATGAAGTAACTACCCACTCAAGGCATGTCAAATTCACCTGATACTTAAAGGGATGACTCAACTGAACATGGAGTCACTAAAGTCCGTAACCAGGATGCGTTTAAGACTATATTGTAATTGACCATAGATAAAGAAATGGTATTCTAAATGTGTCTCCAAAATAAATATTACTAATAGGACCATGAAGAAATATGCATGAGTGAACAGGAGAGCTTGGAGTTCATAGAGTAAGTCCAATTCTCCAACTCAATATCAAAGGGAAAAAAAACAAGTCTTATTTCGTTGCCGGTTTTTAAAACATGCAAAATTTTTTTCATGTTCACTTAGTTCAATACTTTGTTGTGGTTAGTGCCATGAGGTCCATTCCAACTCCAAGTGACCCTGTGTTCAGTGGAACCCTGCCCAGTCTTTTTGCGCCATCCTCTCACCTTCTGGCACTATATCAGACAATGCTCCACTGCTATTCACAGGGTTTTCATGGCCAGTTCTTTCAGAAGTGGGTGGCCAGGTCCTTCTTCCTCATCTGTCTTAGTCTAGAAGCTCTACTGAAACCTGTCCACCATGAGAGATCCTGCTGGTCATTGAAATACCGGTGGCATAGCTTTCAGCATCACAGCAACATGCAGCAGCTACAGTAAGACAACTGACAGATGGGTGGCGTGCTTCCCTGATCAGGAAACGAATCTGGGCCACACAGTGAATGTTAACCACTAAACCACCAAGTTCAATACTAGATGAGCTTATTAAGGGCAATTTTCATATCTTTGGGTTTGACAGGGTCCAATAAATAGCGCTCTGTTCTCTGCCTGAGTTCTAGATTCGAAGTCAGAGATGGAGAGCAAATATCACCCTTTACATAATAATTGCTGATACAGAAGAACAAGGCTTAAATGTGTGGCAACAGTGGGAAGCATTAACCTGAACTCTGAAATTAAACAGACTTTCCAGTTATATAGGAATTACCGAGCACCAGAAGGCTCCTCATACCGTCACAGAAATTATTGCAGAAAAGCATAGCCTACTCTTATATGTCTTTCAGTAGAATCTATACCTTCTGCAGGCAGCCTGGAAGGAAGAAGGACAGGCTCAGCTATGCTAGGTCCTTATCTCAAAGTCACCCAATAGGTAAGTCACTCTACCTAACAGGGGAAGGAATGAGTGAACTGCAGAGACAGAGGCTGAGAACCTTACAAGTGGAGTTTCCTCCACATAAAAGGAAACATTAAGACGGAGAAGGAAGTAGCACCTCCACATCTCATCTTTTAGTTGGTCAGAATTAAAACATTCTGGTCAGACTTAAAACACATCAAATTCTATGGATCCCGGGAGATGGGAAGAGCCAATGTTTTAACCGGTCACTTTGTTGAGAAGTATTCTCTTTTAAGTTTCTCATTTGCAAAGTTAAAGGCTATATAAAGATCATTTTATCATTATTCTTACATATTAAAATGGCAAATATAAACACATAATTTCTTCCAATGGCCAAATATTAGATTATTATAGAAATATACCTTATTTTTCTAAAAGTTACTCATGTTAAAATATGTATTTCTGTAGAAATACTGATAGCATTCAATTTCAGATAGCGACATAGATATAAATATAGCATTCACTTTATTTCCATAACATTGTAGCTTTGTGGTTTAAGTTATTATGTACTCTGTTGTATAACTTTGCCAATAGCAATAAACGATAAAATAAAGCACTTCTCAAATTGATTAGATACGGCAAAATTTTGAAATTACGTGTTTTATTTCTTCATCCCATTAAAATCAATCACTATACAGACAACATGAAGAAGTTGGTTCCCTATACTATGTTTAGTGTTTTTAAGACAATCATGCAGTAGATTTGGAATTAAGAATTTCTGAGCCTAGAGTCTCTCCTTATTCTGTACACCACTGACAACAAATAAAGTCTACTTTAAAAAAGAGAAGCAAGACCCGGGGAGGTACATCAAATTCCTTTTGTGTTTCAATCATAAAAGGATACATCAGATAAGAAGACTTCTTAGTTTCCTTTTAAAGACTTATTAAGATTTTCTCTGGAAGGATTTATAATTAACACAAGTGCATTTAAAATCTGAGAGAAGTTACAGAACTGGAAATGTCCTACCAATCAGAAAAGAAAAACAATATTAGAAATGTGATTTTTAAAATATGATGCACACCAAACAACTTTGATGTTACTTATCCAAAAATGCTATGTTGTATGTTTACAACTGTATAAAAGTTAATAAAAATCTACACTGAATTTGTGGATTCCTATTTTTACCCAAATTTGCCATGTATCGAAGAGCAAGGAGAAAACTTGAAAAGTCAAAGATTCTTGTTTCCTGAATGTTAGTGCCAACAATCAAATCAGGATTTCTCTCTAACAAGTAAATAAGAGTTATCTTATCATTAGTTTGGATTAAGTAAATAATGTACTACCTCTTATCAACCAATGAATTTTGCTGGCCTGAAGTACTTTTTTATTTAAATTCATTTTATCAACATAAATTCATTTCTGTGTTCAAGCTCAGTGTAAACTAATAATAGTTGCTTTTATATTTATTTACATATTTTACATTTAATTCAACCACTATTTGAAAGATACCATTTTTAGGGTGGTATATGAATAGAAGACAGAGAAAATAGACCAATACACTATTGTTTTGATATTGTTGCAATAGTTACTTGAAATAATTGCACATGAAAAGACCTATCTATAAACTTGTAAGCAAGTTAAACTCCTTGAAAGACGTTGGAAAATATACAAATATACATATATTTTACATACAATACATATATAACATACATCCTATATTAAATATTATCTATCTACACATCATATAACATGTACTTAATGGCTTTTACCAAATATATATATATGTGTATGTGTGTGTGTGTGTGTGCATATATTTATAGACATTTGTGTTGATATATGCTTCTAAATGTAAAAACATACTTTTGCAAAGTATGTGATCAATTGAAAATACATTTCTCAAATGTGATAGTGAAATTATAGTTTAATGGCTACACAAAATAATGTAAAGTGACCTTTAGCAGAAAGCACTATTTAAAGCCAAAATTTAGCATACTTTAAGAATAAGTTAAATTCATTAAATAATAGCTCAAACTCCTCATCGTTAAGAACTGCATTGTCAGGGTTTTTCAAATATGTTCAAATAAATGCCACCCCCTAAGAGAAACGATTCTACATAAACTTTATCTATGTGTCCTGTACGTACACATTTACAAGAAGGGAGGCTATATGATTCCATCAGCTCAGCAGCAGCTCATTTCCACTATCCGCCAAGAAATTAGATTCTATTTCTACTTAATCCTAGAGATGAGTTTCTTTAAAGTTTGTTTTAGTCCAAAGTAAAAAACATAGTGTAACATCACTTTTATATACATTTCAATAACAGAGAAGAAGAAATAAGCCAGAAGTAAATATATATTTGAAATGGTGATATCAAATGAAAAAATAGTAACTGTATCTTCTAAAAATGTCCATCATATTAAACAGTTATCTGGGGATAGAAAGTTCTAGCATAGTCATCATAATTTTTAAAATGTGTACCAAATAAAAATGTTACTTTTAGATTTTCATGCTACTTTTTGTCTTGTGATGACCTCTCCTGGTTGAGCTGTTCATTATCTTAGATTCCTGTAGTTACCATTTTTTTCTCCTTTGAATGTTTTTAGTATTAAGAATATAACTATCATTCTTCTTCACGGCTACATGTAATATAAATAAAATTTTTCATTATGTGTAAAGATATAATTTAATTTTCAAGTACCAAATATGTGAAGCTCATTCTTGTCAGTAAAGTCTGCATCATCCTTACTATTTACTTCATTTCCAGGATGTGGGGCAACTTTGGGTTTTGGTCACACAATTCAAATTCAAATGAAATAAAAAGTCATCTTAATTAAGCCATTATACATTTTTAAACAATAAAGAATAAGGGCCAAATCAATAAATCTTCATAATCAAACATAACTATTAACTATCTTAAAACTAAAGGTCTCTGCTCTTCCTTATTCAACAAATTCTAAGTTGGAAGACCTAAGAATACATTTCTGACATAATGACTTTTCCATTCTTAAAATATATTACCCCAATGGCTGCACATATGCCATTCTTGACACATGGCAAGTATTTCAGATTGATCTGTAATAATTAAAGTATACAGAAAGATGAAATATAGAACCCAGGAAAAACTCCGGATATTAAGGTTTTCAATCAATGAATACAGTAAATTTAATTTCTAATGAGTTTATTCTCTGAGAAAAGCGGCAGTTAGTTCCATATAGTCATAAAGCTTGAAATGGAAACTGAAATTTCCTCAGAATACTTTTCTCAGGATATAGTTACATATTTATGTAAATATTAATACCTCACATTATAGCTTCAAAATGTCTAAATCTATAAAACTGACATAAAAATATTAAAATATATTCCTTTTTAGGTTTAATCTATTTTGTGAAAAAACCATAAAGTTTTTGTCAAGTTCACTACAAACTTAGATTGCCATTTAGTGGCTTTCCTATCTTTAAAGGCAAGAAAAGAGAAGCAAATATGGTACTTGGCAAAATATGCCAAAACAGTAATATTGGGTCATCAAATGATATTATTATGCAGTATATTCCTTAGCACAACTTACAAAGTCCTATTTCAATGTTTATTCTTATTACTGTTTACATCCTGAAATAAGACCATTAATATTAACATATCAACAAAGATGCATGAATGCATCCCTGGCTCTTATAAACAGAGATAGGACTACTTTACATATGATGAGTTCTGGAAAACACTAAACTTTTTTTCCTAAATGGAAAAAACTTATTTTTAAACTCTAAAATCTCCATGATTATTCTTTCAGAACTTATTCCCAGAAACAAGTATGTGCTTATGAAGATTATCCTAAGACTGCAAGAGACAATCTTTCTAGCGTTTAACTCTTTCAGAACCAAAGGGGCGGTCATATATTTCTTCTCTGGAAGCACAGTTTGCACTTCTAAAGCAATGCAGGAGAAAGGCTGGAATCTTCCATCTCTTTCAATTCTTTCTAACGTAACGAAAACATGAGCAATCTTTTTTTTTTTTTAAGTTGGCTAAAACACCCAGAGATAAACGTATTGAACAGTATCATTTTCCTGCAAAATCTATAAAGAAATCTGTTCATTACTGCATTAATGATGTTTTGCACTGACTGTCCCAACTCCTAGACTGCATTACCTCAAATTGCCAAAGAATTAAGGCAATTTCAGTTACAATACTGGATTCACTGTCTTCCATTTTAATAAGCAAGTACTAAAAGGTCATTAACTTGTTGGGGTGGGGGTGGGGGGCTAAAGAGAAGTCCACAGGGGCCCAAACTGCTCAAAATACGCTCCTCTTTCATCCCCAAACCCGTATTCATTCAAGTTAAAACGATAAATAAAAATAAGAAACTTATTTTTGCTCTAGTCTTCACTTTTCATTCACTGACCTACCTAAGCAAAATGCAATGAACTCCCCCTACACAAACACACGAAGTGCAAGAATAACTCCTAAGAAGCTATTATCTGCGCTAATCACTCTAACCAAGCATTGCCAACCAATCTCCACGACCAGAAACAACTTTCCAGAACCATCACCAGCGTCAAAACCCTCTCCCCCCAAACCAAGAGCGCTGGGTTTGGAGTTTTTCTGCTGCAGTGGCTGCAAGTGCGTGACATCGGAGACACACACACAAATCAGGGGGCGAGAAGTGCGAATGCACCTCGGAGTTGATGCCCTGGTGTGGAACATCAATGCGGCAGGCAAACGGCTCCAGCGCGGAGCGAGCCCGCGGGAGGGCTACTTACGGGACGAGGAGGGCGCCGTCCAGGCTCTGCAGAGGCAGCTGCCGACAATCCAGAGCGCGAGCGCTGCCCCGCAGCCGGCGCGCCGGGCCCCCATCCTTCGCCTGCCGCTCGCGGTACTCCAAGAGCTCGCTGCGGAGAGATGCCGTCCGTCTCTCCGTGGGGTTCTCGAAAGGAGATGGGCTGTCCTCAAGAAAAAGCCAAGCCCCTCCCGCCTCCTCCTCTTCTCCCCTCACCCCCTCGGGGCTCCAGTTCTGCCAGGCTTGGAGCAGCAGGGGAGTCGCAGCCTTCCTTTCCCTGCCTGCGGGTCCTGCCTCTTGCTCCGGGAGCCCGTGAAATGCCAGGGGGAAGAAATTCAAACCAAGAAGGAAAGGGCGGGGGGAGCAGAGGAGAGGACACCTACCCCGCCCTCTCCCTCTCAGGAAAAAAAAAAAAAAAATCACCAAAGGACGTGGAGGAAAATCAGAAGAGAGGAGGATGCTGAAGGAAAAGGGAGCGCGCCGGGGACGGTGGAGTTGCCGTTGCCACTGCGGGCAAGCGCTCCCCTCGCCACTGGGCAGCGTGACTCAGAGGGGTTTCCAGTCGCTGGCAGCTCACATGGAGGGACCGTGTTTGCGCGGAGCACGCAGCCCCGCCGCGGGCACACGCACGGCCTCAGCGCGGCGCGGCGCGGGCCAGCATCTCCCCGCGCGGAGCTCGAGCACCAGCGGCCGCCGCAGCCGAGACTGGAGACGCCGCCGCCGCCGCCAGCAGCGCCTGCGGAGCCGGGCTGCGCGCGAGGCGGGGAAACCCTGCCTCCTCCTGCCCGCTCCAGTCCCCTCCTCGGCTCCTCCCTCTCCTCCTCCTTACCGCACCCCTCGGGCTGTCAGAACCCTTCTGCCCTGCCCTCGCCTCGTTTGGAAGCCGAAGGGAGATGGACCCGACGGGCCCGGGTCCATCAGCTGGGGCGGGGGCCGCGGAAGGAGACGCGCGCCTCTCCCCAGGCGGGAGGCGGTGCTGAAGTTAGGAATTTGCAGTGTAATCTTGGAACCCCGCTCCCACCCCGGCCGCCCCCCACCCAGATGCAGGAAACCGAACCCCTCCGCTCGGATGCCTTCTCTTTCCTTCTCTCCCCCCCTCAGATAGAGATGGTACAGGCTCCCGGAGCTCCGGCCCCCCGGGAACCACAATCAGGCGTCCGAGAAGCAGGTCTTCCGAGTGGTCCTAACACCAAGGGACGGAGCCCAACATCCCGACTGGAGCGGCGGGGACTGCAGAAGCCGCTAATGCAGATGTTTTCAATGTGTAATTAATTCATACTCGTACATATGCACACGTACACCAAACACACGTTGTTGCTGCCAGGAAAACTACATTCATGCAAACTGGCACACAAACAGACATAAACACAAAACTGAAATAAATAAGCAGGCATACGGACAACTACTTTAGGATATCTGGCGTATTACAAGTACTAAGAATTACGAATATCTAGACAGACCAGATTTTCTTTTCATGTTTAATTTCAATAATAAATCTCAAACTCTTCTCCCCAGCTCACACCTCTCCACACTCGATCCTCCATCGGTTTCCTTCCATCCAGTTTACATAAAGTACTTGGCTGCTTCTCTCTCTGCAGCACCAATCCTTTCACTGACTTTACTGACATAGTTAGGAATTATTGGTCATCTAACTATCTAGCGATGTTTAGGGAGGGCGAAGTAGGAGTAACCATGTCTTTCAGTGTTATGCAATGAATAAGCATTTGCCTTTCAAGATAAATAAAATTTTTATGGAGACTTGCCTACTTCTGGAATAGACTCTGAGTGTGATGTTATGGTTGGGTCTCGGAAAGGTCCTCTCTGTAAACGGCATGTGTGTTCACTGCATAATTAGCACTGTGGTAATGGGCCTGATTCAGCATTCTCCGTTAGAGCTTTGTTTCGTATTGATTTAAAGGATGTTTTGTCCTAGTAAGAACTGCAGATTGGGTACAATCTGGAAAACGAAGGAACACACAGATGACTAACAGGGGAAACACTGCATCCTCATGCTATAAAACTCGCCTCCCATAAAATAATACAGTAAACGCATTCTTAAGGATTATAAAATGCCCCTTTTCTATTTGAATTCCCGCAGACTGTCAAAAGTCAATGAGCACTTGTAAAAACACTATGATAGAGAACTGCCTACCATCAACCATTTGTAAGAGCTCAAAGAATCTCATCACAGGAGAAAAATATTGTGAGATAGCACAACTTTTTCAGAAGTCAATTAGTAAGTGTCTCTCCATTTTAACCATTGTGCTAAACTCCACTAAAATGGTGTTACTGTTTTAACAGAAAGTGAAAGAGGAAACAATTGTAAGCATTACCATGTCAGTGCCTCGGTGGATGCCATTCGGTGGGTATCTATCTCAAGCAGATTTGAACCAATTCCACTTCTTAAGGTACTGAGCAAAAAGAGCTGGCCGCAGATGTCTATTTAATTGTTTCGTAACAGAAAATGACACACTTGAGGGTGTTTTCTTCTCCAAAAGCATTCTGACCAGTTTGTAATCCTTCCTCTTAATGAGTAAAAACAAAACCTCATTTTAATGACGCATATGTACCCACCCTGCGTCACCACTGCTATACAGCTCAGTCTCACTTCATGCCAGTGTGAGCGAAGAACCTGCCAGCATCTTTTTCAATGCTCTTTTCCGGGTTTGAAAGTTAAGGATGTCACATTCTTTGTAATACAACTACCTTTCCTTCAAATTTGTGTTAATTAGATACAGACATTGGAATTCACAATATACTTAAACGGGCTTTGATAGTTGCAAGATCCTTAGATTCCTTAGATTCTGAAGCTACATTCTTCCTATCCAATTCGCCGTTTCATCATTAGATATTAAAGTTAATAAGCTTCTTTCTTTACTTCAATTATAACTGTAACTATTAGTGAGAAGGTAGGAACTACTAAGCCTGTTTGGCCTGGTCAATCTTCAAGGTCCTATAAAACTGATAAGCCAATCAGTGGGCTCACAGTAGTTGCACCAGATGTCTATTAGATATGGTAAACATGGGCTGTCTTGTTCCAGAGCGTCATTTCATTATCAATATGTGCATTATTGTATTTTCAAATAACTGAAGAAAGCATATGATGACATGAAATATGTTTCTTTGGTTGAATGTAAGGTCAATCAAAGCTTGAAAATAGTAAAACTAAGTGGACCAAAACCACACAAAGAGAAAACAAAAGTATGGTGGCAAAGGAGGATGGGCAAGTTGCGTTATTTAGGAAGTGGAATAATAGAAAATGAGATAGGATAGATATTCCCTGTTTCCCACCACTCACATTCTCTTCTCTTCAATAAAAATTATTAGACTCATTTTTTATGTAAACATGACCCCATTGGGAATGAATTATTGCTTTACTAGTGATATATTCATCAATCATTTATATCTACAATATTTCTTAAGTGTCTACTCTTATTGGGCCGGATTTTGCGCTAGATACTGGGATTATGCCTCTGAGCAAAGTTAGGTAACACGTTTGAATAAAGAGACCAAAATAAATCTGCATCCTTTTTACACTAACATCTATTCAAGTAAATGTTGACTGGAGAATCATTCTAGTATCTTCATATATTCTTTAAAAAATGAATATTATCAAAAATAGAAACAGATCCCGGCCAGCCGCATGGAGCAGCAGTTAAGTTCACATGTTCTGCTTCCCCTGCCCAGGGTTCACCAGTTTGGATCCCGGGTGCGGACATATGCACTGCTTGTGGCAGGCGTCCCACATATAAAGTGGAGGAAGACGAGCACGGATGTTAGTTCAGGGCCTGTCTTCCTCAGCAAAAAACAGGAGGATTGGCAGCAGATGTTACCACAGGCCTAATCTTCCTCAAAAAAAGAGAAACATATCTTCATCATTATCATTATCATTCCAGAGATCTATACATAATCTGTCACATGGAAAATTATCTCAAAAGTCCTCCCCAAATTTTGGAACTTACATGACAAAAAGAGTCAAAATATTTTGGTTTCAATAACACTTTGAAGTGACTAACTCTATTGAATGGTACACTGAGTAAATTCAAGGCTTTTCAATAAGTAGAAAAACATTAGTATATCTCTAGGTGAGGTCCTTTGAGTGGAATTTACTTCTGGAAAGCAAGCTGTTGAACTGAGCCCAGGAATCAGTGAATTCCCTCAGGAAAATGTGTCTAACTAGAATAGAAACACTTACCAGCCTGATTGCACACTCCAAGAAGGATTTAGCACCTGTTTCTATGGATGCATAGGATCTGTCTGGGGTACGGTCCCTAGTGGGAAAGAACAGAATGAGTTCGAGTCTTACAGGAAAGTCTCTTGTGCAGAGAAAATCCACCTGGAGTCTGAGCCTTTGGCAATGCTAATTGACCCTGGGAACAGTGAGGTAATTCACATCATAATCAAAGATTGTGTGGAAGCCTGATTGAGGAAGACTGCAAAACTAAAAGCGACTTCCAAAATCCCAGTCTGTTTTAAAGGTCTCAGAGAAATGCACGGCAATTAGTGTTATACGGACTACACTCTAACAAGGTATTTGTTTAGAAGTCATTCATATTTCGCTATTTAGTATTAATGGGAAAGAGGATAGTTAGAAAAAGATAGTATTAATGCATGTATAAAATGCCTTGAAATTAATAATTGAGTTTAGGAAACTGGGAGGAAGATGGCTAAACCAATTTATAATATGTAGACTATCGAGTCCAATCTTAACCCTTATTGCGTTCTTCACTTTCTGGACTCTCAGCTAGTCTAACATGCATATTAATGAATCACATAACTCAGAATAATTCTTCTTCCAGAATTGCAATTAAAACTACCTTTCTCTGGGGGCCAACCTAGTGGCATAGTGGTTAAGTTCATGCCCACTGTTGGTGGCCCTGGGTTCTGGGTTCAGATCCTGGGAGCCAACCTACACACTGTTCATCAAGCCATGCTGTGGCAGCATCCCACACACAAAAATTTGAAGAAGATTGGCACAGATGTTAGCTCACGGCCAATCTTCCTCATCAAAAAAAAAAACAAAAAACCAAAAACCCCACCTTTCTCCTTGGCATTTTAGAGCTCTAGCTCTGACAAATCTAACCTATGATTCATGTAGTGATTATTTTCAAAAATCTTTCATTATTTGATTAAATCACAGATTAAGGAAAATATAATCTCAAATGAGTGTTCCCAGAAAAATGCCATAACTTCAAAAAATAAAATAGGCCATTTATCTTTTGGACAAGGGATTATTGAACATAGTATATGAATAAAAATACATATGCTTTAAATATCAAAGTGTGTAATAATTTCCTAGTAATATTCTGGATTTAAAGAGGGAGGGAGGGGGCCAGCTCCGTGGCCAAGTGGTTAAGTTTGCGTGCTCCGCTGCGATGGCCCAGGGTTCGGATCCTGGGCGCGGACATGGCACCCCTCGTCAGGCCACATTGATGCGGCATCCCACACACCACAACTAGAAGGACCTGCAACTAAGATATACAACTAAGTACGGGAGGGGCTTGGGAAGATAGAGCAGAAAAAATAAAAAGACTGGCAACGGTTGCTAGCTCAGGTGCCAGTCTTTAAAAAAAAAAAAAAAAAGAAGAAGAAGGTTGGCAACAGTTGTTTGCTCAGGTGCCAATCTTTAAAAGAAAAAAAAGGAAGAGGGAGGGAGACTACTCTTAGAATTGACATATTTTTACTGGCTTATCATTTCTCTTTAAAGTATTGCTGTTTCAAATCAAATAATAACTGTAGAGAAGACAGAGAAGGTTGAAGAAAAAATGAGAATGTACAAAAGAGAAAGAAGAAAGGTTTAGCACACACCTATAACTTCCTAATTGTAAACTCTTATGAAAATACCCAATTACATAAAGGAACCATAGCTAAACTCTAATTATTTAGCAGTGAGTGTGCCTTTCAGATTTTTGAAAATTCAAACAACTTTTTAAGCAAGTTTAATGTTTGTAAAGTCTGTTTGATTTTAAAAATAGAACTTTATTTATATAAGAGATTAAAACTAGCTAGAAATGGGTTGCCAAAGAGAACTGCAAGAAATAAACGTCTTGCTCAAGGAAAAATAACATTTCAAAAAAACCCCCACAATTATGGGGGGCGGGCAAAAGGGGTAAAGGGGCACAAATGTATGGTGACGGATAAAAATTAGACTATTGGTGGTGAGCACGATGTGGTCTATACAGAAACTGATAAATAATAATGTACACCTGAAATTTCACAGTGTTATAAACCAGTATGACCTCAATAAAATAATTTTTAAAAAATAAGGAAACAAGAGAAAGCAAGTCCAAGAATAAGAGTGAAAGGAATTTGTAAGTCACCCATATACATATTTGCTCAAAATGCTTTTGTTTTAGTAGTGGAAAAAGAATTAGAGGTAAATAAAATATGCAAATGCATTTTATAATGGAAAATCCTGTGATGAACAGCTCACATAATCATTGGGAAAATTATACAAAATGTTCTGGAAAAAAAATTAAAAAAAATAAAACCCACAATGATAATAAGTGGATTGCTTTTGAGTGCTAGAATCACATCGAATTTAGGAAGAATCAGGTGATCACACAGGAAGCTGGCTAGGGTATGTGTTGAATCTGGTCTCTGGGCTCTGGTATGGGCTCCGTATAACTCTGTGAGATAATACTCTATGCCTTAATTTCCTCATTTATAAGATTAGAGCAGCATTTATACTTACACAGTTAGATTATTTTGAGTATAAAAATATTTTAAGTAATATATCTGGCTCATAAAAAGCGCCTTCTCATTCTTATTAACAATATAAAGGAATATGCTGAAATTCTAAACTGAAGTCTCAGAATTTTAAGTTCATGCCTCAATATATTCACGTTGCAAAATCATTCAGAAGTTTTTGGATAAAAAATAAGTCTTTTGTTAGAAAAAAAATTACTTGAATTTGAACATAAAGACAAGCAACTTATTAATTGATGCTGAAACAGTAGGATAGAACAAAACACATATTGAAATAAAATTTTAGAATTTTGTTTGGAATTTGAGAGGACCGTGAGAAAGTGAGGTCTAAGGAAGCATAAGGCAAGATGTGGGGCATGCGAATTCAAGTACACATTTGCCAACATCAAACTAGTGAAATACAGTTGTTTTCAATTCTTCTAAGCCTTACAGCAATAGTTAAGGTGACTCTATAGAGACTGACAAATAGTTTCCTTAACAGCAATGGGGACCCATTTTCTAAAGCAATATTTTAAGGAGAGAGAGGAGACTAAAGAAGAAATTTTCACAAGTATAGGCTGGTCACAGAGAGGAATAGAATAAGAAGGAAAATTCAGTTAGGGTGGTAACGAACGAAGGAAACTTGGAAGAAGTCAATTCCTCTAGAAGAAGTTTCAGACTGTATTTTTTCCCCCTGGATTGGTCAAACGTTTCAATCAACCTTGTCCTCAAGATATTTCTGGACCAAGATCTACCATAGCATTTCCAGTTGACTAAAGGAGAGAAAACCCTTCCACTCAGAATCTTTCGGTATCAGGGAAGGAAGAACTATATAGTTAAGACAGATGGCATATTAACGCTAGTGCTTTGCACTCTGTCCAGATATGAATGAGCTCATTTCTGAGGCATGGAGTCTAGAATGATCTTGGGTGCTCCCACTTTCTTCATTGTTAATGTCTTTCTAGACACTTAGCAGATTGGGAAGTACACAATTATAGTGGGGATCTTGCGAAATGCAAAGAGCAACTTTTCAGCAGCAGCAACAACACGAACAATAAATTGAGGTTAAGACAACTCACCACCTAGGATATAAATCATGAACACTTAATCCTATTTGGGAGATGGCTTTCATGTTAAATTGCTTCTTCACATGCTGTACTATAGGAAGCCTGCTTGTTGAATGCCTAAACGTCTAAGATCCTCAAAGATTTCCTCAAGTGTTTCTGGGCCTTTCATCTTCCATAACGCCAGGCCCACAGACAAAATTGAATGGCATCAGAGAGCATCCAAAACCCAGTCCAGGAATTAGATGGAACTGGTAGTCAGGATGGACCAGGGGGCATAACATAGCAAACAGGTCATATTGTTCTGGGGAATCTGGGCATTTTAAGAACAAAACAAGCAAACAAAAGGACAAAGAGACACTCACTGATCACGCTCATGCTGTAGGAGTTGACCTTACTGATTTGAAACAAAAGATTGCTAAGAGTATTCTTTTTACTCTTCCCAAGAAGCTGGGTTGACTTCAATCTCCCTACAATTTATTTATTATGTCTTCATTTTGCAGTGGTGAAAGTATTGAGTGGAGAGGCTTGGAAGTGATAATTACTGCCTAAATGTTTTAAGCTCGTTTGCATAGTTACTACCAAAACGTTTACAGCTAGACTCCATAGTTCACAGAGTTCTTAATGTCCTGTATGGATGCAATGCCTATCAGACAATAACAAATGGGAAGGCCTCTTTTACTTATGCAGAGTTGAAGACAATTGTGGAACCTATAGTTGCCCTTTATATCACCTACATAAAACCAAGAACACATCCTACCTCAGTTTGATCCATGTGATGATTATAAAATGAATTGTAGAGACGGTTTTAATTACTGTAGTCCCCGCTTACCTGCAGGAGATACGTTCCAAGACTCCCCGTGAATGTCTAAGACCTCAGATAGTATCAAACTCTATATATACTAAGTTTTTTCTATACATATATACTTATGATAAAGTTTAATTTATAAATTAGGCACAGTAAGAGATTAACAACAATAAGTAATAATAAAATAGAACAGTTATAACAATATACTGTAATAAAAGTTACTGTAGATCTTAGCAACCTCAGCATACAGGTTTTCTTCTGATTAAGTCAGGAACTTTCACCTTTTCATGTAAAGAAAGCACTTCATGGCTTCTCTTTGGCATACCTGAATTGCCAGCATCATTACTGTTGTACTTTGGGGCCATTATTAAATAAAATAAGGGTTACTTGAACATAAGCACTGTGACACCGTGACAGACAATCTGATAACCAAGACAGCTGCCAAGTGACTAACAGGCCAGTAGTGTATACAACATGGATGATTCACATCCCAGGTGGGTAGGAATGGGATGGCACAAGATTTCATCAAGCTGCTCAGAAAAGTGCACAATTTAAAGCTTATGAACTGTTTGCTTCTGGAATTTTCCTTTTAATATTTTTGGACCACAGTTGATGAAGCCAATGAAAATGAAACTGCAGATAAGCGGGGCGTACTGTACATGCTTCAGTATAAACAAAGTTATTTCTTCTTTTTAAAAATGTTTTTGTTCGAATATATAAGTATTGAAGTTCCCCTATTATAGCAATTCTACTAACATCCAAATATCTATGGTATTATAATTTAATGATACTCAAAGTAGTTTATGTGATAATATAATAATTAATGATCTCTTGGTTAATTAAACTTTCTGCTTGATTAGCATTTAGCCAGAAATGTGGAGGATAGAGGGAAGATGGTTTTTTCACTTATGTCTTGTTTAACAATATTGCTAATATATATTAGCTCACATACCTGCTTTAGAGTGTTGAGTAGACTGACATAATTGAATCTTTCATATTAATTCATGAATTCAATAATGCAATCCCTCATTTTCACTACATTTCATCACATAATTGAGGGCAGGAAATGAAAATTTTTCTGATTCAAGAGTTAGTGTGATGTTCTTTTAAATATGCTTTTTTTCTGACCTTCTCTTCATCTTCTTGAATCTCTAGGGGCCCACGCAGCAGCTGAGATTGAAGTTGCTTACCAGTTGGAAGGGAACTCTCCATTCTTTTAAAAACGCTGATGGGAATGAGGTTGTGTCTGAGGGGCAAAATACACGGAAGTGGATAATCTTTTGAACAGACTATTTTAATTTGGTTCCTCATTCTCTGCTTTTTCTTTTTGTCACAGTGATATAATTCCAGTGGCCAATTAGTCGCACTAAAGGGTAGTAAACAATTATTTGACTATTGATTGCTGTTTCTACTTATATCCCTTTGGAACCATAGTTGTAGCTACGTGTGGAAGACTGAGACTCTATCTTCTTCACAAGTAACTTCAAGTCATATCACATATGTGCCAGTTTTAATATTTTCAAATTATGTCATTTTCGTAAATGCCAAACACAGAAGACAATGCTAGTTTATTGTGTGTTCCAGTCACTGATATTAGGCTATTAATTGCTTGTTACTATAAAGGTTATGGACTGAGCTGTTGGCATTTTCACTCCTCAGAAGATTCTGTATCCTTTTGTCCCTCATCTTGAAATCCTTAACGGAGAATAAAAATCATTTACAGACTTTCATATTGAGAGTCACTGAAATAAATTAGCTAAAACTTCCATTTCCGGAAGCAATTTAAATTGTGAGTCTGCATGGGGAACAGAGAGACAAAAAATGCACACGTATCAAATTCTTATAAGACTATGCATATTATTCTCATTTTAGGTACAATCTTTATAAATATACTTTACATTTAATAAACAACAAGTAGTACATGCCGACAATCAAGTACTCTCCAATGTGTAGCATACTTCATGGTTATATAATTTGAGAGTAAAAACCACTATCATCTACATTGAACACATTTGAGATGTGACAGTGGTCATTTTATGTTTTATAACATCTAGAGTTAGTGAGAAGCGCTTTCAGCATATTGCTTCTTAAATTCACGTAGAAGTGTTGTTCACATTCACATTGGGGTAAGTAATCAGGGGGATGGGCTCAAGGAAGATTTTTCTGTTCTCTCTTCTGCCAGAATCCATTACTTAAATTCCACCAAATGCAGAAGGGAATGGATTGGGTTAAGAATGACTTAAACTTACATTTAGTAGACACTCAGTAAAGCATTCTTGATTGCTTCAAATGTACTTTGTGTTCCAAATCATTGGAGTTTTACTTAACACATGTAATCAAAACATCTTAATAAGAATTTTCTCAGTTTTATTGATGAAGGAGCTGTAAAGCCTTTTCTAGTGTTTGTTCTCCTCCTTAATGTTGGTATTCTGATAGGAAAAAACATAGGGTAATTTTACCCCAAGATAATCAAATTCACCCCAAAGAGATCACTTTGGCTATGATCGTCAACTTTGATGATTATCCAGTGCCTCCTTAAAGAGGAGAATGAGCACATAGAAAAGGAAACTGAAACTGTGACAAGATATCTGATGACCTCACAAATGTGTTTGAAAAGACCAAAGCTGTTGCATGAAATTGGTCTGTGACCCCATGCTCTCTCTCTCAACTTTCCCTCTCAAGTTACCATCACTGCATCAAATAAACAGCACAGTCTGTTCTATCCTTTCCTCTTCATCCAATGTGGCATCTTTTATGGGAATTTGCTTGCAATTTATGGCTCACAGAGAGATACGATAAAGACAAGTAGAGTAGTGGGTAAACCAGAAAAGTTGCACATAGTGAGGTTTGTACTGGGGAAATGGCAGTGGCATTATTTTCACTTGAATTAGCTTCACTTGAACTGTGAATTGGGATTTGAACTTTAGAATTTATCAGATTCACAAAAATTCATGCTTTTCTAGGCCTCAGAACCTCTAGCCAGAATGTTCCCGAAGTACCCATTTGAAAATAAAACAGGATTTCCTAAGACTAAAATTCAAATTTCGAAACTGAATAAAACTTTACTGCCTTTAGTGGTGGAAATCAGTAATGCAGTTGTATTCCCCTTATGCTTTGGTGAGGACCTTTTATAATAAATATTTAGTTAAATGACAGGACTATCTTTACAGAGCCAACCAATGTCACATGTACCACATAAATTCTGAATTCTCTGTATGAAGCAATGCCATTAATTCATTTCTCAAATTTTAGTTTCTCAACTGAATTCTCCTTCTCTAAACGCTAAACTTGAAGATTACTCAAAGTTTAATAAAATTGCTTTATATTAATTAATAAACTATTTATCTGTTCTAGACTACTTTGGAAGGAATAGAGAGAGAAAAATTAAATAACATTTCCCCTTAATTGACTTCAAAGACCACATAGTGTATGGTCTTTATTTTCAGGAAAAAATAAAAGAGAGAAAGAGAAACAAAAACACATATATTTTAGTTTCTCTAAACAAAGTGCAGAGCAAAGTTACCCAGGTAATGACAGCCATCAGGTACTTTTTGCTCATGTATCCCTGCTGAAGGCTATAATCTGAGTGATCACCTTTAGGGTTCCTCCATCATGCAGGAATTGCTTAAAGTATGAAGAAATTTAAAGAAGAGGTTGGCAATATTCCATTTCTCATTTTAGAATAAACAACAATAAAAAAAGCCCAAGCAAACAAAATATCATTATACCATGAAACAGTTTGTAAAGGTCTAAGAAGTCAAATTTCTATTTTTGAATTGAGACCATCAGCTCATACCCCATGGTGTCTCTAGCATTAAGTACATCATCAATGGACCAAAACTGGGAAAAGGAACATGACTTTACAACTAGTTACTTTACATTCCCAAAAATAGCAGTATCAAGTTTAAGCAGAATCAGAAATATATCAAATCCACATATTATCAGGTTTTGTATAATTTTATTTTTTCATGTACTTTTGTGAATACAGAGAGTTAAGTTCAACGTAACATTTATTAAAACATTAGAGGAAGAGTTTCAAAGATATTAATACTTAACCCCCAAATTATAGTTTTGAATAGCAGTTATAATTAATATTTTTTAAAACTCCTTAGAGAAGGAATCAGAGGAAAAAAATAAATTAAAACTAAACAGTAAAACAAATGTAATTTATGATTCATCGTCCTCCAGCAGGCAGAATATGGGATTGACAGCAAAGGAAAAGATTGTTTTTAGAAAAAAAAAAATAAGTAGAGGCACTTCTTCCTTTGCTCTAAACAGAAAGACTAGTAAGGAACATGGGTATTTCAAAACACCAAGGAAGGAAAAATAATGCCCAATTAGTCTAAAACTGTCTTTAACCCACTGTTTAGTCAAATTCTGTCTCCTCTGTTTCACCAGAAAATAATCTCTACCATAACCACCCCCCACCAGGAAGACTAAAAATATTTCTAAGTTGTATTATTTGCATTGAAAATAAAAAGAAACTTAATGTCATGAAAAAGATTTTATATTTTAGATAAGTTTCCTCGAATAGAAGAAAGTCACTAAGAAACTGGAACTTCTTTTTAACCACCAAATGTTAACAGCTGGACATTTTAAAAACTGGCAACCTGGAGGCTGTTTCTTTTTTTCAACAAGCATATTTGCATAGCATTTCAGAGTCCACAAAATACATTTAAATCACCCTCCTTTAACTCTTGAAACAATAGTGCCATTTTCATTCATCTGTTTGGAGAAAAGAAAATCAAATGAAATGACTGATGCAAATATCTCATACAAAGCTTTATTCCTTCCTTCTTTCTTTCATTCCACAAACATTTCATGACTTCCTCCCGTGAGTTAGGCAGTGTTCTAAATATTGGGTATAGAGCAATGGACAAGACAGATAAGGTGCCTGATCTAGGTCTTACATCACAATGAAGCAGGATGAAATGTGATAAGCGATTGGTTAAAATTAATGCAATGCAGATCCTGGTGGGCTACCATTGATTAAATGATTAATACGGACTTCTTTTGGAGGTGATTTTTTTCAAGCTGAGACTCAAAGAACAAGAAGAGATCAATCACATGATCATATGAAGATTGGAATGGAAAAGCATTTCTCCTTTTTTTTTGCAAAGGGAATAGTTTTGCAAGGCTTAAAGTGGGAATGAGTTTAGTATAATTGTGATGCAGATCCCTCAGTTTGGGCAGAGGCCAAAGAGCAGCAAGAAACAGGAGATGATGAGGTCTTAAAGGTAGAGTGGAACCAGAGGGGGTACCAGGAGAAAAAGGGATTAGAAAGCTACTGTATAGTCGCGTGAGAGAACAGTAGCTCAAACTGCTATAATCCTAATGGAGATGGAGAAAATTGGGTGTTTTGAATAAAATTTTAAAGTTAAGGTCAATAGGGCTTACTAGTGGATTGGATATGAATAGAAGAGGAAATCAAGTGTGTTTGCTATTTCTATGCCTCTGTGTATTTATTTTTTAATTTTTTTATTAGGTAACTGGGTGCACAGTGACAACGTTCACTCAAACGAGGAGGACGGAGCAGAAGAAGATTTGGAGTGAAAATAATTATTTTCTTTTAGACAATTAAAATTTGGGATACTTGTGAGAAATTCAGGTTGGGATGTCAGATGTGTAGATAGATGTCTGATCTGGAGTTTAAGATAAAGATCAGGGATGGAAATAAATTACATAAAATTGCCTGAGAAGAATGTGAGGAATGAGAAGCAAAGGAATGTAAGAATAGAGTGTCAGTGCTCTCCAATAGTTAGAAGTTAAACTGGGCAAGAGGAGGTAGCAAGGTGATTGAGACAGAGTGGCCAGTGGCTGGGAAGAAAACCAGAAGCTTTCGTGTTAAAAAAAAAGAAGAAGAAAAGAAAGTTTTGGGAGTTGAGATACAAAGAATTAAATTTATTTCAGGGTAACATTTATGAGCTCCTGTTTTATTAACTTTCTTTTCCCCCCTCTACGACTATGTACTGCCACCATTTGTGTGTGTGTGTGTGTGTGTGTGTGTGTGTGCGCACGCGTGAGAAAGGGTTGCCCTGAGCTAACATCTGTTGCCAATCTTCCTCTTTTGTTGCTTGTGGAAGATTAGCCCTGAGCTAACATGTGTGCCAATCCATCTCTATTTTGTATGTGGGATGCCTTCACAGCATGGCTGATGAGTGGAGTAGGTCGGTGCCCAGGAACTGAACCCACGAGTCTCAGCCTCCGAAGCAGAGAGCACGGAACTTTAACCACTCAGACACAGGGCTGGCCCCCCTCCACCGCTTTTTACCTCATGCTAATATTTCCTTGGTGTTTCAGCAGTGAACAAAGAAGCTGCTTTTAACAGGGCATTTAGGGTGCTATCTCCTCTCCAGCCCCAAGTTGCTCATGGAAAGCACTAAGAAGAGGCAGCATCTTTGTTCATTACTGACACACCATGTGAATGGAAGCAAGAGTTTAAAAATTGGTGGGGGTGCATTCAGGTGGAGGGGCGATGTCACCCTCAATGCCACCGGAACACACATGCTTCCCTTCAGACTCTGTCTATTTCTGACTCCGGAGGAAAATAACCCCTGGGCTGGAGGAGCCTGCATTCAGGCTGCAGAACAGGAAGCAGCACGGAATCATGCCCATCTCAGCACAGCACATATTCACTTTTCTAGGTAGCATAGGAGTGTTGGAGACGTGCACTTTACATTAGAGGCTTAGATAGTTCCTATAAGGCTTCTTAATGATGTTTTATATTAGGTGCTATGGACTGAATTGTGTCCCCTCAAAATTCCTGTGTTGAAGTCCTAACCCCGGGTACCTCAGAGTGTGACTGTATTTGCCGATAGGGTCTTTAAAGAAGTATTTAACTTGAATGAGGTCAATAGGGTGGACCCTGATCCAATATGACTGGCATCCTTGTAAGATGAGGAAATTTGGCTACAGGAAGATCCAGAGAAAAGACCATGTGAAGACATGGAGAGAAGACAGCCATCTACAAGCTAAGAAGAGAGTCCTCAGCAGAAACCAATCCTGCCAACACCTTGTTCTCAGATGCCTAGAAAGACTCAAGACTGTGAGAAAGTAAACATCTGTTGTTTGTGCTGCCCAGTCTATGGTCCTTTGTCATGGCAGCCCCAGCAGCCTAACACAGGGAGAAATAGTTTTCTACCCTCGTATAGTTAAGGTAAAAATTACACAAGTTCAATCCTGAGTCCTAAAGACAGTTTCCTTGAATTCTGTTTTCTACCTTTCATGTTTCTTTTGATGTATAAGAATGAGAATTGAATGAAACAAGAGCTAAGCTGCGTCACTTAGTTGAGCAGTCGGGCATGGCGTCCATGGTCAGGGCTCCATTGCCTTTCCTGCAATGTGCCATATTTGGTTAAGTGTTCAATGAAGCTGACCTTTATTATACATTGCACCAGATTCCTAGTGTAGAAATACAGAAATGAAGTTAACCTTATCTTCAGTCTCTAGAGTAACTTCTAGAACCCTGGTTATATATAGAAACCCTTTATGGCATGTTAGTCATCTGGAAAGACAGATCAATATCAAGTTTCTTCCTTTAAAAAGTTTAACCATTCTCAGAGCTTCAACAATCAACTGTATCCTTTTTGTATTTCCAATGCAGATCTTTTAAAAATCTCTTGGTCACCAGAGCATTTTCAAATTGTGAAAATTTATCAAGTTATATGACTATATATATTTTTTCACTTTCTGAAGATATGTTATACTTCATTTAAAAGTCCGCATCTTTTCTAAAGTCCCATAGTCTAGAATAGTGATTCGCAATAATGGAGCCACTACCTACAGGGAGAATTTTGGAAAACTGAAGTGCTCTTTCATGGTCACAGTATTATAAAGGGTTCCTGCACCGACTGAATGAGGGATGCGAGCACTGTGCCTTGGGCATTGTACAGTGGGACGTGGGTTTATAGCTGCTGAGTCTAGAACCCAAATTAATTTTACAGTGAATTCAAATAATTTTCTGTACACTTTTAATACATTAAATTTCCCAGAAATGCAAGTACAGTGTAAATTCGGAGAAAATTTTAGCCTGTTTTCTTCCCCAAGAACTTTACTTAAAATTGTCTGTCATTTCAGAAAATCATGTCACTCATGACACCACCACTTGTGGGACTAATAGAAAACCACTATGGGATTCCTGTCTCAACCGCTTGTGCTGTTCACACAGTCATGGCGACTCTGAACAGGGGCAAGGCTCTGCAAACATCAGGATCTTGCAAGGCTCTGCAAACTTCATGTTATATCCAAGCTCATTGTGCTTGAGTGTTAATATGGAGAAATGCATACCGTTTATTATAAATTATTTTTCTTATAGTTTCCATTTATAACAGTTACGAGTTAAGGCATTGTGTTGATATTTTTGGAAATTGTATTTTAGTAGGTTATATTATCTACAACCTTTCTTTCTGAAATTGTTATAAAATACTTGTTTAAAGTAATGTGTCTACTAGGGTTGGCTGCTTTATCGTCATTGTGATCTCGGGTTTGCATGTAAGTCTTGTTGTAGTTAAGCACCTCCAAAACATTAGAACCCAAAAACAGATTCTCTTGCTATTTTAATCTCTAAATTATTTTCCTATTTAAAGTTATTAGAAAGGAATAAAATATGCATTAAATGGCTCTGCAAAAGTGACTTTTTATTCAGATGTGCAACGACTTCAAGTGCCTTTGAAGACTAGACTGAAGGCCGCCATTTCGGTGATGGGACCCTCAGTACACTCTCATTAGCAAGCATATTTTTCATTGTTTCAACCTGAAATTCAGCATGATTAGTGCTGTCTATTTTGGCTGCTCAGAAGCTCGTTTGACACACAGCTAAATTCCATGAAGTTAATCAGGTTTTTGATTCATTGTTTAGCAGATACATGTAGCACTTCCTAAGTACCAGGAAGCATTCTAAAACTTTACAAACATTAGCTCATTTTATCTGTACAACGACTGCCTTGTTATCCCCATTACACAGGAGAAGAAACTGAGGAACTAACAGGTTAACCTGCTCAAGGTCCGTGATATCCAGTCAATTGCAGAGCCTGGAGATAAATGCAGGCAATCTGGCCCTAGTGGCAATGGACTTGACCATGCTACATTGCTGTCTAAAGTTGCCATAAAGAAAATGTGACAGAATTTTGCACTATAAAGACTAAAGAGGAAACAGAATTAGGCTATATTGCTTTTTTCATAAAAGGATCTTTAGGTTTCTACTTACAGGAAATGAAACTATTCATCCCGTATCAGCTGTGGATAGTCAATTGAAGGTCACATGCAAATAAAGATCAAATTAATTGTTTATAATAAATACAAAATCATATAAAAGTTGCTATTATAATTTGCCTGATCTGGAGAGGAGGAAATAAAAAACACGATAGTTATTGCTAGATGTTTTACGACAATTTGAGGAAGAGAATGAGGAGAGGCAGTGTGGAAGGGAGAGAGAGAGACAGAGAGAGTAGGAGAAAGAGAAAGAGAATTTAGGGTAAAAAGCAACAGAGGAAAAACATGAGGAGAGCAATGATTGATGAGAGGGAAATCTGAGCATTTCCTGTCCACCTGGTCCTGGCAAATTTCCAGTGTTTGACATTATTTGCTTTTCTCATCCAAAGATGTGTTAAAACGGCATCCTTTTGTGGAGGTAGCTCATCCACAAGCTGCCCTATTTCCGGGATTCTTTGTTCTGGGAAAGCTGAAGGAATCATGATTTTCTTCCCTTCTGGACAGGCACACTTTCTTTTTTATACATGGACATATATTCTCTTTCTGTAGTGTCTTTCATTTGATTCTATGATATAGTTAGAACTTTGTTGACACAGCTCCTGTTTTCTAAATGTGGACTAATATTTTAATCTTTGAAGTGATTAGAACATTATGTAAATATTTAAGAAAATGATCCAGGATCAGTGTATTGATGCCTGGCTGTGGATGGAACTTGTTGCTGGGGCGTTGCTAGGGAAAGCAGAGCAACTTACAGATATTTATTAATTCAAATTATTATGAGAAGATTCTGGTGAAGAAGCAATGATGGACGGTGAATAATAAAAAAAATAAAATTTCCACCAGACAGAAACATTCATTATTATTTTCATTGTTGTTGTTGGTTTTGCAGTTCCAAGTTTCCTCTATTTGCTTTTATTTTTAAAAATTTGTCAAATTTCGGGGCTGGCCCCGTGGCCGAGTGGTTAAGTTCGCGTGCTCCGCTGCAGGCGGCCCAGTGTTTCGTTGGTTCGAATCCTGGGCGCGGACATGGCACTGCTCATCAAACCACGCTGAGGCAGCGTCCCACATGCCACAACTAGAAGGACCCACAACGAAGAATATACAACTATGTACCGGGGGGCTTTGGGGAGAAACAGGAAAAAAATAAAATCTTTAAAAAAAAAAAAAAATTTGTCAAATTTTTAGCATTTGCTTAGCCTGTTATCTTTGTTGACTTTCAAATATCACTATTTGGTCAATATTTACATTTTGGTGTCATCTGTCTTTCCCTCTACAGTAATCCCTTTTGAAAATGACAGCCCTCTTGTTTTGTTTGATTTCTCTGAGCATTTAGAATTTGGGATCTGTGTCTCGTATTTTTCCAATATTGTTATAGTATTCATATTTCTTGTTTATTTTCTCTTCAACAATACCCCTTTTATTTTTTTTAAGTAAACAAGGTTATCTTACACTAATTATTCTCATGCCCTACCAGTTAAGAGAATTATTATATGAGAATAATTATATTATTATGTGAAGTAATATATTGTCAATTCTCTTAAACTAGTCAAAACCATGTATTTCTTGTATTTCTGAGGGTTAAATTCAAATGAGAGTTTACAGTGAAGAAATTAATTCCTGATAAATAAATGTCTGTCAATACAAGGGCTATGAGGAGAGCTGAGAATTTGGGTAATGAACTGCTCCAGATGCTTATTTGATGGCATTTCATTGTAGAGAATGTAAGTTTTGTTCAGTGCATAATCACTTAATATCCTCCTAATTTAGTCATAGTTATCAGTTGGAAAGAGTTGCAAAATGATTTTCAACTAAAATTCATACAAATGAAAAGGAAAGACAAAGCAGATAGAAATCAGAAACTACAGGTATCAATATATTATAATGATGATTAATCATAAATCTGGGTGTAGGATATCTACTGGTGTTAATTGATTTTATTTGACAATAGTCAACAATAATACTTTAAATATCCCGTATTTCTAGGCTCAAAGGTATATTGAAACTGGGATTATTAGTCAAATGTTTTCCTGCCACTTGACCTTGATCTAGAGAAAATTCCTGCTCTATCTTAATGGCTTTAAATTTGTTCATATATGAAAAAAATGCACTCAGTGTTCATGAAATCATATTGTCACATCAATCTCAATGCAAAGACCCTACTCCTCACTCTACCCCATGATTCTAGTTGAATTTGAAAGGGAACAAACAATATTTAAAGTTCCTTAGGAAGAATGTCACTCTCTTATAGGTTAGTTCATCCTAATTCCAATCTAATTTAAACTCTTCATTTTATGTCTTTCAAATCAATTTAGTTTTGATATAGGCAGTAATATAAATATACAGTTATATATATTCATATTCACACTTATATGCATATACAAAACACATGTACATGTTTTACAGCCTTCTCATTTTAGCTTAACAGCATGAATATGCCCATTTCAATAAATGTTCTTTATAGCATGCTTTTTTAATCATTTCATAATTTTCAATTGAAAAGCTATGGGTCACATCTAAAATTGACTTCTCCAGTATCTTACTGCTGATTATTTATATTATTTCCAATACATTACATTTTTAAATAATATAGCAATTAACATTTTGTGCATACACTTTTGCACAAAGTTCAGCTTTCTTTTTCAAACTTGGCTTGGTGAGTGTGCTGGCTAGTCTGTTTCTCTTGAGTGCCTCCTAAGATCCATCTTATGACCCTCTGCTTTGCCTGGTGCTCAAGGAGAGTCACCTTCATAGGCCTCAGCACTTGGGACTCTGGCTTTCTATTGGTTTTGTCCAGTGGGAGGCACTGGCATTGGGAGATTAGCTGGCAGCAGAAGAGAGAAGTTGGGGTATTTATTCTACCCTGTGCCCACCTCCTGCTTACTGACTTCAGGTCTGACGGTGACTGAGTTTTGTGGTTTAATCTCCTTCCCTTTTCCTTCTTGCTTGGGTCTCATCAGTTACTGCTTACCCTCTTTGTCTTAGAGGGGGCAATGGCTTCCCCATGTTGTAAGTCTAAATGCTTCAACATGCTTTTGTTCTCTTACCCGTGGCCATGCCTCTGTAAATCGCACATTGATTAATCTCTCTTCATTTAAATTCTTTGAGTATGTCATCTATTTTCTGCCTGGATCTGATAAAATAGGCAAAGGGATATAGCAACAATTCAATAAGCATTTGATGTATATTGTCACGTTTTTCCCCACAATTTAAATGCACCACCAGCAATGTATAAGAATTCAAATATCTCTATAACTGTCTAACTCTAGATGTTGTTATTTTTAATTATTGTCAGCATGATAGGCAAAACAGAACATAACACGCAACATCTGTTAATTACTAAGAAGGATAAATGTGTGTGTGAGTGTGCGCACTTGTGTGTGTGAGTGTGTGTGCACACACATTTACAGATCAAATAACTAGGTAGTAAACTGTCTAAAAAGCACTAGCTATGGACTAGTGTTCAAATTTCAGCTCAAGCACTAACTAGCTATGTGGATGAAGGCAAGACACCCTCTTCTATTAGACATCCTTAAGCCTTTCTTTTTAATTGTATGTGAGAGAGAAATAATAATAATGTTTGTGGAAAATTGATTGTATTAGACCTCTCTGGACCCTTCCAACTTTAAGCCTGTGATCTCACATCTCCAGCAGTAACAAGAGGACAGAAAGAAACCCTGCATAGTTTGATAATACATGACTGAGAGAGTAAACTCCACTTCATGTGTTGAGTTACAGAGGCATTGATATGGCAACTTCCTTTTCACTTTATTTTCTCCAAAGATTGATAAATATTATGAGATTTTTTTACAATGACAAATGAAGTAGACCTAACATTTCACTATGGCAAATGTCAAATTCTTTTAACCAAAAGCAGCTGTGTTAATAAGAGAGCTGGAATCCCACATCCCTATCAATTCACGTTTACTTATTTATTGATACTTCTAAATGCCTTTGTTAGCAAATTTCACTTTGTTATCCTTAGGATGTCTAGAAAGGGCTAGAAATACTGTCTGAAATGAAATACCTCACTTAATATAACACTATAGACCATATTATTTCTCTTAGCAAAGGCAGCTTCTTAGGAGTTTAAAAAGGCAAGGGGTCTGGAGGCGAATGGAGGCAATGGAATATTTCTTGGAAGATGAGGAGCATGAACCTCAGAAGGAGCTCATTTGTACTGGAGGTAATGGTGTGAGAGAAAGGTAATACTACGGCCTTTGAGAGGCTCGATGAAGTGGAAAAGGCGCTTAGAGAGCTTCCAATATTTTCTGCAAATGTGTAAAATTTGCAATATAAGGACTAAGCCTGGGAAGAACATAGAGTGTGTAATATACTTGCTTCGCTCGTGGACCTGGTGTTATTGACTCCCCTTCAACAGGTCTTGTGCTTTGAGTTCTTGGGGTGATGGATTTGCTCTGCTTATTTTGCCTGTCCCCCAGGAGCAGAGCATGGCTATGGGAGACATCTGTGCAGGGTTAGGAGGGCAGCTGAAAGCTGTTGAACAGAATGGAACTAACAGGTTTGTGCACAAATTAAACTTGTAAGTGTAGCGCCATCAGTGCTCTCCTGAAATGCTGAGCAACCAGAGCTGAGGAAGAAAGAGAAAAGTCATTGGAGAGATTAATGAAGACTTGAGTGCATAGGAAATTCACTAATGATATTTCTATGCATTATTTGCAAGAAAAATAATGTAGAGAAACACAACGTATTTCAAAAGGACATGTAGATGGTTTAAAAACACGTCTAGGCTTCTATTTTAGTAAACTTGATTTTTAAACGTGTTTTCTAACGCTTAACAGAGAATCTGTTTAAAGCAAACCATCACTGAAACAGCAAAAGCCCCCTCCCACCTCCCAAAGCGTCAGGCCTCACCTGCGGGATCCTGGGTGAGCGGAAGAGGATATCAGATGGCAGGCCCCGTGCTCCATGGCAGCAGGCCAGCTCGGCCAGAATTGGCTGGGGACCCCTGACCCTTTGGCTCTTGTGGGAGAGTGTAAAGTTCTGTCAGCTCATTCATTCGGATAATTAGCAAAATATATTATTTCCCTGCTCCATCTGCTTGCATTTTTGCTAATAATTGGAACACTGAATAATGTTCCTGAGTCCTTCAGCTCTCTCTCATCACAACTGAGCACATCTCTGGGGAAAGGCCAGGGCCTGAGAACACTCAGCTCCTTAGTCCTCCTAAGGACTCACTGTGTGAGCGGTGACCGTAAAACCCTGGCACCACCACCACAATCCAGAGGCACATCAGGGCTCACTGGTGATGGAGTTTAATGAGGCCAGGGTGGCAGAGACGAGTCCACTCTGAGATCCACAGCTTACACCCTTAACCACATACAGCTGTCTTGGAAACGCAGGGCTTAGTAACTATGAAGTTTACAAAAAAGAAAAATGGAAAACCATTTACTCGATCGGAAATCAACTTTAAGAAACTGCCTTATAATGGTGGGCTGGAAGTGCACTATATTTTTAAAAATCCTACAGCAGCCCTCCTATGGATATTGGATTATGGATTGCTCCAGACAGGGTCCTTGCATCCTCCTTCCCTCTGCATGATAACTCGTGCAGTACCGTGCACGATGGCGCACTCAATTAAGTCCAGTTGGCTGGTTGACTGAAAGCGCTTCAAACCAGTGAAGAATGGACTGAATAGAAGCAGAGAGAACATACTTTTGCATTTTGAAATGAGTGTTAAATTATCTTTTCAACTCTGAAGGCCTTCTCACAATTTTTGCACTTGAGCCTGTGAGCTGAATCTCAAGAAGAGAAAATGCTTAACGCTAAGCCGTCGTTCATGCAGTGTGTTTTCCTGAGAGTCTACCATGTGCCGGTGTCCATGTTGGGCACTGGAGATGCCTGCTCGCCTCCATTTCTGCAAGGCAATTACCATATTTCTGAGAGGTCAAGTGCTCTAATGTTTTACCAACATAGATACATTAAAAAATAAGTTGGTAGTAATTAACATTTGCTGTTAGTTTCTAAGACATTTAGAGAATTTTATTCTTAATAAATTATGAGATGAAGTGGTTGTGAAAAAACTAAATTCATTCTACTGATGATACATGTTTTTACTGAAAATTCATTCTACTGAAGATACTTTTTTTTCTTCAAAGGGCTGATAAGTGATAGAATGGGGCTTAAACTTAGGTTTTAAGACATATTGTCTAATGTTTTTTCCTACTATTCCTTCCACTTTCCATGACATAAGAATGGTGCTACCATTTACCTCAAAAAAAGAGAATTTCAGTTTTTAAAAAAGACTCCCTTAAACAATGTTTTCATGTTGCAATTAAGGTGTAAGAGGATTTAGAATAGAGAGATCTTTATATTGCAAAGCAAAGTTGCTCTGTGCCTATAAAAGATAAAATGAAATCAAACATGAGAAATTCATTTAAAAGGTCAATTTAAATAATATAGTTACATAATACTTAATAAATTTAACCTAATAATAGGAAAACCATCATTTGCGTGTTTGTATTTTATTTGTTTCAACTTCTCTAAAAATTAAAATGCCACAGAATCAGTGAATTTTCATTGTAGGATAAAATTAATCAGATAGAAAAAGTTAGTTGCTATATATTTTACAAAATATAATCTATTTGTTGATCAAGTTATTTGAATTTTTTCCTGAACGTCTCTTTTATATAGAGCTCCTGACAATTAAGTTGATCCATTCTTGAGATAAACTGTATGTCATTTTAAAATGAATCATGTTTTTCTGTTGGTTTGAGTGCTAAACTGAGGTCACAGCTTTATGCTACATTTCTGCCCATTAGGCAACAAAGTTGGATTTGAGTTTAAAACTTGGTGTTTTTGGAAGATCAACGTTTCCAACGCTTCATTTTGTAGATGCGTATAATGAAGCTTAAAAAGTTGAAGAAACCAGCTAATATCACAGAGCTGGGCCTGGAAACTGGATCTTGTAGACCATGCTATGGTTCCATCCACTAGTATTCTGGTAGTTGTTTGACAACCAGCTGCCTAGAGAAAATAGCGTTGAATGGTAGCATATGCTGACTGCCATGGTATACATAACTCCTACCATGACTGATCTCAAGATACCAACATGGTATCACTGAACGACGAGTTGCAAAGAGATGTGCAGTAGTTTACCATTTTATATCATTTCTAAATATGAATTTGTATTCATATTTTCTCTCTATATGTTAAAATACATATAAAATAAACACAAATAACTTGAGCGTAGATGATTGTAAGACACATTCAAATAATTAGGGATGATGAGTATTTATTGACGTGGGGTTGGTGAGCTGAGGAGTCGAAAGAAAGATTTCTTGGACTCTCAAGATCTGGCAGTAGTGCTCTTTTATTTAGAGAATAGTGTGGAATAGCATGGGGACAGGACCCATGGGCAGTCAGAGCTTCTGCTGCATGGGGACAGGACCCATGGACAGTCAGAGCTGCTGCTGCTGCTGCATGGGGACAGGACCCATGGACAGTCAGAGCTGCTGCTGCTGCTGCATGGGGACAGGACCCATGGGCAGTCAGAGCTCCTGCTGCTGCCCTGAGTTGAGGGTTAGGGCTAATTTTATAAGGCATGGGTACGTGACTTATTTTTACTGGAAAAAAGAAAAGATGATGTAAAAAGTCATTAAATGATTTCAGTGCAGATGGGGTCTGGTTATTGTGCGGTCATATAACTTTAGATACGAATCTGGCCATATAGATTGGCATGTAGGTGAGGATGCCCTGGGCTTCTCTCCCTGGGGCAGTCCTAATTCATAACATAAAAAAAGTCCACTGGGACATATAGTTTGGCATGTAGGCCAGGTCACCTTGGGCTTCTCTATCTGGGGCAGCCTTAATCCACATCATTTATTACCTTTGTTTTAATACAATTTACTTAACTGTACATTTATATAATTTAATATTAATAATGGCTTTGTTTAATGACTGGCTCCCTGAATTCCTGAATATTTGTCAACTAGCTCAGTTGCCTTTTATAAGCTGGGACAAGCCATCTCCAGTATACCACCAGATCGCCAAATACAGTAAGCCATTTTGGTTGGTTGAGAGTATTTCCAAAGTGTCACTTCTCAGTGTGGTTTTTGCTTTTTTTGTGGTGTGTATATGTGTGTGTATTTGATAGTAATATGTCATGAAATGGTTTAATACATATATCAAATCTGGTAAAAGTGATAGCATAAACTCCGAGACTATAAAGGTTTAAATCACATATTATTGCATACAGTTGCTGAGAAATAATTAATCATTTTCTTAACATTTATTAATGCATACACTTAAAAAATATATATATATATATGTCCATTTCGCATTTGTCTGTCCTGGCTCTCTGGAGATTTCCAACCTGTTTAGTCCAGATAAAATTTGCCAGGATTCAATCCTAGATTTTTCATGTGAAAAACTTATGCCAGTTAAATGCAATACTTAAACCACAGAATTATTGTCACACTAGCAAGTACAGCAGAACTTGATTATGTTTAATAGTAAATCTGTAACCATATGGTCATTGTCATAGCTACATGTAAATGCCAATTTATTTTATGAATTATATTACTTTTCAAGATTCTATTTGGTTGTGTACATTTTGTGCTGAATGAAAACATTTGTTATATGGGTTGATGTTTGATATATGTGGTTAAAAATTCACAGTAGGTAAGCTGATATTGGTGTAGGGTGTTGGGTACAAGTATTTAGTACCAAAGCAGGAAAGAAACTTGGAGTGATGAGAAAAGGCCTTTAGAAGAATGAATTACAGCAACACCAGAAGCTACTCATTAACACCAGGCCTCATATACAAGTACAGAGAAAGGACTTTTATGAAAGAGTGCAGAGGTTGTGTTAACATACATGTCAATACCTCTAGGGAACTCACTGTCTGCATAGAATGGGACAGTTGAAGGATCACTGAAGCACTAAGCTGTGTATGGATATAACATGGACATAGCTGGCATTAGAAGGGCCGAGTAGAGAAGGCTCGTTTACTCGTCAGATATGGGGTTATTGAGTAGACAAGCATTCTTGAAACTCTGGTAGCAGACGCAATACACCTTTTGAAATCTTACAATTCTCCCACTCTAGTTTCACTACATGGGTGTTGGGATGATGGTTGCTGTCTGGGGAGGCAGTCCTGATGTGCCAGATGGTGAAATGAAACGCCATGGCCGTGACTAGCATTACAAAACAGCAGGTTGGCAGCTTTCCTGGGGTCTGATAGGTGTCCGAAAGGCCTGGAAATCCTAACAGCTGCTCTTTGGTCTGCCGTCATGCTTACATTCCCAACATGAGAGAGTTATTTCTTTGGGCCTTGAAAGAATATCCTAATAAGAGGCAATATAGTGGAAAGAGGGGTAGAAAAGGAAAAGAGAAAGCTGCAATTGGTTATCCTCAAGGACAGCAGAGTGAACCTTTCTCTCGAGATCAAAGAGAGCACCTCCCACCTCCACCCTAAATGGGACGTTGGATAGAAACCTGAAGAATGGGCCAGCAGGGACAACGCATTTTAAGTGGCCCCAGAGACAGGTAATGGTCACAGAGGAAGGGAGGACCAGCAGTGCAGACAGTTACAAGGGCTAGTCCTCCTCACAGGGCTTGATTAGTTTGATCTCTCCAAAGAGATTTTATAGTAATTTGTTCAGGAGAGTTTTCTTTTCCCATCTCCTTAACTATTCAGATGGTAAAATACATTTAGAAACTTGTTGATCACAGTGTCAAGCAACACGTACAATGCACACTTTCATTTTCTATTATGAAATGTGATGGATGATTTGCACGTATTCCAGAACAGATTAATAAAAAATAAAGAGGAAAATTACTATGAATATCCACTAGGTGGCGAGTGTGCTATATAGTGTTCAGATCACCTAGGACAGGTGAAGCTGTTTCATCTTATATTTCAACGGATCATATTAGATTGTTTTGTGGCCAAAGAGATGAATGAAGTAGATTTTAGAAGTCAGATCAGAGTGTCCAAGTATTAGAGAGTAACTCGTTTTGTAAATTAAATGTCTTCCCCAAGCACTAAGCAGCGTGAAAGGCGCTACTTACTAGATCATTTGTGTTTTAATACTGCTGGTCACTGCAATGTTGCTTTTCATCTGAATTCTCTGTTCCAGATACCCTCCTAATACCACGAAATCTGGAGTTAAGAGCTTCTTCCTGGGCTACAGTTTCTTTCCTGTAATTTTCCTACGTATTAAGCACTGTTAATCAACCAAATAAACCTGAGATCTTCTCTCTTAGGCACCTTACAAGTCTTTGTTCTCTCTTTATAGTCCTCTTATGTAAAGTACCCCATTTGAAGCATCGTGCATGGAGGATTAATAATTGCAGGATTGGAAGATAAGATCAGCTGATACGGGCAAGTGCACAGCCATAGTTACTCCACAATGAGGCTTCTCCCTTAGAAAATCTCCCATTTATGAACACTTTTTCTTGGAGGGGGGAGAGTAGTTTGCATTAATTTGATGAACCAATGAGGCAAATTTTAATAGGAATCTTTAAACTTTCTAATGTGCCCTTCCTTCTACTTTGACTTACTTAATGACTGTTTTCTTCCCATCTTACAGCGAAACTTAATCATTAAATTTATATCCTTTATTTTTTTTACCTCTTTGATTTATTATTGTTTAATTATAGAAAAACTATATAAATAAGGTAATCCTTATTTATTGAAGCTGAAATCTTTTTTTAAATGCTGTCAGTTATAACATTAATCTTGAATTAAATTGTTTTTGCCTCTTTCTAAAGTTCAAGGTATTGCATATTATTATTTCGGATTGACTTTAATTTGTGCAAAGCATTATAGAAAAGTCAAAACATAAAGAAGAAAGATCATTTGGAAAATCAAGATAGGAAAATATCCATAATCGTATGTAAATCAATTATTAAATTAAAATTGTATCCACACAAATTTTATGAACAATGAACAGACATGAAAGAGAATTTTTAGTCTTCAGTCTCCCTAAAATGCCAATTCTTCCTTGTAGGTAGTCTAATTTACTTAGCTTTCCTCCTCTGACATCTTCTTCACTTTCTCGAGGATCTTGACAAATTCTATCAATTATAAAGTAATGTGATAATCTGCATTAACTTATGAATAACTCATAAACTTTCATTTTTTTCCTCAGGAGGATTTACTTAGGAAAGAAGAAATGCCTTAGCCCAAAGAAGGAATTTTAAGTGAAGGTATGTCAGGTACTAATGAGGGCATTTATTCTTTCTCATCCCAGCACAATCAATGTTGGCATGCCAGCCAGCCAAGACGCGTGCTCTTCCAGACATTCTCCACAACGGGAGGCTTAGACCATCGTGGGGAAGACAAAGTTGGCCAGTTAGAATCCCAGCTTTGCCACTTACTAGCTGGGTGGTTTTGCACAAGATTTTTAATCTCTCCAAATCTTTGCTTCTTAGTCTATTAAAAGACAGGTGGTGGTGGTTGGGGGGGGGGGGAGATAAAAATAACTAATACATAAGATTGATGGGAGTTTAAATGAGATAATACATGTATTTAATACACCACTTGGTACAGAGTAAGTTCTGAATGAATAGTTGCATTATTAGTTTTTGCTATTACGATGGAAAATGGATCAGATAAGTTACTAAGAAGTAAGTTTATCACCATTTTAATTTGTTTACCAAATTTTTAAAGGAGAATAAATTTTAAAAACTTTTTAAATTGTATTTTTTAAGGAATTCATGCTCCAGTGTACATCATTTCTGTGATGTTTTTTATTCCAAAGGTGTAGAAAAACTTCTCATCAAGCCACTTGATATTTGAAGACTGTCCTTAAAACTGATTTAGACACAATAATTTCCCCAGTATTTCCCCTAGTTTAGTCATTTACGCATTCTCTAAACAGATGAAAAACAATATGAAAAAATATAATTTAAATAGTAATTGAATATGTTTGAAGAAATATATAAGCTATAGTTTAACATTATTTTTGAAAAAACAGAAATTTTTTAAGATTAACTTTTTAAAGTTTTTAAAGAAATTATAATCAAATTATCAAATAATTGAATACATTATTGAAAATACACTGTTTTAATAATAGATATTGTAAAAACTTTGTCATTTTACAAATAAGGATTTATTAGAGGGTAAAACACACATCTAGAAGCAAATTCTAGAGACAATGAGAATTCTAGTTAGACAATAAAGTCTCATTAAATTCACTAAGTCCATCAAGTGATTCTAAATTTTATATTGTTTGAAATTTATTCAGATTTGCCTTCCAAGGACCTAGTCACTGCCTACTTAATGAAAGCTACTTAAAATTAAATAAAATGTCATATTTTGTTTTTAAAGTTTTTCCAATGATAAATTTTCACCTTTTATTGACATTCCATTCTAAAAACTGACAAATAATTATGAAAACATGCTTAAAAACATGTAGTTCAAATATCCATAAAATATATAAAGTTGGCTTATTGAACTTTATATTTTTTATGGAATTTTTGTATTGAAAAATTTATGATTGTTACAAAGAAATATTACCTGGTATATACGTTCAGAATTAAAAATAAAATCTTCAATTTGTGTATCTGGTACATTGGCTTCTGTACCTACTCTATATCTACTTAAACATTTGCTTATCTCTCTGTTTCTGTCTGGAGATATGAATATCATATGTCATGTGATCACCACAACAAAGGGTATGTATCACTGTAATCTAGATGTATTTCCATCCGACCATAGTAAATGTGAATCAAATGAAACGCTGATATCATAATAAAAAACGTTACCACTTATAGAAAGGCCCTGAAATGCATACGTGAGTCAGAACAATGTGAATTTACAAGGTATGATTCTTGCATACTGATGTTTGGCCCATACGCAGAGAGATGAAGCAAAAGTCAGTGAGCTAGGAGGAAAGAGTGAAGGAGGGACAACGGGCCAAGAAAGAAAAGCTTCCATTCCTGAAAGCTTTTACAACCTTATTTCCAGGCTCCTGAAGCTGGCTACATTCCCCTTTCCCTTAGGTGCTATGAATACTCAATATACCCAATAGCATATTTCTCTATTTTTGCTCGAGCTGCCTTAAGTAGGTTTCTTGTACCTGTATATAAGCTACTAATATTTCCTAGGAATACATTGTGGCATTAGAAGCTCACAGTATGCCTAAAATAAACTATTATAAACCATAGTTCCCTAGGCTCATGATTTGTCAAACCTCTTTCAAAATTATGCTAAAATATTACTGCAGTACTGAAAATAAATTTTTTTAGGCATCAAAATTATAGAGGTACAACTCCTCCTTTGTTCCCATGTAGTTCCATATTACAAAAAGTACAGTACATATCATTGCTGAAAGAATTTAATGAATAAAAATCAAACTAACTCAAGGTATCAGTTGTTTCAGATCTTTCTGTGAAGTTAGATAGTTTTTAAAACCAGTATATATTAGCTTTTATTAAATCCATATCAGGATAAGTAAAGATGGGCTGATGCTTAATGCAACTTCTTTATTCTTTTTGAGGAAGATTAGCCCTGAGCTAACACTGCTGCCAATTCTCTTCTTTTTGCTGTGGAAGACTGGCCCTGAGCTAACATCCGTGCCCATCTTCCTCTACTTTATACTTGGGACGCCTGCCTCAGCATGGCTTGACAAGTGGTGTGTAGGTCCACACCTGGGATCCGAACCAGTGAACCCTGGGCCACCAAAGAGGAATGTATGCACTTAACCATTACACCACTGGGCCAGCCCCCACAACTTCTTGAATGGAAGATGATGTTACTGATCACACTAGATATTGAGGTTCATATACCAAAAGCATTGTTATAGAAAAGGGATAAAATAGAATTGAATAACTTTTTTTACATGACTCCTGGATAAAAGAGATGAATTCATTTTTATCTGGTATGTGTAGTCAATAGTTTTGGAATCAAAGTGGAGGAAACATTAAAAACAAAAAAGGGAACATAAGCACCAAAAATTTTTTTGCAGATAGGAACAATTTGTAGCCCATGAGAACACAATGTACCTAAGAACTCAGAAATAATATGAAAATTTTTTTTGCAGATTCTCATGTTTTTTCAAACTAGGTTTGGAAATTTTGAAAGTTGACTTCATTTTTTAAGACTTTTGAAGTGAACATTTCAGCATTGAATGACTCACAGAGACAAACTTCTTCTGTGATTAAACTGTGACTTTGGGAAAATATACTACCACACAAGGAAATTCGAACAAATAAGAAAATATATTAATGTGAAATGGTGGCTTATGCCATATGAAATTGCCATTTTTTTGTAGGTAAAAATGGCAAGGTCATGTGGTTTGACAAAAGAACCAATATAATTTGTAACATCCTGTATGAAGATGGGCAAGATCTGGAAGTCAATTTGAAAAAAATAAAAATAGCTATGTTTGAGAAGTAGAAGCATCAGTGATTTAAAAATTTATTTTAATTTATAGATGTGTCGTACATATCTTTGAAAAGTATATATTTTAGTTGAAATTATTGACAACTTTCTGCTGTTGCTCAATTATTATTCTAAATGGTTTCTTCCTGTTATTTGACAATCTGCTATTATGAAGTTGACTCAAAGTCTCCCAGTCAGAATAGATAGTAACTTTGACATATGTGTAGTAGATTGTGGGCTTATATAACATTATTTTTATGGAATCCTGATTTTTTTTTAAAGAACAAATTTAAAATTGCAGGTAGGTGATTCAGAGATATGTTGTTAATCTATGTTTATTTAAACAGGTTCCACTTTTTTCTTTTTTAAGTTCTGGCAAACAAAATATCTAGAAGCTTAAAACATTTCAGCAGTTTATTATTACAAAGAAGCTATGTCTGGTATAAAGGATTATTAGCGGTTGGCAGAAATGCATTATTAATACAGTGGATCGTACTTTTCAATATTAATTATCCATGGCATGGCTTTTCAGATCCAGTCTCATTAATCACAGGCCCTAGGCCAGTATTCTAATTTGAAGTCCATGTAATAATCAGTAAATATTTGTTTCTTGGTAATACGTAACAAAACTATGAACTAGAATGTATTATGCCCCAGGACCATTGCTGTATAAGGTCATAGGCTGGATAACCCTAACCAACTTGAAAAGTCTCTATTATTCTATAGAGCCTATGATACCCTTATAGTTTGGAACAAATAGATTATTAATATGAATCTGAAAGTGATCTCCTGGGTTTCTTGCTTCTTTGCGTGTTCTCTTTCTTGCTTATTTATTTTATAGTCCAACAATATCACTCAATTAATTCTCAATGAATCAACGATTTGAAATATGAAATGTAATGAACAATATATAAGCCAAGATGTTTGTTAAGGAAGAATTATTCTCCTAATTACAAGGATATATGCAGGGAAAATTCCCTGACCTGTTCAGTTGAGTGTCATGTGTTGTAAATAACTGACACAGTCCCTAGGAATTATTGAAGATTATATGTGAGGAACTGGTTCTTGGGACATAGGCTTAAAGGACAGTCAGGTCATCATTCTTCATGAATACCTTTCCCATATAAATCTGAAAAACTGTCTATTGGGAACTGTTTTTCATTTCTTCCACATCATACACATTATTTACCCTATACTCCAAATCCTTGGGGTTTTGTCCTGGGTGTGTTGCTGCCTCCTAGTTTGAGAAACTCAACTGAGCTAGTGGATAGGAGTAGGTTAATATACTGTCACTCTATGATGATTTATCTTCAAATTAGCCATGCTCTATCTCAAAGAAGTGATGCTGGTAGCGAAGATTTTAAGTTGATAATTGAGGTATTTTTAGATGAGTCAGGCTGTTTATACCCATCAAACCTTTTACATCACATTGAACTCACGCTGCTCTTTTTATTTCTTTGGTTGGTTTGACTACACATTTAATTCCTTAAACTATCAAATCTTCTTTTTTCCTTATAGATTTATATCACTCCTTTTGCTTATTGTTTTATTTCTACATCTCTGAGTGCCATTTCTCTCATTCATATAAGTGGTCGTCATTCTTTTCTTTTGCTTTCATTTACACCTTCCAGGGACTGCCAGGCCCAGGGCTCTGACTTCCTGCACTGCTTGCTCATGCTTGATTTCCTAACCCCCTGAGAATTGCTTCTTGAAAATTTATGTTCAGATAATGGCTTTGACATTGAGCTCTCTCTCCCTCTTTGATTTCTAAATCTTAATTTTCCCAGCCAATGATAATTCAAAATGACCAAGTTACATTGTCCAGTTTCTTTGTTCACACTTGGTTACATTTCCAATTCCTTCCACTTTCTTTGTTTCTTTTTTTTCCCCTGTTATGTGTTGGAATCAATTTTGGAGTCGGAACCAAATAAACCTTTGTATATCTTGGCCTTCTGTGGCTTTGGAAAAGTTGTTTAACCTTTGCGAGCTTCAGTTTCTTCATCTGTAAAATAGGGTCTACAATCTCAGTCCCGTAGGCTTGTTTGTACCAAGTAAAGCCATGAAGATACACAATTCCAGTCACATAGTGACTCAGGAAGGTTTTATTTCCTTCTCCTTCCTTACAGAGGCTACTAGCACTGACATTTGACAAATACACCCATTGAGAGCCAGAATACTAGTTGTTATTCACGTGCTTTCTCACCAAAACCTGGGCTTAGCAAAGACTCTAGTTTTCGTTTAACTACTGTCCTTCATAATATTCCAATTCTTCCTGCTATAGAAGATCCCTCCTGTTAATCTGTGTATAGACACAACAAATGCCCAACTCATCTTTTTGCTTTCAGTTTTTTTCCCCTCCATTTAGTTCTCCATGCGATAGCTAGAGATGATCTATATCGGTATATGATATAAATATGTAAATATATTTATGGCTTAATAGATTTTTATATGCGTATACAGCATAATAAATATCTATCTATCTATACATCCTACTGTGTATGCATAATAAAAATCTATTAAGCCATAAATATACTTACATAATTATAAAATTTCTAGTCAGCAATTTTTTTTAAATTAGTAAAATAAGAAGATAAATAACTGGGAAAAAACCTCTTAAGAACAATTGATATCTCTTAATCTCTAACTATTTCTTAAAAATCAATAAGAAAAAGACAAACAATGCAATAGCTGAATGGATACAGAACATAAATAAGCAGTTCACATTTACAGTCTAAGACATGTAACAGCCAATGAAGGTATCACATAACGCTGATTCTATCTGTAATTTAATAAAATTTGAATTAAAAGGAAATTTTTTTCATTTTACATATGAATTTAGTAAAGATGAAATGTTTAACAATACCTGGTATGTTGAGGGCGTGGAGTATACTAGCGTAGACCATAATCTATGTACTTTACCTAGGGTTATAAACCCCTCTGACCTGGCTTCTTCCTGCCCCTTCAGCATGTTTCCAGCCTCCTGTCCCACACTCCAGCCAGAAGGACCTTTGTTGTGTTTATCTAATAAGATATATCCCCATCAGTCTTCACACAGATTTTTTCTCCTGCCAAAAATGTTTCCTCTTTCAATTTGTTAACGCATCCGTCCTTTTTGTTTCATTAATTTAAACTATTTCACTTGGAAGAGTCCCCTGTCTTCCACAGACTCTGTTAGATGGCCCTGCCACATCTTCGCATGGTACCCGTCACCTCTCACTTCTCGCCTATATGCTGTGTTGTTGTTGCTGGTTCAACTGTAAGCACTCCTGCTAGACCATGGGCTTTCTTGCTCACTTTTGTATTCCCACCATCTAAAAGATGCCTGGAATATAGTGGGTACTCAATACATAGATAGTTAATTTGTTAAGTGTTAATATTTGAATATTTTCACAATAATATTTGATATTCATAGACCAACTGACTTGTCACAAGTACCCCAGTTGTGACTGTCTGAGTATCAGATCATTCAGCACGTTGTTCCCGTCCATATGTGACATAGCTTTTTTTGGCTGTAATTGCAATACTCTTTCCTAAAATAATAATATGAATGTTTAACTAATCACCATATTTTATTGGTAAAATAAAGACACAGGCAAGATTGAAACATATGGCTTTGTAAAGACATGTGTAGTCATCAACTGCTCGTTTTCAAAATATCATTTATAAATTTAGGAGCCACTTCAGTTGTGGTTTTCGAAGCCTGTGAGTTGGATCTGCTGTGAGCATTGCGAACAGGATGACTCTGGATTAAATAAGGTTTTAATGGTTGCAAGTAACAGACAGAAGGAGAGAGCAAGGGAAAGAGGGAGGGAGAGAGAGAGAGGCAATTAAGATATATTGAGTCTGTTATGAATGAGGAAGTTAGAGTTAGGTGCTCTTATTCAATAAAGTAGGACTATTCAAATTACCAAATTACTAGAGTACAAATTCCTTAAAGCTAACAAGAGCCAGTGCTTTGTAATCATTAAAATTGTCCCACAAAACAATAAATTTCCTTTGGACTTGGTGATTTTTCTGATATGAAAGGCTTAAAGTAGAAGCAGAGTGACATTTATTTGAGTTATTACAGAAAGGATTCTTGCCATAGATGAGAGGTTGGACTCTAGTCCCTCAGATCTCTCAAATTCTGGGATTAATGAGTCCAGGGATAGGTGAAGACATTGTAATCAGTTTGCTGTAGTCACAAATGTTATACAAGTAGAATTCCATCTCAGACTCATAAAAGTTTAAGTTTCCTTCTAATGGAGATCTAGTTGATAGGATTAACTATACTGTGTGCAGAAAATGACAGCCGACCTGAGGAGAAGCTGTTACAGACCAGTCTCCAACATTTCCTATAAAAACACAAATTGGAGTACATTATAACTCAATATCTATGTATGCAGCTAAAATGTCCTAAACAAGTATGAATCCACTTTACAAGAGTAATCTTAATTTTAAATAGCATGTTTATCTATCTGTACCTTAATCTTATTTTAAAATTTGACAGCAAAGATACATATTTTCAAAATCTTTCATAATTAGAAGTTAAAGCTTTATAAAATAATCAGCCATAATAAATATTTAAAAGTACTAATGCAATTAAAATTGTTGGACATACATAAAATATTTCATTCTGTTTATTGTCGTTATCATGCAGAGTTTCTAGGTGGATTTTTTTACTAAATTTAAAGCGGCCATTTAAGATAGTCTCTTATGAAATACAGGCTATGTGACAGGTGTCAAATTCACTTTTTGGGACCCTGGAGTCATCCTCTGTGGCAGTTAAAGTAGAGATACAGAAAATTTTCCGTTTACCTGTCCATCAGGAGAGACATTCTGTGGATTAAGGTACCATACAAAATAACAGTTGTTTTAAATATTAGCTCCAAATAATAAACCACAAAGGCAGATGCTCTGAATTGTGAACAGTGTTTTGCCGTTGAGGGGTTATTTGGATAACAACAGTTATGCATCGTGCACAGCTGGGAAGTGGTAGGGGGAGGAGAAATAGCTATATGGGGATTTTAAAATTTTAAATTGGTTAATGATTCTAAATAATAATGAGGAGCCACTTAGCAGTGAGTAAATTGAATTCACTCTTCTATAAACCATTTAAGTCAAAGATCACATGACTGTGGCTAGAATTTCACAAAATCTCTGCCACCCATATGCTTGCTTACTATAGGATATATGGAAGTACATCTCTTTTACACTGCTAGAATGTCGTTTTGTTCTCATGGAAAGCTTGGTTATTTAATCATCAAGGCGAACTGATCCTGCAGTTTCTAAAAGTTATACCTTCAAGGGATTAAAGTCATGCGTTAGGAGAATATGACTTATATGAAGATATCATTTATAAAAATCATTTTTAGTGCCAGAATTAAAGATCGATAGCAAGTGGATTATTTCTGGAAGTCACTGGAAGGCTTTGTATATGCATAACCAACAATTAATTTTAAGGTAATAACTCAGTTGCCCATCAAGCAAGTTAGTTCAATTTAAGAGGCTCACAATTTTAGACAGAGGTTATTACTGCTACGTAGGAGACACCTGCTATCTTAAAGTATATAGAGGAAAGGTCAGCCTAATGAACTACCTTTAAATATATTGACTATTTCATGGGTTCTTCACTTGTGTGTACCTAGCTGATATTGGGAAAGCAGGACTGCCGTGATGTTTCTCCTACCATTTCCCCTCTCACCAATATTCTCTTTCCCTTCCATGTTCCTCTTGATTTCTCTGATAGCAAAATAGGTCAAATCATCAAAGCAGATTCACAGAAATCAAGCTCTTACCCAGCACCAATCTTTACTAATGATTCAGATGATACCAGCAAACATCAAGTACAGATAAAACAATTTTTTTCTAGGAAGAGACTGAAACTATCAAACAACATCCAGAAGTGTCCCTTTCTTTCTTAAGACATCTTTGTTCACAAAGAGATCCACTTTAATTTTGGGTAAAAATCTCTCTTTTGTTTACACGGTTAATTACATAGCTTACTAACCCTCATTCTCCAGGCAGCTCAGCAGCATAAATCAACAATGCCAGGTTAATTTACGACATGGCAATCTAGGCTATCAGATATAACCATTTATTAGATAGGGACTTCTCTTTTCTATATGAACACCATATCATGTTAATAGGGGAAGTTGAGTCAAGGTCAATAGCATATTTACAAAGGAGATCTGGTGGAGGTTGCTTATTCCCCTGAACTTTCCCAATAGGGCAAGAATGAGTAACAGGCCCTTTCCTTTCCAAGTTTCCATACAGTTAATTTCCTTATGTTGATGTATCCAATTTCCTGTGAATTCTCATAGGCACAGCAGCAGTATATCCTTGTTTGGAAATGCTGTTCTTCTAGGAGTTGACAAAAACTCTATCAAAACTTTTGAAAATTTATCAAACTGTAGAATGTTTAAAAAGAGAGAGAGTGGGATGAACATGACATTGAGTTCCGGTTGAAGGTGAGTTTGACTTTAAATTTCAGGGTCCACTTGCTTTATAGCAGCAGGCATGTTATTTAAACTTTCTGAGAAGTGGTTTCCTCATGTGATAAAAAATCAAAATGGCAATACAGTTTTCAGAGTTCTTGTGTGGATTCCAAGGCATAAAGTATACCAAAAATGCTAGCAAAGTGCTCAGCATGGAACAGATGCTCAATAAACACTTATTTCCTTTGCCTTTTTGTAAAGTTAATCAATCTCAGATTTTTCCTCTCTGATCAATAACGTTGCACATTTTCCTTGTTCTTATCTCAACTGTTTGAATACTTCTCTCCTATCTCCTTTGCTAACGGTCTCTTCTCCATTATCCTAAATCAGGACACTCATTTTTCAAATTACATTCTTAATCCTTTTTTTCCCTCATTCTAAATTCCTGTTTCTAGATTCCTGAATGTATGGTAAATATTTTACTTTGAAACCACACATAATTTGAAATATCACTTTTATTTAAATAAGGCTAAAACCACATCTAGTTCAAAAACACACTGATTAAATAAAGAATAATAATAATCTGTGCATCAGGCATCTCTGACCATACTCTCAACTCTACATTGATTATGAGAGATTTATAGTTCCAATTTTATTCACTATTTTATTATTTGAAATGTTTAGGCACTTTTAAAAAACCAAGTGCAAATGCCTCTCATGGGATTTCACTTTCTCATTCATTCTTTTGTTCAAAAATATTTATTGAGTATATACCATATGTCTGGTTCTGTGCTGGGTGTTATGTGTGGTGGTAACAAAATAATCATGTGTGCTACACTCAAAGAACATTTAGATTAAAGTGATAGAAAGACATTAGTCAAATATAACTGCGGCTGTAATGGATAACACAAAGGAAAGAATGGAACGTTAGAGTTCAAAGAGCAAGGGATCATGACCCATGCACTCATCACATTGAGGAAGTGAACTTTCAGTTGAGATCTGAAAGATGAGAACAAGTTAACTGGATCTGATGGGTTAGTGAGAGGAGAGGAACCAAGAAAACACTCCCAGCTTCCTAGGTAGCATTTTTATATTTTCCTATCTGCCATGACTACTGCCAGTCAAACTTTCATCTTCTTTGGTCTGGAATATAAGAATCAGGTGGTTATCAGAGAGAAGGGACATGAATAAAGATTCACAGGCTGCCAAGAACCCAGAATGCATGGATTTGTTAACACCACCCTTACTGTCCAGGTAATACTTATATATAGCTCTTATAGGCAGGACTTTAATGATATGCTCTACTTGGCTCTGGTTTTGTGTATCTAACATCTTCAACTTACTTCCAGATTTTTTCTCTCCTCCCTCCATGCTCCCCCCTCTTTTCCTAGAATGGATTAAAATCTGTTGACATCTACAGTTGCTTGTTTGGCAACACCTCCCTTGTTACAATATATCTTTTGGGACTAGTGGCCTAAGATCTCCATGATTATCTTATTTTTTTGTGAGAAGAAATGATCAATTACACTCCTTGTATATATACCAAGTACACAACTTAAAAAATAAATGTTCATAATCTTTTATTTTTTATCAATTGTTAAGATCCTCTTGTGAAAAAGGGATCTCATCCATTATCTTTGGCTGAGTAGTTTCTCATAACTTAACTCACACATGTAGTATTTATAATCAATTAGCATTTTTCTTTTATCTTCTAGCTCCTTGATTCTCTAAAAACTTCTGTAAGATCTCACAGAAAATATGTAGCATTGAATCCTCAGAGAGTCTGCTGGTCTGCAGACTTGGCTGTATTGACAAAAGCTCGTGCCTTTGTTCATGGCATTGTATCTGCCTGGAATTCCCACCACCCTTATTTCTACTCATTTAAATCAGTGACTCTCAACTGAGTTCTATCGATAACAAGTGTTTAAATAGTGATATTTTTGGCTAGTACACGTAAAAGTATTTTAAAAGATTAAAGTCATCAGAAAGGCAGATATGATAACAATTCAATTATGGTTACAGTTACGGTAATGCCTCTGTCCACAGACTCAGTAAACCCACACTTGCTCGGGGGTACCATGATGCAATGGGAGAACAGTGCACTGCCTTTATTGCTCACTCTTAGTTCTGAGAAAAAGCCCCATGTATTCCAAAGTCTTACCAGAAAATACCTTTTGGGAGGAATCCTAGGAATTAAATGCTATTTTCTTCCTGTGAAGAAAAATATTTGTAACTTTGTGCACTTAACAAGTACCCAGCTTAATATTGCACAGTGCTTTCTCCCTCTCACAGGCAGTAACAGTATTTCCCTTTATCCTTTTTAACACAATTTTCTCCATTCTGTTCAATTGTATCTTTGGCCCTCCAAATATGATTGAATCCATATATCTCTTTAATCATTACAAGGACCAAGTTTACATGTTGATCAAAACTTAGCAGCAGGCCCATAAGGATTGTCTCACAGCTTGAAAATGGCTGAACCAAGTTCACCCTGTCATAAGGGTTTAGTTCAAGTCGCAAAACATCCTGAAGTCTTATTTTCTCCTCTAAATTCCAATAATAGTTACTTTAGATACCATTCATTGTTCATGTGGCCTATGCTAGTTTGTGTTGTCACTGTTATCTTCCCTCGAATCAGGATATATTTCCTGTGTTCTTAACACCGAATCAGGCTTCTGAGAAATGTCAACTTAAGATATTTAAGCTCATGATTGCTTTATATCCCCTTTTCTCTTACTCTATTAGAGTGTAAGGGATGTTGACATTTTCTTCTCTTGATTGATCCTTCATAGTTACAATTACACGAGTATTTTAGAAAAAGAGTGGAAATAAGCGTATGGTGTTTAAAAGAATGAAAACAGTAAGTCCCTTTCATGTACACAAAGTGCAAGATGGGATATTTTGTGGGCTCCATGTTTTTTAATGTTTTCTGAAATATGGTGTATTTTCCTCATATTTAAATTTACTTTGTGTAGCTATATTAGCTTCTATATAAAAACAACTTATCCAATTAAGGCTTATTCTGACCATTTTATCATCGACTGAATCTTAGAAAATAGCCAACAAATGTGTGTTTAAAATCTGTTGAATCCAAGAAAATATGCTATAGGCTACAGAACGATATGAGAAACTATGTCCTAAAGATTATCCTTATCTCAGAGAACAAGCAACGTAGTGTGGAGACGAGGGATGGCAAGATAAAAAAACAAAATTAAACGGCCAACAACACAAACCACAGACGATATTCCAACCCATAAAATCACTTTTCTAAAAATGAATATCACACCACACAAGGAAACAGAAAAAATGGGGCATTTCATGCAAGTGTAAACTAACAAAATTCACCTAAACATGTTATATTTTAAAAGAAAGAATCATGGTGAGTAGCAATTTATCTGGAAAGTTTCAAGAAAAAGGAAGCTCCTGAAATGGCATTTGAGAGAGGAGAGGGTTAAGAGCGTGGAAGGGAAAATATAAACTGATAATAACGCAGGAAAGATGTCTTCATGGAACATGATGAGAGCATTTTGGAGAAGAGCTATATGGAAACACTAAGTTTATAGAGACTACTTAGATGTAAAATGTGAAGGTAAAGAATTTGAATTTATCCTCTGCTGTATTAGCCAAAGGAATTTCTTCTCTCCTGCTGTGGCCTGATTTCTTACCAGGAATTTCATATTCTTAGGGGATGCATTCGAGGTGACTCATGACTTCAGCAGTTTTAAAGGAAAATATCAAATCATGTAATTGAATGTGCAGATAACTCATTCATAGAAAATTAGGAGTAGTCTCAATCTTTTTGTCTCTGCATATTGCTTTGATTTCATGTTAGTAAATGACAGACTGAGGTAATGAGGTCTAAAAGAAATGAAATCCGCTTTTCTCATCCATTATATATAGTAGAATGCTACCAACTGACTTCTGCCTCATGTAACTTCTTCACTGTAACATTTCACAATGCGGCGTGTTACCCCATGCTGTGAGACACTTAGATGAGTGATGCATCACACGATATTGGAGGAAAAACACAGAATTTGTAAGCCATTCGTCTGTTGTCTGTTCAGAGTTCCAATTTCATTCAAACCTATTAAGATTTCATTTCTTGTTTCTTTCTGCAAAAAGAGTACAACCTACTCATAAAAACTATACATTTAAAAACTTCATTTTAAAGTTTATAAAGATAGATTTGATAGGTGAGATTACTAAAGCCACCACAGCATGGCTTGATGAGCAGTGTGTAGGTCTGCACCCAGGATCCAAACTGGTAAACCCCGGCTGCTGAACCAGAGCATGGGAAGGTAACCATTACACCACTGGGCCAGCCCCTGAAGGCTTTTTTAAATAGTTGCACAAGAAAATATGCAGGAGACACAGCATTAATGCAAATTTATTTATCGTAACTCTAATGGATTCAATAAACACTGAATAAACTCTGAACATATACGCCTAACTATCCATATATATGTTGTTGTCAGTTTTATAATAATTCTTGCTTATTTTTGCATATTTAATAAGATTAGTTAATATTGTTATGTATGTCGCCTGATAGTTAAAAAAAAAAAATACCTGGTTCTGGTATTTCTATAATTTAAACTTTTTTAGAAGCTAGGACTTGAGTGGTAAGACAATAGTTTTATGATAGCAATGACAGCTGTCATGATTATGATACATAGTTACATGCCAGGAACTGTGCTATAACTTCTATATAAATTAGCTCAGTTAATTTTTAATTTTGGGGTAGGTATTATAAGCCCATTTTACAGATGTGAAGAAGAAAGATTAAGTAATTTGTCAAATTGTAGACACATAAAAAGAGTCAGAAACCTAATTTGCAATCAAATCTTTGTGTTTTTTGGCCTGCCTATCCTCCGTCTCCTGTGCCGCAATGCCTCCTAAGGCATTTGTCTATGTATGGCTTTTATTTTTACCACAGACGCTTTTAAACCAGGGCTTGTAATTCATGGTTACTCTCTTCTTGCAGTGCCTTCTCTGCTGCTTTGTTTCATTGACTATTTCTGTCCTACTAATGTTGCTCAGACTCAATCTTTTGCTTTTTTCCTGGGTCATGTCTTTTTCTGCATTCATCCTATTTGTAACAGCACAATGGTTTTGAGGGCGTATAGCCTTCCTCTCTGTCATAAGCTATAAAGAGGGCTTATCCTCCCTATTGAATGCATGGCTATTGTAGTGGATATTCCACTATTTTGTTTACCTTCCTGTCTCTTATTTACTCTGTATCAGCAAGTATCACTCAAACCATAATAGCTTTGACTACTTTAAACAACGTGGTCGGAAATGATGACTCTCCCTGAAATGCAAAATGACCACTTCCCCACCCTAGTGCAGATGACTTATTCACCCCCGATGAGGCCACGTTTTACAAGAGAAATAATTGCAGGAGGTTGCCTCTCTCTCTCCTCTTCTTTTCTTTTGCAAATTGTTCTGTGTTTCACTTCAGAACATGCCTGTTGCCTGTTGTACATAAATGACAGAGTCAAAGAAGCTGTATATGCCTGGTCTGTGACTCTCAGCTTTGTTAAGTTTAACATATTTCTGGAAATTATATATGGATTTTATGTGCACAGTGCCAAGTCTGGAGAGTGAAAGATGGAGTTGGCAGTGGGAAGTGGTAAAATCAAACACTTCCTTTGCCCTTGAGATCTTATCCTCTAGTTGAGGAGAAAAGACATGAAACACCAACCATAAATGAAAGCAAGACTACAATATTCATTATACCACTAAAAGTTTTAGAGTTTAAAGAAATATTATATATATCTCCACACATATATATACTCATATCCTAATATATATACACATCGTAATATATATATGTATAATGTTATATATATTTCCTTACTATTATATATTACTTATTTATAATACCTTACTAATAGCTTACCTATTTCATTCTAGGATTAGGTAATCCTCTAAAGAAGTCCAAGTTTAAGGGGAAATAGGACGGCATCTTTTCCCATTTGTTTGAGTCCCTCACGTGCCTCCTAAAGTGCTCTGTAGTTTTTCTCATATGCATTTGAAACATTGTGCTAGGTTTATTTCACTCCACTATCTCTATCCAACTCTGAAGGGCACATGGGGCCCACTAGGGTCCTTCCATTGGCAGTTGGCCTCATTCCTTCTTATTCTGCATCATGGGGGCACCTTTGCAACTAGCTTTGGTGAAGATGCCTGTAGGTATCATTTTTTAATTTCTTCTAGTTGCTCAGTCATTTTTTATGATGAAGTTTGTAGAGGTTGAAAAACTTTGCAGACATCACACTCTTGCCCTGACCAGAAATCTGTTCTTTGATTATTATTGGCAATTTCATTTTCTGGGAGAGTTGCCTGTACTTTAAATAAAAGAAAGAAAATCAGCACTTGCTTTACAGTAAACATCAAGGAATTAATAAGAAACAATTGGTTCACTCTCTTTGTTGGTATTATTTAATTTATATAAAATTATTAATTATTAATTTATTAGTTGAAAAATGAAATCGTCTCAGTGACAAAATTACAAAAAGCATATTTATCTGTAGTAAAAATATAAATAAGTATGTTTATAAGTATCAAGGACTTAAATCGATCATATCTCAGGTCCAGGAGCTCTACTTCCAAGAGTATATTTTGAAAAACATCATTGGGAATGATGATGGTAATTTATGCACAAATTTATTTCTTATAACATAATTTACAATAGTAAAAAATAAAAAACCAAAGTGAAAGTCTAAAAACAGAGAAATAGTTAAATGAATAGTAAGATACTATAGAATAATAACAAGTGTCTCCTTTTGGTTGGAGCTGAGCTTCGTAAAAGTCCGAAAGAGTTCTTGGGGAAAAAATTGAGCCATATTTATAATGAGTTTTGAGATATATAGAGAAGTGCCTAGTAGACTGGGCATGGAGAAGACCGGTCAAAGAAGCCAGAGGGACAATGATGAGAATGCTGAGAATAGAAGAAAAATGTCATGATGAGGGAAGGATCTTGCTATTCCAAATCTAATAGCAGAAAAGGGCTTGGGAGTCAAACGGGGGTAATGTTTCCAAATATAGCACAGTGCCTCTTGAACTTGTCTGATACAGACATGCTGGCTGCAAGCAGCTCTCTTGGGAAAATGGTGCTGTGTCATTTCTGAGCCAGCCTGATGAATAGAAACAGCTCACCATTGCTGATTTAAGTATATACATTTTTTAAAAAAAACCTGATTAAATAGTCATATGCCTACCTGTTACGTTTAAATTAAATTTAGTGACATACCATTTTAAAATATGATATTAAGCAATGTATTAGTATAAAAAGATAGTTTTATACTGTCACACTTTGAGTTAATTTTATTCAAACTCTTCTCTTTCAATTTTGACATCAGTATTTTTGTCATCATTACAGCCACTTTTTGAGTCAGCTATCACAGTTTTCAATAGCACATTATCTTCAATTCTCATCCAAGTTGTTTTAAGTACTGCATTTTTAAAATCTGTGTATGAGACTGTTTCTGGAAACTTTTATCCTAATTGCCTAAATGACAGGCAATAATTTGCATAACATCATGTTTTTATTTTTTCAAGAATCTTGTTGATACATATTCCTGATTTGCACAGGGTGATTAATTTTAAACTCATCATATTTATAGTGGTATCCAACATTTGTAAGTAAGGGCTTAAACACCCAGAAGGAAATCACTAAATATCTATTAAATGTCTTCCCAACTTTTTACCTATCTTGTGACTGAGAGCAGGGGAGTTGATCTGACCCTGAGGAAGAAAACGAATGGTTATTTCTGTCAATTCAAAGTGAATGCAAACTGATCCTATTTTTCTGATAGGGATTGAAAAGAATAGATTTGCCAAATCAGTAGCTAAACATCAAGTACCCAACACGAATGTTGAGCTCTTCTGTCGAAGATACCACATCCAACACAACAGCTGTGTCTGGGGCCACCGCTGGGTTAAGTTTATGGTAGTTCACCATCAGCTAACATATTCCATCTGAGTTTGTCAGCTGCCAAACTGGAGAAACCAATGCAGCCACAATGGGGACCACAACTCCTGCATCTTTTACAACTTTGAGGTTGGTATTAACATCTGCCATTCCCCCGAGATACAGTTTTGATTCTGATTTAATATCTTGGCTGAGGATGAATACCACATCAGGGTCTTCTACTTGGCCTGCATTACCATCATATGTCTTACTCCACAGGTCGGGAAATCAATGTGAGGACAACTTGTCCTCCATATGTCCCCAATGTGATAAGGGGGCTATGATGATATTTTGAGACACTTCATGTCAATGTTAACTCAGACCCTTCATCCAATAGGTCTTGAGACAACCAGCTATTTTCTTTTTTTATTGAGGTACATTTGCAATTATGAACTGCATATATTTAAGGTATACAATTTCATGATTTGATATACATATTCATTGTGTAAAAATCACCACATTTAAGCTGATTTCACATAGCTGTCACCTCAGATTGTTACCACTTGTGTGTGTGTGTGATGAGAACACTTAAGGTCTACCTTCTTAGCAAATTGCAAGTATACAGTACAGGATTGTTAACTATAGTCGCATTGTGGTATAGTACATCACCCGAATTTACTCTCACGTGACTAAAACTTTATACCCTTTGACCATCACCTTCCTGTTCCCCTCTCTTTCCAGTCCCTGGTAGCCACCATTCTGCTCTCTGCTTCTATAAGTTTAACCATTTTAGGTTCCACCTATAAGTGAGATCATGCTCTGGCTTATTTCACTCAGCATATGTTCTCCATTTTCATCTGTGTTGTTGCAAATGGCAGCATTTCCTTATTTTTTAGGGTTGGCTAACAATGAAATATTATATATATAAAATTCCATATATGTTATTTTATTATAACATTACATTTTTCTACCTAGTAGTCCATTGATGGACATAGATGTTGTTTCCATGTCTTGGCTATTGTGAATAACGCTGAGATGAACATGAAGTGCCGACATCTCTTTGAGATCCTTATTTCAGCTTGTTTGGATATACACCTAGAAGTGGTTATTTTCTTTTCTTCCAGCAGCCATAAGTTCTTTTGTAGGAAGAAGACTAGGGAATCCATTATGAATATACCTGTTTCCTGTTTCAATCTCCTTCCTCTCAATTTACATCCTCTGGGGCTGAGAACTGGCTTACAGTGGGGCACAGGGTGAGAATTCTTTTTTTTCCCATTGCAGCAACTGGCACTAGCCTTCTGCTCATGTGTTCTTCCTTTTGTTTATGCCGGTCTAACAGTGCCCTTGTTGACTGGGCATCTTTCTCCTACTCTTAGGAATACCAGGGTCTATTAGATGTCACCATGGTTTCTTGTAGTCAGGACGCCCTGACTGCCATTCTGGCTTTGGTAACTATTACAGAACTTATCTCTAGCTTGCCTCTGATGGTTAAGTGCTGATGCTTTGCCACTGATGTGTGGAACCCTATCATTTCCACCGACAGTAAGGAACCCTATTCCATAGCAGCCTCCCATACTATCTACACTGGCCTATAGCGAGCAGCCAACAGGAATGTTCTCAAAAATGCTGGTGCCCCTGTCACTAGCATATTCCTTATTACTTTAGTGAAAGAGTGTCCTCTGGGTCCATCACAGAACATGGTCAACTTGTGGGTTCTCTTTTCTTATATAATAAATCCATTCTATCATGTCCATCTACAGCTCCTTTGGTGAAGAATACTTCCCTTTCATAGGAGGGACAGTGCTGCCTTAGGTGAGCCATGCCGATATTTGATTCTATTATTGGGGTAGGGGAGTGAGTACGAATCACGCGGAGGGCAAATATCTTGTGAGGCATGTGCCTCAGGTTAGGCCTCTGTATCATCTACAAGCAGAGGGAAGTGGGCTACTTCTGCAGGCCTAAAAGTTTGAGGGGAATACGAGTTCAAAGTCCTAAGCACATCCCTAGATGTCCTTATCCCTGACTTTGGGCCTTGTTCCCTATGAAGGGTCTGAGTATTTAATCAAAGGAGACTTGCCAGGGTAAGAATTTTGTCTTCTCATATTCAGATTATGGATCTACTTTCAGTGCAGTCTGCCCTGTGACTGCAGGATCTGAAAATCTCTTTAAATGTTACCCAAGATGCCTTCCGGTTTTTATAATATGTCCTGAGCTGGTAACTGACTGGCCCGCACTGCCATTTTCTTCCCTCAGTGTCTCAGTTTCACTTAAGAACAAACTACCTTCTGATTATCATTGCCACCATTACTCTTAAATGTTTAAAATCATACATGAGCCACTACTCTCCTTCCATATGATCCTGCTCCAGTTCAACACAGATGAAAGTCTGAATAACTATGATGCTGGAACATGTAAAGAAATATCTCCACTTCATTCCCCTTATTACCGGCAGTGAGTGATCCAATTCCAAAACCCCATCCTATGGGTCTGCATCCATTGATTGTCTAAATTTGGGTTGCCCCAGAAGCAAACCCTGAGACTAGGATTCAAGGGCAAGTATTTATTTGGGAGGTGAAGGAACCACCAGTATGGGAATGGAAAGTGAGAAAAGGAAGGTAAGGCAGCCAACAAAAAATGGTTGTCTCCACAGACAAGGAGGATTAATTCCGCTCAGGGACTTTGGGAGTTCTCTCACCACAGGGAAGAATGAGGTGAAATATTTACACGCCAACTCTTAACAATCATCTGTTTGGTGCTATGTGTGCAGTGAAAGTGTGGTGCCATAATTTTCTGGCAATTCCGTCCCTTCACACAAGCAGAAATGAGACTGGTAGCAAGAGAAAGCCCTCTGTCAAAGAAATGTAGGTGGTTGCCGTTGGCAGGCTGGTATGTACTGAAAGTATGAGAGGATACAAGCACTGTGAGAACAGAATCTCTTTCACACCATACACTCTATAACCAAAGTCTAATCCCCTCATATTGGCCACCACCTTATCCTCTTCCAATAGCTCAAGGCATATCCACATTGTTTCTGCTCTCCCACTGTGACAGTTGCTTCATCAGATATCAAATGCATTCAAGAAAAGTAGATGCTAAAATGACTCCACTGTTTTTTTCTCTTGCTTGGAAAGGCAAGAATTATCAAAAATGGGAATATTAAAATTTTTTTGACCACTATAAGATTTTTACTCTTACTATTTTATCATAGAAGTGCGGGTTATTAAGAAAAAAATATGAAACTTGCCCCTTTTTACTTGTCTTTCAAGGTAGAAATGATTATAATAGTCTGTGAAAATTTACCTATTCATACACTAATTTCTCTAAACTGTATGAGTCTAAACAAAATTTGGGAGACACGGGTATATGATTTGAAGCTTCCGCTGATAGGCCTTTAATGGCTCTCAGAAAAGGAGGGGAGGGGACTTAAGATCTTCCAATGATAAATACAGTCCTTTTGGAGGTGGATTAACATAGAAGCTCATCAGTCCTAAATGGTAAAAGTAGCAGTCAGTCTCATGTGGTACAGTGGATAAATAAGTAGCTATTAAAGCCTAGATTCACTTGTTGATCAGTGAAGTTACAATGACTTGTAAGTAGAAAGTGGTGCATTTATAAATGACCTGGCATAGGATATGCCACATAGGAAAAATAGAAATTTTGTGTCGTTATATTGATACTAGAGTGACATGCTTTAAGTTCAATCGACATGACTAGAATATATGTACAGGCATGTACTGCATAAAGATGTTTCAGTCAACGATGGACTGCATGTATGATGGTGGACCCATAAGATTAGTAAGATGTAGCCATGATGTGTAGTAGGCTATACCATGTAGGTTTGTGAAAGTACACTCTGTGATGTTTGCACGATGATGAAATTGCCTAATGATGCATTTCTCAGAACATATCCCTGTTGTTAAGCAATGCATGACTGTGACAGGCCATTTTTTTTTTACTGTGTGACTGACCAAGTTATTGTGCACCTTATGATGGCTGTGGATAATTTGTTATTGTGAGAATTATATTTCTACTAATGTTGAAGTAATACTGTTAAAGTTCTTGAGTGATGTGTAGGGCAGATAATCAGTCAGAATGCAACTGGGAAATGAAACCACTCTAATTACTTGAAATATGGAGAATTTACTGTAGGGAATTGTTACGCGGGTGATGGACATGCTGAAAATCCAAGGTGAGTCAATCTAGAATTTAGCAGTGACAGGAAACTGCAAACCCCCTAAGATGGAGGAAACCAAGGGACAAGTGGTAGCATCAGGGCTCAGGGTCAGAATTACCTACCGGAACTATGATGGGCTTGTCTGGCAGGAACTAGCGGTAAAAAGGAGATGCAGCCACCACTGGAGACTCCACCTAAAGCAAACAGCTAGTGGAGAAACAACCTAGCTTCCATGTCTTCTTACTCCCAATGTCCCAGCCTCCAGTTTTCCACCAGTGTCTCCCATTGGACAAACTAGCAAGGAGGCCAGGTGACACAGATGCCTAGGAAATGTTGTCTGCAGAGCAGAGGAGAGGACGATGAGAGGCAAAAAATAGAACTGGAAACAAAGGACTGACATGGGAAAGGCATGATTTCCAGTCAAAAGAAAGAACTATACTCTTTTATGTGGTGTCTGGCTTAGGGGCTTTCCGTACAGCCAAAAATAACAGAAAGTATGGCTGAAGGATCAGCTTCATCTCACTGAGAATTATGCTGTCATGTCCTAAACTGAAGGACTTGGTTCTTGGTGCTATTTCAGAATGCTCAGTGTAAGAGTAGCAATCAGCGTGGACTATGAGGAAAGCTGTCACGGTCACTGAAGAGCCCATGGGATACCACCAATAAGAAGAGCCCAGGTGCCTTTTATTATACAGAGTGGCAACTTGGACTAAATATCCATGCCCTGGTGAATTCAAGATTCTGGGACCAGAAATGCTCATTATGTCTGTATCAAGTGAATAGAAATAGGAAAAGTTAGAAATGAGATCTTAATTTATGAGAATAATAATAATATAATAATGGAGATAATACAAGAGAAAATTATCTGCCCTTCAATATCATAATTGCTATCATCAGAAACTAGCATTTTATAATCACAATGATCAACAACATTTTACCCATAATTAAATTGTGCGTTGGAATCAGAAAGTTATTTAGAAACAGAAAATACATTCTTACAGTCTTTACTTTCAAATAAAATCATGTTATAAATCTTAAAATTATTAGAACTTTTGGTAAATTGTAGTACTCTTTCCAAGAATTTGCTGCCCGTCCCTGTGGAAAGGTTAATGGCCAGGCAGTTTTCTTTGGCCAATCAACATGAGTAGTAGCATTCTACACGACTTTTAAACAGAGAATTTAAGAGCCAACATGTGCCTCTGCCATTGTTCTTTTCCCTCTGCCCTGAGATTGTCATATCACAAATAAGGTCCAGCTGGCCTGTGAAAGATTTAATCTGATAGCACAATACTCTGGTTGTTATAATCCACTGAGATTGTGAGGCGGTTGAGATTTTGGTTACTGCATTATAACTGAGTGAAAACTAACTATCAACGTTGGGAGAGCATTCTTCCGCTTCTCTCAATGGAACGATTTAGGTAACTCCCACCATCTAGTTAGTTCCTGACCACGTTTAAGATGTCATTTAAGTTACATTTCTCCAGGCAACATCGTCTTAACCCCTTCCCTCAGATTAGCCTAGTTTTCTTTGTTTTACCTAGTGTAGAAATATATTTCTTTCTTGGAAAGCAGTTATTAGTTTTGCATTTTGTCTCAAATCCTATCAGATGCTTTAGTTCATTCCAGTGGTCATTTCATTATGTCTGAAAAACTTTATACTTTCAGGCAGTCATTTCATCATAGTTATTAAATCATTCACTAAATCCTTTATATTCACTCCTCCCGCCCCCACTTTTTTTGTGTGAGGAAGATTGGCCCTGAGCTAACATCTGTTGCCAATCTTCCTCTTTTTGCTTGAGGAAGATTGTTGCTGAGCTAAATCTGTACCCATCTTCCTCTATTTTATGTGGGATGCCACCACAGTGTGGCTTGACGATTGGTGATAGGTCCACTCCCAAGATCCAAAGCTGCGAACTTGGGGCCACCGAAGCAGAGCGTGTGAACTTAACCACTATGCTCCTGGGCAGGCCCCTCACTCCCCTTTTAAAATGCTCCCATCATAAACATGCTTGTATTTTGAGCAACTAAAGGTATATGACAAGATGGTCTGTCTTTCCTACAACACAGATATTATACCACCCATCTGATCTTTTATGCTCTTTTAATGTATCTGTAATTGTGCTAATTATGCTGCTAACATTCTCCTTTCTCAAGTATTTTTTTATTGAGGTATAATTGACACATAACATTCTATTAGTTTCAGGTGATGACTTGCTATTTGTATATATTGTGAAATGATCACTACAAAAAGACTAGTTAACATCCGTCACCAAATATAGTTACAGAATTTTTTTTCTTGTGATGAGAACTTTTAAGATTTACTCTCTTAGCAACTTTCAAATATGCAATACAGTATTATTGACTATAGTCACCATGCTGTACATAACATCCCCATGATATTAATTTTTAAATATGTAAAAGTCTTTAATCAAAAATAAATATCTTACAAAAGATAAGAATATATTTTTCTATTGAGATTACAAACAAACATTCTCAAACCATGATTTTCCAAAATTCAAGATTCTGCTATGTCTACATCTATAGCACTAATGAATGTTGTGGGATGTTTGATTTGTGCTATTTCATTTCAGCTGACCTAAGGGCCACAGAATTGCTCTTATTGATTTAATTTAGAGAGTGTCAGGTGTCTGGAGGCCACTAAATTTGTCTCATGCCAAACCTATGCCTTTTTCCCTTTACCATTGCTTCAAATTTTCATTTCTTAGGGATGATATATATCACAAACTGATCAATTTATATTCAGAATAATTAGTAGTTTGCATTAAAGAAAAGCTCTTCAATCATAAGTTAAATGACATTAAAATAGTATATGTCCTCCTATGCTTCAGCTGTTTGTATAAAGGTAATATTTTTTGGAATTTGTGTTGTGGTAGGGAAAATTTCAGTGATTTTACTTTCTCTCTCGTTTGGAGTGGAGAGTGAGAGAGAGGGAGAAGGAATATTAGGAATGCCTTAGTTTTAGGTAGCAATCAATTAGTTCAAAGCTTAATAGTATTTCTCATAACAGTACTAGGTTTCACTATCTTTCTCCATTAATACTACTACTTTTAACCATCACCATTAACATGGTTATTAATGACATATCACATACAATGTCTCTCTCCTAATTGACAAAACAGAAAACGAAGATGCAGAAAAATGGACACTATTTTACTTTACTTACACATGAAGGTAGGGAATGACATTAATTAATCCTAAATTGATATTTACCTTCCCTATAGTTCCAAAATTTCCATTTCAATATGTACTTTAAAAAGTGTGTATTTTTAAATAGAAAAATCCATTGTATTTCTATATACCAGCAATAGCAATTAGAATTTAAGAATTTTAAAAAGATAATGCCATGTGCTTTAGCACCAAAAAAATGTTTACACTTAAGCATGTATCTGATACAAATATGTGCAGGATCGCTGCTAAAAACTGTAAGCTTCTGATGAAAGAAATCGATGGACACCAACACAAATGGAGAAATACGCTGTATCCGTAGATTCAATGCAATCCCAATAAAGTGCTGAGCAAGCTCTATTGGCAGGTAAACTGCGAATGGGTCATCCAGTACAGCAGGTTCAGTCTTTTACTACTAACACTTTTGCTGGCTTTGTAAAGGCTCAAGTTAAGGAAGGAGCCTCAGTGCTATTAGATGTAATATCCCTGTCTCGACAGCCTCACTCCTGGCCTCCGAATTCAGTAGAATCTAACTCAGCAGAGGATATTCTTCTTTGAGTACCATTGACATAACTATAGATACTATCATTATGAAAGTGTTTCCTTCTTTCTGTAGAATCAGTTGGACATTCAGAAAGACTATTTTACAGTCATTTGGAAAAATAAAAGTAAAAAAAAAACCCCTGAAAAACTCCAGTTAGAATTAAAGAGATATTTAAATTTAGTATATTAAGATGGCTATGAAAAGAAAATAGAGAATGGGATCATCATTATACAGTTCTATTTTATACAAATAAATTCAATTTCCTAAGGGAATGGAAGTTGCTAAAGGATACAAATTTGTAGTCATCAAATATAGCATATAAGCATTTGCAGTGATTTATTTGTCAGTGAGATGTAATACTAAAAGTTTTTGTATATATTACTTTGACATTTTAGGAGACATGCATATGTGCCAAAAGTTAAAAAATTTGCATAAATATTTTGAGCCTTTTCTGTATAAGAAGAGAAAAATACAGGATTCATTTCTATTCTATATTATGATTATTAGTGAATGTGAACATTATTAAGAGAATAAAAACAAACCCATTTAGTGCATGTTTTTTTCTTTAACATTGTCCTTCTAAACATGGAAAGAACAAAGAGCTCATATCATCATCGAGGGAGTGGTTCATGTATTAACATTAATAAGTATTAATAAGTATTAATTATTTTGAATCAGATGTTGAAAAGATAGTGGGAAAAATTACAAGATACATATTCAGGTGGTAGGAAATTTCTTTCTTGATCACTCAGCAACATTTTAATTTCAAGCTCCCCATTTTTTCTAATATGATAAAACTTATTAGTCAATTCTAGGTAAATTCAATATTATAGATTTAAGCCTCATCTACTCAGAATTCTCCAATCCTATCCCCACCTGACTCCACCCCACCAGCTTCATTCTAGTATGTCATTCTACAGTCATAAAGTTGGAAATTAGGATGGTTGGAACAGCATTTTGACCTTGGTCTGTCGTTTTCTGTCCGTGATTGCGTGTACTTGCTTTGCCGGATCCAGTCTTCAGAATGACCAACTTCAGACACTGGTGTCTGCAGAAATATCCCATTTTTATTCAGATTCTGCCTGTGTAGTTCACACAGCGTCCACTGCTTCATCTCCTTGTTCCAAGTTAGACCCTCCTTCAGGGCTGTTAATTCTCTCAGCTACCCTTCATGCTCTTCTCGCAGGCACAAAGGAGCTTTGGATGGTCTCCCCTCCCTCCCTGAGGCCACATCACCCAATGTCTCCTCACCCAGTGGGCCTCCTTTTTGCACCCCCTCACCTCGTCCCCTCTGTGCTTCAGCTATCATGCCTCACTGTCGGCTTTGAAGCAGCTACTGCCCGGGCTGTTTTCATTAAAATCGTAAATTATATTTTAAAACCTGTTCTTTCCAAATGCAGCCAAAATTTCTTATCTTAGATGTACAATTTTCCCAATGTTTTAATTATTTGCATATTTCTTTTCCTTACATTGAGAAGAGAAATGAGGAAAGATGCTTTCCGCAAAGTCCCCCTCCTGTCTCTGTACCTTTTCTCTACTACCTGCACACTGCTTGCCACCAAAGCAGCCTTCAGAATTCTTCCATGGTGGGCAGCTTCCGAGACACAAGTAAGTTGCCAGCTGCACAGCTACAGCAGTAGTCCTGGATGATACTGTGGAAACCAAATTACCTTTTTAGAGTTCAGAATTAGGAGCATGCTTACAGAGATATCACCAAAAGAATACATTGGAATTCAGCTACCACTGTTAAAAAAATAATGTTATTTTACTTTTCTCAGCAGAGATTTCTTAAGAATATAAACCACCCTGTTAGATGCAAAGGAATGTAGATAAGAATTGTTTATTTTGAAAGAAAAGAAAGGATACAGGGGAGATATACTGAAAGAGCTAGGTTACAACTCTTTTTCCAGTGTTTGCTTAGTGATTTTAGGCGTGAAAATACTTTAAAAATGCTATGAAGAATTCTCTCTGAAACAGACATAAGCAAAATGTTATAAATGTATCTGAAACTCTGATAAAACAGATTACTAAAAGGTGAAAGAATGACGCATATTATCTAATTTCTGGACGCTTCAAAAGTTGAAAATGTCCAAAAGAATTGGTGACGGTGAGGACATGTTTCAGTCACCTCCTAACCGCCCCCTTGGTGAAGCACGGATTCCCATCCTAGGGTGATGGGGACGGCTGCCACCAGAAAGATGAGACTGACCAGTTTATTAGTCACATCTATTCACAGCTTGAAGGAGGAGACATCACACACCATGCAGGGCCACACAGGATTGCATTTGAAAATAGAGTGAACGTTAAGGCCTGTGGGAGGCAGGCTTCATAGCATCAAGAGGGGGATACGGCTCTTGGTTCCCACAGGAGGCTGTGATTGGCTTGGTTGAATAATTCCATAGGCTGGCAGGGAGCTGAAGCTCACCACTCAGGGGATAGCAGGAACGGTGCCTGGTCCCCACAATAACGAGGATTGTTTGTTGGTTGGGAGACCTTGTCCATGGGAACAGAGTCGAGAGGGAACTTGTGGCCAAGCCATTTAAGGCTCTCCTGGATTCTCCCACATGTCATAGAACACAATTATATTAGACCTGAATTTCAGACCACAGGATACTCCAAATCTTCAAACTTTGATGTTAAAATTGCAAGATTTCCAAAGAGGCAAAAAAGGAGACACATCTCCATAAAAATTAAGGTGTCATATGAAGCAATTTGAAAATGACTTATTTTGAAATAGAACATGTAGTTTAGAAAGAGCAATGCGTAAACAACTAAAGACAATTGTAAAGACGATAGCCTGAATCTGTAAGAGTAATGCCATTGCAGGCAAAAGTAAAAACCAGGAAAACGTAAGTGTAATCTTCAATCAACTATGCTAGACAAAAATAAGAAGAGATCCACTCTTTGGGCCAGCCAGCATAATATTTGTGTAAGCCAGTGGTCAGTGACCTTTTTCTGTATTGGGTCAGGTGGTAAATATCTTAACTTTTATGGGCCAGAAGTTATGTTGCAACTACTGAACGCTGTTGTCTCATGAAAGAAACCATAGATAGTATGTAAATAAATGGGTGTGGCTGTATTCCAATACAATTTTATTTATAAAAACAGCTCGTGGGCTAGATTTGGCCCATGGATTTTAGCTTTACCATCCCTGAACCATATGTTGAGAACATTAAATATATAATCAGAGGAATTCTGGGCCTCTGTCTGACTGTGTTCTCTATCAGGAGGCAGGACATACCTCATCAAAGCTTTTTTCCTAAGACAGAGAAAAAGGTTTTACATTAATGTCCATTATTTGTATTAATAAAGGAGAATTTTTCAGTAAAATTTAAAAGATTTTAAAAGAATAGTTATCTCAGTACTTTTAATTTTATGGACTTCCTTTTTATTGATTCTAATTATTATCATGTCATATCATTTCATATGTAAAAGGATTTTTTTTCTGTGGTTAGAGATCTAAACTATGGTTTCAAATTCAGAATTCTTTCGTGTATTTTTGTTTCCTACTCTGTTCTTTGAATTAAGCATTCTATCTTCTCAGTTTACTTTCTATTTTCATCTTTATACAATAGTTAGGAACCATATCTATTCTATGATTGAAATTATAACCTGGGAATCCAAAAATAAGACTAAAATACAATTTAGTCTTAATATTAGTACTGTGAACTATCATGGAATATAATATAATCATAAATGAGATGCACTAAAAATACCCATTTATTTTAGATAATAAAATTTTCATAGTGTGAAAGAAGTTTTAGTCATCTTTAAAAATTATAAAGACAGTTTAATACAAAGTTTTCAAATTTCAAAAGTTTACAAGCTTAGCATTTTCATCTTTTTATTAAAGCTACCATTTCAAACTCATACAGTCGTGTCTGCACTGTTCTTCACAGCAATCAGTAGTGGAAATTAAAGGTCACATTAGAGGATCATCAGACTCCGTTCATATGTACTTCCTCTTTTAAGCCAATTGCTATGGACTGAATTGTGTGCCTCCAAATTGATATTGAAGCCCTAACCCCCACCGTGAGGTGATGGGGCCTTTGGGAGATAACTAGGTTTAGATGAGGTCATGAAGGTGGGTCCCTCATGATGGGATTAGTGCCTTTATAAAAAGAGATACAAGAGAGCCTGCTTCCCCTTGGAATCTGAGCCATGTGAGGACACAAATGGCTGCGGTCTGCAAGGAAGAGAGTCCTCACTGAGGAAGCAAATCTACGAGCCCCTTGATCTTGGACTTCCCAGCCTCTGGAACCGTGGGAGAATAAATTTCTGTTGTGAAGCACCTAGTCTGCGGTATTTTGTTATGGAAGCCTGAGCAGATTAACACATCAATGATTTAGTTTCAATGAATAATTCCATAGACTATAAATGTATTTTGCTTTTAGTCAGTTCAAAATCCCAGAGCTGAACCATATGCTCTAAAGACTTCCCTTAAGTAATTTATTTATGTAAAAAGCTTGTTCTATTTCTCTTAGTTCCTCTGCCCATTCTCTTTTTATTCAGCACTGGTCACCTGAATTAGTGTGGTTCATTACAATGTTTTAGAAATGACTAATATGCTACATTTTAGGCCTGGAGTTATTTTAGACAGTGCATTGAAAATTCAAACCAAAAGCCTGAAGCAATTCTATTAGATTTTGGACACTAAAAATATCTTATTAGAGAGAACAGGGCAGAGAAATTCAAATCGATTTTCTAGTAGTTCAACGATAGATATTTTTAGATGCGTGAATTCAGATGTCAATGTAATAAAATTACTAATCCCAAAAAATGTTCATTATAGGTTAATGGAGATGTGATTATTAAAATTCATTTATTAAATTAATCCTTTTATTCATCTATTTTGGATTCTTTTTTTTTTTTCCTGAGGAAGATTCACCCTGAGCTAACATCTGTTGCCAATCCTCTTCTTTTTGCTTGAGGAAGATGTGCCCTGAACTAACATCTGTGTCAGTCTTCCTCTATTTTGTATGCGGGCTGCCACCGCAGCATGGCCACTGACAAGTGGTGTAGGTCCACACCTGGGAACTGAACCTGGGCCATTGAAGCGGAGCACACGGAACTTAACCACTAGGCCATGGGTCCAGACCCCTATTTGGCATTTTTATTGTATGTTCAAATATTGGTAAATGTTTAATCCACTGATTCTTATGAATTGTGAGTTTTCTGAGGTATAAATTTGCATTTTACTTATTTGGTATTGTCTTGTAAACTTCCAACTAGAAAACATAATAAAAGCAGAAATGATGAAGATAACATCTATGTGGAATTTACTGATTATAAGATACAAAAATATCTTCATAAATCTAAAAAAAACTCAGCAGAACTTGAAGTTCTTCCAGAATGAGCATATTTTCTAAAGAAAGATCTTAAAGGTTTGAGGGGATTTTTAACTTCATACCTTTGTAAGAAAGTCTCAAGAAACATAAAACAGGTGAAAGTCTTAATTCTTCAGATTCTATATAATACAATATGTAATTTAAAAAATATATGCCCACTAAATCTACATGCATATTAAAGGAGCAGGAAGAGTGGGTAATGTACCTTATTTCCAAGCTATAAAAGTCTTAGAACTGTGAATTAAAAAAAAACCTCAATAAAAATACTCAGAAAATTTATAAGATGTGGTCCCTGCCCTTAGCTACTTCTCTTCCATAAAAACTGCAAGTAAAACTCATATGCATTTTATTGTTCATAAAACGAGCCATTGTTGACTGCTTAGCAAATAGAACGACAAAAAGGAGGAGCAAAATACTGTGAGAAAAGTGAGGTAGTTGATCCACAAACTAACAAATGCAACTTTTTCCTCACTCCTATGATTCTGAGTACTCGTTTCCGTTGGATAACTAGATGAATGTTTGTAGGCCATTCAGAAAAAGCAACAATAAACACAAGCAAGCTTCAAGTTCAGGGCCTTTCACGAGAGCTATTTTACTTTGATGGAAATAACGTGGGGCTACCCAAGGACCTATTTTTATTTTTTAACGCTCTGTTTGGATATATCTTCAAACTTACAGAAAAATTGCAGAAATGAAATCAGTACAAAGAACATTCACATATCCTTCACCTAGATTAACCTATTGCTAACATTTTACCTCATTTTTTTTATCACTCTCATTCCCTATTTAAATACATGCACATGCACATATATATAATTTACACACACACATCTGTAAATTTTTTCCTGAATCATTTGAGGAATAAGTTACATGTCTGATGGCTTCTTATCCCTAAACACTCAGTATCTACTTCCTAAATATAGCAATATTCTCTTATGTGACCAGAGTACTATTCTCAACCCCCAAAACTTTAACATGAATACAACATCAATCCATGAAAATATTTTAATCTAATTTACCATGCATGTTTCAATTTTGTCAGATGCCCCAATAATGTCCTTTATAGGAGTTTTTCCCCCCTTTTTTTTTCCAGTAAAAGATCCAATCTAGGGTCAGGAATTGTATCTAGTTGTCACATCAATCTGGGTTTCTTTAATCTAGAATATTTCAACAGCCTGTCTTTGTCTTTTATGACAATAATGTTTTTGAAGAATACACCTCCCCCTTCTTTGTTATTTAATAGAAACATCCTCACTTTTTGCCTATCTGGTGTTTACTTGTGATCAGATTACACGTTTTTCTTCTGAATAGGATTATTGCACAGGTGATGTGTCCTCACGATGTCCTATGTCATATCTGAAAACACATGATATCCACCTGTAACTTACTGGTGAAATTCGTCTTGGTCACTTGAACAATAATCTTTCTGTATAATTACTTTTTTTCCTCTCCTGCAACTAAAAAGCAGTCAATTGGGAGAAACTTTAAGACCATGAAAAAATCCCATTTCTCATCAAAAGATTTCCCCAGATCTTCAATTCATTAATGATTCTTGCCTGATCCAATCCCTGCCATGAGGATAGCAAAATAATGTCGTGACTTGACTTGTAACCAGACATTTACCAGGTGCCCTTTCCTACCCTACTTGAGCAAAAGATCTCCCTTCTCTCTTATTCATGTATGTTTGTATGCATGCATGTCTGCATATATTTATTCATTCATCTACTTATTATTAATATGGACTCGCAAGTTTCCGTTTTTTTCCCAATGTTTTACAATTCATTGTTGTTGTTGTTGTTGTTGTTGTTGTTGTGTGCCGTCAAGTCAGCTCTGACTCCTGATGACCTGATGAATGAGTGATGTCCACAATGTCCTGTCCTCAAGAGCCCTCCTCAGCTCCTGTGGACTCATGCCTGTGGCTTCCTTCATGGAATCAATCCATCTCATACTTAGCCTTTCTCTTTTTCTGCTGCCTTCTACTTTTCCCAGCATTATTGTCTTTTCCAAAGAATCCTGCCTTCTCATGATGTGCCCAAAGTAGGACAGCCTCAGTTTTGTCATTTATGCCTTCAGCAATAGTTCAGGCTTAATTTGCTCTAGAACCCACTTGCTCATCTTTCTGGCAGTCCAGTGTATCTGTAAAGCTCTCCTCCAACACCATATTTCAAATGAATCACTTTTGTTTGTCAGCCTTCTTTATTGTCCAGCTTTTGCACGCATACATAGTAGTTGGGAATACAAGGGTGTGGATAATCTTGGCCCTAGTCTCTAAGGATACTTCCTTACACTTGATCTTTCCTAGTTCTTTCATTGCTGCCCTTCCAACTCTCCATCTTCTCTTGATTTCTTGACTGCAGTCTCTATTTAAATTGATGACTGAACCAAGGTTAACAAAATCTTTAACAATTTCAGTGTCTTCATTGTCTACATTAAAGTTGCGTAGTTCTTCTGTAGCCATTTCACAGGCGTAGGTAGTTGGTGATTACGACACCGAGGACACAAGAACTTGTGATTTGGACCAACACACTGTGCAGAAGAAGGCAACGGTAAAGCACTGCTGCATTTTCCTTTTTGTCTTTCTTTTAAACATTTTTTTTAATTTTGAAAACTCTATGACGAGACAGTTATTATTTATTACTGTACTTAGTTTTTACAGTGATCCCAGTTTTGACTACCGGGAACTCTTTTTAGCTGGCTTCTGCATCCCCGTGTAATGATTCCGCCTGTTTGTTTTTGTTTTTAGCACTTTTTCACTTTCTGGAAGAGCAAGATGCTCTGGATTCATCTTGTAATTACCTTGGAATCAACCAATATCTGAGGAGTCCTGGTTCATAGATCAACGTCAGAGATCAGTTTGCTCATTCAGACTGACTCTCAAGCCATTGTTAACTTTTTCTGACTTTGCTCAAAATGAAGCAATAGATGTTAGTAGAAATGACAAATATTAATTATTCATTTATTTACTATGTGCCAGACACTGCTACGGGCTTTATATACATATTCATTCAAATATATAACAGCCTACAAAGTAGATGTTGCTATCACCCCTTTACAACAATAAAATGATGTCCTCTACAGTTAAGTAACCTGTTGAAGGTCATTTACAAAGTAACTGCTAGAGCCAGTTTTGAACTTAGTTTGGTTTATTAGCAAATCAGGTCCTTATTCTATTTCACCCAGTTCTAGTGCTGTGGTAACAATATGCATTCCTTGAAGCAGAGTAAAATCTCAAAGCAAAATTGAAGAGGGTAAGGCTCAGAGGCATCCCAGGATTTATTGTACTAGGCATTTTCCTGAGTAGTCTGTGGGGTTGTTTTATAAAATATTCAGGAGAGTTGCAGTTGTTGCATGAGTTGTTTTGTTTTCTTAAAGCAAATAGAAGGCATATACAAAGCTACCTTTTCAATGATTATAGCTGGAAAACAAGAATGAGGTCAAGTTAGAAAGATCCTACCCTGAAGATAATTAGGGCAAACTTGTCCAGTTACGCAGTCTGCCTAAACACGGTTCACACAAAACTCACTGGAAGTTTTCAGTGTGTCTTTCAAGTTCTATGGTTTCCCTCCCCCATTGTGAATGAATAGATAATGACTTTTGCTCCTATACCTTCTCCCCTACACTCTCTATTATGCCAGTAATTTTTCTCTTTTTTTCTTTTTGTTTAAAATGCAGACTCGATCACATAACCCCTTCCTTAAAACTGTGTTTCACGGAAGACTGGGGGGTAAGAGTCGCAGCTAAGAGAGGCCTGGGCATGCTGTCCGCTAGGTTCACCCAGCTAGCTTGCCTTGAATCTGATGCATGTGTTGGTAATTGCAGGTAAGCTTTATGATGAAGTAAGCCCTGGGTGGGGTGCAAGAGAGCATGTGGTTTGGTCCACTGTTTGTTAATATAAGACAAACCATGCCACTGCAGTGGGTTTTAGCCTCTTGGATGTACAATGGGTACACCAAAATTTACCCTGCCTACATCACAGAGTTTTTGCTGTGATGAAATGAGATAAAAATTCATGTGAAAGAGTTTTAGAAATTGTGACTTTTTATGCAAAGGTAAAGTCTTATTTTTTGTGCCATTATCATTATGAAACTCTAGAGCTGGAAAAATAAAGCCACATCACATTAATACACATAAGAATCATTACAGAATACTTACAAGTGTTGTATCTGGAGATGAACACATTTATGCTCTCCTAGTGAAATCTTTTTGTGTATACCCTCAAAGGCCACCTAATACTATATTGTCAAAAATAATTTGAGAAGTAAATTATTAGGAAATAATATTTTGTTCTTGTGCATGAAACAAATTGTCTCATATACCAGCTGTCAGCAAGGAATATCAGAAACAGGTTTCACACACATTCTGTTTATGAAAGGCCTCCCTGCAACATTTAATGATGATGAATTGCTCCCAACTGGGCAAATAAAAATGGTGATTGTGGACAATTTGATGGATAGAACCTTTGCTGATCTGACGACCTGCTGGCAGCTATTGCTAAAATTGCACTTAAGACACTAAAAGGAAATTTACCTTTGTCCCCACAGCACATCCATGTCTTAAAAAGAACCCCTGAGATAAGAAAGGCTTGAGAAACAAGCAGCCTATATATCTGATGAAGCAGTTGGAGGCTGAGGCGTCAAGCTGAAATGTAGTACATATCAGGACTCAACAGGGCAATGTGGGGAGCTAAGGCCAAACGTTTAGCAGGGAGGCAGTTGGTGAAGTCTAGGTGCTAGGGTTGATTTGCAGAGCAATCAAATAAGATAGAACATCCCTTCAGAGAGTGAAGACTTACAGTTCGGACAAGGTCAAGTGACTCTAGAATTGGGAAAGTGAAAAGAAAACAATCTGGGGTACAGGCAGAAGTCCCAGCAACAGTCTGTTGAGATTTCTGGAACAAAAAGACCGAATCAATGCTTTAAGCAACAAGAAATCAGGATCCAGCAGGGATTTTGTGTTATAGCACAGATCACTCACAGCAAGCATGGACTTCGATAGTGAAAGAACCATCTTCTGAGGCAGCTTAAAAAAAGTCACTCATTCCCAACATAACATTTTTGTCTAGAAGTCTGGGCTGTTTAATATTCACAGGATTGTGTAAGATGAAGATAAATAATATAAATGCAGGAATTCATCAGAATCACTCCTCAGATTTCTTTAATATACCCTCCATGCCCCAAGAGCTCGCTTCTGACACCTAAATACTCAACCCAGCTTGATAAAATTGCACAGCTGACATGATACCTGAACAGTCATCCTTGCCCTACAGTGCTGTGAGAAATACCATCTATATAATTCTTTTAATATTTACAACCTTATTATGAGGACTTTCCTCCATTACTGGGGGGAAAACGAGGAAAATGAGCCTTGGCTGTGTTGAGGACGCTTGCCGAAGGTTAAACCCTAGGAGAGATAAAGCCAGGGTTTTCCACTATGTCCATCACAATAGTTATCTTCTTCCCACTGAGTCACTAAGGAAGTAGAGATCTCTGATGTTAATGGAAATTTAATTGCTGTAATAGCTGCTTATGGTATTTTTGATTGGACTCTGGAATGTCAAGGGAGAATTTGAAAATGTTGACATCGTATGTTAAATTTTATGAAAATTAATTCACATCCTTCACTCATATCGGTATACATTTTATATTTTATTTATTCTAGTCAATGTGTTAGGATCATATTTTCCTTGACATCAACTTTACCTGAAATCATAAAACAAATCCTAAATTTTTAAAAATAGATAGTTGAAATGGGCTGTTGACTGCACATTATAGAGGTGAGAATTTTCTCCTCAGAACTCTGGAGTTTCAACTGAATTCTTGTCTAAGTTCTTTAAAAATTTTAATGCTATTTTCACTCTTAAGAATACATACACACTCACTCTTGTGGCAAAGCTGTGTTCTCTCTCCATGTATAGAGATAATAGGAGAGAGACATCTCTGTCAGGTAGAGTTTATATAATTCCTTAAAATGGTCTTAACATAAGGTTCTATCAATTCACTTTACAAACGAAATCCGAAGCATATGTTATTTCCTGAATTTAACCACAATATTACCTGTGAGCGTTTCTAATGTCTTGTGTGAGGAAGCTTTCTCTTGAGAAGAATATTTTAGGAAGGGTAAACGCCGAGTGTGAACTTCCAGGATAGTGATTCCCCAAATCAAGTGTATAGAAAATACCACTTAGGGAGCTAATAAAAGTGTAGATTATCCAGAGATTGATCTGTAGGTCTGGGTAATATTGGAAACCAAACTTGTAGCAAACTCCTGTAGGGATTCTAAGCACTTCTATGATGCTAGTCATCGTTGGACCATAATTTAGGGTCTCTAAGTTTAATCCCCATAGAAAATTAAAGTATCAGTCTCTTTCTTTGGACGTTTAACTACACCTGTAAATTACTTCACTGACCTATTTCAATGTTTATAATTTCACTTATTAATAATGTATTTATTAAATGCTTGTGATATATAAGACACCGTGCTTTATAAAAGGGAAAAAAACCACAAAGAACATAGTTCCTTTCCACAAGGCAAAGTTTCTCAAAAGGAGCGTTGTGAGCTATCCGTATATGAATTGTGTCAGGTGTTTTTATAAAAAGGGATTTCAGGGTACCACCCAGAACCAATCAACAAGAATCTGTGATAATGGATCCCAGATGTCTGCAATTTTTCAAGATGTGTGCAGGTGACTGTAATACACTGGAAGCTGGAGAACCACCTGTGCTCTTCGACCACGTGACAGTAGAACGCCGAACCCGTTGGTGCGGTGAGGAGCGGTCGGAATCGCAGAGGGCTGGCAGGAGTTTGTTGCTTTAATTCAGAGAAAGAAAATTGTAAGTATTAAGAACTAAAATTACTAATAGTTTTGGATATCAAATGTGGCATGAGAAGGGTGGGAGGGAGATGGTGTTAACTGACAGGGAAGAATCTGTTTAGGTTTCTGGTCTGAGGATCTGGATGGTTATCCAAGGTAATTCAGGCACAGGGCAGGCTGGAGGAGGCGGCACAGAATCGGGTTGCTCAAGGAACAAATAGAGCTTAACCTTCGGGACTCTTTCAAATCTTACATGGCCATATGCTTGTAAATGTTCCAAAAGTAAGACTTAATTTTTTCTTGATTTTAAAGAGGATCCCAAAACTTTTATAAGCTTTATGCCTCCACAAACAGATCCACCCTAGATTTGGGAAATAATGGTATTGGATTTCTATAATACCCAATTGACTACCAACTAGAGTTGTGTCATAGGAAATTTTACATCCTTCTATAAAATTTAGAGATTATATTCTCTTATAATCTGGCTATTCGGAAATAAGCAATATATGAACATAAAAACACAATTGTACTTCATTCCAGGATATTGCCCAACGTATTATGCAATCTGGTTTATGTGGCTATTTAGGAATTAATTCTATATAGAATTATGTCTCAAGAAACTGATATTCTCAGAAAAACTCATTCATTTCTTTGTATCATTGAATGAGTGTTGAATAAACTGGTTTTTTTCCTTTTGTCTATTACTAAACTCAAAAACATGAAGTTCTGACTTGCAAAATTATTGAATTTGTAGTTATTGGTACATTTTAGTATTTCATGATTTTACTATAATTCTGAGCCTATTAATATGTACTTTTTATTTTTCTGCTAAAGCATCTTTTAGAGTTGGAAGAATGGGATATAAATTATATATATGCATACACACATACTTTTTGTAAATGTTTCAAACTGGGGCCTGTCCCATGACTGAGTGGTTGGGTTCATGTGCTCCGCATTGGTGGCCCAGGGTTTCGCTGGTTCAGATCCCGGGCATGGACCTAGCAACCTAACATCAGCCATGCTGAGGCGGCATCTCACATAGTAGAACTAGAAGGACTTACAACTAGAATATACAACTACGTACTGGGGGGCTTTAGGGAGAAGAAGAAAAAAAAGTGATTGGCAACAGATGTTAGCTCTTAAAAAAAAATGTTTCAAACTAATATTTTAATTTCATTTTTTTATCCAAATGGAAAATTCTTATAAAAACATTTATCTCAGTTATTATGATTACTTGAAATGTAATTACTCTTTTAATTACTTGAAAATGTATACCCAGTACATAAATCTTTAGGAGACTAAAAATACGTGGCCTCCAGTTCACCATACATTTTGCATTTATTATTTCATTTAAAAGTATCGGTAATTCATCTTATGAATGCACGTTTATAATCTTGACAAAGCATAAGCACTTAAAGCTCTAGTTAGGGTAACAATAATTGCTGAGTATAACTTTGGGTAAAGATAAGTTCCTTTTAGGCTAATTGGAAAAATAATGGACAAAATTAACATTGCAAATAAAAGTATCTTGAAAATCAGAAAGATCTATAGGGTGATATACATTTTTACCTGGGGAATCTTCATAACCCTAAAAATAGTTAATCTTATAAATCGGTTTTAAGAAAAATAGCTAGCCTTTGCTAAGTGCACATATTGTAGAGATGAATGTCGACTACTAGATCAAAGGTCATTCCTGTTGCAATGTAAGTTGCTGTTTGATAGTAGTCTTCTCATTAAGTAAGTGATCATGTTTTATGTCCGTGTCAACATATATTTAATGGCCATGCCATGAGTCATTTTTCTAACATTATACAACCCATACCCTAACAGGCTTTTTGTGTCAGAAGGGTCTACTCCCATGCAGGTTTCAGCATGGAGGTGTCTGTGTGTCATAATCCTACAGTGTACACAAGGTCCATTTAAGCCCGACACAAAACTGTCTGAAGACGCTTAGCAGAAAGCAGCTTGGCAGTCATATCCAACGTGACAAAATCGACTTAGCAAAGTTGAAAATAGAAAGCCCTAGGAGAACGTATTGAATATAATGTGTGCTATAGGTATTATTATCCACAAGCAGAGCAGCAGTCTGAGGCAGTTGTTCCAGATTTAATTCTGAGAACTGCCGCATGCCTTCATCTCTCAGTCTGGTTCAAAGAGCCAAGAGAGACGTCGTGTAGCTCCCGTGTACCCATCTACTGCGCACCACACAGAAATTCCAAACCTAAAGTTGCTGTGAGAGCTAGCGCATTATTGGTCTTTTTTGTTACTCAACAATTTTTTTTGATCACCAAATAACTCTCTGTAAAGGAGCAAAAGCCTGACTTTGTTTCTCTCTGATAAAGGAGAGATACTGTTACTACAAAGAGAAGCAACCCGTGCAGACTTGCTCTCCTCCCATTCTTGAGTGACTTTATCAAGTGTCTCATATAAACTCTGCACATCATCTAGGGCGGGAGAGAAAAGAGTAAATGGGAAATTACACTGAAATGTGTTAAGTGCTGCAATAGATGTGAGCACAGAGATCTACAGAATGCCAGCTGGCCTCAAGTGACAGGGACGATCCACAGAGGTGAAGTTAAACCAAGTCCCGAAAGACGGGTAGAGCGAGCGTGGCAGAGAGCTCGAGGATATTGGAGTATGCCACGTATTAAAACAACAGAGTGTCATCAGCCTCACAAGGCTCTTTTATGAAAATAATTTTGAGATACCTGATTGGATGTTCACATATCACTCTGGTTTTGCTGTTTAATAACTAGACATTGGTGAGAATAGTATAAGCTAAAATTTCAAGTCAGATAGAACTAAGTTGGAAGCACCGATCAGACATTTAATAACTTTTTGAATATGGTAAAATTATTTCATCTTCCTCACCTTTAATTTTCCAATAAAATTAGAATAATAATATTTTCATCACTATTTTTGTTTAAAATTATCTGCAATATACCTAATGCGGTGTGATCATGTGTTTGGTGCATCATAAATCTGGCCCCCTTAATTCATTTCACAATAATCGTAGCAGCCTTTAAACAGCAAAAGAATAGCAATTTAATAAAAAGAGGGTATCCTCTGATTAATATTAATGATTCACGTATATGTGTGTGTTTATGCTTCTGATATAAATTATGTTTGAAGAACTTCTTCGTAATTCTTCCTTACTCACTAGAAACTGCCCTCATCTTTTTTAACATTAACCCCTCCCTCCATCTGTGTGCTTGTATATTAAGTGATTTTATAATATTTAGTTGGGTATATGTAAACATTTTAATGATAATTTTTAAGTTGTATGTCAGATACGGTCATTCTGTTCATGACGATATCCCATTGTTTATAGACAGTGGCAGCTACATAAAAAATACGTAAACTAATCATGAAAAGTGTGCAATAATTAACAATAATGAGAGACAATATTTCATTTGTAATAGCTGTTTCCACATGAGAGCATTGGTCTATAAAAGGATGCATTTATTTTTATATACCACATAAGAGATAATATCTAGAAATTCTGTTTCTGAAATGGATGCCATGATTTTTAGGTTCTGCATCTCATCTGACCACTCTAAACAAAACTGGATCATCTGCCTTGGCTTGTTAATATATAGTCATTTCATTGAGTCTTTTCAGGCACACAGGCTTTCAGTTACAATTCATCTCCAATTGTGAGGGCTTCTCATTGTCTGGATAGTTTTATTGCTTTTATTCAGCTCCTATCAACGTTGGCTCTCACCTTTTCATATTGTGATGATCTTTTTTGAAAAGTCATCAAGACAACAATTCTGATAAATAATACAGTGCTTCAGAGTATATAAGATATTTTAACATGTATTTCTGCACCTAAATGTAAGCATCTGAAATATTTTTGTGTTAGAAAATACTAGATTTGCATTGCATTGTACAAGCAAACATTTAATTACATAATGCCATCAACTCAAAGCCAACTCTGTAGGGGTAAGCTGATCTCTAACGTAAGTGTTTATCATTTTTTTTTTTACACTGAAGATTGCATTATTTTTAAAGGCTATTTTGGTAGGTATAATAGTCAATTTGGTAAATAACTCTAAAATGTCTAAGAAAATTTTCAATTCCCAACTAAACAACTTTGCCTTTTTAACTTACAGTAAAAAATAATAATATGAAGAAAAATATATGATATTAAAAGCTTATTTTAGTTTGATAAAAATACTAAATACCTGCAATTGCTCAAATGAAAAGTTATGCTTTTTGCTCATAATTTGTCTATATTGAGTTTAGATAGGAAAGCAATTCCATTAGCTTGGTTTGAATTACTGGTCAAAACAGTGAAGTAATATTAATAGTTACAATTTATTGAATGTTTGCTTTAGGCACTGTACCAAGTGTTTAACACATGTTAACTAATTTGTACCTCAGATAACCTTATGATTTAGGTGTTTCATTATCCTTATTTTACAGATAAGGTATATGAGCCATAGAATTAAATAACTTTCCTAATTCCACCTTGCTTACTATTGTGGTGATTGTCAAGAGTAAGAGTCACATTCAGAACCCTAAGGTCCAATATTTGTATTCCTAACTACTATCCTACTTATGACTGATATGTTAATTGTCAATTCAAAAATTTGTCAAAATCAAAGTTCCATTCCAAGGTCAATTTTATTATTGTTACTGCAGGGGCAATATACCAATCCCATGGATACATATTAAAAAATATTTTAATGTGGTATCTTCATACAAGAACAAAACACAATAACAATGTGATATATAAACTGATTACTTTTTAAATTACCTTTTAGTCTTTCTAAACCTTCATCAGGAAAATTTTCTAAAAGTACATTGTGCATAATTTGACCTTTCTTTGCTTATTCATAAACTTATGAAATAAACTTCCATTGTATATTCAAAACTAGCCTCTTTCTAAGAAATCTCCTTTTTGTCAATGTTATCAGACTTTCTGCAACCCAGGTTTGAAATCTTGCAGAGAGTTCCCAGGGCTGGAGCAGTGAAAAGAGTCACCTCGAACTTCAAGATGATATGGCTCTTCTCAAGGGACTGAATGAAAGAGAGTAAAAGGCACAGACAAACAGAGATAACCTTTAGGAAAGGGAACAGAAGTTTAGGAAAAATCACACTGATAGATTTAATTTTTCTCAGCAAATTTGGAACTTGGCTTAACACCGAAGAATAGGCATATGGGTTTGGATTAGTCATTGCGGCTGGTGGAAATAGGTTTGGCCAGGATATGTAAAATGATATCATAATAGTGCTGAAAGCCAAGCTGAGCTTGGGGACCATGACCTGGTAGTGGCACTAATTCCAGATTGGTGGTGTTCTTCTATTCAGCCATGCTGAGATGCCTAGTTATTAAGAGCAGAGAGGGCATTGGGATGAGTTAATTTGGTTGGGGATTTGTAAGGTAAGGACAGCAGAAGGAGAAGGGACCTGGGAATTGAAGGTGTGGACAACAAGTGGTTGAAAACACGATCCACGAACCCCATGAACTATAGGTTCTAGGCTGTATAAAAAAATAAAATCATAATGGGAAGTAGTGATTGACAGAAAAGGGTCTCGGTGTCTAAATAACATGAGACAAAGAGTAAGAAATTGAGATTTGCTATCATGGAAATAGGGATTCAAAGTTGCTGGATTCGGGAAATGATAAGATCTGAAGTATGGTCATGAGAATTTGTGGTTGTAGTGAATGTTTGTCAAAAGGTCAAATATTTCACTCATAGCTATTTGTTGGCTTGATCACGTGGATACTGAAGTTGTTCACGGTGGAATCTGAAACTGCAAGTGAGAGCACTCCAGTGAAGCAGTTAATCAGCGATGGAGAGGAAGTGGCCAGAATGGCTTCTAATAATTACAACACACTTTCAGCTCCATGGTGGAACATTTAGATAAGAAAGGTTTGGGGCCCAAAAGTAGAAGAGTAATGGTCTAGGTTTCCAGAAGAAAATCAATGCCTTTTTTCCCCATGTCTTGTGACGTGGAGGAGCAAGTAACTTCATGTCCGAAGGTGGTGTCCTTGGGTAAGAATCTGATTTTGGGTAAGTCTAGGGGTTAGAGAGGCATTCTGCCAAAAGGATTCAGTTGTAGAATTTTGTTTTTTTAATTTCTAATGCAATGAGAATTTTAGCAAGTGCCATAGAGAATTTTGCCAAAGAATTTCGGGAAGGAGGTGTGGAAATTAGTAAAGATGAATTTCTGAGTAAATACTGCTCTAAATGGTCTTGCATTTTAGGTGGTGGCAAAATAAAAGTGAGCAGGTGCAGGTGTATCTCAACTTCTACAATAAAATCTTACTTGAGAATTCAACTCATAAAAGATCTCTAGGACTCATGAATTTATAGTGTCTCGTGACTGATCCACTCATTTGGCTTTCAACTACAGAATTATAATAATTCAGAAATCATAGATAAACATTGCCCTGCACTTAAGTGTCCTGATTTCCATATTTTATTTTTGCTTTTGTTGAAGTATCATAGTTGCTTTTTGTAAGTATCATAATAATTAAGCACAATTACGTCTTCATAATATGCCCTAACACTCAATGTTAATCATATTATATGGGTAAATAACTAAAATACTAATTCCCTGACTTCTTATCTCCTATAACAGCAACAGTCATCCCTGCTGGGTCTTATCACCAAAAACATATCCAGAAAATTATGCAAAGCTCACGTTCGGTCAACTCTCTTTCCCCGGGGCCTGATCCTTGTTCTAACTTTTATTTTATAAGGATATAGAGAAAATAGTTTAACACAACTGGCGTGACCCCAAACCCATTTTCTGTATCAGTCACCTATCATAAAAAATGAATGTAAGGAGCACTGGCACCTCATGCAAAAAATGGATTCTTTCCAACATTTTATTATGAAAATTTTCAAACACATAGCAAGGTTCAAAAACTTTTTCAGTCAACAGTCATCACCTGGGTTCCAAAATCAACGTTTTTCTATAAATGCTTTATCAAATATCTATCCATTTATCCATTCCTTTATCCAATTACTGATTTACCTTATTTTGGGGGCACTTCAAAGTAAATTGCAGACATCAGTAAACTTTCCTCAACATGTGCGTAATTATCTACAGCTCCTGGCTCAAGTGCTCTCTTGGCTCGTATTAAAGCTATTTCTGAGCGAAAGACATGTGTATGTGGGTGCATTCCAAAAATGCTTTATAGATACCCAGCACTGCGCTAAATACTTCAGTTAGTGCTGTTATATATACCACATGTATAAAACAACTTGAACTATCAGTCCTAAAACTTAACCTGAATAGAGCACGTGATTGCTAAGTTTCCTCAAGACCTTTTTGTGATTAAACTTATTTTTATCGCCTTGCATAAGGGTTCATTTTTTAATCGGATTTTGTCATTAAAGAATATCTGCTTTAGGCTGGATTTTCTCATGTGTTTTTGTTTCTGGTGGCATTTTCCTTTCAGACTGTCTTATTCCCCCTAAATTAATAGCACCTCAAGACAGCAAGCCGAGCGTTGGTCTGTGGAGACAGAAAGAGGGAGTGAGAAGTGTCTGCAAATGCAGTGGCCCTTATTAGATGTGGCCTAATATCGTGTAGACTCAGTTCCTCATCCTGTGACAGAGGATGATTTATTTTTTCTAATCAAGGCTGTCTTTAATTTCAAAATCCATTAATGCTCTAATTAATCAAAGTGTGACTGTTTGAATAATTTATGTAATAATGCAACGGCCTGAGGAGAGTAAAACGTTAAGTCCCATGTGTGCCAAGTAAACTGAAGTAGTTGAGAAGACAAATTTTGTGCACTGAGTTATGTTCAAATTGTTCAACGACTAGTTATACAGTCACTGATTAAGGAGGATAAGCTCTAGCTCATAACACCTGATGGCATCCTGGAGGCATGGTGCTAATGTTTTACTTGGTGGCTGATAAACAGGTCTGGGTTATACTGAGGAGATAGCAGGGATACAAGATGGCAGGGGACACTCTGCAGGCTTGGAGCAGCCTATTTATCAACAAAGGGGAAAGTTAAACAACTGCTGCAGCTGTCATGCTGTGTGGTACCTGAATATCAGTCCTGCCTTTTAGGTGAAAATCAAAACCATAAGCTCACGAGTGGAAATGTACTCCATCAAACTTCGAGAGCATTGCCAAAGAGAGAGTTGTCTTTTCAATATATTTAATTCTGTGCCGGACTTCTGCGTTTTTAAAATGTCATTGCACATTCTGCTTTAGGGGACAGAGCTATTTCCTCTAGAGCAGGAAATGTGAAATATGAAGTTAGCCAAATTACCGAAGAACACATTCTGAAATAAAGACAGAGCAGTGAGGAGGGACAATGTAATTAGGGGATGAAAAGAAAACAGACAAAGAAAGGTCAGTCAATCTTGATATTGCTTGTTATAACCTTAGTATTTTCTATCACTGTCAATTAAAAATAAACAACAGCTCATTAAAGGAAACAGAAGGCAGAGAGATCGCCTAGACAAAACACAAGTTGGCTAAGGCAGTGTTCTCTGGAAAGGAGAATGTCTGACTCTGCACCTGCTATCAGCTGCCCTCTGCAAGCGGCTATCCTTCATAGTCTGTCTAACTGACTAGGCCAATTCAACTGTCTTGTCTGCCACTGCCTTTTAGAAGGTAAATGTTTTGAATCTATAGCTCTATTACCCCATAATTGGACACACAAATACACAGTTGTGTTAGTATTATTTGAAGAATTAACTATTAAATTTGTTTAACCATAGTTTTTTGGAGTTCAAGTGGGATCCAAAATATTGAGAAATGAATGAATAAAGAAACCCAATCATATCGGCAACAAAATAACACAAATAACAAAAAAATAGTAAAAATCCTCACCCAAGAATTTCTAATCAAGAAGAATCATTTAGTAAATCAAACAAGTAAGTTATATGGGTATTCTCGTGTATATATTCATATATATGATATGTGTGTGTGTGTGTGTGTGTATATATATATATATATGAAAGCAGTGGAGACCAAAGGACATATGAATGATTATGATTTTATTAAAGGTAAAGATACATTCAGAGAGAGAGAAAAACTCCTGAAGGGAGCATGCTCGTGGGGAGCAGACCCTGGGAGTATTAGTGTGCAGAGGGAGGAGACTCCACTGAATTCATTAAATCTTTCTTTGTTGGACCAGGCTGCAGCTCTATCTCCAACCTTCTATAAACTCACTATCAGCACTTTTCCTCTTGAAATTAATTACTTAGGAGCTCCTTAAGGTGCAAGATTGTTCAGATAAGAAGAAAGTAATCTGTAAAAATTAATTTCAGGGGACCAGCCCTATGGCTGAATAGTTAAAGTTCTGTGCACTCCACTTCAGCGGCCCAGGTTCACAGGTTTGGATACTGGGCACGGACCTACTCCACTCATCAGCCATCCTGTGGAGACACTCCACATACAAAATAGAGGAAGTCTGGCACAGGTGTTAACTCAGGGCTAATGTTCCTCACAAAAAAATTAATAATTTCAGAGGTTATCAAACAGTGGAGACAGACCAGTATGAAGTTGAGCTTCAGATATAAAACTTATATATCTCCATTTATGAAGGTCTTCTAAGCGTCCCCCACGCACAGTGAAAACACAGATATTACAAGCAGTCTCTCTTTGAGAGATGGAGAGAAGGAGTGGAGGGTGATCAAAGAATTAGAGAAAAATGTTGGTAAGATATGTGAGAGGAGTTTCATGGAAACCATTACTGCCTGAACTCTGATAGATTAAGAAATAAGGCAAATGACAAATACCTTGGTGAAAAACTATGTGAGATAGTATCTCAGTGATGGAAAATAGAAATAATAAATTCAAGGAATTAAAAGACAAGATAGATAAATTTGTCAGAGAACTAGAAACTTATAGTTAATTGTATATAGTTAATTATAGATAATTTTAGAATGAATAAAATGCAATAGCTGAAATTAAGAAATTAAGGTAGGAATTTAATGGCAGAAGAGACATAGCCCAAGAGATTATTAGTGAACTAAAAAATAGATTCAAATAAAGTGTATACTCCTGTATAGGGAGAAGCTTGGCATGACAACAAAAAGAGAAAATTGTAACAAAGAATATAAGGGATAGAAGAGGTATGGTGGAGACGTCTAATACAAGTGTAATTGGAGTCTCAGAAAGAAGAGAAAAGGAGGCAGACAAAATATTTAAAGAGGATTTCCCAAAACTGAGGAGAAATACCAAACCTCAAATTCAAGAAATAATACCTCAAAAAAAAAAAGAAAAAAAGAAAATTCAAAGAAAGCAATACCTAGGCATATACCATAAAAGCTGCTAAAGACCAAAATTAAAGAGAAAATATTAGAAACCACTGGGAAAAAATATCATACCTTCAAATGAGCAACAGTAAGTTTAACAGCTGACTTCTCAACCAAAAACATGGAAGCTAGAAGACAAGGGAATGGTTTCTTCAAACTGCTAAAGTAACTATCAATCAAGAATGTTATACCCATATATCTCTTAAGAATAAAGGGAAAAAAGATAATTTTAGACAAAAAGGAGCTGAGAGAATCTGTCAGCAGCAGAAAATACCAGGGAAATTACTGGTGTGCTCTTCAAGAAGGAAATGATCACGCAGATGTTGGCTGACATTTTCTAGTTCACTGATGGTGCATTATGTACATTCAAACCCTGCTTCTCCATTGAGCTTGGTGGGTAAAGTGTTTTGGATAATTTGATTATCTGAGTAACTGAGGATTAGCAAGGTTTATAGTAGTGCTACTTTTCATCATTTTGTGATTTACTAATTCAGCTTTGTTTTTAGCTGTTGAGTGAACATTGGGGGAAAAAGGCAAAGCTTCAAGTTTGTTTGCTTTTGAAACATTTTTAATGAAAACGTGTGGCTGTTCCTCATGAATTTGGGAAATATATTCAGTGAGAGCATTTAGCCAACTAAAACTATTCCTACATGAATAAACGTTCATTCATTCATTCATTTGTTCAACACGTTTTTATTGACTACCAACTGTGAGACGAACTGTTTTAGGTAAAGTGCATAAATTAGTAAATAAACAGAAAGAATCCTTCATGGAGCTTATGGTCCCTTAAGGGAGGCATGCGAAAGGAGAATGTGAAAGGAGAGGAGGAATATTGGAAGCTAGAGTGGGACGTGTGATTAACACATGAAGCAGGACAGGGGCTTAGGTGTGGAGTTGTGATGTAACTGGAATATTCAGAGAAGACCTCATTGAGAATGTTACATTTGTCAGAGACCTAATGGAAAAGAGAAAACGGATGATGAGAACTAAGGGAGTGGAGTGCAGGAGAATATGGTTCCAGGCAGGCAGAGAGCAAAGCAAAGGCTCTAAGTACATTATTACATACCTGACACGACTGTGTGGCCAAGGCCAGTGAGCGCTGGGATAGAAGCTGAGTTCTGAGGGGTAGATGGAATGGAAGGTATGGTGTCGGACATGCAAATAGGGTCTTGTCAGACATGGTAAAGGTTTAGTTTTTACCTTTAGGGAAGTGTGGAACTATCGTAAAGTTTTGAACAAAAGAGTAACAATCTGACTTGCAATTTAAAAGGATCACTCTATTTGCCATGTTGAGAATAGACTGAAGCAGCTGAGACTATGGGAACAAACAATGACAGCAACTGGAAAATCACAGCAGTGTTCCATGTGAGAGATGAAGGTGTCTGAGGCAGACAGCTCTAGAAGTGGGGATAAGGATTGGGGATATATTTCAAAGGTAGAGCTGGCAGGGTTTGCTGGTATATGGGAATCAAGAAGCGTTTCCAGAGATTTTGGCCAGAGCAACTCTGGAAGAATGAGGATCCTACTCTTCAGCTAAGGATGATGTTGGGAAGAGCAGGTTTGGGGGCACATTTAATATGTTTTCATTGTTATTTTAAATGAACTAGTATCTTCCGAGAATTTGCTGTGCAAAATTTTGAGTATGTTTTGGGAACGATCACTTAGGTTACTTAGAAGTGGTTTATGATTCTCATTCCTGTAAATTATTTTAAACAAAATTTAACAACAACTAAACTCTTGAGTTTCAGTTTTCTAACCTGTAGTAAGTAGATGTTACTGTGAGAAAGGATTGAAAAAATGCATTTAAAGCTTTTGGCACATACTAGGCATTCTCTTATCTCCTTCCTTTATAGCTTTATAACATTGAAGGTCAATACTTTTTATGGCCTATTGTTCATTTCATCATGAAATATGTCCTGGGGAAATACTTTAAAAACTTTGAAGACAATGTTTCCTGATTACAAAAGGACTAAACTGAAAAAGACTTATGAAAAGAAAAGAAAAAGGAAAAGAAATGGTGTACAGATGTTGTCAGAATTCTGCAAGATGTTCCAAACCCAGGTGTTGTTACTGTGAATCACAGGGAGATACGCTTCAGTAAGTTGGTAAAAATTGTGGAAGTATATCTCCCTGTAATCCAGGAATTTAAAGCTATCTTGAGTGTATGCAATTGACTATTAAAATATACTGCATTAAAAACAGAGGCAAAAATCCTGCATGAAAATTCAGAATACAACATTTTTGCAGTGATGATGAAGAGCAGCAGTGCAGACGACTAATTTTTTCTTTAATCTTTACGCATTTTAAATTGTTTTCAAAAATGAGCATTTTTTACTTTAATAACCAGAGAAAATATAAAAGTAAGTCGTGTTAACCAAATACTATAATGAACTCTCTAGCCTTTTAATTTACTAACTGAAGTTTTTAACAAATCATAGCATGATTATTTGGGCATGCTCCACCTATAGGCACCAAATTCTTTCGGAAGTTTTCATCTGTTTCTTAGCTGGTCAAAAATATCCTTTGATCGGGTCTTCCTTGCTTTTATTTGCACTGGTCTTGAAGTAACCTCTTCGCTGCTCCCTTTAGAGTATTTAGAAGCCCTTTTTCCTCTTTAAGATGCTTTTCACCTTCCCCTCTCACTCCCTCCGATTCTTTCAGAACTGTTATTCTCCTACATGACTTTCACGGCATATTGAACTTGGTCTTTATTCCACCCCCTGCTCTTCTTTCATTTTAGTGCTAATGGTCCTGTCTGCCATTGCCCTGTGTCCTATTTTTCTATTTACCCACTACAACATTTTCCTAGGCCTAAACATTTTCTTGAATTCTGGAAACAGTCTGCACAAACTGTTAAATAAAATAAACTCTAATAAAGGATTTTCTTGCTATCCCTACACCCAGTCTTTAACATAGTTAGCCGGACCAATCTTGTGAGCAAAATACACCCTTCCTACAGGGCGATCACTCAAGCTGAGTGGTTTCAAACTGAAATGCAAAAATGTTAGAGTTATCTTATTGTATGAAGTATTTCTCTGAGTACACGTTTAGAAATATTGGCACCTTTCTCGTTAGTAAAATATATAAATGTATCACAAATTCTCACTATTGGAAGAAGCCCTGAATGTCACTTTGTTGAGGTCCAATTACTCAATTGATATTGCATCACTCCAGTCCTTTCCTCAATGAACGCACATTCTGCCAGTGCTTGGAAAACTAGTAAACACCAAGCAGGAGACAACGTTGCACAGGTCGATCTGTTCGATAGCTCCTTCTCTGTGTCATGTTGAAACCTATCTCCCTACACATTTGAGCTGTTTATTCCTGGTTCTCCTCCCTGAGTTTGTATGTGGTAAGTTTCACCGAAGAGCCCTTTAAACATTAAGGGCAGCTATACATTCTCCCTTAGGCTTCTTTTTTCAATGTCTGCTCCTGTTTGTTCTACCTTTGAAGTCAGCTTTATAATCAGTGAAAGAAAATCTTTACCTAAAACCAACAAATACTTATTACCTATTGTAACTTTGAGCCTACTGTAAGGGCAAATACAAATTAAAATTAAGAGGCTTAATTCTCCCTTTGAAAATAAAGGGAGACTTCCTTCCTCTCATTTTCCTTAGAGCATTTACTTTAGAAAACTTGCAGGTATTTACTTTCTCTGCCTTTGAAATGTATGTAATTCTTTTGAAGGCTAAAGAAGCAGCCCAGGAATGTTTCCTCAGGGAGCTGGGAGCCGGGTCTCTGAAATGTAATCATCAAGGAACACAGGCGCCCCATCTCCCTGATTCCTGGGATGATAGGAGCCAAACTGCAGCTGGCATATGGCTCCAAAGTGCAGATTTACCTCTGGTCATAAAGATAGGAGAAATTAATTTTTTCTTTAAAAGACAATTAGCAAACACACGTGATTACCCAATCACAAGATGAATTTAGGGTGAACTGTGTTTGAGAAATGATGCCATCAAGTTCTCTGACTTGAAGACTAGTTACCATTTATCCTGAGAACACGTACGTGATGGGTTATATCCACTTGGATGTCTAACAAGGTGAGATTTCTTTCCTCTGCTATCCCACTAGTGGATTGTCTGTGATGTGCATGGCATTCCCATTTAATCCTTATTCAATAACAAAAGCGTTTTCTTTCTCTTCTACTTTTGTGGAGAGGCTTTCTGAGGTGGCAGCAGATTTTGTTTTTAGATACGTTTCCCATCACTGCCACATGGAATCTCACAAATGTGTTTATTTAATTGAATGGATATAGGACATATTTACAAGGATGATCACACAATCAGAGCCCATTACTTGTGATGGGAGGCAAAGGGAAGGGAAGAGTTTTCAGATTACGTTTAAAATTTGCTTTTAACAACAACTTGATGAGGGGCTGGCCAGTGGCACAGCCTTTAAGTTGGTGTGTTCTGCTTCAGCATCCCAGGGCCTGCCTGCCTGGACCTACACACTGCTCATCAAGCCATGCAGTGGCTCTCATCCCGCATATAAAATACAGGAAGATGGGCGTAGATGTTAGCTCAGGGCTAGTCTTCCTCAAAAAAACCAAAAAAAACCAAGTTGATGACATATATTGAAAGCATTTAAGAATTAGCTGATGTTATTACAGAGCCATTAGTTACTATTTCTGACAATTCACTGAAGACGTGTGTGTATATACACTTATTTATATATATATATATGTATATATCTCAGTTTTAAAATGAGTTTGAAAATTATATTCTGATTATAGTAATATTAAATTTTCTGAGATTCTAGAATAAAACAGCAGACAATATTTCATTTGCAAAAACACTCTGAAAAGTACATGTTTTGAAAGAAACTATATCAGAATAATAAAATATATAACGGAGCACAAATCCACAAGGCAAAGGAATCAGTGATGTGAATCTGAGTTCTACATCTACCTTTTTGTTCTTTCCAGCATCGTTGAGGACAGGTTAAGATGGATCTTTATTGTTTGGTGAGCATCTATCCAATAGCAGAATGTTTTGAGGTCCCAAAATATCATTTAGTATTGCAACCAATGATTTGCAAGTCTGAATGACTATGTATGCTTGTTAACTTTGCACAGAAAAAAAGGATAAAGTGGTAGAAATCATTCATTCATTCATTCATGCGATAATTCTTTATTGGTCCTGTGCTCTATGCCAGGCACTGTAACAGATACCAGGAATTCATGAGGGAAGACATTCCAGCTATTAAAAATATGAAATTATCAGGAAAATATAATCAAATAAAATTTTAATGGCAATTGCAATGGGTGATAAAGAATAAGAAGAATGGGGGCCGTGGGCGGGTGTAATGGGCGGGGTACAATGTGGGGCCGGAGGAAAGCTTCCCTTAGCATGTTCCATGTGAGGTGGCGTTTGGAGGATAATGCGGGCGGGGCAGCTGAGGAGGGTGGGTTCATAAGGCAGAGACAACAGCAAGCGTCAACGTCCTGAAGCAGCCCAGATGGGTGCATTTTAAGAATTGAAAGAAGGTTAGTGTGACTGGCGGCAAATGGGTGAGGTGTATTTCTTTAGCTGAAAGGTGAGTGGATGTTCTTGTTTAGCATCTAAATTTAAGGCTTACTGCTCTATTCAAGTTTATATTCTTGCTAAAGCCAATTTTTAGGCTTTAAATAATAGAATTTTATATATTAAGACTGTTTTCACATTACTCTATGATTGTTTATAGTATTTTTAGTAATAACTATTGAAAGTGACGTTTCATGGCTCTTGGCAACATTTATTGAGATGAGGAGAAGCTGTTGCTTTGGACATTTTTATTTGTAGTATCTGTGAGTCAACCAGTTGTAGATATTCTCTAAAAAGCTGGATACATTGCCTTGAATCCAGAGGAGGGATCTGGGCAGAGATAAATTTGAAAGACATCAGTCTATAGATTTTTTTTTTTTAGTGAGGAATATTGGCCCTCAGCTAACACCCATTGCTTGTCTTCCTCTTTCTGCTTCAGGAAGATTGTCCCCGAGCTAACATCTGTGGCATCTTTCTCCCTTTTGTGTGCGGGACACTGCCACAGCAGGGCTTGATCAGCAGTGTGTAGAGCCATGCCTTGGATCTGAACCCACGAGCTCCAGGCTACTGAAGCAGAGTGCACGAACTTACCCACTATGCCACCAGGCCAGCCCGTGTAGATTGTATTTTAAATAACTTAAACAGTTAGGTTGCTTAGGAAGAAAAGCATAGAGAGATTAGGGAAAAAAATGGGTAGGAACCAGAAGAGGTTCAAAGGACGAAACCTTGAATAATACCAGACTCTAATGCTCAGGCAGAAGAGTATGATGCTCCCAAGGAGACAGTGACTAGATAAATGAGAGAGAAAGACTCAATAATTTGTGGTACTTTATCTAGAACTGAGTATGTTTCAAGGAAGAGGGGATATTCGATGTGATTAAAACAAATGAGGGCTCAAGTAAAATGAGGCCTGACAGGGCCCCTTTGACTTTCAAGCCTTGGAGATTGTGGTAGAGGCAAAATTAGGATCAGAATCTACTGAGGAGTACTTGGAATGAAGGGTATGTGTAGAGGATATACGTGCAAAGGCATTTTGTTTTTCTTCAGAATTTCTCTGTAAAAAGCAAAAAAGATTCAAGGGCGATGGAATGGTGTTGATGTGAGGAAAATGGATCAGTCAAGGAGAGTTTGAAGAAAAATGAGTAGGTCAACACTTGATAGGCAAAGGGACATTTGTTCCTGTGTAATAGGAAAGATGGAGGAGAAGCAAGTTTGTAGCTATTGTAGCAGGTCACTGAGAGAAGTCTGAAGATGGCTTTGATGTGCTTGGGGTTTCAAACACTAGTTTGAATAAAGGGCCACAAAATTCCAGAAGCTTCAGGAACTGTAAATTCATATTGGCTTTGTGGTTTATAGAGCATCTAGGTTTTCTCATTTGTACAGAGTCGTGTCTTTTTACAGTTTCTGAATTAGGCTGGAACTAAGCGGTTCGGTTCTCAGTCACACCAGTTTTCTTTTGAGAGGACAGAGCTATTTGTGGTCTTAGTAATTTGCTTGTTTGGTGCTCTCTTCCTCTTTTCATTTCCCGCTTATTAAACAAGGCTCTAACGCAGCAAGTGGAGTATATGAGTGTCTGCATAGAGTATGCCTATCTGAGGGAAGCACTGAATAACACACAGCACTATCTGGGCTAAACTGTGTCTGATAGAGACTTCTAGGATTTCGTGTAAGCATAGTGCTGCTCCAGTTCCCATGAGAATCTTAGTGTGCCAGGGATCTGAGGATGATTATGAGGTGTTTTACCTACCATTAGGAGATGTGGTTGGATAATACTATGACCCAGAATTTCTTAAACGAGGGTGCCTATGACATGTGAATGGGCTTCAGAGTTTCATGGAACCCTAGAATTTCATGAAAATGCACGTACACACATTTATTTTAGAAAATGGCCCATAGGCTTAGTTATATTTTCAAAGAGTGGTGACCCCCAAATCACAAAAGACTACATACTCTTTTTTTCTAATTATTTTTCCTAAGGAACATAAAAATGACAAGTGACATAAAATTATTCTTGGAATTTAAATTCTTCTCAGGGATAAATTACTTACGGAAGTTTAATTATCTAGAATTAACATGAATCTATTTCAAATTTTCAGCAAGATCTTTCTGTTTATGACATATTGTTTATACTGCTAGTATAGTTTTTATTATATTAAAGTCAACAGTCATTCAACAAATGTTTACAGAGCATCTCCTCTGCCAGGAATTAGGTATCAGGGATGTAACAATGAATAATGCCATTAGAAAATCATCTTTGTCTTCCCAGAAGGTTAAAAAAGACTCTATTGGAATAATATCCTATATTTGTCCAGACCTCTGTAGGGTGTCTGAGAGATCGGTAATATTGAATTGAAATTAATAAATGAAACCATAACCATAATTTTTCTTTTAAATGACAAAACATGTGCAATATAAGCTAGAAAAAATAGTTTAAAATGTCACACTCCAAGTAATATTTTAGATCTCAAAAGAGGCCAAGCAGAATAGCTTTAAAATCTTGAGTGCCTTTTAAACCAGATTAAGGAACACACAATTTCTGACCAATATGAATAATTGAAAATAAACATTTATGTGTAAATAAAAATTTACTGCTTTCTGGGGCTGGCCCCCTGGCCTAGTGGTAAAGCTCGTGTGCTCCACTTCGGTAGCCCAGGGTTTCACTGGTTCAGATCCTGGGCGCAGACATGGCACTGCTCATCAGGCCATGTTGAGGTGGCGTCCCACATGCCACAACTAGAGGGACCCACAACTAAAATATACAACTATATACCTCAGGGATTTGGGGAGAAAAAAAAAGCAGAAAAAAAAAAAAAGATTGGCAACAGTTGTTAGCTCAGGTGCCAATCTTTAAATAAGAAAGTGGTAATTTTTTTTTTTTTATCAAATATTTTCAGGGGAATCATTGCAAATACTCAAGTTAATGCTGGATTTTAACAACATTGGAAAGGTAGTCCCTAAAACATTTCTTGGCATTGATGCTATAGCAATATTATATAAACAATGCAGAGCAAAGCAATGTAATGAAAAGTTATAACTGAGCGCTGTCTCACACATATCTCAAATCGTGTGCTCACTCCATCAAGAAGGATAGAGTTCACAATCAGACGACTATGTAGAGCATAGGACTTCTACTAGGAAAAAAGAAAAAAGGAAATGTTTTTCTAGAACTTGATAGTAACAATTGCACTTTTATGTTCTTTCCCTTTTTCTTTCTCAAATGTTGAATGAGTAGTGGTGGTGTGACTCTCTTAGTTTGGGATTTATTTGTGGAGACTGTCTTAATTTCTCCTTACCTGGGAGAAACTAGAAGGCCAAAGGAGTTACTAGGAAAATAAAGTCATGGAAAGTGATTTGGGTCAACGTGGTCAATTGGAGTATTGTTCAGAGAGACCACACCTTCCCATTGCTGAATGGAAAGCATATACTTTCATGTTTTGTTCATGTTGGGCTTAGATGTATGGCTTGCTTTGCCCAACAGAGCATTAATAGACATGACTCAGCAAAGGCTTGAAATGTGTCTACACTCTTGCGATTGCTCTCTGGCATCTCTGCTATTGCTTGGAGAAGAATTTGCTTTGGGTTAAAATGCTCATCTCAGGAAGAAGATGAGAAAAACATGCAGCAGAGCCATGCCAACCAGCCAAAACCCAGCCTAGACCAGCTAAGCCCCACTAACCCCAGATCTGTAAGTTAAATAAATGCTTATTGTTGTATGCTGCTAAGATTCTTATGGTTATTTGTTGTGCATCATTATCGTGGTATAACTAATCAGTAAATATAATAATGCAGTTTACTAATAAACTCCAAAGAGTGGAGCTCAGGCAATGCAGAGAAGACCAATTGTTTAGTGTTTTCGTTTTTCTAAATAAGCAGGGAAGTTCCATGGGACCCAATAAAGTGACCCAATAACAAGTAGGAAGTAAGAAACCAAATTTCCAAACTTTAAAGGGAATAACAATTACATGGGGGGGGGGGTTAAATAAGATGCACATCCCGAGGCCTCTGGTTTTAAGATTTGATTTAATAAGCTTGAAAAGGAAGCACTGATATCTGATTTTAACCATAACCCCAAGTGAAACTGAGGCAGGTAGCCCAGAGATCACCAAGGAACACAAATTGCAAGGTTTAAGTCCTATGTTCTTTTACTAGAGATGCGACTTTATTTGCAATGTTCCTTCAGAAACTTGGTGCATAAGATGCTCTGTGTTCCAGGAATCTATGGTCCTGGTTCCAATCACATTTCTCATGATGGACAAGGAACTACTATGTGAAGTTCTGGGATGTCTGCCATGGGAGATAAAAATGAACCATAAGAAATCATTCCTGCCCTGAAGGAAGTGGATATTCAGTGAGTAGGATGAGAATGTAGGTAGGTGAAAAATGTAGCCCATGGAGGAGTGACATCAGCAACATGGCAAAGTGAGCTGTTCCCTTTGTCTCTCCCCCTTTTGAACTACAACTAAATGGACATTCACTGACCAACAGAGGAAGCCCACATAGCACAACAGGATGCCTGAGAGACACACATAGCTATATATCTGAGGGTGGATGGACTGGCATCCCGGGAAGTGGCAGAGATAGGTGAGCACACTCTGCTCTCCCCCCAGTAATGCTGTGCATGCATGTGAATGCTTTCCAACCTGGTGCAAGCGCCCAGAAATATGCAGCAGGGTGACCACAAGAGGAGGTGGTAACCCTTAGCCTGAACTCATGGTGGCTCTCTTAGAGGAGAGAGGGAGTCCACCATGCCCCTGTGCCATAAAGGAGCAACCGTGACTCAGGTCCCAGCAAGGAAGCCCCACCCACCAAGCACAATGGCCCACAGGCTGCAGATCATAAACAGGGACCTCAGCAGATTTCCGCACTGGAGCAAACAGTTCCCAGGCATGCATGAATGCTCACAGTGCAGCTACACTCCCAAAGAGAGAACAAGTCTGGGCAGCTGTGGGAATAGGTGCGGCAGCTTTGAATCTGTGTGCTCACTTTCCTGGCAGGGAGGGGGAGCCCACTGTGCCCCAGGGCTGTCAAGGAGCAGCCATAGCTTGAGTACCAGCGAGGAAACCCTATCTGCCAAGCACAGAGGCCCTGCAGACTGCAGGTCATAAATAGGGACCTCAGCAGATTTCTGTGTTGGGACAAACACTTCCCAGGTGCACACAAGTGCTCACAGTACAGCTGTGCTCCCAAAGCAGGAATGGGTCGAGGTGGCTGTGGGAATAGGAACGGCAGCTTTGAGCCCACTGGTGATCACTTTCTGGCAAGGAGGGTGAGCTCAGAGTACCCCTGAAGCTCCAAAGAGTGGCTCTAGCCCAATGAGGAAGACCTGCCCACTAAGGAAAGTCCACACAAGTGCCTGAATGCATCCCAGGCTGGGGCAAGCACCCATAATACTCCCACAGCTTCCAGCAGACAGGCTGGGGCCAGAAACACTGCTCTTGCTTCTCCCTAGAGGGAACAGGGGGAATCTGCATCCTAAGAATACCACAAGTGCTCTGACAAAAGATTAGTTCATCAAACACCATGAGAAACTGCAGCAACAATTCAGACCAGAAGGAAAATGACAATTTTACAGAAACCAACACTGAAGACACAGAAATATACAATGTAAATGACAGAGAATTCAAAATAGCTGTCATAAGGAAACTCAATGACTTGCAAGAAAACCCAGAAAGACAATTCAAGGAGCTCAGCAATAAAATGAATCTCTTCACCAAAGACATTGAAACTACAAAAACATCAAGCAGAAATTCTGGATATGAAGAACAATGCAATAAATAATAATCTAGAATCATTAAGAAATAGAATTGATCTTATGGAGGAAAGAATTAGTCTTCTTGAGAATGAACATGTAGAAATTCTACAGGTGGAGGAGGAGACGGAATTAAGATTTAAACAAAATGAAGGAACTTTTTGAGAAATACCCAACTAAATTAGGAAAAGCAACATAAGGTTATAGGTATCCCAGAGGGAAAAGGGAGGGAGAAAGCAGAGAGCTTCTTCAAAGAAATAATTGCTGAGAACTTCCCAAACATGGGGATGGTTTCAGATTTACAGATAAATGAAGTTTATTCAATACCCAACTTTATCAATGCTAAAAGACCCTCTCCAAGTCATATAATAGTAAAAATGGCAAAAGTTTGGGATAAAGAAAGAATATTAGGAGCAGCAAGGCAGAAGAAAATAACCTACAAAGGAAACTCTATCAGGCTTTCAGTGGATTTCTTGGCAGAAACCTGACAGGCTAGGAGAGAATGGAATGATATATTCAAAATATTGAAAGAGAAAAACTTTCAGCCAAGAATACTCTATCCAGTGAAACTTTCCGTCAGATATGATGGAGAAATAAAAGCTTTCCCAGGTAAACAAGAGCTGAGGGAATACATCTCCACTAGACCTCCCCTACAAGAAATAATTAGGGCTGGCCCTGTGGTGCAACAGTTAAGTACACATGTTCCACTTCTCGGCAGCCCAGGGTTTGCTAGTTCGGATCCCAGGTGTGGACATGGCACCGCTTGGCAAAAGCCATGCTGTGGTAGGCTTCCCACGTATAAAATGTAGAGGAAGACGGGCATGGATATTAGCTTAGGGCCAGTCTTCCTCAGCAAAAAGAGGAGGATTGGCAGTAGTTAGCTCAGGGCTAATCTTCCTTAAAAAAAAAAAAAGAAAGAAATAATTAATGATGCCCTCACACTGGCAACAAAAAGACAAAGGTCTATAAAGCTCTGAGCAAGGAGATAAATAGACAGACATGATCAGGAACCTGCACCTCTCTACTAGAACAGGGAGGCAAAGACTCAACTACAACTTAAAAGAGAAAGGTAAAGAAAGCATCAAAAGTAATGATATACACTTCAACTTAGCAAGAAACTCACAAAATTAAAAACAGAACAATATGTAACAGCAGTTACTCAGAAGGGGAGAGGAAAGAGAAGAAACCTGCTTAGGTTAATGGAGATAACGGGCTATAAGAAAATGGACTATCTCATCTCCAATATCTTTCATACAATCCTTATGGTAACCACTAAACAAAAAAATCAGAGCAGAGCCACAATTCACAAAAAGAGAGAGAATTGAGAAATCCCTCTCAGAAAACCAACAAAATGAAATGTCAGTCAGAAATACAAAGGAAGAGAAACAGTGGAAACGTAGAACAACCAGAAAACAAAAGATAAAATGGTAACATTAAGCCTTCCTATAAGAATAATCTCTCTAAATGTAAATGGACTAAACTCTCTAATCAAAAGATACAGAGTAGCTGGATGGATTAAAAAACAAGAACCAACAATATGCTGCCTCCAGGAAACACACCTCAGCTACAAAGACAAACATAGGCTTAGAGTGAAGGGATGGAAGACAATTCTCTAAGCTGATGGCCAGCAAAAGAAAGCAGATGTTGCCATACTTTTATCAGACAGAGCAGACTTCAAGATAAAAAGGACAATGAGAGACAAAGAGAGTCAGTTTTAATGATAAAAGGGACATTCCACCAAGAGGATGTAACACTTATTAATATATATGCACCTAACACAGGGGAACCAAAGTACAAAAAGCAATTATTAACAGACCCAAAGGGAGAAATTAACAGCAACACAATAATAGTAGGGGACCTCAACAACCAATGGGCAGGTCATTCAAACAAATGTCAACAAGGAAATAGCAGATTTTAATGAAACACTTGACCAGATGGACCTAATAGACATATATAGAACATTCCATCCAAAAATAGCAGAATATACGTTCTTCTCAAGTGCCCATGGAACAATTCTCAAACATAGACCATATATTAGGCAATAAGGCAAGCGTCAATAAATTCAAGAAGATTGAAATCATCCCAACCATCTTTTCTGACCACAATGCTATGAAGCTAGAAATCAACCACAAGAACAGAACTTGGAAAGTCAGAAATATGTGGAAACTAAACAACATGCTATTGAACAACCACTGTATTATTGAATAAATCAAAGAGGAAATTAAAAAAAATACCTAGAGACAAATGAAAATGAAAATACAACATACCAGGTCTTATAAGATGCAGCAAAAGCAGTCATAAGAGGGAAATTCATAGCACTACAGGCCTACCTCAACAAGCAGGAAAAATCTGAAATAAGTAATCTTGAAATGCACCTAACAGAGCTAGAAAAAGAAGAACAGAAAAAGCCCAAAGTCAGCAGAAGCAGGGAAATAATAAAAATCAGAGCAGAAATAAATGAAATAGAGACTAAAAAGACAGTAAAAAGGATCAATGAAACAAAGAGCTGGTTCTATAAGGGATAAACAAAACTGGCAAACCCTTAGCCAGACTCACCAATAAAAAAAGAGAGAAGGTTCAAATAAATAAAATTAGAAATGAAAGAGGAGAAATTACAACAGATGCTGCAGAAATACAAAGGATTACAAGAGAATACTATGAAAAACTATATGCCCACAAATTTGATAAACTAGAAGAAATGGATGAATTCCTAGACTGATACAACCTCCCAAAACTGAATCAAGAAGAAACAGAGAATCTGAACAGACCAATCAGAAGTACAAAGTTTGAAACAGTAATCAAAAATCTCCCAAAAAACAAAAGTTCAGGACCAGAAGGCTTCTCTGGAGAATTCTACCAAACACTCAAAGAAGAAAGTACCTATTCTCAAACTATTCTGAAAAATTGAAGAAGATGGAATACTTCCTAACACATTCTAAGATGCCAACATCACCCTTAAACCAAAAGCAGACAAGAATATCACTAAGAAGGGAAACTACAGGCCAATATCACTGATGAACTTAGATGTAAAAATCCTCAACAAAATATTGGCAAACTGAATACAGCAATACATTAAAAGAGTCGTACACCATGATCAAGTGCAATTCATTCCCAGGACACAGGAATGGTTCATTATCCACAAATCAATCAATGTGATACACCACATTAACAAAATGAGGAATAAAAATCAGATGATCATCTCAATAGATGCAGAGAAAGCATTTGACAAGATCCAACATCCATTTATGACAAAAACTCTCAATAAAATGGGTATTGAAGGAAAGTACCTCAACATAATAAAGGCCATATATGAAATGCACAGCCAACACCATACTTAATGGCAAAAAACTGAAAACCGTCCTTCTGAGAACAGGAAGAAGACAAGGGTGCCCACTCTCACCACTCTTATTCAACGTAATACTGGAGTTTGGCCAGAGCAATTAGGCAAGAAAGAGAATTAAAAGGAATCCAAATTGGAAAGGAAGAAGTGAAACTTCCGCTGTTTGCATATGATATGATGCTATATATAGAAAACCCTAAAGAATCCACCAGAAAACAACTAGAAATAATCAACAACTACAGCAAAGTTTCAGGGTACAAAATCAACTTAAAAAAATCAGTTACATCCCTATACACTAACAATGAACTATCGGAAAAAGAAATCAAGAATACAATCCCATTTACAATTGCAACAAAAAGAATAAACTACCTAGGAATAAACTTAACCAAAGAGGTGCAAGACCTGTACACTTAAAACTATAAGTCATTACTGATAGAAATTGAGGAAGACATAAAGAAATGGAAAGATATTCCATGTTCATGAGTCAGAAGAATGAACATAGTCAAAATGTCCATACTACCCAAAGCAATCTACAGATTTAGTGCAATCCCAATCAGAATCCCAATGACATTCTTCACAGAAATAGAACAAAGAATCCAAAAATTTATATGGAACAACAAAAGACCCCAAATAGCCAAAGCAATCCTGGGAAAAATGTAACCTATAGAAGGAAAGGACACTAATAGTTATAATAATTCAGATGGAGGAACAATCAATGCACGCTGAGTAACTGGATAATAGTCATCCTTTTAACACGCCTTTCCCAATGTCTTAATATTAGTAATAATAATAATAGATCATGCATATAGCATATATAGTTTATATGAATGTTGTCTTTTAATACAAAAATAAATTCTTTGGTATAGGTCAACTTTTAACCTGGATTTTCTAGATGAGGAAACTGAGGATAAAGAATTTTCGTAACTCATCCACGTTCACATAGCTAAAGTGAAGTGAAGCTGAGATTTGAACACACAGCCTGCTTCTGCCCTCCATGGTCCCATCCACACTGTGGCATTCTTTATCTATATGGAAGAACCCTCAGGTCAAAGCCAGGCAGCTTCCCATGTTAACCATGAGCCCGATGCCATGAGTGAATAGACACTTAGTCCCTATGTGAACAGTGAAAGAACGATACAACTCCCCACAAATATAAAGACATTACAATTTGTAAGAGTCATGTTTGTCTCAGAGATGCTACTGTAAATTTAGTTGAAAAGCTACCTACAAAAATAATGTAAGCATTTTGACATATAGTTTAAATATAATAGGTAATTGTTTATTTATGTGTCTAAGCACTTCAAAACATTCAAAAATGGGATTTTGAAAAAATGGCTTATAAAACAGCCACTATTCACATTTTAAATCTCTCTACTGAAACAGCTAATGCATTATTTGCTTTCTTCTGCCTCTTGTGGGGGTGGTGTGATCTGCTGGGCTGAACATGGCTGCTGGAGGTGTCACAACAGATCCATTTGACCAAGTCCTAAGGGACAGATCACACATGATTCTGTCAGAGACTATTTTATGTGGTGAAAATCTCGTAAATTTAATGGAACAAAGACAATTTACTACTAAACAAGAGAGAAAGCAGATATATGTTCTGAAAGAGAAATCTGAAAAGGAAAGTTGTCGCAGGAACAAGCAGTTGACAGTGATGGATATTTCCAGAACTGCTATATCTGCTCTCCTTCACGGTCTGCAGATGCGGTTGCTACAAATCCTGTTGGTAAGCAATTTTGTCACTTGATCTTTAAAAGATCAACTCAGACATCTAGGAATTTAGGAAAAATTTAATGTATTTGATTATCGTATGCTGCTTTGTAAAATACTTGGAAGAAAAATGTGTCACAAATTCTGAATTTTGGTTGGCTAGTTTCTCTTCTCATGTCACTAAATATTTAGATTTTTAAGTTTTACTTTTTCTTTTGTTAGGAGGCATATCCAGAAGTGTTTGATATATGCAGAACGGCGGCAAATACTTATGTTTTTCAAAAACACAATATTTCCTTAATACATTCTTAGAATATAAACTTGTTTTAAGACAAAAGCTGTCTAAAAATGCTTTTATTTTGAACTACATATTAATCTAATGCACTTTATGTGCCAAATCTGTTTTCTCAATCTTTGTACTATTTAGAATCAAGAACCAAACCTCGGTACTGTGCTGGTAAATGTTTAAAAACGGGCTCTGTGGGGTGCTTATTTGTAGTCCTTACCAATTTCTGTGGTGTAAATACTCCTATCATGGTTGATTTCAAGCTACCAATGTTCTGCCAACTGGCATGCAAAATTCATCAATATCTAACAATTGGCCCCCTACAGCAGATGCCAACTGGTTCCAGCATTCTACTGTGAAACTCCAGAAATGGCATTAATCTTTGACAGGCCGCATTTAAATATAAAGAACCATCTATGGCAATAACAGCATTTTGTTTTCAAATGCCTGTGTTCTCTTTTGACCACTTACACAATGAATGGAGAAGCTGATTTTATCTCAAGAATGTTTGATACTGGAATGGATCTTTTAATGCAGAGGATCCATAGGAAGACTATTGTTTTAATAAAGGTCACATAAATCAGACAGTACGTAGACAGCAGATCAAAGGTAACCCATGAGTAAAAAGTTATTCATTTATTGTGTAGAAATGTCTAATTAATATTTAGTGAATGTGCATTGTTTATTTAGGTTGTTATATTTCCTAGTAAGAGTAATGATTCAATAAACATCATGGAAAAAATTCCTTATAATAGATTCCTTAAGTGGAATTACTATGCCAGGATAAATTGTATTTCTATTCACAAAAATATTTTCAGATTCAGATCACTTCTCTCCACACCCAGTGTTAGTGCACTGGACCAAGGCACTATCAGCTTTCCCCAGGATTTTTGTAATCGTTTCTAAAACAGACTCTTTGTTTCTACTTTTGTTGTTGGACCCTATAGTCAATTCATTGCTCAAGGGTGATCTCTTAAAACCAAAATTCTGATCATAATACTTCTTTGCTTTTAAAGGTTTTGACGTTCTAATGGATTCTCATTTCACTTAAATTAAAACCAAAGTTCTTATAACGTTTTAATGGCTTACATATTGCTAGATGATCTAACCTCTTTCCATCTAACATTATGTCTTAAAACTAAGGGCCCCCATTTCACTTACCACATTCCAGGCACTCACCTTCTTGCTGCTGCTCCACTTTCACCAGGCACATTCCTGCCTCAGGCCCATTACACGTGTGATTTTCTCAGCCTGAAATGCTCTTCCTTCAGATTTATATATGACTCATCCCTCGACCTACCTCATTTAGATTTTTGTTCAAAATCACCTTTTTAGTGATTTAAAGTTTCATTTCTCTTGTCCTTACACTTCCCATGCACTCCTTTATTTTTCTACTTGCACTTAAAATAATTTGACATACTCTGCTTTTTACGTTTTCACTTTATTATTATTTGTCTTTCAACACCAGAATATAAATAAAATGAAGGAAAATTTTTTTCTAGTACTGCACCCCAGAAGTTGTCTGGCACATATTATGTGCTAGATAAGTATTTGAGGAATAAATATATAAAATAATTGTTCACAAAAATATTCCCAAGAAAATTTTGTCATTATTTTATCAAATATTTCATTTTAAGTGCTAGAGTGAAAGTTATAATGTTCTAAGTTTTTACTTCCCTGAATAATTAAACTAAGAAACCTAAAAGAAGAGTTGCTTACAATGATAGCAAAGAAAAGAAGAAGAGAATGTTTATGTCTTCTCAGTAGCCCCCAATCTTCTATCTGAAACTATTGTGTGGAGAGTAGGCATCATGGAAATGGTGGAAGGAGAAGATCCTAGAATAAAACCCTCTACTGAAGTAACTGTTAAACTGGAAAAAAAACCCTGAAAGAATGAACTTTTTAGGAACTCTAAAACCTAATCAAGAACTTAAGACATTAGGGGCCGGCTCCGTGGCCGATTGGTTAAGTTCGTGCGCTCTGCTGCGGCGGCCCAGGGTTCGGATCCTGGGCGCGGACATGGCACTGCTGGTCAGGCCACGTTGAGGCGGCATCCCACATCCCACAACTAGAAGGACGTGCACCTAAGATATATATACAACTGTGTATGGGGGGTGGGGTTTGGGGGAGATAAAAAGCAGAAAAAAAAAAGAATTTAAGACATTAGGGGAGTGCTTAATGAAGAAAGAAACTACTAAATTTTGGTGCTTATGTAAATCTCTGTCAAGTCATTGGCTAACTGCTAAGATAATGCAACAGAGACTTCACTGACTGCAAAAAAAGGAATACAATCTTTGTGAAAACTGGAAAAGTCACTTAAAAAACAGTTGACTGCAAACCTCAACAATCAGCAACAGAAATCATTGGGGAGGAGGGAGAATCTGATTTCCAGAGTCACCATATTGTAATATTCAAAACATCCAGTTATCAGGACAGAGAAACAGGAATATATGGCCCATTTACAAGAAAAAAATTAATTGACAGAAAGCATCCCTGAGGAAGCCCAGATGTTACATACTAGAAAAAAACTATAAAACAACTGTCTTAAATATGCTCTAAGAGCAAAAGGAAACCACAGACAAAGATCTAAAGGAAACTCGCAGAACTGTGTATGAATAAAAATAGAATATCAAGAGAGAGAAAAATGAATCAAATAGAAATTCTGGAGCTTGAAAACGCAATAACCGAAATGAAAAATTGACTAGAGAGGCTCAATAGCAGACTTAAGAAGGTAGAAGAAAGTATCAGTGAACTTAAAGATTAGACAATTAAAATATTCCAGTGTGAGGAATAGAAAGAAAAAAGAATGAAGAAAAATGAACATAGTCAATGAGACCTGTAGAGAAGAATCAAATATACCAACATATGCATTATGAGAATCCCAGAAAAGAACAGAGAAAGGGACCAAAAGAGTATTTAAATAAATAATGGATGAAAACTTCCCAAATTTGATGAAAAAGGTGAAGCTCACATCCAAGAAACTCAATAACCTATAGGTAGGATAAACTTACACAAATCTACAGTGAGATAAAATAATATCAAATTACGGAAAGCTAAAGCCAAAGAGAGAATCTTGAAAGCGGCAAGAGAAGTGACTCATCCTGTACAAGGGAGCGTCAATAGATTAACAGTTCATTTCTCATCAGAAACCATAGCAAACAGAAGGCAGTGGGACGACACATTTAAAGTGCTGAAAGCAAAAAAAACTGTACACCAAAAACGAAGGAAAAGTTAAAACACTCCCAGATAAACAAAAACTGAAGGAGATTAGTTATTAGCAGACTTGCACTACAAGAAATGCTAAAGGGACTCTTTCAGCTGAAACGAAATGACGGTAGGCAATAATTCAAAGTCACATAAAGAAAGAATACTCCCAAAGGTAACAATTTAGGTAAAGATAAAAGTCAATTTTATTTTAGTTTTGGTTTCTAATTCCTCCTTTTCTTTTCTATATGATTTAAAAAGACAAATGTTTAAAACAATTTGTATAATCTATGTTAATGTGCACACAATGTATAAAGATATTTTGTAAAATAAAAACATAAAAGAGGGGATGGAACTGTATGGGAGAAGAGTTTTGTGTGCTATTGAAGCTATGTTAGAATCAATTCAAACCAGACTGCTAATGAATTTAAGATGTTAACAGTAATCCTGAGGGTAACCAATGAGAAAATACTAAAAAATTGGCAGAAAAGTAAATGAGGAAGGAGTCAAAATGGCACACTATAAAAAATCGATTAAATCCAAAGAAGGATGAATTAGAGGAATTAAGAAACGAAAAAGATCAGAGGCACATAGAAACAAATAGCAAGATGACAGAAGTAACTCTTCCTTATCAGTAATCACTTTAAATGCAAATTGATTTAATTCACCAATTAAAAGACAGAGATGGACAGACTGGATTAAAAAAAGCCACTATATGCTGTCTGTGAGAGATGGACTTTAGATATAAAGCACAGAGGAAAGTGAAAGGATGGAAAAAAGATATTCCATGCAAATAGTGACCAAATGGCAGATGGGTTGGCAATACTAAGTCAGACAGAATACTTTAAGTTAAAAAAAAGTGTTATAATGGCCGGCCTGGTGGCATAGTGAAGTTCGTGTGCTCTGCCTCAGCGGCATGGGGTTCATAGTTTCAGATCCTGGGCTCGGATCTAGCACTGCTTGTCAAGCCATGCTGTGGTAGCATCCCACATAAAATAGAGGAAGATTGTCACAGATGTTAGTTCAGCGATGATCTTCCTCAAGCAAAAAGAGGAAGATTGGCAACAGACATTAGCCCAGGGCCTCACACACACAAGCATGCACACAAAATGTTACGAGTCAAAGAAGTCATTATATATGATAAAAAGGTCAATTCATCAAGAAGATATAACAATTTTAAATATATAGTCACCAAACAAAAGAGCCCCAAAATATATGAAGCAAATATTGACTCAATGGAAGGGAGAGATACAGTCATGTGCCATATAACAATGTTTCAGTCAATGACGGACTGCATATACTGTTATCATGGTCCCATAAGATTGGTACCATATAGTAACATATAGCCTAGGTGTGTAGCAGGCTATGCCACCTATGTTTATGTAAGTACACTCTATGATGTCACACAATGATGAAATCACCTAATGATGCATTTCTCAGAATGTATCCCTGTCATTAAGAGACGCATAAGTGTAGACAGTTGTACAACGTTATTTGAAATCAGTATCCATGATAGAACAATCAGAGAAGATCAGTAAGAAAGTAGAGAACTTGAAATACACAATAAACCAACTAGAATTAAAGGACATTCCATTCAACAATAGCAGACTATATATTCTTCTCAAGTGCACGTGTAACATTTTCTAGGATAGACCATATGTTAGGTCACGAAACAAGTCACATTAAATTCTAAAATAATTAAAATCATCCAAAGTATTTTTCTCCAGCCACCATGAAGTGAATCTAGAAATCAATAACAAAATGAAAATTTTAAAATTCAAAATATATGCCAAGACTATTCAATGGACAAAGAGTAGTCTCTTTAACAAATAGTTCTGGAACTACTGGATTTCCTGATGCAAAAGAACAAAGTTAGGGGGCTGACCCCGTGGCCGAGTGGTGAAGTTCGCGTGCTCCACTGTGGAGGCCCAGGGTTCGGATCCTGGGCGCGGACATGGCACCGCTCGTCAGGCCATGTTGAGGTGGCATCCCACATCCCACAACTAGGACCTGCAACTAAGATATACAACTGTGTGTGTGTGTTGGGGGGGGTGGGGCGTTGGGGAGATAAAGCAGAAAAAAAAAAAGATTGGCAACAGTTGTTAGCCCAGGTGCTAACCTTTAAAAAAAAAAAAAGAAAGAAAGAAAAGAACAAAGTTAGTTCCCTACTTCACACCATATGGAAAATTAACTCAAATGGATCAACAGCCTAAATGTAAGATCTAAAACTATAAAACTCTTGGAAGAAAGCACAGAGATAAGTCTTCATGACTTGGATTTGTCAGTGGATTCTTATATATGACACCAAAAGCATGAGCAACAAAAAATGATAGATTGAACTTCATCAATATTATAAATTTTTGTGTATTAGGGACGTTATCAAGAAAGTAAAAGACCTACAGAACAGGAGAAAATATTTTCAAATCACATATCAGATAAGGGTCTAATATCCAAAATATATAAAGAACACATGCAACTCAATTACAAAAAGACAACTTGATTTAAAAGTGAGCAAAGGAGCTGAACATACATTTCTCCAAAGAAGATATACCAATGGCCAACAAGCACACGAAAAGATGTTCAACAACATTGGTAGTTAGGAAAATATAAATGGAAACCACAATGAGAAACCATTTCATATTCACTAGGATGCCTATAACTAAAACAAACCATCAACAAGCTTTGGTGAGGATGTAGAGAATTTGGAAACCTAGTACATTGTTAGTGGGCATGTAAAATATTGCAGCCACTATGGAAAACAGTTCCTTAAAAGGTTAAATATAGAATTACCATATGACCTAGCAATTCTGCTCCTAAATATATACCCCAAGCAAATGGAAACAGGTACTCAAACAAATATTTGTACAAAAATGGTCGTTTCAGCACTATTGACAATAGCCTAAAGGTGGAAATAACCCAAATGTTCATCAATGGATGAATGGATTAACAAAATGTGGCACACACATACAGTGGAATACAATTCAGCCATAAAAATGGAGTACTATGATACATGCTACACAGTGGATGGACCTCAAAAACATTATGCTAAGAGAAGGAAGCTATTCACAAAACATGACATCCTGTATGAATCCATTTATATGAAACATCCAGAATAGGTCAATCCAGAGAGACAAAAAGCAGATTGGTTGTTGCCTGGGACTGGGAGGAAGGGGTGAATGAGAAGTGACTGCTTCATGGGTATGGGGATTTTTGGGGAATGAATAGAAAGTTTTGAAACTATATAGATGTGATGGTTGAACAACACTGTGGCTATACTAAATGCCCCTGAATTGTAACTTTAAAATAGTTAATTTTATGTTATGTGAATTTTACTTCAATTAAAAAACCCTATTATTAGGCAATTATTTCTTAGGTAAACTAATCGCCACCTCTCTTAAGTAGCTCCCAGGGAGTTCAAATGTTCTTTACTAGATACTACAAATTTATATATGTCTACCTTGTATGCTTTAAGGCAAGAAACATATCAATAATGTAGTTGTGGTAACTGAAATATAAGAACAATGCATTTTCTTTAAATCCATAAATCTTTAGTATTCTCATATTTATAAGTGACCTGTTTCAAATCATTGTTTTACTGTATTTTTCTCCATAGAGCCAAATAAGGGGATATTTGGAGAATTTTTAAGAAGTAATATTAATTAATGTGGTTTAACTCATAGGCAGGAAGTCATTTGGAAGGAAAAAACACTATAATAAAATTAAAAATTACCTGCCACAGTCAGAAAAGAAACAAGAAGAAATAGAAGTCTAAGTTGACTAGTCTGTCAGCCTTTCCTCCAATTTGCCTCATCAGAAGCAACTCTTTTTAACAGTCGCTAGGTCTGGTTCTTCTAGTAGTTATCTTTTTAAATTTAAACAATATATCCATATGCCAATTTCTTAATTTTATCAACTTGGGTTGAATTTGGTGACTCATTTTAAAGAGTAGGAATTAAAGGCAATTTTATTATCAATTCAATCCTCTCCATTTTTTTCATTTAAATCTTTTTATTTTTTGACATACTTTATGATTTTAAATATGTTTCCTGATTGATCAACTTCAGATACTGTGTTTTTAACTCACGAGTGGAAAAGATGAGGAAATTATTCTCTATTTCTAACATCTTTTCTAAAACATTGGCAATTTTAATGTTTTTTAAATGTCAAGTTTTGTAGCATTTACATTTTATTCTGTAACTATAATTAGATCTTCTTTGCTTTGTCCCAAGAGTCTGAAAGTGTAAACTCAAGTGAATAAGGTATTACAGTTATATAAGTATTATTCATGGCAAAAGCAATCATTTATCTGGACACATAAATGAGGCATTGTAATTCTCTCTCATTAAAGAGATTGGCTACAATGTTTTCTCACATATCACTGAATTACAGTATTTAAACTACATCAAGTTTAAAAAATTTCATTTTTAGTCTTAGTTCCTTTCATTCATGGAATTGTTTTGATAAATAATATGTATTTAAAATGTGATGGATCTATTTAAAACTAAAGGTTCTCTAAACCTCTTTTGATCACTATTTTTATTGTTAGTGCTGCAGTCAATTCCCACTCCTAGCCACCCTGTGGACAGCAGAGCGGAGCCCTGTCTGGTCTCTTTGCTCCATCCTCTCACCTTCCGATGCTATATCAGGCAATGTTCCTTAGGGTTTTCATGGCTAGTTTTTTTTAAGTGGGTGGCCAGGTCCTTCTTGCTAGGCTGTCTTAGTCTGGAAGCTCCACTGACACCCGTCCACCATAGGTGACCCTGCTAGTATTTGAAATACCGGTGGCATAGCTTTCAGCATCACAGCAACATGCAGCAGACACAGTATGACAACCGATAGCCGAGTGGTTTGCCTGACTGGGAAATGGACCTGGGCCCCCGAGGTGAGAGTGCTGGATCTTAACCACTAGATGACTGGGGCTGGCTGATCAATATTTAATACTAATCAATTGAGTTAAAAAATTTGTCAGTGTATTTGCTGCCTAGTTTAAGCAACATTTCTTTTTTCCTCAAAAGAACTCTTTATAACTATTTGATATTGCTATTTGGTGTTCATATATAGAAAGTACTTAAAAATAAATACTTGAGTATAATGTGTGTTGGGTTAATAGCTAATCCATGCATAAGTTATTGCTTACATGTACATATAACTAGCATTACAATCATGGGTTATCACAGAAGTCTCAATACAAACATTGTGAATATAGCATAATATGGCAAATGGCATACAATTATGTGTATATATATTTAGCTGTATATATCAGAGGTGTGTGTATGTATTAGAGATTGGTTGATATTCACATTTTGTGGTAAAACATTAGAAAAGGTATTCATCCTTAATTCCCAAAATTGATATCAGAATGACAGAAAATGGAGGTCCATGAATATTGGAAATCATTCATCTATATATGACAAATGTGTTTAGTTACTAAGAATTCGGCTTATTATGCTTTGGCTTAATAAACCATACACTCAATAAGCTGTGATAGCAATAGAACCACTCAACTGGTTTAACGTAAATCTTTTTTCGTCTTTGCTAGAAAGCATTTAGGTGTAGTGGAGGGTGGAGGTAAAGACCACCTCACTGAAATCAAGATGTTTGGGTTTTTTGTGGTTCAGTCACTTCCTAGGTATGTTCTTTCCCTCTTTAAATCCTCAGGTTCCTCTTCTGTATGAAGGTAATCACAATAATAAATAGTTTACTGAGTTGCTGCAAAGATTAAAGATAATGCATGTATAATGTCTAACTCAGTCAATGGTAATTATTATTAATGTTTCTCGTTGCATTTTCATATAAACAACAGGCCTATTGTGGACAACCAAACACAAATGGGACGTTTTTGATATGCTTTCATGCTAGAGCAACCCTTGGTCTCAGATTTCTCTATTCTAATATAGGATTATAATAATATCTATCCCCAGAGTGGGCATGATCATTACATTAAGAAGAACATAAATTATGGGGAACAGTGTGTAAAGTATAAAAGCTCTGCCAATATTAGATATTGAAATGGGTTATTAGGATAAGACAAAACATGTCAAAAAATCGAAACAGGCATTTGCAAACGTGGCTGACAAAACTAAGCAGGTAGCATCATTTTAAAAACATGTATTGAGGCTTAGAATATGCTTCTTCTAGGCGTAGAAATTGACTGTATTAGTATTTGAAACGAAATCCTATGAGATAACTACTAATTACTGATAGGAATATGAGCCCCTGTGGGTTAAGACACTTGCCAGGGATCACACAACTAAACAGTGCTGGGCTCAGACTCAACACTAAGCAGTTTGACTCCAGAAGGAACTATTTTTGAAAGCTTCATTAAAAAACCTATTTACGTGTGGAAGAAGTAATAAAAAAAATTTCATTTAAAGGGCAAATCTCATGGATATTTATGAGAGCTGTTTTTTTTTTCGTCCGTTAAGCAATCCAAAAGTCATATTTCAAATTTTGTTTTTCAAATCTTTTATTAACTTATTTATTCCTATATTGTGCACTTTAGAGCATATAAAAGTGAAGGGGAAGAATAGGATTGTGGAATTCTTTCCTTAAAATCTACCCATTCTCTCTCAACTATAATCTAAAAACAAGAAAGTTGTAATTTGGAGCAAGCTTGCATTCAGAAATGGCATTTCTTTGCAAGTGACACCGAAGTAGTTAATACAGCCAGCAAGCAGCAGTGTCCAAGTCCAGGACAGATAATATTGGCAGGCACTTGGAACAAATAGCAACTACAGACCTGTCATGACTGAAGCTGGAGTAATGGGATTCATTCATTTCGGTATTTTTAATGCAATTGTAAACTGCCATTTTCCTCACAGTTTAAAGCTGTTTTTTTCTGATGATATAGCTATAAATGTGAAAACCAAATTAACTTGTCACATTTGACTAGCTAAAGAATTTCCCAATCCCATTTTTAGGGTATTGATAGAACCTCAGTAATCAGGGTTTAAATCATGAGGAAGAATGACATCTTGCAGGATCACAGAAATGTCCCAAAAATGAAAGATTGGAAGAAAGTTGGTTAATATATGGTTGTTTATGAAGTACAGAATCTTATATTAAAAATAAGAACACACAATCCTGGGATTAATGTCAGTAAGTCAATACCCACTGTCTGAAACAGCACTATCCTGCGATGTTGACTGGCACTTGTATTTTATTCTTTTATTAAATTAACCCTGATGTTTCCTTAGGGAATTCTTTATTTTGAATAACTGAAATTTACTCTGCCCGTCTTAACCCAGTTGTTTCTGAAGGCAAGGACTTTTTTCTTAAGTAGAAGTAAACTTTAATTCACAGGTCTAATACCTAGACAAGGGGAGAACCATCATCTTGCGGAGAAGGAGAATGCTTCCTTGTGGAGATATGCTTTTTCAGTTGATCATATGGTGGGCTAGATTAAGGGCCACTCCCACCAGCATTATCAGGAGCTAACTTACAGAACCTTTTTGGGGGAATTTTTGTGAAAGAAGAATCTCCAGTATTCCATCACATAAAAATACTGCCACTCTGCAGAGTCACCTAAATGTATGTTGCCTTAAGCTGCCCAAATTTGTGCCTGTGGAAGAAATTCTATCAACATACGTGGGAAAAAATCAGAGGCTGGCGCCTCTTTAGCAAGTGCCATCTAGACTCTACTTTTATAAAATTCTGATCTATCAAAAACAAAGACCCCGATGGAAACAAAACAAACAACCTTTTTATTAACAGTGGAGAACACTCTGTAATTTCTACTCAATTTTGGTGTGAGCCTAAACTTGCTCTAAAAAATAAAATTAATTAAAAAGTCTACTGTAAACAGTTTTAGTAGCTAAATCAATGCTATCATTAACAAAAGAACTGATACATGCTCCTGCAACACAGAAGAACCATGAAAACACTATGCTAAATGATAGAAGCCAGTCACAAAAGACCATATATGGTAAGATTGCATTTAAGTGAAATTTCCACAAGAGGCAAATCTGTTGAGAAAGTAATAGTGGTTGCCTAGAGCTGGGGGTGAAAGGCGTGGGAGGAGATAGGGAACGACTATTAATGGTTATGGAGTTTTCTTGGTGCGGGATGATGAAAATGTTCTAAAATTATTGTGAATGCATATCTCTGGGAATGTACTAAAACCCACCAATTTTACACTTTAATTAGGAAAATTTAATTTAATGGTACATCAATTACATTTCGATAAAGCTGTTAATCTACAGCTTTCTTAAAAGTGTTTTGCTATATGTACTTCATGACAAAACATACAATAACATTATATAGTCTTTTTGAGAGATATCATGTTTTTCCAAACAATTTCAATTTCCTTCATTCAGATTCAATGATATATATTAGGTGAATTTCTCCCTTGGAAATGTGTAACTGTGATATAATCTAACACCTGAATAGGTTTCTTTAGGGAGCACCATATGTATGTATATATTTATTTAATGACATTCTAGCCTAGCGACATTAGTTCAAGAGAAAAATGCCAAAGGAGTCAAATGAGATTAAGTAGGGACCAATATCTATTTTACGTTTGGTCAAATGTAATTTAGCAGATAACCAATTTTTACAATAAGATAAATTAAGTAGAGATGGCTGGGTTAAACTCTGCATGGTGACTTCCTCCAAAAAATTAATGTCAAATGGTTCACAGCACTTATTTTAATCTTCCATGGAAATGCACAACTACATATTTAAACCTTTTTCCTGGTTAAAAAGACCATATATTAGGAGATTTATGTATAAAAAGGATATCAGAAGCAGAAACAATTGACTTTCAAGATGTATACCCCTCTCTTTATCCCTACTCTGGGTTCCTGGACAATACACTGCTCTGTTTTCCTCTCTTACCCTCCTGGACGGTGCTTCGTAGTCTGCCCTGGGTCCTCCTCACTTGCTGAATCATTACATTTGGTGTGTTCTGGGGCTCAGTCCTTAGAGCTTTTCTTTGTTTTATCTACATTCACTTCTTAGTGATCGCATATAACCCTGGTTTGAAGATACCACACACAGAGGATAAATCTCAAATTTAAACCTCCAGTCAAGACAGATTTACGGTACTGTGACAAACCATATTGGAGCCTGAGGCAAGGGAAAAATCGGTAATATTGATCCTGTCTTTATTAGTTTTCTATTGATATTATAAGAAATTACCACAAAGTTAGCATTTTAAAAACAAAAAAAGAAAAATCAAACAAATTTATCGTCTCACAATTCTGTAGGTCAGAAATCAAGTAATTTCATCTGGCTTTTCTCCTCTAGGTCCCATAAGGCTGAAATCAAGATGGCAGCTGGCCTGGCTCTTATCTGGAGGCTCTAGGGGAGAATTGGCTTCCAGACTCACTCAGGTGTTGGTAGAATTCATTTTCTTGAACACGTAGGGCTGAAGTCCCTGTTTCCTTGCTTGCTATTGCCCAGGGGTTGTTCTTAGCTTCTAGAGTCTGCCTATTCCCCTTCCCTGGCTGGTGATTCTTTGTGTTCATCTTCTTTTACCAGTTTTTGCAGCCTTGTGTTGCATGGTCTAAGGGCATTTTCTGAGAGTTCATTTGTGTATTGAAAGACAATGGAAATGTATATTACTGGGAGAAAAGGGCCCTGCCAAAGGGGTGAAGAATCAGAGAAGGGGAAGATAAGAAAGCTCAAGACAAGGCACTCTATATTAAAAGTTTGATCAAGGCTTCACTTCAGTGGGTCATTTCCTTTATAAGAAGTACGTTACCTTGATTAGCAAGCATAATATACTGTGTCTTGCTTTGGCTATTCCGTCTGGTTCAATTCCATAACTACAAACCATGTAACTCAGGAAGAAGTCATGCGATCAGGTCCTAGTATATATGTGAGCATAACATGCCTACAGCCAGCTCTGGTGGTGTCTATTAGTTAAGATTCAGTGCCCTCACTACTTCTGCCTAGGTCCGTTTCATGATCAGGGAACCACATCACCAGTCTGTTGGTTGTCATACTGTGGTGGCTGCGTGTTGCTGTGATGCTGAAAGCTATGCCACTAGTGTTCCAAATACCAGCAGGGTCACCCATAGTGGTCAGGTTTCAGCAGAGCTTCCAGACTAAGACTGACTGGGGAAAAGGACTTGATCACCCACTTCCGAAAGAATTGGCCATGAAAACCTCCACAAGTAACACTGGAACATTGGCTATGTTGCACTGGAAGGTGAGAGGACAGCCCGAAAAGACCAGGCAGGGTTCTGGTCTACTGGACATGGAGTCCCTAGGAGTTGGAATTGACTCTATGGCACTAACAACAAGTGTATTAGTGGACAGAAGGAAAAATTGCAAATAACCTGAATGAAAGAAAATAGTGTCTATATACAACATTCTATATACTTTCCCCTATCAAACAAAACAAAGAAAGCAATATATGTATCAATTATATAATAGGGATTGTTGAGTATCTACTATGTGCCAGGCACTGCTCTAGACACTTGACGTGTATCAATGAATAAAAGAGATGAAGATCCTTGTCCTTGTGAAGCATAATTTTGAGCAGAGAGAATAAAAAAGGATTATCTAGGATGTTATAATGTGATAAATGCTGTGGAAAAAGAGAAAAAGTAGAGCAGGATAGAAGACGGGGAGTGCAATTGAAGGGGTGGTATGCAGGTTACACGGAAAGGATGATTACTAATTAATTAATCTGTAAACATGTTTCTGCCTTAAGTTTATTCCTACGAATTTAAAGACTCTTAAATCTAGTTAGAAATGTAGATTTTTCAGGAAATTGTAGAAATTAAGCTAAGTAAGGAAGTCAGCTGTATCCATTTAGTTTAATTAACAGTGGTCAATACTTATTAGCCAATTTTTCTTCTAGGAGCACCCTATTCTGGTGTAATAAATAACTAAAGGCAGTGTCTATTGTATGGGGTTTTTGCAAAATGGCATCCTAAGGCCCATCTGAAAGTAGGCTGTTAAATATGAAGAGGAAGATAATGGGGTTATAAGGATGAGTTCAAATCTCCTAGACAACCTACAGAGAGCCAATCGCAGAGCCTAGAGAAGAGTAAGTCGGTACTGAGTTCAAAGTGAGGGGTCATTTAAAGTCTGAAGTTGTCTGAAATACAAGAAGCAGAATTAAATTGAGAACTTCTTAAAGTCCTCTCAGTGTAGAGAGCTACAAAGGACACGGTCTTGACTTACAATGGCATGAACTTGAAATGACAGATAAACACGAGAGGTGACATTTTGATCTGAACAGAAGAGCTGTTTTAGTCCAAAGGTGATTGGCAGGATTTAGAGGGCTGATTAAGTTGTAGGCCACAGCAGAACCTATGTTTCAAAATATCATTTGTCCTTTAGAAGAGACAGGCTGAGAGATTTTAATGTGGTAAAAGAATGAGGACAGCTGTAATTTACTCAGCACTGAGATGATAAAGAAGAAAATGACCATCTTTAGACACCAAATTGCATTTTCACCACAGAAAATGAATACCAAGAACATAAATATTCTTAATATGTTTCCTATTACAGAAAGGCTGCAAAGGGAATCTGGCAAAAGTGAGTTGTAGACAATGCAGACATCTGTGTATGGAAAATAATAAATTACCAATATATGTTTTATGAGTAAAAAATGAATGAATGCAAATATTTTTACTTGAATCTCATAACTTGGTTTGCTTTTAACACATTTTCATAAATGGTAGAAAATAAAGAAGTTTCTCAAATTTGAGTATCAATAGGGAGAATAAGAAAGAGAATTAAAATGTACTGACCTACAATTTGATGTTGGATAAGCTGCCAAAGAATTCCTAAAGAAACTCATCGTGATTAAAGGGTTTAAAATAATGGCAGATCTGAGATTTATACTCAGGTATGAGGGCCTTTAAGAACCCTATTTTTTTCATACCATATTGTCCTTATTGAAGGGAAAAAGAGTTCAATCAGGATGTAAAACACTTTAAAGGTCCATTAATTATGCTTTTATTTGATTGCACTAATATATTTTCATTGAAGAAAATATATTGAAGCCATGAAGTAGAAATCCTAAGAAAGAAAAATCATTTACAATTTCATCATTTTATGAAAAGCATCTTTGGTTCTTTACCTACCTCTTTATCTATTTTTCCACATATGTATACATATATACATAGGCATGTATGTATATACATATGTACATGTATACAACTTTTTATGTATAATCACGTAATAGTCATTTGCTATTATCTTAAGGTAATATCATAAGCATTTCCAGTTTGTCGACTAACCTTCAAAACATCATCACTAATGGCTGCAGAATGTTCTACAGAATTGCTGAATCATCAGTTATATAATCATTCTCCTTTGGGGAAATTTCAACACCCCTATAAACTGTTTATTAGAATCACCATGAAAATGAGTTCCACACGTTGCAATCAATTTCCTCTCTTTCTCATTCTTCTTTTTTTTAATTAATTTTTTTTTTTGAGGAAGATTAGCCCTGAGCTAATATCTGATGCCAATACTCCTCTTTTTGCTGAGGAAGACTGGCCCTGAGCTAACATCTGTGCCCATCTTCCTCTACTTTATATGTGGGACACCTACCACAGCATGGCTTGCCAAGCGGTGCCATGTCCGCGCCTGGGATCTGAACTGGTGAACCCCAGACCACCTAAGTGGAACGTTCACACTTAAGTGCTATGCCACGGGGCCGGCCCCTTTTTCTCATTCTTTGCAATTAATTTGTTAAAAAAAAACACCTACAAAACTGCAGAGTTCCTCAGTCTGAATTGTATTATTGCTTCACTGTGATGTAATTCAGCATGTTTCTTTGTCTGCTGCATTGCCTACAAATTGGTAGTTTGAGCTCTACAGAGACTTGATGAGATTCAGGTAAGACCTTTCCCAAGAGCTCCCCATAGGTGGTGTAGTGTGCATTCATGAGGAAGGACATGATGCTGATTCTCACTGCTTGTAAGGTTGGAAACCGCTCATGACCACTACCTAGGTCAGTTATCTCGTTAGGGATTGCATCATGGCCATCAGATTTTATCATCTTTTCATTTTACTGATTACTACAGTTTTGGAAAAGGAAACTTCACTTCCTCAACCATTTGGTTATTTTGAATTCTTTCAGGAAAAAATCATTTCCACACTTTATCATTTTTCAGACTAATGAATTGGATCTCCAGCATCATGAGAAAATGATGACCTATTAGTTTCTTCCTCCCTCCCTCCCTCCCTCCCTTCCTTCCTTCCATCCTTCCCTCCTTCCTTCCTTCCCTCCCTCCCTCTCTTTCTTCCCTCCTTCCTTCCCTCCCTGCCTCCCTCCATCCCTCCCTCCCTTTTCTCTCTCTTTTTATTTCCCTTTCTTTTCTTTCTTTTTCTTTCTTTCTTTTCTTTCTTTCTTTCCTTCCTTCCTTCCTTCCTTCCTTCCTTTCTCTCTCTCTCTCTCTCTCTCTCTCTTTCGCTCTTTCTCTCTTTCATCTTTCAGCCATCATTTCTGTATGTATATCATTACTGTGAATTCATGTATTTATACACTTTGATAATTTCTGGTACATTACAGTTCTTATTCCTAATTATGCTCAAACTGGTCCATCATTGACTGGTAGGAGGTTCAGGTTGGTCCCAGTGTCCTTTAGACATTATTCCTATTGTCTTTGAGATCCTGCTTGCTTCCTGAAATGACACAATAGTCTGGACATTTCCTTCCCTATATCTAGAACCAGACATATCTCTAAGGAGCCCTTGTCTGTTTAATATGAAGTGATATTCAGAGTCAGCAGTATGGCTGTTGAGGTGCTTAAAATGTTTTTAATGGAAAGGGCTAGGAAATATGTGGTTTTCTTTTCTCATTTTAAAATATATTACAGTGTCAGTTCACCATGATCCTTCCAAAGCAAAATAGACAGTAGTTTTTAAAAAAGTTTTCTTCCTTTTTTAAACCTAATTTTGTCAATCTTATTTTTGTACCCCTCTTCTTCCAATCCCTAATCCTTATTCTCAACCAAAGATGTATAATCCTCATTAGTTTTATTCTACCATGCAGACAAAATAATTAAAACCATCAGTGGTATTATCACATATCATCAGAAAGCAACAGAAGTATTTTTGCAATACTTTGTGTTTGTCTGGAAGGCATAGCCTCTTAACTGATGTACAGTAAATTTACTTGTGTGTAAAATCACATGGCACAGTTCCTCCTTGAATTCATACACTACCAATTAGAAAAACAGTTAGGTTTATTTTTTCCATTATGCTTCTTATTTTTTGGGGTTGATTTTTTACTTAATATTTTGTAATTTATTTTACGTATATCCAAAGTCAAATCTACAAAACAAGACATAGTCAATAATTTCTACCTTCTGTTCTTGTTCCCTCCTCTCTATTCTTCTCTTCTTCCAAAAGAAATTTTTAACTGTGTTTATATAAAAATACACTTTTAGGTCTTCTTTTATTTCAGAATGCAGTTCTCGAATTGCAGTGTTACTGTTTGTTTTCCTTTATTGCTGTGGTTTTATTCTCTTCATTATTTATCTCTTACTTTTGTGTATTTCCTTCTCTCTAATCCTTCTTGTCTCTTTCTTCATTTGTTAATATTAATCATTTTCCTGTTTTCCATTTCATATTTCTTTTATGATGTTATTTTGTTTATGGTGTTTACCCACTCATGTGTTTCTTCTAGTTTATTCTTTGTTACATATTTCTTCATTTGTTACATACATAATTTAAATTTATTACACACATTTTTATTTTTAATTCTTTCCCTGTGTTCTGTTAACTCTCTTTTCAGTTTTCCTTCTTGCTCAATTGTTGCAATTCTTACCTTTTCTAAATAGTATTTTTGCAGTGCTTTCATAGCTTCTATTGTTTTTTTTTAAATTACTTTAAAATATTTATTAAAATGTTAATTCACAGGTTTCATTTTTGTGGGGGCATGCTTTTTTGGCATTCCTTCATTTGTCTGTATACAGATTTTCCTGCTCAATTTTAGTTTCTTATGATAATTTAATACAGAGTTTGAACGTACCCTTTTTCTATTGCATATGTTTAAGTGAAGTGGGCTTTCCCTTAACCTCTTAGAAAGTGAGTGTAGCCAATAATGATAGTGCTCCGCCAGATCCTTTCGGAGCACCACTTTTTCCATTCCTCTGTACCTCCCAGCATCACTGTGACTGAGCTCCCACCAGCCTACCCTTGTACTCCTTTCTCAGCAGCGGTTCCCTGATTCGTGCTATGGACTCATGGATTTGGGCTGAGCACTTGCATGTCGGGTGGTAGTCCTTTAGGAACACATCTGGCATGACCGTATTCTACATATTCTTATATTCTATCAACCTAGATGAGGGGAGGTAGAGAGGTTGGAGAAGAAGATTTTGATGGAGGATAGATGAGATAAAAGAGTGATAATAATGTGCAAAACAACCCCAATATGTGTGGTTTTTTTTTTTTTAACAGAACAGGGCATTTCAACTTTTCGCCAGACTCATATCTTTGTCATGTCCTTAATCAGCCATGTAGAAACACTCAATAACCTCACTGGTGCTTGATTAGAAAAACACAGACATCCTTACCAAAGAAAATAGTGACTTAATTAGGGATAATTGACCTTTTTATATACATTTTAGAGGATAAGTGAACACACTGAGACTTATTTATTGATACCATATGGCGCTTCCTCACAGTGATACTCAAATTATGTAGAATAAGGCTAATCAAAACTAAATAGCTCATCAAAAGGTCTTTCACTCTAACATGCTGCTATTTTAATTCTGGAAGCTTTTAGATACCTCACTGGATCCAAAAGTACTCTATGGGTTCTTTTATTCAAAGCATGCCAAGTTTCTAGTAAAATAGCCTGCAAACGTTATCCATAATTTCCAAATCATGTGTCATTTTAATGCTTACCATTTCGCTATTAATTTATTAAATATATGTTTTCAATAACAGTTGTACAACTGCTGTCAGATTTTATGCTAAAGATTGCAAAGTTAACAGATGCTGGTCCCGTTCTCAAAGAGTTGACATACTTTGCATTAGACATCTGATTTGCAAGCAACAAAATATGTCTACAAAGGGTATATGCAGGAAATACAGGTTTGGAAAAGACTTGGGGTTGCTCACAGAATTGGTGAGAGCCTAGGTGCTTGGAAGAACCAGGCTCAGAGAGCAGAACGGAAAGGGGCTGTCAGGTCAGATTCAAGTCGAAAGTACAGTGCAGAAACCAGTCCAGTGAGGACACTGCTGCTGGTGCACTTTGCACCTGCAACCCTAGAGACTACACCTCTTCAGATCAAACAAACAAACAGCCACAATGACACCTCTCTATCTTGGCTTTCCTGTGTTTTTTGGTCACTGACTCCAGAAGCAATATTCTAGGCAGGTACTTAGGTTACCTGTGCACCCATGCTGTCAGGAGATGTAGCTAGTGGAAGGCAGGCTCAAGATTTATAAGATTGGGGCCCTGCCCCATGGCTGAGTAGTTAAAGTTCTGCATGCTCTGCTTCAGCAGCCCAGGTTCACAGGTTCGGATCCTGGGCACAGACATACTCCACTCACCAGCCACGTTGTGGTGGTGTCCCACATACAAAAAAATAGAGGAATATTGGCACAGATGTTAGCTCGGGGTGAATCTTCCTCAGCAAAAAAGAAAAAAAGATTTCTAAGATAGGTAATTTCCCAAACGTCAGTAGATGGTTTATATAATATGGAGAAATAAAAATAAACAATATCCACTATACACACAATATGCTGAAACAAAAATCCTAGGTAATACAGAAGAATATATTGAAATGCTTTCTGATCCATAAAAATTAAAATCGTAAAACTACTTCAGATTTAAGACATATAATGCATGTGTAATTTTAATAGTACAAAGTCGTATTATTGTATTTTTTTTCCATGTAATGAGTGCAAGTTGCTCCTTTAAATTTAATTTTGTCTTAATATCAGCAATTATGTATGGAATATTAAATCAATATTATATATTATCAATATTATATGCAGTATATTATTATATCATGTGTTGTATATTTTACATGTAATATATTGTTACATATTATATAATATGTCATATATTATTATGTATTATATATAGAATATTTTACAGCTCATATTTTTTCAAAAGATCTGATCACAATTTATTTGCTTTGGAATTCCACAAGTATACCATCTAACCTTAGAATGGCATTAAAACCTTTCATAACCTGTTACCAACCTATCTTTCTGGCATGACATTCTATCACTGTCTTCGATAAAATTTATGTTCTAACTTAACCTATTTTCTAAATATGTCATACATTTTTATAATTCTATGCCTTTGCTTGTGTTTTTTCCATGACCTAGAAGGTTCTTCCCCCACTGGACCTCCTAAGAGAATAGAACTCATATGTTCAGACACAGCATGAACACCATTTTCCCCATTGAGCCCATTGCCAACTTTCCCAGAAAAGAAAACAGATATTGTTTTTCTTTTTACACTAGCAATACATTTTACAGTAGTTTTACAAGTGAGTTTCCTTGCAAGAATGTAAGGTTTTCGGAATCCTTGATTGTATCTGACACTGTGTATGTGTGTGTGTAAAAGTAATGTAAATATTTATGTTAGAAAATGTTAAATATTCTTAAAAAGAAGTGGCAAGTGCTAAAAAAGTATTCTCTCATCTGCTGATTCTTTAAATCTTAGCAACATTTCATGGTGGTATATTTTTTCTTATTATTGTGTAAAAGTTTGCCAACAATATATGGGATAGAGAAATTCCATAACCACAAAATAACATTACAAACTTTTTAAGATACACTATATTCAAATTACGCTAGTTTGAAATGAAAGAATTGATGAACGTTAAACTGACAAAAATGCAAAATTAGTCACTTATTGACTCTAACTCTGCATATTCATACAGATATTACATACATTCAGTATGTTAAATAGTCCTCCTTATTTTCATTCAATAGCTGCAGATACTGAGTTACAGCATACAGAAAGTAAAGGGAATTTACGTTATGCTAGAAGAGTAAATTTGAAATGGATTATTCTCTCAAAATATACCAGTGCTTGTTTGGGGCCAAAGACTAATTTTGTCCTTTCATCTCCCCACACCCACCTCCTAGTAATGTTTGTTCGTTTTCCTCATTATCTTTCAATGCATTGGTACACATCCTTAAACTGTAGGGACACTCGTGAATATTTGGCAGGTGGTGATGGCATTTGTTGGCTTCTAGGATGCAGCCAAAGATAGTTGCATTCAGTTAAAACAGTAACTGACATTTAGTAAGCAGAAAGTGAGACCACACACTTTGATAAGCATGTTAATGGAGTAACTGTTTTAATCCTTGAAACAAGTTTATGAAAAGCATTGTTATGATATCCTTTTAACCCAGGGGGAGATTGATGCTTGGAGTGGTTATATTATAGACATAATGAGGACACAAACCTGGGTTTGTCTATCTCCAAGGACTTGCCCTTTTCGTTGAGTCATTGCCTCATCATTTATGGGAAAAACATTTTTATTCTAAAAACAGCCCTTGCAAGTTTCTTCAGATTCTGATCTCTGTATAAGTCTTCTCTTTTCGCTGAAATCTAGAGTGTGACCATTACGGGTGTGCTTCCACCCAAAGGAAGTATTAGATGCCTAACACATCTGCCCAGGCTGAGTCTCCCTGTTGACAGCTTGTATTGCCACACTCATTCGGTTAATAATCACATCCATTTTTTAGTACTACAGAATAGCAAAGAATTAGAGGTATCTCTAAGGTTGTCATTCTAGGTAGCAATAAGGATGCAGCCTTGGCAAATAAAACCTATTATTTCTTAACAAACAAAATCTATTTCCTTAAGTTGTTGTGACAGAATACTTGATGGATCAAAGCAACTGAAGGCTGACTTCTGATCCTGACATGATGGAGTAGCTGGTTTCACACTTACCTCCCATAGTAAGCAATTATACCACTGGAAAAATTTATGAAGGAACAGTTATTATACAGCAGATTGTGCAGGACTGCGAGGCTTAAGAGAAATGAAATAAGCTTCACATTTACTGCAGCTTTTTGCCTGGGAGCCTTTTCTAAAGTATGATGCAGAGAAATAAAGTACAAGAACAAAAACCAATCTCATTTGATGGAGAAAGCGGAGAATGGAGTGTGGAATTGCTAAGGCAGCTGGAATTTGCAAGACATAGTACTGGAGAGGATTTCAAGATTTACTATAAAGCTACAGTGCGATAGTAGAAGGCGACAGTAATTAAGAGAGTATGGTTATTGGCAGAAAGATAGAAAAATAGCTCAAAGGGATAGACCAGAGAATCCAGAGATGGACCCAACAAATATGTGGCCAATTTTAATTTTAGACAATAACATCATAAGCATGGCTAATTAATTTTAATTTTAGATAATAGCACCAATGGTGTTGTAACACTGGATATTTTATGGAAAGAATGAATTTTAATTTCTAACTGGCACCAAACAAAAAAATAACTAGAGATAAATCTTCGACCTAAACGTGAAAGCTACAATTTTGAAGTTTTTGGAAGAAAACATGAGAGACTATTTTTTCAAACTATGGCAAGGAAAGATTTGTTATGACATAAAGGTGCTGTTAAGGATTGACTTGTGTACCCCTCCCCCAAATTTATAGATAGAAGTCCTAGTCCCCAGTACCTCAGACTGTGACCTTATTTGGAAATAGTTTTTGCAGGTGTAATTAGTTAAATTAGGATGAGGTCATTGGAGCGGGCTCTATTCCAAAATTATTGGTGTCCTTGTAAGAAGAGGAAATTTGCAAACAGACATATTCAGAGGGAAGATGCGAAGACACAGGAAGAAGACAAGGCAAGGAGAGAGGCCTCAGAAGAAACCAACACTTCTGACACCTTTATCTCAAACTTCCAGCCTCCAGAACAGTGAGACAACAAACTTCTCTTGTTTAAACCACCCAGCTTGTGGCATTTTGTTATGGCAGCCTTGGGAACTAATACAGGTACTAAGCATAATAGCAAAAAAAAAAGCCTAAAATTATAAATTGGACCTCACATCAAAACTGAAAAAAAATTTTTCTCAACAAAAGATATCATTAAGAACGCGAAAATGAAAGCAACAGTCTGGAAGAAAACATCTGTGACATACATATCATACATCTATCTAACAAAGGACTCATGCAAAATATATAAAGAATTCTTACAAATCATAAAAATCAAATAACTCAGCTTTAAAATACACAGAGCCTTCAACAGATACTTTACACAAACAAAGAGTCAGAATGTCAAATACATAAAATCAATACATGCTCAACATTACTAATCATTATGAAAATGCAAATTAAAGCCATAATGAGATACCACCACACATTCACCAGAACTGCTAGAATTAAACACACACACATATGCAGACACACTGACTGTATCCATTCCTGGGAAAGATATGGTGTAGGCATAGATCTCAAAAATTGCTAGTACATATTTAAAATAATGGCCCTTCTTTTGAAAACTATTTTTCATTTTCTAATGAAATTAATCATATGCTAACCCTATGACCCAATAATTCCACTCCTAGATTTACCAAGCCTGTGTCTACAAAACTAATCATGGAAAAAATTCAACTCATAAGAACCTAATCTAGAAAAGACTCATATGTCCATCCATAGGAGAATGGATGAACAAAGTCTGGCATACTTAGACAGTGGAATACTAGTCAGCAATAACAAAAATGAATTACTGATATGTGCAGAAATATGGCTGAATCTCAGAAGCATTAGAAATTGTGAAAGAAGCCAGACACAAAAGAGTACATATTATGTGTCTCCACATATGTCAAGTTCAAGAATAGATATTTTATTAATGGGGACAAACTTGAACAGTCGTTGTTCATGCAGTGGTGGAGCTATTGACTAGAAGGACACTGAGGTGTGTTAAAACACATCAGCATTAACATATGAAGATTCAAGATTAAAATTTTAAAAAATTTGTTAAATTAATAATTAAAAATTAAATTAGCAATGAACTGGGGCTGAGTAAATGGAGTTTAAAATTTCAGATGTGGTAACTTCTCTATTTACTCCTAGGGAGCATTTTATGGCAGAATGATTTTGATTTATCGTATAGCTACAAAATGACTTTTATATCCTCTTACTGAGCTGAAAACCCTTGTTATAACCAAAGGTGACCCAAAATATTGAGATATTTATAGAGCATGGTAAAGCAGCCCATAGAAAAATGATATACAGTCATGCATCGTGTAACAATGGGGATACGTTCTGAGAAAAGCATCGTCAGGTGATTTCATCATCGTATGAACAGCACAGAGAGTACTGAAGGGGAACAAAATTTGCCACCCCAAAATGTGTCTTCAACATGAGGATTATTTTAGGCTGATTATTTTTAAGAAAAAAAAAAAACGGTAAGAAAGCTTTTTTTGTTACTTCCCCCTTATTCACATAAAAAAACCTGTCAGGAAGCCAGGTGCCACCCTAGCTTAACATGAACTAGGTGGTAGAGAGGGAGGAAGCTTGAAAAGCCTGTTTGTTGGGCTCCCCTCTGTGTTCTTCTGTTTCTGTGTGGCCAAACAAACACTGTTTTCCCAATGTTTGTTCCTTTTCACCTGCCTCTGAACTGTCTCTGACCCTCCCCACCCCTAATATCGTCTTTTGTCTTTTGCTAAGGATGGTATTTAAGGTGAGAGCTTTGCCCATTTTGGCAAGTTACTCAGTTTTCCTGGGTGTCTCCCATGTATATGTGTTTTGTTTTTCTCCCATGAATCTGTCTTACATCAACTTAATTCTTAGACCAGCCAGAAGAACCTAGAAGGGCAGAGGAAAATTTCTTCCCCTACTCTGTCATTGACCAAAATGTTATTTGGTGCCTGACTGTACACACACACATATATCTACTGTCTAAATACAGACATGCGCTGCATTATGATGTTTTAGTCAATGATGGGCCACATATATGACAGTTGTCCCATAAGATTAGTACCATTTAGCTTAGGTGTGTAGTAGGGTATACTATCTAGGTTTGTGTAAGAACATTCTGTGAGGTTCGCACTACAAAATTGCCTAACGATGCGTTTCTCAGAATGTATCCCTGTTGTTAAGTGATGCATGACTGTAACACACACACATTTATCCATACATTTATATTTACATCTATAGCCATACCTATGTCTTTGTCACTATGTAACTTTCTATGATTTAAAGAGTCATGGGAAGAGGAAATAGCAAATCAAAGATACGTTTCCCATGTATTTCTTTGGCATTGCACAAATTTTATTTTTTTCCTATTCCTAACAACATTTTGGCTTTGAGCACAGCAATCTATGTATAGTAGTTCAGTGACTATTTCTTGATTGATTTGTTTTTCAGTACTGACTGAATGTGTACAGACTTAAATATGTGGCCTATTCATCACTCCAATAGTATTCACAATCAAGTGTGCATGGTAAAAATGACTTATCCATATGCTCAGGAACTCCTGTTTGTAGGCTGCCAAACACGACAGGATTTCTTTTCTAGACATGTTCAATGACCCAAGAGTCTACTTGATGCATTAACTGATGTTTACCCATTTTTCTCACATATACCTGAAGAAAATCTGTAGAGAGTTAGATGAACTGGAACATAGTAAATATAAACTAACTTTTTTGATAAGTTTTGGTAGCAAACCAAAGCTCAAGGATCACTCAGGGTTTTACCTGGCAGGTGTTTGCAAAGGGTTATTTATATCTGATAAGTTATAAACACCTGTTTCTACTTAAATCACTTAAGGGTGTAAGAAGGTGACTTCTGCCATCTTCTTTAAACTTTCTAATGACTTCCAGGTAGTAAAAAAGAGAAACAGCACAGAGTTTTATCAAAAATTGTCTGTGTTCTATTGAATTTTTTCATTTGTAGAAGTTCTGAGTCTCAAAAATTGGAATTAACTTTTCCACATCTCTGTGGGGAAGAAAACTTTAAAAGCATATATTTTGATGGTTTTGAAATCACCTCTGCTTCACTTTAATTAGTTTTTCAGAGTTAATGCTTATGCATTTTATGAGTGAAATACAACTATGGCTTCATTTTCAATGGACTCACATACAGCCTTCAGACTTTATTCTGATCAATAGAAAAGCTATTGGACTTTATGCCATAGAGAAGAAATCCCATGTGAAACTATGAAATATATTCACTACTTCTATCATTTATTCTGCCTGTTTTACTATATAATAATTATAGAAACCAACTAGAAAAGAAGACAAGGTCACCAAGTCCAAATTCTTCATCTTACGGATAGAATATATAAGGGAAAAACATATTTAGTAGAAGAAAAATTTCTACTCTAGGTGTCTTGGCTCAGTCCCATGCTTGAATTATTATAGCTCAAAGCTTCTGATATACCATTCTATCCCTCATTTCAACTACAAACACTCATTTCTACACAAAATATTAATAGTTCAGCTTAAATATTATACTTAGGCATTTCATTAAGGATCTGATGTAAATTTTTGTAAGAAAGACATATTGCCTTGCCTAATTTTCACGAAATGAGAGCAAAGGAAATTAATGAATAAGGTTCCTCAAAAAGAGTTTAGAGTAATTTTTCTTCATGCCTTTTCAGTTCTTTAGTTTAAGCTTATAATATCTGTTCTGGAATGAGTCCTGGATTAGGCAGCTAGGTATGTGTGTGTGGGGGGGAGGGGATTGCTTTGAACTGGAGGAGATATGTCAAGGATAGGAGCCATATAGGCCACTTTCGAAGAAACCGAGTTCATGAGTGTGAGACATTCAGAAAGCCTCCCTGTATAGAGTCCCTCTCTGATTTCCAAGCATTGTTGTTGATACAGGTGCCTCTCAGGACACTGGGCATCTCACATGGCCACTGGGTTTCAAGTGCGCTTTCTGACTATTTCTTTCCTGAACTTCTGACAACAGATTCAATCACAGATCCTTTCAGAGAGTAAAATGGAGGCATATATATTCTTCCAGGAGGCACAGTATATCACTTTTCTCCTCTTACCTATCACATGGGTTTTTCTAATGATATGATTTGAAATCCGTACTCTTAAAAGAAGAGTTTATTATTTCTGATAAAGGTTAACAAATGAAATAACATGGCATGGCTATTAATCCTTTCTCTGCCTCTTATAGGATACATATTTGGCACAAGATTCCATAGGTTCATATATTCTCTCTGATGTAGCAAGTACTTTAATGATGTGCACACTTCTACAGAGAGATCACCTGTGATTGATGAGCAATGGGTCCCCAACCACTATCTTAGAAAACATAGAAAAGCCAGTTAGATCAGACCTAGAGGAGACCAGATGGCATAGAGATGCAACTTACCTGATTTGGCAAATGGATTTTGTGTCTTTGATGCTCCACTTTATGAAATTAGGAATATGGGACATTAAAATTTTGCCTAGAACTTGGGACAACTGTTTGGAGATGATCTTTGGCCAAGTGCATTCTCGTTCTCTATGGGAAAACTCCATGGCCATGTTTGGAAATCTTGTTATTTATTTAATCTAAAGGCTAAAAATTAGAGTTTTGAATTCAGACATGGATTTAAGTCCAAGTTTTCTCTTTTTCTCTTTTATGAGCTAGTCCATTGAACTCTCTGTCCATTTCCACATTGGTAAAGAGGGATAAATAGAAGGAACCTACATCTTTGAATGACCATGTAGGCTAAATGAGATAATCCATGTAAGTGTTAGATATTATCTGCATTTTCATGATTTTGATTATTTGATATAGGACTTCATAGCTCTCACAGTTTGGTCATACTGAGATGTCGAGGTTTTGGAATGCCTCTGATATCCATATCCATCCTTGTTAATATTCATATACATATATATTCACCAGGCACATGTTATTCCAAACATGAGAATTTGCAGGTTGAGTTTCATTCCTCTTTTATCACTCAACATATGAATACATCTAAGATATTGTAAAGTCAAATGAATAAATATATAACATTTATTCATTCAACAAATATTTGAGTGCCTATGAAACTTTAGGATCCTGTCAATACTGAGTGCATATTTGTGTGTAAAGTTAAACAATAAATACCCACACGAAAGAAATAATTTCAGATATCATGAGTGTTAAACTGTAAAATGAGTAAAGTGATACACACTGTTTGAAGAAGTACTAGTTATAGTTGCACTGAGCATCAAAGACACAAAACCTATTTGCCAAATCAGATATAGGAGGCACTGATATTTGAACTGATTCATGAATGATGAGAAAGAGCGAGCTGTGTGAAGACCTGGGGAAAGAGCACTCTAGCCTGAAGAAAAAACAATTAGAAGTCATAGGCCAACATGAGAGAAGACTAATATAGCAGCAGAGATCAGGTGAGGTCACACGGGCTTTGGTAAAGCATATGAATTTTACTCTTATAACAATGGGGAGCTATTTAAAAGTGCTAGAAATGTAGGTCTTAAAGTTATTTTACCCCTGGAATGTTTTGAAAGCATCATCTTTTCCTTTCCTTTTCACTACTTTTTGGGGAAATTATCCTTTTATTTTTCACTACAATATAATCCATCAGCAAATCTCCTGAGATCTACTTTTACAATATACCAAGAATATGACCAAACGTCCACCTTTACCGCCTTGTCTTAGGTTACGTCCCAGTAAACTGACTCTGAGATAGAGCTTCACATGTGGCAAGTTTATTAAAGATGGTCCTTGGAGTCAACACCTGTGAAGGAGTAAAGAAAGTAGGATCAGGTGGAGTTGAAGTGCTATTTAATCACAAAAAAATGTTTCAGCTGATGCTACAGGGATCTCTGGAGCTGGAGTAGCATCACAGTTGTCGCATCAGGAGGCAAGCGTCCCAGGCTTGCATACTTGCTATATCTAGCAATGACTGAGATTAGAGTAGCCTCAGAGGAGGTGGCATGACTTTAGGTGAGATGACACTCTTAAGCTGATAACAGTCCCTGGAGAGAGTTTCAGCTGAGAGCTCTTAGTCACAAACTCTCACAGTAGCTGGAGAAATAGGATCTGGATGGTCCGCCATGACATTTACTTGATCCATTTACTTCAAATAATACATTCTGGGAAAAGCTCTTCCAGGATTCAGTTGATCTCTTTTCCTGGGAAAATTAACATGAGGAACATTAGTGGGTGAACTCAAGGTCATGAGAAGTCCCTTGATCTGGTCCTTTCCTTCTTCCTGGACCCAGTGGTAAGTGAGGAACTGTTTCTCAGTTGATGTCTAATTCTCCACTGAGAACAGCGTGTCCTGGCTTAGCAGGCTGTGAGTCTACCCTGGGCTTCCCATAAACTGGACACTGGACCTTTTCCGACCACTGAGATGGCAACTTGCATCATAGCCTGAATATGCTGCAAAGCCCTGTCTGGCTCTGTACCCTACTCAAAGCTGGCAGCTTTGTGCGTCACTCAGTAAATTGGTCAGAATGATAGTGTCAAGTGTGCAGGATACTTCTTCTAAAACCTGCAGAAAGAAACAAACAAAAAATTGAATAACTTGAAGAGTCATTATGAGTGTGAATTGGACGAACTATGACAAAATTTAGAGCTGATATTGACTGATGAGAATAGTAAGGAATGTGATGTTGATGAGACACAAATTTATGTGGTGCTAAGGAATGTGATATTGATGGGGCATCAATTTATGAAAATAAAACTTCAGTTCTCTAAACTCTAGGGTAATTCATACTGAAGAACTGGAATATATTTTAAATAATTTACTGTATGTATTTTCAACTTCTTTTGCAGCTTCCTCAAAAAAAGAAGGTGGGGGGCAGTTATACAACTTTGGTGGGCTGTGGCCAGGCTGGTCACACGGGTGCCTCCAATAGACATGATGACTCAGTAAAATATAAAATGTGTCATTATATAATTATGGTCTTGTATGTAAATATTTCCTTAGTGGGACTAATATAGAGCCCTGAGTGCTGGCATGCCCCTCCAGACCTCTGACACCTGCTACCATATCTTCCTTCTTGCTGTCCTGGTCCATACTCTTGAAATTTGGATTTTCTGCTTTCTTTTTTTCTACATTCCCAAATCACTTCTTTACGTAGTCCAATCTTTTCTCCATCTCAAACAGTTCATTAAAATAGTCCTTGCTGAGGCCATCCTGGTGGTGTAGTGGTTAAGTTCCTGTTCTCTGCTTAGGTGGCCCAGGGTTCACCAGTTCAGAACCCGAGCGTGCACCTACACATCGCTTGTCAAGCCATGATGTGGCAGGCATCCCACATATAAAATAGAGGAAGTTGGGCATGGATATTAGCTCAGGGCCAATCTTCCTCAGCAAAAAATAAAAAATGGGATTGGCAGCGGATGTTAGCTCAGAGCTAATCTTCCTCAAAAAAATAAACAAAAACAAAAAAATAATTCTTGCTAAAGCCCCTAAAGTTCATTTTCAGTCTTCATCTTACCACTTAGAAGCATTCAACATTATTGATCATTTCCTATTTCTTTAGCAATGTTCCTTTATTTTTTTGTGATATCAGACACTCATTTTACTACTTTACTTACTTCCTCACTTATTATACTCTTTTGATCGCTCTTCTTCCTCTCTCTGGAGTTTAAGTAAAGTGGTCTTAGGCCCTATTCACTTCTTAGTCTATATTTATTTTCAACAAAATCTCATCTAAGCCCTAGCTCCAAATACTTTTTCTCTGATAATAATCCTACTTACTGGCCTCATAGGATATCTGATGATAATTTCAAGCTCAACATGTCCAACAAGTATTTGTTGATGTCCAAATAACTTGTACTTTAAAGCAAGGCCCTTTTCAAATGTTTCTTGGCTCAGTGAATGAGCCCAGTATTAGTTTAGTGGTTCAAACAAATATGTAAAAGTCATTGTCTTAGTTCTGGCTGTTATAACTGAATACCATAGACTGGGTGGCTTAAACAACAAAGATTTATATCTTACAATTCTGGAAGCTGGGAAGTCCGTGATCAAGGTGCTGGCAGGTTAAGGGTCTGGTGAAAGCCACTTCCTTGTTCTTCCTGATTTGCAGACAGCCATCTTGTTTCATCCTCACATGGTAGAAAGGGATATCATCTCCCTCTTGTCTATTCTTCTAAGGGCATTAATCCCATTACTGAGGGCTCCACTCTGGTGACCTAATTACCTCCCAAAGGTCCCACCTCCAAATACCATCACATTGGAGATTAGGGCTTCACAAATGAATTGCAGGGCGGGATAAGCAAAAACATTCATTCCATATCAGTTGGCTTCAATGCTCCACTCTCTCTAAAACAAACAAACAGCCAAGCAAACAATCCACCAATAAACTGCCTGGGTTCCCTTTATTATATTGATCCAATCCAGCTACTTGTACTCATCTCCACTGTCACCGTGGTGTCTAGGTTATCATCATCTCCTCTTGGACCACTGTAAAGATCTCACTACTGGGCTGTCCTGTTAACAGGACCACACTTCAAAGCCATTCTTTAGTAGGCAGAGTAATCTTTTAAAATGCAAATCTGATCCTGTGGCCCTATTTTTAGAAACCCTTTAATGTTGTCTCTTTGACCTTAAATGAAAGATCAAAGTCCTTTAATAAAGTCTGCAAAGTCTTTCCTCTGTGTCCAGCCTCATCTCACTTCAGCTACCTCATTTCATTTCAGTCACACCAATCATCCCATTCTTCAAATATGCTAGTTTCCTCCATGCAGACATTTTGCCCCTGGTTTTTCTTTTCTGCTAGAATGTTTTGTTCTCACTACTCCATCAATCAGCCCCAATTTGCCTAATTAATTCCTATTTATCCATTAACCTTATACTCAATTATCACTTCCATAGAGAATGGCTTCTACGGTAGCATCTCTGGTAAAATCTCCTTGTTTTACGGTAACATCCATGTTCCTTTACTTCTGAATATTTATGTCAGGTTGTGTATTAATATGATTCGTTAATTTCCTTCTTTATGCTCTACTGGAATAAAAGCTTCATGAAAACAAGATCCCTGTTGATTTTTCCTACTAACTGATATGATGTAGATACTCAATTATTTCTTCATTGGTAAAATGAGTGTATGAATAATTCAGTCTGTGACCAATATCTAATGTGATTTAGAAATGATTAAAACAGCACATAATGAAAAAAACTTACATATCAAAAATAACACAAAAAGAACACTGTACTAAAAATCTATTAAGGCAGGCTTGATTAGATCTTCATAAACCTCCTGGATGGGTTATATTTTTTGGCCACATTGCATGAACAAATTCATGGCACGTTGAACAGTTACTCCTTCACTTGAGCACTGGCCAGTGAGAGAGAGCTTTTTAGATACTCGTATGAGAGTATTGATGCAAATAATCCATAATGAACCCACAAATCAAAATTGGGGTGAGTTTATTATGAGCCAAAGTGAGGATTATAACCCAGGAAGGCCTTAGAAGGCGTTCCACAGAAGCATGAGTTTCAGTATAGTCTTATATCTTTTTAGAACAAAGAAGATACATTAAACACACCAGGATACATTTTCAAAGAGGTATTCAGTTGCAAATTAGCAGATCAACATGACCATGATGCCAGGAAGGGACTAATCCGGGTGTTACTAATAGGACAATATCAACAGAATGTTGTTACCAATAGGGCGTAGGAGGGGACATATGCATTCTTTATCTCAAGAGAGATTCCTTACTTTAATGGATAAGCAGATGTACAATGTATGTTTGATAGGACTTAAGTCAGTCTTTCTTGTTCAAGCCGAATCAATTTTGAACTCTAATAGTTACCCCATATACCCGAATATGTGAAAATCTCTTGTCAAAAGGAACATTGGCCTGGAGGTGGAAAGAGCCAGAGACCATGGGTTAGGAATAGGATGGAATGGTGGAGTGTTCAAATTGTTACTCCTCATCTATGATACATAGTTCTGGTCAGATCATTGCCCATCATTTGTTAATACAAAGGAACAAAACAGCAGAGCCAGCTATAGATAGCAAAAAAGTTCACCACCTGCTGTATAGAGGATGGAGTAGAGATTCAATTGTAAAGAACCCAAGTTGGGAAATAGGCTTATGAACATACAACATTGACTTATGACTAAAGAAACAAAAGCAATAAAGTCAGAATAGAAGGGACTTCCTTAACTTGATGAAGATGGAATATAAAAAATCTACTGAAAAGATCATTTTACGTGTAGAAATGTTGATAAATTCCTTTAAGTACTAAAAGAAGACAAGGTTGCCCTCTTGCCTGTCACCACTAGTGTTCAACTAAGTATTGGAGCTCCTGCGTTAAATGACAAGCAAGTGAAGTGAAATAAGTGAGAAAGAGATCAGAAGGGAAGAGACTATATCATTTTTTTTACTATGTAGGTTCCATACATAAAAATCAATAGCATTCTTCCTTACCAGTAAAAATCAACAAGAAAATAAAGAGAAAATAGGAAACCATTTCAAATAACAATAAAATCTACAGAGTATCTTGGAAATTATCTACAATAAAATGCACACAATTTTATGGAGAAAACTGTTAATGTTTAGATTTAGTATAACAAAATGTATAGATCTCAAATGAATAAAAGTTTAACAAAAAGTGAGAAACTCAATGTCATTTATAATATAATAGCACTATATACGTTAAAGCACACATACAACTGAGGAGAATATCATACAAGGATTTACATTTAAATAGATACTAGGGAGATGGACTTAAAAAGACCTGCTTGATGCACATTAGGGTAGTTGCTTATAGGAAGGGGAAGAAATTGGAGATGGGGGTTGAAAGAAAAACTCACGCTTTAAAAATTAAAAAAATTCTATGTCTGTTTTTGGAAGGTTGGTTTTATTACTTCTTGAGACTAAACAGTCCAGTAACGCTTAAGCATGGGTCAAACAAACCTTTTTCTTCCTGGATTTGAGTGTTTAGGATACCATATTATTTATGATTTTTTTAATGTTAGAATATCAGCTGGGTTTTCTTTTTAACAATTTTCGGAGTATAATTTGTCAATTTTGGTTTTCTATGTATCAACTGCTTCAACATTTTATCCAGATTTCCTTTTAGTTTACTATCATGTTGGTCTAAATGTCCAAAAACGATATGAATCTTGAGTAAAAGTTACTGCACATTTCTAAAGTTATTTCTCCCACATACTAATTGATTCATGGATTTGCTGAACATTTGATACTAAATACCATATAAATGGAGTCAAAATGCTTTTAACTATACCTCTATGACCACCTTAAAGTTACAAACTATAAATTGATAATTAAATATAACAATAAAATAATAAATTAGAAACAGAAAATCAGGTATGTCAGAAAGATGGTGACGTATGAATTATATTCAACAACTATGTATTTATTGGTATATGAATATAAAATATTTTATGTCTCACCTTGTTTAATTCTCTTAAAATTCTTTTTAATATAGGCTTTATTAATTTCATTCCCTATATGAGAGGCTCAGAGAAACTGAGTTAACTGTATAGATTTAGATTTTTAAACTTGGAGGTAGAATTTAAACTCAAGAACTGTATAGATTTAGATTTTTAAACTTGGAGGTAGAATTTAAACTCAAGAACTCTAAATTTTATGTTTATAGGTTTTGAAAATATTACTTCCTAAAATAATGAAGAATACTGAAATATGTCATCCTGACGCAACCATAAATTGAGTAAAAGCAGGTCATCTATATAAACATAATGGAAAGCCAAAATTTTGGATTATCTAGAGAAGCAAACTGGAAAGTTCAAAGAAGCATTAAGATTTATATGACTTCCCATAGAATAAGAAATTGGATAATTATTTCTTTCATATAAAAAATTAAATATTAAGTGAAGTGAAATTAAACAGAACAATCTTTATTGTTGAAAAAGAATCTCTTTGAAATATTTATTCTCTCTCTCTAGACTGAGTAGCCTTAGGCAGAAACAAAACTGGAGATATACAACTGTGGTGGGCCATGCCCAGGCCAGCCACATAGGCATCTCTAATTGATAAAATGACTCAGTAAAATATAAAATGTGGGATTATACAATGATGACCCTGTAAATATTTACTTACATGGGAATAGCATAGACCCTTACTGACACCTCCCTGCAACCGTCCAGCCAAATGTTGTCTAAAAGGCAAAGGGCGAGGGCCTATACTTCTGGGCTCTCTCATCTGTGGGTAAGGGCTGCTTAGAGCAGAAAAAATTGAATACAATGTTATGAAGAATAAAGGAAAGCCGCAGTGAGTGACATCCACTTCTGTTAAACTTAATGTGATGTGAATCTTTTGCACGTCTTGTCTGTTATGCTGATAGTCAACCAAAATGAGGTGGTTTTTCTTTTTCTGCGGTCTTTAAACCTGGAAGAGCCTCAACTGGTCTGGCATAGCTGAATCACAGTTGGTGTCAGGACCTGTCAATCGCTGCCTTAGTGACTTGTTGAGTTTTGACAATTAAAATTTTCATGCTGCCTCTTAGGTTATCCAAAAAAATCTATTTTGGTTTTCTGCTGAGATCTGCCCTAACTGAATAGCATCCGTTTCCTGCACACTTTTGTTCCTTTTCATTTGTATTGAAGTGGGCCTGCCTCATGTCCCAAATCCCTTATAGTCCCTCTGTGTGCAGTCAATATCGTTGAAAAAGCTAATTTGTGCTAAGTTTTTAATGGTCCATTTTACTGCCCTTCTGAGAAATCATATTTACCTACAATACCAATCCCAAGTAATATGGTCAACCTGAAAGAATTACAGTACCATTGGAGAATAAGACTAATGAAAGCATTTCACAGAATGAACCACACTTATTTACCCTCCTAAATCTCTCAAAATGGTGGAGAGAGGAGGCATTTATAGGGGAGTTTCATAAGAAAGTGGTTGATATGATTGTTGCTGCTAGATCAGTAAAGATAATGATTGCTCAGAGAATTCACATTACAATCTGGTTCTTGTCTATCCCAGCATCTGACTATCAATCTCAAAACACCGAATCCTCCCATTTCAATACACACAGCAAGATCCCTCAGGCTTTGCCTTGGCGTAGAGTGTTCCTTTTGCTTGCCATGTCCTTCCTCTTTTTTATGAAATTATGTTGATTCTTTAAGACCCAGTCAGAATATAACCTCCTCTTTAAAACACCCTCTAATGTTCTCAGGAAGACTTAATTTTGCCTCCTTGTTTTTCTTGTAATTTGACCCACAAGGTAAATATAGCAGTTATCACATTTTAGAACAGTTATCTGATTATTTTCTTGTCTCCACCAGCCAAAACTATTCATTAGTTGCAAGCATTCCCTGTGCAACTTTGTATTCTTTTTCAGGAAACCCGGACCATAATATAGGGAAGCTAGTGGATGAATGAATATAAGACCTTACAAAAATGTAAAAAGGGGAAGGAACTTCTAACTGATACAATAACCAAGATAACTGTAGTGGGTAATTTTATGTCGACGTATTGGGTTCACAGGGTGCCCAGATATTTGATTAAACACTTCTGGGTATGTCTGTGTGGATGTTTTCAGATGAGATCAACATTTGAATTGGTGGCGGGAGGAAAGAAGATTGGCCTCCCCGTTGTGGACTGGAATTGTCCATTCTGTTGAGGGCCTGAATAGAACAAAAAGGCCAAGGAAGGGAGAATTTGCTCCCTCTGCATGACTGCTAAGCTGAACATTGGTCTTCTCTTGCCCTCATCTGGGAGTTACACTATCAGGGCCCTAGTCCTCAGGCCTTTGGGTTTGGACTGTAACTTACGTCATTGACTCTCCTGGTTCTCAGGATATCAGACTTGAACTGGAACTTACATCATTGACTCTCCTGGTCCTCAGGCCTTTGGATTTGAACTAGAAATATGCCATCAGCTTTCCTGGGTCTCCAGCTTGCAGGTAGCAGATTGTGAGACTTCTCAGTTTCCGTGATTACGTGAGCCAATTCCTTATTATAAATGTATCTGTGTTTATAAATATATATTGGTTTAGTTTCTCTGGAAAACCCTAACTAATATAGTTACTGTCTTCTCCTTCTTCCTGTATCCTCACATGGGAGAGAGAGGGAGAGAGAGCCAGAGCAAGAGAGCGAGACAGCGAGAGAGCGCAAGAGCGCTCTGGTCTCTTCCTTTTCTTATAAAGACACTAATCCCATCCTGGGGGCTCTACCCTCATGACCTCATCTAAACCTAACTTTCTCAGAAAGACCCTCCCTCCAAATACCATCATACTTGGGATTAGGGCTTTAATATATAAATTTTAGGGAGACACAAACATTCAGTCTATAGCAATACTTTAGGAAAAAAATTCTATTTCTGCCATAGGGATATTATAAATATCAATATTGGATATGTTCATAAATTATGAAATTGGGTTAAGAAATTGCAGTGAGCCCAGTCTTGTGGAGTCCAGTGATTTAATAATGATATCTCAGTTCTCTTTTTGTTTCTCATGCCAGGAAAAAAAAAAAGAAAATGTATCCTGACTGCATTTTTTGACAAAAGAGGATGGCAATTTTATTTACGTAGACTTTCATAAGAGTAAAGAGTTGAGAGAAAGAGGAGTTTGTAAGTCTAGTTGCTCTTCATTTATGTCTCACTAATAAATTTGAAGCACTCTTTGCTTCAAAAGAAACTTGAGCACAAAATTTGTTGAAAACTAATATTAATCAGTGACTTACCAGACAACAACCTACCAGGTTATATGGTAACTTCTTGGTGTATTTTGTCTCAAGCCAATGATATTAGTCTTTCTTTTTCAGGGGTTTGTTATTCACTTTTTATCAAATAATGCTATTATTCTTTTTTAATTTTGTGAACATCTGCTGCTTAATTATTCCCATTTATATCATTACTTTAGTTACTTCAAGAGAAGACAAGATATTTTAATTGTAACTATGGAGCAATCATTATCCACATGTAGGTATAAAAGAAGATTCTATTAAAATCTGGGAGCAAGTTTAAAAGGAAGACATTATCTGTTATAAAATTTAGAATTTCTTGTATCTTCTATAACATAGTAAGCTTAAAATAATATCAGTGATAATGTATGGCTTAGTAGGTGTAGTCCAAATTAAAAAATAAAACTAAACTAAAATATAATTGTTGATTCTTGTTGTACTATCTTTTTACAATATATTAAAAAATATGTAAAAATATCTACATGCTTAGAGGTGAAAACCTTTTCATTCCAAGATGTGCTGTAGCTGTAAGGATAAAATTATCTTGAAGATATATAGCACTATTAAATGCTGTTTAAGTATAAGATATTTGAATAGAATCACTACGGCAAAATATTTGAAATTTGTTTTCTAGTCTTAAAGTTACCTTTTAAATTATTTTCTTCTATTAGTCTAATTCAACATGCGAACAAAAACCTAAATTCATAACAATTTTGAATTTGTCTTTTGAAAAGTACATTAAATACTTTGTTATCTCTCTCATTGTATACTGCAGGTTTCGGTTATACTTCAAAAATTCAAATATATGTATACTAGGAATTCGCTCAGTTTCCAATTCCGTCAGCTATTTGATTTTCTCTGAATATAATTTCTCAACCATTGAACCAGACATCTTGACAATTATGCAGTTTATCTGCAGAATACAAATAGATGGCTTTTAGGATTGTGATGACCCTTAAGGAATGATCTTTTCAATGATCACACAAATCCTAGGAATTTATCTTCTTCTACCCTTTCTCTGTTCATGAGTAAGCACAGCTGTGGTTATTAAAATATAGGAAAAACATAATGCTCTAATATGAGCCCTGTTGATCCCAAGAATTAAGTAATGATTGCTTTGCAATAAAACCAGCTGTTAGGAAGTCACAAACCAGGAATTTTCTTTCTAGCTTCTCTGTCAGTGACTAGGAGACTGAAATAAATTAATAGCATCTTTGCCATTCCAATTTGCCAAGGACAGGAGACATTTCAAATTCTCTTCTGTTCTCTAGAAGCAATATATTCTTCCAAATTGAATTAACAGTGTGTATATGTTCCTGACACACATATGCAAGTTGTCATTATTTTGTTAAGATATGATAACACAGGTATGTTGGCTATGAAATGCTTAAGCAGCTACAACCTCTTGATCATCGCTAGGGACTGGATTGTTTGCTTAATGTTGTTGTTAGGAAGTATCATTGTGCCTATTTACCCAGTGGTAAGGGGTGGGAACTTAAAAATTCGTTTCACCGTAATGCTTGGTTAGGAGTAACTCTTACTGTTAATACAAAATACCAGAATATTCTCCATGTAAAAGTTGACATTCAGCTCGGAGGTTAAGCAAGACAGGCAAAGTCATAGTGTGGTGATATTTGTGGAAATGTTATAAGTTAAATATAGAAGGCAGGGAGGAAGGAATAAATATATTTTTCCCCTAATTCTAAGTACAGCTAAATATCCCTAGATATTATATATAAAACAACCATTAGAGTACTCTGCAAAGTGGGGACAAGAAGGCAGCCTGATTAGGGATTTTAGGAGCCAAGGAATAACATGGTTGTCCGTTGCCTGGGTTTTCATTTTGCCTCATGTATTCCACACTTGAAGTTGAAGTTAGCCACACAGAAACACCAACACAGGCAGGCAAAACAACAACAACAACAAAACCTAGCCCCAGTAAAAGTTTACTCCCTCTAGCCCTAAAATTAGGCATAAAACAAAGATATCCATTCTCACCAATCTTATTCAATATATTTCTGGAAGTTCTACTGTGTGCAATAAGGCAAGACCAGGAAATAACAAGTATACGGTTTGGAAAGGAAGAAATAAAACTTTCCCTTATGGATAGCATGATTATCTATGTAGAAAATCCCAAGAAAGCTACAAAACAACCCCTAAGACTAGTAAGTGAATTCATCAATGTTGTAAGATGCAAGACAAGCCCTTAAAATCAACTGTATTTTTATGTAACACCTTTGAACACGCGGACACAAAAAGAATTAAAAATACAATATCATTTACAATTGCTTAAGGAGTAAGTACTTAGGTGTCAATTTAACTAAATATGTATAGGTCTTGTATGCAAAGAAAAACTACAAAATGCTGACCTAGATAAGTGGAGAGACATTGTGTTCATAGATTGGAAGACTCAACATAGCAAAGATGTCAATTCTCCCCAACTTTATATGCAAGTTTGACACAATTCAGATTAAAATTCCAGGGTGATTTTTTTTTTAGATATTTGCAAGATTATTCTGAAATTTATTTAAAATTCAAAAGAACTGGAATAGTTAACTTCCAAAAAGAAGAATAAAGTTGGAGGAACGAGTCCACCCAATTTCAAGACATTTTTATAACTAGAATAATCAAGACTATGTGATATTAGAGGATGAGTAGACATACAGATCAATGGAACAAACTAGAGAAACCAAAAATAGACAAAGGTTAAAAAACAATTAAATGGAGGAAAGTTAATGTTTTAAACAAATGATGTGGAGTAATTGGATCTCCATAGGCAAACAAAAATAAAAACATAGAACCTAAATGTAAGTCTCACACCTTATACAAAAGCTAACTCAAAGTAGGTCACAATTTAACATAAAATGTAAAATTATAAAAATTTTAGAAAAAATCCTGGGAGAAATTTAGAGGATCTAAGATGAAGCAAGGACTTGATACCAAAAGCAGGGTCCATAGTTGAAAGGTTGATGAACTAGATTTCACCAGATTTAAAACTTTTGCTCTGTAAAATATTCTGCTTTTAAGGGAATGAAACAACAAGCTACACACTGGGAGAAAATATTTGTCAACCACATATCAGAGAAAGGACAAAATATGTAAAGAATTCTCAAAATTCAGCAGAAAAAAGAATAATTCACTCAGAAAATGGGCAAAAGACCTGAAATGGAAGTAATATTTTACAAAAAAAATAAGAGCATATGCCCAGAGCAAATAAGCACATGAAATAACGTCCAACTTTCAGGTAAATACAAATTAAAATCACAGTGAGCTACCACTACCTACTTATAAGAATTGCTAAAATAAAAATTAGTGAGGACATCAAATACCAGTAAGAATGTGGAGAAACTGGATCACTAATATATTACTGGTAGGGATGTAAAATGATGCATCCACCCTGGGGAACAGTATGGAGGTTTCCTTAAATTAAACGTACAATGACCATCTAACAAGAAAATGAGCTCAAGGCATGTACCCCAGAACAACTCAAAGTTATATTCACTCAAAAACTTGTACATAAATGTTCATGGCATTTTTTCATAATAGCTAGAAACTACCCAGATGTCCTTAATGGATGGCTAATCAAACTGTGGCATATCCATTCAATGGAACAAACTATTGATGCATGCCACAATTGGGATGACTCACCAGAGCATGATGCCGAGTGAAAAAGGCTAATTCTAAAAGGCTACATAATGAATGATTCCATTTTGTACAACATGCACAAAATAACAAAATTTTTAAAATGGAGAAAGGATTAATAGATGTCAGAGATTAAGGAGATAATGGCAGCAGGAGGGGAGTGAGTGTGGCTATAAAAGTTGCACTTCCTGCCACAACACATTTCTTAGAACTTAATGTCAATCTATAATTATGGAAAAATAATTGTAATTAAAAAATACTTTTCAACAAAATATGAACAAAGAGAATCAAAACAGTATAAAAAGAATTATACACCATGACCAACTGGGATTTATCCTAGATATGTAAGCCAGGTTCAACACTCAAAAATCAATTACTGTAATCTATCACATCAACAAACTAAAAAATAAAAACCACATGATTGTATTAATAGACGCAGAAAAACATTTGACAAAATCCAACACTCCTTCATGGTAAAAACTCAGTGAACTATGAATAAAGGGGAACTTTCTTAACTTGATAAAAACTATCTACAAAAAAATTACAGCTAACATCATACTTAATGATGAGAAACTTGAAGCTTTATCATCAAGGTTAGGTACAAGGCAAGGAGGTTCCCTCTCACCACTTCTGTACAACATCCTATTAGAAGTCCTTGCTGATGCAATCAAGCAAGAGAAGGATATAAAAAGTATGTAGATTGGGGAGGAAGAAATAAAACTTTGTTCACAGATTACATGATTGCCTATGTAAAAAATCTGAAAAAATTGACCTGTGAAAAACTGAAAAACAACTCTGAAAAAACTCCTGGGACTAAAAAGCAATTATAGTAAGGTTGCAGGATATAAGGTTAATATACAAAAGTCAATTGCTTTCCTATATACCAGCAATAAACAAGTGGAATTTCAAGTTAAAAACTCTATGCCACTTACATTAGCGCCCACTGAAATGAAATACAAAATATATACAAAATCTATATGAGGAAAATTACAATACTCTGATGAACAAAATCAAAGAAGAACCAAATAAGCGAGAAATATTCTATGTTCATGGATAGGAAGACTCAATATTATCAAGATGTCAATTCTTCCCAACTTGACCTATAGATTCAATGCATGCCCATCAAAATCCTAGCAAGTTATTTTATGAATACTGGCAAACTTATTCTAGAGTTTATATGGAGAGACAAAAGACCCAGAATAGCCATCACAATATTGAAAGAGAAGAATAAAATTGGAGGTCTGACACTAGCCAACTTCAAGACTTACCATAATGCTGCTGTAATCAAGACAGTGTGGTGTTGGCAAAAGAACAGACAAATAGAACAATGGATCAAAATAGAGAGCCCAGAAATAGATCCCCCATAAATATAGTAAACTGATCATTACAAAGGAGCAAAGGCAATACAATGGAGCAAAGATAGTCTCTTCAACAAATGGTGCTGAACAACTGGACATTCACATGCAAAAAAACGAATCTAGACACAGACTTTACAACTTTCAAAAAATTAACTCAAATGGACCACAGACCTAAATGTAGAATGCAAAACTATAAAATTCCTAGAATATAAAATAGAAGAAAACCTACATGACCTTGGGCAGAGCAATGCTTTTTTAGATACAACACCAAAGACATGATACATGAACTAAATAATTGATAAGCTGGACTTTATTAAAATTAAAAACTTCATTTCTGCGAAAGACAATGTGAAGAGAAACTGCAGTAAAATAATTTACAAAAAGACACATCTGATAAAGGATTATTATCTAAAACATACAAAGAACTCTTAAACTCAGCAATAAGAAAACAAGAAACCTGACTGAAATATGAGCCAAAGACCTTAACACACACCTCACAAAAGAAGATAGATAGATGGAAAATAGGCATGTGAAAAGATGCTCCACATAATATGTCATCAGGAAAATACAAATTAAAACAACAATAAGACCCCACTACACAACTATTAGAATGGCCAAAATCTGGAACACTGGCAACAACGAATGTGGCAAGGATGTGGAACAAAGGGAACTACTATACACTGCTATTGGGAATATAAAATGAAATGGTCGGTTTGAAAGACAGCTTGGTCTATAAAACTAGTTTACAAAACTAAACATGGTCAATGCTAAAAAGAAATGAGCTATGAAGCCATGAAAAGACATGGAGGAACCTTAAATGCATATTGCTAAGTGAAAGAAGGCGATCTGAAATGGCTACGTGTTGTGCGATTCCAATTGTATGACAACAAGACATTCTGCAAAAGACAAAATTTTCGAAATAATAAAAAGATCAGAGTTTTCCAGGGGTAAGGTGTGAGGAGGGAGATGAATAGGCAGGACACAGAAAACTTTGAGAGTCACAAGAATATTTGGCATGACATTATAATGACAGATCAATGTCCTTATGCATTTGTCCAAACGCATGGAATGTACACCAAGAGTGAACTGTAAGGTAAATGATGGCTTTGGGGGATCATGATGTGACAGTGTAAGTTCATCCTTAGTAAAACATCTACCAGTCTGGTGAGTGATGTTGATAATGGTGAAGGCCGTGCACGTGTAGGGGCAGGGTTTATGGGAAGTCTCTGTACCTTTCTTTCAATTTTGTTATAAACCTAAAACTGCTCTAAAATATGAAGTCTTTAAAAACATATGGAATGCAATGCAGAGTTTTCAGGGTTTTTACTTCGAGTAAGCAAATACACTAATGCATTGCTATATGTATTACAACATACTATTATGAAAAAGTACGCATAATGATAATGACTGCATCTGGAGTATTTATTTAAAATGAAGATGGGTTAAGAGCATGCCACATGGTCTTTCAGCTGATTACTAAAATCCCTCTAAAGAAAAAAATATCAAAATACACATCAACATTGAAAATTAAGACTTGCTAGAATGGGGGAAAATCTCCACACATTATGAGGTGAATGGAAGTGGGTTGAAGAATTGAATCAGTGTCTGTCTTTGCTCATCCTGACTCAAACATGCAGAGTGTGTACCAGTCACAAAACACACAGTTCTAGTTCATGAATGCTAATAAAGAAGACGATAGAAACAGACATGTCTATTAAATTCAGAAAAATAATTTTAAAAAATGCATATAAAAGAGCTGCTGATAGCCTCTAGGTACCTTTAGGAAATGAGGATAAGATACCATCTTGTCAGGCAGGTGATGTGCTGGGGTGAGGGGTGGAAGGGTGCTTTTGTAAGTGAAGCACGGAGAGTATTTCAACCCCCGCGCTTGCCCTCATGTCCAGCTCTTTTCTGCACCAACAAATCGCACAATTCCGTACAGAGGCCCTGACTGTAAGCTTACAATCATGAAGAGGGTGACAATCATCTCTTACTTTATCTAAGAAGACTACAATTACTAAAGAAGAATTAGTGAGGAAATAAGGTCACTGTGAATGGTGCGTTGTCACCTGGAAATGGAATTTTCAGTAGTAAAGCACTGACACCTCCATTTCCACCAGCATCGAAGAATAAACAGCCCTGAACCCTACTTCAGCCAAACAACTAAAAATTCTGGATAATCATAATTAACATTAAGTTCGTTGCTGAGATGGCAGTGAAGTCCAGAAAGACATCTGTTCCTGAAGGCATTGTTCTTCCTGAGGGCTTCTGGCCCTGGTAGTGGGGGGTTTCTTTATGACAGCCTCTGGAACATGGAGAAAGGGGACAATTCCTGGGGTCCACTAAGTTTAACACAAAAGCCAGGATGCAAACGGCTACGTCTTCAGGAAAAAGGAGAAAACTGCCCTGCGGAGGGAGACAACAAGGGACCTGATTGACACTCGTATCAGGCTTGCCTACCTGTCAGCTTGCTGCCTAAATTCATAGTTCCCTGAGGACTATAACACCTCAAGCTGAAAATATATTTTAAAACAGTCTTGGGGGGCAGCAGTCCTCAGAACCAAGGATAGCACGAGCGGGTCTCTGAAGGGGTGCGTGTTCAATCCAGGCCCGAAAGATTTTCCACAGGTCGGGTTCCGTGGAACATAAGCTCAGAATCAAATATCCCCAAATTCATACACATGAAGGAATGAGCCGTCATGGGTGTAGTCAACAAAAACCAACTAGGATCTCAGAATCACAAAGACCGAAGATACTAAAATTATCAAAAGCAGAGTATTGATTATTTATTGATTTTTTAAACGAGACTATCAGAAGTTTGATTTAACAAGAAGAGACTACAAAAAGTGGCCAGGACGATTCAAAAAGGATCCATAAAAAGATTCTAGAAGTGAAAAACGAATTAAATGATAAGATAATGAACAAATTACAAACAGCTGAGTAAAGAAAAAAATTAGTAAATGTCAGCAAATACAAATAACTATATGAAACATACATGTTATTTTCTAATTTGGGGAGTTAAGAGAAATGATGTAGAACTAAAATTCTGAGAAGTTGTAGCATATAATTGATGAGGAATGTGATCTGATTTCGCGTCTTCCCAGAACCTCGTAACAGTTAAGTGGAGGGGAAATATGTTATTAATTTGGCATACTACTAAGTTTGCATATCAAACTTTGAAGTTCAATCACAAAAAGAATAAACATATAATTTCCAAAATAGAAGGCAAAATTTTTTAAAAATAGAGAAAAATGAAAATACTGAAGCCAAAAGAAAGCAGAATGATAGAAATAATCCCGAACATGTGATTAGTATGTGCAGATATACTCAATTCTCTGGTAGAAAGGTTGAGATAGACAGAATTAGAAATAAAAACAAAGCCAGCTCTCAGCTTTTAGCAAGAGTCAAAATGAAGTAATAAGGACACAGAAAATTTGAAATAAAAGGATGGAAAAATGATATATTAGACAGATGTTAACCAGAGGAAAGACAGTAGAGATTAAAAAGAAAAAAAATAAACAGGGCTAGCCCAGTGGCACAGCGGCTAAGTGCACACATTCTGCTTTGGCAGCCTCGGGTTTGCCGGTTCAGATCCCGGGTGTGGACATGGCACCACTTGGCATGCCATGCTGTGGTAGGCGTCCCACATATAAAGTAGAGGAAGATGGGCACAGATGTTAGCTCAGGGCCAGTCTTCCTCAGCAAAAAGAGGAGGACTGGCGGCAGTTAGCTCAGGGCTAATCTTTCTCAAAAAAAAAAAAAAAAAAAACCCAATAAACACAATAAAAGAAAAAATTGGGAAGTAAAATGCATTTCTAGACGTCAAGAGGAACTGAACAGAAAGTTGCAACAATTGAAAATAACATATATGTGATCATATAACCTCAAAGTGTATGAGACAAAAATTGAAAAATTATAAAGATAAAAAATATCCCATCATAGTGATAGTTCAATATCAGCTTTCAGGGATAGAACAAAGGAAAAGGAATAGGAAAAGCATAAAATATAATAAAAAAATTAATAACCTTGATGTAATGGAGATACACTTTTATAACACTTTGAACCACAAATGGAAAAAATATGTTCCAAGCACTACTGAAATACTATAAATAAAAAAGATAAATAGAGCCTGCACTTGACTATAAGGCAAGAGTGAGAAAAATTTCTAAATATTTTTATCCTTGATTGTTATCATTAAAAATCACATTCTTGGGGCCAGCCTTGTGGCATAGTGGTTAAGTTCACGCACTCTTCTTTGGTGGCCTGGGGTTAATGGGTTCAGATCCTGGATGCGGACCAACACACCACTCGTCAAGCCATGCTGTGGCAGCATTCCATATGCAAAACATAGGAAGATTGGCACATATGTTAGCTCAGGGATAATCTTCCTCAAGCCAAAAAAGAGGAAGATTGGCAACAGATGTTAGCTGAGGGGCCAATCTTCTTCAGCAAAAAAAAAAAAAAAAAAAAAAAAAAAAATCACATTCTCCAATAAAAATATAATTAAATGAGAAATAAATAATAATAATGACTGCTTCCCTAGAAGCATCATTCATCTGGACACTATACGTCATAATAGGAATTAACTTGTATGAAAAAAGAGAAGAAATGTTATGGAAATTTGAGCCACCAGAAAATGGACGACAATAAAGATACCACATATCAAAGCTTGTGAGATAAAGCCATAGCAAGAAAATTATAACATTCAATACTTAGAGTAGAAAAGAAACTGAAAAATATCCGTGTTATTCACATAAAAATAGAGCAATAGAAAAAGTCGAAAGTAGTAGGAGGAAATAATACAGATAAAAGCAGAAATTAATAATGTAGGTAAACAGGCGATAGGAAGGGTCATCCCACCCACAGTTAGTTATTTGAAACTACTAATGAATTGAAAAACTTCTGGTGGCATTGCTTAAAAAAGAGAGCAATAGAGGACTAATAAACAATATTAGAAGTAAAATGGGACATACTTGCAGAAAAAAGAGTAGTAATTGGAGCAGAAACGGAATCTGTTAGGTATTTGTTAAAGATGAAGATATTACAGCACGTTTGGATGTTTATATGCATAATAAATAGATGATGCATAAGAGTGAAGAGATAATTACAGAAATAAAATTCTCAAGTAGGTATATCTTATTTATTATAATGGAATAATTTACAGATGAAAGAATTCTAGAATGTATACTATTACACCAATCACAGAAAAGATTATTTAACACAGATGACAGCAAATTAATCATTTTGGACCCTCACAAATGATTAGGACAAATTTAATCTTCCTCAAAAACTGTAGAGAAAATAAATGATGGTAAATGTTTTCAGAATGGTGAATTAAAACATTTATTGAAATTTCAAAGAGCAAGTATTTGGTTCTCAGATTATTAGTTAATTTTATTTAGTGGTTATTATTTTTTCACCTGTGCGTTAACTTTATTTGAACAATTCATTTGCATTTTTATATCAGAAATACATCATTTTGTAGACAGAAATTGATCTAGACAATATGCCTGTATGAACATATTGAAGCAGCTTATATCATGTCTACACTGTCAAAGAAGATGATTCAGGGAAAGCAGAATTAAGACGTTAGTATTATTCAGTAATATGAAGTAGGATCAAGTACTCCTTGAAGAAAGTTTTAAGGAAAATTTATGTAGTTTGATCGCAAATATGGCCAAGGCTAATATACCCCTTGAGAGCTAAATAGTTGCAGTTTGTAAAAAGGCCTTGGATAAGTACTGTGTACTGCTTTATCTCTCCAGTTTACCATGCTTCTTATGAGCCATAGTCCACATGAATACAGAAAATAAGAGAAGAATAAATGGGAATAGTTGCTTGGGGGTATGAGAATTTATAGAGGAGGAATTTAAACGATATACTGGAAAAATTTTGTTTGGGGAAAAATTGTATACTTACACTAAAGTTAGGTTTACTTCTTTCTTTCTATCTTCAAAGTAGTTTTCCACAGTATTTCAGTCTTGCAAGTAGATTCTACCAAATTAATGTATGAAGTGATACCCTGGGGGAGGAGTTGCTGAGGATGCAAGGCAGACACGGCATCGGGAAGCCACAAGGATTCTGAGATCACTTCCCCTATCTGGAAACCCTGTCTGGAAACTTCATCTAAGGAAGACGGAGAAGTTTAATAAATATATGTCACAGTGTTCCATTATCTTACTCATGAGACTGACAATCATTAGATCCTCATTCCAAGGCTATTTGTATACAATTCTCATAAGCTTGAACATAAAAATGTACATAGCTGTAAAAAATTATAATGGATTTGAGAGACAGTTAAGAGATAAAAGAACAATAAGTGACAGCAAAGATCCTGAAGGTAAGGAAATTATAAACCATAAGAGTAGTCAATTAACTTTACAGTGTAGCTTTTCTAGAATCAGAGGCAAGAATTGTATTTAAATAGAGTCTCAACATGTCATTAAATTATCTCAACTGTTACCATGACTGAAATTTACAAAGAAACTAAATCATCGTGTAAGTATTAAATTGTGTATACTAAATATGTTGAATTTATTTAGAATTATCAGTGTCAAAATAGAACGATTTTCATCCATATTACAAGGCAATATCTATGTATCCATATCCATCTATCTAATTTCTACTTTCTGTACACGTTGACATATTGATATCTAGAGGCCTGTTTTACTTCTAAAATTAACACCACCTGTAAGAGTCATTAATCTAATCATTACTTCATGTCCCAGCTAGTTATAAATGCTGTAGAATAAGACTTGACCTGGCATTGATCCTTATGTCTTATTAGACATTTTCTTAAAATGCAGTGTACTGCCATTAATCATTAAATTTGTTTATGAAGCTTCCTTTGCATTTCATTTCATGCTACAGTGCTCAGTTCCAAGCTGACCCTCAGACTAGATTTTTGGCTGTTTTGAGCCCAAGTTTGGTAAAGTCACAGAATTGATCTTAAATCAGTTAACGTTTCAGTGAACAAGTCTGCTTCATAGTCACAGGTTATACCTCTCTTTCCACTTGACAAAAAATATGTTCCTACGTGGACACATAAGCTTCTGGGGCATTTTTTTAAGGTTAGGTCAAAGTAATCATAAGCCCCTAAAAGGAAAAGATACTACTTGTTATATTTGTCCCATAAAGTTATTTCGTTTCTTAAAAATTAAAAACCTAGACGTAACATTTCATATATCCTCACCAGTATGTGCATCGTTAAGAACACTGACTTCAGCTAAATTGCCTTGGTTTGAATCCTGACCTTGCCACTTAGTAAACAAATGAAATTTATTTAATTGATCTTTATAAATAAATTTTCTCATCAATATAATGTAGCACCTATTACATAGAATTGTTATAAAGAGCAAATGAATTAGGACATAGAAAGCCCTTATAATAGTGACTAGCACATAGAATTATATAAATGTTTGCCATTATTATTATTATTATTAAAACACCAAGAAATAGGATGGCTCTTTAATCATGTTTTCAAATATCAAAATTGTATTGTTCTAAGATTGATGTGATGGCTCTCTGTTCTAATTGCCTGGATTTATAATCTCAACATTTTCAAAAATGTCTTATTCCAAAATGGATAATAAGATTATAACATAGACAATCTTAAAGGCTATAATTTTTTAAAGGCAGACATAATTAAGTTACAATTTCAATTTTTACTATGTCATTTCACTGTTTTTATTTTTTTACATAGTCTTTTTATCCTTAATTGCAAAAGGCCACCTATTAGATTCTTTTCCCTCTAATTTATTGGGAGTCAAAATAACTTCCAGCCATTTAGTTTCTATGCAAATGTCAGCTTTGGTTGATTGAAATCCTTTCCACTTATGTCACAACTGCTAGATATATTTTGTTTTCCTCAGTTCTTCTTGTAGTCTGGGAAAAAGAGTCCCCATGTGGGGATAACGAGAAAGGAGAAAGGGTGAAATAAGCCTGCTCATCAAAGCATAAGTGTAGGAGGAGTAAGAAAAATAAGAACATGGAGAAGGCACATGAGGAGGAGGAGAACATAGAGTACCAGATGGCTTTATGTATGCCACTTCTATTCCACGTGCTTTAAATGTCTTCACACATTTATTCCCTACAGCAACTGTTAACTTCTTTGTACACACCAGGAAACTGAGACACACAGAATTCGAGTAAATTGCCCAAGATTGCACTGCTATGAAGTGATGCAGCCAGGGTTCCAACTCAGTTCAAGAGTTTGTGCTCTTGACCACGAGGGGCACTTTATGTACATGCAGAATCTTCTCAGTATCCTTGAACCCTTGATCTGGTATTTATATTTTTCCCCCTAAGGAGGTATACAAAAAATTTTCATGTGGTAAGTAGAGTAATCAGAACAAATAAATGCTAGCTGCTGTAACAAATAAATCTAAAACAGACAAAGAAGAAAACTCCACAGTGCTATAACTCAAGAATTGTTTTTATTGCTCAAGTCCCACACGATGTGGTGCCCTTGTTTAGGTGGTGTTCATCTGAGCAATAAATCGGATGACAGGGCTTCTTCCATATTGAGACTGGGCCATTTTCAATTTATAACTGTTACAGTCTCTTTGGGATTTGTTTATATGCCAGGTACTCAGAAACAGAAAAGAATATATAGGACAACAGATTTTCATTAGCCAGACCCGAAAGTGGCACAGACCATTGTCCAAAGCTCATCACATGAGTGCTCCTGATTTCAAAGGAAACCAGAGAAATAAAGTAGCTGAGTGCCCAGAAGGAAGAAGAGGAGGTTTTGTTAAATATTTAGCTTTCTCTACCACTAGGACTATTAATATTCTATGACTATATTCTGTTCAACTACAGAACAATTTTTTGAGGTTTATCTTGGTTATTCTATTATCTATCTACCTACCTTTCATTCTATTTATTTTGAATGTGTTTATTGATTTATTTTCTATGTTTGTAACTAGGCTGTTGTCTAATTCATAAACTAACAGATGGCTCTAGGCTTGTTAATAGCAGGGAATTTGTTACGGCAAAGTTAGAGCTAACAATAGAAAGTATTGTTTACAGATTTGTAGGAAAGTATTCTCGGTTCAAACACCCCTCTTCATACAGCTCTCTAAATGTGCAACTCCCTGCTGAAGCTTTTTTGACAACTTAAAATGCTTTAAGTGACGAGATGGTTGTTGTTTCATTTTGCTATCATTGATGCATTTCTACTCACTCAGTTCCATCCCTCTATGATATTTGTTCCTACTTCTATGCATATTCTTGCTCCTTACTACTTATAGGGACAGTACCTATTCACTTAGGGCTGTAAATTCTAACTGTTCACATCAATGTGTCTGTCTTTCTTTTTAAGTATCTAGAAGAAAGGAATAATGTCAATTTTGTGACCAAATCTTTTAGTAGACATCATGCAGAATAAATTCCTTAAGAAAAACTTTGGGGTAGTTCAGTTTGTACAAAATTTAATGGGGATTAAGTTGTAAATTTAGTTTCTCAAACAAAGACTTTCTATATACTTTAAATATTCAAATTGTCATCACTGTCCTATTCTTTTTCTGTAAATCTGAATCAACCATTCATATTCATGTTCTTTTTCCTTTGTTTTCCATTCTGATATATATTTTGTATTAACTTTCTATTCCTGAGTACCAAACAACTCCCAAACTTAGCAATTTGAAACAGTAAACATTTATTTTCTCAGAGTTTCTGTGGATTAGGATCCTGGGCATGACTTAGCAGATGCTTCTGGCTCAAGAGCTCTCATCAGACTGCAATCAAGGTATCGGCTAGGGATAAAGTCAGCTGAAGGCTCAAGTGGGGCGGGGTCCCCTTCCAACTTCACTCAAGTGCTGTTGGTGGTCTTGTGTTCTCACTGGCTTTTGATTAAACATGTCTGTTCTTTGCTATGTAGGCAGCTTTCTTCCCCTCTATGTGAGAGCTCCATGAGGGAGAAAGAGTGAAAGAGGGCACCCACATGGAAAGCTTCAACCTTTTTATAACCTGATCTTAGACTTGACATCCTCCCATTTCTGCTGTATGCTATTTGTTGAGAGTGAGCCAGTGAGAACTGCCCACACTCGAGGGGAGGAGATTACAGAAGGGCAAGAATATCAGGAGGCAGAGATCACTGGGTGCTGTTTTAGAAGCCTATCATGCTTTCAAAACATTCATCAAACTTTTAATACTATAAACCGTGCTTGTACAAAGAAAATTCAGGAAAAAAATATGCTGTTTTTGGCAATGAATCAAATAGTTTGATACGCTTCAATCAGAATTCTCCAAGTTAATAATACACCCTTTGCACAAGTCTAAATTTTAATATGACCTCACAGCACATACGGCAGAATATTTTCTTTGAAATAAGTTACAAAAACTTTGTGATTTCCCATGGCATTGATTTACTACTTTTTATTCCCATTGACATTTTGTGGCTTACTTTTTTTTCCCCCTTTTCTCCTCAATGTTTCTCTTCATTATTTGAAAATTCTTAAGGTGACCTTGCTTTGATCTTTCTTTCTGGACTGAAAGTATTCTCTTGTCTTCAGGATATTCATGCTAATGCATATTTTAATGGACAAAAGATTATATTTTGGGAGACCTCAAGGAATGTGTAAACTTGATGATTGCCATTGTTTAGAGAGATAGAGGAATGTACTCTAAAATAGTAATGATTTTACGGTTCTCAGTAACCATCCAGAAATGCCTACATTTTAATGTAAATGAAAAACTCAAAAGATATCATAAATGATATAGAGTTTTCCTTAAAGACTAATATTTCTTAGTTCTTCTTTTGCTCAAAATGTGGAATATTTTTCTTTTGAAGTGAATTATAACGAGTTCATCACAACACTTCCCATTTTTCTTAATTTATTTTGATTAACAATAAACTGAGTGAAATATTACATAGAGCCTATTTTAATACTACTACAAGGCAAAAATATATCATATTCATTACATGGCACTTAAAGAGGAAACATCATTCTAATGCAGAATATTTTAACTAAGATTAGGAAACATGACTCTTTCCTAAGGGATTTGGCAATTACGTTTGAAAGAAAATTAGAAGAACGTTAAAATTAATACTAATGGTATGGGTTTACAGCAATGTTAATTTGTTCCCATGGTTAGGAAAAATATTTAAACTCCACATTATACCTAATTTAAGTAAAGTAATGGTGTCTGTCATATTATGTAATATATGTGGCATGGATCAAAAAATATTTTTAATTTCCCTGTCTTTATATATTCTGTGATATAGTTCACCAAAGTAAAATGAGAAGGTTTGCTTCTGTATCCATAAAAGAATAATTAACTTTTAGCACTAGAAAGAATTTTAAGTATCATGTAATCTAACCAGTTGGGGGCCAACCAGGTGACAGAAACCACACAATAATTGGCACAGGGAAAGTTTAAAGCAAAAGATTAACTCTAACAGGAGTTAGAGTAATGGGAGGTTGGATAGTAAGAAATAAAGAGAACAGTAGAGAGTTCAGGACTCATAGATGTAAGGAACAGCCACTATCTGTAAGGCTGAAGTGGAGTCCTTGAAAAATAGCTCCCCACAGGGCTGAGATCCATACTTTTCTCAGAGGGGCCATGACCATGGTTCACTGGTTGGTGAAGTGAAGAAATCACTGAGGTAGGATGTCAATGGAATTTGCTTGGAATGTGCCCTCTGATGTACTGGGGAAGATTCCATACAACAGAACTCTCTGGAAAGCCACCCACTGGGGAGCCATTCCTGTGATGGTCCCCCAACTGTAGCACTCCACAGGGAAGATGGTGGGTGTACCTGGGAAACTGTAGGAACCAGGGCCTGGAGAAGCCCTTCACTTTAGGAGATAGGTGTTGGAGAAATCATATGCTGCAGGAGCTGAATGGCTGGTGAAGTTGTTCATCACAGGAGCAAGACATGAGAAAACCTATGAGCTGCAGAATTTCAGCACTAGAGAAACTGCATAATCTAGGAATCTGGTGAGAGAGCACACTAGAACCTGGAAGAGAAAAGCTTCCTCCATTTTTATTGTCTCTTCGGTGCCCTCTATTGACAAAATTTAACATTGTACCAGCTGGCAAAAGGAGCAAACTCTAAAGGGCCCAGATCCACTTTTGCAGAGTGAGCAATGAAGTATGGGTTTGTAGTTAAGATGCAATATACTGATACTTGGGAAAGTTAGTCTCTCTGGCTAGCCGGCTTTTAAATGTACCCTTCAAAACACATTTGAATGTATACAACAATGAAATCTATAGCAAGGTGTTTAGATTTACCTTACAGGTATATCGGGTATAGCTATCCTTACAAAATTATCACACTTACTTTCAAATTGGGAGAGGCATTGTCCAGCAGTCATTGTGTCCATTGCTGACAATATTAACTACTCCTCAAATTCCATCACAGTCCTACTGAATACTTACTACCCTCTTTCTTTAAAGTCTTTGATAGTGGGGGTGGGCTGACCCGGTGGCACAGCAGTTAAGTTCGCACGTTCTGCTTCGGTGGCCTGGGTTCGCCAGTTTGGATCCCAGGTGTGGACATGGCACTGCTTGGCAAGCCATGCTGTGGTAGGTGTCCCACATACAAAGTGGAGGAAGATGGGCTCGGATGTTAGCTCAGGCCAGTCTTCCTCAGTAAAAAGAGGAGGATTGGCAGCAGATGTTAGCTCAGGGCTAATCTTCCTCAAAAAAAAAAAAAAAAAATCCTTGTTAGTGGCATTAATCTTCACAGTTCCCTCAGGGATGTCATATTGCTTCTGGTTCATTACCTTGCTAGGGAGTGAATGTTCCAGGGACTGTCGCCTAGTCTTTTCTGCCATAATGGCTCTCACCTCAAGAGTCAGAGATGCAATCTGGGGATTAGCAGTTCCCAAGTATGTTTATTTCATTTCTAGATTCAGACACCAGAGAAATAACTATAGGGTAGATCTGTGGACTAACTGGGTCCATTGAGTCAGAACTGAGCTAAGACTACAGCTATAATTTGAGGACTATTAAATTCTAATTTACCATCAGTGAAATTTCAGTTCACCCAAGGAATTACCATCATTTCAGAGTCGATGTCTTCTAATCCTCAAGAAATCTGAGTATTTCCTTTTTCCCTATGTGCAGTCCCACTAGTAAGTGACTGCAGGCTAATGGGGGAAGGTTTAGAGACACATTTGTGGTGTTCACTTGCAGCAATGGTACAGGGTCCTTCCTCAAGAAATCCTGTCCTCCTTTTCAATCAAGGGACTCCAACTCTCTCTATTGACTTAAGTCTGGAAACTGGAGAGAGGTTGTGACTCTCCACTGTACCAAATCAAGTCAGTTTTTTTGGCTAGAAGATCTAAAGTTCAGATCAAGTGCTAGTCTAGTGTTTTTCCCATCCATTACATTCCTAGGGACACTCTGATCAATTAGCTACTGCTAAGATCTCTGAGAGTCAAGGTGTTCTGTTTACCAGTATATCCCTACTTCCCCTTATGGTATATATTTCTACCTTGTCTTTGGCAGTTAAGTGATGCCACTTGTCTGCTACTCTGGGATTTCATCATCCACATTAAGTCAGTGAGCTCATCTCAATGCTGGCATCCTCTACAAGTATACCTGGTCTAAAAAAGGAAAACAATCTCAATCTCAGAGCTTTTCAAAGATGCAGATGTTATCCTCATTGATGAATGTCTCAATGTCTTATTGAAAGGTGTGCCTTTTGGACTTTTCATGAGATATATCTGGGAGATGTGTATGCATGTCACACATGATAAGTCAAACCTTTAGATTTCTTCCTCCACTTCATGCCAGGGAAGATCTGGCATTTAAATCTCATTAAATATAGGGCAGCTTTCTTTCCAAGGTTCAGTTGACCAACCAAGTAAGCAATTAGAGCTATTTCTAGCTGAATGAGCTAATATGTTAAGTCCAGAATCTCTATTAAATACATTCATATTAATGAATTCAGCCTGATCTAACGCTCTTAGAATCTTCACTCATGTATATTCTCTAAGTTTCTGCTGAGATATTATTACAGTTTTTGGCTAATTCTTTTGATGCATAAGCTCTTTTGGGGGGAGTCATATTGCCTACTTGTCCCTTGGAACATACTGATATTTGACCTCATTACGGGTAAAGTGACCACAAGGAGTGGTTGTGGTGGATCATAAGGAGAACAATCATTCTTTTTCAGGGCATCTACCTCAGGAGTTTAACAAACCTTTTTGTGTGTGTATTTTGGTTTTTCAAGCAGAAGAAGGCTTGTCTCCTTGGACATTGGAGGGAGAGCTACTTCCATTGGTAAAGAAGGCTCAGAATGACTTGGAAGTTCAATAGTGTCATCGAGACCCAAACAGATACCTTCGTTCCAAATTTCAGGATCACATTTTTCCCAGTCAATACTCTTTCACATGAGGAACTTGGTGAGAATTCAGCTGTTGTTATAATTCAGCAAACTGCACAATTAAACGTGTTTTGTTTGCAACAATATCAACCCTGTAGCTGCAAAGAAGAAGAGATTCATTTTTCACCGTGATGGAAGCACTCTGGTTCTGGTTCTCAGATCGTGACTTGAATGAAAGTTGACAGATCTGAACTTGTCATTTTCTTTCTGTAAGTGCTCAAGTGCACTGAAAAATATCTGTCCCATACTACAGTCCTTATGGTGATCATTACTGTATAATGACTTAGTGCAACAGGCACTTGGGTTCCCAAGGCGCTGACTTCAATTAGCACTTTGTCATAATCAATCGCAGGAGATGGTTTGTTTAATTACGATTCCATTGTGTGTCGTAGTTTACTAGTATTCCTTTCCCCCTTGTCAAGTGGTGTAGCACTGTACTTAACCCTAAAGCCACAATCAAAGAATCCCTAAGTGTCACCTTTCAGAGTCTGTCTTCTATCACTCCAGATCCAACCAGGAAACAGAAACCATACAGTTCTTTGGACAGGAAAAGTTTAATATAAAGCAGAGATGGGAAAACTATGGGCCATGGGCCAAATCTGGCGTTTAGCCTATTTGTATGTGGCCTGTGAGCTAAGAATCGCTGTTAAATTTTTATAGGATTTGTTAAAAAGCAAAAACAAAATAAAGGCTTTGTGACAGGAGCCATATTTGGCCTGTAAAACATGAGGAGGGAAGACTCAAATATATAAAATCAGCAATACAAAAGAGGACATTACAAGTGGTGCCACGAAATACAAGGGATCATAATAGACTACTGTGAACAATTATTCATCAATGAACTGGATAATCTAGAAGCAATGGATACATTCCTAGAAACATACAACCGACCAAGACTGCATTATGAAGAAATAATGTCTGAACAGAACTTTAGCTAGTATGGAGACTGAATCAGTAATCAAAAACTTCCCAACAGAGAAAAGCCCAGGACCGGATTGCTTCACTGGTGAATTCTACCAAACATTTAAAGAATTAACACCAATCCTTCTCAAGCTCTTCCATAACATTGAAGAGGAGGAAAAATTTCCAAACTCATTTTATGAGGCCAGCATTACCCTGATACCAAAACCAGACAAAAACATTACAAGTAAAGAAAACTACAGGCTAATATTCCTGAGGACTGTTGTTGCAAAATTCCTTAACAAAATAATAGCAAACCTAAAATTCACATTAAAAGATGATACACCATGACACAGTGGGATTTATCTCTTGGATGCAAGAATGGTTCAACATATGAAAATCAAGTAATGTAATATTACACATTAGCAGAATAAAGGATAAAAATTATGTCATCTCAATGGATGCAAAAACAGCTCATTTGGCAAAATTCAACTTACTTTCATGACAACAGCTAGGGATAGAAGCAAAGTACCTAAACATAATAAGGGCCGTCTACGACAAGCCGGCAGCTAACATCATACTAAATGGTGAAGAACTGAAAGCTTGTCGTCTGAGATCAGGAACAAGGCAAGGATGCTCACTTTTGTCACTTCTATTCGACATAGTACTGAAAGGTCTACCCAGAGCAATTAGGCAAGAAAAGGAAATGGAAGGCATCCAAATGTGAAAGAAAGAAGTAAAATTGTGCCTGTTTGAAATGACGTGATCTTATATATCGAAAACTCTGAAGACTGTGAAAAAAACTGTTAGAACTAATAAACAATTTCAGTAAAAGTGCAAGATACAAAATCAACACACAAAAATCAGTTGTGTGTACACACACTAACAAGCAACAAACTATCTGAAAAGGAAATTAGGAAAACAATCCCATTTACGATAGCACCAGAAAGAATAAAATACTTAGGAATAAACTTAACTAAGAAGGCAAATGATTAGTGTATTGAAAACTACAAAACATGGAGGAAAGAAATGAAAGAAGACACAAACAAATGGAAAGACATTCATGTTCATGGATTGCAGAACTCAATATTGTTAAAATGTTTATACTACTCAAAATAGTCTAAAGATTCAGTACAATCTCTATCAATACTCCAATGGCAATTTTTTTTCAGAAATAGAAAAGCAGTCCTAAAATTCATCTGGAACCACCGAAGTCCATAAATTGCCAAATCATTCTTTGGAAAGAACAAAGCTGGAGACATCAAATTTCCTGATTTCAAAATACATTACAGAGCTACAGTAATCAAAACATTATTGTATGGGCATAAAGACAGACATAGAGACCAATGGAATAGAATAGAGAGACCAAGAATAAATCCACATATACATGATGTGATGCTCAATTTATCTGGATGCCCAGACGGCTGGTAAAACATCATTCTGGGTTTGTTTGTGACGGTGTTTCTGGAAGATATAACCATGTGTTTCAGTAGACTGTGTAAAGAGAACTGCCCTCACCAATGTGGGTGGGCCTCATACAATCAGTTAGCGGACTAGAGGAACGAAAAGGTGAAAGGAGGGCAAAATCTCTCTGTCTTCTTGAGCTGGAATATCCATCTTTTCCTGACCTTCGATATCAGAGCTCCTGGTTCTCAGGTCTTTGGATTTGAACTGAATTATATTACTGGCTCTCCTGGTTCTCTAGCTTGCAGACAGAAGATTGTGATACTTCTTGGCCTCCAGAACCATGTGAGCTAATTCCTGTAATAAATCTCCTCTTATGTCTGTCTATCTATCTATCTATCTATCTATCTATCTATCTAATCTATCATCTATCTATCTATATCTCCTATTGTTTTTGTTTCTCTAGAGAATCCTGACTAATATATATGATTAACTGCCAAGAATGCACATTGGCAAAAGGATAGTGTATTCAATATATGCTGTTGGGAAAATTGATATCCACATGCAAAAGAATGAATCGAACCTTTATTTTACACCATACACAAAAGTCAACCCAAAATAGATTAAAGACTAAAACATAAGACCTGAAATAATAACACTTCCACAAGAAAAGATTGGAGGAAAGCTATATAACATTGGTATTGGTGGTCATTTCCTGAATGACACCAAAAGCACAGGCAACAAAAGCAAAATTAGACAAGTAGAACTACACCAAAATAAAAAGCTTCTGCACTGCAAAGGAAACAATCAACAGACTGAAAAGTCAACCTACAGGGTGGGGGAAAATGTTTTCAAACTATATACCTGATAATGAGTTAATCTCCAAAATATATGAAGAATTCCTGCAACTCAACAGCAAAAAAAGTGTTAACTCAATTAACGAACTTGAATAGACATTTCTCCAAAGAAGACATATAAATGGCCAATAGGCATATGCAAAAATGCTCAACATTACTAGTCATCGTGGAAAAGCAAATTAAAACCACAATATCATCTCATACCTGTCAGGATGGCTATTATCAAAAATAGGTAAACAAACAAATAGCAACAGTTGTTGGCAAGGATGTGAAGAAATTTGAGCCCCTGTACACTGTTGGTGGGAATGCAAAATTGTACAGCCACCGTGGAAATTAGTATGGAGATTCCTTGAAAAATCAAAAATAGAACTGCTGTATGACCCAACAATCCCACTTCTGGATATTTATAGAAAATCATTGAAATCAGGATCTCAAATATTAGCACTCCCAAGTTCATTCCAGAAATATTCATATTAGCCAGATGTGGAAACAACCTAAATGTCCATTGACAGAGGAATGGCTAAAGAAAATGTAGTATATACACATAATGGAATATTATTCAGCCTAAAAAAGGAGAAAATTCTGTAATAATTGACAGCATAGTTGAATTCTATGAGAATTAGAATTCTCATAGAATTCTTCGTATAGAGTGAATATATATATATATGCAGTATTTCTCTTTCAGTTCCAGAAAGAGAGATATTGTGTAAGTCCTCTTATCTGAGATATCTAAAATAGCCAAATTCATTGAATCAGAATGGAATGGTTTTGCTAGGGCCTGGGAGAGGGGGAAATGAGGAATTATAAATTAACCAGCATAAAGTTTCAATTAAGCAAAATGAATAATTGTAGAGATCGGCTGTACAACATTGCACCTATAGTCAAGAATACTGTGTGTACACCTAAAACTTTAAGAGGGCAGATCTCATGTTAAGTATTCTTAGCACAAGAAAAAAGGAGAACTTTAAACAAAACCCAAAGAAGAAAAAAAGAAAAACTTGGAAAGATCATGATCTAGTACTTTTATCAAAACCTTTTTTTAAATGAGTATATTAAAAATGCACAGATCTTTAGTATATTGTTTGAGATATTTTGACAAAAGTATATGTCTGTGTAACTACCCATTTAGTAATCCCATATAGTATTTAGAACACTTCCATTACCCCAGAAAAATCTCTTGCATCCTTCCTAATCAATTTTCTACTTACCCCTAGAGACAACCACTGCTCTTATTTCTAGTTTTCGCTTGCTAGTACTTGATACAAATGAACTCATGCACTCTATTGTGCCTGGCTGCTATCACTCAACAAAATGCTTTTTGGATTGATGCATGTAAGAATGACTTGTTTCTTTGTTATTGCTAGGTATCATTCTGTAGTGTAAATATACCATAAGTTGCTTAAAGATTTTCTTCTTGATGACTTTTGAATTTTTTTCAGTTTGGGATACAAATAAGGGTGCTGTGATCATTGTTTGACATTTCTTTTTGTGGACGTAGATTTCTGTTTTCATTTGGCAAGTACCTATGAGTTGAATTGCTGGTTTGTTGGGTGGGTGTATGTTTTAACTTAAGAAGAAATCTGCACACTATGCAATGCTAGTGTATGTGAAATGATTTCTCACTGAGGTTGTGAAGCAACTTTTCTTGTGCTTATTTGTTATTAATGTCTTGTTTTATGAACTGTCATCAACTATTTTGCTCTTTAATTATTTTGTCTGCTAATTATGTAGTCGAGGAGTTCTTGATATACATTACATATAAGTCCCTTCTCAGAAACTTGTATGAATGAATATTTTTACCCTAATTGTGTCTTGCCTTTTCATTTTTGTAGCGGCATTTTGGCTGAGCAGAGGTTTTTCATTATGATCCATTCCCGTTAATTTTATGTATGACATGTGACAGGGAACAAGCTTTATTGTTTTTCGAATGGGTGCTGTTCCATTATCATTTGTTGAAATGACTTTCCTTACCTATTGAATTGCTTTAGCACTTTTTCAAAATCAATTGCCAATATATGTCTGGAATTCTTTCTGTACTCTGCTTCTTTGATTGATTGACTTGTTCATTCACTCATTCATGCTGATTCGAATACCATCCTCTCTAGATTATTACATCATCTATCTTACCTCATTTTTAATATTTACTGATTTTACATAGTAAAAATATGGCACAATTTGTTCATTATTTCTCCTATTAATGAAACTGTTAGTTGTGCTCAGATTTTTAAAAATATTTTTGGACAGCATCATTGTAAATATTGCTTCAAGTAATATATATTTGTTTATAGTTACTTTATTGTGGAGGATAGATTTCTATAATTCAATTATTGGAAAAGTTGTTAATCATGCCAACTTAACATTAATAGATGTTCTAATAGTGAATTGACTATTTTATTTTCCACTTCTAGCCAGATATTGCTTGTTTAGTAGGAAACAATTGATTTTTGCCTATATGTTTTGTATTTAGCTAGGTTACCAAAATTTCATATTAATTCTAGTAGCTCTACATTGTCTTTACTATTTTTGCAAAGCACAAGTATATTATGCCTTTTTTCCATGTTTTATATAAATTATTTTATTGCCTTGTTGCTTCAATTTAACCCCTCAAATTTTCTTAATTAAAAAATTTTTTTCATTGAAGTATATATCAGACATATAATATTTTGTAAGTTTAAGGTGTATAGCATGTTGATTTGATACATTTATATATTGTAATATGATTGCCATTGTAGTTATAGCACCTCTATCACATAATTATCATTTATTTTTTGTGGTGGGAATAATTAAGATCAGCCCCCAAAATTATATTGAAAACAAAAGTAGTACTAACAGGGATTTCTGACATTGTCCATAATTTGAACAAAAATAGTTTTGACATTTCACCACTTAAGATGGTGCTTACTTTTCCTTTGTGGTAAGTACTCTGTTTGATACCATTGTTTGCTTATTTTATAGCTTCCTCAAAAGTGGTTTCCCTGCTCCCCATCTCCCATGTCAGAGGTTGAAATGATTAGCTGCTCATTTTCCTAGGCGTCTTTGTGTCTAGAGGTGGCTTTGTGTAAATATCCTTAGGGTTTTTGTCAATGTTTGTCAAACTCAAGGTCGTGGGTGGAACATGAAATCAATTTAATTTGTGGCAACAGAAATTTTTTAAAAGCATAGAATAAAATAGAAAATATCAGAGCACAGTGCATGTACTGTGTGTGACCAGGATTTCTGAAACCTTTGCTTTTCTTTATTTATGGATATGTGTATACATTAGTACATATCAGTTTACTAGAGAAAACGTATTTTTTTGCATGATTTATGTTAAAAATTGTGACTGTCACTTGTTTAAGTCATAGTTATTTGAGTTTTCTGTCACTTGTAGCTAAGTGCCTCCAAACTGATTCAAAATTGATACATATAAACAGTGTGCTTTAGGTGACATCCTTCAAGATTTGGAAGTAGTTGTTTGTAGGAGGTAAGGTGGCTATTAATCTATTCCAGCTGGGAAATCTGTGGCCCTTGATATGAAGTAAAGAAATTTTTATCCACCTCTTCCTTATCGTGTCTTGGGATGCATAAAAGAGATGGTATACTCAAACCGGGTAATTGAGGTGCACTTTATGAATAGGCTAATTTACAAAGACGTTAAGGAAAAGAAACAGTGAAATGCAAAGCATCCCAAGGATAGCAATAGCGGGGAGGCATTATCAACGTCACACCTGAAGAAGTAAGGGACAGAAGTAAGACTTGCATCTCTAGAAGCTTCTACAGTAGTTGTGACCTCTGGTAGAGAAGGACTATCCTGCCCTTGGATCTATTTCTGGTGCCTCCATTTGGCTGGATCCAAAAGGAAACCAGAGGGCAAGGAGCTTACATTCTATATTCATACAGATTAGCCTCTGCCTGAAGGCAAAAAACATTGCCAGAGCTGGAGAAGATCTCTCTATACTGACAAGCAGTTCAATAAATAAAAAGATGCAAAAACTATAAAGTTACATGCACCTAATATCAGTCTTAAAAATTTTGAAGAATTAACAGGACTGCAGAGGGGACAGGCAACATTCGAATGGGAGATTTTTAATATACTTTTTTTGGTAACCAATAAATTAAACAGAAAAAAATCCCTAAGGATACAAAACATTTGAATAATGTAATTAATTAATTTGATCTAGTGGATAAGTGTACATTACACTCAACAACAGCAGAATACATTTCAAGCTTGAAAGAACACATGAAAATTGACCACATACTGGAGTATGAAGAAAAGATCATCATATTTCAAAGCTTTGTTATGCAGGAAATAGTCTCTCTGTACACAATACATTAAATTAGTGATCAATCATCAAAAAAAGATAACTAGAGGATCAAAATTCTCAGGGAGAGGAGAGAGAATGAAATATTAAATCAGGTTGTGGTAAAAGATTCGTCAAGAAAGTAAAAATTGAGGAAAGTCTTGAATGTAATGAGGTAGTTAATCAAGTAGAGTTCTTGAAGAACTCTGTTCTAGGCAGATTGAAAAGCAGAAGCAATGGCCTTAATATGGCGTTGTAATTTAATCACGGAGGCCAGTCTGGGGTAGAATTAGCAAGAAGTAGTTTGAAAGTGAAGAGAAAGTCTATAATGAAGGGTCTTTTAGCCATTTTTAAAGACTTTGGTTTTTACTCTAAGTGAAATGGGGAGCCATTGCAGGGTTTTGAATAGGGAAGTAACAAAATTTGACTTATGCTTTGATAAGATCTTCACTCCACCCTGGTTTCTTCACTGTGAAGAGATCATAGGAGGAAAAAAAGTATCATTTGGGCGACTTATTAGAAAGTTATTGCATGATCCAGATAAGTGATCACTCTAGCTCAGACAAGATGCTCACTCTGGAAATAAGGAAAAATGGTTGTGTCTGGATGTATGTTGAAGAGTCAGCATGATTACTTATGGTGTGAGAGAAAGGATGACTCCAGGGTTGTTGGCTTGAGAAACTAGCTACAAAGAGGTGCCATCAAATAAGATGTGAAATTCTGCAATTAGAGTAGGTCATGTGAGGAAAGTCAGGAGTTCAGTTTTGGACATATTTTGTTTGAGCCGAATATTATATATTCAAGTTAAGATACTGAATAGTCAGTTGCAAGTATAAGTCTGGAGTTAGGGAGAGAAGCTTGAGCTACATGTACAAATTTGGGTATGACAGCAAGAAGATAATATTTAAACTTGTTAGACTGAATGATATCACCAAGGGAATAAATATTAATAGAGAGCAAAAGGGGCCTAGAATGTGACGCCTGAGGCAAACAAATATTGAGAGTATAATGTAAAGGGAAGGAACCAGTAAAGAAAAATGATAAGTGAGAAAGACAAGTGAAGAAAGTGAATTAAGAAGGAGAGTAATCAATCGTGTTAAATACTAACAACTGGTCAAATAATATGAGCACTAAGAATTGACAATATATTCAGCAAATTGGAACTTATTGGCAATCTTAAATAACATGATTTCATCAGGGTGTTTGATGTAAAAGCTGGATTGAAATGGTTTTACATGAGAATAGGAGAAGAGGAATTAGAAAGATGAACTATAGACAAATTTTTGAAGAGTCAAAGGAAGCAAAGAACAGCTTAATAACTGGAAAGGGAGTAGGGTCAGGAGGATATATATGTTTAAAAATAAGTAGAGCATGAAAAACTCATGATGTAGAGGTTATCTGTTCATTATTGTGCTGTGGATCTTAGGCAGCATAACAATAGTGGTAAAAGAAGAGGAGAACAAAAAAATACTCACTTGAAATAGGGGATTACCAAAGAAATACACCTATGAGGTAGATGAAAAGTTCATGGGCATTCATGTTAATGGATGTACCTTACCCATGCTCTCAACCACGGTTCTTTTCATCTTCCCCATCTTTTTGAACTTAGTGATGTATTCCTGTTTTCGATATCACATTTGGGCTATTATTAGTTTTATTATCAATTGCAGTTGCTTTTGTGGGTCATTAAACTCGGCCCTTTCAACTAACACTTAACTTCATGCGGCATTGTCTCTCCAATAGTGCTGCACAAGGAACTGCGTAGCAGGCTGCCTACAGAATCCGCGACGCCTGGTTACATCTTCCTAGGTTTCAGTTGAGAAAGTGAAATCTTGAAACAGGCACAATTAACTCTTTCCAGGGTTTTCCACTCCTATTCCTGTGGTATTTATTAATTATTTTGGTCATCATTGAAAATTGTTGCTTGAAAATATCTTTTAAAAACATGTAATGAAGATAATTGTATTTATTATTTGACTTTCCCTGAAAACTAAATAAAATATGCATTAATCAATCTCTGTTCGGACTGTGGAACACCTGTGTTTTGTTGGAGCATGCTTGTAGCCAAGACTCTCGGCTATTCTCGTCCTCTCCTTCTTCCTTTAGCAATAGAATGTCTGAATATTAGTTGGGCCTAGGGTCCCCTCACATAATCACTGCATTTATATGTTTCCTTAGAGAAAGATGTGGTCACATGCCCTGAAAATTCTGGCTAATAGGGTGTGAGCGGAAGTGATTTATGTCACTCCTATGTTCCATCCTTAAGCTTAAGACTTGCTTTCAATACTTCCTTTCTTCATTTTTCCCATTGGTGACAATGCAGACGCTATAGCTAGAGCCAGAGCAGCCATCTTGGACTAAAAATTGGAAACTCAAGATGAGTTTGGCAGAACCATTAAACAGAAGGATCTGTTGTCTAATGACTATAGCGGCACCACCAGTGTCTATCTAGACTTTTTAGGTAACGGAGACACAAATTTCTACCTTATTAAATTCACTAGGATTTTGAAACCCTTGATTATGTAGCTGAACTGATAATCTAAATAATATACTCTTTTAGCCTCTATAATGACACTTAAAGACTGCAAGGAATATTGAAACTAAATAGAATTGGAAAGTTCTCTAAGTCAGAAATCAAATACTTCTGAGTAAGCTATGACATTTTCCAAACCAGAAATTTTACAATATTTTCTATTTGTCAGCAGAGTTTGTGTTTTATAAATAATCGCTTGGATCTGATAGTGAGTTGGAGTAATGTTGGGTGTTCATAGATCGCTGATTTATTGTACTATGAATTAGGTGATTGGAGTCTGTGTATAGGTAAGTGTGCAATAATTCCGTAGCTGTTTCAGATGATTAATATTGGAACTGGCTCAACATTTCACTCATGCCTATGTATACTTGTCTACCAGGACGATAAAGCAATAATAGATTCTTATTACTATCCAGGGGCAAAATGTGTTTCTCTTTCACATTTTTGAAACTGTCCTAACATTTTACAATGAATGCCCAGAGCAAAATCAAAGAGTTGGAATATAATAGAGTTGAAGCAAAAAGTAAACGATGAGGAAGAGTGCAGACAGATATTTTTTAGATAAAAATTGTTCAACATAACTCTTTTCTTCTGGATAAAGACCTGTTAGAGAGAATATTTCAGATTACCATTTCATAGAATCATAGGTCTTAAAGATAAAAGGTACGGTGAATAATAATATGTTGCAAACCCCAGCTCCCAGGCAGGTGAGGCATTAATATTCCCAGTACACATACTGCTTAATAGCATTTCCCAAGATCACAAAGCAGAAAAGTCAGGATTAGATCCATATTTCTAGACCCTTGATGTAGGAATGCATGTAACTTCTTGATAATGAGATGTAAAGTTAGATTTGGTGATTCATTTATTTTAATTCATCTATCTACTCAATTCACTTACTTTTGGATCTAAGGATGTAGATGAGGCACTTGTAGCCAGAGAAATGATACCACGTGGCCAGTTTAACAGTAGAGTATGTCAAAGTGCTAAGGAAAATTGGCAAGAAACTGATTCAGTTTTAGAAGGTAATCAATTAAGGTCTTACACAAAGGGATGTCTTAGAGCTTATTATTAAGCGTAGGTAGATGTTTCAGATGGGAGGAATAGGGTAGAGAAGGACATTCCAGTCAAAAGGAATATGTTGAACAGAGGCAGGGAGTCAAGAAAGACCATGGTGTGATTGAAATGTGAGAGGCCCAGTGTAGCTCAGACAGTGGATTCACTGGTACAGGTCTGCAATGTGTGTCAGCAGAGATTGTTTTGCCTGGTTGTGGAATGCTTTTTAAGCTAGCTAGCAAATGTAGTTTTTTACCCTGTAGGAAATAGACAAAACAGATTTTAAATAAGAAAAAAATGTCTTTTTTTTTTAAGATGACCCATGTTATCTTCAGAGTTGAAGGTTAATTGAAGTGAAGAAATACTTGGGGTGCAAATAACACACCAATTTTAGACATAACACAGAATTTTCTGGAGATGGGACAGTGTTGATGGAAGGAAAAGGCCAGACTTGGTAGGAATTTCTAAATCAGAATTTATAATTAAACATGGGGCTAGAAATTGGAACAATGGTGACATCATTAATAGAGATTGAGGATACGAGATACAGGAAATTGATCGAGAGGTCATGAGAACATATTTGGCCATGCTAAATGTAGATTTCCAAGATAATCTTTTTGAGCCTCAGTTTTTTTAAAGTAAAATAGCAATAAATATCTATCTCAAAGGATTATTAAATTCATAGGAAAAGTAAATCAGATAATGTATATAAAGTAACAATGAGTGCTAGCTAAGTGGTTGGTATTGAATAAATGGTAGTTATTATTTTTATTTTTGTTATTATTACAGTGAATTTAGAAATAAGTATCCTACGGAAAAGTGAAAATAAAATTCTGAACCTTAGAAGGGAGGTGAGGGATGTAAATGTTTATTTGACATTTATTGCTGTAAAGATGCAGTTAAAAATACAAGATTAGACATAACTCTAACAGAATTGTGTTTTTTAGTTGTTTTTGTTGAAAAGGAAATTGAGTTTTATGAAATTTGAACAGCTTCAGTTAAATAAATAATAAGTAAATTTCAGGCCTCAAGGCATTCTCTAAGTAGTAAAGTAGGCTGGCTTTAGGCCAAAATTCGAAAGATGCAAAGTTTGTCTTCAGATGCTGCTTTTTCAAATCCAGTGCAGGGAGTGGAGGGGGAGAGTATATACAGAAGAAGACTGAAGAAGTCCCTAAGGGTTTTTAAGTCCTGGGCATATCATAGCATATTCTATTCTCGCCACCGTATATTTTCATAAAAGTGAAATCAAGTTAAATGAGTATTTGAAATCGACTTGAAGAATAAAGGGAAATCACAAAAGGAAAACATAGTACTCGGTAAGCATAGAGAATTGTGTAGGAGACTGGACTTTTACAGGGATGGTCGGTACTCGTTGTTGGTATAAAAAACTCGTCATTTGTAGCAACCACAGACAGAATTATATTCTCTGCTGATGACGAACTTTCTAAATTGCTGCTGAAAACTGAGATTCTGGTGGACTCAATATGTGATCTCCAAAGACAATATTCCAAGAATATCTGAGATACATATTTGCTTTCCATGACTGGGCCCTACAAACAAAGGAATCTCTCCTTCCATCCCTAAAAGGAAAAATCGCCATCATCATCACCACCATCCTCATAATCATAGTCACAGACACTTATAAGACATGTACATTGAGCCAGATCCTCTTTCAGTTACTTTTAAATTATTAACTCATTTAATTCAACAGCAACCTCATGGGGTAGGCACTATTGTTTTCTCTGTTTTACAGATGAGGAACCCAAAGTATAGAGAGTTTATAGAACATTCCCAAGGTCATACTGGAAAATTCTTCATTTAGTCGGCTACCATTTCCATGGGACAAAAGTGTCTTATAGCTACTTTGACTATCCCTGGTAAGTGATCTTTGTATCCATTGGAAGAGACAGTGCTGCAGAGTAATGGCTGCAAAATGGTTGCTGAAGCCCTGACTGATCTGCAAGGGAAAATGGATCTTCCTCTGACTAGATTTATGGCCTTGAGAAATACGTATTGAACTTAAGTTTCTTTTTGCGGGGGGGGGGCGGAGATTAGCCCTGAGCTAACTACTGCCAATCCTCCTCTTTTTGCTAAGGAAGACTGGCCCTGAGCTAACATTCATGCCCATCTTCCTCTACTTTATGCATAGGGCGCCTACCACAGCATGGCTTTTGCCAAGCTGTGCCATGTCCACACCCGGGATCTAAACTGGGCAACCCCGGGACGCCGAGAAGCAGAACGTGTGAACTTAACCACTGCACCACTGGGCTGGCCCCTGAACTTAAATTTCTGCATCTGTGAAATGAAGACAAGAGTGAAGGAGAAAATGGAAGTGTGTTAGGTCGTTGTCTGTGAATGCCCCTGAGTGGACACTCGGGGAAATCCCCAAAGTCCTGAAGTGCCAGTGTAGATATGGGGATATGGTCCCAGGGCTCTCACAGCAGGAATTTCCAGACCCAGAAGCCACGCATGTGGTTACCCTGGATAAATAACTCACTGAATAGCAGACCTATTTTCGTCAATGGCTGTATAAGTTTTGTGATTCTCCAAACTCATTGAGGTCTCTCTCTGAATAAGCTGCCAAGACCACCAAACTCCAGGCGTACTTCTTTGAGAGAAAACGCAGGCAATGGGGAGACTTGCCTATTCATCAACATTGTTATCTGGTTTATATTTTTTGCCTTGTTTATTTAATCACTTCCAAGAATCCAAAGTTAAAATAACTTTGAACAAAGTCTAAGTCATCATTTACACCCACACTTAGATTTGAAAAAGCCTATGTATTCTAACCTAGCTCAGAATGTCAAGCACTTAACCAGGACTCTACCTACTAGTATATACCTATTAAATGGGTGTAATATTTTAGGAGAGGAGGGGCTTTACAAGACTTTTCAGATTATATCATTTCTGCAGCTGCCTAATTATCATATAATTAGGGTGCCTCTACTTAGTAGGTGGTTTTCTATAAAGAGCAAGCAATAGTATATTTGTTTTTACAGATTAAGCTTAAACTCTTCTTGGTTTGAAACGTCTTTCTAAATTAAGGACCCTTAACTCTTTCAAGAGTCCCCAGTACTCTAATTGACTGTTATAAATCATTGCTGTGCTACCAGAAAATCTAGTTGTGTATATCTTTTTCCCTCCTGCAAAACTCTTTTTACTTATTTGCCTATTTTTCTTGTATTTGCTTGCCTGACTTGTGCTAATTGAGACAGATAAGTGCTATGATTTTTTTACATTCCATCTATAAAATGAGACTTTCAATTGACCACAGATTTGAAAACATAAATATTTACCTTATCATTTTGCATTTTTCCCAATAGACTCCCTAAAATTAGTAAACATTATAAGTTGAGAAACAGTTAAATTATTTGCAAAGACCACAGAGTAAATTAGAGAAACAATTCAGAATCAAGGTGAGGTAAACCAAATCAATCCTAAGTGCATTTAGATTGATTTTACAAATATTACTAGACTGTGATTCTAAAAATCAACTGATATTATTCCATTAATGGAATTATTGCCTTTGGCAGTATTTCCACTAAATGTTTTGGCAGATTTCAATCTACCTGGTGGACTACACTAATCCTTATTGCAAACCTGCCTGAGTTGTATATGCTTTTAGTTTCTGGGCCTCAATCCAATCAAAACTGCAAGCTAGGTGAAAGCCAAATGTTTTTTGACTCTTTGTTTTGATAAAAACCAGTGCTCGATTTCTGGATCACTCTAACCTATTACCAATCTGATATGGAATGTTTATTTTTTCAATCCTCTAATGTCTGCATCTATTTTCTGTATCTTCACAGTGATACGGAAACAAAGAGGGTAATTTTTCCCTTGTGGCTCGACTCACTGTAGGGGGAGGCAGGGTCTCAAAATGACTTCCCTGGTAGCTTTTTACATTATCATTTACAAAATATCTGACATCTAGATGTATACGATAACTAATTAATTTGTTCTTTCAATAATTTTTTTATGGAAGCATATTTTGTAAGATGCTCTAGGAAACCTTGCCTTCAAGGAGATTAATGTCAGACTGGTTAATGACTGTAGTTTGGCTTCTTTAACTTAGTTTAATGCTTTTGAAATGTATTCATATTGTTGTAAATGTCTGTTCCTTTTACTTCTGAATATTATTCCATTGTGTTAACATTACAGAATTTTTTATTCATTCTCCAGTTTAAGGACATTTGGTTGGTTCTGGTTTTTCTGATTATGAATAAAATGGCTGTAAACATTTGCGCCCAGGTCTTCCTGTGGCTGTATGCTTTCACACTTTTGGATGAATTTCTAGAAATAAATGAGCTGTGGTAGCATTTGTGGTAGACTATGGTCAAGTATATCTCAATTCACAAGAAACTGACAAGTTTGTTTCCAAACCTATCGTACCATTTCGAACTCCTCCAGCAATGTATGAAAGTTTCAATTGTTTCACATCCTTGTCAGCACAAAGTACTGAAAGTCTTTAATTTTAGCAAATCTGCTTTGTGTAAAAGCAGAATCTTATTGTCATTTGCATTTGCACTGCTGTAGTGGTTAATGATGGTAGGCATCTTTTCATGTACTTATCTGTTATCTGTGTACCTTATTTGGTGAAACGTCTGTTAATTTTTTTTCCTACTGTATAAACTGGGCTGCTTGTCTTTGTTTTATTAACATTTAAACCTTCTCTATATGCAGATTCTTTATAAGAAATTATATTTGCAAATATTTTCTCCCAGTCTGAGTCTTATCTTATTAACTTGAGTGTCTTTCAAGCAACAGAACTTTAAAATTATGATATAGTTGAATTTATCATTTTTTCTTTTATGTTTCATGCTTTTCTTTCATATTTCATATTTAAGAAATTTTTGCTTAACTGAAGGCTATAAAGGTTTTTCCTACATTTTGTTTTCGAAGTTTTATAGTTTGAGTGCTTGCATTTGACTCTATGATCAATTTCAAATTGATTTTTGTGTATGGTGCAAGGTAGGATCTTCGCTTTGCATATGTGCCTAGCTATGTTTTCTTTGTACTTGTCCTGCATGGGATTTCTAAGCTTTATGCATCTGTGACTTCCTGTCATTCATTAATTTTGGAAAATTCTTGTATATAAAGTCTTCAAATACTTCTGCTCCTATTTCCTCTCTCTTACCTCGGGACTTCGAATCCACAGATGTTGGGTACTTTAATATTGTCCCACAGCCCTTGGATGTTCTATTCTGCTTTTGGTTTGTTTGCTTGTTTGTTTTCTTTTTACTCTTTGTGTTTCAGTTTGGATAATGTCTAATTATCATTTTTCAAGTTCACTAATTCTTTACCTAGTGGTGTTCAGTCTGCTGAAAAACACATCAAAGGAATTCGTCTCTGATATTGAGGGTTTTTTTATGGCTAGTATATATTGCTGACTTTTAAAAATTAGTGTCAGCTGCTCCTCTACAATTCCCATCTGTCCAAAGACAGTGTCTACCTTTTACACTATGCTCTTTAAATATTAGTCATAATTATTTACAATCCTAGTTTAATAATTCCATTATGAGGGCCATTTCTGGCTCTAGTTCTGTGAATTCCTTTATCTCTTGACAGTAGTCAGCACTGTGTACCACACAACCAAAAAATGTGTCACTTTTTTCCCCACTTCCTTGTGTCTTATAATTTTTCACTCTACGCTGAACATTGTGTGCAGAAAAACACTGGAACCTGAGGTATAATATTTTTGCTTGGCAATGGACACTTCTCTTCCCTCAGCCTGTTAATATAATAAGTAGAGCCAATGTAGACATTGGTTTAGCTGGTTCAGGTTTTTTTGTTGCTATAGTTATCTTCAGTGCTTCACAGTTTTCAAATTCTTCCAGCATCAGGCAATTACTCTTATGTGCTTGGTGTGAGGCCTGGGGAACTGGAAGCTTTTTTTTCTTGAGTGTCTCTGCACCTTCCTCAGTATTTGGCAGGCACAGTGCTTATGCTTTTCCCTCTTCTGATAAATAAGTTCTGCTACATATTGCTGGTAGTTTTCTTTTGTTTAGAAATATATAGTATGTTTTCTATTGCATTCTTTCTATTAGTTTTTCAACAATACATTTAGAATATTTCCTAGCATTCCCTCTTGTTCTCTATATTTTGCTTTTTAAAATGGCATGATACTTCAATAATCTCACCATCTACATCTTTGAAAAACTACAATACAAAAACATAAAAGCAATACACTGGTCTTTAAAAGCCATGAGGCAGCTGCACATATATTGGTTACTGTGAAGTGAAAATAGCAAGTTGCAGAGCGGTGTATATATTTCACTCTATTTGTGTGAACAAAATTGATACGTGTGTTTATATATGCATAGACTATCTCTGGAAGCATGCAAAAGAAATAGTTAAGAATCATTGGCTCTTGGAAGGGGAATCTGACAGGTACAGGAATTAGAAGACTTGTCACATCACACATTTTTATAGTTTAAATATCTTATGATGTGTAGGCATTATCTAGTCAAAACCAGCTAAAGACAATAGTGTAAGCAGTATAATTTAGTGTTGGAATATTTAATATATTTATGTCATTTATGTAGATAAATACTTCAACTAAGCCTACACAAAGTGTGTCTTAAATCATGATTTCCCATGCCTCTTGAGCCCTGAACTACTAATTTGAAGACACTCACCCCAAGGGGTCCATTAATCTCCCAATAAAACCATGTAATATATTATATGGTGAAGTTTTTGGTTCCCACTCATAAAATTATGGGAAAATATTATTTAATTGTGGATCTCCCTGCTTACTGCTTATAGATGTCTAGTTATACGTATATTTATTATTTTTGTTAAACAGGAGCTTCTTTATGTACTTTTTAAATGGCTAACTGGATGACAATGGGTATCAAATCATAATGGAATTTAAATGTCATTTGATATACTTGAAAGAGTAATGTCACACTTCTATTTTTAAATGTCAATTCTTACAACATGCCCCAAATACATCATTTGTAACTACAATTGTAATGAACACATTTATCTATCTTCACGAATGTGTGCAGGAATACATACTTTTCCAAAGATGTCTTCTGTTGTGAAATGTATAATCATACTTTTTTTTCTGTTTTTCTATTAGGACAGCTGTGTTTTACCTTCTGACTTGTAGGAGTTCTTTATATATCCTTAATATACAGCCTTTTTAAGTTATTTTATTACATATATATTTTCCAAATTTGAGATAGTCTTTTTACTCACTTCATGATGTATGCTGATGAAAAGTTAACTTTAATTCAATGAATATATTAATATTTTTCTTTCTTATTAATGTTATTTTGTGTCTTGTTTAAGAAACCCTTCCCTACTTCACGATCATAAACTTATTCTATGTTCAATTCTAGGAATTTTATAATTTGCTTAAACTTTTTGTATGCAATTATTATCAAACTCTGATAAACCTTATTCAATTCTCAAAAGGTTTCCATGTGATCCTAGCTTGCAAATCTGTATGAAGACTCTTCTATAACCACAGCTTTTCCAGGGTGATTTTTTTCCCTTCCGTTTTTTTTACCTTCCTCAACTCAGCATCAGGGAATCCTTATCTGAAATCCACTATCCGTGAAGTTGGAGAAGTTCTGCTTTTGGTTCACCTTAACCCTGAGAGTAGACCCCTTTGGAGACTTAGCTTAAAATGGACAGGTTCTCCTAAGAGTTGCCTATGTAGGAAGGATATATGGCCTGGCCTTTTGTTACTCTCATCTATAAGGTCTCCAAAAGGAAAGCCCAAGTTTGCTAGAATTGGCAGTTAGTCCTCAGGAAAAAACTGTTTTTATTGCTTGGGTGTTTTTCATACATCTTCTACGCCCCATTTTCTCTTAGATTTCTCCTGGTAACTTCTTATTATCTTGTCATCATCGTGATGTGCTTAAGAAAAGAATACCTATATTTTAACCACCATATCTTATTGTGTCCAGCAGATTATTTGGTCTGACTGTCTTATATGTCAACTTCTCTAGGCTATAGTACCCAATTAATTGATAAAACACTAATCTAGATTTTCTGTGAAGGCATTTTATAGAAATGGTTAATATCTATCATCAATTGATTTTGAATCAAGGAGATTGTCCTTGATAATGTAGGGGGCCCTCATCCAATCACTTGAAGGTCTTCAAAGCAAAACCTAAGATTTCCCAGAGAAGAAGAAATTCTGCCTCAAGAATTTCAATAATCACTCCTGCCTGAGTTTCCACTTGGCCAGCCTACCTTACATGTTTCAGACTTGCTAGCCCTCACAATTGCTTGAGACAATTCCTTAAAATAAAACAAAATAACATACATATTTCTGTTTCCGTAGAAACCCTGACTGATACACTATCTTATCACTAATGAAATTGAAGTCCTCCCTACTCTCTCTGCCTCCGTCTATCTTCTCAGTGTAGGTTTCTGTCTGTCTCTCTTTCTCTGCATAACATTCTAAATTTGTTTCATGGAAATGATATAGCTTCAAATATCTCTCATGAAACTTATTAAAGGACTTTTCCTGATTTATGTCTCCTCTTTTCGATAAGCTTTTCTGTTAGTCTTTTTCTTACTTTTGCATATTTCAGGCTTAATTCAAATGCTTTGTAAGACCAATTGAGAACTCTGTGTATATGGGTGGGCTTGTTGTCCGATAGGCTTTACTTTAGATAAATATTTGGGAATTGAGGCATTTTTAGGGTCACCTTCAAAACTTAGGTGAAGAGGACGTTACTCTGGTGTTCTACCATCCTTTTTGTCTGTGTCTCATTAGATCATTAATGAACATTTTTTAGAAGAAAAACTGCCGATTATTTCACTAATGTTGTAATTCCTGGTGTATTCAGATTCCCACTGATTCTTATTTTCTTCTCACCTTCTATCTTCATGTGCAGAGCCTCTCCAGGTTTATGCAAAATAGGTTGAATTCATCTTCTACTTTCTCTTTAAGCAACAACTTCTGCTTTATTTATTTACTTTATATTTCATAAGTTTGTTGAAATTTCTTGTTTTATTCTCTTTCTGATTTACATATACTTAAATTTTTTTCTTACATTGAAATGAGGTCTCAAGAGGGAGGAGAGTTACTATATGTTTTTTATAGTAACTTAATCTGAAAGCCAATTCTATGTATGTAAAATGATGGTAAATATAAACAGTTGGTTATATTTTTAAATTCTCCTATATTAATGAATATTTTTCTGGAAAATTACTTTTTGCCTATGCTTTCCATTTCCATGTATTTCCCATTGCTTATCCTGTTGTTAAAAGCCATGAGTTGCTAAAACAGGCTGCATAAATTGCTATTTTCCTGGCTTTCTAGTTTCTGCCTCTTCGATTATATGATAAAACTTAATTATCTCTGATGAAGCTAATGTCAGCAGAGAAGAGGGAGAGCCTTGGTAAAGCTCCTACTATACGCTTGATTAAACATAAACCCAAAGCTGATTATTAATATTGATTGGACCGCTGAAATAAGATGTGTTGGAAGGCATAGATTCAGTTGCAATATGTGTAGTCTTCAGAGAAAGATGAGCCTGAACTATGCTGCAAGCAATAACAGCTGCAGGAAATGCAATAAATGGTTTTATACAGTTTTAAGTCACATATAGTCTTCTGAGCTGATTTGCAAAATCAGAATCTTTTACTTCAGGAGTCCATAACTTCAAAGTTTGTGCCATTAAGTTCTAACTTGTATAAGCATCCAGATTCAATTACCCATCTCTTAAATTATTCCCTATATTACTAAGCGTTGCTTAGAAGACACGAAAAAATTATTTTAAAATCTAAACCATCAGTGAATGTAGTATATGGCTCTCATTTCATCTCTAGCAGCATTAATGTCAAATAATTAAAACCCATATGTGAAGGATTCAGGGAAGATGGCAGCAATAATATTGTTTTGAATGTCCCAGAGTCCTGTTATTAGGCAGACATAGAAACTAATTAGCAAAAGCAATAACTCAAAGATATTATAGATATTTTCAACAAAACCAATTGACAAGGTATCCCTTGAACTCTGAAATACAGACATATAATGAAAAGCCATCAATATTTATAAGCCCTGTGTGGAATCAGTTTTGTACAGAAGGAAGCAGAGGAAGGAAACAAAGAATATGAAAGATCTAGAAACAGGAAACATTCAAAATATTTAATGGTTATTCACTGAAAAGCAGCAACCACAACTGGGAGAGGTTTTGCCCAATCCAATAGTTGGTGAGTGTGAAGGATCGGAGGTTATGTCTGAATAGGCTGATGCAGTGTCGCCCCTGTGATCCCACAAAGCTAATCAGCTAGGACCACTTCTAGCACAAGGCTACGCAGTGAGAAGAAACTCCTGGGCAATAATATTAAGGTTGTGGAACAGACCCAGTAAATCCCAGAAAACTAGCTGCTAAATTGTTGTTGTTGTTTTGGTTTTTTGTCACTGCATAAAAACACTAGAAAAGGGGGCTATATCAAATTAGAAAAGTTACCTGAACAACAGGTCCTTCGAAAAGTTCAAGAAAACAAATATCACAGCCACAAAGAAAAGCCATAAAAGTTGCAATTAAACCCCTTAAGGAGTAATTATGAGCTCAATGAGGATGAAAAGCAGAATACCCTTCTAGAATAGATACTGAAAGCAGAAGACATGCATAGAAAACAGAATCAAACCATAAGCTATTATTTCAGAATGACATAAATGAACCACAGATTCTCTAAAGACATTTTACAAATTTAGACTGATTTATATTTCCTTCCCATATGCATGTTCTTTTTCCTCATTTGATGCTGCTAATAATTAGCATCAATTAACTTGAACTAGGTATTCAAAAGCATCATTTTCTCCTCATTCTTTAATAACCTTATATCTCTAGTTAGTCAAAAGTTCTGGAAATGCTTCCTCCTAAATATCTATTGAATCTATTTCCTCCTCTCTACCCTTCCTGTCACTGACTTTGTTAAAGAATTTACCTTCTCTTATGGGTATTATTGAGTTACGTGCCACATTTGTGTTCCTATTTCCAGTTATACTCATCTCCAGTCCATGTCGCAAATTGATTCATGGAGAAATGATATAAAATACAACATAAAAATGAATATTTAATGAATCATGACATTAATGACCTTTAATTTTCTCACTGTAGTCTGCATCGCTATCTCATCTCCCACCATCCCTTCTTGTGTATTTTTTAGAATACTTATATTTATTTGCATAAATCATTATGTTCCACATTGCTATGTCTTTTTGTAAACTTTGGTAGAGTTCTTTTTCTTTTCCAGTTTTATTGAGATATAACTGATATGTAAGACTGAGTAAGTTTAAGGTGTGTGGTATAATGACTTGACTACCACAATAAGTTTAGTTAACATCCATCAGCTCATATAGGTACAATACAAAGAAAATAAAGGTTTTTTCCTTCTGATGAAAACTCTTCTGATCTCCTCTCAACAACTTTCAAATATACCAGAAAGCAGTGTTAACTACAGTCATCACGTTGTACATGACATCTTCAGTACTTGTTTATCTTATAACTGGAAGTTTGTACCTTTCAACCACCTTCATCCAATCCTCCCCCTGCCCCCCACCTCTAGTAACCACAAACATGATCTCTTTTATTATGAGTTTGGTGTTTTTGTTTGTTTGTTGAGTCCACATATAAGTGAGATCATACAGTATTTGTCTTTCTCTGCCTGACTTATTTCACTTAGCATAATGCCCTCCAGGTCCATCCATGTTGTTGCAAATGGCAGAATTTCCTTTATTATGGCTAAATAATATTCCATTGTGTAAGAACAACGTTAGGACCAAAATTCACACACACAAAAATGGCATATATATATTTATATATATGTATGTATATGTACATATATATATATATATATGTACTGCAACTTCTTTATCCATTCATCCATTGATGGACACTTAGGTTGTTTTCATGCCTTGGCTATTGTAAATAATGCTGCTGTGAAGATGGAAGTGATATGTCTTTCTAAAATTTTTATTTTATTATTTTTTTAAAATAATGATTGTATACATTAAGGTGTACAACATGATGATTGAATATACATAGTTAAATGATTACTATAGTAAAGCTAATTAACATATTTACTCACAAAATGATCATTTTCATAGTTCATCTATGTTTTGCAAATGGTAGGATCTCTATTTTTTTGTCTGAATAATATTCCGTCACATATATATATATATATATATATATGAGGTGTATATATATGTTTATATGTCCAGCGCAATTTCTATGCCTTTTCATGTGTGGTGCCTTCTGCTTGGATTGCCCGCTCCCTCCTTATCAAGCTGGCAGACTCCACTTTATAGTTCAAGACTCAATTGAAATATCATCTCCTCTAGGAAAATTTCCTTGACTTCGTAAGTAAAGCTTGACAGTCTTTCTATCATATTTTATTGATATTGTTTGTTTATATGCAAAAGTTACACTTGGTCAGTTTAGAGGTCAGCAATTTTTTCTGTAAAGGACCGGATTGTAAATATTTTAGATTTTTGCGGGCTATGTAGTCTCTGTGACAACTGATCAACTCTGTCACTGTGGCTTGAAAGCAGCCGTTAACGATATGTAAGTGAATGTGCTCAAGTAAAACTTTCTTTACAAAAACAGGCTGCCAGCTGGATTTGGTCTCTGGGCCCTAGTTTGCCAACTTTTGAGTTATTTGACTAAGATTTATCTCTGAACCTGCTATCAAATATATATGACGAAGCATTAGTATTTATTATGTTTTAATAAATATAAAAGCCCAGTCTGCTAACTAGACCTTGCACTCCCAGTGGAAACAGCTTAACTGTCTTAACTGGCTCTTTCTCATCACCAATAACAGAGTCTTGTACATAATAAAACTAAAACATAACATATTCTATGAGTATTTGTAGACTATAACAAAAATCAGACATAGCAGACTTTGTTATGATATTGTTCAGAGAGAATAACTGTGAAAGGCATCGATCAGGAAATATACATCCCCATTACATACGGGCCTTCCCGTGGGAGTATCATAAGGTACGAGATTGGTCCTACGTGGCCTTTACTCAGAGTACCGTGTTATCCAAGGTACCTCACAGATGCTCTAAGAGGTTCTTCACTCTTAAGAGTGGTATAGTTTGTTAAAGAACAATGTAAGGACAAAACTCACACACACAAAAATGCCATTAACTTTGTTTTGATGTGAATTATTTTAGTTTATAATAGAACACTTTTACTATAGACATAGTTTCTTTTTTCCTACTGATATCTGTACAGGGTGATTTTGTGATCACAGTAAATTTTTCTTGGGTCTTGTGTCAACCATAATCTTTCTATCTCTCAGGTGATTATAATTCTCCGCCTTTGGCCTAAAGAGTAGGACAGGAGAGAAAACATTAAAGTATGCCTTATAAAACCTATCATAACAGATTGCTTTATTTTAAAGATTAAAAACCTTGAAATGTGCTGTTGGTTTCATTTAAGCACAATCAATCAGCTGATATCTACAGTTTGAATTCTATATAAACATACATTTCCCAAGCCCTTTGAAATGATCTAATAAAGGTTAAACTAATAAAGCATACACTTGAAGATTGCTATTAAATTGAAATGAGGGAATATTAGTGTTTACTGTATTTAAATAAATACAAAGCCCTAGTGGTATTTTCTATTCTAAATTTAAATTGCTTTTACTCCAAAGGTTTTCAGGAGGGACATTAAAGTTAAGATGAAGTAGACTTAGTAATTATAAGTATGTTGAGTGTGTTTGTGTTTGTGCACGTGTGGTTTTAGCGTATTTGTAACAACTTATTTGAAATAGGTATTTTTCACCCTTGTCTGAGATACGGTCGAATAAGCTTTGTTGTAGACTCTGATGGCTACTGTAACAAATGACAACAATCTGAGCAGTTTAAACAACACAAATTTACTATCTTTAGTTCTGGGGGTTAGAAATTTCATATGAGTCCCACGGGGCTAAAGGGAAATGTCAACGAGTTTCCTTTCTGGAGGTTCTAAGGAAGAATTAGCTTTTCTCTCATTTGTGTTAGTAGAATTTAGCTCCTTGTGGCTACAGAACCAAGGTCCCTGCTTTCTTGCTGTCTATCAGCTGAGGACCATTCCCAGGTTCCAGAAGTTACCACATCCCTTGGCTCATGGCCCCTTCACTCTATCTTCAGAGCCAGAAAAAGTGGACAGAGTGCCTATCAAGGTGCATCTGTCTGCCCTACTCTGCCGCCCCCTTCTGCTTTTAAGAACTCACGTGATCACACTGGGCCCACCTGGATGATTCAGGATAATTTCCCTATTTTAAGGTCCGTGGATTAGCAAATTTCATTCCACTTGCAACCTTAATTCCCTACTGCTATGGAGCATAACATATCCATAGTTTCCAGGATTAGGAGGTGGACATCCTTGGAGGACCATTATTCAACCTACCAGACTTTCAACCTACCCAATATCAATAGCAGTAAAAGCCAATCTAGTTACTGACCACAAAACTTTGGACAAAAATAATGATAGTGGTCACATTTTGTATTTTTGTTCTATAATTTACACAATAAATTGGTAAGAAACCAAAAGTGTAGCAAATACCTAAATAAGGTACTTGATATAGATACTGGCTATCTAAACTAGGGTCAAACAAATTTTATTGTAATTTTATCAACTGAGCAATAATTCAATTCTTTTAATATTTATAATTTACAGGAAATAATATTTCATAGTTGTAATTTCCAGAACTGTGACAGTTGCTGAAGGTGAAGAAAGATTAGGTTGTGTTTAATGTGCTTCAGAGTAAAAGTTCTAATTGTGTTGTGCATGTGGATCTTGGAGATCATTCCATTTTTAACTAAGAAATTTCTGCTACCTCACTGGTTCAAGTTTTCTATAGCAACATGGATCAAGAATATGGTGAATAAATGAGCTAATGGAAATTTTTCCTTCATTAAACCTGAAAGCTGATCAGACCATTCTTTTTGTATTATTTTTATTTTGGAGCATTAGATTTAAGAAAGACTAGCATAGTTGAGTATGTCCAAAGGGGAGTGAACAATATAATTAGTGGTTTGACAATTATATTTTAAAAAATGTTTGATGAAAGTAGAGGTCTTTTGTGTAGGAAAAAAAATGTGACATAACTTATTTTCTTATATTCCATTGACTTTGTTAGAGAATGTTGGCACTTCTACTGTTAAAGTAATTTATTATATCTTCATGATACATTGATACTGTAACATTATTAAAATTATGGAAGATCATTCTCCAAAAAACTGAAGATGTATGATTTTGCATTTAGCAATGTGCTTAGGAAAGCCTTCCATACATCACAAATATTTATCAATATTTACCTTCCCTGTACCAGGACATTCTAGGCACGTAGGATACAATATTATATACATAAAAACACAATACAAACAGAACCAAGTAAACAAAGTAGAAAATACTCCCTCTCAGAGATTATATTCCAATGGGGTGGGGGGAGAACAAAATGAATAAGGATGTTGTATAATCTGTGTACCAGAGCCTACTAATTATCCCTCAATATTTCCTACATCATTCTTTTACATTTTAATAGAGAATTCCCACCATATTTTGGCTAGGAACATATGCGTCAGTTATAGTCTATATTTTCTAGCTTCAATGGCAGATATATGGGGCCATGTGCCTAAACTCTTGTCAATGAAATATAGATGAAATATATGTATAAAACTTTTGCATCTGATACCTAAAAGAAATCTCTTCAAGGGTGATGCTTCCAGCAGGGACACACTAGCCAGTGTAGGACAAACTGAGTCACTGTGAGCAATTAGAATAGCTGAATGAACTATAAAATAAACAGTACCTATTTGAAGGCATTGGAGGAGTGTCAAATCCAAGAATATGGATAAAAGAGAACTCCAGAGAGGTGAACCTTGCATTTGATGCCAGTTTTCACCTCTAGATACTTTGTCATTTAAAAACATCAGCTAAATGGCTGAGAAGCTAGCTGGAAGCCATGGGGAGAGGATGAGGTACTAGACAGAAGTCTTGGCAATTTTATGGGGAAAGGATAACAACAACAACAGGCGTTTATAGCCTAGGAAGAAACCTGGTAAGAAGAAACTTACAGCTTCACAAGAGAAAAAAATCAATGCTTTCCACTGGGACCCCACAAGGCTACATCATAGGGATACTAGAAACAAACCCACACCCTAAGAATTGAAGCCATGTTTCTTATCAGCTCAATTTCTGAATTAATTAAGTTTATCTGTTCCTGGCAAAATCATCTATGAGAACTAAACTGTATCCCCTCCAGAGGACAATAACATCATCCAGAGCCTCAAAGGAACTCTGTTTTTTTTTTTTTTTCATAAAAATGGGTATCCTTCAATTAAACCTAACAGGCAATAAAATATGATAGAAACCCAGAAGAAGAAACAGGTAATAAAAATAGAAAAGCAGGGGATTCATTTATCAGAGTTATCAGTAGTAGTTTAAAACCATCGTATTTAATACATTCAGGAGATTAAATGGTACAATGGAGACTTTTACCAGAGAAATTAAAAATATAAAATATGGGATATTATTTTTATAATTGAAGACGAAGTTAATAGCTCAATGATGGTTCTCATGATAGATTTGACACAGCTGCAGAGAGAATGAGTAGACTGGAAAAAAGATTAGAAGCAAATATCCATATTAAAGCATGGAAAAGAAAACGATAGAGATATATGGGATATGGTTTAAAGTCTAAATTGCACGTTACTAGAGTCCTTGAAGGAACAGAGAAAGAGATCATGGAAGATGCAATATTTGAAGACACAAAGACCAACAACTTCCAAAATTAGTGAAAAATAGTCTGCTGGTTCAAGGAACTTTACAAATCATCAGTCAGAATAATTCCAAGAGAAACTATATCCAGACAGACATATCATACTAAAATTACTGAAAATGAAAAAAAAAAATATGTCTTTCAGGTATAAAAAGTGACTTTCTAGGTATTCTATTTTGTGCTTTTTCAACCCCTTAGGTCACATTTTATGGTTTTATGGTCCCTGAAGACATTTTTAAAATTGATTTTCATTTTATTTTTAAATAGTAAGCATTATTGATTTGCAATCCTGATCAGAAGTTTTTGTGGACTCTTTCTGTGGTGTGTTGTTTCAGCTGTTATCTGTTCCATGTACCTTCTGTGGATGTAATGTTTTCCTTTGGGCTGCTCATTGTCTTTGTTCATCGTCCAACAGGCCTCTTTGAGACACAAATGAAGCTGCCATCCTCCTGAGAAGGTGTTTAATTGTTTGTTTTCCAAACCATCTATATCTTTTTCTAATTTTTGTATGTTTATTCTGTAATTTTCTCAGAGAGATATAGTAACATATTTGACCAAGATTGTGGTTCTTTCGGCTCTTTGGTATATATGGTGAGATTGTTTAGACACCCAAGGGCTGGGAATTCAGGCTTCAGTTCAGAACCTGATTTGCAACAGCTGACTTATAATTACAAGTTCCCAGGGAAATTGTTTTTCTGGCTCAGCAACAACTCAGCTTTCTTTGCAATTGCCTGAGGAACATTTACCTCTGGTTCAGTCGAACAGAAGGATTCCTCTTAAAAGCCCTCTTCTTCAGGAAAAGGTACTTTGTTTTTCATGGCCACTGACGCACAAGTGGTGTAGATCTGCGCCCGGGAACCAAACCCAGGCCCCCACAGTGGAGCATGCTGAACTCAACCACTAGGCCACTGGGGCTGGCCCAAAGGTACTTTGCTTTTATTTTTATTCTGCTCATCTCATAAATCCATCAAAATGAAAGTTCAACTGTGCCTTGTTCAAGGTCAACATGACTTCTATGCTCTCTTATGTCTCTGGGTTCTGGCTTTCTCATGGATTTTGACTAGGTCATTCCTTTTAATCCTTTTAAAATTTTGATACATTAAGATTTATTTTAAATATTTAATCCAGGATTTTAAAACTTTTCTTTTTGTCCAAATAAACTATCAAATTTGCCTCCCCAAAATATAAATTCACACTCACAGCTTTATTACTTTTTTCTTTAGATGTTTTAGTTTTATGCTTGAAGTTCTTTGTAAAAAAAGGAAGATTTTGTTTTTTTGGAGCAGGTTTTGGTTTACAACAAAATTAAGAGAAAGATACAGAGGTATCCATCATCATTATATCATAGAATATTTTTACTGTCCTAAGAATCCTCTGTGTTCTGCCTATTCAGAATAGCCCCACCTCAACTCTCCCCTACCTTGAAGTTTTGTCTTTTATAATTTGGATATTTTGGTTGGTTTGGTTTTTTTTTTTTTTTTTTTTGGAATAAATACATTTTCTTCAATGTACCACTTGAGCTGCATCTCCTAAATTTTAAAATCTTCCGAGTATTTTCTCTTTAATCCATGGATTGTATTTTTAGATTTCAAACTTATTTTTGCTACCATTTTAATGATTGATTTCTAACCAAATTTCATTGTGAAAAAAGAATAAGTTATGTAGATAACTGATTAATTCTTTGGAGTTGTAGCCTCTTTTGTGACCTACAAATTGTCAATTTTTAGAAATAGAAGAGTCCATTGTTTGTTGATTGCAGGCTTCTTTCTCTGACTCTCTATGTTAGTAAAATGTGCTAATTTTTTTTCCAACCTGCTATATATCTTCTATTTTGTGTGTGTGTGTGTGTGTGTATGAGGAAGATTGGCCCTGAGCTAACATCTGTTGCCAATTTTCCTCCTTTTTCCTTGAGGAAGATTGTCACTGAGCAAACATCTGTGCCAATCTTCCTCTATTTTATGTGGGATGCTGCCACAGTGTGGCCTGATGAGCAGTGTTAGAGCCACACCTGGGATTTGAACCCACAAACCCTGGGCTGTTGAAGTGGAGTGCACAAACTTAACCACTATGCCACTGGGCTGGACCCCATATTTTCTATTCTTGCACCTACTTAGACTCTCATTTTTAAGAAAGAAATGTTAAAATCTCGCATTGTGATTTAAAAATTTTTTTTTATCAAGACTTTTTTTTTTTTAGCGCAGTTTTAGGTTCACAGGAAAATTGAAGGGAAAGTACAGAGATTTTCCATATACCCCCGGCCCCCACCATACACTACCTACATTGACACAACATATTTACCCAAAGTCCATAGCTTACATTAGGGTTCACTCTTGGTGGGGTCTGGACAATGGGTTTGGACAAAAGGACGATGACCTGTATCCAACACTATGGTATCATACAGAGTATTTCACTGCCCTAAAAATCATCTGTGCTCTGCCTGTTCAACCCTCCTCCCATCAACCTCTGGCAACCACTGATCTTTCTTACTATTTCCATGGTGCCTTTTGCAGAATGTCATAGAGTTTGAATCACACAGTATGTAATTGTTTCAGACTGACTTCTTTCACTTAGTAATATACATTTAAAGTTCCTCCATATCGTCTCATGGCTTGATAGTTCATTTCTTTTTAGTGTTTAATAGTATTACATTGTCTGGATGTATCACAGTTTATTTATTTGTTCATCTATGGAAGGGCATCTTGGTTGCTTCCGAGGTTTGGTAATTATGAATAAGGCTGTCATAAACATCCACGTGCAGGTTTTCGTGTGAACATAAGTCTTCAACTCCTTTGGATAAATACCAAGGAATGCAGTTGCTGGATGTTATGGTTAAGAGTGTGTATACTTTTGTAAGAAACTGCCAATCTGTCTTCCAAAGTGGCCGTACCATTTTGCATTCCCAGCCACAGTGAATGAAACTTCCTCTTGTTCCACATCCTTGCCAGCATTTGGTATTGTCAGTGTTCCAAATTTTCCCATTCTAATAGGTATGTTAGTAATATATTATTGATATTTTAATTTGAATTTCCCTGATGAAATGATATGGAGCATCTCTTCATATGTTTATTCGTTATTTGCATATTTTCTGTGGTGTGATATCTGTTAAGGTCTTTGGCTCATTTTCTAATCAGATTGTTTTTTGTAATGTTGAGTTTTAAGAGTTCTTTGTATATTTTGGATAACAGTCCTGTATCATATGTGTCTTTTCCAAATATTTTCTCCCAGCCTGTGGCTTGTCTTCTAATTCTCTTCATACTGACTTTTGCAGAGCAGATGTTTGTAATTGTAATGAACTCCAGCTGATCAGTGATCTGTCTCGAGTTAATTTTTGTGAAAGGTGTAATATCTGTGTCTGGATTCATTTATTTGTGTGTGGCGTCCATTTGTTCTGGTCTTTTTGTTGAAAAAAACTATCTTTGCCCCATTGTGTAGCCCTTGCTCCTTTGTCAAAGATCAGTCGACTTTGTTTATATGGGTTCACTATGATAGTTTTATACATTTTTCTTCACGCTTCTGTCAGTTTTTCTTTAAATTTTACGAGACTACATTTTGGGGTACCTACACGTTCACAATTGTGATATTTTCTAATGGACTATTTCTTTAATATTCATGTAGCTATACTCTTAATATTTACTTATTGTTTAAATATCATAATGTTTTTGTTCTTACATAGATTGCTGCAACTTTCTTTTGTAGAAACGATGCCTGTCTTTTCTTTATATCTCCAGATATACTAAAACTTTCTATGCTATTTTGCTTTAAATATATTCCTTTTAAATAGCATGTAGCTAAATTTTTTAAGTGCAGTTGAAATCTTAGGGCTTTAATGTATTATTAGCAGTTATTACTACTATTTCATTTTGTTTCAATTAACTGAATTTTTTTTCTTGGCTTTTTTTTTCTTCCATAGTCTTTTTGTCAATGACTCTCATTTCGTTGTACTTCCATCCTCTCTTCTTACTTTGGATGTATAATTTGAATTTTCAGTTGTTCCCATGAAATTATCCCACAAACATGATTTTAAAAATTCTAACAAAGTTTGATGTTATTAAGCTTCTCTTATTCTCGAATAGGATCAGAACTTGGCATTAACGTTTATTCTTACCCTCTGTGCTCCCTCACGTCACCTATATTATTTGCATTGCAGTTTGGTTCCTAATTTTTAATCATGAAAATATAGGTGTTATTTTTAATAATCTGTAGTTAATTAGATTCAGCAATATATTTTGTCAGGTACTCTGGGTTTAATTTTCTTCTTCCTGAGGGATATCCTTTACTAATAGGTTTTTCACAGAAGGTCTTTGGGTGGTAAACTTTTTTAGCACTTTTAAATAAAAGTGTTATTTCACCCTCACTGTTGAATAATACTGTTTAGCTATACTGGTCCAGTTTGACAACTCTTTTCTCTGGGCACATTAAGGATACCAGCTCATCATCTCCGTCTGTCTGTTGTTGCTATTGAGTAGTAGATCGTCCCTTTCACTATTACTCCCTTGAAAAGTATCTGTCTTTTCTTGTGGCTGTTAAAAATTTTGCTTTATCCTGGATGTTCTTTCATTTCGTGAAGATCTGTCTCAGTGTGGAACCATTATGTTTTACTGAGCCTTTTCAGCAATGTTTGTGTAGACATTCTGAGATCTTATTACTTTCCTCAATTAGGAAAATTCTTAGTTTTTTTCTTTTTCTAAGGTTTGTTTTAAGCTATGTCTTACTGTCTTTTCGCAGAATCCTCTATTATCTACATCCAGAACTTATATTTTGAAACTTTTCAGTCAATCTTCTTCCATGTGTCTTAAATTACTTTAACAAATATCTATATAGGGACCAGGCCCCGTGGTGCAGCGGTTAAGTTCACGCACGCTGCTTTTGCAGCCCAGTGTTTGCCAGTTCGGATCCTGGGTGCGGACCTATGCACCACGTATCAAGCCATGCTGTGGCAGGTCCCACATATAAAATAGAGGAAGATGGGCACAGATGTTAGCTCAGGGCTAATATTCCTCAGCAGAAAAAGGGGGATTGACCACTGATGTTAGCTCAGGGCTAATCTTCCTCAAAAAAAAAAAAAAAGAAAATTTATATGGCTCTTTTCTGGTTCTGAGTTTGTTTCCCTCATTTCTCCTTTAGGCCTTTCTACCCTCCCATATTTATCACTGGAGATTTTGTTAAATAAACTTTTAATTTTAGGACAGTTTTGAGAATTTTCCATTCTATTAACATCTTACCTTAGTCTTATACACTTGTTACAAAGCAGTATTGAAACATTATTATTAACTGATGTCCACACTTCACTCAAATTTTTAAAGTGTTTGCCTAATGTCCTTTCTCTTCTCAGTCTCTCATCTGGAATACTGCATTAAATTTAGTTCGTCATGAGAAAAATTTAATTTGTCATGTTTCCTTATAGCTCCTCTTGGTTGTGATGTTTTCTCAGATTTTCCTTGCTTTTGATAATCTTGGCAATTTTAAGTAGTATTCATCAGGTATTTTGCAGAATGTCCCTCATTGGGATGTCCGATGTTTTTCTTATGTTTAGAATGGAGTTACGTGTTTGAAAGACAGAAATCACAGAATTAAAAAGTCATTTTTGTCACATCATATCAAAGGTACAAACTACTAACATGATTTATAACTGTCGTTGTTGACTTGGATCACCTGGCAGAGGTACTGATTATCAGGTTTCTCTACTGTAAAGTGATCCTTTCCACATTATATTCTTTGAAGGGAAATCAGTATTCAAACCCACCTTTAAGGATTGACGATTCATTCTGACTGGCTATTCTCTTGGCCATGTCCAGTCTACTGATGGGTCCGTCAAAGGCATTCTTTGTTTATCTTACAGTATTTCTGATTTTTAACATTTCCTTTGGATTCTTTTGGAGTTTCCACCTCTGTTCTCATATTACCCATGTATTCTTGCATATTGTGTCTTTTTTCCTTTAGAACCCTTAACATATTTATCATACTTATTTTAAGTTCTATCTGATAATTCCAAAGCTATAATCCACTGTTGTTATATTGGTGTGGTGGTAAGGTGTGGGAGAGCAGGCGCATTCTATACTTTAATTTTCCAATTAAATCTTAGTCTTTTATTGGGCCTGCGTTTCTGGGATGTACTCTCCATAACTTTTCTTTTTTTTTCTCTCTCTCCATACCCTTGACTAAGACAAGAAGTTTCCAGGAGGATGGAGCAGGAGAAACATTCTTCCCCCAGGTGGGATAAGGTTCTGGTAAATTATTTTCTCCAGAGCATAAACTTCTGTTCTGGAGAATGCTCTGGGGATATTTCAAAGTGATTACTTTTTCCCTCTCTCTGCCCAAGCCACAAGGAGTCTTTCTTTGCTCTTCACCATGAGAATCTGAAGGGAATCCTAACCATAAAACTCAGGAAAATTTGGGGGCTCCTAAGACTGCAGTCTCTAGGAGTTTCTCTCTTTCATGCTGGTCCACACTTAGACTGCAGCAAATCATCAAAATCACCACTCAAGCATCCCCACCATTTTATGACTCCAGCAGCTTCTGCTCCAGGTAGGCAGCTCTCGGTTGTGACTCTGGATTTGTCTGTCTTTCCAAATTTCAGTGCCAGTATGCCTTGCGACTTTAGTTTGCTGGTGTGTCCAAGAAGAGTCATTGATTGTCAATCTCCCTATGTTCCTTTCTTTCTTGTTACAATGGGGATAATGATTTCTAACCTTAGGGTTGTAACCAGAAGTTCCCATCACTGGATTTTTAATGATTCAGTTTTACATTTTTTAACTTTTTTCTAAATTAACAATACGTTTACGTGGATTAAACATTAAAACAAGTATAGAAAGAGATCCAATGTAAGATGTCCCTCACTTTATTACTCATCTACTAAGTTTGTATAATTCCTAATAGGTAACTTTTGTTATTCTTTAGTCTTCTAGATATTTTTATCCCAGTACAGATTTATGTCATTTTCATTTTTTTAAAAAGCAGAAATGCTTGTAAAATACAGATCTTTTCTCTTTGATGTTATACTTATCTTGTTGCTAATTCCAACCCAATTTATTCGAAGAACTGGTCTTCCATGTTTTTTCAAATGGCATTCCATCGTATGGCTATGCCTGCCTTTCATAAACAATCCATTATTGGTATACATTTAAGTTGTTTCCAAACTTTTGCTGTTACAAAAGTCCTTGATTGAATAATCTTGCACATAGAACATTTTCCATATCCGTGATGATATCTGCAAGACAAATTCCTAGAAGTGAAATACCTGGAACAAAACATATACTCATTTGCACTTTTGAGAAATATTGACACAGGGATTGACCAATTTACAATATCTCCATGAAAGTATAAGTTTCTTTTTGAACTGGCTCACTAATGAAATGTGTGATCAATTTTATGTATTTGCCAGTGTGATAGGTGAAAATTGTATCTCAGTGCAACTCGAATTTCCATTTATCTTGTGTTAAAATAATTCAATATAGTTAAGATCCACTTTTATACTACTTTCCCGGTTTTTAATTAGGCTGTTTCTCTTTTTCTCACTGGTATTCATAAAAATTGGCATTTTCACTATGTGGTATGAATTGCAAATATTATTGCCCAGTTTATAATTTCTCTTTCACCTTTTGATTTTCTGTGTGTGTGTGTTTTGTGTGCAGAAATATGTTAAGATGTGGTTATTTAATTTTTTAAAGAAGTTTAGGACTTCTGGACTTTTTGGCGTGGTGAGATTTCTTCTTAACTATGAAGTGATACCATAATTCGCTCACCTTTCAATTACTTACACTTAAATCACTGAAATACTTGGAATTTATCCTACTGTAGAATGTATAGATACTGAGATTTAGATTGAATTTTTTTTTTCTGGATTGCTTTACGTTTGTTCTAATATCATTTATTGAAGAATCTTTCTTTTCTCCACTGATTTAAAGATTTAGAATACCACCTTTGTCACTTATTAAGTATCAAGTCCACTTCTGGACTTTCAATTCATTGGTTGTATTTATATTCATGAAATAATGCCGTGGTACTTTAATGACTTAAGATTAAGAGTATGTTTTAATCTATAATGGGGTATATCTGCCCTCTTTATGCTTATATTTTATATCCTGAATATTCACATATTACCTTTAAAATTGTCTTTTATAGCCTTGGAAAATGTTGTTAAGATTTTATTAAATGTCAATTAAATTAGTAAAACTGACATCAAATTTGATGCTAGATGTTGTGATTAAAACATAGTAACTTTTAAACATATTAATAAAATAAAAACTAATTTTTTTTATTTGTTCAAGAGTTAGTGTTGGAGCTTACATTATTTTTATAAAGGCCCTACACCCTTCCTGTTTAGCATATTCCAAAATAATATCTTCCATTATATCTCCTAATTTATTTATGACACATGTAAATGTCATTTATTTTCTGCGTGTTAGTAATGTATCACACAATCAAACCAAATTATTTATTGAATAGAGTAGTTGCTGGATAGTCTGTGAGTTTTCCAGTCATATAATTACATCATCCACAAATAAAACAGAAAATTTGTTTGTCTCTTCAAATTTTTAGAACTTTATTTTTATTAATATCATTATTTTTTCACTTTTTAATAATGTTGCCTTGTACTTATACTAAAAAATTCAGTAATTATGTGGTGGGAGGCACATAATTTTGTTTGTGTTTTTGTCTTTTTTAAAATTATTACTCTCTATTAAATATAATGCTAGCTTTTGGAATTTAACATGTCAAGAAAGTTTTTATCAATTCTATAGTGTTGGTTTATTGAATTGTTGTTGTTTTGCAAAATGCCGTTTCAGCATACATGTATATGGTCATATGATTCTTTTCTTTAATTATGTGAGACAATTTCCTAAAAATTGAATTATTATCTCATTGCTGGAATAAAACTCTATTCGGAAATGAACTGTTATTTAAAAATTTTCCTGGATTGTGTTTGTTGATACCTAGTTATGCTGCTTTCATATTCATGTGAGAGATTTGTCTGGTTTTATTTGTGAGTAATATTTTCATGTTTTAGTACCATTATTATCCTCACAACATAAAAGTATCAGAAAATGATCTTTCCTTTTCTATGTTTTTAAGTGGTTAAATAGAATTTCTTGAGATACTATGAAAAATTTCAAATTTATGGAAAGTTGAAAAAGTATAAAGTGAATCAGTAAATATCACGTGATAAACATTATACTATATTTTCTTTAACACACACACATATACAGACACACACATCTATTCGTATATTTATTATTCGTCGGATGCCTTTCAAAGTTAGTTTTTGATTTTATTCATTTAAGCATTGCTATTCATAATTGTTATCAGTATTATTCAGGTATAATTGACATGTAATAAACTTCATGCATTTAAAATGAAGAACTTAATAACTTTTCGATAAAGTCATCACCACAGTCAAGATAATGAACATAACCATCAAAAAAAGAAGTTCTCTCTCTGTATCCCCACCCCAACCTGCCTTCCCCGGCAAACATTGATCTCCTTTCTGTCACTGTGCGTTAATTTGCATTTCCTAAAATTCTGTATTATGATTCATCCAGCATGTACTTTATTCTTGTCTGGCTTTCTTCATTCAGCATATTTTTTGAGATTAATTTACATCACAGGGCATATCAATAGTTCGTTCTATTTTTATTGCTGTGTATTATTCTATTATACAGATATACTACAGTTTATTTATCCGTGCATATGTTGATGGAAGTTTGCGTTGTTTTCAGTTGTTGTCCATCGCAAATAAAGATGCTATGAAGAATCTTGCACAAATCTTTGTTTGGGCATACGCCTTCTTTCTCTTGGCTGAATACTTAGTAATGGAATGACTGGATCATGCTGGCGTATGTTTAAATTTTCAAGAAACTGTCAACTGTTTTCCAAAGTGTTTGTACAATTGCAATATAAGAGGGTACTGTTTATACACATTCTTCCCTACACTTGATGTGTTCACTCTTTTTCATTTTAGTCATTCTAATAGGTTTGTAATGGCATTTCCTTTATTTTGATTTGCATTCCATTAATGATTATGTTGAGCATCTTTTCATGTGCTTTTTTGTCTATGCATCTTTCTTGGTGAAGTGTCTGTTCAAATTTTTCCCCATCTTTTAGTTGAATTGCTTTCTTTTGAGTTTTGATAGTTCTTTAATGTAAATATTATAGACTCAAGTTCTTTTTTTCTTTGGTGAGGAAATTTGGCCCTGAGTTAACATCTGTTGCCAATCTTCCTCTTTTTGCTTGAGGAAGATTGTCCATGAACTAACATCTGTGCCAATCTTCCTCTATTTTGTATGTGGGATGCTGCCACAGAATGGCGCGATGAGCGGTGTATAGGTCCATGCCCAGGATCCGAACCCGTGAACTCCAGGCCACAGAAGCAGAGTACGTGAACTTAACATACATGCCATGGGGCCAGCCCCTCAAGTTCTTTATCAGATGTATGATTTGCAAATATTTTCACCCAGCCTGTGATCAAAAGGCAGAGTATGCCACTGCTGCCTGCCACACTGAGGTGTTAATGTGATCTCCTTTCCATTGGTATAAACAAAGCAGTGACCTACATGTGTTCAGTTTTTCTCTGGGGAGCCAGAGAACTGAGGTTTGTGAGCATATGATTTTTTAAGATTCAATTTTAAAATTTTATAATCCTATCGAACTCAGTATTAACAGTATAACAATTAATATATCATATTTTTAAAAGGTAGTGTTATGCTTACAAGTCAAATAGGAAAAGCCAAAGAGATTCTGATCTTCCCAGTATGTCACAAAGATGGGGCAGAAAATACTTTTAATATTTGCAGTTAACCAAATCAAAATAAATGGTACAATCTAGCAGGGGCCATTATTTAGATGCTTAATATTTGATTGAAACCATTTAGTTAGTTATTAAAATCAGTTTCACTTTTTCATAATAGTATAAAAGCGCATTATGGCTATGTTAAGGTTGTAGTATTAGGCACATAAATATAAGGAAATTGAAAATTCAAGATTTCTCCAGCAATATTATCTTAGCTATCTCCATTTATTATGTTAAATAATGTATATTTACCATCTAATAATCAATCTCCTTGAAAGTAAATTAGTCATTAATTAAAAGAAGTAGCATTATTTCCCATATAGAATTTGATCAAGTTGTTTTAGGAATCCTCTATGTTTAATTGAAATACTCTATCCTTATATATAATTGAAGGTAAACCTTTATAATTTTTGCATCTGCATCTTACAAAGGACGCAAAATGATTGAAAACAAGTAGTATTGATGGCTAGAAACATTGTCTCTGACCTTGAGTTATTGCTCCATTTCAAATGGTGGATTTGTTGCTGTGGCTAATCACAGAATCTCTGTCTTGCTCCTTCTCGACACTCTATCACATTTAGAATTTGAGTCAGCAACATTTTTTCAAGTCCTTCATTTACGCACAGACTTCCTGATTTCTGTACTCTGTCTAGCAATAAGGAAACTTTCTCTATTCTCCTATCTTGACTAATGTCTTTTCATTCTACGTCCATTGAAGCTCCTCTTCATTCAACTGGCTTGCAATTTTTTTTTTGTTAAGAGGAAACTCATTTCCTGCATAAAAAGTGTTTTTTAAAATGGTAGGTTAAGACGAGTTTTTAACTTCAATTTGTTTCCTTTGGTAGGAAGCATCCTATTGAGGAAATCAAAGATTTTCACTTCTCACACAATAATATTTGTCTAAAAGAAGAAACCATTTATTCCTGTCAGGTCTCATTTTAGTTCTCTAACTGCATCTCCTACTGTTATTTCCATATTGATATTCATATTGATTTATTCACTGCACCTTAAAATATTGTGCTTTTATGCTTTTCTCCATATTGCTCCTTTTACCTAGCATTACTCAATTATTAAATCCAGTCCCACTCATCTTTCATCTCTATTCTCTCTCCTCTTAAATTTGATTACGTTTATTTACACATTTAGAGTACCTACTTAAAACTTTCAATAATATAATGAAAGTTGAATTTCTTATTCTTTTCTGAATATGTTGAATTCCTATTATCTAAGTGAAGAAGGAACAATCCATATCCTACTCTTGACTCGTTCTTTTTGACTTTCTCTCTTAACACCTGCTAATTATATTTAAAATAGTATTTCAAAATTGAATACATTTACTATTTATTTTTCTCTTAAAACCACAGTCTGTTGACTTTGTCTGTAGGTTGATTCTAAAAGCTGAAAATCACTATTTGTTTTATTATAATTATGGAGATATTTTTCACTGAAAAGCCAAGGAGTATGGTGGCGTTACAGCTCTCCCTATGTGGTCTAGTGTCACAATCTCTGTGCTACTCAGGGAAGAATAGTATATTGTCAACTTCAAATAGATCTTTTCTTAACATCATCGGTAGCTTCAGAACATGGCAATTTCACTTTTCCTTATATTCGTAACATTATTTTCTGGAAAAGGATTGTTTTGTTTTAGGAATTTTTTGTTCACATTTTCCTGTTACTAAGCCAGCTAGAAAGGATTCATTTGCTCTGGGCTCCCCAGTTAAATCTGTTATTTCTTTTTTCCCACATTCATCTGTGGTTGTCAACTTTGTTTTGTGTAAATGTGTCCCCACATAACCTTCTCCAGAATGTTATATGGGAATTTACACTTTCTGATTTCTTGAGTTTCTCAAGTGGCTTTAAAATTCTAAGTTCAAAATACTACTGCCTCAGAATTTTGAAGTAATTATTGCCATTTTCTTTTAGTATCCAAAGTTGCTGATTTAAAAATCTGAAGTAATTATGACAAATTGCTTCATGTTAATATTTTTTCTTGGTATTCTGTAGATGTTTTTGGAATAATCTTTTTATTTTTATTTTTATTTTTTTTTTCTAAAATATATTAATTTAATTCAATTTATATTACAATGCAACAATTCTTATTTTGATAGCACTTTTCATACTCCTATAAAAATCTAAAAATGCCAGACAAAAAAAGAATTTTTAGAATGGTGACTACAAAGAACCAGGTTTCCATAATGAAGCCCACTGATACTTTAAACAGAAGGATAAAGCACAACCCCCTCCCTTTTCCCCCTCCCTTTTCCCCCTCCCCTTTTTAAGACTGCTTTTTAGTTATAATTTTGCTTGGTTGTCACAGTTTTTAACTTTTCTCCTTTCAGCTTCTTTTTCTCCATGGTTATCAACAAAAATATGAGCATGAAAGGGGCGAGAAGTGTTTGTTTTTGAGTACACATCTTTGATCATATCAGAGAGGAAAGAATCATGAACACGCATTGCTGACTAATTTTAAGAACTAAATCTTGATTTCAGTTTCTGCAGGGAAGATGAATAACACGAATAAAAAGAACCTTACACGTGTTTCATAAGTGTCAAGGGGCTAAGTTTGGTTCTTTTATTTAAAACTTAACTCACTGGTTAAGGCCAACAGCATCCTCTATTAGAAGAGGCTTGGAAAGGATACAGGTAAGCTCCTGTCCTGAGCTTCCCTCAAACCCACACCCAGCCCCACTTGTCAAACTGCTTCAAGCTGTGCAAAAAGACAAAACATAGCATAACCACCAGGCATTTAAGTTACCTCTGGCAATGGTATAGTCTTGACATGGAGCCTATTTTGAATGGGGCTTTTCAGCAAAGAGTTTTTTTTTTTTTTTTATTAATGTTATGATAGATTACAAGCTTGTGAGATTTCAGTTGTACATTTTTGTTAGTCATGTTGTGGGTACACCACTTCCCCCTTCGTACCCTCCCCCCACCCCCCCTTTTCCCTGGTAACCACCGATCAGATCTCCTTCTCAATATACTAATTTCCACCTATGAGTGGAGTCATATAGAGATCGTCTTTCTCTGACTGACTTATTTCGCTTAACATAATGCCCTCGAGGTCCATCCACGTTGTTGTGAATGGGCCAATTTCGTCTTTTTTTATGGCTGAGTAGTTGGAATAATCTTTTTATACTTGGTCTTCTGAAATTTCTCAATAATGTGCCTTTGAATAATTATTTATTTATTGAGTTCAGCAATCAGAGAGCCCTGTTAAATCTGGAGATAGATCTCTCTTTAGTTCTGGGAGAATTTCCTATATTATTTATTCAGTAATTTTCTCCCTACTTTTTCCTTAATGTTCTCCGTTTGAAAAACTCCTGTTTATTAGATATCAGGCTATTTAGACTGATAGTCTTAAACAATTTATTTTCTTTTATAGGCTTTCTCTTTTTACGTTTTCATGTACACGTGCTGGAAGAATAATTCAAATTTATCTTCTAATTCTGCTGTTGATTTTTATTTTTAATTTGTCAATATATTTTTAATGTCCAAAAGTTCTTTTTTGAGAGTTATTTTGTCATTCAATCCTATTCATGATTCTTGCTTTATAGAAGCATCATCTAGAACTCTTCTGAAGATAGTAAATTTTTAAAAATTCTCTGCTGTCTGTAAATGATCTCTGTTTTCTCGTGGCGTCACGTTTTTGTATATTTGACTCATTTTTCTCCTTTTGTGCTGCTGATTTGCTGTGTATATCTACTAATGCTTGGTTTTTCATTCTAGTTAAGGAGTAAAGGATTAGATTAGTTAGTAGAATTAGTTGCTACACGTCTCGTGTCCTTAATTTTCTCTTGAATGGGGTGTTTAATAGGGTAGTACAGGTGCACCGCCTGTTGACTGGCAAACTTTCCTTCATACAGAAATGGTGGAAAACTACCTTTAAAACGGGAGACACCATAAATTCAGAATTAGAAGCACTTTATGCTGGAATAATAGCATATAGTCTAACAGAGTTAATCCTTTCTAAGGTGTTCATTTAAATTTTTGGAGATTAAATCGATCTCACAATGCAGTCTAGTTCCATGTGTGTGTGTAGGATGAAGGCAAATGGCTTCACCTTGTACTTCACCACTTTTTTCAGTCCTAATGTTACACCTTCTGAGTCCAAGTAGAAAGATTTTTCTGGGTTTCAGCTGTGCAGTTCAGACTCCCTTATTTTTGCATTTCTCTTCTACCATGATCTGGAATTTGGGAGTTATATGCTCCTTCAAATTTACCAATATGTTCCGTCTGCTTTTACTTTTATGAAAAACATAGAATCTCCCCAATATGTTAATCCGCTACCCATTTTGTTCCTTTTACATTTATGGGTTTACCCTCATTTTAATCACTTAGAATTCTGGTAATGTCTTTTGAGGATGGAGGCTAGACTAAAATATTTGCTTAGTCTGTCATATTTCTCCGAAACTGTAAGGTATATTTTATTTCCAATTATAAGTTGGTACAAAAGGAGAACTTAAAAGTTATTTATCAACATAATTAAAACTGCAAATATCTTTTGAATTTGAGATTTTATTTTAGCAATTTATAATAGAGATTAAATTTTTGTTCAGATATATAGTTATAAAGGTGATCAATGGAGGATTATTATAAAAGCTGAAATCATAAAAAAACTAAATATTTAACAATGGGAGAGTATCTTGATAAACTATGGCACATATAATTTTAAGCCATGCAACTTACTCTTATAGGCATACTTAGTATTCTTGAAGTAATTTTCAGTTATTTCTACTTTATCATAAAATTTTTGTCAACTCTATTTGATTACAATTACACTTATTCATTTGGCTTACATTTAAATTTTATTTATTAACATAAGACTTTGAGGGAGTGTAACAGACCAAATACAATGAAAATATGGCTAGCTATAATAAATTTAAAAAATAGGAAGCTCATCTTATAGGGGAAGAGAGAATAGATATTAACAGGGATGTGAGATGCACTGATTTATGAAATTATGATCAGAGTTTGGTTCAACAATAAACAGAAGGTAAGACAAAAAAAGATGGATAAGCTTTTGCGTGGAGCTAAACTCCAGCAGGAATTTATCATGTAACTGATATTCAAGAATGTATGACTGTATGTATGGTCTAACTTGACATGGTGGTAGAAGTCTTAGGACAATTACTTGAAAAGAAGTACATTAAAAAAAATGCTGCTCCCCTAAAGACCCCTTATATTGACCCTTTAACAAAAAAGATCACTCCAAGACGTCATAAGGCATTGAAGGAGTGTCTTCAACACTACAAAAATGCCCTCTATATGCTTTGTTTCTTGAGAACATTATAGCTCTGAGTTGAATCTCACATGTTCTGCTCTTTTTCTTAAACTAGAACACCATGATGGGGAGGCCATTTCTGGAAAGGCTTTCAGAGTAGACACTATTCTCTGTCAGATCCTGATCTCTCCCAGGGATTTGTAAACCCAGTTGCTAAATCCTAGGTCATAAACCCAGGTATCTCCCATTCTCTGTGCGTTGAGTTTCCATTTTGGTTACTTAGTATCTCAGGGATGAGAAGTTGAAGTCTAAGTCCCTTGGATTCCTTAAGGGCCCAGGTTCCTTGTAAAAGTCAATTCAATACTTATCCAGAACTCTTTTGTTGAAGAACACTTTCAATAAGTTGCCATTTTAGAGTTTTGAGTATTCAACATGGACTTCATTTCAGCCAAAAATGGAAAAGAGGAAGGAATAAAAATGTTTTCAGATGTTCAATGATTGCGGAAATATTATATGATATATTACTTATATATCATATGTAATATAATATATTATTCCCCATGCACTCTTTTCTTGTTGTAATGATTGTATATACAAGCAAAAGGAAAGTGTTAAGAAAGACAGAGATACAGTGCAGATAAAGTAGATCCAATATGAATCTATTTTTGAACAAACTATATGGTTGCATTTGAAAAAGATCTAAAGGAATATCTAATTAAATTATAGGAATTAATGATTGATTTTTCACAAAGTTGCTGGATAAGTGGGCAATATAAAAATAACCAGTTGAATTTCTACAAACCACCTTCAAGTTAAGAAATTAAAGTTGTGAAAGTTTATAATAACCACAGTATAATCAAGTGTATATTGACTTATTAATTTCAATAACCACAGAATATGTTGAATATGTAGGAATGATCCAAAAATTATTCAATGCCTCTTCACAGAAAATTATAAAATAAATTTAAAGATGAATTAAATAAATGGAAAGGTATATCTAGACCAGAGATTAGAAGACGATATTTTGAAGATGGCAATTCTCTTTAAACTGACTGGTAAATTCAATTCAAACCCTATAAAAATATCCTCAATAATGTATTTAGGTATTTGTGTAAATTGATAAGCCTATTCCAAATTTTAAGTGGAAAGGTAAATGGCCAAGAATAGCCAAGCAGTCTTGAAGGTGAGAGTCCTTGCTCCAGTTACAGTGAAATTATAATAACTAAGATAATGTGGCAGTAGTACAAGAAAAAGCAAAAGGATCGTAATAGTCTACAAACAGAACCAACATATATGGACACTTGATTTATAATAAACGTAGCACTGGATAGCTGTGGGCAAGGTGTTAGGGAAAAAATGGAACTCAGACCATGCACCAAACTACTGTACACAATTTCAGGTCAATTGTACATCTAAATGTAAGGGAGAACAAGAAATAATCTAGAAGATAAAATAGGAAGTTATCTTCATTATCTTGGAGTAGGCAAAATTTCTTGAACTCATTTTAACCTAATCTTTCCCAAACTTATTTAACCACAAATATTGTGTGTGTGTAACACATTGGGGAAATAATTTTTCTCTGAAACCCTTTGGGAAATGCTACTTTGGGTTCTCTGCTTTCTTGTCAAATTAGCAAAGGCCAATTACCATAATTTAGAGACAATGATTATGAACTGGAATAAATTTATAAGAACAATTCAAGAGGTAGAACTGGACCCTGGTTTGGAAAAAGCATGAAGATGGGAATCTGCCATTTTATCACAGTAGGATCATAAAATAGGATTTATTTTCAACTATATGTCTAGACCCATTTCTAGTGTGATAATAAAAGGATAACTAAATTCAAGTAAGTGTATATGTAGCAATTTATTGTCACCAAGAAGTATTAAACAGAGAACTGAATAAAATTTGTTAAACTCTTCTTTCTCTTTTATTATTAAAAAACCAGTGATTAAAAAGATATATTTGTATCATTTATGCATAGATTCTCAAAAGTTCCCTACAGTAAAAGTAGTCCAATTTTACCCTACTTAAAGTAGATGACATTAAAGGCATTTTTGTGCCAGCCTCTGTCTAGATCTGTTACTCATTTTTTCTAAAAAGGCACTTGATGGTTCTAAGACTCATATACCTACTCTATAAACTGAGGTAATGTTCCCTGCCCTTAATTAAATGATAGAGAATATGTATTTCCTTAGAGAAGCTATGTCCTTTAAATAAACATAGCATAGTAAGAAGTGTACACAGCAGGAAGAGTAATTACCCAAATTTGTATGCACAGTGGAAACTTCCTGTGTAGAGAGTTTGGCAGCATGAAACAATCCATCATGGATCCCAATCAAGGGGAAGTGGCCAACCTTACTGGCATGAACTGGGTGTTTAATGCAGGTTCTGAATCTTTCAACTGACTGAAGGATTCTAAGACTCAGGTGGTTGACCTGTGAGTCAGAGAGACTTCTCATGGGGAAGGAGTGGTTCATCTACCCTGGTGCTAATGAAAGGACTAGTCTGTATGTCTGTCAGTCATTACCAAGTCACGGTGTTGAGAGGGTGCTTATTTCCCTTCCATTAATACTCACTTCCCTGTCATGGACTACCCCCACCTCCAGACTAAATGTTAACTCATTTGTTTTTCCCTTCTATTTCTCCTAAGGTTCATTTGACCCCATTTAGTACAATATGCTTGAAAAATGGATGATATGTTATCATGGATTTTATCTCTCATTTTGATAACAATTGTGAGAGGTTTTGTAAGTTTGTGAATGTGCCAAAAATAGTGCCTAGCAAAGAGTATAATAATATCTAAATTTATTAAGCATTTATCCTGTGCCCAATATTGTACTAAAAGTGCTTTACATGTGTAACTCTGGTTAATCTAATTTGGGGGAGCATAATATTTATCTTTTTAACAATTACGATATGAAGCCCATAGAAATTGAATAGGCTGCCCAGATCATATAGCTTTTAAGTAAAGCCAGACTTTATACTGATTTATCTAAATCCAAATTCCAATTTGTTGTGCTTGACCATTGGATCATACAGTAACCTGTAGACCATACAGCGAATATGGGCTTTATGAGACTATGTGGAGAACCCGCATATGGTGGAAAAAAATTATAAAACAAATTGAAATAATCCCAAACTATTGTTCATATGCTAACATCTCACTAGCTTGCTGGGAAACATTTTTTTTTAATTTCAAATTTGAATTCAAGTTTGATTTCAAAATAATTCTAGATTCCATCAATATATATATATTATATATATAGCTGATATATAAGGAGTGAAATATATATATAAGTGATATATAAGGAGTGAAAAAGTTTAGTTCATAATCTCAGACCACATACTCACTAAGTGAACTTGGAGAGCCTGATAAATATCTATTATGTTTAAAAACAATACAAGGTTTCCGAAATGCTATGTATAGAATTAAAAGCCTGTATATACACTATTAGTGACTTTAATATCAAAGGTATATTTGTTAATAATGATGGAACCCAAGAGTATAAATGTTGCTTTAAATGCAGGGGTATGAAATTTGTCAAAAAACGTTTAATAGTGCCTGGCCCCATGGCTGAGTGGTTAAGTTCGAACCCTCTGCTTCGGCGGCTCAGGGTTTCCAGTTCGGATCCCAGGAGCCGACATGGCACCGCTCATCAGGCCATGCTGAGGCTGCATCCCACATAGCACAACCAGAAGGACCTACAACTAGAATATACAACTGTGTACTGGGGGGCTTTGGGGAGAAGAAGAAGAGAGAAGAAGGAGGAGGAGGTGGAAGAGGAGGGGGAGGGGGAGGGAAAAGAAGGGGAAAGGGGAGGAGAAGGAAAAAATAAGAAGATTGGCAACAGATGTTAGCTCAGGGCCAATCTTTAAAAAAAAACATTTAATAAATGATTAAATATGCATACTATACTTTGAAAAGCTGCCTCCACATTTATGACTTCTGTGAAGGTCGCTCCTTAGTTACCTTTATAGCACTTGACAGAGGAGAGTCTGCCTTGGCTCACAGAGAACTGCCTACTGTTGTCTTCAATTTAACAAAGCCTCACTTAGTATGCTTCCCAAAAGGTTATCTTTTGTGTGGTAGAGAGATTGAAAGATGATAGATAGAAAGAAAATATTTTAAAACCTTATACAATAATATACTTTTAAAATCTGCCTTGTATTTATATATAATTCAAATAAATTAACACACACATTTATGTCAATAGTCTTACTAAGTTTCTTCTTGACATTGAAAGTAGATTTTGTTTGAATGCTCACGAGGTACATTTCTATGAACCAAGGCCATATCCATTATTTTCTAAGTAAGACTTTTTTTAGAGAAGAAGCATAATCACTGTCATTGGTATATATATCCAAATGTCATAAAAATTATGGGTATTTTTGCTTACCATCATAATTTGAATATTTTCAGATATAGTTCTTTTTTCTATACTAGTGTTTTAACGGATTGTATGCATGGTTGAAGCCATAAAAATTAGTGGGCCAGAGACTACTAATACAAAAATGCTACCTAGATATAAATTAGATGCTTTGAAAAGGGCATTATTGCCTAAATATATCTAAAATAGTTAAAATTACAGGAATAGTAATGCATCACTTGTCTCTCAGAAGCTTCAAAGGTTTCTAAAGACTTCTAGATGTTTCTTTCCTCAATTTTCAAACTTGTTTAAAAATGTGTTATGTTTGTGGAACCTGTCCAATAGAACTATATCTTAAGACTTCATGATTTTCTATATTTGAGTCATTATTTGGAAAACCCAAAAGCAAGCATAATTCAGGAAACATTTTGTTTCAACCTTTTATATACTCGTAGTGTGAAAGCATAGACTTTTTAAAAGTATAATACAGTTAAAGGTTCTGATATATATTGGAGATACTTTAGAAAACATTTATTTAAACATTTCATATAAAACAAAAATTTTTAAAAGACAATTTTACCAGTAAAAGTTATTTGACAAACTTTTAGTTAAATTAAAATCCACCAATGATTTTAAGTGCTTACTACATTTCAGGAACGAGGGAAATATGGGTAAGACATGGTCTCATGAGAAGAACTATAGGATGGAGTAAGTGACATGACAGGAATACAAAGTATGGCGACATCAGGCACTAAAAGGTAACAACTACCCCAGACTAAGGATGAGGTAGCTCAGATGGATCTTGAAATAACGGTATATTAGCATAAACTTACCCAGCTGGAGACTCCAACCACTTGCTGTCCCAGATGTGGTCGCTTTTCTAGAAGATATAGGGACAGCCCCTGGTACTTCCTAGTCAACTAATGATCTAGGGAACACTTGTGACTATTTACCAGTAAATATAGACAACCAGACCCATTTGATTTCACTTAGAAAGAAGGAATAAGTTGTGTTCACTTTCCTTAGGGATATATCAACTTTCCAATTCTTCTCAAGATGTAATACGTAGGTATCTCTCTGACTTTATCTTTTAACAAGACATCATGCTGGTCTACTGTATTGATGATACCACTCTGATGCATTGAAATGCTATAGAAGCCTCAGTAAGATACACGCCTGCCTCAGGATGGAAAAGCCCTTGAGAATTCAGACTCTGACCCTTTGATTAAGTTTCAAGGTTTTCTTTGATCTTGTCCATGAAAAGATATCTACAATAAGGCAAATGGCAAGAGGCTGTAGCTGGAATCTCTTACCACAAAGAAAATAGCATAATGCCCTTTGGATTTCAGAGGCAACATTTAACAAATATGTAACAGTGTGTTGCTGCAATGCACTTACCAAGTAAGCCATAAGAACCAGGAAATTTAGTGGCACTTCAAGTGTCGGTGGCAGTTAGGTTGTTTCATGGAATGAGCACTATTTAAGAAACTATAGCACTTGTTCTTAAGATTTTCAAGCAAAGCTACTCCATATTCTGAAGAGAGCACTTTGATTGGAAATAACAACAGAGTAGCAAAATAACTTCTGGCCTAATACTAAGCTCTACTAGAGATAGAAAATTTACCTGGTGCCATGAGATACCATCCCATCTGAGCTGCCTATCATGACCTGGGTGGTATCTGACCACAGAAGCCATCAATGTTGGCATTTTCAGCAGCATTCCATCATTAAGTGGAAGCAGTACATATGACATTGGGCTTGAACAGATCCTGAAGGCACTATTAAGTTACATGAGCAAGAGGCTTGGACTATCAAGCATCTACTTTTAAAGCACTGCCTCCTCTCCATGAACCCACACTTACAGCTTTATGAGGGGTTTCCTACGACAAGTTATCTGATGAAGAAAAAGTTTATATTCATCTATAGATGGTTCCACGTGATAAACTAGGAACACCTAGAAGTAGATGACTTTGGCATTGTCCCCACTCAAGCATGATACAGAAGAACATAGGTGAAGGGAAATCTTCCAGGGGGCAGAACTTGAAGGAGTATTCCTGGTTGCTTCACTGGGAAAAAGGAGTAGAGAAACATCAGATCCACCCTGATTTTTGAGCAATGGCTAATGATTTGGCTGAGCTGTCATGGACTTAGAAGAAAAATATTGGAAAATTGGTGATGAAGCGGCTTGGGGCAGCTCTCATGAAATGGGCGCAAAGTGTGAGGATAATTTTGTCTTGTGTAAATGTCCACCAGATGGCAAGCACAGCAGACAAGGCTCTTAATAATCATGTGGACAAGATGGCCCATTATGAGGATGCCAGTGGATCTCTTTACCCAGCCATTCCAGTCATTGCTGAAAAGGGCTGATGAAGCCAGTAGCTGTGGAAGGAGGCATGGGGGTTATGCATTGACTCAACAACATGAGCTTCTACTCACTATGGATAATATGCCTATTACTTTTGGTGAGTACCCAACATGTCAACAACAGAAAGTGACACTGAACCACCAATATGGTAATACTTCCCAAATGAACAAGCCAGCCACCTGGTGACAATTTAAATGCATTCAATCACTTCCATCACAGAAGGGGAAGCAATTTGTTCTTTTTGGAATAGATGCTTATTCTGGAGATGGAATCGCCTTCAATGCCAATAATGATCCTTCCAAACACCATTCATGATTTTGGAGATTGCTTTACTCACTGCCAGGAAATTTTCCACAGTATTTCTTCTGAACAAGGAAATAATTTTAGAGCAAATGAAGTGAAACAATTGGCCCATGCCCATTCATGTTTCCTACCATATACCCCATTCCCTGCCCAATAGAATGGTGGAATGGCTAGTGGCCTCAAAGAGTGGTGAAATGGGCTTCTGAAACCTCAGTTAGAACACCTTGCAAGTATCTCAGGTATACCCTATAGGCAGAAGTTTATTTGTGAGTCATTTACGACAATAAGTGCTTCTATTTCTCCCCTGGCTAGAATTTATGGGTCCAGGATTCAAGGAATAGAATCTCTTCATGTTCAGAGAAACATCTCTAGTAACAACTATAGAAATGATCCCTGAAAGTGTAGTCTTCAGGAGTCATTTCTCTTGTTGTTAAACCTAGTGAAATACAATTTTGGTCTCTGATGGTTTAGAGGTCTTACTTCCCTAAGAAGAAATGTTCTCATTAGGGACACACAGGGACAGTGCCAAGGGGAAGCTGGACACTGTATTTCTCAGAATCCCTTTTCCTTAATGTTAAAGTTTGCCAATGAAAGGAAATTGCTTGAGATTCTGAAGGCAGGAAGGAATAGAATCCATGATTCTATGGAAGTGTTTGTACCCAAATAACAATATTTATTCATTACGAGTTCTTAAATTCCTCAGTTTACTAATTTTTGCTGAATTTCAATATTCAATATACTGTGACTTTTTATTTGACCACATTCTGACATTTCACCTTTTTAAACAGTTTGTTCATTTGTTTCACTGAATGATTATAATTAAAAATTATGAGACCCACACAGTAGCATTCTAGTTTCTTATTTCCAACTACTTTATTGGCTATTTCTTCAAAAAGAAATATGATCAATACCTAAAGTAGTATGTCAAAATCTAAAATTATCATCTTTCATTGAAAACCACCCATTTTCTATGTCTTCGGTAGCATCCGTAGTTTATTAAAATCTAAAATATCATAAGAGGCCCAGTTCAAATCCTATCTCTTCCACGAAAACTTTCCCCACCATGGTTTTGCTCTTCATCTACGATATGCCAGCATGCAGCCTGCATTATCCAATACAGTGTTTACATTTTCTCGTCAAACATCAGGAGTATAGACCGCACTATTGAGAGGCTAGCATCAATTGTTGCCTGTGAGACTTGATAGAGAGAAATTGGGGTCCAACATATCCCTTTGAGAACTTCTTATAAGCCGTTCTATTTTCCCCACTGATAAATTTATGAAAAAAAGCAACAAAGATTGACTAGCAGGAAAATGGTTCCTAGGTAGACCCTCTATTTGGCTATCTTCTTTGGAAAGATTGAGCAACAAGTGAGTGACTCAGGATCAGGAAAGTCCTGGTACAGCAAACAAACTTGCTTCCTTAATACAGGATGTTGAGAGAGAGAGAGTCCTGGCACTATTTTGTCTGCTTTCCATTCTGCTGGACTCTGAGGCATCTGAGTGAATCAGGGAGGGATATTCTCTACATTAGAAGGCATATGCAAAATATTCACTGGAGACCAGAGGATGCTCCTGCTGTGCGGCATCTGGAGCCCTACCTCAGGCACTGGCAACAACTGCAGAGACAGCGAATCGAGCTTACAGAGTGAAGTAAAAGACCCCTGACATTGCCTGTTTCTTGTTTTTTTTTTTTTGCTTCAGGCTCATCATTAACATTTACCTATTTCTAAGTCGTGATGATTGAAAGATTTATCTGAAGGATTCCAACATTGCTTTTTAGTCTTTGTGGAGGTAGAAATCTAAGAAGAATTTTGGTTAAACCAGTCCATCCTTGAGGAGTGATATTCATTTCCATTTATTCCTAATATTTGATTTTCAAAATGAGATAAAGTTTATCCCAGAAGCAACCAGAGAGCAATGAAAGAAAAAGCAGGCCGTGGTTAGCAAAGAACACTTAAGGAGAGTTTGGCCAATTCTTGTTTTCTGGTTTTAGCAACACACATTTGCTCATTTCTTCAAACACTTTTCAGTCCTAGCAGTAAGTTTTAGCCTGTAGATCGCATAGCAACCAAAATTACTGTCATGGTTACCAAATATCGCTGAGAATAAAAGTCTTGTTTTGATTAATAATGGAGCTCAAAGTACCCCAAATAACAGACTTGTGACGAGGGTTGACTTGAAAGGAAGGAGATACCCAGCCCCCATCCCAACTTGCTTCTGTCATAAAATTTCCACTTCCTGTGGGATAACCTTTCATTTTTGTGATAGAACAAATAAAGAGAATTCTATGACAAAAGGCCAGAACCAACCAGAGTGCCTCTGGGAAAGAGGGTTTGGGTCAAGTTTTGAAAAGGAAAAATAAAATAAACCAACAGCTAGTTGTAAAAGGTACATTAGATTTTGTTGCAAGTTTCAGCTCTAACGCCCAGAAGACCACACTGAAAGTCATAATTTCATAAAATTCACTTTTTAAAATATGACCAAATCAGGAATAAATGTAAACCAGCACTAACTAGAGTTATGCCACCATTTATTCCAAGTAGGACTAGATGTGCATGATTAATTAGCCAACAACTATTTACATTTTAATAGTTGCAAATACTACACTAGGTGTAAAAGGTAAAAACCTTGCCTTGGAATGTTATGGAATCTAATTAGGGTCTACAACTTTGAGATTTAAATCAAAGTCTTAGAAATGGCTATAATAAAATTTAACGTTTGTTTTTTACAGTACATAGTTTTTGTTTTCTCTTGTTTTTTCCCCTTCTTTTTTTCTTCCTTCTCTCCTTTCTCCCCTCAGTTTCTCATTCATTTATTGCTTCCTCTTTCCTCTTCTTTTTTAACCTCTGGTAGCTCATAGTGTGTCTTGCACCCGCTCTCTCCTTTTTGACATTGCGTTGGTTTAGACATGCTCAAATCAATCAACTTTCTAGGCTCAAAAAGATTCATTGGGTTGAAACAAGATCATATGACAGGTGGATGGATAAAAACAGAGAAGTGTGAAAACAGAAATGTGAAAGGCTGAGAGGCAGTTTAAAATGTATCCATATGATTACTTTACACGGGTGTGTAGTAACCTGGTGTCCCACGTGTTTAAATCAGATACATTGAAAATAGCTGCCTTAACGTTGGCTCCCATGTTATTAACTAGACCAACAGCAAAAGATTTTAAAGATAGCTCTGTTTAAAGATCACAGAATTAGAAACCAGCTTCTATAATTCACAGAGTTCTTTATATCTAGCATCCATTCTTATCTAAATCACTTCTTAACCTAAATCACAGGCATTCATTAAATCCTTAAATCCATTCAATTTGTCCTCTAGCTTTAAATTACTCTTCCCATTTTTCTCCAAATCCTCGCATCCTATTGGTAATTTATCTTAAATATATATTTAGGTAGTTCCTTCCTGTCCCTTCTCATGCCTTTTCATCCTCTCTGTGAAGTACTCAGTGTGTTCATTGTTCAACCTGGAAATTCCATTCTTACTCTTTCGCAGGCACTTGTTCTCCATGGCTTTGTTTAAAGCCAAAGGTTTCCAGGCCTCTAACAAGTTTGCAACGTAAAGTTTTTAACAATGTATAATAATTGAACCTCTTGGAGTTGGAGCAAGATAAAGAACTGATTTAACACAGTGGGATCTAGAACATAGGCAAGAAGGAAGATCAGGGTGTATTAATAAAGTATTGTCAAGTTATTCTTTTAAAAGATATAATTTCCTATACAAGAATATTTTCATGGTGTTGCTTACAATTCATAAAATGAGAACAACATTGAAGTACCTTGCTTCTTTTTCTAATACCCTGTCCTATCACATTTCCTATTAATCTAGTAAAAAAGTCTTAGAGTATCTCTTTATCCGACATTGCATGGTAATAGTCAAATTACCAGACAGTGGGCAATCACTGTGACATTAGGTGCATAGATATTTATAATTGTTTATCTTCCTGGTGAATTGACCCTTTTCCCATTTAGTATTGAACTAAAAATAATAAAATACTTAAGGATAAACTTTGCTAAGCAGGCAAAACACTTTTACACTGAAAAGTACAAAAGATTGATGAAAGAAATTAAAGAAGAGACAAACAAATGGAATGGCAGCCTGTCTTTATCTATTGGAAGAGTTGATATTGTTAAAATGACCAGACTACTCAAATCAATCTGCAAATTCAGTGCAAATCTATCAAAATTCTAATGGCATTTTTATAGAAATAGAAAAAACAATTGATGTGGGACCACCACAAAAGACCACAGACAGCCAAAACAATCTTGAGAAAGAAGAACAAAGCTAGAAGCATCACACTTCCTGACTTAAAAATATATTGCAAAACTATAGTAATTAAAACAGTATGGCACTGGCGTAAAAATGGACATAGAGACCGATGAAATAGTATAGAGAAGCTAGAAATAAATACACACATATATGGTCAATTGATCTTTGAGAAAGGTGCCAGAGATCCTTGAGAGGGAAAGAATAGTCTCTTCAACAGATGGTATTGGGAAAACTGAATATCCCTATGCAAAATAAGGAAATTGGACCCTTGCCTTACACTATACACAAAAATCAAATCAAAATGGATTAAAGACTTCAATGTAAGACAGAAATTGTAGCACTCGTAGGAGAAAACATAAGGAAAAATCTTCATGACATAGGTCTTGGTAGTGATTTCATGGGTATGACACCAAAAGCGTAGGCAACAAAAGCAAAGTTAGGCAAGAGGGATGACATCAAACTACAAAGCTTCTGTATAGGAAGGGAAACAATCAATAGAGTGAAATGGAAACCTTAAGGAATAGGAGGAAATATTTGCATACCGTATATCTGTTATGATGTTAATTTCCAAAATATATAAGAAATTCCTACAACTCAATAGCAAAAAGACCTAACAACCTAATTAAAAAATGGGCTAAAGGCATGAACAGCCATTTCTCCAAAGAAGACACACAAATGGCCACCAAGTGTATGAAAAGACTTTCAAGGCCACTAATCATTAGGGAAATGCAAATCAAAACCAGGATGAGATACCACCTCATACCTCTCAGGATGGCTGTTCTCAAAAATCAAAAGACAACAAGTTTGGAGAGAATGAGGAGAAACTGAAATCCTTGTACAGTGCTGGTGGGACTGCAAAATGGTGTAGCTGCTGTGGAAAACAGTGTGGAGGTTCCTCAAAAAATTAAAAATAAGACTACCATATGATCCATGAATCACACTTTTGGGTATTTACCCAAAAGAATTGAAATCAGGATTTTGAAGAGATGTTAGCATTCCCATGTTCATTGTAGCACTATTCACAATAACCAAGACGTGGAAGCAACCTAAATGTCGACTGAGTGATGCATGGAGAAAGAAAATGCTATATATACACAATGGAACGTTATTCAGCTTAAAAAAATCTGTAAGATGTGACAATATGGATGAAGCTGGAGGACATTATGTTAAGTGAAATAATCCAGTCACAAAAGGATAAATCCTGCATGATTTCACTTATATGAGGTATCTAAAATAGTTAAATTCAGAGAAGCTAAGATTGCAATGGTAGTTTGCAGGGACTGGAGGGCGGAGGAAATGGGGAGTTGCAAATCAATGTGCATAAAGTTTCAATTAAGCAAGATGAATAAGCCTAGAGATCTACTGCACAACATTGCGCCTATACTTAACAATTTTGTTAAAAACTTAAGAGGGTAGATCTCATGTTAAGTGTTCTTACCACAATAAAATAAAGTAAAAAAAAAAGACAAACATAAAATGCACCCATAAGAATGTAACCCTAAATCCTGCGGCCTCCTGGCTGAGTCACTTCCTCTCCTAATGGTAGGCTATTAAGCCCACATCATTAGTTTACCTCTTTAATGATCTTCAAATGAATTCGTTTTATATTTGTTCAGCTCTCCTATTTGCCATAAAAGGGGGCAGGGGTAGTGGGTCTGATGTATTGATAATCTGCTGTCATCAAAAAGATACATTTACTTTTAGTTTTTGCAAATTCTGAGTCATTGTGATTGTCAGTAAAACTTAGTTCTCTCACAAATTTTAGAATCATTCTTTCCATTTATTGCCATCTTAATCCCACCATAAAAATAAAATAAGGTCTGTGGCAAACCACGGTCCTCACAGCATAAACGATCCTCTTTGTACAAAAATTATTTCCAAGTGGAAATAATCACTTAATTACCATCACAGGAGGCAGCCACTGGCTTTTTCATTATGATCGATTATTTCCAAGCTTTACCTCTGCTGTGAGCGAGCATTTCAAGGACTTTCTATCCAGAGAAATATGGAATAAAGTAACAAAGTTCCATGAGTTAACTAAGATCTTTCTTCATTCATAATGACATTTAAAAATTCTATTTACAAATTATGGCACATCTCATAATTAAATAGTAAGGCCAGCTCCAGCCTCTGAAATCATCAGGCTTCAAAAGAAGGTCAGGTTATGATGATAATTAACTGGTTCTCAGATGTAAGGCATTTCTTCCAGGCCACCTGGACATTCCCGTATTTTTCGTTTTCCCTAGAGGACATAGGGAACAATGCTAGTTGGAAAATAAAGTTTGTTTGATCTCTTAAAAACCCTTAAGTCAATGCCATTTTCTCTGATTATTAAGGTAGCAAATCTGTGATGCCTCTAAAAAATAGGCAAAAATGAACAAAGCAATCAACTTTGCCAAGGTTTTCATTTCTTTCCTGAAGTTTGTCACTTTCCTAGCCTCTGACTGCTTGGACCCAAAGCCAATGCCATATGTTTTTGGTTTCTGTTAAGTGTCACTTCACGTTGGGGATTATATAGTAATCAGTTTTCTATGCTGTGTAATAACCACACTAAAACTTCATGTCTTAAAACAAAACTATTTTATTTTTCGCTCTCGATGGTCTGTCCTCCTGCTGGTCTTACCTTGTTTCACTCATGGAGTTGCAGTCATCCAGCTCATCCATAGGGGCTGGGTAGTCTGTGATGGCCTCCTTCACATGTGTGGCAGTGAGTGTGGGCTGAGCTACAATGTGGCGATATTCAGTCATGGTAATGGTGCAAGTTGCAAACCTCTTAAAACCTAGGCTTGGAAACCGCACAATTTTACCTCATTCGGTTAGTCAAAACTAGTCACAAGGCCAGTAGAGAGTCAAGTCCTGGGGAAACCATGCACCCTCTTGAAGAGAGGAGCTGTAAAGAATTTATGGCCATTTTTGATCTATGTTTGTTCCATTTACGTTAGATGATTTTGTTCTCAGACCTCGGTTTCCCCGTATTCATAGGGATATGAGTTCATGCGGAATGTCCAAATTCTAGATACTTTTGATATTAATTTTCTCTCAGGTTCTCTCAATCTGTTTTGTAAAATCTTTTTTTCTTTCTTACCATTTTTCTCTTAAAAATTTCCTTTATTTTAATATTTCCTAAAATTAGCAATTTTTATTTTATCTCACAGAGTAAACACTCTTGAAATCATATTTAATTCTTCTTTATCCTTCATTTTCTATATTTAATGTGGCAAATAGATTTGAAATAACTCTTGATTCCCTCTGCTGTTTTAATCCCCTTGCCTGGCCATCATAGTCATATGTCCATTAACACGAGACCCTGATATCTGGCTTTTCTTTTACTATTTTCTCTCCGTTTTATGCATATTATTTGGTCAAACATCCTAATCCACTGCTACTTTAATAACCCTTCTCTCTTGATCAGAATCCTTGAGCAACTCTCATTCATGTAGCTAGATATTCTAAGGATTTCCTACTTTTTAAGTTTTTTTTAATGATATGGTTCTAGCTTATCTAATTTTACTATTAATCAACGTGTATCTTTATTTCCAGGTTTTATTTCCTTGTCTGTTTTATATACTGTGTATTCATTTCTGAATCTTTGTGTTTGCTATTGTTTTAATCCCAAACATGAAATGAATTTCTTTTATTTATTTGCATATACAAATATACTGTCAATGCCTAATTTAAAGTATGCTCCTCTAAGCTTTTTCTGAATACTCAAATTAAAACAGTATCTACCTTTCTTAAAGTCCCAGTTTATTTATACTTACAAGCATACTGTTTAATAGCTAAGCTTATAGTTTCGTATTTTCTTTTCATTTGCCAAATATTCACCAAGTTATTACTATGTGACAAGCACTGAGATATGTGTCTCAGGTACACAGGTGGGTACAAACAAAAAATTTGACAATGCCCTTTTGTATGTAATAGTTTAGTGGAATTGGGGATATATAATAACATAATCACATAAACAAATATATAATGACAACTACAGAATTCCTTTTAAAAAGAATGTGCACTGCTATAAAAACATACTTCAAGATGGCCCCATGATGTAGTGGTTAAGTTTGTGCCCTCCACTTCGTTGGCCCAGGTTCGCCAGTTCAGACCCCTGCTGTGGCAGTGACCCACATATGAAAGAGAGGAAGATTGGCAACAGATGTTAGCTCAGGGCCAATCTTCCTCAAGCAGAAAAACAACAAAAAAAACCCACTTTAATATGGAGCTGACCTCATCTTTGATTTAGGGAGGGCTCCCTGTGGAAATGTTGGTTGATACACGAGGGATAAGTTACAGTTAAACGGTAGCTAAGTGAGGAGGAAAGAGAAAGAGAGATTCAAGAATAGGGAGCAGTATGTAGTTCTCTGTGATGAGAAGGAAAGAATAAAGAAACTCAAGATGACTAATTTGACTTGAGTACACCAGGAACAGTATGATATTCTGAGGTGGAGGCTACAGTGACAGGCAAGATTTTGTTTAATAGAGTTATTTGGACTATGTTAAGGATTTTGGTCTTCTTTCTACTAGAAATGGGAAAACATTAAATGATTTAAGTAGAGAAATAATATGGTTAGATTTATATTTCAAAAGGCTGCAAGAGCTGTGGTTTAGATCGCTGATTAGAGGGTGTCATAGTGGACAGGAGGATCCTCAAAGAAAGCATTATGATAATGCTGAGATACAGGATAAGCATTTTCTTTGTATTTTGTCACAAGTTCATGAGTGATTTTACTTACTTGCCTAAGTCATGATGGATGGGAATGAGAACCCAGGTGAGGTTCGAATGCTAAGTGTTCAGTGGCAGGAAGGACAGTGCCTGTTTTGCTCAGGAGAGAATAGGAAAGATTGGGTATAAAAAGAGGAAATCTTGCTGTAACTCAGTAGATGGAGTTCTGATCTAATGGCTCAACTCACATTTCTTACATTGAAGTTATATCATATGTCTCTGCTGCCCCAACTCTCACTGTGAAACATTGCCTTCAGTTCAGCTGTAGCTTTGGCAGACTTATGTGTGGGCTTGGGTTCAATTCACAGTGACAGTGTCTCAAATGTGCACTCCCATGTTCCTCCCGAACTCTGACAGCACGGGCAGAGGCTAGAGCCTGCTGGACAAGCTCATTGAGCAGCCCTGAAATGTGGGATGGTTAACAACTCCACGGGCAACCCTTGGCCAATGTGCTTTGAGAACCAAAGAATAAATATTTTCCTATTCAATAATAGGGTAGACAGTTCTCAGAGGGTCGTAGGCAGGGTCAAGTCTCAGTTGCCCACAGCAGTGAACTCTATAAAGTACTCCTACTTTGGTTTTCCTTCATTTCCTCATTTTTCTGTTCCCGTTCTGTTATCTCTAAATGGACTATGTGCAACCACATGTCCTTGTCTTGAACTTTGCTTCAGGGAAACCCAGGCTAAGGAGTACGAGGATTCTTTTTCTGAAAATGAGAAGGGTGTGCTGTAGTCAGAGGCTTGAGAGAGTTGATTTGGAAAGAGAAAACTGAACTGTACAGGAAAACATAATAGAAATGAATGGCAAGATTTTTTTCCTGAAATACACAAGTTTGTATTTTCTCCTCAATTAGGTTATCTCCCTGGAAGTAGACTTATACTGAATAATTCCAGTGTTTTTCCTATAGCACATTACTGAGTACATGACAGACGCTATTAGATGCTTGTTGATTTTCTAATAAAACTGATTCACTATGAATTGCTATTTTTTGGTATGCACTATAAAATCCTATATATGTCAGTATTGTATTTTCATTAAGGAAAAAACCTAAACCAAAAGATACATGCTATTAATCTTAATGGGTTTTTTTGAATATAGAATGATGGATTTGGAATTCTTGCAATTTGTGGATGTTATTATGATTACCCTTTGAAACCCGGAAAAATGTAATTGTTATAAATTCAAAAGATTGAACTGTTTTTACTTTTATTTTTTTCTGCCATAGAGCAATTGATCTTGTTTAGTGGTATTGTAAGTCAATGTGAAAGAAACAATAAGGCCTTAATCAAATGAAGCACTCATAAAAAAACACTCAATGAATTATTTCCTTATGCCCAAATAGTGATCAATTTTGGATTACATCAAACAGATTGTGAACAACATTTTTTTCAGTGGTTAAAAATGTAAACTTAGGAGTAATTTCTTGAATGGTAGTATGAGAAACTTCATGGATGTTTCCCCCAGTAAACAACCATAACTGGTGAAATGTATTTTAAAAAATAAAGCATTTAAATCTGTGGAAATTGTCCAAAGGGCATATAGCAAGTAATGAAACAAGTATTCAACAAAATATACTAAATCTCAGTAAGAAAAGTGAAAGTCTATGACACTTGAGCTACGCCACTCCTTCCCACCCCACCCATCTCAGCGTGACAGAAACTCTAGACAGAGTAAGCATGGCCATGAAGATGGAGCCTCCTCTCCCCAAAGCTCCCCATCAAGGTGTATGGTATCACCGTGGGAGGTACTGTTGTCAATGTTTTTCATCTTCTTCCCCAAGTTCCATGTTGTAGAAGCTAAATATCAAATAAGTGCAACTGAAAGATCTGAGGATCCCTTCCTCTATTCAATCTCCATTTTGAAAAGATGGCAGGCCAAGGATATTGGGGCTCTGATTGTCCTTGCCCTAGTTCACTCATAAAGTGGATGTTCTGATCCAGGAGAGACAAACCGAGGAGGTCAGAGGCTGCCACTCTTTCCCACCCCAGCTCTGGAACACTGGTGCAATATTGATACATGATACAACATGGATGAAACTTGAATCATTATACTAAATGAAAGAAGCCAACTATATATGATCCCATATATTTCATGATTCTATTTATATGAGATGTACAGAATAGACAAATCTATACAGAAAGAAAGATCAATGGTTTGCTTCCAGTGTGAGGAAATTGTTCTAAAATTGATTGTGGCAATGGTTGCCCAATTCTGTGGACATAGTAAAAAAACACTGAATTGTAAACCTTCAATAGGTGAATTATATACTATGTGAATTATATCTCACAGTTGTTATATAAGAATGTAATCTTAATATATCACATATTTTATTTGAAACATTTAATAGAATAGGTAATCTTATAATCATCTCTGAGTAACTTTTTATCCTTTGCAACACATAGACAAAAATAGTCAGAAAGGAAATTAACAAGTTATACATCTTAAAAATTAAAATAGACTTGCAGTTTAGTAACAATCTATCATATTTTTAAGATAAGCCATGGAGCCTTTATATAAATATAAATATACAGTAGATCTGGGTGTGACTGAGGACCACCCAAGGTATAAATCAACTGGGGAGCCCACCTCCTGGTTCAAACACTGGGTGTGATTTTTCAGACCAGACTACAGGCAATTCCAAAGGCTTATCTGGCAGGCCTCAGGCAGGGAATGCTGGCCTCCCCACACCAGACTTGGCATGCCGTGCAGTCTCTGAAGGGAGTTGCAGTCAAGGACTCAGCCCCTTTCCCTCCCTGGGGTCATGCTCTTTCACATATTTGCATTCCTAGCCCTGACACTTCATTCCTAGTGTCTTTATCTGATGCCTTGGGCAAAGATCTTCAGACACCTCTGTTGAGATCTCTTTATGATGGAAGGAGGGGGAAAACTTGAAGATACCCCACCATACCACCCCCTGGCTCTGACTCAGAACTTCTCCACTCCTAGGGCTGCCCCTCACCCTCCTCCCAAACCCAGATTCCATAAAACTGCCAGAGCCTTTTGTCTGGGACTCCTTCAACAGAGAGATGACCCCCACATCTGTGTTGATCCACCTGATCCTTGACCAGTGCACCGATCCATGGGGAAAATGGAACAGGGGCCTTTAGCCCCTTCCTCTGGTTTTAGGCTCTTGGTTATACCATTGCAGCAAGTGATCAAAGGCTTAACTCTCATTTTTAGCTGTTGCTTTAATCCACTACTCTGACACCTGACAGCTCAGCTCACTCTTTCTCAGCTCAGCTGAACTGACATGAACTAATTGATTTGACCACCTGTTGTATTTCTTAGCACTATAATATGTTCATTTTTGAGACTGTTTCATTTCATTGAGTCTCTAACCTACGATTTGTGAATCTCTTCTGAGTCTCTGAGACTCTGAGGATCTGTTGAGGGTCACTCCCCTTTTACCAGAAAAAGCACAAGAAAACAAAATTATGCACATAATATTAGGGATTTTAGGACTTGCAAATATGGAGTTGCCTCTATATTGCATATTCTTTTAATTGCAATAAGTGGAAATTTCGAGATACCAGTAAAAAGAAATTAATCCGTAAAGTTTAATTTTCCCTTGCTAAACGACATTCCCATATTACCTGGAATTCTTCCAGTTCTCTCTGAAAAGTAAGTCTTCTGTGATCCAAAATTCAAGGATCCTAGCCTGCCATAGTGTAAGGTGATGTGGATTAAGGCTGCCCCAGCTAGAGAAGCCCAAGGTGACCTGGCCTACATGCCAAACTATATGACCCAGTGGACTTTTTTTATGGTATGAATTAGGACTGCCCCAGGGAGAGAAGCCCGGGGCATCCTCACCTGCATGCTGATCTATATGGCTAGATTCGTATCTAAAGTTATATGACCGCACAATAACCAGACCCCATCTGCACTGAAATCATTTAATGACTTTTTACATCATCTTTTTCTTTTTCTTTTTTTCCGGTAAAAATAAGTCACGTACCCATGCCTTATAAAATTAGCCCTAACCCTCAACTCGGGGCAGCAGCAGGAGCTCTGACTGCCCGTGGGTCTTGTCCCCACACACCAGCTCTGCCTGCCCATGGGTCCTGTCCCCATGCCAGCGGGGGCAGCAGCAGCTGCTCTGCTTGCCCATGGGCCCTGTCCCCATGCCAGCGGGGGCAGCAGAAGCAGCAGCAGCAGAAGCTCTGCCTGCCCATGGGTCCTGTCCCCATGCTACACTATTCTCTAAATAAAAGAGCACTACTGCCAGATCTTGAGAGTCTAAGAAATCTTTCTTTCGACTCCTCGGCTCACCGACCCCGCATCATTTCTGGTGGCCCGTATGGGGATTTGCTTCATCGGCTTGTGAGCTCGAGTTCTGGTAAGTGCCCTTTTCTTCCTTGTGCCTTTCTCTTTTTCAAGGATGGATCTAAATTCACTTCTCCATCGGGAACTTTCTTGGATGGCTGTATGAATCCACGTTTGCTGCCCATGGCTACTCTATGGGGCAAATTGTGGCATTCGGCCTGAAGAGAATCAGTACCTTAAGCCTGAGGGTGATGGAAAATGAATTAATCCATTCCTTCCTGCTCTTTTTCAAGGATGGATCTAGATTCACTGCTCCATTGGGAACTTTCTCGGACAGCTGTATGAATCCACGTTTGCTGCCCATGGCTACTCTATGGGGCAAATTGTGGCATTCAGCTTGAAGAGAATCAGTACCTTAAGCCTCAGGGTGATGGAGAATGAATTAATCCATTCCTTCCTGATTCTATCTCTAATAGACAAATTTTACGTGGGCGCGGGTCGGCCACTTAAGTCATTCGGATGGCCGCCAATCTCCAAGACTCCCGTGGAAGGTTTCTTTTCCTAAGGCTGGATTGGGATCCCTCCCTCTGGCACCTGACCACGCTCTGAACTGCGAGGAAAGTCCCACTCAGGACTCCAGTTCAAGGAAAGTACCAAACTCTAACCTTTGGTGGAGTATGGGAACCCCTTCTTGGGAGAATGGCTCCAGGATGCAATTGGGTAGAATGTCCCCCAGACTGGTGGAAAATTCCTCACTGTCTTTCTCTTTCTCACTGTCTTTGTCCTTTTATCCTGGGGACCATTCGCCAGGCACCTATTACTGTCAGGCATAATAGGGAAGATGTTCAAGGGATGCCCCCATCATCCCTTGCTACAGGAACCCCAATGGGGGGATTTTCAAGGTAATGGCTCCCTTTCTCTGGGACCATTCACCAGGCACCTATTCCTGCCAGGCAGAATAGGGAAGATGTTCAAGGGATGCCCCCATCATCCCTTGCTACAGGAACCCCAATAGGGGGATTTTCAAGGTAATGGCTCCTTTTCTTTCTCCTTTTCTCTCGGGGACCATTCACCAGGCCTATGCTGTCAGGCAGAATAGGCACCAGGCACCTGTTACTGCCAGGCATAACAGGGAAGGTATACAAGGGATGCAATGCCAGGGGACGCCCCCATCACCCCTTGCTATAGGAACCCCACAGTAGGAACAACGGGTAGGATGCTGCCCTAGGTTCAGGGGGGATTTTTCATGGTAATGGACCCGTTTCTTTTGTCTCTCTTGGAGTTACAATGGCCATTTTTCGTCTCCGTTTGAGCTTTGCAACTGGGAAACAAAGAAATCTTTAAAGAGTAAAAGGCTCCACCCCTGGGAGCCACAACTTTGGGTTTCTGGACCTGATCACCCCAGCAACCCTAAGTGGGGGTGCCCTCTCTTGACAGTTGACTCATTGAGTATTTTAGTCACCTACTGAGTCGGTTATGAGGGTAGGAGACCTGTGATTTATTCTGTGAACTGTCGTGCTAGCATAGTGTGCCCCAGTACGGGAACTGTTGTGTGACTCTTATCTTGATAACCCTCTGGAAGAGGCCATGAGGGTGAGGTCTGATCTCTTCTTTTCCTTTCTTTGTCTGTTTTGCTCATCATCTCTTCTGTTGTCACCAAGTTGAGGTTAAGTTCAGGCTAGACCTGAGCAGAACCTTGACCTTCTGTAAAATTGGAAAAATAAGCCTTTTGCCAGGGATTTAACTCTCAAACCTGGCTCTGGGAGCCCCAGCCTCCAGCCAGTTCCAGGCCTTTGCCTCCTGCTTCCCTACCTCAACTTTGCTGGCTCAGAGACAAAGTGCCCAGGCTGAGCGGGACTTGACTAAATCTTATAACGATGTCAACACCCGCAATCGGCCTCTGAACACACGCAATCGGCCTCTGCACCCTTTCTCCAGCTGCTGTCAGTCAGACACTGGCTTTACCGCCACTGGGAAGGCTCCTAAGCATCCCCAGAGACCCACCCTGTGGATGCATTCTAACTCCATCTGGGAGAAAATTTGAGGGGTTTCTCTGTGCCTTTGTGATGCAGTTGGATAGGTAGATCAACCTGGAATGTAATCTGAGTTACAATCCAGTTTCTGGGAAATCAAGAGCAACTGTCCTTAGAAAATCCTTGCAAGACTGGAAATACAGCTCTAGAGGCAGTTCAGATTCCACCTAGTTCCTTTATCACGAAAAGGATTATCATCTCCCCTCTCCAGGAACTACTATCTAGCCCATCACTAATTCCTAAGACTGAAAAAAAAAAAAAAAAAGAAAGAAAGAAAGAAAGAAAGAGGAGGGGAGAGGAAAAACAGCCATAAGCGTGCCCTTGCAAAAAATCTAGCATCTTGAGTATCTTCTCCACAAATATTGGTAAAAAACAATAGCTCTAACAATAGCTGTGCAGTCTCTGTGTATGTGTGTCTATGTGTACGTTATATGTGTGATATTTTACCTCCGGATGGTGTTACCAAAATTAAGGGCTCTGTTTAATTGGCTTCAAGTAAGCGCTTACATAAATTCTAAATGTAGTAGAAATTAATCCAATGTCTTTCAAGTTAACTTGATGTGAATTAACCTTTGGTAAACGAAATCTTGTTTAAGTTTGTTGGTTTGATTGAAAATAGTCTTCTTGTCAGAGTTGTCAGTATTCGCATATGATGCAGGCATGCAGCCTGGGTTTACTAGTCAAATAAGTTCACATTGTCTGTTAAATTCGTCAGCAAAATAATAGCTTTAAATGATGACCAGTTTTGTCTAATGTCTCATGAAGTTTTTGTGGGTACAATAACTGTTTTATGGTCTGTATACTTGAAAAAAAAAAAAAGCTTCCAAATTGTTTTGATAACAATCTTGAGTTTTGCCAAGTTAAGTTAAATGATAAAAATCTGAGCATCTGGGTCATTTTTGGATTGGATAGCACACAAGCATTACAGCTAAACTTATCTAAGTTATCTACTTTTGGCTTCTTATTGCAGAGAGGCTAAAAGTCTTTGTGTCTGTTATTGTAAAGCAGCGTGTTTCTAGAAATTATGAAGTGTTTAGAATGCTGGTATAAAAGACAATTCATAATTGCTTACCTTTTTAGTGTTTACTATGGTCTGTTAAGGGTTAAAAGTTCTTATTAACCTATATAATTAAAGCTACTGGAAATTAATAAGGAAAACAGCTCTGTATCTAAGGAAAGTTAAAATATATGTTTTCAGTAAAGAGGGTATAAAGAATGGAAGTATTTTTGTTTGATGGGTTAAGAAAGATAAGTTTGTCCTAAAGTACTAGAAAGGAAAAAAGACAGACTTTGGGACAAATTCTGAAGGCAAAAAGAAAGTTGTAGAAGGTTTGTGAAGGAGAAATTCTGAAAGGAGTTTTATGCCTGGTCAAGTAGACTAAAATTAGGGTAAATCCAATTAAGTGAATGAGTTTTAATGTTAAAAATAAGCTGGTACAGAAATTAAAATTTGGTTTTCTCTCAAAGTATAATTTTCTTGAACTTTTGGCCTGCTCTAACTCTACCTAAAAGACAGAAAATCTATGTTTTGTTAAAATAATTTCCTATATTCAGAAAGAAAGAGGTCTCTTCTAAAATTTTTTGACGATGTTGTTTAGTCTTGACTGTCTCTGTTGTCACTTTGAATGGATGCCTGAGCATTGTTTAACAGTGAGTGTTGTTTCCTATTTGAACAAGTATTTTAAAAACTTTTGATATTTTTGACAAGCTTCTCCCTCAAAAATATTCAAATCCTGAATGAAGGCTTTCTTTTGACCTGGTAGATGGAAGAAGAATTTCTCTGAGGATTTTCAGAGGGCCCCTGAGACTTCTCAAAGAAATTTGCTCTCTTCCTATAAGGAGGAAAATACTAAATTAATTAGGTTTATTTGGTTTATTAAATTACATGGGAAGCATTGTCAAATAAGCGATGATAAACTTTCTTATGTGGTATTACGTGGGTGAATGTTATTAATATACGTGTCTTAACATTATATAGCATTCCTAAAATTCTAATCTGTTCTGGTTATCAGTCATAATTCCAGTTATTATCTTAAAGTGTTATATGTCACAGAAATAGCCAAGTTTCTTTGTCAATTGCCCTTTTGAGTCTTTTGTCCATTTGCAGATAGTTGCTGTTTTACTGAGATGCTTTTTGCTTTTGCAAATATGTTTCATCTCCAGAGAAATTCCTGGAAAGGATTCTGACACGAGGGTTCTAAACTACAGGTTTCTGATAAACTTTCAGATTGTAAAACTGAACTGGGTAAGAAATTACAGAATTCTAACAGAAATTAAGCTCATAGATCTGCTAACAGAAGATTAAGCTCAAGAACTGATTATACAGGACTGTGTGAACTGATGAGGATGATTATAATTTTTTATGACTTCTGTTTGAAATATTGCTGAGTTTTGATGTTTTGTTTTGTTTTCTCATGTTTAAGGAAATCTTTCTTTCTTTTCTCTTATGCTAACTATGACTTACAGCAATTTAGTGAAATACATCTTTATGAGCAAAACTGAAACATTTGTCTTTTTCTCCCGACCTGATCCCTCCAGAATTTGGAAACTCTTTGTGAGTACGGTTATTTCGTGGCAATATAGTTATTTGCATAAGTTCAATAAGAATTTGGTCTCCTTATAACAGGACACATTGGTTATCTTACCAAGGCTTTGACTGGAATGTCATATTGAGAGAAACATACAGGCTCAGATATGACAACACAGCTTTTCAGGAACAAAGATTGGACTTTCTGGAACTAAAGCCACTTGGAAATATGGGCCTGGTCCCTTGTTTATAGAGATTCTGGCAATCTTACCCAGTAAGTAAGGAAGCTTGCTTATCTGGCAGGTGCAAGGAACCTCAGAATATCTTGGAGGACCTCGAGAAGAGAGGAGTCCACCAAAATCTGGAGGTACTGCAGGCAAAATCTGATGGCAAGTCCTTGGCTTGGCTTTTCTGGCCTCTAGAGGCCTTTACAGTTCAATCTGAGATTCCTCATAAAAAAATAATTCCAGCAAAGCAGATTTAAAAGAAACCTGTATAATCAATTGGTATTCTTGCTGCACTTATGTAAATAATTGGCAGACCAGTTAATCTTAATTTGGCTATCTTTTATAAAAATGAGGGTGATTTTAGAGAGAAAAAAATTATGTTTCAGTAGAAGGTATAGTACACATTCATGGATATTAGATTCTAGCTCTTCTCTTCTGCAAGATTCATCTGTTACTAATCATAATGTCTCCTTGTGGCCATCCATCTCTGATACCTGGGAGTTCCCAGGCCACAAGCAAACCTTTTCCTTCAACACTACTGCCCAAATACTAACTAGATTTGCCTTGTCACAGGTGGATCATAAACGACAAGTTCCAAAGGTAAAGTCCCCAACTTATTGATACACACAGGATGGACTATATCAAATTTGGGACGATATATTTGGCTCACTCCTGCTAGTGATCAACTCAGTAAAAGTCCACTCTATGTTGGGAACAAACCAATCACACCTGTGATACATGGCCTAATAGCACCCGACCTATGGGAAAATTCCCTGTCATGTGTGTTCTCATATCATAACCTTAAAAAATACTGATTGGTTTGAGACTGACTGTGATAGACGGCCCAGCACGCATTGGTTAGCCCCTAATGGCACTCAGTGGCTATGTGGCTCCAACTTATGGCCTTGGCTGCCACCTGTATGGATTGGACGATGCACCCTAGGTTTCGTCTGGATGCAGGGTAGAACTACATTTAGTATATCTCCCCCTGCTAACCTACCCAACCTGCAACAGCACTGGACCTGCTCTGTCTTCCACTGGTATGACCATCTTTCCTCAATTTTCCTTCCCCAATTAGGAATTGAAAGTGTCATCTTGCACATGGAAGTCCTAAACAAATTTACTATGAAGGCATTAAATGATACACAACATAGCCTTTCGCTGCTCGATTTAGAAGTGTCCCAAATGCGTAAGGCAGTCCTCCAAAACCGAATGGCACTGGATGTCTTGACAGCAGCACAGGGGGGCACCTGTGCCATTATAAAAACTGAATGTTGTGTTTATATTCCTGACTACCATCAAAATATCTCTGGCTTCCTATGTGATATGAACCACCAAATTAAGTTCATGTCTGACCCTACCCTATCTCTAAACGATTGGTTTAACTCCTGGTCAGGACCAGGTTTCTAGACTACTATCAAAACCCTATTCATTGGGTTAATCATACTGCTTATATTTCTTATTATAATTTGTTGTCTGTTTCATTGTTTGTCTTCCGCATGTCAACAAAGTTTCACCTCCTGGACCACCTCTCGTCAAATGATTCTCTCGTCTCCAGAGGATCTGTACACCTTGTCAGGCTTGGACTCCATGGGTGCAGCCTTCCGGTCCACTGAACTTCCTACCTATACCTATGGCCCCATTTAGGAACAGCTCTACGACCTTGTACAGCCGGAAGTAGTTACAGAAGACTGACCGTCGTCCATATCCCCAAAAGATTTCGGGGCCAAATGGGTTCAGGGGGGTTTATGATGTGGATTAAGGCTGCCCCAGCTAGAGAAGCCCAAGGTGACCTGGCCTACATGCCAAACTATATGACCCAGTGGACTTTTTTTATGGTATGAATTAGGACTGCCCCAGGGAGAGAAGCCCGGGGCATCCTCACCTGCATGCTGATCTATATGGCTAGATTCGTATCTAAAGTTATATGACCGCACAATAACCAGACCCCATCTGCACTGAAATCATTTAATGACTTTTTACATCATCTTTTTCTTTTTCTTTTTTTCCAGTAAAAATAAGTCACGTACCCATGCCTTATAAAATTAGCCCTAACCCTCAACTCGGGGCAGCAGCAGGAGCTCTGACTGCCCGTGGGTCTTGTCCCCACACACCAGCTCTGCCTGCCCATGGGTCCTGTCCCTATGCCAGCGGGGGCAGCAGCAGCTGCTCTGCTTGCCCATGGGCTCTGTCCCCATGCCAGCGGGGGCAGCAGAAGCAGCAGCAGCAGAAGCTCTGCCTGCCCATGGGTCCTGTCCCCATGCTATTCCACACTATTCTCTAAATAAAAGAGCACTACTGCCAGATCTTGAGAGTCTAAGAAATCTTTCTTTCGACTCCTCGGCTCACCGACCCCGCATCATAAGGGACAGACACAGCCAGGACCTTGAGACAAGATCCTGAGACAGAACCAAAGGGGAGAGATGTTTTGGCCCCATTTATTCCTTCCTCTGGTCAAAAATCACATGCCAGTCACTGTTTTCCTTGGTTTGATTCTCAAATCTTATCATTTGAAACTGATTCACTGATTACAACTGAATATAAGTGCTTATTTCAGTTGATGAGATGAGTGAGATTCTTCTGTTTTCTCTAGTAGAAAAAGTTTAAAAACAAATGAGTATTTTTTGATGTAGAAGGAATTCTCAAAGAAATTTTGTACACCTCATCTATTCTCTTTCTTTGATGCAATGTATACATTTTATGTTCTTCATGTTACATGATAGCCAGAATGTATCATCATATCAAATATCCAATAAAAAGAAAAGAACAAAAATCACATGGTAATATCACAATATGGGGATTATCGATTCCTTAAAGGCCATCCATGGAAAGACTCACTGAATCAATGTCAAAATCCCTGTTCTAAATTTTTCAGGTTAGGTTTTCCGAAGTGTAATTTTTTAAACATTAGTCCCTTAAAAGTATGTATATATACACATATATATGTAAATAAAAGCAACAACACAAAAAGCTCTGTGTCTGGAAAGTGCTTCACATTATAGCTCCATCTTGGAGATTCACAACGCATGTTAGTACACTAAAGGCTCTTTAATTTTATGTCTTTAATTTGTATTCAGGATTAAAGTCATACAATCCCTTTGTCTTTTCCAAAGGGATCAATATTTTTACTGGTTTCTTTCCCATACCAGATCTTAACAATCAGATTTTAGAAGAAACTGTTCAAAGATTTGTTTTCCAATACTATCTATGAATATTGAAGTATAATATAATGAGACACTTTCAGAAAAATCTCAGATGACTGCTGTTGAAGAATAAAGACTTTGCCTATTGTAGGGGTCAATTAAGCATGCCTGTAATCTTTTTATCTGGGGGGATGGAGATGCAGCACATAAGAGCCAGAGAATAACAATTTCTCACTGGTTTTTAAAAAGTTCTTAGATGCCGATAAGCATGAAGATAGGACTTTTCTATTTTATGAAAATAGCCCAAACCTAATGATGGGGAAGAAAATTAAATTGGATATTGTTGATCAGGCAGTGTGAAAGCATTTAAAAAATATATAATATTGGGTAGAGAAGGAAAGTAAAGAATGGATAATGGCACTGATAATGTTTCATAATTGTTACACTAGACACAGTCTCATTAAATGACCAAATGGACCATTGCTCGCATAGCTTTTTTCTTTTTAAATAATCAATGTGAAATATGGATGAAATAGTTTAAAATGTTGCAAAGAGCTAATAAAAGTAACAGTCATGCCTTGTATGATCTGGGCTGACTCTAGCAATGTAGTGTTTATTTTTTTCAATGACAGATTTCAAAATACTAAAATGAAGTAACTGTAAAAGTAAAGATTTTGTAATATGTTTTAAAAATAGATCAAATCTTATTTAGACAATGATTTTACTATGTATTTTAAATTTAAAAAATACTTTACATGTAGGTTTTCATCGTTGCAGTCACGAACGTAAGGAAGGTGTTTAAAAATAAAATGAGAATCAAATTACTTAAAAACAAATTGGAAAGTCTTGGTTTGGAAAACTCCATCACTGAGATAAAAAAGGAAAGGAAGGAAGGAAGGAAGAAAACAGCGCACTGAAATGGTTTGTGGGGAAGAATTAGTTCATTTGCAATGAAATATTTACAATATTCAGTCTTTTATATGGTTGTTAATTTCTTCCCAATGCTGCTGCTTTTTATTTTGCTTTTGTAGTCTGGAGCTAAGAAAACAAGGATATTCAGTTTTTATAAGGAAGTAAAAATGCTTTGGGGAATTCTTGGGCTATTTTCAAGATTATCATAAAACTAGAAAGCGTCTGCTAAACAGTGAAGTGACACTCCCTGTTTTCCTCTGTCCTCAATTTATTTTCCACTACTCTCATTTACACATTTCAGACTCTCCAGTGTGTCTTCTTCTCGTGTTTTCTGTCTATTGAACCTCTATAATGTCGGCTTTATTCCTTTATTGGTAATTATTTAGTCATGTTAAAACTGACATTGTCCAGTTAGGGAATTGGAGAAATACAGTATTTAATCAACAGAGTAGGGACAGAGTTCCAGCCTTAGGACTGTTACTGTCTTCCTCCATGATTTGTGGGAGCCTGCCTATATCTCAAATTGACTATAAAATAGTAAGAATAGAATTCATACTTGCTGAAATATTGATGCCTATATTGAAGAGGTATAATAAGAAAAGAGTTTTATTTCTTTCATTTTTAGTAGAACACTATGTGAGTACTATCGTACTTTGCCACATTATTATCACAATGCCTTTTTGGAAAGTTTCAAATTGTGTCACTTGCATGCCCCACTGGGTTTTATTCACTGGATTTAGGGTATAAATTTATCACATATGAATATGAATCCATTAAACTAATTTGCTTTAATATTCTATCAGTTCACTTTGAGAGGATTCAGTATTTGAATTTTAGAGAGAGAAATGCTGTTCTTTGATAGTTTGCAGTTAAACTTCTTTTAGCAGTAGTATCTTTAATAGTCGTTTAATATGTGCTACAAGAAAAACTGTGTACTGAATATACTTTTATTAAATTGTGTATAAGTTTCTTCTCAGAAATGCCATCCTACTATTCCAATATTTTAATAATTAAAGTTAAAGAACATTCAATATGATATTCATTTACTTATTTGTTATTTATAAAGCTGGCTCAGAGTAAAATCTCAGTTACATCTCATCTATGAAGGTATCACCTCAGGGATTGCTATGTAACCCTTCTTCAACTCTAAAACATGATGTACTATGTACCACTCATTGTCAGGTGTTTGAATAGAACACACTTTTTATTGTTTATCATTTGGGTATATACAAATACTGGTGTATATATCCACCTGCTAGAGACCAGAAAATAAGTTCATGTTTTATAAGACACAACTGTGATGTTGACACAGTTCTTTGAAGAGTTTACATTTTAGGGCCAGCCTTAGGGGCTTCGTGGTTGAGTTTGGCGTGCTCCACTATGGTGGCCCAGGTTTGGTTCCTGGGTGCCAACCTACGCCACTCGTCTGTCAGCAGTCATGCTGTGGCAGCAGCTTACGTATAAAAAAAGAGGAAGATTGGCAGCAGATGTTAGCTCCAGGTGAATCTTCCTCAGCAAAGAAAAATCCATTTACACTTTTATTTTTAATAATTTACTCCTCTTACAAATTGGAAGTTCAAATCAACCTAGGGAAAATTTATTTGATTCCCTTTAAATATTTTGCAATTGTCAAGGGAAAACAAAAAATAGAATGGTTGAGTGATTTTAATATCACAGTCGTTTAATGTCACTCTCATTTAAAAGAACGACAGAAAATATTTTCTAACAACTGATGTTCAGATTAGAGATTCTCTATACTAACAAGTGTATAATTCTGTGAACACTAGCCAGTCACAAGTTACCATATGATTCAGCTTTAATGATTTTATCTCTGTGATCTTTGAACTAATTTAACTCATCCTTCCAGAATATGAAGTTCCATCTTTAGATCTATCCCTGTGGGATTGAGATCTATTCCTTACAAGTATCAAGTATTTTCATGCTTAAATTATTTGTCTTTCTTTACCAACACTTTCTCTTTCCTTCAAATTTCTGAAGTTTCCTGAATGTCCTTTCTGTCTATGTCTCTCTTAGTGAGGCTCTGGATTAGAAAACATCAAACAATAAATTAAAAATAATGCAGACTTACACAAATCTTCATGAAGTATTAGAATATGAGGAATAAAGCCAGGCTTATTAAAATCTTGCAGAAAAGCAAGACAAATTGTGAATGAATAAACAGTAACCAAAATATTTTGAGGGCTAGAGAGCAGTAGAAAAATGCCTTCAAAATTTTTACTGAAAATAATTTGTAAGTTAGATTTCCAGATAGTGAAATCCTAATAAAGTATGATAGCCAAATAAAGAGGGAGTTTTAGACATACGAAAACACAGGAAATTTGTCTCCCATGTGTCTCAGTTTAGTATGTTAATGGAGGTTATCCACCACCAAAACAAGGAAGCAATCAGGAAACTGAATACGTGGGCTATGGAGAAAAGGGAATGGGACTCTTTAGCAAAAGCATTATCAGCAATCGGTCCTAATATAGTCAGACAAAAGGCTCTCCTAGAAAGGGCTGTAAGAAATAAAGCAATAAACGATACCATGCTTTTGAACATTTGAAAGAAAAATAATTAACACTAAAATCACTGATGATAGGAGTATGGCTGGTTTGAACAATGAGTTTATAGAAACTTGTATATGGAAATATGCTTAAATTATTAACTCCTGGAGGAAAAGTTACACAAGAAAATAATTATTAACATGATAAACTACTTGGTACCACAGGAAACCATATTTAGACAATCAAAATAATGTAAATATTGATCAATGATTTATTTATAAATGATAACATACTTTTATTGGGAGGATGTGGGGAAGGGATTTTAGCTTTGAAATCTTTTGGCAATGTTTGATTTTTTAAACAGACGCATATTTAAAAATTAAAGGCCAAAAAGTCCTCATTCTTCAAGAACTTACAAAATTATATCACCTAAACCCTTGTATCATTCAGCCAGTAGAGTTTTCCATAAGTTATCAGCCCTCTTCCCAGAAGAATCCTTTTTATTTCCTGATCTTTTTTTAATCTTAGCAAAAAATTAACACAAACCTTAAAATGTTTGAAACCTGTTTTGCATTTTTATTAATCTCTAGTCAAGTGGAGGTTATCCACAGTTCATTAAAGTTTTCCATTAGAGGATATCTTACTCTGCAGTTCAATGCTATATAAACTATTGGAAAGATTGCATTGAAATATAAAACATTTTAGATATTTTACACTTCGCAATTTTTTCCTAAGAAAACTTTCCTGAAATTAACTTAAACTGGGAGTATTTTCATATATGTAAAAGCAAGTCAATAATGAATTGACAAATTAAAAGTTAATATATCTACAAAACAATAACAGAAGTTCAACTTATTTTCTTTGTTTTATAGATACTTATTGCATAAACGTATAAGTTTTGCTAGAATTTTAGTAAAACAATAAACATGTGTGCAATGTGTTTTAAAAATTGTGTAGAAAATTGAATTGATCCGAAACACATAAAATCTAGGTTGTAGCACTATACTTTACAATTATTAGTGATATTTTTGGAAAATGCAGTAAGGCTCTAATTATTCAGCACTAATAGACACTAGATGGGTTACAAAGTGAACATTGCAGAAAATTGAGATATTGGGGGAAATATCAAAATTTAAATATTTTGAGAGCCAGTCCCATGGCTGAGTGGTAAGTTCCTGTGCTCCACTTTGGCAGCCTGGGGTTTCCCCGGTTCAGATCCTGGGCACGGACCTAGCACCACTCAACAGGCCATGCTGAGGTGGCATCACATATAGCACAACCGGAAGGACTTACAACTATGTACTGGGCAGGGGGGAGGGTTTGGGGAGAAGAAGAAGAAGAAAAAGAAGCTTGGCAAAAGACATTAGCTCAGGTACCAATCTTTAAAAACAACAACAACAAAAAAACCATTTTGGATTTTCTTCTCAAGCTGCATGTTCTCTTTTCTCAGTAAAGATGCTAAACATAACATAGATTTTTTTTAATGATTAAAACTCTTTTACTATGTAATACAATCTGCCCTCAAGAATATTGAAACATAGAACATTTCAACTGAATAAGCTCAGGTTATGTTCTTCATGATTTTATCTTTGGGAATGATTTTCCTGTCTTTTTTCTCTTCATCAGTATGTCAGCCATAACTTTGAAGTATTGTCACTGTGCCTGACTCTGTCAGAATGCTTCTCTGTCTTCTAAATTGTTGCTACTTTTCTGATATGGTTAAAAAACCAATAAATAGAAAAACAAGCAAGCAAGCTGACCAAATTTCCTTTTAAAGAATTAAATGCGAAATAAGTGTAGAAAATGTCCTAGTGATTGATGGCTTAGGCCTTCTTCCCTGTGTAATTGGCATGAGCTGTAGCCCTCTATGTTCATTATATTTAATAACTGTCTCAAGGTCAATTTCACTTCCTTTAATTTTCTTTTGTGTCACTTCTGGTTAAGCTTGTTGAAGAAAAGGTCTCTGAAGAAGTTAAGAATTAGAAAAAATATCCTGAGCCTGAAAATAAGGGTAATAACATTAGATTATATTTTGATGTTTAGGGACAGCTCTATTACAGGTAAAGATATGGCTGTCTCTTTACTGGTTTTCCAAGTGGCTTGTAATTTAAAGGGTCTTTTGGTAAACATACTTGGCTCCCTACCCAGTACTCATTCAACTTTTCTTTTTTACTAACATAACTCTGGGGTTCTTTGCGTATATCCACTCCTTTACGTATACGACCACTATCAGTCTTTCTCTACTCTGAGTCTATACTGGATTCACCTGGGGAGATTTTACATCCTAGGAATGCTTTTCCCATTCCACGGAGATTCTGATTTCACTAATCTGAATGAATCTCAGGCACTGATATTTTTAAAAAGCCCTCTCCCCACCCCCGGCACCTCAGTTGATACCAATATCTAGACATGGTTGAGAAACCATACTAGAATTAGTCATGAGCTTAGATTTGAACAGAAACCCATTCTTCATGGTTTAAGCAGAGAAAAAAATATTCCAGGACATTAGCTCACAGAGCATCCGGGAGGGCCAAAGAATCAGGTTTCAAGGCAAAACCGGCAAGAGCATCGACCACATGTCACCACAGAACTACTGCAGGGCTCAGGTACCATGGCTGCCACAGAGCCTCCTGACACTTCGCCCCTGGTGTGATATTGTTATGATGCCACCCTCCTAAGACTTGATTTCACAAATGTCTACCTTTTTGAATAACTCATGATTGAATTGCATCTACATAACTCTCCTTCTGCCTTTTGTTGGCAGATCTAGTTTTACATGCTTGTGGCCTAGCTGCACAGGATGCTGGGAAAATTTAGTCTCAGGCAGCGCTTAGGGAACACAGAAAACTTAGAAAGGCTACAGCAGCCTGCTCATATTAAAATGTTGAGAGTAATAAGAGGAGAAAAATTAGATTTAACAAAAGCTACTTAAGTTTTGAGGTTTTGTGAAAGGTATGGGAAATTTGCGTGGGGAAATGGGTGGACATTCTTAGAAGGCTTGCTATGTTATGCGTTGCACTTCTTTTAATATGTTTAGCAAGAAGGTAGAATAGTTTTCCTTATAAAATCAACTGAAATTGAATTTTAAAGCTTATCTTTCTTTTTTTCTATTTTTAAATTTTTTTAAGGTTGGCGCCTGAGCTATAACATCTGTTGCCAATCTTTTTTTTTCCCCTTCTTCTTCTTCTCCCCACAGCCCCCCAGTACATCGTTTTATATTCTAGTTGTGAGTGCCTCTGGTTGTGCTATGTGGGACGCGGCCTCAGCATGACCTGATGAGTGGTGCTATATCTGCGCCCAGGATCCGAACCGGCAAAACCCTGGGCCATGTAAGCGGAGCGCACGAACTTAACCACTCGGCCATGGGGCTAAAAAATGCTCCTTTAAACACAACATTGAGCAAGCATAAATGTAAGGAAACAAGACAGTGAGCCCCTAAATGGGATGAAATCAGGAATCTGTGGAGTTAAGAGCATGCAAAGGCCCCTTTTCAACGGGAGATTCTGTCAAAACTTGAAGCAATTCAATAACTCCTTTGAAGACTTCACGGAGCAAAGAGGGCAAGAAACAAACCCCAGAGCTCACAGAAATAGGGAATCTGACAAAAGATCTCAGTACAAAGCTGCTACACCTGCAGTCTAAGAATGAAAAAGAAATGATGACTTTCACGCAAAAAGTGAAAGCAAGAAACTTGTTTTCTCAACTTTTGAACTAGGTGGAGGGAAGAAAAAACGGCACGGGAGAATTGACAAAGACCAGTGATCCCTCACATGGTTTTGCAATGCGTATTCATGCTACCTGAGTGGCTCAAGAAAAGCTCAAAGAGAAAATGAATACGAAGAGACCCTGAACTGATAGCACTCTCGGGTTACAGGCAAACACAAATCCTCTCATGGGAACAAAGTCAGTCAAGGCCTTGGGAATTTCCCACTAAAAGAAGGTGGCGTGAAGTTCAGGAAGTGATAGAGAGAAGAGATATTGGTAAACATTTAGACAAATGTAAGCAAGGCTGGCTGGATATTGTACCTTACAAAGTGCCTTTTAACGGTATAATAAAAGCAAGCTCAAGTGGGGGAAATAGGATGTACCACAGAACGAGATCTGTGAAGCAAAAGTCTTGTACTGCTGGGGGCCCACTGGTGTGCGTGTGTGTGGGGTGGGTGCCGTTATTAAAGGTGATTAGCTTTAGACATGTTTAAGCCTAGTAACATGATTTTAGATGCTGTTAAATACGTTAATAACTATTTAGAGAATAGCATTTAAAATAGTAAAAAAGAGAAAGATGGAATAAAGAAAACCTTATTAATCAAGAGAAGGCGAGAAAGGAGAAAACACAGAAAAGCCCAGAACAAGTGAGCAAAGCCAATGCTGACTGTGATAATAGCCCCCAAATCAGGTTCTGAGCTCAGTAAAGTTTTGTTTCTCTCTTGTGTCACAGCCTAATATGTTGCCAAGATGGAGCTGGGGGTGTGGGCAGGGTGATTGTCCACACTCTTTTAGCCCAGTGGATGGTTCTGCCACTGTTAGGACCTCAGCACCCTCCCACTGACCCTTTCCAGAGCCACTGTCCAAGTAATTTTTCACAGTAAAATGTCTAAAGAGCAGAGTTCAGGTATTACTTCTTCTCTGAAATTATTAACAATATCACTAAATATTGATTTTCTCCTCACTTGAGACTCATTTCACATTACACGTATGTCTTTAAGAGCCCCACACCCCGACATTTTTACCAAGGATACAACTAATTTTCTAGCAAGTGTTTATATTACAGTATTCCTGGATTTGAAAGATTGCTAAAAAGCAGTATTTAGTAAGAAAAGTGACATAAACTTGGGATCAGAATAACACAAGTCATTTTTCAGTGTTGAACTCAGATAGGAGGATCCCTGGCACCAGGCTCTTGCTCTTCCTTTAGCGGTGGACTGAGGCTGGACTAAAATTCTGGGCACAAGTCTAGTGGTAGAAGCAGGGGTGTTTTCTCCATTGTCTTGATCTGCCCTTGGAATTAGGCGGGCCTAACCTCTCTACAACTCAATGTTCTCACCAGTAAAAATGGAAATTAGTTTTAGCTTCATAAGACTTATGATGATCCAATCTGATAATTCATAAAATATTCATATAAAATATCTATGACTATAATAAGAAATTATAAATGGAAAATATTAATGTGAAGATGGAAATAAGATTTTGTTGCTAGTGATAATTGAAATTTTACAAATATTAGTAATATCTCTAGAGTTTCATTATTAAAAATATTATAGGCTGATGATTATTTCAGAGTTAGTTGATCAGTTTAAAGAGATATCCTCCAATTTTCATATTTCTAAAGTTATTCCAAGAAATGTATGTTGAATTTTATTAGTACAATTTTGACATCTATGGAGAGAGAAATATTCTTTTTTTCCCCTTTGTCCTATTGATCTTTTATTTATGGATTCCCTAACATTAAGGTTTCTGATATGATAGAAGATGGAAGAAACTTTATAGTATGCCAATGAATTATATTTTTCAGTAAGGATAATGAATCAATGAGATGGGATGGTAGTTTTCCTTTCATGGGAACTGTCTCTCTTTTTTAGCTTTGTTGTGTCAGTTCTTTACTAGTTTGCTTAAAAGAATTGGAAATTGGATTTTGTTAACTCTGAAATATTTTCAAAGTCAAGCGTTGTTATATGTTTATTTGAAATTTTGTTATGTTTCCATATGTATTACTATACTTTTTAAAAATATTTTTAGACTATATATAAGTATCATATACCACATTTCTCTTTGGAAATTTTGTGCATCTGTGTTTCATTCTCTTTTTTCTCCCTTAATTGAACTTGAGTAGTTTTGTCTATTTTATTTTCTTGACAACAAAGCAGTTCTTTGACTTATGTATTATTTTATAATTTTTGGTATTTTATTTTCTTCTACTTATTTTTAAGTTGTTTTTCTTCCTTTTTAAAATCTTTTTTCTAAGTTCTTTAACTGAAATTCAGTTCTTATTTACCCTTTCTTCTTTGTAGTGAGTATACTTAATACTATGAAATTTCCTCAGAGTAAATTGCTATATTTAATTTATAAATTTATACATTTGTATTTACAAATGATTGCTACATATCAAATTCCTTCCTTGGTTGTTTTATAATTGTTATTAAATTTGCAAATAGTCTGTAATTTTATATTGAATTTTTCTTTAAGAAAATTTTTTTCTTTCTAAACATTTGGCATTTTTGTGTTTCAACTTTTATAATATTTTGTTTTTTGCATTTTCATCAAAGATTGTGGTTGGATAATTCAAACTTTTTACAATAAAAATTTTCTTTCTTGGCTGGTATCTGATCAAGTTTTATAAATTTCCCATGAATAATTAAGAATAATACTAGCCTTTGACTCGTGTAAAGAGTCCTGGAGCAGTTGAATGATCTAGAAAAAGTTGCAAATTAGTGTCTGATCCTTAGCTCAATCTGCTTGTTAGTGAGGTGCTGATCACCCAAGCCAGGCTGTCTATATGAACCTAACTCCACAACCCAGCCATCCATCGCAAAGGCTCCAGAGTCTGTGACACGAAAGTTTTAACCACACTTAGTGATTAAACGTATCCGGAATTCTACCATATTAACAGGACACTGGGAGGAACAAGGCACACGTGACTCCTGAAGGAGAGTAGCTATATTTGATTCAGTACACTAACATACAGATTTAATCTTGACAGTGTGAACTCTTTTCTCAATCCATAGTCATCACCCTCTCCTAATTTTCTGGATTCTACAGTTTGGGTTGGAGGATTTCCCTGCTCATGTTTGTGGGCTTCCTCTCCTCAGATGAGATAGAATGGCATCTGCTCAGCAGCCATGTCAAGCAACACAGCAAGAGGTGCCGTGAAGATGGCCAACCTCTGCTCTTTCAGTTACTCACAACTGGATGATCTTTCTGATCGCGTTCTCTTTTACCTCCAACATCCAGGCCAGTATGTCCCTGAAAAGATTTTTAAAACTCCTCTTAAGCCTAGTCTTTTATGGAAACAGGATAGCCTTCACTCCTTTCCGTTTTGTCAAGGGCCTCCAACGCAGGACTTCCTTCTGCCTGACTAGCAGTAGGTTCTCTGTGGATATTAGCAGCCATAAAATGTGCATCATCCTCATAAGCAGAGAGGAAAAAGAAGCACCTGTACTTCCCTAAACTGAGTGTAGTTATTTCTGAAATGTTCCCTCTCAATAACTTGATAAGGGTATTCCAAATCTTGATACAGATGCAAATCATCTATTTCATGACATAGTTTTTCTGCATGTGACTGAGGCCAACACATCAGCAGCAGATTTAGAAGCACACCCATGTTGCCCCTGTTTGTATCTACTTCACAGGGTTGTTGCAGAGATTAAGTAAATGATTTATGAAAAAATGCTTAGAAAGTGCCTGGCTCAGTATCAGCTCCATGTAAGCATTTGCTATTATTGTCTTTAGAATTATTGTTATTATTGTTATTAAGAGGATTCATTCACCACTTGCCCTGAGGACAGATGTCTATACTAATCCTGTTGAAATCTTATGAAGTCAAAATCAGTCTTGACTTTCAGGTTAATTCCTCACCTGTTTTGGCTCCAGGGCTGAACTCATTCCTGCTTCTGGCTCATGTGACTGACTCAAGGAGACTCTATGCCATTTTTTCCTTCCTCCCTTGTCTTCACCAGCTTCAGTAGTTGGAAAAAGGGAAAATAGAGTCAAGTGTGGTCAGAATGAGCTTGGAATGGAGTGTTATTCAGTGTTTTCTCTCCACATATCTGCTTTAATAATTCAGGTCCACGCTTCTTGGGTTTAAATATCCCCTAACCAGCATACTCTGTGCTAATTTTCCAACATGAGTATAAATTCAACCCCCTGGAAGAGATTCACAAGGCTAAGCTGTAAACCTCGCTCGTTTTTTTTTTATTCTTCCCGAAAGTGTTTCTAAATATCTCAGGTATACAGTCACAATGAGATGTGGTTCACCTAGAGTGAATGCCAAATCTCAAGGGGGCCAGTCAACCATTTCTTCAGGTTTTAATCTTCTCAACATCAAAACAATACTATTATTGAAGCTTCTTGGTATTGTGTCTTGGCTGGAGCTCAAATGACTATGATTTGGGTGTCTAATTTCTGGAAAGCCTGTTCTGTATCTGACAATTAATTGTTTCATTTTCTGGAAGGCACACAACCTTCCCCACAACCTGACTCAATATTATAGGGCTTGTCTCATAACACATAATCAGACTGAGTCAGATCAGATTACATTAGCTGCAGTGTACTGTTTTCTTTACAAGAAGAGATTTAGTTTATTTCAGAAAATCAGAGACTGAGATAGGGGTCTTAAACCCCTTTTGACTCCCACAATTTCTCAATGTTTTATGAATCCCTGAGAAATTAATTTTTCAAATTTCATTATGATTGAATTAACCCTTCCTTATTTCCTTATATGTCTACCAATTATCCTGAAATTTCTCAAGATTTTTGAAGCATTCTTGAATTCTTGAAGTATACTTTCATTTGGGTCCATCACTTTCTCAAAATTATCACATTTTTAGAATCTTCATATTTTTCCTGCAATACCATTTTTATGCATCTTAAATCTATTATCTCTAACAGTAATTTTGATTAAGTCCTGAGGGTTAGTCAGTGTGCCAGATATTTCCCTTTCAAAGAATGTCCACAATCTAAGACAACAACTCCCCTCCCTTAATGTAAACAGTACAGGTCTTCTCCTCAACACAAATGTATAAGAAATACTTCCTTATTTATTTTCTAAAATATATAATTTCATTCAGTACCCATCTCTCTGACTGGGAAAGTCTCCCTGGGTGGTGGTAACGGGGGCATTTAAGCTCAATCATGGAAGTGGGGAGCTCTACTTTCGTACTATTCCTACAGCATTAAATAATCCTAATATTTTGAGAATGGTCATTGGGTTTTAGGCCAACTGTGATTGCCATTAAACCATTTATTATCTAAATCCTCAAGGTCTATTCAAAGCCAAACTATGCTGGTCAAAGGATACATTGCATCCTTGCTAAATTCAATCACTGGATATTTGCTGCTTTTCAAGGCCAAGAACCTCTCAGAAATCCTGCCACTTGAAATGTACATATATTCATCCCTTTTAAAACTCAATAACTTGCAGCTCTAAGAGCTCCTAATCTCAGCTGATATTAGTTATAGGGCTGCCATAATACAGTTCCTCAAACTGAATGGCTTAAAACAAGAGAAATTTATACTCTCATCGTTCTGTAGGCCAGAAAGCTGAAATCAAAGTGTTGGCAGTGCCACGTTCCCTCCTAGGGGTCTAGGAAAGAATCTTTCCTTGCCTCTTCTAGCTTTGGGTGCTTGTTGACAATTCTTGGCATTCCTTGGTTTGCGGCAGCACCACTACAATCTATGCCTCTGTGTGCCTGTCTTTCTGTGTCCAAATTTCCCTCTTCTTATAGAGAAACCAGTCATATTGGATTTAGAGCCTACCTCCATCCAGAATGACCTCATTTTAATTTGACATTATCTGACAAGACCCCATGTCCAAATCAGATCACATCCACACTTTCCAGGTGGACTTGAATTTTGGAGGGACGCTATTCAACCCAGTACATAGGGGATATAGCTACTCTACAGGTTTAGGTTGTCCAGTCTCTATCTGCTCATGATGGGAAATTTTCCCCTTCTCAGATAATCTGGTTTGTCCTAAAATGTCATGTTCTTAAAAAGTTCTGTGAGTTTCCCCGAAAGTAAAGGAAATATCACACTCTTGGATAAGAGACTTCAAACTAGGGCACAGGCAATTTTTTTGAGTACACAAATACCTTTCAAAGGGTATGCAGACAAGAGTATTTTAAGTAAATCATATTCCAGAAATTCAAATTCATACCTGCTCTTTTCTAAAATCTATCGGCATGAGACTGTGCCATCCAAAGAGATGTAATGCCGATTTTCCCTTTTCCCCTTCTACTTTACAAAAGAAATGATTTGCTGAGGTGTAAAACAAAGTGACAGCTTGAGATAGGAATTATTTTCAAAAAGACTCCTTTAATTAAGGCAGCATCGTTTGCCCCTGTCTTATGTACGTTTCTGTTTCTAAAGTGGCCATAGAAATAGAGTATTTTGTTGGGGTTTATATATACATTAAAGCAGGACAACTGAGAAACAAGGACAATTTTCATTTGGAGAACTTGCCTCTTTCATTTGCCAACTATTGTGAAAAAATTAATTACTCCTGCAAGAATCCCATGAAAGCAAAGCAAGGGAGCTTCAGTAAGAAATATTGAAGATGGCGGGATGCTATTTCATCTATCCAAGATATTCATGGGAAGACTGTCTTATCTATCTCTCTTACAACTACAATTCAGAAACGAGGTGGTTGTCATAGGAATGCATATTAATATGTTTATTTGCACTGAAAAATGAAGTGAAACTTTCACTGACAGAAAGAATTCTAATCTGGATGATTAGTTTGAAAATATTGACTGGCTTTGCCAATTTGGTTATATGGCTGACATCTTCCGAATTGAATCAGGCAAATCTGTAGATCCAGGTTTCGACAAACATATATAATATGGAGCGTGATAGGATTAAAACATCTTATCCAAAACATTTATTGGCAAAGACATATTGAAATGAACAATATTTCAATCTTCCCAAACCCTTCTGAGTATACTGGGTTAATCAAGGTGTGTTGAGCTGAAAGATTAACATAATTAAAAGGCGTAGTTAAGTCTCAATAAGGTTTTGTTTGTTTGTTTGTGGGTTGCTGTTTTTGCATATTCTCAAGAAATTGAGAACCGAATGATTCTAGTTACAAAATGAAAATTCATTTTCAGGTAAAGTTAGAAGTATCCACAAATTATATCCAACATAATTTAAATTTGTCTATATGACTTTCTATACAAGGTTACTTAAACTATTTTTATTAAAAACTAAAAATAAATTGCAACTATTTAAACTAATGATGAATAATTTCAGATCCTAAATTAAAATGGTATGAGAGGAGATACAGCACGATTTTTTAATGTAAAAATTAGCAAAAATATTTGAAAAACCACTATTCTGGAAAAGAGAGACTGAGTTGTTGTCTTAAGAGTGTGAGTGTGGAGCAGGAGAAAAGTACAGGAAAATTGTCTAAAATCCTTCGCATTCTTTTGTGATGAGCTTATAACAAAAGATAAAGTACACATACATACTTTATTAATCAGATTATTCTGCCACACTGTGTTACTTGGGGCATTTTTTGTGACTTTTTGATTATTTTTGTTCTTATGTATTCACATAAAATGACATATTCCATTTAATTCTTCTTAGAATTGATGACAATCATGTTCCCTTAGCATTCAATTCTATAAGAAATGTGGTGGGTTTTTTTGTTTTTTGAGGAAGATTAGCTCTGAACTAACATCTGCCACCAATCCTCTTTTTGCTGAGGATGACTGGCCCTGACCTAACATCCATACCCATCTTCCTCTACTTTATATGTGCGACACCTGCCACAGCATGGCTTGCCAAGCGGCGCATGGGACCGCACCTGGGATCCGAACTGGCGAACCACGGGCTGCAGAAGTGGAACATCCAAACTTAATTGCTGCACCACTGGGCTGGCCCCAGAAATGTGGGTTTGTAAGCCTGGTTTTGACTATTTTAAGAAAGAAAATTTTGATTATAATAGTCAAGTAGGACTTATCAAACCCAGATAATTCTATATTGAAAAATACATAACTAATACATTAAGTGAGCTAAACCTAGTAGAATACACCTAGCAAATAGCTCTATCAAAAATATGTTTTTACCACATTTGCTTCATCTACCACTTGGTGACATCTTGGAGAGATCCAATTGATTTCTGCTCAGTGTGAACCACAAGAAGATAAGACAGATTTAGGTATTTGAAGTAAAACAAAACATAATTGAATTTAATGTAAAAAAATTATAAGCTAAGTCAAATGGCAAGGCACAAATACAGAAAAGATTTACCCTTTATACTGCAAACAACTAATCTTCTACTACACACAGAGCACCTAGAAATTGAGAAAACACTACCAAACCAACAGAAAAATGGGCAAGGGTATTAATGAGAGTTCTCTGAAATGCAGGGGCCCTAAACAATGAAGAGGAATAATCTCAGTCTTAACTGGAGAAATGCAAATACAAACGACACTAAGATATAATATCTCACTTATCAGATTGTCAAAAATCCAAAAGTTTAATAGGATCTGTTACAGACGCTGTCAGGAAAGAGACATACTGATATGTTGTTGGAGTGCAAAATGGTACCATTCCTATGGGAGGAAACTGCAATATCTAGCAAGATAAAAATTGCCTTTACACTTTGACCCAGAAATTCCGGTTTGGGGAATTTAGCCAAACTCTGCTAGTCAGTTTTTGTGGCAGCAATAACCAACCTTAAAATCTCAGTGGCTTACAACAAAAGCATTTGTTTATTGCTTGTATTACATGAGGGCTACGGGCCAGCTTCTGGTCTCTCTCTTGCCTTCTCATTCCTGGACCAGGGCTAAAGTACCTCCTGCTCTCTGGAACATGTTGTTCTTCTGGCAGTGGGCAGAAGCTAAAGGGGCTTAGTGGAAACAGAGAGGACTTCTTAAAGTCCCTGCTTGAAATTAGCACATTGTTACTTCTGCCCATATTCTATTGGACAAAGAAGTCACATGGCTAAGACTGAGGTCATTAGGGCAGTGTGGGAAGCATTGCAAAGTCACATAGGGAAGGGTTCTACTGTCTAATCTTATTACAGGGAGGAAGCAAGGAGCGGGAAACTGCCTGCCTATCCATGGACGATAAGAAAAATATACAAGCTTATTCATTGCAGCATTGTTAGTAATAATAACAGCACTGATTTGTAAACATTTATGGAGTGGTCTCAGACAGTCTCTCTCTATATATCTGTCTATCCTTTCTCTTAGAAGAATGTATGGTTGACAGTAATGCTCTCTGTGTTAAGAATTCCTATTTCTAGCAACCATTGTGCTTGAGTTATTTCAAGGTGCAAAGTGATCTTTCCTGGATTATAGATCTTACATCATTTAAAACATGAAATTGTGCTTCCAATTCATTCATTCAATAAATATTTATTGAGGGCTTAGTATGGTTCAAGCTGATTTATGTGGAGGAAATCTGATGGAGTAGGTATGTATTGATAGGCATAATTAACCTGCAGAGAACAAAAATTCAATATCTTTCAACCCCAATTTTTCCTCTTTGTCTGCCTTTGCCAATCTGTCCTAGCCCAGGATGTAGGTACAGGGATTTTGAGTGTGATAAAGGAAGGTTAGGCTTCTGACACTAGGAACTAGGAGTCTGTGACAAAAAATTCTTTTAAGAAAGCAAAGTCAACCTAAAAAACATGCTTTGGGATAGTTGGATCTAATATTACTGCAAAACCATCTGTGGAAGTCCCTATCACCTGAGCAAAGTCAGAATAAACTTTTTAAAGCCTTTTTTGAGAATTCCAGCATGAGAAGCCTCTGAAGGAGCATTCTAACCTGGGAAGGCAGGCAAAATATTTTACAGGGCTTCAGAAGGATGGAAACAGGCAAAACTTAGCTTGTCTTGGATGCAGTTGGTCAAAGATGTTTCTCAAGAGAAAGAGAAATTGTATTTGTGGATTAGTAGCCATTGTTGGGGCATGTGTAGAAGAACTAGGAGTTAAAGTCATGTGAAAAAGCAGGTATGGAATAAAAGCTGTTTCAGACAAGAACATGCGAGGGCCACAGCGAAATGCTCTCAGTCCTTCAGTGTCTCACACAGCTTATTGGTAAGGAAATATTCAAATTCCCTTGGTAATATTAAGAATTGGATTTCAGGTGTCTGCCAGAAGCAAATTTTTGGGATTTATTGATTCAAGGTGTTGCTACCAACAGATGTGTTTGGAGCAGGGTTGGTAAACTATAGCCTGAGCCTACTGCTTGTTTTTCTAAATAAAGTTTTTTTGAAACACAGCTCTATCTACTTATTTACATATTATCTATGGCTGCTTTCACAATATAACAGCAGAGCTGGGTAGTTGACACATTTTCTTATGACCCACAAAGCTGAAAATATTTACTGCTTATCCCTTTGCAGGAAAAGCTTGCAGATCCCTATTTCGGTGGTAACTTGGTGGTTGTGTTGGTCTGCTAGGACTGCCATAACAAAGTACCAGAGACTAGACTTAAACAAGAGAAATTTTCTCATAGTTTTGGAGGTTAGAAGTCTAAGGTCTAAGTGCCATCAGGATTGGTTCCTGGTAACGTGTCTCTTCCTGGCTTTTAGATGGCCACCTTCTTGCTGTGTGTTCACATGGCCTTTCCTCTGTGTGTGCAGAGAGAGAGAAAGAGTAAGGGAACAGCCTGGTCTGTCTTTCTTATAAGGATGCCTGTCCTACTGGGTTAGGGCCTTACCCTTATGACTTCATTTAACCATAATTACCTCCTTAAAGGCCCTATCTGCAAATACAGTCACATTGGGGGTTAGGGCTTCAATGTATGAAATTTTGGAGAACGAAATTCAATCCCTAACAGGGACTCTAACCTTGATTCCGGGAGCAAATCGGGGGGTCATCTCCATGAGCCTGTCTCAAGTTGTGACTGGGCTAAATTCAAAGAACTAAAACAACTAATTATTATAGACCAAAGCAGAACCAAAGGAGATAGGTCAACCGCATTTGCCGAACTTTCTTTTCAGGCTAAAATTGCATTGTGGTTATCTCACGTGTATTCTTTCTTGAGGGATCCAGGTTTTAAGGGATTACATAATTCATGCTTTTCCTAATTTCCTTTTTTCTCAGTAAATAGAGAATTTTCTAGGGCCTCCTAGAAACCAGTAGAGGTTTAGGCTAAGTGTTTTAATGTCATATAAAATTCCAAATATTAGCTTTTGTAACATTTAGAAAATTACCTTCCTTACAGTCTTTATAGTACTCTCTTCTGCAAAACAACACAACAAAAACAATAATAATCACCTCTTATATTTGTGTGGTATTGACATAATATACATTAAAATACTTGAAAATTAAGTGTTCGCTTAAAAGAATGTTTTCCTCTCTTTTCCAGAGAAATCTCCATTATATGTCTTTGATTGGTTTTTTTACTAGTCAATATACTGTTAAATCACTACTTGATGATAAATTACACTTTGTTGATATTTAAAGTGACTAGAAATGTTGTTTCAATAAAAAAATGGCAATAGTCTTCACCCTACCTACACCATCAAATTCTTTCCACTTTCTGGCAGCAACCTGAGAGCTTGGGAATTCTTTATTTTTTCAGATGCTTCCTTCCAGCTCCTAGGATTTGATGAGATCATTCATTTTTAAATGGGCTATCATTATGTTTTATCTTAACCTTTATTTAAATTAATACAACTTCCCAGTTAAATTCATTCCTCAATCCTTTTTATTTACTGTCTGTCTTCCTTTGTCTTCAGGTGTCTCTTTGGATCCAATTATCATTTTGTTCAAATCCTTTCTCAAATATCTTTTGAAGATATGGAACATGGTTATACACATTTTCCAAATTCATGTGTAGGGACAAATATCTTGCCAACCGCTCAGAGAAATGAATTAGTTCTTCAGTGACTGTAGGATTCTTGGGTTTTGAACCATTCTTTCATGAGCCATTCTCGTAACCCATTCTCTCTCAAAGTTTTCTGTTGCTTTCTAGTTCCCTATATTGCATATGAAAAGTCTGAACCAAGTTTGATTCTATCTCACTGTAAATGGAAAAGCATTTCCACATTTTGTCTGGGAACCTGTAAGCTGTTTCTCCCTTATCCTTCCGTGTCTGGAATTTAACTAGATTAGGTTGACACGGATGAGCTTTGTCATTAATTCTGCTTGTTTCTCAGGGGTCTCTTAATTTGATAATGCAAACCATTCTGCAGTTCATGGACGTGTTCAGCTATTATTGTTAGCCCTTACCCTGTTCTGTCTCCGTTCTTTTTCTTTTCCTTTTTGGAGAATTCTTTGGAAATGTCCCTTTGGAAATTATTTTCATATCCATCTTGAAATTTTTTGCAGGTTTTATAATGTTCCCCTCATCATGCACCTTTCTCTCTCTCTTTCCAATCCACCACTAATTATATTCTGAGCAATGACAACCCTCTTCTCCAGTTCATCTATGGAAATTTTATTTAAAATATTTTGGGCTCTAATCACATATCCCCGAGAATCATTATTTTTTAAACTTTATTCTGACTCTTTGTTTTTAATTAAAAGATAACCCCTTCTTCTAGATGTTCAGCTTGATTTTTATCCTTTAGATTTTTGATTCCCTTAGATGTGGGGTTTTATTTTGTTTCATTTAGTTCATTTGTTTATTTTGCCATCCTGTGGTCATTTTGCTAGAGTCTCTTGACCAGAGTCCAGCCAGTGGGCACAGTAATTTCTTCTCTCGTGGGTTATCAGCAACAGACAGGCTTCGCTGAGCTAAGTTTTCCTGCCATCTTCAGAAACCGAAAGAAATCCAGTCTTCCAGGGCAGTGCCCCGTCCCACAGTTGGTAGGACTGGTGAGTTGTTTTAGAAGCACCAGCATTAAAGTGACTGTTAGAACTGTTTCCCAAGAGGACTTACAAGATTCTGGTCGTGTCTGCAGGGACCCAGGAAAGCTTAAACTCTGCCTGAAACGGTGGTTCTCTAACTTGGTTGCAGATTAAAATAACCAGAGATTCTTTAAAATTTCTAGTGTTCAGGTCACACCCACGACCTATTAAATCAGAAACTCTAGGCTTGAAACGCCAGCGTCCTTACTTTTCATAGCTCCCCAGTTGATTCTAATGTGCAGCAAAATAATGAAAAACACTGGTCTAATGGCTCCAGAAAAAGTAGTTTCACCACTGATAACCTCAGCTTTCCCCTGGCACAAGCACTCCTTCAACTAGTAGACTTCACCTGCTTCAGCTCAGGTACTGCTCCAGAGAGAGACGGGAAGAAAGGATGGAACTGTGCTTGAGGTATTACCTTCCCAGAATTTGACATCTTGTAGATGTTTTCCTTTTTTATTATTTTTTAATTAATCGCCTGTAAAAGATCACAGAAATAATCACTTTATTAAACATGCATCAATTTTTTAAGAAAAGAATTTGCCTTCTTTTTTAACAATACAAGTTAGAGATCACTCCCAATGGTAATACATTTCATTCAGTGTTTTCATTCCCTAAGCACTTGGACAATGTTTTTGCACTTATGAGAAGCTTTTCAACCTCACAAAAATTAAGAAGAAAGCCTTATAATTTATGTTCTATGTGCCTAGTATTAGAATTATTTTCAATTTCTGGCCTAGTATTCTCTTCAACTTAGTATGCTTAATTTACACAAATAAATAAAAGGATGTAATTTCTCCAAATGGCAATGTGACACCTTGCCACAAATTTTTATTTCTTAAAATATATTTATGTCATTCAGCTTCTTGTGAAAGCACATCAAATAGTTTTTCTCCATCCTCAAAATTTCTAACACTGTTCCTTTCTAAATATTCTCTAATGTTTAATGAACCATATGCAATATACGGTTTAAGAATCCAGGAATCTCATCACTTATTTATTTATTTATTTTTTGGTGGGGAAGACTGGCCCAGAGCTAATATCTGTGCCAATCTTCCTCTATTTTGTATATGGGATGCCACCACAGCATGGCTTGATGAGCAGTGTGTAGGTCCACGCCTGGAATCCAAACCTGTGAACCCCAGGCCACTGAAGTGGAGTGCACGACCTTAACCACTATGCCACCATAGTGGCATAAAATTTAACTCTAGAAAATTTCATCCTTTTACCATTAATTGACCTAAAATACTTAATCTTTAAGGATAGACCAAAAGACATTTAAGAGCTTCATGAGGAACAATTCTCTTTTTTTAAATACTTGTATTGCTTTAAAATTAAGGAAAAAAATCAGTAAGGTAGATTTTCTATTGACAATTTGAAAAAGAAAATGACATCATGACAGACATTTTCTTGTTTCATTTGCAACCTCCTGCTGCAAAAAAATAGACAAGTTTCTATCTGGAGGGAATTTATAAGGAAAAAACTTGGAAAATATAACAAAGTGAATTCATCTGTTCGTACCAATTGTCTATATTATGAGCACGTATAGTGTTTTAGAAGCCCAGCAGAGCATATTCAAGCAGATTTCTTGAAACTCATATTGAAAAAGACAGTTATCATAGGCAGCATAAGGGCTAACCGCAGGGGGCCGGCAGACTTGCTGCAACCACACACATGTGGTCCTCGCTCTCTGCATACCCAAAGCTTGTCATATGACACACGTGTGGCTGGTTTGTCAGTTGATTTGTTAAACTACGGAACAGCTCGATACACACTTAGCTAAATAATAGTAATCGTATTATTTCATTTATTTTTCTTTGATTTTAGGTTGTCTTATTTTCAAAATTTCTTAAATGAGATTAAAATTCTAGTTTCATGCCTTCATATAAGAATTTGGTATTTCTAATATAAGTAAACATAGTACAATAATTTCTAGCGGGAATTTGAAGATCCTAGAGGAAGTATTACATTTTTATTTTGAGAACTCCTTATTCAATGAGAAATTATTCTGAAAACTTAAATGCACATTTTATTACCATATTTCTGAAATTCTAAGTTTATATTAATTTGAAGATTAGTTTTCTATCATTGATACAATATAGAATTTTGTATATATGGAAACTAAACTTTGAAAGGTTTTTAATAAATCCATTATAATTACAATTGACTCCTATTTATAATATGTTCAAAAACTAGTTAACAGTAAAGTAGGGAGCTGCCAGAATCTTCCACTGCTGCTTTTCCTATATTCTTTCTTAATCCTGATGGTGGTGTACAGTCCTCAGTTCGTCTGGGGAGAGCGTATGGCAGTGTCCAGTATCCACTTAGCTCAGAAAATCTGGTGTGATACTGCATCTGATCTTAACTTTCTCTCTCAGTGTGGTCACACAAGTATTCAGTTCTCAATTGCGCTGGTAAAATTGACACAATAAAATAGGGCAGAAAGATGGAGCTTTGCTCTCCTCTGTTCAGCTTTTGAGCAATTATGGAAATAAATAATAGCAGCTAGCACAGAGTACCATGAAGACAAAAGTAAAACCATTTTTCTTTTCTATGGCTTCTATTGGGAGTGAAAACTATTTAAAAAAGAGCATAGTTAACATTTACGCTCATAGAAGTTTTTTCCAGCTTTTCTTTTTCTCTAGATGACCCCTAAAGAAAGTTATCATAGTTATAGAGAGAGAAATTTTCACTTGAGCAGTCATTTTCTGAAGGATATTTCATACTGAAAAGTCTTTGAAATATCATTTTTCATCTATCCACTAAACCTATTGAAAATGTCTCCACAGTACCTGAAACATTTTCCCTGTTGAAATATATCATTTTACATTACTCAGATGTTCTGAAAATTCATAAAGTGGCAATCATAATTTATTGAAATTTCTCTCTGCCAGTCAGAAATGAATAAAACTATACAGTGCATTCAAGAGGAAAAGGAAAAGACACATGAAATGAGTAACATCAGTACCTTTGGTTTAGAAGTAACCTAAAATTGTTCTGGGTAAATAATCTTAATTTCAGCAGTTTTCTATAGTTCTTGTTATTTATTTGTTTCAAGCTCATGAAAGACAGCCTAAAATTGGGTGACAAAGTTTATACCGTAGATCTCTAATAAGCTTGTTGTTTTACTTCCATCAACAATTATTCAATATTTATCCACTGGATTCCAACAACTCAGCCTTGTTCCCTTGGTGCCTAGAGGCTGCTCATTTGTTATGACCTCCCTCTTAAAGTTGTCAGGATGGTTCCCTTTCGTCTTCATGCAACTTACTTAATAACCTGTTTTTCAGCAGCGTTCCTCTTTTCTTCTTCCCTCTTCCATGTTAGAGTACATTTCTTTTCTACGAGAGATGGGATTCTGCTTAGATGCTTAGGCCGGCATCCTTTCTGCCTTCTCACGGAGTTTGCGTGACCTTCCAGCCTCCTCACTCTTTTTCTCTTTCACTCTTTACCAAGCTCCCAACAAGGTTTAATTGTCTCCCATCCCACCCCCAGCCTCCCCGCTCTTTTTTTGGCCTCCTTAGATCTTACTCTCCATCTGCCATCTTTACAATCTATGATTCCCCTGTCAATCACTGTCAGTTTTTGTTTGGGTTGTAGATTTGAGAGAAATTGTTGGTATCATCTTGCTGATATTCTACTTATTTATATATTTTTATTAATTATATATTTTAATTTCTTGTTCTATGATTCCAAGAGTATCATGTTTGCTGTTATTTAAAGAAGGCAGTTGCTTTCTACTGTTACGGAGGATGGTAATTAATTTTTTTTATTGTTTTGTTGTCTTAAAATTATTTTTTGCACTGAATTGTCTTCACTTCGTTCAGGTTATTCCTTCGTTCCTTCATTCTTTCCTAATTTTTAAATATCAGTCTTTTTCATTGCAGGCTTTCCTCAAGTATTTTGTGATTATTCATTTCCATTCTTTTATTTTATATTATTTTACTTTTAGAGCAAAGAAATAACACGATTGGCTGGAAGCTCTGTCTGTATCAGCTGGTTTCGAGAAGTGGAAGCTTTACCTTGGGTGAAGGGGCTGGGATCCACCTTTGATAATGAAAGCCCCAAAAAGTGGCAGAATGGGAAGGGCTTCACTGAGTGGCAGTCACTCACACTTAGCTGCCCTACTCCTCTCAAGACAATTTCTGCTTTTCTTCCTCCCTCCCTCCCTGCCCTCTTTCCTTCCCTCCCTCTCTCCCTTCCTTCCTTTTTTAACAAAGAATCCTCAACTTTTCATCTAAGATTAAACACTTGGATATTTTTATTGTGGAAAAAGGAGCATCGTGATGAAGCTGACTTTCCATATATAGAATAGCAATTAACCTCCCTCTTTTTAATACCTACTTTTATCTATTTTTAGCCTTATCTCTGTAGCCCTAAGGTAGGAAACTTCCGAGGACCAGTAGTTTTATTTAAGTAGTAAGGAGCGCACAAGATTTTAATCTATAATATAAATGTGTGTGTATATGTATTGGTAAATAATCTTAGTTTCTGCAGATTTCTATAATTCTTGTTATTTCCTTATTTCAATCTTGTGAAAGGCTGAGCCTAAAATTGTGCAGCAAATTTTATACTGCAGAGCTCTAAGGAGCTGGTTCTTTAACCTACATCAACAATTAGTCAGCATTTACCTGCTGGATCCCAACAATTTAGCCTTGTTTACTTTGTGCCTCAGCTGTATTTTACTTCTTTTTTTACTTTCTGGAAGTTCGCTGAAGAGCTCCCTGCTGCTCTTTCCAGTTGTCGATTTTGAACCTGGAGCGTCTCTAGGATTGTTCTTACCTCTGCTGCAGATTTTGGACTTTTTTCCTATGTTTCCAACTTCTTTTGTTCCTTTATTAATTCAATTCCATTGGATTAATGCAAAAATTATATTATACTGAATGACTCTTTTTCTTACTTCATAAGACAGTTAAGGGTATAGGTACCAACATCAGGGGATTGTTATAAGGATTATATGAACTAATAATGGCAATAGTAACATGAGCCTGGCATAGCTCAATATATGTTCTTAGTATTTTTATTGTTTTTATTACAACATGTTCTGTCATTTCAGAGAAAGGGAGAGGAAACAGAATTGTTCCAATTTTATTACCTTGCTTTTTCAATGCCTAGTATCTGTGTATGTTAGAAATGATATAAAGTTTAGCAGGTACATTTCTAAAAAATACAATTGGGTGGATATCTGGAAATTACACCATTCCACAATTAAACTTGAGCCATATACAAGAAAACATATTTTATTGAATGGATTCACCATGATTTGTTTAACTATTTCCCCTGTAGTAGATATCATGTTTTTAGATATGTTTTTGCTGTTATATGCAATGCACAATAATGAACTTGTGTCTATCTCTTTGCAAACTTCTTTAAATATATCTGTAAGGCCAAATCCTAGAGGTGGACTTGCTGAGCTAAAGGACATGAACTGCTTTAATTTAGATCCATATTACCAAATTGCACTCTGAAGTTTTTGCCAATTTACATTAGCACTGAGAATCGATGGGATTCCTGTGTCCCCAGGTTTTCTCTAACACTATTAAATATATGTTTCCAGAATCAACAATTTAAGAGATGAGAAATGGCGTCTAGTTTTACTTATATTTCTCCAATTATGACTAAAATCTGACATGGTTTCACTTGTCTATTGGCTATTTTTAAGGAGAGGGGGTATCTGTCTTCGCTGTTCTTCCTTTTATCCTAAAGATTCCAGGTATTCCTCCTGCTCTGAAATTGTTTTTGTCTCTTGTGTGTCCTGCCTCTTTTTTTTCTTTCGTTCCATATGCTTTGGGTTCTCATTTAATACAATTCCATCTGTTTTCCTTAAAGTTTCAAGTGTATTGACTGTTACCATTTGCTGTTTTATAGCGCATTTGAAAACACACATCTCCATTACACTGAGTTGTGAGGACTAGATGAGCCGGCACAGCAAAGATTGGAAACAGCGCCTGGTGCCTGGGCCCAGGGCAAAGCCTGGCACAAAGTTTCTTTTTTATTCTTTGCATTGTTTTCTATGAACATCTTATAATATGTTGATTATCTATACATAATCAAGCTTATTTCTTTTTATTTATGAGCTCTTTCTACTGAAGACAATTATTGTCATATGTGTTGCCTTTTACCTTTTTGTGTTTTTTTTTCAAATATGAATGTTTATTTACTCATATTTATCAACTGTTTATTTTCTGTATGGTTTTCATGTATGGGATTTTTTTTAAAAAATGAATATTTGCTTATAAATAAATGAAATAAAATAATGAGAAGAAAAATTGAAAAATATTAAGGAGGAAATTAAAAAGAAAAATAATACAGGTAAGCAAAAAACAAAAGTTTTGCTTAGCTAGAATATAAAATAGGAACAAAAATTAAGAAACTAGAAAATGAAAAAGGAGAAATAAGATAATTTAAAAATTAGGCAAGGTGGGGAAACAGGAAAACAAATGATAAAATATTATGATAAAATTAAATGTGATTCAAGAAAAGAAATTAATGGAAAAAAGTATGTTCTAGCCCCTTCCTAGCTATTAGAACCAATTTCTTTTTTCCAAATATGTAGCATTACTGTCAACACCACACCATGTGGATATCCTACTTTCATTCTGATAGAGTGCCAGCGTCTTTACTGCTCTTCGACAAAAGCAGGAACATATCCAGGTTTAGGGTCCAAATTCAGAAGGCCTAAATTCAAGTTCTAGCAACTGGGAAGATTAAAACTTAGGCAGATTCTTCAGAACTGTTAAAACCATAGTAGCGGATACACTCATTTGAGAATTTCTCCAACTAAACTAAAGAGTGTTGACACTCAGATCAATCTGTTCAGTTAGACTTGGAAGTTTAATCCAGATCCCTCTTCCTCACTAACCAATAACATAAATATATAGTAAAGAAGAAGCTATCGTTTTTTTCTCTGGAATTTATTGTGATATTCTTGGGAACAAAAAATAGTATCTGACACCATTATTATTTGACATATAAATGTTGCCATTGTCCAACCTTGGACAAGTTCCTTGATGTCTCAGTACATCACTTTTCTAATGTATAAGTACCTCATAGTGGCAAAGGATAAAAATAGAAAATAGTAAATATGTATTTAATAAGCTTACTATGAAATAACCTAACCTGGCTATTGCTGAAAACAATACAATTTATAGTCAATGCAATCCCAGTAATAATCCCAGCAAGTTCTTGTAGTGGAGTTGGGGGACCAATTTTAAAATGAATTGGAAAATTCAAAGGACCTAATAAAATCAACGCAATCTTGGGAAAAAAAGTAAAACACAGACAAACATACTTTACCAGATTTCAAGAGTTATAAAGTGGAAGTAGTCAAGACAGTATAACAAAGGGACAAAGATAGACATACAGAACAAAGGAACACAGTGGAATAGACTAGAGATTCCAGAAATAGACCCACTCATATGTGGAGACCAGATTTAGCACAAAGACACCATGGCAATTGGTGAAAATGAACGGCAATTTCAGTAAATGGTGTCAGGTTAACTGGATATCTGTATGGTAAAAATATCTGAAACTTGAACCTTCATATCTTACACAAGAATTAACTCAAGATGTATTATGAATCTAAAGGTGAAAAGAAAACAGAAAGGCTTCCAGATGGAAACAGGACAAAATTTTCACGACCTTGGGTAGAAAAAATTTCTTTTTAACCCCCAACACTTTCTTATGGAAAAATTGGAAACATAACAGAAAAGATGAAAGAAGTTTGCTGTAAATACCTGTATATACACACCCTAAATAAATTATTCACCCTGCTAGTTTTGTCATATTAAATTGTATCAGCCTTTCCTTTCTCTGAGGAAGAAATCTTAGGTTCTCCTAGGAATGAAACCTATAATTACCCTTTTTTTCCACTCCATAATTTATATACAGCAGTGATAGACTAATTATACCAATATCATCACAAATTGCATTACTAACCAAATAACTTTAATATGTTTTAGGTTTCTTATTTTTTTTAGTTGATACCCCACTAGAGACATAAAAACAATGGTTTTAACTTCACTTGAAATATTTTCTAACTTTATACCATCAGTTTATCATATGTCAGTTCATTTACTTTAATTTACTCTGAGTTTTTAGGGATTGCTTATTTAATTCTGTTTTATATTTACCTAAAATATTTGCATGGTTCTAAACTTAAATCAATGGAACTATGTATATTAAAAGAAGTATAGCTTCTCTCTATATATACAACCCTGTTTTCTCTCACCAATCCATAGGCAATCATCATTTAAAATTAATTTTGTTTTAACCTACCATTGTTTTATTTTAACATAATCAAAATTTTCTCCCTTTTGCTTTTTTCGTTTGTTTTTGTTTTTAGTAGTCTTTTAGTGGTATGTGTGCTACAATTCATGAACTTACCTGTCACATCATTACCACTCAAAGTCCATTGCTTACATTAAGATTCACTCTTATTGTACATTCTGCGGGTTTGCACAAGTATATAATGATGTATATCCATCATTATGGTGTAATACAGATCAGCTTCACTGCCCTATAAATCCTCTATGCACTGCTTATTCATGCCTTCCTTCCATCTTACCCCAGGCAACCACTGATCTTTCTACTGTCTCCATGGTTTTGCCTTTTCCAGAATGTCATGTAGTTGGAATCATACAGTATGTAGCCTTTTAATTGGCTTCTTTCACTTAGTAATATCCATTTAAGTTTCTTACATGTTCTTTTCTTGGTTTGATAGTTCATGTTTTTAGTGCTAAGTAATATTGCATTGTCTGGGTGTATCACAGTTTACTTATTCGTTCACCTCCTGAAGGACATCTTGATTGCTTTCGAGTTTTGACAGTTACACATAAAACCACTATAAACATTCTTGTGCAGGTTTTTATGTGGACATAAGTTTTCAAGTCTTTTGGGTAAATACCAAGGAATGCAATTGCTGGATCATATGATAAGAGTATGTTTAACTAGGTGAGAAATTGCCAAACTGCTTTTCAAAGTGCCTGTACCATTTTTAATTCCCACCACAGGAATGAGAGTTCCTGTTGCTCCACATCCTTGCCAGGATTTGCTGTTGTCAGTGTTCTGGATTTTAGCCATTGTGAAAGGTGTGTAGTGGTGTCTCTTTGTTGTTATAGTTTGTGTTATCCTGATGACGTGTAATGTGGAACATCTTTTCATATGTTTATTTGTCATTTATATGTCTTCTTTGGTGAGGTTACTGTTAAGGTCTTTGGCCCATTTTTTAATTGGGTCATTTGCTTATTGTTGAGTTTTAAGAATTCTTTAGATTACAGTCCTTTTTTTTTTTTTTTTTTTTGGTGAGGAAGACTGGCCCAGAGCTAACATCTGTGCCAATCTTCCTCTATTTTGTTTGTGGGATGCCACCACAGCATGGCTTGATGAGTGGTGTGTGAGTCTGCACCTGTGATGCGAACCCACAATCCCCAGGCCACCAAAGTGCAGCACGTGAACTTAACCATTACACCACCTGGCCAGCCCCTGGATCACAGTCTTTTATCAAATGTGTCTTTTGCAAGTATTTTCTCCCAGTTTATGGCTTGTCTTTTCATTTTCTTGGCAGTGTTTTGTAATTAGTTTGCATTTAATTTTAATGAAGTTTAGCTTATCAATTCTGTCCTTCATAGATCTTGCTTTTGGAGTCATATCTAAAAAATCACAGCCATACCCAAGATCATCGATGTTTTTCTCCTATGTTATCTTCTCTCAGCTTTATAATTTTGCATTTTACAGTTCAGTGTGTGGTCCATTTTGAGTTATTTTGTGAAGGGTATAAAGTCTGTATCTAGATTCATTTCTCTGCATGTGGATGTCCACTTGGTACAGAACCATTTGTTGAAGAAACTGTCTTTGCTCCATTGTACTGCCTTTGTTCCTTTGTCAAAGATCAGTTAACTATATTTATGGGGGTCTATTTCTGGGCTTTCTATTCTGTTCCATTGATCTATTTGTCCGTCTTTTTGTCTTCCTTCTTTCCCTTCCTGGATCTGTCGTTTGGTGTCTGACATTAGGGAGATTCTCAATTATTATTATTTCAAATAGTTCTTCCATTCTTTCTTTCTTCTCCTTCTGGTATTCCCATTACATGTATGTTATGATTATTTTATTTGTCCAACAGTTTGTGGATATTCTGGGGATTATTTTTAATCTTTTTTCTGTTTGTTTTTCAGCTTTGAAGGTCTCAAGATATCCTCAAGCTCAGAGATTCTTTTTTCTGTTGTGTCCAGTCTACTAATAAGCCCAATAAAGGCATTCTTGATTTCTGTGAGTGATTTGATCTGTAGCATTTCTTTTGTTTTTCTCTTAGGATTTTCATCTCTCTGCTTACATTGCCCATCTGTTCTTGCACGCTATCGGTCTGTGAACTTCACAAGTGTTTCTCATTTTTTTCTGACCCCACTCGGGTGGGATGGGGGGGCTAGCATGGGCTGCAGTTTGCTATTTTTCTTCCTTCAAGTGAAAGTGTAGAACAAGCTGGGAGCAGCTATTTCCCTTCCTCCAGGTCATTTAGGCTCTGATAAAACCCCAGCAGGTCAGGCTCTGGGTAAATAGTTTCTGCTGAGGTCAGGCCTTGTTAAGAAGAACAGAATACCCTGGTGTATGTCAGAATGGTTCATTTTCCCTTGCCCCCGCCAGAAGCACAAGAAGAGTTTTCTGAGATAGTCACTATGAGAACCTGGTAGATCTCTTTGCCCAGATGCTGGGCCCATGGTGCTTTTATCTCTCAGACTTGTCTACACTGAGCCTCCAGCAACTTGTCATTTCAAGCTCCTGTTTCCCTACCTCAGCACTGGATCTTGAAGATCTTTCAGCTCATGGGTTTCTGCTCTCTAAGTTATCTTTCTCAGTATTCACCTGTCTCTCCAGTTTCAGGGGAAGCCATTTACCCGGTGACCTCACTTCTCTTCTGGTTCTAAGAAGAGCTGTTGATTTTTCAGTTTGTTCAGCTTTTTAGTTGTGCTTAGTACAGACTGGCGACTGCCAGGCTCCTTACATGCTGGACCAGAAACTGGAAGTCTCTCCACTTTGCTTTTGTAATAAACAATATAATACAGAATGATCTCCATAGCTGCGTATAGAGATATTTTTCACTCATTTTGAAGGCTGCATGATAATGATGGTTGTATTTTTTATTAATTATACATTTTATAAATATGTGTAAGTAATTCTCCATCGATACACATTTGGGTTGCTTCTCATGTTTGCTAGAACAAATGATCACAATGAAGAGTCTGTGCATGTGACATAGTATGCTTTTACTGGTGTGTCTTTAGGATAGATTTCTTGAAGTGGGACTTCTGAGTCAAAGGGTCAATATATAGTTAATTTTGCTAGCTATTGCTAAATTACTTTGCTTAGTGATTACATTATTTTGCAACCCCACTGGCATTGTTTGAGAATGTCCATTTTCCATGACTTTATACAATTATGTGTACTGTCAAATTTATGGATTTTTGCTAATCTGATAGGTGGTAATAGCCTGAGTGTTTTAATTTACATTTCTCTATAGCAGCCAGGTAGACTATTTTATCATAAATGTAATGGGCATTTGAATTATTTTGAATGTGTGTGTGCAAGTGCTGTACTTATCTCCTGCCTATTGGAGTTAGGGTATTGATTTTTTTCTTTTCTATTTTTAGGAGCTCTTTCTGTATTAGGAATGTTAACATTTTCAGTGATATAAGTTAAAAATAGACATAACTTTTAAGCGTCAATTTTATTCAAGTAGTAACATGAAGTATGATATTATGGTCTATTTATAAATACCTGTTCTTTCTGAGTTTTGAAAATAAGGCAAAAATAAGTATTGTGGAATAAGTAGTATTCTTATTTCCCTTTGTTAATGGGAATTTTCTGCTAACTCTTATTCTTCACTTCCCAGATTTTATTTCCTATAAAGAAGAAAATTTAGACTCTAATTTTCTTTAAATTTGTATATTAAATTTTTCACCAACCAAGAATTCATAGCTAGAGCCATATTTCAATTTCTTTTTTTTTTTTTTTTGAGGAAGATTAGCCTTGAACTAACATCTGCCACTAATCCTCCTCTTTCTGCTGAGGAAGACTGGCCCTGAGCTAACATCCATGCCCATCTTCCTCTACTTTATATGTGGGACGCCTGCCATAGTGTGGCTTGACAAGCGGTGCATAGGTCCACACCCGGGATCCAAACTGGCAAACCTTGGGCTGCCAAAGCGGAACGTGTGTACTTAACCACTGCACCACCAGGCTGGTCCCCATAATTCAATTTCTGATGAATGTAGGGGGATGCTTAGCCATTTTTAAAAATCCAGCCTCTTTGCTTGACAAATTAGTAATAGTGGCCCAGAGAGATTTCTTACATTCCCCAGGGCCCCCAGCTGGGTATCAGTTCATTTATCCTGCATTTATTTAGTCACAGATGTAGGCTCAGTACTATCAGCTGTCCTGGGGATCTGCCAGGTGATGGGAAGACAGCAGTGCAAAAAGAGAAAACTATAGTTTCTTCTCTTGTTTTACTTAAAATCTAATAGAAAAGTAGGACATTCAGGTATATAAAATCACATCCCTGAGCTCCCATCATAGACGCGGCTTGAGTTGAGAGGAACATGGGAATAGGTCCTAGACACTGTGAAACAATAAGTTCAGAATGAGCAGTCGTATCCCACTTCTCCACAATATGAATTTGAATAGGTTTCAAACAAGTAGATGCTGCTGTTACCATCATCTTATTTTAACCATGACTAATTGAGTATTAGGCAATCACTTTAATTTCATTAGTCTTTTTGTCTATAATTTTCAGATTAATTTTGTAAGAATTCTTCAGAAGATCAGGATAAGGAAGGTGATTATTCATACCCTAAAAAATTAGAAAGAAATTTAGGAAGACAAGTTAAGCAAACTTTCTATTAAAAATAGATAAAACATTGGATTTTATTTGTGACTTCAATTATGATATGTCCTAGGGATAGAAAAGATTTTTCTTTACACTGGGAATATTTATGAATACATAATGCAAACTATGACACAAATGTATTTCTCCTTGAAGTTTTACATTTAGGGTACTCACAGAGGAAAGAATATCTGATGTGACAATCTTGTTCTATTTGTTCATGCATTTTAATGAGTTTTTGACATGCATCCTACCAAAAAAGATATCTCGAAGTAGATAACTAAGTACTGAAAGACTGTACTTTGATGCAAATAAATTTGTTATTTTTGTTGGGTGGTGAATTAGACCGCATGAGGCATTCCAGTACTAACTGTCTTGCCTTTCCCACAAGCCTTTTTTTTTTTCTTTTTAATAGAAAGTATTCCCTGTTGTTCTGGAAGGGTGTTTCTTGAAAGATATACAAGATAAGCATCGCTCTTAATAAGCTTAATTAAAAAATAAAATATATAAGCCAATATTTTTTAATATGGTACCCAATTTCTGTGTTTTCCAGATACATAACATGATGCCTTAGTTTTCCCCTTTGTTAGTTAGCTCTAGGATTAGAGTTAGTGAAAAACTGAATGACAGATTTAGCCATATGTTTCATCTGGAAAACATAATGTTATGGATCTCAATAGAATTGAATTTCAATTAAATTGAAATTCTCCATACTTCTGTAATAGAAAATAATTTTAAAAATCTTTTCAAATGTACCTCTATTTCCTCTTTTCTGTCAATGTTTGTCTTTCCTCCCTTCTTCCCATCTTCCTTTCTTTGAGGGATATTCATCTCTATTTATATTCTAACTTCTTCCCAATGTATGGCTGGAGCTCAGACTTCTGAGTTCTGGATGTCTGTATTCAGCTTCCTATCAGGCTTTCCCAAATGAATGTGACCTAGAAATTTCAAACACAACATATCCAACAAAAATATACATTTTCTGTCAAAACTTCCCCTTCTACTCTATTTCTATCTGTTATTCACTTGGTCAATCAGCATAAAACTGTGACTCTCCTTCTCTCTCATTTATATTAACAATTGGTTCATTTTTTTCCTCCAACTTGTTTCTTAAATCATCACATTCTTATTACTATAACAAAGGGCGACATTTGGGTATCTATTCATAACCAGGTAATGTGTTCCGATATGTCTTTATACCAATTCCCTTCCCTGTTACTAAAGCTTTCTTTTCTAAACTACAAGCCTGATCATCTTATTCTTCTGTGCATAAATCTTGTGTACAAAATGAAAGATGAAATCTTCTTCATAACATTCAGAAACCTTCATAATTTGGCCCCCATCCATCCTCAATCTTTGCCTCCCTCAAATATACCTTATATACTAACATCTCCTGGGTATGACTGGTGCTGTCAAGAGCTTGGCCTTTCCCACACTGTTTCTCCTTTTGGAGTGTCTTCCCATCATCGGTTAATCTTGATTCCTGCTTCACCGCACAGTTGTATTGAGAAAGCCTCTATGAAGATACCCAGGATATCATCTCCATCCTCTAGACAAAACTAATACATGTTTAAAGTGGTGATTCAAACGTGCATACATGAAACAGTTGTCACACTTTACCCTCCTTAGCTGTAAATAACTCACCCCTTAATCTGGGAGCATTTTGAGTGCAGGGTCATTTTGGCATTGCTAGCATAGCACTCAGGTCCTAAGAGGTACAGATTATCTGTTACCTGAAGGAAGAGAGCCTGGTTGAAAGCCAAGACGCTCATTCCTGTCCTGTCTCTTATCACATGGCAGAGCTCAAGTCTCAGTGTCTTTGAGCTTTGGTTTGCAACTGTCAAATAAGGAGGTTTGATTAGATTTTAATATTCTTTCAATAATAAAAGTACTGATTTTTCTCAGTTGTTTCTTTGATCTTTGATAATATTGACTGTTTGTTTTATACAGACAGATTTTTAAAATTATAATTGCTTATTAAAGAGTAGACGCATCAGGTAGGCGAATAGTAACACACCTGGTTCATTTGGAAGTATTTGGTTTCGGTTTATTAATGACACAGTTTAAAGAATAGTACATGATTTTAGCATTAAAAGTGAAGCTAAAATCTAAAAACTTCTGCTTGTTACTGAAATCTGGCACAGACCACTTGGCAATATTTAACATGTTCTGTGTCTTTCAAGGAGCTCAGGTTATTTTCCAAATATGACTTTATTAATCTTTCAATCTTGCTGTGACATATCCACAGATTGGTTGGATCTACGACAGTGTGTATGCTCCAGGAGTTGTTAAGAAATTGAGGTAAAGTAATACCATATTTTTTATAAGATTACGTACTTTCAGCACAGAGTTACCCATCTTGAGTGAACACACAGAAAGAGTTCGTCCTTAATAACACCAAATCTATGCATCACACAGTGAGGTATATGCACATATTTTCTTCCTTTCCTCCTCCTCCTCTTCATTTCAGGAACATGTTTTCAAGTAACATGTAAAATAATTTTCAAGTACTTATTTTAAGTAGCTATATATCTTTATATAGAGGCTATATAGTATTTGTGCACTGCTTGTCCTTAAAGATAAATTTTTGTGTTATTTTATATTAGTTTGGTTAGTTCCCAGAATTTTACTTGGTAACTGGTACACATAAATTGCAATGCATTGAAATTGTTAAATAATTTATATGTTCTGACATTTATTTATACATTTTATTCATTTGCATATTCAAAATTTGTTTTGTGTTTGAGAATAGTATTCTCTCTTAATTTTGTCAATTTATTCTTTTATAAACTTTAATCTTAGCGATGATGTTGAAATAAATGAAATATCTGTTTTTAATGACTGAAAATGACTTACAGGAAGTTTTTGGCTACAATTGTCCCAGTTGATTTCAGTAGCAGAATGTTTTCATAGTAAGTAGAACAGTCTTAATAAAAAAGTATTTAGGGTGTGGGTGCATGTGTGTATGTGTGTGTGTGCTTTCTTTTGTTTGATACTTGTATATTTTGCAATGATGATAAATAAAAAATTATTCTATATTTTGAAGTACACATTAGTATATGATCTATTATTAATGTATGTGGCAGGGGCACAGATCATGTTTAGTCTTTGACTTTCTTTTGAAAAGACAGGAAATTCTAAGAAAAAAGAAGTTGAAGAATGAAAGATATTATTGGGACACACTTGTAAGATTTTTCTTGAGACAAAAAAAAATTGAGGAGTTAATATACAGACAAAGAAAACTCTGAAAAAGTACCAGGAAGGACTGAAAATGAGAGATTTCTATCTCCCTGGAGAGTTAAGAGAGAGGTTCTCCTTCCTCATGGCAGAGAATTTCCCCAAAATACAGAGAAATAATTAAAAAGAAACCAGAGAACTTTAGTCAAAAAAATTGAGAAAAGTAAGTAAATCAGTATTCCTATGGATAATCATGATGTTAGAGGCATGCAATATGGAAGGAAAGAAATTTAGAATTTATTGAGGTTCCTTTTTAAGCCTAAAATAAGATATATCAGCTATCTCCTACGGAAAAACACTAAAATTGTTTGTCATGATGCAAATAACCTGTATGTTCATAAGGAGGGAACACCTCTTTGTGAGCTGTGCAGTCTAAACTATGCCCAGGTTGTCCTAAATCTTTAGAAGCAATCAGGAAGATGCTTAGAAATGCTTAGGAACAGACTGACTATATATTATTTATTCTTCCCTTAATTTTTCATTTGAAGTATTTCAAAAATGGAGAAAACAGGAAAGACTAGTACAATAAACACCTATATTCCACCATCCACATTTAAAAAGTGCTAACATTTTTCTATATTTAGTTTTCATCTCTCTCACTTTCTATAAATGTATAGAGAGCTATTTAAAAACAATTTTCAGACATTATGAAACTTCAACTCTATTTTGGCACGTATTTACTAAGAATATAATATTCTCTTACACAATCAGATTCTCTCTCTCTCCATATATACATATAATATTGGTAAACTGACAGTAATTTATCAATATTGTCTAATAATCAATTTTCAAATTTTTCCCATTACCACCAAAATCACTTTTTATTGTCCTCACCCACCCACAAGGATCCACTGTTGCATTTGGTTGCTACAAATTTTAAATCTAGAAGTATGTACTTTTAAAATTTTTTGAATAACATTGATGTTTTTGAAGAGTCCAGATCAGTTTTCTTATAACTTGTAACAAATACTAGATGTGTCTGCTCGTTTCTTCGTTTTTCTCCTTTAACTTTTTCCTTTTTCCCTGTATTTCCTACAAACTGGAAGTTAGTTCCACAGACTTGATTAGATTCAGATTATACTTTGGGCAAGAAAAATTTACAAATGATGTTACATCACATCTGGAGGCCCATGGAGAACTCCTTCATTGCTGCCCTCTGTTTCCTTTGAACGCAATCCCGTTAGTCTTTGATCAGTGCCTAGCTTCTTGGCACTGCAGGATGGCCCAAGTTGACCCACCCCAGACCTGAAACTTTTCACGCAAAAGGGATGTGAATATTTGTCAATAAGAGGGGCTATTTTGATAAATTGAAGTACTACTCAGGAAATCCCCATTCACCTCTGTCTCTCTCACTCTCTCTCTGTCTCTCTCTGTCTCTCTCTGCTTGGGGCAGAGTATACTTCCCTGCCCCTGTTACTTTGGGTCTAGCCACATGATTTGCTTTGAACATTGGAATATGAGCAGATATGCAAGCAGAAGCTTTAAATGTACTTTGGTTTTGCTTGTCTATTGTGATCTGTTGATTCACCATGAGAATGTGCCTTAGATATATTTTAGTTAAAGGAAGGTGAAGCGTCCATAGGGCAGAACTACACTCAATCCACAGCCTGGAGCTAAACTGAGATAATCACCCCCTTTGAACAGCCACAGCCGATGCACACACCGTGGGTGAAAAATAAATGAAGGAATTGTTTTCTCATTTAAGCTGCTAAATTTTGCATTCTTTTATTAAGGGGGATTGTTGTGATAATAGCTGCTGGTGCACAGGTCAGGGTTCATGCATCAGTAATCTATGTATTGCCAAATTTCCATCCACACGGAAAAATACCACTTTCCTTCCCACCAGGAATTTAAGAGTGTTAGTGTTTCCACCCAACCTTTTCAACAAAATGTATCAACAAACTTTTGTGTTTTAGTCAAGCTGATGAAAAATAATATGCAGTTTAATGTGATTTTTTTATTACAATAGAGGTGAGCATTTTTATATGTTTAACTATCTTCATATAAACCTTTCTTCTGAGACTGTTTATATCTTTATTTTTAACAAGTTGTTTTTACCTCTTTATATTTTAATGATGTTAATGTTTTGTTTCTTATGTTAGTTGCAAATATTTTTTCAGTTTGACTTCCCATATGATATTTTTTTGTTAAGCAATTTTTTATGTAGTTTGATAAATTATACTTCTAGATAGCTAGAAAGAACTTACTCATTCCCATGTTATAAAGAAATTTAGCCATATGTACTTCTGTTGCTTGTATGGTTAACTTGTAACACACGATAACACACACACACAATGCTTGAGGAAATAGCCTCTACGAGCAAGAGTAAGCAGACCCAACAATAAACTGAATTATTCCTCAAAGATTTCAGATGCCAGAATATTCAAATGAGAAATACAAAATAAGTATTTGAATTATGTGTAAATAAATAAAAGACTATAAAATGAAAAAAGCATAACAGACAAGTATATTTTAAAAGACTCAAACAGTGCTTAAAACAGGAATGTATTTTTTGACATTAAAAACTCAGTGGATGGATAAAATGACAATATAGACCTAGCTTGAAAAGGATGATTGCTGTGATAAATAGATCTCAAGAAATTACTCAGAGTGAATCGCAGAAGGAAAATTAGATTGAAAATGTGACAGAATGTCTAAGATTCATAAAGAGTGTAAAATAAGTATCTAATAATTGAGCAACTAAACATTGGAGAAGAAAAGAAAAATGAGAATGGGAAAGAAGCAAGTTCAAGAACAGTTTGGTTGAGAATATTCTAGAATTTACAAAAACATGAATCCTCAGATTCAGGAAATAAACAAATTTGAAGAAGAATCATATAAAGTAACACGTACCTAGATACTTGGTAATGAAACTTCAGATCATCAAATACAAACAAGAAGATTAAAGGGGCTGGGGAGAAAAGGTAGCTTAAAAGAGAGACTGACAATTGTAAACAGCAAAATTTGCAATGGAAATAGATGAAGCCACAAAGAAAGGGAGTGTTACCTACTCCTTGTGCTGGCAGAATATAGCTTTCAATGCAGTAAAATTAATTTTAAGAATAAGTGTGAAATAATGATATTCTTAAATAATGTATACAACAAAACTTAGAGAGTTTTACATTTAGAACCTTACTAATTAAAATTCCCCAGAAAAGTACTTCAAGAAGAAAAAGAAAATTTCCAAAGGAAATGTGAAGCAAAAAATATAAGACAAAATGAGGAGAAAGAACATGGTGGATAAGCTTAAAAAATGACTATCAAATAACATCTAATTGAAATACTAAGAAATAATAATATGCATATGAGCAAATTTTTAAAAATCCAGTATCATTCAAACCAGTGTTCCCCCAAAAATTGTATTGGGTAAGAAATATAAAGTTAGGGATATGATCAACAAGAAAATACAATTACGTGGAAAAATTTTTATAAAGTATGGCTAAACTACCTAAATTTCAAAGATTAAAATGTCTTGTAAAATTACTAAAACTGAATGTAAATAATATGAAAATATGCATATTCATTTAATTATTATTTCAACTAATAATTTTAAGTTATATGTATTTCTTAATTCATGGTGCATTTTAAAATAAATTTAAAAGTATAATTTAGGTGTTGTATTCTATGAGTGACTTGTGAGAAAATAAGCAGATACCCATATATGCCTCCATATGCGTATACATATATTTAATTTTTGGATTTTTACTTTAGACATTATGAAAAAATGCTTTACTTCATTGTGTAATTTTAAACACAATTTAGGCTTGCCACTGTCTGCTTTCTCTGAATTTTCCCAGCTATATACTTCTCTTATCTGGAGTATAATTATTAAAGCAAAGTTTTTATTTACTCTTTGTAAACAGCCTCTTTTTACTAAATTCTGATCCCACAAAATTCAGAAATAGATGGAAACTGTTGTTTGTGTGTATTACTATGTGTGGAATTTGCATAGGTTAATCAGCAATAACTGAAAAATAAATTCTTACAATAATTACCTGGTTTTTCTTTCTTGGTTTTTGAGTGTTGAGTCTTAAATGTGCATGTTTTAAAAATTATTGGCCAAGAGGTTTAATTACAGATTTTAAAGGATTTGACTTGAGTTGAGGTTCTCTTTTTCTCCAGTGACCTAGACTTTTTTTTTTTTCAAGTTTTAGGTACTCAGCTAGATCTTATAAAATTTTTATTGCTTAATATAAAATATAATTATATAAAATACCAGATAAATTAAGTGGATGTTCCTGAACATGAAATCACATTATAGCTCAGATTATTTATTGGGACCTAGAAAAACATTAAAGCTATGAAGAGATAGAGGCGTAGAAAGTGAACCAACTCTGATATTTTGATCCTAGTTCATATCTGGAAATTTTTCAACAATCTTCAAATAATATTCATTACTCTGTAGATCCTCAAAAGAGAATTTTTTTAATTGATATATTTCTTTTATATCACAGGTATTATAATTTTCTAAGGGCAAAGTAACTACGATAAAAAACAACAAAATTTTCATCGTCTTCATTTCTCCCTGGAATTTAGATTTTAGAAAGAAACAATATTTACAGTTACACACACATATCAATGTCTGTTAGAAGATTTAATAAAAATCCGTTTTTTAAAAAATTACTAGTAAAGTTAGTGATGGCTAACATACCCTTAGCCCTAATATGTTCCAAATGCTTTTAAGATTCCTCCATGTATTAATTGATTTACTCCTCATAATACTATTATTATTTCCATTTACAAAAGAGAAAAGGGCATGTTGGTGAATTAAAGTAATTAGGAACACATAGAATGTGGTAAAGTTGCAACTGAAGCGGGCAATTAAACAATGATAGACTGTGTTCCTTATACTATTACACTAAAGAGGAGTCAAAAAATACACATTTTCCTATCTAGTTCCTGGGTGGGAGAGAAGAATGATGGAGAAAATGAGTGACACCAAGAGGAGGTCTATTTGAATATGAGTAGGACTTAACCTGTTTTTAAAATTCAGTGACTGTGACAATAGAATAGAATCACAGAAGAATGCACAGAAAATCCTTGAAGTCTAAAGGACCAAAAATGAAAGCAAAAGTGGTTTCCTTAGACAGAGGGCTAATGAGGAAAGGATAGAGATGTAGATACGCATGCTGAGGAATGCAGAGCAGCTGCAGGCCATTTTATTAGAATACACCCTTATTTTCTTAAGGTAAGTGTGAGTGAGTGGGATTGATAGGAAGAGAAGAAACGGAGCTGACATGAGTGACAGCAATGCAAAATTAACAAGAAGGCAGTAACACTGCGGTGTATGCAAACTAATATTCACTGAGAGCAGACAGAAAAGTTACAGATTAATTAGAGTAAAAACATGTTGGAGTGGTTTAAGCCTTTAGATATCGTTACAATAGCACATTTTTCAGAGCTCAGTAGCCCATAACAGGTAAGAAACAGGAGCAAGTAGATTTACCGGGGACTAAGGACGGCCAAGGCTGACGCAGAAAAGATAAAAGCCTTCAATCATTTAAAAGTCTGTGGTCAAAGAAATCTTGGTAATAGACTGTGTAGGGCCAGAAATTGTAAAAGAGTTTGCCTTTCTTATTTACTGCCAGGGAGTATTTAATGATAGAACAGTTTCAAATTATCACACAGTGGCATGTCACTTTTTTTTTAATGTGAATTATAGAAAACTTCTGGTGATTAAAAACCAAACCAGGGGCCAGCCCGGTGGCACAGCGGTTAAGTTTGCATGTTCTGCTTGGGTGGCCTGGGGTTCGCCAGTTCGGATCCCGAGTGCGGACATGGCACCACTTGCCAAGCCATGCTGTGGTAGGCGTCCCACATATAAAGTAGAGGAAGATGGGCACGGATTTTAGCTCAGGGCCAGTCTTCCTCAGCAAAAAGAGGAGGATTGGCAGCGGATGTTAGCTCAGGGCTAATCTTCCTCAAAACAAACAAACAAACCAATGAAGCTAAAGAACAAACACACATTGGCCCATTTTTAGGCTTTTGTAAAATGTGCATTTTTTGTAAAATATGTAAATTTTTGTGAAATTTGTATATGTCTATTATTTTTCTCTGTCCACTAAATATACGTAGAAGTTTTAAGATTTGGCATGGTTCTAGAAAAAGTGTGGTTGTGGCCTAAATGGAGTACAAACCAGAGTGGACCCCACACTTTGGAGCACAGAGGCACAGCTGGTGGCGTGAAGCTGCCTCGTGCAATCAGGCTCCTTCTACCTATCGCCCACCACTGATGGGAGAGGCGCCAGTGTCACGTGGAAGCGGTTAGACTTTGTACAAAGTTACTTAGAAAGTTATTTTTATTTTGGGGTAAAAATATCTCAATAAAAGATGTTTTTGTTGGCTCATCTTTGTCTGAGACATGGTTTGCATTCCATAGCATGGAGGGAAAACATGTGGTCTTTGAAAATCTCCCAGTATTCTTTTCACAAATTCTGTCAATTATTCTTACCTCCATTTTTTTCATCAGTGTTCAGGACAGGTAATTGGTACCAGAAAGCAGAAAACATAGTAAAATTAAAAGAGGAAACTATTCTAGCATAGTTAGTGAGAACAGAGTCGCTGTTTCTGATCATCTCGCCCAGGCTGAGTAGAGAAGCACATGAATGTTGGGAAAAAACTGATGAAGGGAGAAAATGGTGGTGGTGCCAAGAAAATGAAGAAAAACGAAGGCACAATGAATGGAAAAGAACACACATCACAGTCTCAGAGGACTAGAAAACTTAGAAGATAGGAGGCATTAGGTAAACTTAAGTTTTCAATATGAGATCATGGTATCAGAGTACATTCCAGTTGAAATACTCTTAAAGGGCTATCTAGTCATTTACCAATGTTTTTGAAAATTGCCTCTAAACAAACGACCATCTAAACTTTTAATAACACATCAATGGATGGAAACAACTCATAGTAAATGTTTTCTCACAGATTTTCAGTCCTAATTTTAAGGACCTCTTTCATTCTTATACTTAGCTATATTTGTTTTTCTGTAACTTGCATGCATTGAATCTAATTTTATCTTCTGGACCAACCTAGAATACATTACTCTTTTCCTCATGTTAACAAAGATTTAAGTATTTTTAGAGCTCTCTTGTTTTCTTCAAATCTTCTTTTTTCAAGATAAATCTTTCCCATTTCTTCAGCTATTTTTTAATTATGTCATTTCATACAACCTCACTTAACTCATTCTCTTCTTCTAAACCTTCTGTATTTGCCAACAGCTCCTAACAGGTATGGCCTGTAAGCCTAAACAAACAATCTAAAATATAATATAACCAGTCCAAAAAGAGTAACTATTATTTCTCTTATATACATTACAATCTTTAAAGTAGTCTCACCTTGATGTTTATCATTTCAATAATATTTTGACTCATATTTAATACACAGTGAACTGGATTCCCTACATTTTGTTTTCCATGGTAAGTCCTGTTTTACCATCTTGCACTTGACATTTATATTCATGTCCCTCTTAAACGTCATCTTATTTTAATCTGTATTGGATTTTTATTTTTTGCTATCCTTCCCACATTTATGCCATGTAAAAATTAGCTAGTGCACAATCAATATTAGCCTTGAAGGAATTAGATAGAAATTATTGAAATTATATGACTGCAAGGCAAGGTAAAGATGAAATCACTGAAATGCGTATGCTGGCATGAGGAAGAAGATGAATAGGGGAAAGGAATGAGGAGACAGAGAATCTTACTGAACCACAACTCTGATATCAAACAGGGTTTTCTGCAATATATAGTTCACTTTTTAGGGAGGGTACTAGAATTAAGATTTTTGCACCAGCGAGATTCAATATATTGGCACTTTAACATGAGGAGGTTTCCAAGAGGAAGGGAGGTGGGGGAGAGAATGAGAGAGAGAACCTATGCAAAATATATTTGTTTCATTTAGGTTTACTTCTGGTTAGTGATTTTTATTTTCAAAGCTAAAACTTATTCTTCCTCTTATGGAGAAATGTTATATATTTGAATCAAGGTAGAGTTTGAATTAAGTGGTGTGATAAAACCAAAGACTGACATTAGATAATATAACACAAATGAAATATAAATCAAAGGAGTTCCTTTCATAAATTATTGAATTCATAACCCCTGTTTTTGAATTTCAAATTTTACTCATTCATTTTATAATAGCTTTCTAAATTGGCTTTTTCCAGCTGATATGACAAAAACAGTTGATAGCCCAAATTTTCCCGTTATAGAACTACTTTGATAAACTAACTTTGAAGTTAATAGGATCATTACAGGCAAAAAGAAATGATACTGAAATGCTTCCAACTTTAGGTCAATATATAGAGCCTATATCGGTGACTGGAGCAATATAGACAGTTGGGGATAAAATAGGAGATGTGGAAAGAAAAGGATGGATTGAGAGAGAGAGAGATGATCAATGATGTGATAGGCAGCTTCTAACATGGCCCCAATGATTCCCCACCTCGTGGTGTCCATGACTTGTGTAATCCCCTTGTCTTGAATGTGGGATGGACCTAGTTAATTGCTTTTAGCCAATAGAATCCTGCAAAAGTGATGGAGTGCCACTTGATTAGGTTACAAAAGACTGATTTTCGTTTTACTGGTACTCTGTCTCTTCCTGGACCTCTCTCATGCTTGCTTGCTTGCTCTGATAAAAGCCAGCTGCTGTGTTGTGAGATGCTCTCTGGAGAGGTCTACATGGCAAGGAACTGAAAGAGGCCTCTGGCCAACACCTCACGAGGAACTAAGGCCTCCATCCAACACTCCACTAGGAATTATACCATACTAACAATCTTGTGAGTGATCTAGAGCACAGCACCTTTCCTGTTGAACCTGGAGGTGGTTGAAGTGTTATATAGTTGCCACGTAAAAGGATGCTCAGTTAAATTTGAAATTCCGATAAATAATGAAATTTTTTGTGCGTAAGTATACAATATTTGGGGCATAGACTAAAAATTGTTGTTTATCTGAAATAAAAATTGAATTGATCATCCTATATTTTATCTGCTAAATCTAGCATCACTAAATGTAAATGACCCAGAACCAGAGCGCTCAACTAAGCTTCTCCCTGATTCCTGACCCACCAAATAATAAATGTGTGTTTATTACTGTTGGATTTGGGGACCATTTGCTATGCAGCAATAGCTAACTAAGATAAGGCAGTTTTTGTCCTTTTTCTTAAGATTTTTATTTTTTTTCCTTTTTCTCCCCAAAGTCCCCCGGTACATAGTTGTATATTCTTTGTTGTGGGTCCTTCTAGTTGTGGCATGTGGGACAACGCCTCAGCGTGGTTTGATGAGCAGTGCTGTGTCCGCGCCCAGGATTCGAACCAACGAAACACTGGGCTGCCTGCCGCGGAGCGCGTGAACCTAACCACTTGCCCACGGGGCCAGCCCCAGATAAGGCAGTTTTGGTAAATGTCAAAGGAGAAGCGTGCTAACCCAGCTTTGAATGAAGGCCAGAGTAGTATTGAGGAAGAAACTGAATTTTGTACTGTGTTTTAATTTATTGGTGAGAATACTAAAAGACTAGAATATACTTAGAAGTTAAAGCTTCCTGTTTATTCTTTATGCTAGAAAGATATCATGACTTTTCTCTTCCCTAATTCACTCATTTATAATAAACAATTATAACTTGTCTATTTGAATGTATTCTTAAAATAGCTTCACTGTATTAACTTTGCAAAAATTAAAATAATATTTGATATGTCCTTGGGGTATCTCCATGTTATAACGATAGCTAATATATATAGTGCTTCCTATGTGCAAGTCACTGTTCTAAATGCTTTTTGTATATTAATTTAATCTTCATAATAACTAAATTAAGTAACGTTATTATTTCTATAGACAGGGAAACTGAGACACAGATGGTAAAGTAATTTGCCTAAGATTATACAGAGAGTAAGAGACAGACCAATATACACTCAGTGGACACCAAAGTCCTTGATTTTAACAAACATTTGCTATTTTCTCTTTGTTGTATCGTCTGCCACAAACTCTCGATTCATCTTTTACTGTTTAGACTACTAATATTTTTGTCATAAGAATATGCATTTCATCTCTTAGGAACTTGCTGGTTATTTTTTCCATGAAATCCATTCCTTGCAAATCCAAATATTCACAGCGTACTCCGTTGAAAATAAGCCTTCCTTTCATTTGATTCATTTATCCCCTCTGGCAAGCATTCAGCCAATGTAGGCTTAAACTTTAAACCTGTAAACTTTAAAATCCTTGGCAATTTCCTTAATTGCTCTACTCTCAGTTTTCTCAACTGTAAAATGGGAATAATAATAGCTCTTATAATAGGATCTGAAGAAAATCTATAGAATATATATAAAAGCTATATCGTACATACAGCGCCTGTGCAGCATATGATCTAAGAGGTGCACGCTAAATGCCAATTCGATGTCATCTCCCACTTTTCGCTGTGGATAGCCTCCCATCATTTGCTTCTTAATCATCTGAAATCTGGCCAGAATTCACAGCCAATCCTCAAATAATCTCTTAGGAGACATCAGTGATTTATTTCTGTCCAAAACCAGAAGCATTTCCTCAGTCCTAATTGTCCTTGCTGTCTTTAGAGTTTTTGACACTTTTACTGCCCCTTTCGTTTAAAACTTTATTGCTCCCTGACTTCTGTTTCGTTGTCTTTTACTGGAATCTCGCCATTTCTCTGAGCCTTTCTTTTTATGCTGTTTTAGCAGTGCTGTTAAGATGCGTCAATCAATCCCCAAGATGTTATAGAACATGTCCTGTGTGATAGTCAGCAGACTGGGCCTCTCAAAATCTACATCTATACGTGTTTTCTTAGTTCTCCTAATTATATTAGTTTATTTCTGAAATTCTTACTGTAAGTAACCTAATTCTCTCTTGTGCCAAGTATTAATTTCTTGCCTCTCAGCTCCCAATCCACCCTTATTTGCCTGACTTAGTGATACTGGAGCTAGACTCAGTGAATGTTTCTTTTTGGTCAGCTGAGATATTCAGCTTGGTCAGTAAAGGATGCTAGAGGGATCCTTTACGACAAGGGAACCTCCTGGTTCTTCTGTGCTTCTCTCTTTCATGCTCTGGCTGTGCACTGGCGAGCAGTGTGCACATCAAAGGCATGCTTGTCCTGCAGCAAGTGTGCTTGCCAGTCCTGTCCCTTGGTTCCCTGATCACCAGCCTCAGCCCACCAGTAGACTGGCAGGAAGCTTCCTGCTCATCAGGCTTTCTCTGCTAGCTGTGGGCCAGCTCTAGCAGGGGACAACCGAGGTATCATCTTCACCATCAGGCAGGTTTCCTACTTGCCAGCCTTGGTGCCACAGCTGTGGACTAAGTGCCCTGGCAACTCAGTAACTTTCTCCAGCATCCGTGGGCTGTGAGGACATCCTCTCCAAGAAGGCTTGGATCTCAGCCTTGGGGAGGGAGCCTGTTTCTTGGTTTGTTTCTTCCTTGCCTATGCTTTCTCAGCCTTAGGCTATCCTATACTATTCTATTTTATTCTCCCTTAGTAGGTGTTACTCTGTTCATAATTAATACTTTTTTATGTGAAATGTCTTCATGTTCAAATTACTGTGTGGTTTATGTGTCCTAACTGGATTCTAACAGATACAGGATAGGTATGGGGAAAGTCCCAGGAGATAAATCCTAAAAGATTGTATTTGGGAATTAGCTTAACAGTGTTTGTGGGCTTGACTGTCATGCTGGGTTCCTTGCTAATGGAAATAGGATGCTAATAACCGCATGTATACGTTCAACTTAGTATATTATGCCAAGAAATTCTTCGAAGTAGTTGTACAAACTTACATTCTGACCAGCAGTGTATTTGATCCTTGCAAAAGGATCTATATTATTCTATATCCTTGCAAAAATGTACTGTTTTGTGTCTTCTTGGCCTTAGCTATCCTGGCAAATGTATAGTGGTATCCACTTACGGGTTTAACTTTAATTTATATTAAGACTAGTGAGGTTGAATACCTTTTCATGTACTTATTGGCCATGTGAATGTCCTTTTAAACATTACTTGTTCTAATATCTTGCCCATTTTTCCAGTTGGCTCAGTTACTTTTTTCTTGTTGATTTACAGGAGTTCTTTATATAGTCCATAAAATATAATCTTTATTAGTTGTATGTGTTGCAAATAGTTTTCTTCCAGTCTGTGGTGGTACCATTTAGAGTAATATGAAAATTCAAATGCTAAGGAATAAATCTTAAAATAAATTTACAAAGCACAAGTGTAAAACTACATATTGAAGAAAGAAATATGATCTACATGAGGTATGCTATGTTTATGGATTGGAAATCTACAAAATGTAACAATATCAGTTCTCCCCAGTCATCCATAAATTCAATAAAATTTCAATCAAAATCTAAGCAGTATTTTTGGAAATTGAAAAACAAATTCCAAAATTCATATGGAAATGGATATGAATGGATATGCGTAATCTTGAAGAGAGTTTACTTTACCAGATATCAAGACCTACTCTAAAGCATCCCTAATTTATGGTATGATTTTGGCACAAAAATATACATACAGAGCAATGAAAAACAGCAAGTTTAGTAACAGAGCTAGCATTCTTTTACTTGGCCTGCATGATGCCTAGAGATAATTGATTTGCAGTCCATAGACCTCTATTTATATAAAAATATTTGCTTTCCAAACTTCCTCAAATTCTACTGTATATTGACACCTTGTATTACTGCCTCTTCTATTCTTCAATTTTCCCTAAATAGGATTCATGAAGGAAGTTTTGAATAGTTATTTTGCGTCTGTGACACACAGCAAGAAATTTCCCTTTGAAGTCTACTGTATAATGTTTATTCCCACAGGCATTTTCACATATTTTATTTCTTAAATTGTTTCAAGATAGTATTTAACATGTCAATGTCCAAAACACAGAATATTCCCTCTACTCCCTTATAAGTAAATTAATTCCTTTGTTAGTAGTTACTATGATACTTTATCAGATTAAATTTAGCATATCTTTACTAGTTTATTGGCATAATTGTGGTGGTTGGGTGAGAAGGAGACGCCATTTCATTTAGTTAGCAGTGTTTCTAATAAAAAGCATGGCATTGTGACAGACCTGTGTGTTTTCAATGAAAGACATTTAATTTCCAAGGCCTATTTGTATAGAGGATATTATTGCCCATTCACAGATAACAGCAAGAGCCAGTGTTAACAACATGCTTACCTTTGAAGATATTGTTCAACTCTTGAGCTGACTTGAAAAGATCGTGCCAGTTTGGGATGGCATTCCCAACAGGAATAATTGAAAACTCCATTACAACCATCACTCTCATACATGTCAACTTTGATCACATTTTCTTCCCTGCTGATTAATGTAATTAATCTTAAAAATAGTTTCACATCTTTTCTACAATTAATGGCAGTGCTCAAATTATCTAAAATGCATGAATTTTCTTTTGAGTATGCTAGATAATTTTTTTCTGAGTCTTTCACATCTTCCTTTTTCACATTAATCTAAAGTAGTTGCATTTTTAAAGAAATAATGCAAAAGTCATTTTTCAGAGGATGAGTGTAGGAACTAGAATGAAGGATGAGCTATTTTGAATTACCTATGAAAAGGGAGAAGATTTTTTACTGATGTTATTGAAATATGTATTTTATGGATGGCTTTTTTGTTTACAAATAAAATATTATTAAAATTTATGGAAATATTGTGTATTTATATTAAGCCAGCTGTGAGAAGGGAGGGGTAGCTGACGGCCTCCAGCTGTTAACTACTTTAGGTTTTGCCTCAGCTGTCACAAGCAGAGATCTCACTTTGCTTATAGTGTTGCTGGTAACTGAACAAGGCGGGGCGGTGGGTGGGGGGATGAAGATTTGCTTTTCTAGGGTGAGTTACAGCCAGTGTCCGATCGGGGATGTTGTAAAAGGTCCTAGCCACTTGCATTCAATGTGGGACTAGGGAGTATTGTGCAGTATTTACTCTGGAACTCTCCTTTGGGCTAGGAGGGACTTTGGCAGGTCTTCATCATGGTCTGATGGTTCTCTTGCCAATCCTGCTGCGTCCCCTGTCCTTTCACACTGTAACTCCCCAATCAACCTTTTGTACTCCTGTCTCCATCTCAGCATCCACTTCCCAGGGAACCAGAAGTGTGCAAAGGGAATTTTTTAAATACAGTATAGAATCATATTACAAATCAGAGACAAAGGAGACAGAGACATAAAGTTAAAACCAAATGGTGCTGCATTTCACCTATTAAAATAAATTGGGCTAAAACTTCATAGTTAGATTGATTACTACGGATCCTGTTAAGCATCTTTGAAATGCTTTGTGTAAGAAAAGTAGAAAAGAGAATAAAATTCTTCAAAGCAAATCACATACATGCTGACTGACTACACAATTTGATATCAAACCATGACCGCTATGATGGTGAGATAATGGGTGACCATTGCTAAAAATTACCTTTAATGTTTTTTGTTGCTTTTTTTGAGCAACTGCTCTTTTGAGAAAAACAAGTTTATATCTTAATATCAGCGGAAAAATAGACAATTTCATTAGTATGTTTCAGGAATGACCAAGGACCATTTGAGGGAAGAAAACTTGTTAAACACTCTGATTATTAAAATTAAAAAGCTTCAAAAAATTTTACTCATAGGTTTGCCATACTTTTGCTCAGTAACAACTGTAGCTATAGATCTATGTTTTAACTACACTAGCATATTTGAATTTAATGATCCTTGTTTTAATCACAAGAACCCAAATTCAGAAATTACACAGATAAATCAATAGCTACTTCTACTGTATTATAACTGAATTATATACAAGATGTTAACTATTGTAGTTGCTGCTTGCCCTCCTTTAGATAACTGTGCTCCATAATTTGGCCTTTAGAGATAGCATTTTCAGAGATCTTCAAATACCTATGGTATGTGAGGTGCACATATATCTTTATGAAAACATTGCTAATGTAAAGCTCTCCATTTCTTTTATTTTGAGGGAGTTGAAGAGAATCCCTCCTCAGATGTGGGGTTATGCCCTACAAATATTACTGTTACTGAAAGTTTGGCCTTTGATCCAGATGCCAATCGGCATAATAAGAACAGAGTCTTGGGAGAAAAAGGAAAGCTTTACTTTCCCAGGCAGAGGGAGCAAAGCAAAGGGCCAGTGCCTCAAAAGTTGCTTGCTTTTCATTAAGAAACAGATAGAGGTTTTTATTTGGGATTTTAGGTAGGGGAGGTGGACCATGGATTTCTTGGTCAGCATTTGCCCGTCGGCCTGTGTCTGGGGCTGCTTGCAGTAGAGGAGACAAAGCATTTCTCAGATGAGTGTCCTTGGCTGTTTATCTCCATGGTGGAAGGTAGACTGACATCAGGAAGCCTAGGAGTTCGGCCTGGGAGGCTTCCATTTCTTGATATTCTTTGGACATTAGTTTTTCTGTAAAAGAAGTTCAAGTTCCTGGAATTAGCTACAACTTTAGTGGGAGCCCAGTTTGAGGCCATCTGGACTTTTTTTTCTTTTTTTTTTTTTGAGGAAGACTGGCCCTGAGCTAACATCCTGCCCGTCTTCCTCTACTTTATATGTGGGACGTCTACCGCAGCCTGGTGTGCTAAGCAGTGCTATGTCCGCACCTGGGATCCAAACCAGCGAACCCCGGGCAGCCAAAGCTGAACGTGCCACCGGGCTGGCCTGCCCCCCCAACCAATCTGGACTTCAAGGATTTGTAACTTCTATTTGGTTGTAAAGCTCAGGGAGTTAGAGGTTAAAGAAACAAACATCTACATGTGAGTGTAACTAAAGACTCAGGGAACTGGGAATGCAAGTTTTTAGTTTTAACCCCATACATGCCAGGTTCACTGTAGGGGAACAAATTCGAGGCTGATATTAACTAAGAGCCAGTAATATTACCACTGTTCTCTTTCTATCTTCCTATATTCTGAATTCTCTAACACGGTACAGAGTCATACCAGGGAGTGCTAGAAACTTGATACTTTTCACAGAGTTTCAAAAATGTGGGCTCCAGGAGAGATGGTTTCTCCCAGCTAAGAATACTTATTTTCTCTATTGTTGGCATGTAGAATTTACGACTCTGTCTCAATTTTTCAACTTTAATACTCCTTACAGTTTTCCACCTCCTTCAAGAGGCTTCCTCCTAAAACACCAGGTAGCATTTATTTATCTTATTCCTAGCTATTCTTAAGAGTTATTATTTATATGTTTCTTTTAGCATTTTGTTATATTCAATTTAGCACTTTCTTGCTGTATTTTTGCCTTATTCCCTAATTTTAAAAGTACCTAATATGTCATTTTTTCCAAAATATTATAACTTCTTATAGGGATGAGCTATGTCAAGTATTTGTTTTGTATCCATTTTTTTTTCCACAATATTGTAACCTCTAGCAACGATGAACCATATCAACTATTTAAACTATTAAGGAAAATGTTTAAAGTTAAATAACACTTTTATTAAATTGAATTGATCTTAAATCTACTGTGGGTAATACTGTTCTTAGTATTATCTTCAGTTAATATAGCTCAATGATGGAGTGAGCCATTTGTGGGTACTGAATTTCATGTGTATATGTTTTCCATGAATAAAATTCAGTATCTATGAGAATCACTCAGCTGAGGGATCTGAAGATTAAATAAAAGAATCAAATAAAACACATCTATTTTTTCTTATAGTCTTAGGATTCAGTTAAAGCTTCATGTGATTTAACATTAAAAATGTATAGTTTTCTTTAACTCAAATATAATTTGGTTTCTTTGTTCTTGATCCTTCTTCTTTTACCTCTCTAAATTCCATCGGTCATATGAACAGATGATATAAACTGCCACTTCAGTTTTTATCTCTCAGACTCAAGAAGCCAGGCATATTTGTGTGTCCTTAAGTGAATGAAAGATAAGACTAGTTTGTATGGTTGCATCCTACCACTGCAGAATCTACTTACTGAGTTTTAAAGACGTCTGATACTGTTTCAAGAGTTGATAAAGAGACCAATAGGCATTAAAGACAAGTGGTATTTTTACAGTCACTCAATCATATAATTAAATACTAATTACGAGTCAGCATTGTTTAACATTCCCTTTAATGTTATGTTTTGTGTATTTATTTTTCTTTCTGTGTAAGAGTAGTATAATATAGGTATACATACAATTTAATGATAAAAGCAATTTTCACTTCATACTTGCTTTAAATCTGTGTGTATTCCTTTGTTCATCAAGCAAATACTATTAAGTCCTTACTATGTTCCAGGCATTGTTCCAAACTCTTGGAATATGCTGTTGAATAGAAGAGAAAAATCAACTCTGTCTTCGGGAACTTAGATTGTTAGGTTCTTGAGAATCCAAATTGTTACAGACACTTGCATATGTGATGAGCAGGGTTTTTTGTTTGTTTGTTTTTTGTTTTTGTTTTTGTTTTTGTGAGGAAGATTGGCCCTGAGCTAACATCTGCTGCCAATCCTCCTCTTTTTGCTGAGGAAGACTGGCCCTGAGCTAACATCTGTGCCCATCTTCCTCTACTTTATATGTGGGATGCCTTCCACATCATGGCTTGATAAGCGGTGCATAGGTCTGCATCTGGGATCCAAATCAGAGAATCCCAGGCCACTGAAGTGGAGCGCATGAATCCAACAACTACGTCACCGGGCCGGCCCCTGATGAGCAGTTTTTATTATAATTCTTGGTGAAATTGATCTGTCTGAACAATCTCATTGCTATACTACTAAAACATTTTTAGTCTTACATGTGGATTATTTATCATCTTGTACACATGATATTCAATAGCTGAAAATCCACCTGCTAGTCCTCTACGTCTTTACCTCAAGCCTAGTATTTGTGGGTAACACAAATAAGAAAATTCCTACATAGTCAAGAACACTGTAGCATTTCACAAGACCATCTATACCATATGAAAAGTACAAGATGTTAAAAAAAAAAACCCAGATGATAGATGCTGCAGTCACAGACACATGTATACATGTAACTGTGTGTATGTGTTTATGTGTGTCCCATGTGATGATTGTATGGGGACAGAAATTAAAGACTATGTAATCATCATTTCTCTTGGGGTGCACTCTATTCATCACCACATAAGATGCTGGTTTAAAGTAGAGCCTTTCAAGGGAGTTGCAATTCCATTCCTTCTGGTAGATATGTGACAGATGCCATGGAAAAAGATGGATTTAATAAAAATATTTCAAGAAAGTTGTCAGCTTTCCTTACTTTTTGCTGAGCAGCCTCGGGGGAAAAGGAGAAATTATGAACTAAGATGGGGTTGTGGGAATCAACACAAAGAAAACAAACAGGATTCTGCTAATACAATAGCGCTCTCTTCTAAACTACTATATTAAGGAGAAAGTAGCTCAATTAATAGAGGAGTAGAGTATTTTTCTGGAGATATTTTTTGCATTTAGATTTTTAATTAGCTAAAGTGTTCAGTTCTGTTCCCTAAATGTCAAATAAAAATAATAGAATAATTAAGGTACCAAAACGAATTTTTAAAGCATTTGAGGCAAGGTAATAATTCATTATAGAAAGAAATTTAACATTCTCTAGCTTTGTTGAAACAATGGATAAAATATCAATTAGCAAATTAAATACATCAATCAATCTTCTAGTTTATTTTAAATTGTCTTTGGATCAATTGGTATTCTGTTGTTCCTTTTAACATCCACAATATTTGGTGTCCACGCACGCTTGGACGTGTCTTTGTTAATACACTATTTTTCATAAGCAAAACTTATTAGTAATTTGAAAACTGCAAAAATAAAAACTGGTTTAGGTTTTGAGTCTCAGCCTGAGAAAAGTGCTCATTATAAAATTTCTAAATGACAATGTAGCCATAGGAATCTGTTTTGAGCACTAGAGCACAATGCAATGGAAGGAGTTTGGGAATTATCAGAATTTTACAGCTCAAGGGTACTTGTGCTACTTTTACTGGTAGTAAGATGCTATACCACGCTATTTCAAAACTTTTAAGAATGGAAATGGTCATACCTACTTTGGAATATTTTATTTTTTATGAACTTTTAATTAAAGCATAACATTTATATAGAAAAGTGCACATATCATTAGTATACAGCTTGAAGCATTTCACAAATTGACACTTCTGAAAACCAATCCCCAAGCCAAGAAACAGAGTACTCACTAACACCCCAGAGTACTCACTAACACACCAGAGTACTCACTAATACCCCAGAGTACTCACTAACACACCAAAAGCCCTTCTTATCCTCCCTTTCAGCCCATACCTCCTCCTAAGGTTAGCTACTATTAATTATTCTTACTTTTTAAAATTGAGGTGAAATTTGTTTCACATAAAATGAACCATTGTAAAGTGTACAATTCAGTGACAATTTGTACATTCACAACATTGTGCAACTACAACCTTTATCAAACGCCAAAACATTTTCATGACCCCAAAAGAAAAGCCCATACCCATCACGCAGTCACTTCCCACTCTCCCATCCCTCCAGCCCCTGGTAACCACCAAACTGCTTTCTGTCTCCATGGATTTACCTCTTCTGGATATTTCATATAAATGGAATCCTGTGCTATGTGACCCTTTGTGTCTGACTTGTTTTACTTGGCAGAAAGTTTTTGAGGTCCATCCATGTTGAAGCACTTATCAGTACTTCATTCCCTTTTATAGCTAAACAATATTCCATTGTGTGTTTATCTTACAACTCAACAAAAAGACAATCAACTCAGCTAAACATAGACAAAGAACTTGAATAGATGTTTCTCCAAAGATATATAAAGGACAAAGAAACATCCAAAAAGATGCTCAACACCATTAGTCATTAGGGAAATGCAAATAAAAACCCCAACAAGATAGCACTTTATATCCACTAGGATGACGATAGTAAAAAATATGAAAAATAACATGTGTTGGTGAGGAAGTGGGGAAATTTGAACCCTCATACATTGTTGGAGGGAATGTAAACTGAAGCAACCACTGTGGGAAACAGTTTGGTGGTTCTTCAGAAAGTTAAACATAGAATTACCATAGGATCCAGCAATTCCACTTGGGTACGTACCCGAAAGAACTGATAGCACATTCTAACAAATATGTGTACAGGAATGTTCATAACAGATGCGATTAAGTTAAATATCTTGAGACAGGGAGTTTATACCGGGTCCTAAATGTAATCACAAGCGTCCATATAAGAGTTAGGCAAAGATTTGATCAAAGTAGGATGTGTGACCACAGAAGCGGGAGGTGGGAGTAATGCGAGGAAAGGGTCATGAACCAAGGAATGGGGTGACCTCTAGAAGTTAGAAAAGGCAAGGAAACAATCTCCCCAGAGCCTCCAGAAGGACCAGCTCTGTCAACACTTTAACTTCAGCTCATTGAAACTGATTTGAGACACCTGGCCTCTGGAATTGTAAGAGGGTAAATCTGCATTGTTTGCAGCCACCTAGTGTGTGGTAATTCACAACAGCAGTCACAGGAAAGTAATAGAGACCTATGTTCTGAAGATATTCCTCCATATTTTGTTCTAAGAGTTTTATATTAAATTTACGATCCATTTTGTGTTATTGTATAAGATGTAAGATTTAAGAAAAAAGTCCTTTTTCTGTTTGTCTATGGATATTCTATTACTTCAGAACCATTTGTTAAAAAGACTATTGTTCCTCCTTTGATTTGCCTTTGGTGTTTGTCAAACATCAGTTGGCTGCACTTATATGAGTCTATTTCTGGCCTCTTTGATCTGTTTCTTTGATCTATGTGTCTATCCCTCCATAATGACCAGATGGTCTTGATAAATGTAGTTATATAATAAGTCTTGAAGTTGGGTAGACTGATTCTTTCCATTTTATTCTTCTTTAAAATTGTTTTAAATCTTCTAATTCCTTTGCCTTTCCACGTAAATTTTAGACTAATCTTGGCGATACTTATAAAAAAACCTTGCTAGAATTTTGATAGAACTTGCTTTATTCATGCATGTCAATTTAGGGAAAATTAACATCTTTACTGTATTGAGTCTCAAATGTATGAGTACGATATGTCTCCAATATTTATATCTTCTTTGATTTCTTTCATAAACATTCTATAGTTTTCAGTATAAAAGTTCTATGAAATTTTTTTAGATTTCATTTTTTGAATGATTATAAATGTTATTTGCTAATTATAGAAATATGATAGATTTTTAAAGATTGATATGATATCTTATGAACTTGCTTAACTCATTTATCATTTCAGGAGATTTTTTTTGTAGTTTTCTTGGGATTTTCTACACAAGCACATTATCTGCAAATAGGCACAGTTTTATTTCTTCCTTTCTGATCTATTTGCCTTTTCTTTCCTTATAGCACTGGCATTTAGTCTTTCACCATTAAGTATGATGTTAACTACAGGTTTATTGTAGATATTCTTTATCAAGTTGAGGAAATTCTTCACTGTTCTCATTTTCCGAGGGGTTTTTTTGTCATGAATAGGTATTGAATATTGTCAAATACTTTTTCTGCATCGATTAACATGATCTTTATTTTTTCTTCTTTACCCTGATAATGGAGTAGGTGGATTACATGATTGGTTTTCAACTATTGAACCATCTCTGTATCCCTGGAATGAACCTCACTTGATATTGTACATAATTATTTTTATAGATTGCTGAAATATATTGCTGAAATCTATTTGATAATATTTTATTAAAGAATTTTGCATCTATATTCAGGAAGGTTATTGGTCTGTTGTTTTCTTTTTTGTACTTTACTTGACTGCTTTTTGTATCAAGGCAATATTCCCTCATAAAATGAGTGGGGAGGTGTTCTCAATTCTGTTATTTAGAAAAGATTGTGCAAAATTGGTGTGAATTCTTCTTTAAACATATTGGTAAAATTCTCCATGGAAAATATTTGGACCTGGAAGTTTCTTTTTCAGGAGTTTTAAAATTATGAACTCAATTTTTTAAATAGTTATAGAGCTATTCAAAATATCTATTTCATATTGAATGACTTGATATAGTTTGTATTCTTTTTTTAGGAATTAGCTCATTTTATGTAAGTTGTCAAATTTATGGATATAAGATTGAATTTTTCCCTTATTATGCTTCTGATATCTGTAGGGTCTGTGGTGATATCCCCTGTTTCATTCGTGATATTACTAATTTATGTCTTCTCTTTTGTTCTGTCAGTCTTGTTAGAGGTTTGCTAATTTTATTGACCTTTACAAAGAACCAGCTCTTCATTTCATTGATTTTTTTCTCTATTACTTTTTGGTTTTCAATTTCATTGAGTTAGGCTTTTTATTATTCCATTCCTTCTGCTTGTTTATTAGTTTATTTTGCTCTTCTTTTATTTGGTTCTTCAGATGACAGTTTAGATTATTATTGAGAGACTTTAAAAAATATATAAGCAGTTAGTGCTATAAATTTCCCTCACTGCATCACTTTAGTTGTGTCCTATGTATTTTGATAGGTTGTATTTTCATTTTCATCCACTTCAATTCATTGTTTTAAATTTCCCCTGAGACATTCTCTTTGACCAATGTGTTATTTAGAAGTGTGTTGTTTAATTTCCAGGTGTTTGGGGATTATCCTGTTATTTTTCTCTTATTGATTTCTAGTCTGATTCCATTGTAGTTGAACATACTCTGAATGATTTCAATTATTCTAGATGTGTTGAGGTTTGTTTAATCAGCCAGGATATGATATATTTTGGTACTTGTTGCATAGGAACTTGAAAAGAACGTGTATTCCGATGTTGTTGGATGGAGTTTTCTATAATATTGATTATATCTTGTTAGTTGATGGTATTGCTGAGTTCTTCCATATCCTTACTGAATTTCTCTCTAGTTCTAACAATTTCTGAGAGAGGAGTGTTGAAGTCCCCAGCTATAATTGTGGATTTTCCTGTTTCTCTTTTTGTTTATCAATTATTGTTTCACATATTTTGCAGCACTTTTATTTGATGCATAACCATTTAGGATTGCTATATCTTCTTGGAGAATTGATCCTTTTATCATTATCTAATGTCCCTTTCTGTCTCTGATAATTTTCTTTGCTCTGAAGTCTACTTTATGTGATACTAATGTAGCCATTCCTCTTTCTTTCTGATTGATATTTTCATGATCTTTTTCCATATTTGTACTTTCATCCTCCCCATATCATTTCATTTGAAGTGAGATTCTTAAATAGACAACACTTAGTTGAGTCTTGTTATTAACCACTCTGCCATTCTCTGGCTGTTACCCTGTTCATTTAGACCATCTATATTTAATATAACTATTGATAATTTTAGGACTTAAGTCTACCATTTCATTTTTTGTTTGTTCTGTTTTTTTGCATCTCTGTTTTCTTATTCCTTCCTTCCTGTGGGTTCCTCAGACAAATTTAGAATTCTATTTTTATTTATCAATACTGTTTTTGAGTGGATCTCTTTATATAGCTTTTCTAGTAGTTGCTCCAGGTTTTACATACACACACACACACACACACACACAGAGTCAGCCGTCTGTATCCGTGAGCTCCTCATCTGTGAATTCAACCAACTGCAGATCATGTACTATGTTTACAATCTGCAGTCGGTTGAACCCATGGCTGTGGAAGGCCAAGTGACAGACTTGAGCATCCACAGATTTTGATATTTGTAAAGTGTCCTGGAACCAGTCCTTCATGGATCCCAAAAGATGACTCTCTCTCTCTCTCTCACTCACTCTCATTCTCTGTCTCTCTATATAAATATATATAAAGTATAATTCTCAAAGATCAAGAAGAGTTAGAAAGTCTATTGCATTTATTGATGTTTATTTACCACATTCTCCATATTCATTCTTCCTTTTTGATGTTCCAAGATTCTTTTTATCATTTCCTTTCTGTTTAGAGAATTTTCATTAGCCCTTCTCTTAGATTACATATATTGGTGACAAATTCTCTTGGTTTCCCTTCATCTAATAATATACTGATTTCCTCTTCATTTCTAAAGGATATTTTCACTAAATATAGAATTCTGAGTTGATAGTTTTGTTCATAATTTGAAAATACTGTCCCTCTTCTTTCTGTCCTTCACTTCTTTTTTCTAATAATAAATCTATTGTCATTAGAACTGATTTTTCCCCTGTAGGTAAGGTGTTATTTTCCTCTGACAGCTTTCAAGGTTTTTGTTTTTTAGTTCTTGGGTTTTTTTGAGGAAGATTAGCTCTGAGCTAAGATCCACTGCCAGTCCTCCTCTTTTTGCTGAGGAAAATTCGCCCTGAGAGCACATCTGTGCCCATCTTTCTCTATTTTATATGTAGGATACCTGCCACACCATGGCTTGATAAGTGATGCATAGGTCTGTGCCCAGGATCTGAACCAGCAAATCCCAGGCCACTGAAGTGGAGTGTGCAAACTTAACTGCTACACCACTGGGCCAGCCCCTCAAGATTTGTTTTTTTGTCTTTAATTTTTCAGAAGTTTAATTATGATGTATCTTGCCATGGTTTATCCTTTTTGGTATTTGCTCAGCTTCTTAAATCTGTAGCTTACGTCCTTTGCCAAATTTAGGAAGTTTTCAGTCATTATTTTATTGAAGTACATTTTGAGCCCCATTCTCTTTCTCCTCTCCTTCTAGGAGTTTAGATCTTTTGTTGTAGTCCCACGTGTTCCTAGACTCCATTCATTTTGTTTTTCAGTGTATTTTCTCTCTGTTGTTCAGATTGGTAATTTCTCTTGTTCTATCTTCCAGTTTAATGATTCTTTCCTCTGTCCAATTCATTCTACCATTGAATCCACCCATTTGGCTTTTAAATTTTTTTTATTGTATTTTTATGTCCTTAATTTTCCATATGGCTCTTCTTTATATTTTCTATTTCTTTACTAAGGTTTTCTATTTCTTTTATGAGACATTCTAATTTTTAAAAAAATTATTTCAAGAAGGAAGAAGCTGTCTCTTACTTTCAGATGTGAATGGAAGTCTAGGTTCTCCATTTAGCCTCCATTGAGGTGGGGTGGGGGGAAGAGGGCCATGATTACTGGTGGGCAGGAGTAAGAGTTCAGACCCCTCTACGCTTCTTTGGAGACAACCCTGGTTATGAAAGGGGGGGTTCTTTTTTTACTTTTTACTACTCCTGGCATTGACTCCACTGACATGTGTGAGTTTGGATCATTACTGCTGGAAGGTGAGGAAAGTCCCAGCTTTTCACTCAGCCTCCTTGACATCACCCCAGCTGGGAAGGCAAAGGGTGCCTCGTTACTGCTGGGTGAGAGTAGAGTCCTGGTTCTCCACATGGCTCAAGTGATACCAGGGGATGCTGGTTTCATCTGTGCTTTTTGGCTTTTCCATATTTCTGACTTCTCCATCAGAGAGTCTGGTTTATACATGTCATAACGAGAGCCCAGAGAAATCATCACATATCATTTTTCAGGGCTCAAGATCCCTAGCATTTCTGCCTTCTTCTCTCCACCATTAAAATTCTCTTTATGTTTGTTTTATATTTAAAAGTTATATAAATCCAGAGGAAAAAAAATATATGTATCTCCAGGGATTTTAGCTTTAGTTACCAGGAGGCATAGGGAGAAACGCGTCTACTCCATCCTGTCCAGGAATAGAAATTCTCATAAAATAGATCTTAACTACCTTAACAAAGAATACTGCATGGAAAAAAATGTTAATTTTTAACTCTGAATTTTATTTAGGATAACTAGAAAAATTTGGTGGCCCAGCTAATAAAATACTTTAAGGATGAGTATAAATAATTACTTGATTTAATTATATTTTTAAAGGTCTTTTTATTTTTCAAAATTTCATTCCAAAGCTCTCCTTGGATTCCTATAATAAGATTCTGTCTCAATAACAATATTTTATTCACGATATTTGAATTATTAAACCAAAATTGCCATTACTCTCACAGACCACAGTTTACAATATTTCTAATTCAGATCATCCAAATAAAGACCAGTATAACCCATATGCAATGCCTGCTTAATCCTTTGTGAATAATCAGGGAAAGAAAGAAGCCCTATGAATCTGTTGTGTCTTGACTAATCATTAGAGGAGGGGTTCCTCAGAATACTTTTTAAAATTATATTTATTTGGTTTTTTAGAGGTATTTTTATTTGTCATAAAAATGAGAAATTCACAATGGGTGAGGTGTGTGTATGTATTTGTGTATGTGCGTGTATGTGTGGTTTAATGTTAGAAGAGTTGTAGCTAAAAGGGAAATGGAAAAAGAAATTCCACGTAATGAAAGAAAATAACGTATTTGAAAATTTAGGAATTGGGCTTCATTTAACTTCAATAGTTTCTAGTACCTGTACCTTTATATCACCCCAATATCACACATTCTGCTGGAAGACCACAATTTTAGCAGTCTACAGTTTTTCAGTAGCAGAAGTAAAGCTGCGGTAGACACCTTCTGCGTTTCTCCACGTGAGCATATTTGAAAGTTTCTCTTGGGAGAAACCTAGAAATAAGATTGTTGACTAATGGGGAGTCAGCATCTTCAGCATTATTCAATATTCCCAAATTATATTCCAAAGTGATTACAGTAATTTAGTCTCCAAAATATTGTACAAAATTTCCTGTTTGATATCCAGACTAATGTTTTACATCAACAGCCTTTAGTTTTTGTCAGTATGATGACATGAAACAGTGTATCCCTTTTTTTGAAAAATTGCATTTCTCTTCTTACGCTTGAGATTGAGCATTTTTTCGTGTATTATTTTAGATTTCTTCTATGCCTCCATTTGAATCTTCTCCTAAGGGAGCTGAGAGAGAAAAAGAGAGGCTCAGCCCGTACATTCCTGAAAATCATTTAAAATAATCTTTTCAAAATTCACATTTTAATTTTATGATATAGTCAGACATATAATACAATATTCTTGCATGTGGTTTGTACCCTAATTTTTAAAAACTTCCATATTTACATGTCTATTTTTAATGTTTTTAACTTCATAATTAACAAAGAAGTAAAAGATATATACCACAGCCTTAATGTCTGTTGAAGAAACTTAGATCACTTTCAGTGAATACACATGTCACACTGAATTCAAGGTAGTAACTCAACTCTGACCACACTGATAGAATAGGGAAAGGATGGAACAGGTGTATGTGTGCATTTTGGATTCTCAGAAATGAAGCTTCTGCAGAAAGCTTTAGTCTTTCTCTTTTTTAGTTCTAAGATGCAGCCAAGCGGATTTTTGTAATGGACTTGCATGCCTTCTGGAGCTCCATAAATTATTGTTTTGATTTCACATAAAGTGAACTTTGCATGCAAGAGTGACCTCGGGAGAATTGCCCTGACTGTGTATCCACAAATTCTTGATTTAATAGAAATAATTGAAATAAGTGAGCTGTGTTTACTTTCCAATTGAATTACGTGGCTTTTCAGTTGAAGGATATATATATGTGTGTGTGTATATATATATATATATATATATATATATATATATATATATATATATATATTCCTTTTCTTCTACTTCTTTCTTTGTTGTCAAGGCCTCTTTCTATAGAGAAATCAATGTTAACAATCATTTCAAATGTAAAATCAGTGAAAACTATACAGCTAAAATGACTTGTTTACCTAAAATTTCATTGAGCTAAGTCTCAGCTCTAGGCCATGTGGCTCAGCCTTATCTCCTGTGACACACTAGCTCACCAAGTCATTCAGCTTTGTAGCTGTAATTGTATAGCACACATTAGAGGGTTATAAATCATGTGTTAAATTCTAGAAGACTGAATGGGTGAATATTTGGGGCAAAAAAATGTCATGTGAAGAAAAGTCAACCACTTGTTCTAACCTTATTTCTCTTTTATATGAATAGAAAATAAATCTGTCTGTGTCTAAGCTATATTCTTTACTTCATTCCTATTTTTTCTTTAGACATTTAATCTAAGTTTAGTTAAGTTTAATTGGAATATGGTGATGATACAACTACGCCTTTTCTATCCTTGACTTTCCTTTTCATAGAATTGATATTTTTATCTCTCTGAAATTTCTAATAATGGGATGTTTTATGTATTTTATTCGTAAAATCACTGCAAACAAACGCAATCAAGCTTTGCTGGAAAAAGACGTTGTCTTTTCCTCTGAAGCACCTGGGCACTTTCCTTTTCCTTGGTTTCCCTGGAAGGTGATCTTGTCACCTTTTCGGGTATTGCATCAGTCTTCACTGCCTACCTCCATTCATCCTGCAAACTTCCCATCCCGAGAGTATCCTCACCTTTACAATCTCATCTCTTAAATAAGGTCAGAAATCAGATTTCTCATTACTTTTGCTGCTCCTTCAGTCAGGACTAGAAGTCAGCATTTTGGCTTAACAATGTTGAGAGGCCATTAAAAGTACCATGCTGGTGCCTGTTAATGTATAATTAGCCCCACTTGGAGCCAGGACTAAATTGCTACCCAATTAATACGGGACAGACAAGGAGGGGCTGACGGAGGATGAGATTCAAGAGCATTTGTAACCCCATCCACCATCGACTTATCCTGCTGGAAAGCTTTGATGGAGGAACTACCACAATCAATGTGAAAGATAAAAAAAAGATTAGGAACTAGAAGCTGGGAGGCCAGATGAAGGCTGTTATAATATATGGGAAACGAACTTGAGTCAAAGAATTAGAAATGGGAGTGGAAAGACTGTATTTAGAGAAAAGACAAGCAAGCCTTGATGATTAAATAGATAAGAGGAATTAGAGAGACAGAAGATCGAAAGACAACTCTGCTGCTCTTTTCTTATGTGATCAGGGAGAAATATGAAGCCATGACCAAGTTGGAAACTCCGAAACAACCGTGGTTTGGGAGAGAACTTAAGTTTGTTTTTAGATATATAAATTAAGACATGGTAGTGTGAAGGAAAATCATACTATCTCCTAATTGTTTAGGAAAAAAACATCAGAAACACGTTCTTTTAAAACAATGGTAAATGTTTTCAAACTTGTATGGGACATACAAACAAAATCGAATATTAAATAATAATTTTCAAGACAATATATAGCTTTGATTCCTTTACACTAAAATGCATTTTTGTCCATGTCCTGACAACTAAGGAAAAGATATCAGAAGATTAAAAATGTCAGAGAAGGCCCTACATGCTCCCCTTCACTCACCCAACTGCCGCCACATGGGCCTTCTCCATATTCCCTGATGGGTCGTGCTTACTCTCACCACAGGGCCTGTGCACTGGCTTTTCCCTGTACTTGGCATGTTCTCCCAGATGCCCACTCGGCTAACACCCTTACCACCTAGAAGCCTTTGCTCAGATGAACCTCCTTGAAGATTTTGACACTATTTTTTAAAAAATTGTAGCCTACCCCCTCCCCCATACTGAACCATCATGCCTTACTCTAATTTCTTTTTTTTCATCATAGTACTTGACACCTTCTGATGTACAACTTAACTATCTTGTTAATTATGTTTATTGGCCTTTGTCTGCCTCATCTTCTAGAATTCAAATTTTATTCTGTGAGGATCTTTGTGTTTTGGTCACTGAATATTAAGCTGCCCTAAGCACACGGTAAATACAATATATATGTTGAATGGTGATTAAATGAATTATTCGGCTGTTGATTAACTTGACTGTTTTCTTGTCCTTTCCTTACTTATTAAAATAAATTTTGCCTTTTGAAACTGTTTATATCTATACAAGAGACAAATAATGTAACTTTAAATTGTCATTAAAGTTATGAAATCTAACCTTTGTTAAACACTTTGATACATGCCAGGCATTCATTTAAGAGGTTTACAAGTAATACTTATCCCTCGAAATAGATATATATGTTAGGTGTATCACCTACTTATTTTACAGTTGAAGCAGCGAGGGCTTAAACAACTTCCCTGGGACATTGGGCAGGACCAGACTTCAAAGCCTGCTCATAACCACTATGCAATATTGAGACACTGTCAGCGGTGAGTGTCCTAAGACTTCCTTAAAGGGCAATGTACCCAATACTTATAAAAATGCCTATTTGTTGGGTAGCAATATTTAGTTTTACACTGTATAAACAGAACGATAATTTCTCATTTTTCTTTAGTCCTAAACATAATCCAAAGACTTTATTTGGTTGATTGGTTTTGAGTTGTGAGATATTCCAATAGAAATATCCATTGAACATCTGGAATTTTAACCTAGAGCTCAGTACAGATCTCATACCAGGTAAAACTGTTTATATTTCTATCACTGTTTGGAAAACTGTGACGCATTCAAGAATACATCCTTTCATTTCTTGAAACATTCACATTTTTTCAATAGATATCTACTAAGTGTCTGTCATGTTCTAGGCACTTGGCCACACACTCAGCTTATAATGATGGGCAAAAATGAATATGACCCATATCATCAATGATTTTATGGATAAAGAGACATTAGGCAAATAGTCACAAAAACTGATTTAAAATTATAGATATGATAAGTGCTATGAAGGGGCACATGTTACTATTGGAAAAAAATATTAAATATACCTATTTTTTGTTGCAAAACCTTAAAAAATATCTATTTTAGTTATTATGATAAAGTTGATCTTAATAATACAATTAGCAAATTGGTTTAACACCCAAATCCCAAGATAATATTTTGTGTGTGGTCTCTGAGTGTCCCAGTGTGTGTTTGTGTTTATGTATAAAATCTTTCAGTGCTTGATTCTTGAGTTCAGCAAGTTTTCTCTTTCCTGTTAAAGCATTCCCTTTGAAACAGAGAAGTGGTACAAAAACATTTCTTTACTTTTTGACAGAAAAGTTCCAGAATTGGATATACCACTTGGTTTTATTTTTAGCTAATTCTAAATTAAACCCCTTTTTTGTACTACCCAAGGTTAATTTTTTTCATATAAATTGACCTCCTTTATAAGTAGTCTATGGGAGCACGACCTTGCTCAATTACAGAAAATGATTTTCAGAATGTAACAGAGCACTTTCCTAAGATTAAGGTAAATTCTCTTTGACTCATTCATTTTTTGGTACATATATCTAAGCAACACAGAAATTTTCAAGTAACCATTTAAATTTGTTTCTCTATACATTTTCCTCTATTTCTTTGTGCAGTATCATCATCATTATTAGTTAACACTATCTTTCTTTGTTTTCTATGCAGAAGTCATTATTAAAATAGTTAAAATTAGTAGAACGATTTTGTATGGATAATGAATGCAAAATTAAATCTCTTATTCTAAGATTAGAAATTTATATTTATAATATGAACATAATTTGTATTCCATTTTTATGAGACAGCAAATCACATTGTAAAATCTGTTTTCAGATGAAGAATAACTTTCGTAGAGGGTGATAAATATCCAAAATTGTTTTGGCCGTTTTATTTTGTGTTTCTATTGTGATATTAACTTCCCTTAATCAGTAGCAGAATGCTTAGTGTCAATTTAGATTTCATTATTAGCTTCATGGGAAGATTAACATATGATTGGATCCTATATTTAAATTACCTGAAACAGAATTTACACTAGGATGAAAAATAATAATAAAGCTATGTTTTTATAAAATATAAAATATATTTATTAATTAGCTCCCTTTACTTCCTTGAAAAAACATGTTTAAGATTTTCAGGGCCTTTCTAAGCCTTCTCTTTGTGACCTTTTTTTTTTAAAGCTCTATCATATACCTTTGTCACATGACAGAGAAACATTTTTATGCTCTAAAAAGTTGATCCAAATAGACAGGGTTTGTGGTACCAAAAGAGTTGATTTTTTCTGAAAATCAAGAAATTTGTTGATTTTTTAAATTACAGAGAGTTGAAAAACAAAGGGAGTGAGACCCCCTCCCCGCCAGCCCCCATAGAGTTAACAACTGCCAATTCCCCCGTGACTTTGAATGTATTTGGTTATAGCATGGAAATACTTGATTATATGAGCAACAAAATATTCTTCTGCTTAAAAGTTGTTTGATTTGCTTTATAAACTAAACCCAGCAAAATAAAATCAAATACTGTCCTTAATCCTCTTATAAATAAACATACTGAAATCATATAATGATTTTAGGTAGAATCCAGATGAAAGGTGCAGCCATAATTTGGTCAGATTTTTACCGAATTGTTATAGTCATACACTATTTTATACTAAAAATCAGAGGGACATTTTCTGAATCTCGAAACATTCATTCTAAATGAATCGTAGGTTGAAATAAAAGTGATAAGATAAAGGAGGTAATTTACCCCAGTATCTTTTTGGAAGTTTGAAAAGTGATTTTTATTTGTTTCCCATTCTTTATTTTTATCTAACTTAAAGAATAGAATACTAAAGCCCAAACAGAATCTATTCCTGGACCTTTTCACATCTATCTCAAGCCGAAATGCATTTAAAACATTCTGAGCAGTTCTTTTCGCACAAAATGTGATTATATTTTCAAGACCATAGAACTTCAGATAAAGTGTTGAGCTTTGAGCCCCTTGCCTAAAAATGCAATGCCCAAACTCAAATTTACTCACTTGCTCCCAAAATCCAAAAAATTTATAGGAAGCATTGTACTTCTTTTTCTTAGCACTTAGCCTTTTTCTGATCCAGCTATTTCAAAGTGAATGTGGTGGAATGGGATGTTTTTAAAGTGTGTGCATTGTACTTTAATGAAATCCCTATTTATTCCAGAAACAGCTATTCTAAAAGGTCTTTATATACATATAATTTTAAACAAAGGAAAATACAATTGATGAGAGAATTTATAAGAAATAGTAGATAGGTTCAGGAGCATAGAGGGTAGGGTACTGTGTACAACAAATAATTTTAGAACAGTGTTAGAAAGATAGCTTGTTGCTTTATTCCTGATAGCAAGCCAAGTCACTTTCACTGACATTGTTTTAAAAAACGTATTAGAATTCTGAAGAACATAGACAATTTTTTCAGGGAAGAAAGGCTAGATTCTTTACTTAAATAGTGGCAATCACATGCAGAGATAATACATTATGCCCCACAAAAAGTCTTTTGTTTCTATTTTCCTCCCTCTTTAGAGAGAGAGGAGAAAAGAGATAGAACAATTAAATGCAACAAAAATATTAGATTTTTTAATGAGTACATTTATTTTCCAGTGCTGTGAATGACTTCAACTCTCTGAAGACAACTAAGTTTTAAAATGTGGTGAAACAGATTGTCTTATTTTGAGTTCCCTGGAATAAAATATAAAAAAAAGACTTTGGTGATGGTAGTTTTATTCAGGAGGCAATCCCAGGCAGGTGTGAGGACTAGGTAGAGTAAGACAGGAAAGTGGGAAAAGCCAATCAAGGGGGCATTGAGGGGTGGGAATAAAGCTGTAGACAACAGGGGCTCAATCCTATTGGAGTCCTCTAAGCAACTAGGTGGAATAAGTCTCAAAATTGTTTTTCTGGCTTCTACTTCCACTAAAAAAGTGGAAAGCAGGTAAGACCAGTCACTGCTATCCTCAAAACAAGACAAAGCTGGATAAACTACAAAATCATCAATATTTTTCAAACTTTCAGACAAGAGCTGAGGTTGCAGGGCAAACACATAGCGTGAAATCTTTGAAAAGACTAGCTCCTCCAAGGAGAAATGGAACAGTAAGACTGGATCACCTTGGCAGAGCATGAGCCAAAAGAACACCAAGCACCACACAAGAGGATGAAAATAATTTAACTACAATACTTAAAAATGCACTAAAGGTTGAGTGTGGGCAAGGGAGAGAATATACTACCTCTGTGAGCCTCAGACACAAAGCAGGTTAGGACACATTTGCAGGCTTTTCTTCATAGACTCTACTGGATACTTAGAATGATTAGAGGTAAGGCAGAGACTAAAGAAAGCCTCCCGCAATGGTACAGACCTGGAGGACAAAAGTTGCTGCCATTGGAAAGGCAAAATGGCTCAGAAGGACAATGATTCTCTACAGAACAAAAACTGTAAGCCGCTGGAGAAGGGCAGTAATCTCCGTGAGCACATGTGAAGACCCTGTGTGGCTAGGGGAAAGGAACTAAAGACAAAACCAAACAAAACACAAAAAATCTTTGGCATAGGCAGACGGGCAGGAAATGATCCTGAACTGAGAATCCTATAGGAGTAAGTGTAACGATTCCCTCCTTCTGAAGGAAAGATAAGAAACCTGTCCCCTACAAGAACCGCCAAAAAGGCAGAGTTTGGCTTCCATGAAAGGAAGAGTCTTTTCACCAAGGAAGCCACATCCCTGAGACAGAGGCATGCAGGGAATGCCAAAGACCCACTAGACTGGAACAACAGAAAGCCCACCTGACTCCACTGGCGTAGTAACAAACACTGAGTAATAAGCAGCAGCAATCTGCCCTGGGGGGAAGGTGCATACCTGAGCCTCCCTTGGAGGCATCAGTGAAGAGGGAAGGTTGAACGTTGAACAAAGAGCAGCAGCATTGAGGAAAATCCCTATTGCAACCAAGCCTCTACCTTGATCACAGGTGATGCAGGACAGATTTAAAGTGAATACATAGAGATGCACCAAATCAACAACAAATGTCAAAACCAGCACAGCTCTGGAAGGGTTTGATTCAAAAACAGAAACGGAAAATGTATTACAGAAGGAGGTATGTCCACTTTCAGGCACAAATGCTTATATAACTCAGTCTCTACCGTGCTTAACATGATGGCCAGAATGTAATGAAAAATTATGAAACAAACGCAAAAAAATGAGAAAATAAGCAACTCACTCTCAAGAGACAGAGCAATAAATGTATAGTCAAAGAAAGAACCAGATGTTAAATCTATCAGATAAAGATGTTAAAATAACACTACTTTATATGCAAAGGGGTCTAGTGTAAAAGATGGACAGCCTCTATAAATTTTAGGAGTGAGATGGAAGGCCCAAGAAAGAGTCAACGGAAATGCTAATAATAACAACAGGTGGAGAGATGAAGAATGGCTTTGACAGGCTCATCAATAGACTTGAAACAACCTAGGGAAAAATCAGTGTATTGGAGAGAGGTTAATAGAAATTATCCGAACTGAAGCACAAAATGAAAAAGAATTAGTAGACACAACAACACAACCCCAGAACATCCAAAAGCTATTAGATAATGTCAGACATTCTAACATGGCTGTAATTGGAATCCTACATGAACCCGGAGGACATCATGCTAAGTGAAATAAGCCAGACACAGAAAGACAAATACTGTATGATCTCACTTATATGTGGAATTTAAAATAGTTGAACTCATAGAAGCACAGAGGAGATTGGTGGTTACCAGGGATCAGGGAGGTGAAGGAAATGGAGAGATGTTGATTTAATGGTACAAAGTTTCAGTTATGCAAGATGAATAGGCTCTGAAGATCTAATGTACAGCATGGTGACTGTAGGTAACAATACTATATTGCATAGTTGAAATTTGCTAAGAAGGTACATCTTAAAGTGTTCTCACCATAAAAAAGTTAGCTACGTGAAGTGATGGAAATAGCTAGCTTGAATGTGGTGATCATTGCATAATGGATACATACATCAAAACATCAGGTCACACACCTAAAATACATACAATTTCTATTTGTCAATTATACACCCAATAAAGCTGAAAAAAAAAGGAAAATTTTGAAGTCAGACATAAGAAAAACATTACCTAGAGAAGAACAGAAATTAGAATTACAACTGGCTTCTTTTCTTATCAGAAGCCAGGGAAGCCAAAAGACAGTGGAGTTACATCTTAAAATTCTTGGGGAGAAAAAGGTTCGACTAAGAAGTCTATACCCAGAAAAAGAAGCTTTCATAAATGCAGGAGAAATGAAGTCCTTGTTGAGAAAGTCTCTTTGAGGGGAATTTGACAATATCTAACAAAGCTACATATGTATCTATCTTTTGATAGCCTAGGTCTGAACAAATTTACTGTGTTTTGAATATTGAGATCCCCTCTCAGAGAAAAACATTACAAATAAGGAAAGGGGGAAAACTAAAATGAAGCCTGTGGTGTTGAATTGGAATTGGAGTTATCAGTAGGAACTCATGGTGTTTACTGTGTGTATAGACATAGATACAGATAGAAAAATATGGGTGTCTTGTGTGTACAAAGCTATGTTTCCTAGCTCTATTTGCTAAGAAGGCTAGAAGCAGTAACACCCAGCAATTGTGAGCACATCTAGTTCCCAGACATTTGTTTCTAAGTGCTATTTCTTGATAAAATTAACCAGGGCTCATTAGTGAAATAACTTTCATTAGAAATTCCATTAGTTTTAAAAAGTGCATTTGTTTTTTGCCCACAGTTACTAGAAAGATATATGTTTTGATGTGTAATTCAGTGGTTTCTTTACAAGCGAACTATTAACAGACATAAACAGAAAGTATTCACAAAGAAGAAAGCAATATTAAATAATATTGTGTCCATTTATTTATTTTGTGGATTTATACGCTCAGGCTAGATGTAGCATTTTACAGCCAAAATAAATAAATAAATAAGTAAATCTTACTAATTCTTGCTTGGTTTTGCGTAGCAAATGGATTTTTTCAAAACATTTGTGTGTGTGTGTGTGTGTGAGGAAGATTGGCCCTGAGTTACTATCTGTTGCCAATCTTCCTCTTTGTTTGTTTTCTCCCCGAAGCCCCAGTACACAGTTGCATATCCTAGTTCTTAAGTCGTTCTAGTTCTTCTGTGTGGGATGCTGCCACAGCGTGGCTTGATGAGCAGGGTATAGGTCTGTGTGCAGGATCCAAACCAGTGAACCCCAGGCTGCTGAAGCAGAGGGAATGAATTCAACCACTATGCCACCAGGCTGGTCCCTAAAAACCTTTTTTAACATACTTTTTACGTCATAGCTCTGCAAGCTAAATCAGTGATTCATTTACAACAAAAATGTAGTCAGTGATCCAGGTCTTAGACTTAAAACAAATGTCATTATTTTTTCCTGGATTTCCATGAGTTTTATAAACACACGCGTGATGAAAATTCATCATGTGGTGATGCAGCCAGGACAGAAATTGACATGGCATTCAAAGTATATTTATGCTCACTTAGTCTGGCTACCTTGCACATAGAAGATAATTCTATTTCCTTGAGTCCCAGAGATTCTAGACTCTTGAATATTAAAAAGGGATCCTTTGACTTTCTAGATATTGCTACCATGAAAGAATATCATATGTGATATGAGAAACTTTATTCTGCCAAAGTCAGCAGGGAGTTCCAAGGGTATTAAAGTATAAAACTAGATGAAAGGGGAAGTTTGGATACACAGAAAGATTCACATCAGAGGATGGTGCATCAGAATACATCAGGAACTGCAGAGGAGGTCCATATAGTAGGAAGGATGAGTATCAATGGATAATGCACTATCTGTGACTGAAACCGCAGGTCCTCACAGCCTGAACAAGATTTTGCTACTATTGGTTGTGATGATGGCTGTCTTTCTTAAACCCTGTTTTCTGGCAATTGCCTCTCTGTAGTATTCCCAAATAGCAGTCCTTTTGTGCGGTGTACCTCTAGCCTTAGTTGACCAGTACACAAATGGAAGAATGCTAATGTTTACTTTCTACCCGGTATAGTCTTTCCGCCAGGTGGAGTGAGAGAGAACAATGAAACCATATGCAAAAAAAGAGTGCTAATAATGTCTGATCCCTGGTTCTAGTAGTTCCTAAGAGGCATGCATCACTGACATTCCTGTAGCTTTCCTGATGTATCTCAGTAAGATTCTAATAATTTCTCCCTTTTGGGGGGGTTTCCACCTGAATCCATTAGCTTTTGCTCTTTAACAAGCACCACAAAACTTACTAGCTTAAAACAATAATTTATTATTGCTTATGAGCCCATGAGTCAACTGGGCAGTTCTGCTGATCTGGTTAGTTAGGCTCAACTGATGTTGACTGGGCTTCCTCGTGTATTTGTAGTCATTTGCAAGGCCAGCTAAAGCCAGGCTAGACTGGAATGGCTTCAGATGGATGGCTTGTCTCTCTTCCACACGGTTGCTCAACCTCCAGAAAGCTAGTCCAGGCTTGTTTGCATTGCAGCTGAGTAGGATCCCAAGAGAAGGAAAGGAACGGAGCCAGCTGTCCTGAAGTCTAGGTTTGGAACTTGTACACTGTTTTGTCTATCACCATTCTCTTGGAAAAGGAAATCACAAGGCCAGACCAGATTCAAAGCGGGGAGAATAAACTCCATTTCTTGATGGAAAAAATTGCAAAATCACAACGCAAAGGAGCATAGTCTGAGGAGCGGTGTGGAATTATGGCTGTTTTCACAATCTGCCGCACTATCAATGTTAACACTAACTTGTGTTAACTAACATAAAGTCCTCTTTATGAAAAGAGTTCTGTTCCTAAGGGAGAAGAATCGCGGCGTCACTCAGGCTGCCTTCAGATTGCTTTTTATACAACAGCGGGAATTTACTAACATTTGTTTAGCTCAATTATTGAATGATGGTATAAACCTTCTTGATATCACTGTTCTATCTAATAACAGAATTTTTTTCTGTTGCTAAATTATTAAAAATCACTACTATGAATCATAAATTAGGATTAATGGCATTACTGGTTAATTGAACTTGATCAATTTGTTTTGGACTGTGAGAAAGGAAATTTTTGTCCCTCCTAGAGATGTGAGGATCATAATTGAGAGAGCAATATGAAACTTTTGTTTAAGAGCTTGCTTTAACTGTAATACACAGAAAAAGCAAGAGCTGTTCAACTTTAGGGTATTAAATGCATGAGGCACACGTGGACTGAATAGATGAGGGAATTATAGAATTGTTACTTGATTAGTCAACTGGGGAAGATAACAATGAAGACATCTTCCACATTATAATGCCCTGTTACCATAAAGAGAAGATAAAGCAACAAAGGTGATAAATCTGAATCCTGTTTAGACCTAATATAGTACTCCTTCTCATTTTGATGATGGTGATGACAGAAGGGGGTCAGAGTGAGTCGAATTTTTTAAAAAATCTAAAATTATCTCATATAATCTTTATTCTGTTTGCAACAATGTTAAACGTAATTCGTTGATATAAAAGTTCCCAACAAAATTGTAATAATCGTCAACAAGAAATACTAATTAGTTCTTACAGAGGACACCCTGCTGGGTGTGCTGATCAAAAGGCCTTCTGAAGTGAATTCTAACCAAGGCCTAAGTGTTTCTGGAGTTTCTACCCTTACCTTTCTCACTCTGCCAACATTTCTAAAACTTAGTGTGTCTCTTTGGCCTCTCTCTGTTCTCCTAATATTCAGTGTAAGTTTTAGTTGATTGGTGGGTGCAAACTAATTGTTTCATCTCAGTTTCTGGCTGCTGATTTCAGAATAAGGATAAGGAAATACTAGCAGGACATCTGTGTAACAGAATCTATTTCAAAACATCTCTTCCTATTTGGTATAAAATACAATTTTAAGCAGTTCTTCATGAAAAAATGTAACAGATCATAAGGAATGTAAATAGCCAGGACTCCTGGCCATGATAATATTGAAGAAAAACCTCACAAGAGACCAGGTCTAATCCAGCTCATTTCCCACCTACAGGAGGAGGACGAAAAAAGCCCAGTCCATTAGGAAAAACAATTAAGTGAATTGATGCTTACTTTAAAAATAATAAGGCATACATTTTGTTTAAATTATCCTATTTTAATACAGTTTAGAATTATGAATATGATTATTACCAATGAGAGTGTCATATTATCCCTTTGTTTAGTAGTTTCCAATTCTAGAATAGGGTAGACATCATTAGTTTGAGTCCAGTTTTTACACATTTAAAATATGAGTGTACTACAAATTATACTTAGTGTTTAAACATGAATATATGACAATTACCCATGAGCTTGTATAGTTATTTGCATAGTCAGCACCTGGCACTGTGTCTTACTTTTAGTAAGTGCTCAGTTAAAAAAGTAGTGCCTTTGGGGCTGGCCCCGTGGCCGAGTGGTTAAGTTCGCGCGCTCCGCTGCAGGCGTCCCAGTGTTTCGTTGGTTCGAATCCTGGGTGCGGACATGGCACTGCTCATCAGACCATGCTGGGGCGGCGTCCCACATACCACAACTAGAAGAACCCACAATGAGAAATATACAACTATGTACTGGGGGTCTTTGGGGAGAAAAAGGAAAAAATAAAATCTTTAAAAAAAAAAAAGTAGTGCCTTTAATTGAATATTGATAACAAGATTAAGATCATCAAGAAAATAAAGAACTTGGACATCCAACTGTAACTATGTTATAGAAAAGCCTCACAAGACAGCAGCTCTGACCCAGCTCCTCCTCCCGCCTAGAGGAGGAAGGAAAATACATGGATGAATACTAATCATAAGTTACTAAACTTGGAAGGTTTTTTTTTTTTTTTTGAGGAAGATTAGTCCTGAGCTAACATCTGCTGCCAATCCTCCTCTTTCTTGCTGAGGAAGACTGGCCCTGAGCTAACATCCCTGCCCATCTTCCTCTACTTTATATGTGGGACCCCTGTCACAGCATGGCTTGCCAAGCCATGCATAGGTCAGTATCCGGGATCCGAACTGGCGAACCCCAGGCTGCTAAAGTGGAACATTTGAACTTAACCACTGCACCACCGGGCCAGCCCCAACTTAGAAGTTTTCTTGATAAGACTGAACAATTATTTCCTGATTATCAGTCACTTAAATTCTAGTTCTGATTTAATAATATGCAAGATAAGTTTAATCTCTTGAAATGAATTTACTCTTGAAGGATAGTTATTAAGAATAAATTTACTTATCTAAAATTTTAAATATATATATATCGTGTGTGTGTGGAGTGAAGACATACGTCAATTGCTAGATGACCAAGCACCTATACTTTCAAAGAGTTTTTAAAACAAAACAAACTAGCAAAAAAGTTTTTATTTTTCCATTGAAAGCGGAACAGAGGCTGAATGATAAAACAATTAGCTGATTGCCATACTAAAAAAGAAAATGAGACATCACGCTATCCCTAGCAACTGCATTTTTGAATGTTCAGACAAAAATCTTACGTTTCAATATAAATTCCGCATAAAAAAATCTTATTTACAAGTATTGATTAATTTTGTCTGATGAGTTTGGTGTTCACAACCCTTTAAGGAACTTACAAAGAATGGGAATGAATGTTCTATGGTCAACTAACTATGCTTCTACATCTAAAAAATTAAAAAGGCCAGAGACTAAAACTCCAAATGCCTCACTCCTTACTCCAAAGCTAATTGAAACCACTCTCAGTTCATTGTGAAAATAGAGAAAGCAGAATAAAACTGTTACATGCTCCACCCTGATATCTATAACGCTGTGTACAACTCTACTGTAGTCTGCCTTCATCCCTAGCAATGGGTAGACTTTCTGTGCTCCTAAGAACAAGAATCATATGGTTTGTGGATTATATTCCATCTCTTTCCACCTACTCAAATATTTGGTCTTGAATTTATCTCTTCTTTCTTTACTGCTATCATTTATTTCCCCCCTGCTGAGTGGTTTCTACAGATATGCAAATATGTTGTCATGCATGGTTGACCTCTCTTGCCCCTGCAGCAGACACCCCATGTCTCTGACCCCATTTATGGCAAAGGTGCTTAAAAGATTTTTCTATATAACCTGTTAAGATTTTTCTCCTCTAATGTTCTCTTTTTCCCCCCAGCTTTATTGAGATATAATTGATAAACAAAAAACTACACATATTTAATGTATACAATTCAATGAGTTTGGATGTGTGCATATACCCGTGGAACCATCACCACAATCAAGGTAATAGACATATTCATCACCTCCAAAAGTTTCTTTATGTCCCTTTGTTTTCGTTTGCTTGTTTGGTTTTTGTGGTAGCAAAACTTAACATGAGTTCTACTCTCCGGGCCGCCAAAGCAGAATGTGAACACTTAACCACTGCGCCACTGGGCTGGCCGCTACTCTCAACAGTGTTTTAAGTGCAAATATAATATTGTGAACTCTAGACACTATTTTGTACAACAGATCTCTAGAACTTGTTCAGGGCATATATTCAAAAGGATTGAAGTCAAGATCATGAAGAGATAGAATGGTGGTGGCTGGGGAAGTGGAGAATGGGGAGTTGCTCTTCAATTGGTGTAGAGTTCGGTTATGCAAGATGAATAAGCTCTAGTGTTCTCTTTTTTTTTTTTTTTTTTTTTTTTTAAAGATTGGCACCTGGGCTAACAACTGTTGCCAATCTTTTTTTCTTTTTCTTTTTTTTCTGCTTTATCTCCCCAAACCCCCCTCCGTACACAGTTGTATATCTTAGTTGCAGGTCCTTCTAGTTGTGGGATGTGGGACGCCGCCTCAACGTGGCCTGACGAGCGGTGCCATGTCCGCACCCAGGATCCAAACCCTGGGCTGCCGCAGCGGAGCGCGCAAACTTAACCACTCGGCCACGGATCCGGCCCCCCTCTAGTGTTCTCTTGAATTCTCTCTACTCAAGCTTTGACTCCAATCACTAAACTGAAATTATTTTTATCAGAGTTGTTAAATCCAATGTTCAATTCTCAGCTCTCATCTTAATTGGTCTGACAGTGCCAGGTAATTAATATACTTCATTAGTCCCTCCTTGAAACTCTTGCTAATTTTGGTTCTAAGTGAATACATTTTGTTGATGTTCCACAAATCTCACTGACTCTGACTTCTCAATCTCTTTTTCTGGGTCCTCCTCCTCTTTTCAAACTCTAAGGGTAGTAGCATTCCATTCAACCTAAGTGAACTCTCCAAGTGATTATATCGAGACTCATGGCTTTAACACCATGTGTATGCTGAAAACTGCCAATTTTACATCTCACCATATTCTCCACTAAACCTTTTATAAACGTCTTATAAACCATACTTGCATAACTCTCTACCTACATGATCAGTCTACAGGAGGGGCCTCTCAAACTTAACATGGTGAAAATTGAACTCTTGACTATCTTTTTTTCCTTTAGGAGAGCATAGACGAGATGATGGCTTCGTGGATTAAGTTCCTAGAGGTGAAAGGGGAATCTGGTCATATTCTGGGTGTATTTTGAAGACAAAGCCAACAGAATTTGCTGAAGGTTAAGATGATGTGAAAAGAGGGAATAAAATGAGTAAAAACATGATTTAAATATTTCTTGCCTGAACAAATGGTCTCATTGATGTAATATATTAAGGGAGGTGGATGTATGGAGTGATATCTGTTCTAAACTCATCAGACAATATGAATCAGTGCTTGTAAATAAGATTACATATATTGCACTTAAAGGTAATCTATGCATTAAATCACACAAGTATTTGCTGAGGCTTACCTGGATGGAGATAGAGCAATGAACACAAACAAACAGACACAATTTGCTGCTATGCTACTTAAATTTTAGTGGAGGAAGAAGGCAATAAAACAAAAATAAGAAAGGAACTAAAATAAACATAGATAGATTTAAGATCCATGAATGTTATGAAATGAGGTGACACCTTGATAAGATAGGAAAGGGAATTACTGTAGATGAGATGGTCAGGGAAAGCCTTTGTCCACAGAGGATGGGGCAAAAATGTGGGGACAGCATGTCCCAGGCAGGTTCTGAGCTCAGCTATCTAAGCAGATGCCAACCATGCTAAGCCCTAGGGACCATGGGTAGGGAATTTTGTTCTCAGTGAAACGGGGAGCCACAAAGGGTTTTATGTAGGAGTGTTATTATATTTTGATTTTATCAATAATGATGTGACATCTGTGTGGATTTAAGAGGGTCAAGAATGGCAGTAAGGAGAAAATTTAAGGACAGTGTGGCAAATGTAGATACCAGTGGCTTGGACAGTGGCCAGCGTGCCCTAGCCAAATTTCAATTTTCACGAACATTAATACACAGTATTTTAGGAGTTATCAATACATGCTTCTAGAGCTTTAAAATTTTTTGAGAAATAGATTTTTTGCTTTGCTATAATTTGTTCATTTATTCAATAAATATTTGTTGAGCATCTACTTTGTGCCAGCATCATAGTCATTTTTAGTCACTTTAAAATATTTAGGAACACTACAACTGGCAATTTTTTGACCATAAAAATGACTTTTATACCCCCCTTTTAACTGATCATAAGCTGACTAGAAGTAGGCATCACCTAATCAGTCTTCCCCTTAGATGGCTGGTAAGAGCCAGCAACAGGTTAGATTATTTCCTACTTTCCTTAACATGAACTAAATTGCTTTATCTCACTATTTTGAGAATATATACATTTGTGCCTTCTTGTATCAGTGGCAAATATTTTATTTCTATAACAGTTTTATAGGTAGTTTGTGCTATTGTTTTGGAAATGCAAAGCATATAGGCTATTACGCCCACTCTAGGAACCAATTAAAGTTATTATCAATTTTTCTCAAGAGCAGAGTTTAGAGTAAAAATGTATAAAGAAGTAAACAATATTTGTTTCTCCAATAAATTGTTACTTTATTTCAAAGTCATGAACAGAATGTTATAGAACAGAAGGAAAGACACAAGGAAAATTTGAAGATTCATGGTTACCTCTTTCTACTTGCTAAGATTTGATAAATTACATAAAGTCTCTATCGCATTGCACTTTTGATTTGCAGTTTGACTAATACAAAATAGGCAATTTTACAGAAATATAAACTCTATTTGATAGCTTTTACACTTACTCTTAATGGAAATGGAAATACTGTCATTCATCATTGATACACTTTTGCATTACATGAAGGCTGTGGGCTCTTTTATTTCCCCTGTACCATTATGTCCAACAACGATGTCATCACTCATCCTCTCCATTTTTATTCTACCTTTCACTAACTTAATTTGACCTCTCATCTTATGTCACCAAGATATGGCCATATCCTTCTAACCTGGAGTCTTGAACTCTCCTGGTCCATCTTCCATACCACTTCCAGAACAAACTTTGTTGAATGTTACAGTAGGCATAATGGTTCCCCAAAGATGTCCATGTCCTAATCCCCAGAACCTATGAACATATTATATAACGGCAAGAGGAAATTAAGGTTGCAAATGGAATTGAGTTTGCTAATCAGCTGACCTTGAGATGCGAGCTTATCCTGGATTATCCAGACAGGCCCAACGTAATCACAAGGATCCTTATAAGTGGAAGAGGAAGGCAAGAAACAGTATCAGAGTGATGTGATGTAAGAAAGACTCTTCCAGACTCTGCTGGTTTTGAATACAGAAGAGGTTATGAGCCAAGGAATGTGGTTGGCCTTCAGAAGTTGGAATAGGCAAGAAAATCAATTCTTCCCTGCAGGCTCCAGAAGGAAAGCAGCTCCGCAGAACCCTTGATTTTAGCCAGTTGAAACCCCTTTTGGACTTCAGACTTCCAGAACTGAATGATAATAAACGTGTTGTTTCAAGCCACCAAGTTTGTGGTAATTTGTTACGGCAGCAATAGGAAACCAGATCTCACACTCTGACTTAACATCTTTTAATGATTCCTCATTGTATATAAGCTACAGTCATGAGCATGCTAGTAGATGTTTAACAACTAGATCTCTGGGATAAAAAGCCCTAATTTTCAGTGTTTGTCAATTTCCATGGTATAATTGCTCAAACGATGGCCTATTTTAAGCTCCCAACCTGACCTACCTGAAGGCCGAGTTGGAAAGACATCCACTGAGTCAAGTCTTACAAGCTGGTGCACGCAAATCACCAGATCAATTCCATCTGCAGTCACGTGGCCTTTAAGTCCATCCTCAGTCTGACCTCTGCCTGAGTCTCCAACTCAGTTCACACATCTTTCCCTGGTCCCCTTCGTGTTCTTTGCACTTACTGGCTTTTCCCTGGGGTACCTCCCTGTCATCTGTCTATTGGAATTCCACTAATTATTTACAAATCAGCAAAGACAATGCCTTCTTTGTGAAGCCTTTTCCGCCCATTTTTCCTCCCACCCCATTAAATTCCCACACAGCATAGACATCATGGCTGCCTTTTCTTCTGATGGCAAAAGTACCTTGTAGCTTCTTTTATTGCAGAATTAATCCCAAATTGTAGCAGTTGGCTTATTTTAATTTTCTTCCCCTTATCTGAGACTCTATGAAGGGCAGGGATTTGCATTTTTTTTAATTTAATATGTAAAATACCCAGACTAGACCTAGGCCCCTAATAAATACATGAAAATGTTTGTTGGATAAAAAGAAACTAATGCGTTTTAAGCTCACATTCTCAATATACAAGAGTTATATGGAAAAGATTAGTTCCGTTTTGGAGAGGAACACTCACCAGACAGAAGCCAGATTTCAGTTTCATTAAGAAGGTAAGGGGATTAAGACAGATTATGAGTGGAATAATTTTGGTAAGTGAGCAAAGTTTAACTCACAATTTCTTGCTATTCTCCTTGGTGCAGGCATTTTGCTGGCAGTGCAGAGGTAGCAGCACCCGCCCCATGCAGTCTGGGACAGTGACTATAAACCAGCCCAGAGAACATGAGAAATTCTCAGATTAGATTTCTAAAGGAGAAAAAATTAATTTTATGATCTTTGCAAGGGCGAAATTTTTAAAAATAGATAAAAAACGATCAGAATTAAAATTTTGAAATTTTCATGATTAACAAATAAAAAGAAAGCCAATATAGCAATGCTGATATCATAGTATGAAATCTAAAGTGAAGAATAGTAATAAAATAAAAAGATCACAATGGAAAATGTTCAATCTACAAAAAATGATATATCAGTCATGAACTTATAAGCAATTCAACTAACAAAATGGAATCAACCTATACAAAGCAAAAAGTGTTGATTTTATTAAAATACATTAATAGATTCACAACTAATTTGGAAAATTTGAGTGCATCTGTTTGACAATCTTATGGATCAAAATGAAAAAGAAAAGGAAGGAAGGAGAAAAGAAAGAAAGAAAATAAGTTATTCCAGTTCCAATTAATATGTGAGATAGGTACATGGATAGATCTTCCACTGAAAACAACCAAGAATCCTAAATAAAGCATTCAAAAATTAGAATTTTCAGAAAAGTTTTGATATCCTAGTAAAAATGTAAGATCTTATTCCTTTGTTTGTTTTGTTTTGTTTTTCACTGAGGAAGATTAGCCCAAAGTTAACATCTGCTGTCAGTCTTCCTCTTGTTTTGCTTGAGGAAGATTAGCCCTGAGCTAACATCTGTGCCAATCTCCCTCCACTTTATATGTGGGTTGCTACCACAGCACAGCTATAATGGTGTAGGTCCATGCCTGGGATCTGAACCCGTGAACCCAGGCCACCAAGGCAGAGCATGCTGAACTCAACCACTATGCCATGGGGTTGGCCCCTGTAAGATCTTATTATTAATTGTACCATTTATTGAACATGAACATGTGCATTGTATTAAGAACATAATAATAAATACATTAACTGTTCATAGTTTTATCATAGCATGTACACTACTAAATTTTGTTATTAATCAGTACATGCTTAAGAGTCCACGATGTCATTATTATCTAGTTAGAACCTAGAGCTTCATGAGAAATAACATTAGAAAAGAATGATCTATTGTGGAACTCATCAGTCCATATAATCTATATCACTATCTCTAATATCTTTTCAGTACTCAGATCTCCAGTGTTGAGATCAATTCTGTTGTTTTGATAACATATAGAACTGGTAGTCCATGCAGAGTAAAGGAAGGGAGAAAACTTATTGGCCAAATTCTCTTCTAATGGCCTGTTTCTAAATGACGTACGCATCAGATTTGAAAGAAATCTCAATATGGCAAAGGAGAATTACAGATATTGGGTATGAGGTCTCCCACTATTCATTACTCTTTTGATTGACTTTTCTGGAATACTTGTGATAAGGATCCTGGTCTCTGATATGTTCAGAGACAGAATTTTTTAAAAATGAGTTTATAGCCCATCTCTAAGTCTATTGTTATCAGCTCAAAAAACACTCACATATACTTACAACTTACCAGGAACTCTCCTACGAACTACACAAATAGTAAGTCATTTGATCCTCTTAGTACTTTCCAATACTAGTATTCCCAATTGATAAATGAGAACCTGAGACATAGATCGATAAGGTAACTCTCCCTGGGTCACTAATAAGTGGCAGAAATGGAATTTTAATCCATATATTCTCTTTTTACAGTCTGTGCATCTACAGTCTATGTTGATTTATTAGTTCATTCTACAAAGAACAGCGATGTTAACTGCATAATAGAAAATTAACATATTTTAGCTGGGAAATTTCCTTAGTCAACATACTTTTTGTTGAAAGCACCAAAAATCCACATTTACCAGATAAAACAAGGAGAGAAATGTGTTACAAGGGTCTAACAAAATAAGTCTGGTCCAAGAGCACAATTTCCAATCAAGACCCACTAGGGACCGTTTGCCATCTTCTTCCTTTCTCTCCACGACAACTTGGTTTCTGATATCTGCTTCTCTTGCTTTCTGCTTCATTAAATTCTTTCTGTAAAAAACTCCCCCATAGTGACTTTAATTGTGATTTACTAATCAGTCTTACTCCGAAGTCTTTTTGGTGTAATTATCCAGGTTTCAGATTTGTATCAGACATTTCATTACTTTGGCATTCCTAGAATTATTGCAGTATACCAAAAAGAGAGCTAGATTCTTTGTAGTGGGCTCTCTGCAGTCAAGTTTGGACTATGACCACCTCTTCCACCCCTGCCTGTGTGCTCCTCCCTATGCAGTTCTTAGTTAGAGATTTCCAATGATGGGAATTTGCTCGAGCTTCAGAAGGTAGAAGTGAAACAAGTAACAATGGTTGGAAGGTCGTGAGTCTTATACCTAGAGGCTTCATCACTTTTTCAATTTTGATGTTTACTTCACAAATTCCCATGTAGCAAACGCAGCAGCTTCTCGGACCTATCCCCTAGCTCCAGTCTGTCTCTGTGGACAACTTTGCCGATTTCCCCATGAGCTCCCCCTTTTCTGCCTGCACTCCTTGCTTCAGTCCAAGATCTACATGTGCATGTCTGATTCGGGCAGCAACTACCCAGATCTTCAAAAGCCCCTCTCTTGACCTTTTCCCTTTCATCTTTTCTAACAGTCATGTAAGAACTTAATTTTTCTTAAAACGCTTTTTAGTAACACATAGATAAACGTGTTTTCCTGGATAAACTTTTACTGCTACATCCTTGTAATATCTCAAGACATTTTTGTTTTTTAAATTTTTCATATGCAACAATTATCCAAAATCATGGGCCAATAATTTAATTTAAAAGATGCTGGCTAGTCTTAGGAGAATGACAATATGTCTAAGCTGGGTTTTTTTTCTACTTATCTACAACACAAATGTAATGGCCTAAAATACCTACATTACCATGTATGGTTATAATAGTACCTTTGCTTGAATGAGTTTTGGAATAGCTCAATTATGAAAAATAGAGAATACCAATCTTTGTGAGAACACTAATGCCAGTGTCCTCTGAAATTAATGCACACTGACTACACTCACATTATTAATAAGGAATTTATTTTTTCTTTGTTAGATTTAAAAATCTCCCTTCATGATCAGAAACAGAATAGAAAATGAGGGCATGAGAGTCCGGCCTGGTGGCTCAGCGGTTAAGTGTGCATGTTCTGCTTTGGCAGCCCAGGGTTTGCCAGTTCGGATCCCAGGTGTGGACATGGCACCGCTTGGCAAGCCATGCTGTGGTAAGCGTCCCACATATAAAGCAGAGGAAGATGGGCAGGGATGTTAGCTCAGGGCCAGTCCTCCTCAGCAAAAAGAGGAGGATTGGCAGCAGTTAGCTCAGGGCTAATCTTCCTTGGGGGAAAAAAAAAATGAGGGCATGAAAATTTGGAACACTACCTGTGAGGGGGAACTCCATTCATTTAAACAGTCAGAGTCTGCAGACCTAGTAAAACTATATCAAAGAGCCAATATAGTCTGCTAAGCTTATCTTTTCCATCCTAGATTTTTTTTCTGTAATAAAACCTTCAACTCTTATGAAAATGCTATTTATATAAAGGGAAAAGATAACCAAGCCAGGAAGTGAATGTAAGTCAAGCTTATCTCACAGAGATGATCATAACGAGACCAAAGGAAGAATGAGGAGACAGAAAAAAGACTGGAGTCCAGTAAATTGGGTGCTGATAATTGCTTCCTTTTCTCATCACTTTTATGAAGAATCACATGCAGAGAATGTAAATATGAGCAAAAAAATAAAGTCACTCAAATGAACCTGTATCAAAGAAAATAGATTTCACAATTAATTTTCCTACTGTAATCACTACTTTCAATATTTAATGAGACAATGTTTCTAGCCATGTAAAGTTATTATGATGGTAAAACTAAATTCAATATTTAAAAATGTTTCATTTTGATATTTTATTTATAGAATTTCTAAGTAAATATTTGATAATATCCTCAGTACATCTTCATGAGCTTTAACTCTAGAAGTGATTCAATATTTACTCAAGGATGATTTAAGATTTATCATGCATATGTGCAAGAAAAGCTTCCAGGCTGTGTCCGTTAGGGTTTTGCAGAGAGAGAGAGAGGGAGATTTTAAGCAATTAGCTTAGATGATTGTGGGGACTACAAATCCAAAATCGGTAGGGTAGGCCAGCAGGCTGGAAACTCAGGAAGAATTTCAAAGTTACAGTCTTGAGGGAGAATTTCTTTATCTCCTGGATACCTCCATATTTTGATCGCAGGGGCCTTCAGCTAATTGGATGGGGCCTACTCACATTATGAAGGATAATCCTCTTACTTACAGCCAACCAATACATCGATACAGAATCAGCTGTCATAGATACAGAGCATAGATTGGGGATTGCTGAAAATGGGAGAAATGGGATAGAATATTAAAAATTATATATACGTATATATGGCAAAATGTTATGTTTCTGCTTGTACCTCTCTGTATTCTTTAAATATTTTATAATCCAATTTAATTAAACAATAAATTATTATTGTTTTGATTAATATAATTTGTCATATATATACTAAAAACCCAATATGCCATGCAGAAAATGAATCTAAACAATACGTGGGTGATTGTTGGGAAATCTGTCATTGTATGATTCTTTGCCCATTTCTTGTTGGGATCTGCAAAAGGATTAAAAAAAAACAAAGAAAGAGAAAGGGACATACACAAATATAACAGGACTTGATATGGAAACAGGGACTAACATATCCCATGCTGAATGTCTGATCCAAGGGCCATTACGTGTATTTGTCCCTCTGGCAAGAACATTTGTCCCAGCTTAAATATCACTCCTCAGTGAGCTCTTCCTTGATCCCCCTCTCATCTAAATTTATTTCCTTGTTACATCCTCTCATAGCTTCCTTTGTTTTTCTTTTATAGCATTTTTTACAATTTTCAAAGTTTTAATTTGTCTTCCTAATCAGACCTTGAATTCTTTGGGGATAGGACACATGTTTTATTCATTTCTATGTGATGCCAAAGAAAAATTGCACTGGGCAGAATTAAACAGGCAAGGAAGAGTTTATTTAAGACTATTGCAATAGAGGAGAGAGATTCAACTGAACTCCACTAAAACCAGAGGCAAGAAGGTGTTTAAGCTCTGGGGTAAGCTAATTGAAAAGGAATGGAAGACACTAGTCAATATGATTAGGTCATCTGTACTTGCTCCTTGGTGCTTATAGGCTCCTACCTTCCCACAGAGTCTGGGAGACAGGGGTACTATCTTTCTTGATGATTTCACTTGTAAGGGTTGGTTCCCAGGTCCTTGAGAAAGATATTCCTGGGTGGTAAAACTGGCAAGAGGCTGAGAGAAGATTTACATCTCAAAGGAGCAGAGGGAAAAAATGTCAACTGGATTATAAATGTTAATCACATCTACAAAATACCTTCATAGCCACATCTAGACTAGTATATGACCAAACAACTGGGCACCATAGCCTAGCTAAGTTGACACACAAAATCAGCCATCACACAGGCCTAACAAAAATCTTGTCATAGATAGACAAATATAGTTCCAACTGAGAAATAAAAGGTGATTGTAAGATCATGATGACCCATAAAATAGAACTTGGGGAAATGTTTAAGTATTAGAAGAAAACTCTATTTGGCTGTCAACATTTCATATCTTATATTTCAATAAAAGGATGGATTATGGGGCCACAGCTGGATAATCTAACACAAGTAATTTAACTTCTCCATGCCTCAATTTCCTCGTAGGTAAAATGGAGCTGATAACATACATACCTCATAGGGTTTTATGAAGATTAGATTATAAAAAATAAAGTACTTAGAAAAGTGCCTACTCATAGGATGTGTTATTATTATTGTTAGAAATAAAGTCCCTTTTTATAAGAAAGTTATTTACATAATGGCATTATTAATCATTTTAAGTGATTCCTAAATGAATAAGTTGCTGTTGTATTTTGGAAACTACCACTACCAATTGAAATGCTAGTTTTAAAATAACGAAAGATAAGCACTTAACTAAACTTGACAAAAGAGTTGCATTCGGTATGATGTTTAGCCAAAAATTTCAAAATTTAAATGGACATTGGACAATTTCAGTTGAAGGAGGGCTAGAAAATATAAGACAAAAAGACTGGAATATTATAACACTGGACCCATGTTCATATTTCTCCAAAGTGGCACAATGTCTTTGAAACTGCTCCTAAAGCAACTGAGTGTATTAATATTTAGGTATGAAAAAAACAAACATTTTGTTACTCCAAGGAAACCTTTCTGTTGACTTAAGTCACTAGATATCCACATTTTACCAGACTGGTTCAGGGCAACACAACAGATTCTCAACACAACACAACACAACATGATTCTACCTCAGCCTTCTTTATCTTTAGCAGTCACTCAAACAGACATATAAGTATAAAAAATGGTCTCTGAACATTCTCTACTTCTTTTATGAACATGAATCTGGTACTGCATGCATAACATCTTTTGAGGCTCAGATAAGATATATGGCACTGGTAGTTAAAAATATAATACGTGAGATAAACTTTATAATGCAAAATTTAAGGCAAGAGAACTGCAGCCTATTATTTTAAGTAATCTCATGGATCTAAATGTTATATAATAGAGATTGAGAGTCATATCTTGGTAATTGCCGTAATGTGAAATGTAAACCTTTCTAATATGATATAAAATTATATCATTAAGTTTAAATGTTAGTTTCACTCTATCTATGGAAATAATATTGTTTAAATAGCACTATGATTATTTTACTCATAAAACTAGACATCTTCACAGATGTAGGTGAAAGTAAGTTATTTTATAGCTAGCACTCTCTTCTGGGTAAAAGAGAAGAGTTTATTGAATGGAATAAAATTCAATTTAATTTTAATGTAAAACAGAATTTATGTTATAAATGTGAAAATATCGAGTACTTTTATTGCATACATTGATTTTTATGTATTTATATTGTAACTTAAAAATTATTTCATTGGGTTTCTTTTTCAATTTGTAAGCTAAAATGACCAAGTACATATCTAAATATGTATACAGAGGAAAAACATATAGACATAAAATTTTAGAGATATAAAGATCATAAATGCCAACTCCTCCATTTTGCAATGAAATTGAGGCCGTTGATACCTACCTCCTACTCCAAGATCCTGTATTCTGTCTCACAATGCCTCTGTTTCCAAGCAACAGTTCACTGCATTCATTTGATTATATGCACAAGCATTCAACAGATATTACTTAAGTATTTATTATATGCCAGATATTGTTCCAGAACCAGGAAACACATAAATAAGAGAATCCTGGACTTTAAGAGCTTAAACATGAAAAAGGACAGATTTTGACACATACCTAAACGAGTGCGACAAATTGTCCTAAGTGTCCAATAGATTTGGATCTTATGAACTCTCCCGTTCTTTAACCACTCTATATTTCTGTTTTCAGAAGTAAAATATTCTTCTTACATATAAAATAGATCTCTAGCATATTGTTAGGTCTTTCTTTTCTTTAAATTTGATTTCACAAGATTTTCTTTAGAATATTTTAGGTACTAATAAGTTCAGAGAGATCTGTTCCCTTTACCCATCACTTTGTTTCGAAGCAGAAATCATATTGTCATGATAAAAGTACTATGTTGGTAGTTTGTTTCCAAAAGGAAAAAAGAAAAAAGCAAACAAAATCCTTAAAATAAGAAGTCATCAGTGAACCGTTTAAATAAAAACAGCTTAATCTGATATTTTGCTTCTGTTCCTTATGGTGTATACGTTTAAGAAAAATAAAGTGACGGTGTGTTTTTCTTGCACGCTATTACGGACAGCTGAGGTGGAGTTACATATCGTATTTGAACTCCTTGCTAATGTCAGTAGAGTAGTTTCAAGTGACTTGGAATATAGACAACTCTTTAAATTTTAGTGTTAGTGTAGATTCTGTGAAGTTTTCTTCCTATATCAACAATTGTTCCATGAGACAGACTTAGTAATATTTTCATAGGCATTACTCTCTACATGATGATTTTGATGAAATAGATTGAAAGAAACATGGGGTTTATTTTTTTCCAAATTAAAGCATTTTTTAAAAATAATTGCTAACTAATGTATCTGTTGGTTGTTTATCTTTAGCAGATTATGAGTAGCATTGTCATTCCAACTTTACATGATTCTTAGAGATTACACCTATCCCTCCAATAAGTAAGAACTGGTTCATTTAATATATAAATGTTGCATAGAGTGGAGATGTTGGAAAGGCAGAAATTAAAGGTGACATGAGATTTTATGTTTGAGTAAATGAAAGTAGGAAATCTTCATTGGTGGAGAGATTTTTCTGTGTATATATTCTATCAGCTACCGAGAGAGAGAGGTGTTGATGTCTCGTGCCGTAATTGTGGCCAGGTCTACTTCGTCTTTCAGATTTTGCTACTAATATTTTGCAGCTCTGTGACTAGTCTGTACATATTTAGAGTTTTTAATGTTTCTTAGAGAGCTGACCCCTTTATCATTGTATAACATCCTTTCTCAGTCCTAATAAATTCCTTTTTCTGAAGTCTACTTTGCCTGAAATTAACATAACAGTTTTAATTCCTTTTTTAAAAAAATTAGTGTTTGCATGTTGTCTTTTCTATCAGTTTTCTTTTAACCAACTTATGCCTTTATTTCTGTAGTGGGTTTTTTGTAGACAGCTTAAAGTTGAGTCTTGCTTTTTCATCTCACTTGACAATCTCTGTATTTTAATTGGTACTAACGGATTGTTTATATTTTATGTTATTATTAATAAGTTTGGATTAAAATACCACCTTGATAGCTGCTTCCTATTGTTTTCTCTTTGTTCTTTGTTTCTTTTTCTGCCATTTATGGTTAATTTCCATATTTTTCTGTAGATCCTTGTTTCTGTCAAGTATTATAATACATCTGCCTGAAGATCTTAACGTTTCTTTCAGTGCAAATCTACTGGCAATTAATTCTCTCAGTTTTTGTCTGCCTGAAAGTCTTTATTTCTCCTTGAATTCTGAAAGACATTTCACTAAGTTGCCAACGAATGTTCTGGTACCGGAGGGAGAAAAGGAACAAGTGCAAATGTCAGTTTTCTGCTATGTAATGAAAATTCTGGTTAGCAAACAATAAGCATGTTGTATTGAACATCACTAATCCAAGGATTAGTTAAGTATTGTCTCAGTTAGCAAATTAAAATGGTTGAATTAATGAGAATTAGGCAGCTATTTCTAATGGCTTGATCTTAAGTGTAAGCAAGCCGATATAAACATAAAACCACATCCCTCATGTTAATCTTGGTGCAAAGGGAGCAGTGAAAGGTAGGAGAAATGTCAAACATGAATTGACTCCTGTCTTGGGAGAGTGTCGTGGTTCCATAGCCTGCTGATTTTATAACGTATTTAGTGAGCTGCCACTGAACTCCCGGGCTTCCGCCTTTGCCCAAACAACCAAAGACGGGAGCCTAATGGTGATAAAACCGTGGTCCACAAGGTGCCAATATCCTCTGCCAATCACAATCATTAGAAAAGTAGCTACTTGCCCTGGTGTTAGAGTGGAAAACTAAGAAGGACAGACATGATAAATAAACGGCAAGCAATAGGATATATTGGGGTATATGAGGAAAACATTTGGTGTAAAACTAATTTGGCCTGAACTTGTTTTACCTAAAGGGCCTAATGTGGCCATTGAGCATGCATTGTATGTCTGCTTTAAGCATTTGCTATGTTCCAAAGATAAGAATAAATGGCCTTAAGATAAAGATACAACTTCCCCCATGTTAGCATTTCTTTAAGGATAAGCATCTCTCCCTAGGCTAGGAATTGATTGTTGCGCCCACCCTGCGATCACCCAGCTTGAGACAACAGACTTGCTACCTGCTGTATCCATCAAGATAGCAGACCTGCTACCTGCTGTGTGAATAGCTGTGCTATGCTGGCTAAGCAATCTCATGACTGTTGTAAAAGGGACATTCCTATCATATGTGATAGAGTCTCTTTGTTCCAAGATGGTATATGACCACTCCGTACACCTCACTTCTTTGGTGCCCTTCTTTCCTTGGAGAAGGTAGGCCCAGGTCTAAGCTAGTCCTTAGATCTGGCTTATAATAAACTCACCCCAATTTTGATTTATAGATTGGTTATGGATTATTTTTGTCAACAGACAGTTGATGCCACTAGTTATTATTCTGCTACTTCATCAAAAAATGTGTCAAATATTGAATCATCATTATCCATGTGCTATGTTTAAGGGAAATTGGAATAAGATCCATTACCTTGTCTTAAAGTAACCTGGCCAATTCCTGGGATAAATGGAAAAAATAAACATTTAAAGAATTCTAAAACCTACATTTACCTACCTATCAAGTTCCAAAGAAATGACTTTTTATTCCTCCATGAGCAATGTGAATTAGATTATATTTTACATTCTTCCACTTGTTTTTAGCAGATTTCCTCTATCTGTGATCATTAGTTTACTCGTGTGTAATATACTCCAAGACTTTTAAAAGTTAAATAATTGCTAGTTTTTTGCTGAAAGGACAGCAGCTTACAAGGATGCATAAAATGCAACTAAACAGCTAAGTTAAAAAATAGATAGAGAAAAGAAAAAGAAGGGCAGGACAGCATAAGTGTGTGTATGTGTGTGTTGTGACATTAGAAGATTTTAAAGAAAACAAAAAAAGTGCAATTCCACTGACTTCTCAATAGTCCTAAAGTCCCTCGGTGTACATACTCAAAGTGCTGTAGATTCCTACCCGTGTCACATTTGTTCATGTTGTCATGTTGCTTCAGTCATCTCTTCTCTCTAGGTTCTCATTCTCCAGTTTTGCTTTCCTGGTGATTGACAATCTTTGCATGCGTCTCCTTTCTTCCCTCACACCTTGTGTTCCTCTCTCTGCCTTTGCTCCTGCTGTCCTGCTGACTAGGCAAACAACCCTCTGGGTGGTTGAATCCTCTTGCTTAGCTCAAAGAAATACAAACAAAGACAGATGTTGTAGCTGTGAACTTTCCGTTTAGACATCGTTTGTCAGTTCTTGTGAAAGCACTTTCTGTAAAAGGTCTGTCCTAGGATTTTATAAAGAAAAACAAAAGAAAACAATTTAAAAAAATGCAAACACAAACTTGAATAATTGAAGCCAGACTCAAAGAGATGAAATAAGATAATGCTAATGAGACAATGACAATAATAATGTATTTGCTTTTCCAGTTAATACCTTAGGAAACTGCAGCTTAGAGCAATTAAGCAAACTGCCCACGTTTATGTATTTATAAAAGAGCAGAACCAAAATTTGATTCGATCAATGACATCAATCTTCTGTCCTTTCCTCTGCAAAGCAGGCTTTGGTCAATGCTGGAGAATGGTGGCAGTTTTTCGAGAGTAGGAAAGGTCTGGTATATCTTGGCCATCTAAGGGACAGCTATCTGGGGAAAGTACTTTATGTGAAAAATCAATATGTAATTTAGTATATGGACTATATATCACCAGTTTAAATATTACATAGAATACTTTAAAAAAATGTTTTCAAAATAAGAGAAAATAGAGAAATAAAATATATTTTCAAAACAAAAATTATTTTCAAAAAAGAAAAAGCCAAGTTAAGGCTTTTGGATTTTCTATATACAAAGTCATATCATCTGCAAACAGCAACAATTTAAAAGAATCTTTCTGGATTAAATATTTAAATGCAGAAATGAAATCATAAAACTAATTCAAAGTGTGTGAAAATTTAAACCTTGGAGTGAAGAAGGCCTTTACAACTGAATCAAGATCCAGAAACTAATAGATAATAAATGTTACCTAAATTTAAAAGACATACTTTTGAGTGGTTAATTAAAAATACATATAAAACTCAATAATACACTGGGAAATAAATATTTGCAACTCATGGGTATAATCTCCCTAATATATAAAAAGAAAAAGATTCAAACCCCAATAAAAATTGACCAAAGAATATGGACAATATAGGTACAGAATGGAAACCGCAAGTGGTTCTTCAACACATACAAATGTGCAAATGTCCAATTTCCTCGTAATGAGAGAAGTGAAAATTAAACTTATGCAGAGGTGTAAAATATATTTTAAACCTATCATTTTGAAAATAATCTAAAAGTTTGATCATACCGAGGTGTTGAGCCATGAATAATAGGCACTCTCATAAATTATGTTGGAAACTATGTGTAAATTCATACAAAACCCTTGTGGATGACAGCTTGGGTATGTGGCAAAATTATGAATGCAAAGATTCTATGAAATTATCCTATGGATATACTTACGTATATACAAAGCAACATGAGCTATGTCATTCATTGCAGCATTGTTTATAAGAGCATAAGACTGGAAATAAACTAAATGCAGTCCGTAGGTGCTGGTTAATTTAATTCTGCTACATCCATACAATGGAATACTATACTGATCCCCTAAAAAAGAACGAGGAAGCTCTCCTCCCGATAGAGAAAAATCGTCCAATGTAAATTTTTATGAACAAGAAATAGTGGATGGAGAAATAGCTATACTACAATGACTTTTATGTATAAAGAGGAAAGTAAGAATTATATATCTATATTTCTTTCGATATTCATAAAACAAATTTTGGACTATTTCAGGAAATAAACAAAACCAAAGTCCTTGATTTTGGAATAATTGAAATAAATATATCTTTTACCTTTTGAAATATGAATACTGTGATTTATTATGTATTCAGAAAATTAAATAAATCTAGTTAATTTAGTTATTTTATCATTTGGGTCAATGTTTTAACACTAATGAAAGCTTCTGAGGTTCAGCCCTCAGTACAAAGACAAACATTTTTCTGCCCCTAGAATGCTAGTTCCATGAGAAAAGGAGCTGGTTTGTTCACTAGTATACACAAGCACCTAGAAGCTGCCTGGCACACAGTAGATATTCAATACCAGTTGAATCAATAACAGAATAAGTGAATGAAATGAATGTAGCATGTGTTAGGAACCACGGGGCTATGTGTATATATTTTCTGGTACAAGTCAAGTAAAAGGATGTGATCAACGTGTCTATGTTCTGACATGAACACACTTTTAGGTTTTCTAATGCCCTAACACATAAATAAAAATAAATAAATAAAAAGTTAGTATTGCTTTTCTAGGCCCATAAAGTCTAGAAAAACACTGTTTCAGAGAAAACATTAAACACTGTGTAAGCAAAAATGAAACTCCCACATTGCCACTTTTAGTTATTCACCATAACAGAAACATAAATTTATTTGAGGGAAGGAGAATAACTGAGAGCCTAAGAGGAAGGAAGTTACAATCTGCTTAGTTTCAGCTTTACTAGGACAGAAGCGAGTCAGTGCTGGTTACACAGACTCTATGATATCTGAATTTAAACTCAACCGTGAGAACTCAGGCACCAATGGTAATTCTGCTACATCAGAATTTTCCAAACCTTAAAGAAACCCAAGATGTCTTTATCCACCCTGCTCTTCAGATCATTAGAGGTCTTCAGACCACATAGCCCAGTTTTCCAGGGCAGTCTGGTTTACACATCTTGTTCCAAGTAATTACGAATAGCCCCCTTTCCACTCTCAGAATTGCTCCAGTTTGAAAGATAATGTATTTGGTTACCCCATCTACGTTTGTGCCTTCAGAAGCCATGACCAAGCAGAAACAATGAATTCTGCTACTATGTAGCTCCACAAAATTTTCATTTCTCAGGCTTACATTTCTCCAAGCCTTGGTAAAATTTCAATATTCAAATAAGTATATTGAAAAATATTTCTTTCATCTCTCCATTTCCTACTAGAACAGAACTTCAGTAAGCCAGGATACATAGTAACCTTGCCACTGCAGCTGAGAGCAGGAACAAGCCTAGAGCCACTTGGTGGCAGAAGCTCTTTGTAGAGAGCGTGTGTATAAAAGCCCTACTTGTTCTTAAGATTTTTTTCAGCATGATATTACTCTCTCCATCAGGGACAATGCTTCTAATAAGTAACATTGTTTTTCTGATCTAAGGCTACCAACGGGGAATAAGGTAGTCCCAGGAAAACAATCTCAGACCCTGGCAAAGGGAAGACCCCTGCCAATTCAGGTGGAGATCCTGAACAAGCCTATCAAACCCAAAGAGAACCTCTTTACTAACATGTACTGGGCTGGGCAGCGCCAGCTGAGGCAGCTGCAGTGAGAGCATCAGAATTCCCATGCGGTTCTTAATCCAAAGGTTAGTCCCTGTGCATATGCCCTCTTGAACTGCAGTGGGCTTCAATATGTCAGAAGGTGTGCTAGTAAGATGAGCTGGGTTCCACCAAATAAAAAAATAGAAAATACCCAAATCCCAGAGATGCACAAAAGGAAGAAAAGCAGATTGGAAAACAAAGTGGAATTTTACTAACAGCTACACGAGGAATTTGTTCTCTAGGAAGAGGCTGAGTTGGTGCACACTGCTTAGGTTTGACGCTTAGGTAACACTTCCTCAATCCCATATATTTCCATATACGTGTGGAAAAGTTCATATGGAATAGTAAATGCTGCAACTGTAGGCTCGTATATTTTTACTGGCAAATTGTGTCAAACATTCAATAAAAAATTAATACCAAACCTATGGAAACTCTTGAAGAAAGAGGAGGAAACAGTTGCCAAACCATTTTCAAAAACCAGAATAACCCTGATACGGAAATCTGACAATTACAAGAAAATCAGAGACTATAAAAGTGAAATTCCTCAACAAAATATTAGCAAAACAAATCCAGCAATATATAAAAAGGATAATGTGTCATGACCAATTGGGATTATGATGCCAAGAATACTAGATTGGATCAATATTTGAAAATAAATCAATTCACCCAATTGATAGAATAAAAGGAAAATTATACGGATTTAACAGTAGATGCAGAAAAAACATTTTGACAAAATTCGATACCCATTCATAAAGATGATCAAGATATTAGAAAAAAATGAAAATCTCCTCAGCCAGATAGGTGCACCTGTGAAAACCTACAGTAAACGTGTTTAATAAGCTTGAGTAAAAGCTTGAGTGATTTCCAACTAATGTTAAAAACGAGGCAAGAATATCCACCAATATACTTCTATTCAAAATTGTACTGAAAATTCTAGACAGTGTGATAGGGGCCAAAAAAAAATGTAAAAAGATTACATTTTGAAAAAGAAGTAAAACTGGCTTTACTAACATGATATAGGGTTCACTATATAAAAAAAATCCTAAGGGATTTAGAGAAAAAATTGTTGCTAGAAGAAATGAGTGAATTTAGCAAATTCACAGCTTACAATGTAAATATACAAGAATAATTTTTGATGTAAATTAGCATCAAGCAATATGAAAATAAAATTAACAAATAATATAATTTACAACAGTATCAAGAACATAAAGTAGAAATAAAGTTATTAAAAATGTTCAAAATCACCACACTAAAAACAACTAAGCTTTAGTGAGAGAAATTAGAGTGGATAAAGTATTGATTGGAAGACAATCTTGCTAAGATGCCAGTTCTCCCCAAATTGATCGATAGATGTTATCACATTCCCAATCGAAATCACAACAGGGGTTGGCTCGGTGGCGCAGCAGTTAAGTTCGCCTGTACCGTTTCTCGGCCGCCCGGGGTTCACCGGTTTGGATCCCAGGTGCAGACTTAGCACCGCTTGGCAAAAAGCCATGCTGTGGTAGGCATCCCACATATAAAGTAGAGGAAGATGGGCATGGATGTTAGCTCAGGGCCAGTCTTCCCCAGCAAGAAAGAGGAGGATTGGCAGTAGTTAGCTCAGGGCTAATCTTACTCAAAAAAAAAAAAAAAAAAAAAAAAATCATAGGTTTTTTTGTAAAAGTGTGGAACTTAATTCTAAAATGTATATGGTTATTGAGAGAACTAAAATTGACGAAACAATTTTGAAAGAGAAAAATAAAGTTAGAGAGCTTGCTATCTGATTTGAGGATTTATCATAAGTCTCAATAATCAAGATATGATCAATGTAGAACAGGATAGTCATTCCAAATATAGACCCATATATATATAATTATGATATAATTATATTATATAATTACATATATTAAAGAACATATAAATACATATATATGTAATTATATATTTATTTCTATATTAATATATAATCGATTTTAGACAAAGTACCCAAAGTAATTCAGTGGGTGGTCTTTTCAATAAACGATGCTTCTGCAAAGATATATCCACATAGAAAGAAAAACTTTGGGTTCTACTTCATACCAAACACACCATTCCATTTCTATCTTCCCAATTACTGTGTAATTGTTTTCATACATTTTATTTTGTAGAACACACATTATACGGTTATAATATTTGCTTATAAGGTCATATTTAAAGGAAACGTAAAAAATAAGAACATAATCTAACCATATAAGTACCATTTCCAGTGATTTCCATTCTTCTGTGAAGATTCGTATTTCCATCTGGTATCATTTTTCTTCTGCCTGAAGGACTTCTTTTAAATATGCTTGCAGTGCGGGTCTGCTAGTGATGAATTCTTTCAACCTTTGTATATCTGAAAATATTTCTGCTTTCATTTATGAAATATATGTATGTTTTCTGGACATAGAATTATATGTTGACCTTTTTCTTTCTTTCAGTACTTTAAAGATTTTTAGTGTGCTCTCTCTTCTCTCTTGCATTGTTTCCAATGAGAAATCTGCTATTATTCTTGTGTTTGTTCTGTGTAAGTAACATGCCTATTTTCTCTGGCCACTTTCAAGATTTTCTCTAGTTTTGAGAAATTTGGTTACAATGCGTCTTGGTGTTGTTTTCTTTATGTTTCTTGGTTTAGAGTTCAATAATGTTTTTAGATCTGTGAGGTTGTAGTTTGCATCAGTTTCGAAAACATTTTGATCACTATTTCTTCCATTTTTTTTTGTTTTGTTTGCCTCTCCCTTCTTTTCTACCTTCAGGTTGGAAATAGTCTAGAATCGGTGAGCTGGGGCAATAATAGAGTTCACCTCATTTGTTTCCCATCTTTTAGGGATTAATGGCATTCATTGTGTGATGCCCAGCGTCTTGAAAACCACTTTTTCATATGTTTTTGTGTGGTTTTATTGCTGTTTTTAGGCAGAAAGGTCAATTTGGTTTTTGTTGCTACATCTTTGCTGGAAGGAGAATTCCAAAGTTCCAAGACATTCTTGAGAAAAAATTTTAAAAGCTTACATTAGTACATATGTATTTAAAAGCACCTTTTTGAAATCCAACTTCTTTATTTTGTATGAGATCTATGTAGAAAACTAAGGAATATTTTTTTAGGTTTCTCTTTTAAAATCAGAACTATATTAATTGCCATTAACTATAATCAATTAATTTCCAAGTTAGGTTAAAATATATTAAAAGATTATATTGATTTAGCATGTTATAATAGTTAATGTTATATGAAAAGAAACTGAAATATGAATATTCACTTTATACTAATATTAATTTTGAAATATGGAAGAGGATGCAATAATTCTGACATTTGTCCTTATTCAAATAAAGTTTTCATATACACTTTAAATGAATGCTGGTTACAATTTCAAATAGTACTGATAAATTTAGGAAATATGGCTGATACATAAAAGTGGATATTTTACCACTTCTGTGGTAAAATACGTATATATTTAAACAATTAAGGCAGCACAGGGCTGGCCTGGTGGCATAGTGGTTAAGTTCACTCTTTACTTTGGGGGCCCAGGGTTCACAGGTTCAGATTCCGGGCACAGAGCTATACACCACTCATCAAGCCATGCTGTGGCGGCATCCCGCATACAAAATAGAGGAAGATTGGCACAGATGATAGCTCAGCAACAATCTTCCTCAAGCATAAAGAGGAAGATTGGCAACAGGTATTAGCTCAAGGCCAATATTCCTCATCAAAAGAAAAAAAATTGAGCCAGCACAAACAGAACAAAAAATGAATCGCCATATCTGTATGATATGTACTATTATAATCCTCAGCTCTTGCTCCTTCAAATTAAATTTGCACTCCTCTAAATTGTCTCTATTGTTATATTGTTATATTAGGACTGTTTCTGATGAGCTAGTGAAATACCTCTGGAGATTATCATCTACTTGTGCTTACTTGAAGATACAAATATTCTTATGACTTCTCAGATTCCAAAATGAAGAAGCAGTTTTTTCATTGAGCAGAAGTCTACTGAGATAGTGAGGAAAAAATTCCTTTGATATTACCATGTGCTTACTCATTTTCAATTTAAGCAAACAAAACCTACTGGCTATATTCTGAACAGAGAAATAACGCTTGATTTCTCTAAGGAGTTGCAGATGAGTAGACATGAAAATATAACCAATTTAATCTTACAAAACGTTCTGATATTGTTTGACTACAAAGTGTATTTTAAAATTGATTCGCTAACTGCAAGAAGAGGATTTTTGTTAGTCATGAAAATTCTAAGACAAACAACAATAATAAAGCTAACACTGAGGGCGTACATTATTCCGGTTATAGTACCCGAAGGTTTTGTATGTATTAACCAATCTTCACAAAAATCCAAACTAGTTATTATTATCCCCATTTTACTGATGCAAAAACTGAAGTAAAGACAGGATATGTAACTTGTCATGGATCACACATTTAGGAAATAGTGAAGCCAGGACTCAAAACCAGTAGCATGACTCAGACCCAGAACTCTCTATCTTCCACTGCCTTCCTGTTCACGTATCAATGCACTAATGCCCTTTGTCTTCAGTCATCACTAAAATTAATCTCATGCACTCCATATTTCTAATTACTGTATTCTCATAACTTCAAAATGTATATATTTCAATCCAGAAGTCTCTCCTGAGATCTCTCAAGCATCTCTACCTAGTCTCCAACACATCATGAATGACCTTCTTCTTACCACCGCCTAAATATGATTGTTCTAATTTTTATATAGTGATTGAAACTTGTTGAATAAGTGTCTATACTCACTATTTCTAATTCTTTCTCTCATTTTTTAACTTTTAACTTGAATCTTCAGCTTACCACATAGTTGTAGGTATAACACAAAGAACATTGTTATATAACTTTATACATCATCTTACCACTGTCCAGACTCCAGGGCAATTTCTCACTGCTTCGATCTTTAATCTTACTTCCTGGCAATATTGCATAATATCTAATTTTCCAAACTTAACAATACCTCATTGTGTTTTCATCTTCTTCTTCATCTTTACAATTTTGCTAAGGCTCCACCTTCTCCATGGAGCCCTTTCTTACATTTCTTCTCCCAAATAAGTTACTTAGCACAAATTAATCTATGTAAATTAATCAATGGGCACAAATTAATTAATCTGCACAAATTCTGAATTTTAGTTGTTCATCCATTCTTGCCCATGAAATGCTATTTTCTAGTTATTTGTTCAAATATGTATTGCTTGTATTAAAAAGTACATCAATTATTCATGAAGTTATCTTTCTTTTTTTCTGTAATTTATACTAGCTTTTTTAGTAGGATTTAATACTGGGAACAAATTCAGCTTCAATTCATCCTTATTTTCACTTGTTAAGTATATCAAAGACAATCATAATCTTGTGAAACTTTGGAGCAGTTTTATTAAAAATTAAAAAAAACCTTCGTACTTCCATAACTATATATGTGTTATGGATATGCACATGAATAACCCCATAAGTGAATATACTTTGGGGTTTGTATTCTTGCTGTGCCAGGTGGTAATGGAAATTTTCATTGCCTGATAACTGAGTTTTGTCTTTTTGATACAAGTGTAACAAATGCTGGAAAGTTTATCTTAGCATATTAAATGAATTAATGATATTCCTATGATGTGTAATAAAAAAAGGGAAATTATCTTTCCTCAATCGAAGATAAAATTCACTCATTCACTCATCACATGATTATTTAGCAAATTCTATGCATCAGACACAGTTCTAGAGTTGGGTAATACATCAGAAAATAAAACAAATAAGTCTACCATTTATGTTACTTACAGTGTATTCTAGAATATTGAGGATAAAAGTCATATGTTTATGAACTAAAAAGATTACCAATGTAATGCAGATGCACTTGGAAAGTACCAGAGGAGATTATGTGAAAGGGTTTGTCCAAGTGATTAAAGATAGTTCCACTCATGACTTTGACACTGTCAATACAAGTTAGTTTCAGTTTTCCTCCTATAAAATGATGCATATAATTGGGCATAAAGATAGATGTACCATTATACTCTTGCATTCATCTTTACAATTTCCTTGTCATGCCTAGTTTGGCTGGAAGAAATATGGAATAATTTTTCATTTATTTTCCATTATCCTTACATCAAGAGGGCCCACCTAGTTTATAAAAATAAAACTACACTTTTTCAACTTCTGTTTGTATGGACATTTCACATTACCGCCACGAATCATTCCAGAATTAGATACGGTTCCCATTGCCTCACAGTTTTTGCTCATAATTTATGAAGCAGACAGGATTCTGTTTGATTTCTCTAAGCTTCACTGAACCTGTAGCTTTGAGAACAACATTTATTTTGACTGGAAAGCTGAATAAACATAATTTTACAGTTTTAATGGGAAACATTTATCAAACACATTGAGTTTAAATAGTGGGATAATCCAACGGAATATTTATGTGTTTTCTTCTTTCTTTTAATGTTAAATGTGTCAATAATATTTACAAGTATGGATTAGGCTGTGGACACTAGACTACACAGTGTAAAATGTGATTGTCCATTGATTCTAAGATGTTCATATTTGTTTTAATCTGTGCGGTTTATTAAGTATGTTTATGTTTCTAATCTCCCTTCACTTGCCTTGGCTAACTTGATTTTGGCATGTCTTCTTGAATATTATAGTCTATATTTTGAACAAATAGGTCAAAAAATAATTTAAAAGATTGGAATTTAAGAAAAATTCTGTAAACACTTGATTGTTCTTGAGTTAAAATAAAATTTTAATGTGTTTTCAGGCAATTTTTTGTGACTTCAAAACTGTTTTAAATTTATTTGTTTACAGCTTTCAAAACTTGTTTCATTCAAATAAAGAGTATGCCCTGTCTGATGATATGACGTAAAAAAGATCATAAATAGATTTCAACCAATTCTTTAAAATATATACAATCCTTGAAAGTTAGGTCATAATTCTTATTACAGTTTTCTTGGAACATTAGCTCTTTTGAGATGAATGAAATGTGATGACTGTTTTTTCTGATAAAACAGAAACACATGGCAACACATGAGGCAGTTTTGAGAGTATCCAATTTTCTTTACGTTTTTTTAACCTTTGCATCCTGTTCACAGTGAGTTAATTTAGGCAAGGATACAGTTTGTCTTGGGTGAAGTAATTAACAACTTCAGAAACTGTTAAAAGTTCATCTCAGACATTTATATTTGTATTTAATATCATTAAAATCAAATTTTAGGAGCTGCAATATGGTGTTAGTGTGGGACACTGTATGGATCCAGGAGCACTGGAAAGAAAGAAGAACAAGGTTTATGGAAGTTTAGGTCCAGCTGATGAAACAAGATGGGAGATGTACATGGAATTAGCCAGGCCTAAGAAGATACCAGAATATGGAGCAGGCGATGGCCAACAGTATGGAAACACAACAACATCTGACATTAATCACAGATTCATATTTGCATTAATCACAAAGGACCTCCTATATGCTAAGCGCTTTTCTAGAAACTGGAACGCTGAGATGAAATGCACAAGGAAGACTGGCTATCAAGAAACCGACATTTTATTGACTAGAGAGTTTTCACATCCCGGAAGGGGATAATAACCATGGTACATGTCAAAATCTGACCAAATCAAACATCATAGAAAATATAAAGTTAGACACTAGTAAACAAATGCTCATATAATATCTCACATTTTTAAAATGAAAATAAAATGGAATAAACAAACGGGAAAAATGCCTCTTTTCTCAGAATATGTTTATTATATTAATAAATTTTAATCCCGTTTGCTTTGGGAAGAATCCTAGTTCATATTTTCATTCCTTCTTCTCCATCTCCCCAGCAGTCCAAATTACCAGCTTCTGTTGATTCTCTCTATTTAATATTATTATACTCTGTTTAGTTTATCTAACTAAATGCTACTATGTAGTCTTCCTGTCTCCAATCTTGTCCATTCTAGTGAATTCTAAAAATTGAAGCCAGGCTTATCTTTCAAACACACATATCTGATCTGAAAAGGCAAGTCACAGACTGGTAGAAAATTCTTGCTAAGGACAAATATGAAAAAGGATTTGCATCCAGAATATATAAGATTCTCTAAAAAATAATAACAAGAAAAGCAAACAGCCCAATAAAATATGCCAAAAATGTGGAGACGCTTCACCAAAAAGATATATGGATGGCATGTAATAGCACCTATACTGATAATGTTTATAACATCCACACTATATATGGGAGGAAAAACAAATAGATGCTCGATATCATTAGTCATTGGGCAAACGCACATTAAAACCACAATAAAATACCTCAACATACTTATTAGAATACCTAAACTCAAGAATACATGCAAATAGCATGGATATAAGGCAACTGGAACTCTCATACATGTTGCTGGTGTGAATGAAAAAGGGCATAGCCACTTGGGGAAATATTTGGCAGTTGCTAGGAAAGGTAAACAAATAATTGACATATGATCCAGCAATCCCAATCTTGTCTAATCTAATCAAGAGACATGAATATTTATGTTCACACATATTTTTATAGTTATATCCATTATATCACAACAACCGAAAACAAGCTAGAGCCTTTCAGCTGGTGAATGGATAAGCAATCTGTGGTCTATCAATACAATTGATTATTACTCAGCAAAAAAAGGAACAGGCTAGTGATATACCCAACAGCCTGGATGAATCTCAAATGTGTTATTCTGAGTCAAAGCGGCCTGATTAAAAAGGCTACGTAGAGTATGAGTCCATTAATACAGCATTTTGGAAAAGGCAAAATTACAGTGATAGAAAACGGATCAATGGGCACTAAGACCTGGGGTGGGGAAGGGTGTCAGGGAGTTCTTGGGTGACGGGGCTGTTCTAGATTATGTTTGGGGTGGTGTATCTGACTCCATCCATTTGCCAAACTCATAAAGCTGTACACTAAAAAGAATGAATTTGGCCGTATGTGAATTATTTCTCAGTGAAATCGACAAGAAATAATGTGGTTATCCACTATTTAAAATCCTCAATAACTCTACATTATCCCCCCAAAAAAATCTATTCTCTACAGCATAACATACGTCTTTTATGATTTTCTCTGGTTGGCCAATCTAAGCTCTTCTCTCCCCATTTATTAACTAAATTCCACGTTCAGTTAAACAGAAATAGCCAGTTTCCACAAGTTTTTACATGAGCCATGTAAAGTTTTCTCAACTTTTTACATGAGCCATGTGTTTTAAATTTGTATGCTACTACTTTGATGTGTAGAAGCACAATTTTCTTATTGTTCTTTCTATAATTGCAATCAACTTGCTCCTGAACTCTCATTTCCACACAATAGAGGAAAATATATGATCTGGTCTCTTAAGGAAACTGTGCCATTCAAGCTAAAACAGTCTCTTAAGCATAATTTCTCAATGCTGCATTTAAGCTTAGACAATTTAAGATTAAAACTTACTATCAGGGATATTGTCCCCTCTTAATAGCCTTTCCTTTTATCCCTCTCTATGAGCTGCAGGGGACATGTTTATAATTTGTGGCACTTGAAGGGAGAGTAGAGTCCTGAGTTGTCACGAAGGCCAGTTGTGGCCTCTCTAGTGTACTTGATCTATTTATTCTCCAGTTTGTTGCCTGCCCCAGCCTCTGCTGTGCTGTGGTTTGCTGTGTCTGTCCATTGAGAATGAGCGTAGGTTATTGTTGTCTTGTCTGTGCTATTCGACATGACATCTGGTTGTTAGGTCCTCCTTGACCAGACCACAGGCATCTTCTGGATAATTTGGTAATATACGTATGTGTGTCTTCCACTGAGTCATGATTTATAGAAAAAAACATAAGCTCAATCTTCTGAGCATTGGATTTTGCCATTTGAGCTAGGCTTTTAAAATAAAGAACCCATTTTAACTTTCAGCTGCCTGGAACTTGTAATCTAAAAATCTGGTTTTTAAAACAGTTTCTTTTTAATTGAGCCCCGCTAGCCTCTTTTAGAATTTCAAAGCTGAAAAAAAAAAAAAAGGACTCCTTTGTATTCCAACCCTAAAAAATCTAATCTTCTCCAATAAAATAATTGTCTCTGGATGATCAAAAAGCAAGAAACACAAAGAAATAAGAAAAAAGCAATCATCTTGCTGTATGTTCTGCACCATTTGTCTTACTTATGCTCCGCTTCTTTCCTGAACAATTTCCACTCATTCTTTGGGAGTCTCTTTAAGTAATATTTATAAGAAAATTCTCATCTCCAAAGACTGTGTTGGTTAGTGCTGCTATGTGTTCCCTTCGCAAATGTTTTCCCCATTGTCAGTAATTATCACATTTACTCAAAGTTCTCTTTAATTAAAATTTCACTTATGATTTATTTTTGAATTTATGAAGTATTTAGAAGTTTGTTTTTATTTTACAGTTATCCTTCAATATTTTTTTCAAATTCATTTAGAATTTGATTGCATTTGATTAAGAGAACATGGTCTGCCAATGCTGATGAGTTGATGATGTGAAATGTGTTGAGATTTACTCAATGGCTAATATATGTGATAATTCTTTAGATATTCCATATATTCGTTATATAAACCTAGGATCTTTGCATATTGGGTACAAGGTCCTACATATTGCTAAGAAGCGATATGCAAAATATTTGAAAATCTAGGCTGTGTTGGTCCAACCAATCAGAACGTATGTTCCATCAATAGGAACAGCTGAGGGCACGTACACTGTAGCCAGAGATGCCAGCTGAAATTAGCTCTGTATATAGCCCCTAGATAAAGCCTGTTAATTGTGTTGTTCAGGTCTTACATATCTTTAGTATCTTTTTGTATGTTTAGCATATAATTATAATTATGGAAATTGATGTTGAAATCTCTCAGTGTGATGGTGAATCTGACAATTTCTCAAAGTATTTGCATCCATTTTTGTTATATATATTGTGAAGCATTTTTGATTATTTCATGTAAGTTAGAAATAATTATATCCTCCACATAACTGAGACCTTTTATCATTATTTGGAAGTTTTCTTTATGCTGAATAATATTTGGCAATCTTCTTTATCCTGAATAATATTATGTCTTTAAGTGTATTTTTTCTGAAATTTATAGCCTGTGTATGTTTTACATCTCTTTACAGGATTTGTTTCTTTTTTTGGTGTTACTCATTTGTTATTCTTTTTTGTTTGTTTGTTTTTAAAGATTGGCACCTGGGCTAACAACTGTTGCCAATCTTCCTTTTTTTTTTTTTTTTCTGCTTTATCTCCCCAAACCCCCCCTGTACGCAGTTGTATATCCTAGTTGCATGTCCTCCTAGTTGTGGGATGTGGGATGCCACCTCAACGTGGCCTGACGAGCAGTGCCTTGTCCACACCCAGGATCTGAACCCTGGGCCAGTGCAGTGGAACGCTCGAACTTCACCACTTGGCCATGGAGCCGGCCCCTCATTTGCTATTCTTATAGATCAAAGTTTTGCCAGTTGTACTTATAGACAGCTAATATTTTATCATCATGTTTCTCCAATTATTCAAATCTTCTTTTTATTCGTATCATTCTTCACATTGCTTTTTAACTTTTCTTAGGTATTACTTTTTATACTATTGTGATAGAGATCTCTTTTTACTATGTTTTCTAACTGATATTAGTTGGTATAGAAAAAATATGGATTTTTACTGAATTTTTATTTAACATCATAACACTAGCGAATGATACTTTTATAAATGACCACTTTTTTCTTTTATAAAATTGTGCATTAAGTGAAGACCATGATAGAGGGCAATCTTCCTTTTCTCTTTACTGTGTGTTTTTTTTTTCTAATCTTTAATACTTTTTGGGAATTTATCTTTAGCTGGGCACAAATAATATAAAAATGATTTAAATATAAAACGTATTGATTTAAGCAAACATTTAAAAACTTTTCATAGTTGCAAAGTCCTCAATGAATTTAGTGTTAATATGGTTCTTGACAATTGTTGGATAATTATTTCATATATGCTCAAATTGTTAAAGCAATTGAGGCCAAGAGGAATTGTCTGAAATTCAGGGCACAATTATTTAAAAGGTATTTGTTTATGTGTCTTGACCTGTAAGAAGAGGCATAATAGGATCCAACTAAATCAAATAAACTTGTTTCTCAGGGTGAATCAGCTTGGTCACCTAAAGAAAAAAGATAAAACAAATTGAGTGCTTCAGTGTCAACAGGGTCCATCAACCAGGGTTACAAGCGTGTATGTCTAAGACACCTCAAGGTTATAAAACAAATTCCTAAAAGTTCAAGCTTATTGCTTCACACTGAGTCACTGTAAACCCTTCTGAATCCCATAGGGAAGCTTTTATTTCAAAATCAATGCTAGAGTTGTTTGAAGAGAAGAGAACTATCTCTGAGCCAATGCTCAAGCAGTTAGAAAGGATTACAGGTATTTGAAATAAACTTCTAAGGAGCTTTTCAAAAGGTGAAGAATGGTCATAACAGCTACCTTTTACCTTACATCCACAGAAACACTGTCGGGTTTATCTACACGTATTTAATACATTTTGTCATTAAGGATTTTTATGGACTTTGTGGGAAAGCATTTTTATTTGTATAAAGTCCAGATTTAAATTTGTACTTCTTCAAGTAGACATCCAAGAACACATATTCTGGAAATTTGATCCAGGCTTAAAAAAAGAAGGGGCAAAATTACATTTAGAATTTACAAAGAATTTCAAGATGTTTATAGGGGGCAGCTAGACATAGTTTGAAAAATAGTAACATGAAGAATCAAAATATTTATCTCCAATTACATACACAGATTTGTGATTTAATGTGAGCCCATGGAGATAATAGGATCTGATGCTTGTTCTCCAGTAAAGACGTCTAGAGTTATTTCTTGTTTTGAATAACTTCTTATATGCTAGGTAAGAAGGTTATCCACTTACACATAGTCTATACAAATGAAGGAGTGAGGAGTTGGAAATTTTACCTTGGCCTTTGGAGGCCAGTTTAATTTGCTTGCGGGCCTCCTTGTGCCTCACAAGGAAATCATTGCCGTGTGTCCTGCAGGTTCAGAATGGCTCTGCTCTTTTAGCTTAACTCTAAATGCTGACATAGGACTTCCTTGAACCCATGCCGGAAGAATATTTTATCTTAATTTTATTTTCTCTTTCTTTATATACTTGATTTAAAGTATTCAATAAAAGTAATTGAATTGGTTTAAAATATTGATTTAAAATATTCAATAAAATAATATGTCTAACATATACAGATATTGGAGAGATTAACAATAATATAAAAACTCATTTACACAATCCACAGGGTTTTTTTTGTTATTGTTTGTTTGTTGCCTTACACAACAGAGATTTATTCTCTCTCAGTTCTGGAGGCCAGAATTCTGAAATGAGGGTATCAGGAGTGCTGGTTCCGTCGGAGGGCTGTGAGGGAACCATTTATTCCAGGCCTCTCTCCTTGGCTTATAGCTGGCCAACTGCTCCATGAGTCTCTTCACATTGTCTCTCATCTGTGCGCGTCTCTGTGTCCAAATTTCCTCCTTTTAATGTGGTCCTTCTCGGTCTCTGTGGTCCAGGTGGTTGCTTCAGCCTCACCCCCATGTTCTAGGATGTTCACTCTGGTGTTGTGTCTATGAATAGTTACTAGTTGGTCTACTTGTGAGAGGGACTGAAGTCAGAAATGACCTATGTCACCATCTTGATAATGTCATTCAACACAGTTTTAAATAGAACATTGTCCATGCTCTTTCCCCATGACATTTCTCCTTGCTTTTCATTATGGTATAAACACATATAAATGTAAGACTAAAAAATGCAGTTTTCAGATTTCCCTTGATTTTGAACTTTCCATATTAAATAAATAAATCATGTTTTATGATTTAAATCATCTTAATCACTTATATATTACTGCAACAAAAATTTGAATATGATTTGAAATAATATTTTGAGAATTTTTGTGTTTCCGAAACTTTCTACAAGTTAAAATTTTTTCAGGATTTTTTCATTACATTTGACTTAATGTGATGTGTGATTACAAAAGTGATCAGAACAACATACATTTTGATATTTATCTGAACAATCATTAAAGATAAGTAAAAATGTTAAAATTATTATACCTTTGGAAAGGGACAAGGCTTTTTCTTTCAAAATTAGTTCATATACGCCTGAATGATTATTTCTTATGGCTAGAATAAGAACTTTTCCTAGTATTCTTTACTACAGATGTAAATAACAAAAAAAAATTGTGCATTTAAATGGAGAGATATAAATGAGAGGAGCTATGTAATAGCATTGTTACTGAGTTCTCTAAATGCTTTTCAAATTAGATTCCAAATAACATAGTGGTTTCCAGTTAAACCTGTTTTTAATGTTACATCAGCTGACAATTTGATTACTTCTTCCTCCAGTTTTATTGATAGCAAGGAACTGGAAATGACCTAACTTTCAAAAAGATTTGTTACCTAGTCATGAAGATCAATCACATACCCAGTTTATAGGAATTATACCTAAAAGGTTTTACTAAGACTTTTCAAAAAACTATTAATTATTCCTTTTATTTCTTTCCCAACGTAAAGCCAAACTGTTTAACCTGATATACTAAAAATGTGTCACCATCACATTAAAATGGAATTAATTTCAATATACCTTTGTCAGTACAATATGTATTTTAAATAATGCTTTTATCCTATCTCATGTTTTACATATGTTGGAGTGAAAATCGTGAAGCCACAGTTTAACTCGTTTAGTTTATGGGAAATGATGGTGATATAACCTAATTGGCAAAGTCAATCCTTGTCAAACATATCAGCCAAATGAGATTTACTTTCTGTTAGAAAGTAACATAAATGTGTTAATAAGCTTCCTTTTGGTAATCATTGGACTTCTAAATTCCAACTCTAAGATAAATCCTTAGTATGATTTTGTAGTCTGGATAAAATAAAGGGCTAAACCATCGGCATTTCGTAAATTCTCATTCATTCTCTCCCTCCTCCTGCCCCAATTTGTCCCACTGATTTCCACCCAGGAGTGATGCATTAAGTATTTGACAATAACTTTGGAATAATTTGGAAGCTTATCACTCCTGTACTCCACTTGGAATAAATCTGGTGAAGAACGTTTTGATATAGGGCAAAATGTTACATTCCTCATGCTAGGCTTTTTCCTTAGAAAAATATGCATAAGAGAGAGGAAATAAGACAGCCTTATGGCAAGGTTATGGTGTGTTGTTCCATTGATGGCAGCATTTTGATTTCTCCCTCTATCAGGTATTTTGGCAGTTTTATATCACAGGATAATTCTGGATGAGTGAGAAGTATGGCCCTCATTTGCAAACCTGGAGAAAGGTAAAAGTGAGAAAGGACGAAAAAAGAGGAGACCATAAATGATACTTTCACCTCAGGTGTATTCCCAGGAAGGGCATATTTTAAGAAAGAATAGATATTGAAGTTAAAGATCTAGAATTTTTTTCTTCAAACTATTTGTGTTTGCATAAGACTTGAGCAGTACTTAAGCTCCTAGTTTTTACATATGCCAGGTTGAAGGTGATTGGTATATGGTGTGAGATAGGGATTTATTGATTTTTATTTTGTATATTTACTGCCAATTGAGGTATCATCATATATTGACTAGGTACCACTGGTCTGCAGTGGTAGTTGGATCAATGATCAAGTTTCCACTTATTAGGCATGAGTATGCTTCAGTGGTCTCTACTGTTCTGATGTCTTTCCCTGCATCAATGTCACAGAGTAATTACCATGGCTTTCTAAAAATTCTTGACATATAGTATGGCAAAGCAATAAATTTTATCCTCCTCCTGCTTTTCTCCTCCTCTTTCAGGAGTTTCTTAGCTATTTTCTTTTACTTGAACTTGCAATTAAATTTTACCATTACTTTGTGAAGATCAACAACATCCCTTTTGAAATTTTTAGTGAAATTATTGAGTTCAATGTCAATTGTGAGTTGATATATTTATGATATTGAATTTTCTATTTAGGAATATGCAGTCTTTTCATTTATTTAGGGCCTTGTTGGTGTTTTACATTTTATAATTTTCCATAAAGGGATTACCCTAATTTGCAATTTTATGCTTAAGTATCATATATTTCTATTGCTTTTTAAATGATGTTTTGTTTGTAAGCACCTACTAAGTGAGAAATCATGTGCTATACACCTTTTATATGTCTCAGCAAACCTGGGAGATAGGTATAATGTTCAAATTTTTAAATTTTATAATTGAAGTAGTTAATTCTCACAGAAGTTAAGCAACTGTTCAGCATTAACTGAAGGCCAGAGACTGGTTTTAAACATACAACTAATTTCTAAGGCAGTGTCTTTGGCTACACCTTACTTTCTAGAAAAACTTAAATATATACAGAAGAGACTCAATATGAACAAATTGCAATGCAGTGTAAGCAGTATCAAATGCAGGCTTATAAAAGTATACTTAGAAACCAGAGGAAGAGACATTTTCCTTGCTTGCATTAGAAGGTATTTATATTAGATATATAATATATATCTATTATGTATTATATATTTCAATGTGTTAAATATATGATTAATTAATTATAATTATGTAAATATATACTATATGTAAATAGTAAATTTGCCTCTGCCTTCCTGAGGTTCTATCAGCCTATCAGAAATTTTGCTTCTCTTTCTAATCTACTAAATAATCTTGTATTATTTATGAACAAACTCAGAAAAGTCCTAATTAATCAGTTATAATTATTTTTTAACTTTGACTTCAACTTATTTATCTACTCACTCACTTCCTGTGTGTGGGGACAATGGTCCTATTTTTCATTATTTGTAAAAATGTCTTTTGGGACTCTCGTAATATTACCAATTCCTTTGCTCTGTCCTACAGTTGCTCCAGGTATGTGTGTGTGGGGCAGTTGAACAACCAATTCTTGGGTGGCTCAGTGGGTTATGGCCAATGGGCCCTGCGCTACAGGAATTTCTAGTCTATGGTCTGTTGTGAAGAACACTTTATTCACAAATGTGAAAATCAAAGTCGAAAGCAGTGACGGAAACAAGGGATAGAAACAGCCATGAGCAGCCAAGAAGAAAGGGATCCCTTCCACATGTAGTAATCAGAGAAGACTCAGGCAGCAGATGGCTTGTAGTCTTCCCCTTGGAGTAGTTATAGGATTTGGATAGGTGTGGGCAAGAAAGAGGGTAGGTATTGGTTATTTCCCCGCTGTCATTTTTTTGTTTGTTTTAAGCTGGCTCAATTATGACTGCTCTAATATTATTTAAATTCTTGGAGAGTTGACTGCATTAGGCTCTTTTCTCTTCACTACCTTGCGTGAAGTGCGGCCACGTACTTATAAAATCACATCAGAAGTAGTTTTCGTGATTGCATACTACTACTCCTGTGTAATTGCGTAAAAGAATCTAGACATAAAAGGCTTTAAAAAAAATGTATGTAATAGTAACAATATATCTCTGCTTCTAATGCAAGCTCAGGTAATCGTCAGCATATTCTCTCTTTCACAAGTTAGGATTTTTATCAAATTTAATATTAAATTGATTCTCTCTCTTTCACAATCTATTGATTACATCAAATAATCAGTGATTTTTCTACCAGATTTTGTCCGAGCCATAATATTTCTTTTGTCATGTCACAATACTTCTTATAATCAAAATTTCTTTCTCCAAAGGAAAGAGCAGGGCCATCTGTCTGGCCAGCTTAGTTCTCATCCTTTTTCTTTTAATGGATATTCCAGATACCAATCCATTTTTTCACTGATGAAACTCTTACAAGAAATTTTTTTCTTGGAATATTTCACACACTTTCAATCTTTTTCTGAATTTGTGTAAGAATTCATTGCTAACAGAGGAAAAAATGACTGTAAGAACACTCTGAAGATTCTATATCCCTCTCTTACAAACTAAAATAAATAAGTAAACATCATTGTCCCAGTTTATTATATTTTTTATTTTGTTTCAACTTTGTAGGACTGCAATTTAAACTTTCCTTGATCCCTGTGCTTTCATACAAAAGCTTTATTTTTCCCCCAAATTCTGGATATTGATAATGGAATAGTATCTTGGATATGTTTTCGCTATAACAGTGACATTTCTGTTTAGAGGAATTTGGGTTTTTTCTTTATATTCATGGTGGGAGGAGTGAGTGGATGCCTTAGGGGAGGAGTATTAAAAGGTAGTGTGAGCATAAAACATCTTCTCTGTTTGGAAATGCACTTCTGTGGAATATAGGATACGTGTATTGGAACAATAAAGCTTGTTGAACAGAGTTACTCATGATCTTCTTGTGTTCTTTGCTTTAGGTTCTGTTGGTATAGAAGTGCATGTCCTTACATTATTAAATGCACATTTTTTAAAGGTGTATAAAAAATAGAATTGTGGAAAATATTCACAACAAATCTACAAAACATGGTAATACAATATTAAATAGAGTTCCTCTTAGAAGCAACTTTTACAATATTTTATCTCTTGGATTTTTTCCCTTATAATAGCATAGTTTATCAAGTGTTACTACTGCAATGGTGATTTATATAAAACCAACTTTCCTAGACCTATTTTAAAACTACCTAGATATTGTTTAAATTCACCTTGTCATTGACTGGGAGAGCATACTACTTAAAGTTGCTGATTCCTTTTTTTTAAAACAACCAGAAGTCTAAAAATTGAATTTACTTTTACATACCACTGTGACATTTTTAAGACTCTTTCATTGTCTTACTTGATTCAGGCTATAAATAATATCACAAAATTTTAAAGGAATTTGATAGCTCAGGAACCTGAGGCTTGTTGGGAGACAGTTAATGGATCTCGCACGTTTGTACATGTCTTGTGAGCAGAGGCATTGGCTTGTTTTTTTTTTTTTTGTTCTAGATCATCTTTTCAAGGGAGTTTTTATAACACTATCTCTGGAAGATAGAGAGAGCATTTTTCTTTGGAGCAGAGGGCAGGTTTGTGTACTGCCCAGTGTAGTGAAGATATTATCTCCTTCCAAAGTAAATGTTGAGCAGATTTTCTTGCAATCCACTATGAAAAGTTGGAGTTTCCTAAGCTTGGGCTTCCTCAGCTATAATGAAAACCCATTGCATAAGTAGCATCCACCTGGGCTGCTCTGTATCCCAAGGAGAAACAACGCAAATGTGAACAATAAACTCTTTGGTCTCTGACCCATGAGTATCATGTCATTTGCTAGCATCTATGAAACTATTGAAGCCTTTCTTTGTAGCTTACATGTCAGGTGAAAGCTCATGCCCTTTACAGTTTTTAACAAGGCTCAGAGAAAATTGGTGTAAGTAAAAATAGTGGGTATGAATGAGAGTTAATGCTATCATTATTATTATATGTATCATTTTATTGTACTTAATTATTATTAAATTTCTTAGAATGATTTTTTTCTTAAATATCCTGATAGAATTAGTTTTTGCACTAAAAACGTCCTAATGATGCAAAAATTCCTTATTTACTGACTTTAATAAATTGTCGCTAAATACTGAGTCATAGTTTTCAGGTCGAATGATATAATTTACTTATGGTGTTTGGCAACTTTTAGAAAAAAGTAAAATGGATGAAGATAAAAATGAAAATAAACATGATAATTTCAAGTGGTTGCCATATGTTTTCATACAGTCTTTTTTTGTACATATTTCATCCAGTTGAGCTCATGCCTCAAATTTTTTTATTAAAAATTCATTTATGGCAAACTTTGTTTCAGAAAATATATGAGATTAAATAAGAACTCAGTATCAATTTTATTTTATGCTCTTCCCACTTATTACCATACCATAAACATTTTAATATGCTGTTAAAATGGCTATTTGAAGTCATTTAACTGGTGCACATTATTCTGTCAGTTGGATACACGATAATTTATTTAGCCTTTTCTTTTTATTGGATATTTTATCTGTTCTATTTTCCACCATATAAATAATGCTATGATCACTTTTGTGCATAAATCTTTATTCAGCAAATATCTTTATCAAATACAGCAAGATGATAGAATAGATTCCCAGAAGTAAAGTCATTTGCTCACATTTTGAATATAGTTAATAAATTTGATTTATATTGTTTAACATTTGTTCAGAAATGTTGTACCATTTGACTTTTTGTGCTTAAAAAAATCTCAATAATATGGCAGGTGAAAGGTAGAGATTACCTTTGGCTTTATTTGTTTATTTATTTGTTTGGGTTTTTAGTTTGTGAAGTTAAACAAGAAAAAGTCTTTTCATCAGTCATTTATTTATATGTTCACTTATTTTTCAAATTGTCTGCCCATGTTTTTCCAGCTATAATGCTATTCTCCATCTCTTCACTGTGAGCGTGATTTTGGAATTCTGCCAGCAATATTTGAGCTTTCCAATTGCTTCATATCTTCTTCAATGTTTAATAGTGATTGTTTTAATTATAACCATTTTATTTGGTATGGAGTAGTCTTTCATTGGCCTTTTAATTTGTGTTTCCTTAATAACAAAATAGCGAGAACATTTCCATGCACATTTATATATATCCATTTATGAGGTGTCTCTTCAAATGCATTTCCCACTTTTTATTGGTTTGCTTTTCTTTTATTATTGAGTTATAATTGTTCTTTATATATTTTGTATAAAATTTTTGTCAGATACAGGTTTAAAAAATATTTTCTCCCATTTTTTTTCTTAAACATTCATTTTCTAAATGAATGCGAATGGGAAAAAAGTCATCAGCTGGTCTATAACGGCATCCCAACCTCCCTCTTTGGCCTATTGCAGTTCCCGTATAGTCTTTATCATACCTGACAACAGTTGTAGGACCCACCTTGTTTCATCCTTGATAGCCTGCTTGAAAACTCCAGGAACTGTCTGCCTTGTGTAGTAGTCACACAAGAATGCCAAATACAGATCGTAGGAATCAAAACTCCCATTCAGTCATTTCCTTAATCAAAGTAGTATTCTTTTTGTCGTTTGGAATTCTGTGCTGCTTGCTGTAGACTGAATATTTCTGCCCCCCTCCCCCAAATTCAGATGTTGAAACCTAATCCACAATGTGAGGGTATTTGGAGGTGGGACCTGTGGGAGGTGATTAGGAATGGGACTGCTGGCCTTGTAAAAGAGACCTCAGAGAGCAACCTTGTCTCTTCGGTCATGTGAAAAAAAAATGACTATCTAGGAAACAGGAAACAGGCTCTCACCAGACACTGAACCTGCCAGGGCCTTGATCTTGGACTTAGCCTCCTGAACTGAAAGGAATCAATTTCTGTTGGTTATAAGCCACCCAGTCTATGGTGTTCTGTTTTAGCAGCCTGAATGGACTAAGACACTGCTTAATCTTTACTATGAAAGAGAGTTCATGCAATTCTGAAAGTTTCCAATTAGCATAGGCAATTAAAACCAGATAAAGGGCAGACTTAGCAGACAACACCTATAAAAGACAAACACATTATGATCCTTTTACGTGTTATAGCCTTTCCAAATGTGCACTCAGCTAAATGCTACTTAATCCCTGAAAAACCTCTCCTGTCACGCTTTGCAGTTTATAACTTTATGCTACATTTTCCCCCTCTCTGGTATGGCATCTCTAAACCCATGCAGTTTCCAGTTAGAACATTTTAGCACAGTTTCTATCTTCCATAATACTTACTGTCCGTTGAACACCAGCATCTTAAAATTCTCTTGTAGAATATCACCTATAGGCCACTTCACCCAAATCATTGCACATATTCTAAGATCTCCTGATGGTGGCACTAATTTCTGCAATTCTGCAAGAATGAGATGTGCTTCTGGTTTACTATACTGCTGGACGAGGAAATCCCAGGGGCTTTCACCTAAGCATTCCTATTATATTGGCCATTTCTCCATGGGATAGACAGCCAATATGGAAATCCTGAAAATTGTGAAATACATCTGTCTCAACTATATATTCAGGAAGTAAACACAAGATGGATCACTACGTGGCCCCACTGTGAGTTAACTCAGACTAAGACTCCGTCTATCACCTGACACTTTGCCTAATGAGCTACAGTGACATTTTTGGTGTTCAGGAATTAGTGTCAGTTCAGAGCCAGTGTCTACTAGTCTTTGAAAAGTCTCAGTGTTTCTTTCTTCCCAGTGCACAGTCATTCTGGTAAATTGACTGAAGTCCCTTAAGGAGAAGGTTTAGAGAAAGATTTATGTTCTATACTGTGGTGATGCAGCAGGGTCTTCCCTCAAATGGACCTAGCTTCCCTTTTTGTTTTGAATAGACTATTCTGGAATAGTTTCATATTTGTAGAAAAATTAAACAGATTGTACAGACAGTTCCACACACCCTTCCTCTCCCCCTGCAGTTTTCCCTTTTATTAACATATTAATTAATGTGGTTCCTTTTCTTACAAGTAAGGAACCAATACTGATACATTATTATGAACTGAAGTCCATATCTATTCAGGTTTCCTTAGCTTTTACCAATGCCCCTTTTCTATTCCATGACCCCATGCAAGATAACACATTACATTTAGTTGTGAGTAACTGCCAATGTCTTTGAAAGTGGTTGTACCATTTTGAATTCCCACCAGTAAGGAATAAGTGTTCCTGTTCTGTATCTTCACCAGCATTTAGTGCTATCAGTTCTCTGGATTTTAGCCATTCTGGTAGTTTTGTTGTTGTATCTCATTGTTATTTTAATTTTCAAATCTTTAATGACAAATAATATTGTTCATCTTTTCATATGTTTATTTGTCACCTATATGTCTTCACTGGTGAGGTGTCTGTTCAGATCATTTGCCCATTTTTGAATGGGTTATGTTCTTATTGAGTTTTAAGAGCTCTTTGTAAATTTTGGATACATGTTCTTTATTGGATGTATTTTGCAACCATTTTCTCAAGGTGTGACTTGTATTTTCGTTCTCTTAAAAGAGTCTTTGATGGAGCAGAAGGTTTTAATTTTACTAAGTCCAACTTACCAATTTTTTCTTCATGGAATGTGAGTTAGGTATTGTATGTAAAAACTCGCTGTGAAAGACACGGCCACCTAAATTTTATCATGTTTTCTTCTGGAAGTTTATAGTTTTTTTATTTTACATTTAGGTCCATGATACATTTTGACAATTTTTATAGGAAGTTTTTGTGTACGTATGTCCAATTGTTCCAGCACTGTTTGTTGCAAAGACTAGTCTTTCTCTACTGAATTGCCTTTGACTTTTTATCAAAGATCAGTTGACTAGAATTGTGTAGGTTTAAATCTGGGTTCTTCACTCTGTTCTGTTGATCTGTGTGTCTACTCTTTCACCAATACCACATCTTGTTAACTTTTGAAGTTTCATAAGAAGTCTCATGGTTGGGTGGTATCAGTTCTCTAACATTGTTCGTATTCAGTATGATACTGATTTTTCTGGATGACTTGCCAATCCACACAAATTTTGGTTTCAATTTGTCGATAACACAAAATAGTTTGCTGGGATTTTGATTGACCTGCAGTGAATTTATGAATCAAGTTTGAAAGTATTCACATTCCTATCCATGAACATGGAATATCCTTTCATTTGTTTAGATTTTTAAAATGTTTTTAATCAAAGTTTTATAGCTTTCCATGCACAGTTTCTGTACATATTTTGGTAAATTTATAACTAAGTTTTTCTTTCATTTTTTTTGGTGCAAATGTCAATGATATTGAGTGGATGAAAACACTCAACAGGTCAAACCAATTCATGGTGTTTACAATAGATCAATAGATTGATGGTATCCACCATAAAGACATAGCTGAAGTAAACAGCTATATCCTTACTAATTGAGTTTATTATAAGCAACATAGAGTTGGGTCTTGCTTTTACTAATACACTCTGACAGTCTCCATCTTTGAATTAATGAATTTAGGGCATCCACATTTAAAGTGATTATTTATATATTTAGATTAATAACTACCATGTTTGTTACTGTAGTTATTTCATTTCACTTGTTATTTGTTTCTTTATCTTCTGCACTTTTTTCTGCCTTGCATGTGTGTATTTGTGAGGCAATCAAAACTCTATCTGCTGAAAGAAAGTAGTACAATTTAATGAGAGCTTTTATCAGAAGGATTTGAGGCAGTTTGGAGAATTAGATTAGATTTCCCTGAGAAAGTGGTGGTGGACCTGAGATCTGAAGGATTAATAGGAGTTAACTAGGTGAAGCCTAGCTGAGCTAACATTCGTGCCCATCTTCCTCTATTTTACATGTGGCACACCTACCACAGCATGGCATGCTATGCAGTGCCATGTCCACACCCGGGTTCCGATCTGGTGAACCCTGGGCCACCAAGAAGTGGAACATGCAAACTTTGCTGCGCCACCAGGCCAGCCCCTGATTTCTCTTACTTTTGAAGGGTAGTTTTGCTGGCTATAGAATTCTACCTCAGTGCTTTCATTTCTTTCAACACTTTAAATATTTCACCCACTTTTCTTTTTTTGCCTGGTTTCTGATTTGCAGTCCAATGTAATTCTTATACTTTTTCCATTATTGGTAAGGTGTCGTTTTTTCTCTGCCACCTTTCAAGATTTTCTCATTGACTTTGATTTTCTGCAGTTTAAATATGATATGCCCAGATGCAAAATTGTTGGTATTTATCCTAATTAGTGTTCTATGAGTTTCCTGGATCTATGGTTTGACATCTTTAACTAATTTTGGAAAGATGTCAGCCATTAATACTTCAAATATTTCTTGTGTCCCTTTCTCGGTAGGTTGTATGTTTCTAGGAATTTATCCATTTCTCTAAGTTATCCAATTTGTTAGTGTCTAGCTGTTCATAGTAGTCTCCTATGATCCTGTGTATTTCTGTGGTATCAGTTGTAATGTCTCTTCTTTCATTTCTTATTTTATTTGAGTATTCTCTCATTTTCATAGTTAGGCTATGGAGTTATTTGTCAATTTTGCTTATCTTTTCAAACAAAACCAGCTCTTAGTTTTGTTCATCTTTTCTATTGCTTTTCTGGTCTCCAATTCATTTATTTCTGCTCTGATCTTTGTTATTTTCTTCCTTCTGCTAACCCTGGGCTTAGATTGTTATTCTTTTCCAAGTTCCTTGAGGTGTAAAGTTAGGTTTTTTATTTTAGATCTGTCTTGTTTCTTGATGTAGACATTTATCACTGTGAACTTCCCTCTTAGAACTCCTTTTTCCACTTGCCATAAATTTTGGTATGGTGTATTTCCATTTTCATTTGTCTCAAGGTTTATTTATTTTTTTTGGTGATGAAGATTGTCCCTGAGCTAAAATCTGTACCAATCTTCCTCTATTTTGTCTGTGGAACACCACTACAGCATGGCTTGATGAGTGGTGCATAGGTCCACGCCCAGGATCTTAACCCATGAACTGCAGGCTGCCAAAGTGGAACATGCAAACCAATGACCACACCACCAGGCTAGCCCCCAAGGCATTTTTTAAAAAATTTCTCTTTCAACTTTTTCTTTGACCCATTGGCATGTTGTTTAATCTCCACATATTTGTGGATTTTCTAGAGTTCCTCCTGTTATTGATTTCTAGGTTTATACCTTTGTGGTGGGAAAAGATACTAGGTATGATTTCAATCTCTTCAATTTTCTAACGCTTGATTTGTGGCAAATCATATGCTCTATCCTGTAGAATGCTCCAAGTGTAATTCATAAGAATATGTATTCTGCTGTTGGATATAATATTATGCATATGTCTGTTGGGTCCATTTGGTCCAAAGTATTGTTCAAGTCCAATGTTTTCTTATTGATTTTCTGCCTGTATAATCTGGCCATTAGTGAAAGTGGGGTAGTGAAGTCTCCTGCTATTATTGTATTGTTGTCTATTTTTCCCTTCAGATCTGTTAGTATTTGCTTAATATATTTGGATGCTTTGATGTTGGACATAAATTTATATTTATAATTGTTATATCCTATTGATGAATTGACCTCTTTCTCATTATATAATGCTTTTCTTTATCTCTTTTCAGAGCTTTTGATTTAAAGTCAATTTTTCTGATATAACTCTCCCTGCTCTCTTTTTATTTCCACTTGCGTGGAATATCTTTTTCCATTCCTTCATTTTTAGTTTATGTGTGTGCTTGAAGCTGATATTAGTCTCCTGTAGGCAGCATAGAGTTAGTCCTTTTTTAAATCCATTCAGCCACTCCATGCAATTTTATTGGAGAGTTCAATCCATTTTCATTTAGAGTAAATATCGATAGGTAAGGACTTCCTGATGCCATCTTATTAATTGTTTTCTGGCTGTTTTTGTCATTCCCAGGTTCCTTTCTTCCTCTCTTGGTGTTTTCTTTTATGAATTGATGATTTTCCATAGTGGTATGCTTTGATTACTTTCACTTTATCTGCTGTGTATCTACTGTAGATTTTTGCTTTGTGGGCACTATGAGGCTTATGTAAAATGTCTTAGAAATATCACTGTCTATTTTTGCTGATAATTTCAATTGCATGCAAAGCTTTATCTTTTTTAACCTTCCTTTTTTGTTTTGATGACAAAATTTATCTATCTTTTTACTGCGTATTCATTAACAAATTGCTGTAGCTATATTTTTATACTTTCATCCTTCAATGTTTATGCTAGAGTTAATTAGTTAATACACTACCATATCATAGTATTAGAATAGTCTGAATTGGACTATATACTCACGTTTACCAGTGTATTGTATATTTTATAAATTTTGTGTTATTAATTAATGACTTCTCATTTCGGCTTGAACAACTTCTGGCATTTTCTGTAAGGCAAGTCTAGTGATAATGAATTCCCTCATCACCTTTTGTTTATCTGGAAAGGTCTTTATCTCTTCATAATTTATGAAGGACAAGTTTGCTGGATATAGTATTCTTGGTTGGTAGTTTATTAGTTCAGCACTTTGAATATATCATCCCATTCTCTCCTTTCCTGTAAGGTTTCTGGTGGGGTTTCTGGAGATAAAAACCCATGAATGTGCCAGGACCTCAGTAAGACTAGGTTCCAAGTAGTTTCTCACTATAAAGCCAGTCTCCATCCAACCTCTACCAGTTTGTCAAAATTGCCACTTAAGTGTCCCTACCATTTTTGGCTCCAGAAGCTTCTGCTCCAAGTAAGCTGATATCAGCTGTGATTCTCTATATTTGCCTGTCCCTTCAAATTTTGAGTTAACAGTTTGTCCTGTGACATCAGTTCTCTGATGGGTCTATGAAATGTTGTTGATTTTCATTTCTTCAGCTGTTTTTTATTGTTTTAAGAAGCATAGATGATAATTTCTAAGCTTTTTTAGATGTCATAGCTGAAACTAGAAGACCCAGAAAGATTTTTAAAAGTAAGTTGATAACCCTCTGGCTTTCATTTTAATCAAGGGATTTTGGGCTTTTTTGGGTGAGTTAGGTCTGGAAGTTGGGTAAGATGTCATGATCCTCTATTTTGGCAACTTTTGTGGAGATTTGGTAAATGAACGTAGTTGTGGTTGATGATTTTAAGTTACATAAATCAAGCAATATTGTAATATGTTGATCATCTGTTTCATTCATGGGGACAATATGATCAATTAGCCAGCTCCAGAGATCCCAGAGGGAAAATATTCTGATTAATGGTATGACCCTACTGTTCTTTTACGGTAAATGAACCCCTCTTGTTTGGTGGTTAAGTGCTGCCATTTGGCCTCTGCTACTGTGTGATCCAATCAGCCCAAATGAAATCAGGGAGCTCATTTCAGTTGCAGCATCCCCCATGTTCATATCTAACCCATAAAGGAAAATAACCACAAAATTTTTCAAGGATGTAGTTGCTCCCTTCATTAGTGCGTACCTTGTCAGCTTAGTGAAGGGAGTGTCTTCTGGACATTATTGTGAGATGTAGTTGAGGGTTGGTGTGAGGGTTACAGAAATTAAATACATTCCAATATTCTTGTCTCCTGAAGTTGTTTGACTCTTTCCTCCATGTCGTGCCTGGGAAGATCTATCATTCAACCTCATTAAATATGTGCTATCTTTAAGTCCAAGTTTCAGTCAACCAAAGAAGTAGCTGCTGGAGCTACTTTCAGCTGCGTGAGCTGACACATTAAATCCAGAATCTCTAGCAAGTCCATGTCCTAATGTTTTATTCTATCCTCCTCTGTCTGACACACTTAGAATTCACTTACTGCTATTCCCATGATTTCTGTTGACATATATTTGAAAATCTTGTAAGTTTTTTTTCTGTGTAAGTTATAGTATGTACCTGGTCCTTTGGATCATGCTGACATTTCACCTTAGCTATGGGGTAGTGGTTGTGGACTTGAGGGAAATAAGTATCTCCTTACAAGACATATGCCACAGGTGAAGTTAACAAAGTTTTCAGCAAAGAAAGGTGAATCTCCTCAGACACAGATTGACAGCTACTTCCACTGGCTCAGAGTAACTGGGTACACAAGAGTCTCACTTTTAATGGAGCCACACTTTACTTTAAGTGTCAAGGTCCCTATCCTTCCCAATCAAAGTCCTAACTTTCCTATGAGAAACTGAGCAAGATAATAAATTAAATCAGCATTATTATTCCGTAAGGAGCACAGTGAAATTTTATGTTTGATAGTCCAAAATCTTGGCTCTGAGGCTGCAGGAAATGAGAGATTATTTTAGTCCTATCTTGGAAGCTATCTGGTTCTGAGCTCATGATTTGAGCTGATAATTTAATGATCTGAGCTCCCAAGGAACTTGCTTCATTTTCATATATCACTATCAACCACAGGTAACAACTTGATTTATTGTGATGCTGGTGTACACCATTTTCATATCCCATTTTCCACAAGCAAGATGTGCAGCAAGACGATGACTAAACCAATCTAAAAGTTCTGAAATTGAGGGAGGGTCTCCTAGGACCACTGTTGGCACCAACGCTCTATCAATCAAGGTCCTATAACAAGGCAGAAACCCTACTAATAAGAGGTTTACTGAAATATAACTTCCTCAGTGAAGCATTCTCTTAATACCCTATTTAAAATTGCAAGCTTACATACTGCCTAGACATCACTTGATTTATTTTCCTCCAAAATTCTCATTGCCATTTCTTAAAATATATTTTTTGTTTTTATGTGTTATATGTGCCTTGTTACTCTAAAACATCAACTCCATCCAAATGAAGAAAAAGTGCCCCCTATACAAGGAAGGGCTTGGACTGCCTTCTCAGAATTAGGACAAATTATAATCTCAATATTTTTAAGAGTCATATATGTACTTTATAAGTCCGATGAGATGTTTTCATGAGAGGTTATTCTAAGAAAAGTGATGGTGCCTTTATGAATGATTTTTGGCTTTAAACATTGAAAGTATTTTTGTGGGGATGCATGAAATTTTTTCTCTACCATTTGAGAAAAAGTGAAGAGGCTTTTAAAAATCATTTAAAAATTATTTATATTAGTAAAATTGTAATGTGGTGGGGAAGAGCTCATGATATTGCAATGAAGTTCTACATTTAGTAAATGTTTATATGCTTTTAGCTTCACTAAACAAACTAATATTTCTGACATTGAAAATTAATATGCCCATACAACTTGCTTTAGAAAAAGTATTTCATCTGCACATTGATTATATTTGTCTTTTCCATTCATGTCCTGGCCTTCTTGCCCAGGGCAAAAGACATAAAAAAGAGCTAGCAATGGTATTTATTACAAAGAGTAATCAACCATGAAGACTATAATTGAACACACAAGTGTAGTCATTACATGATTAATTGCTTTGGCGAATCAGCCTCCTACATATATCATAAAAATATTCAAAGGAGCAAGAACAGAGTGTACAAAAAGCAGACTTGTCATCAGCATAATCACTGCCATCCGTGACTTATTTGTTTTCGGTATTTCTCAGTTTTCACCATTTTTTTCTCTCTGCTAATCCTCTGTATTTAACTACATTTAAGACAAATGTTTTGATGATTAAGTGGCAGCACTGCAGGCATTGGCTGAAGCAAATGTATTCTCGAGTTTTTATCACACTCACAAAAGATTAAACTCAACGATTTATTTGTCATCTTGTGTGTCTACTTTTGATTGATATATTACTACACTCTTTTCTAATATTTCTATAATGCTTTGGTTTAGTAGGTGATATATCAATATAATTTTTTTCTCAAGTTAAAACTCATTCAATGACACATACAAAGCTCTGGACAAGTAGCACAGAGAATGAAGTCAGATATGATGGAAATGAATTAATGAGATGGTTTCCTTTGCTCTGGATGGTCGAATGTCTGGATATAAAGCCTTGAACCTCTGCAGCTATCCTGTAACCTTGAGGGAAAATATCCTGAGGAAAAAACTGCCTTACTTCAGATGACAGATCTGAGACATGAGAAGAACCCAGGTCAAGGAAGACATTGTTAAACTTTGAGACAAGTAAAGCTAGAATGTGCCCTGAATCTAGACTTTGTGTCTCCTCAGATTGTTCTTCTTGCTCACAAACCTATAATGTCCCTCAATTACACGTATACTGTTATAAAACCACTTAGCTTTACAGTGAAAAACAACAGGAATCTACCTTGAACTTATTTCTCACAGTCTAATTCCGAATGGTCTTTATATACTCTCATCCCTCCAATCACCCTAATCATTTTCATCCAAAATTGCACTAAAATTTCTAATATTTGTGCTTTGACTGAAACACTTATTAGATGGTATACTGTTCCTCTTATCTGTTTGGTAAGGAAATGAGTAGCCACTTCTATAACTTATCAGATCCCTTTCCAATGATGCTTGCGCCAGGACTGGGTGTCTCCTACAAGCTGGGTCATATAAGTTTCACCTCGGAGTTTTAGAAATGACTCTAAAAAATTCCATTAAACCTTCTTGTTCCAATAAATCATGAAGATATAACTCTGGAGTGTTGGTTATCATGGTTTCTATCGGAAAGACTTAAGAAACTGTGGAAATTCATGTTAGTGGGAAGAAAGATAGAAATAGCAGAATTAGCCATACAATAGGAAAGAGAACGTTACACATTACGTATCATCACGTGCTGAAATCATGATGTTTATTGAAGAAGAGAAGAAAAAGCAGAGGAAACATAAGGGCAATATGGTTGAATACAAAACAACTTTTTACTTTGTTTTTTAACTTTATTGAGGAATAATTGACAATATAATTATACACATTTAAAGTGATTTGATATACATATACATATTGTGGAATGATTACCAGGATCAAAAGAATTAAGATATCCATCATCTCACACAGTTAACATAGGTAATTCTTTGTTTTTCTTTTTTGTGATGAGAATGCTTAAGATCTGCTCTCAATAATTTTCAAGTATACCATATCGTATTGTTAACTATAGTGACTATGCTACACATTAGATCCTCAGAACCTATTCTTCTCATAACTGAAAATTTGAGTCCTTTGACTAAAACACCCTACTTTCCCCTCCCCCTAGACACTGGTAACCACCATTCTATTCTGTTTCTATGAAATCAGCTATTTTTCTTAAGGTTCTACATATAAGTGATACCATATAGTATTTGTCTTTGTCTTTCTCTTTCTGGCTTATTTCACTTAGCATAAGGCCCTTCAGGTTCATTCATGTTGTTGCAAATAGGAGTATTTCCTTCTTTTTTATGGCTGAATAATATTCCATTGTATATATATAACACAGTTTCTTTATCTATTCGTTCATGAAAGGACCTTTAGGTTGTTTCCATATCTTGGCTATTGTGAATAACGCTGCAAGGAACATGGGTGTACAGACATCTCTTCCAGATACTGATTTCCATTCCTTTGAATATATACTCAGGAATTAGATTACTGAATCATATGGGAGTTTGATTTTTAATTTTTTGAGGAATTGCCATACTGTTTTCCATAATGACTGTACCATTTTACATTCCTACCAACAGTGTATAAGAGTTCTCTTTTTTGATGATAGCTATCCTAACAGATGTGAGGTGATATCTCATTGTGGTTTTGATTTGCATTTACCTGATGACTAATGTTGAACACCTTTTCATGGGCCTATTGGTCACTTGCATATCTTCTTTGGAAAAATAAGGTCCTTTATTCAGGTCCTTTGCCAATTTTTAATTGTACTATTTGCTTTTTTGCTATTGAGTTGCATGCGTTCTTTATATATTTTATGTGTTAACCACTTGTCAGATACAAATAGGCATGTAGACCAGATTAGAGAGCCTAGATATAAACTCATACATATAAGGTCAACTAATTTTTGACAAGTGTACTAGGAATACACAATGGGAAAAGGACAGTCTCTTCAATGAAAGATGGTGGGAAAACTGGATATCCACATGCAGAAAAATGAAACAGTTCTCCTATTTTACACCACTCACAAAATTTAACTCGAAACAGATCAAAGACTTAAACATAAGATCTGAAACTGTAAAATTACTAGAAGAAAACTTAGAGGAAAAGATTTTTGACATTAGTCTTGGCAGTGATTTTTTTGGATAAGGCATCAAAAGCATAGGCAGAAAACCTTAAAATAAATAAGTGGGATTGCATTAAACTAAAGAGCTTCTGCATAGCAAAGGAAATGATAAATTGAAAAGGCAACCTACAGAATGAAAACAATTTTTTAAAAATTTCAAAACAGACCTTCTAAAATAAAAAATATATTTATTACAGAAAAAAAATCTCAATGAATTTGACCAAGATTTAATTAGGCACAACTATGAATAGAAATGATAATTTTCTGAGGAAATCAGCAAAATGCAGCACAAAAATAAAAATATATGAAATCAAAATGTCTTAAGAGAAATAGACAGAAAAAAGGAATAAAACAATAGGAGTTAAAGAAGAAGTAAATAGATAAGGGGAAAAATCAATATTTAAAGAGAAATTGATATATATATTATAAAATTCTAAAAAAAAATAGACTTAGATTGAAGAAACATATTGAGTCCTGAGCAAGGCTAATGAGAAATTTACCAGTGGAAAAGAATCTTAGTAAAACAGAACATCAAAGACAATTTCTGAACAGCTACCACAGAGAAAAGACTCACTACACTGAAGAAAATAAAGTTGGATTAATTATAAACTTCTAATTGTTAATAAAATATGCCAAAATTTCATGAAATAATATGTTCAAAGTGCAGTAAAAAATAATTTCCTACCAGCAATTTTACACTTGAGGCAAATAAAGAAAATATTTAGATGAACAAATACAGAGATGGTGTAGTTCCCCGAGCATAATTTAAAAAGTACTAAAAATATTCTCCAGTTAAAAGGAAATTAAGCCCAGAAAAGACAGGGAAACTAGAAGCATTAATGAACAACGAAGTTGTCAAACATAGTGATATATCTAAATTATCAGTGACTGTCAAAAATTAATAAAAATAAAAGATTTAAGCTTTTATAATATTGTATTCTAGACATTATTTTAATTTCTCCTAGAAAAATGTCCATAAAATACTGATAAAATTACTTTTAAAACATTTTAAATTATAGCTGAAATTGTAACATAGAAAAGAAAATCAAAGGTGCTTTAAGAAACATCTGAAATCTAGAAACTGCATTATTTTTCTTCAAAATTAAGAACATATTTAAAATAAATTAAGAGCAAGATAGATATGAAAAGCAGACATTTGTTTCTTCCTCCATGATGACATAGACGTCTCCCTGCTTGATCAATGCAGTAGATACATCTCCAGTCTTACTAGGATTGTAGTAATTTATAGTGTTTATTTTACCATCTTTTTCAATATTAATGAATTAGTTTTTAAAACTTTACTACCTCTTTAATTTTTTACTGTGCTCATCATCATTTTGAACACTCTGTACATTCTTCTGGGTCTTTTTTTAAGCCGACAGTATTTCATTTCAATTATTTTTAGTAGGTGTTTACACGTAGAATTCTTTCTCAGTTTGAAAACGTCTTTATTTTGCCCACAGTCTTGTATGATAATTTTGCTGGATATAAAATTCCTAGTAGAGAGATACTTTTCTTTGAAAATACTTTGAAGATACTCGATTGTCTTCTGGTATCTTTATTCACTGAAAATAAGTCTAAGATTATTGTAACCATTATCCCTGTGTAGATAATTTTTAGTTATCTAGTAGCTTTTAAGATTGTTTCTAGTCTTGATAATTTTTCCTTCATCATTAAGTCAGCAAATGTGAATTTACTTTTTTTCACTGCTTAGTAATCAAAGTGCAGTTTAGATTGGCCACTAATGGGATAATTCTAAGCCAAGTATTTTACCATGATTTCAAGATTTACCTATGAAATTAAGCTCCTGTCATCCATTATGGCAAGTAACTTAATAACACGTAATTATTGATTACTCTGTCTTCCTCCTCTGTATTATTACCCCACTCCACCACCAGTGTCTCCTTATCTTACAAATAAGCTATTTATACCTGAATCCTCTTTCTGGGGAAACCCAAACTAATAGAAACTGTAATAAGTAAACTTTTCTTTGCTTAGTCCTCTTTTTCATGATCACTTACTGTGGAAGTATTCCAGTTCTTTGTCCATGGCCTTCCCCTCATCTCTGTCTACATTCACATTCCTTGTTGGCTTATCAAGTCCTTGGCTTTGAATGCCATCAGAAGTTACTGCCAACACCCAGACTCCTTTCTTGAACCCTAGACTCATATAGCCAACTGCTTATATGATATCTCCACTTGGAGGTAAGCACTTTAATCTTAATACATCTAAAATTGAACTCCTGAATTTCTCCAAGTATCAAAATCACTCCACCTCTCCCCTCTTTACAGTTTTTGGCCATTAATCCTTCCAATTGCTGAAACCAAAAACTTGAGAGACATTCTTATTCTTTTTCTCTTATCCACCACATCCAATGATGTCTTCCCTCCCTTAAAAATATATCCAGAATCACAACTCTTGTACAACTCCCATTACCATTCTGGTCCAAGCCACCATATCGCCTGCCTACATTAGCACAAGAACATCCAAGCTAGTCTCCATGCTTCCACACCTGCTTCTCTGTAGTCTGTTTCCATAGTACCTACAGATATCCTCTGAAAACATGTCTGATCATGTTATTCTTCTACACAGAATTCTTCACTGGATTTTCATCTCACTCAGAAAATCCAAAAACCATACAATAGCCTGCAAATCTCCACCAGATAAGGGCCTCTATCATCTCTCTGAACTCCTCTCTCATACTCATCCCCCTTACCGGCTCTGCCCTGGCCACAGAATTCTTTCTTCTGGCACTGTTTTTTACCCAACTATCTTAATGGCTACCTCTCTCACCTCCTTCAAGTAGTTTTACAAATGTCACTTTCTTTATGGAGGCTGCACTGATGACCCTAGTTAAAATTGCAAAGCACCTCCACCCCATTCACATACAGTCATGTGTCACTTACTGATAGAATATGTTCTGAGAAATGCATGGTTAGGTGATTTCATCACTGTGCGAACATCATAGCGTGTGCTTTCATAAACCCAGATGGTATAGCCTACTACACACCTAGGCTATATGGTACTAATCTGATAGGATCACTATCGTACATGTGGTCCGCCATTGATTGAAATGTCATTATATCATGCATGACTGTATATTTGTATACTCCTTACCCTCTTTTGTTTTTTTAAAGCACTTATTACCTATTAATGTTCTATATGATTTAATTATTTATTATATGTAATGTATTGTGTCTTTCCATCAAATAGAATGTCAGCTGCATTAGGCAAAGATTTTTGTCTATTTTATTTATGATGTACCTCAAGCACCAAGATAGCTCATGAAATGAATTACATGCTCAATAAATATTTGTTAAATGAAGGAATGAGGAATGAATGTGTGTGTGTGTTTCCATGAAAAATTCTGAAAGATAAATACGTAGCTATTGGTGGTGAAACTTAAGTATATTTTACAGTAGGAGAATTGAGCCATATAGAGAAGAATATGAAGATCTGGGAGGAAATAGTAGATTACATAATGTCCTAGAAGTGGGAAGGAATCAGATGAAGTTCACTGATTAAAAATGATGAATTTTCAGGCAGAGACTGCCCAAATTCAGTTGAGAGCATATATTAACATAATCATTAAGATGCACACAGTGTCTAACACACATGGGCCAGTCAATCAATGTAAGTTAAAATGAATAACATATCCTCATATCATAGTCTCATAAGTTGCTGTGCTAGGCTACTTGTTAAACCAAAAATATAATAAAAGTAACCAAATAGCCTATTTCCTGACCTGTTGGGACTTATTACCTGAAAGTGACATGCACCAGTAAGTCAAAATATCTAATAAACTATGTGGCATTTAATGGCTTCAGTAAGGTAAGTTTAGTTAAATCATATGAAGGTATTTAAATATGTGTCTGATTATCTATGGATTTTTGTCATTTTAGAATCAGTTTATACATGAGTCTATTTTCACTAAGCAATTTATAAGAACCACGTGGAAATATATCTGGTCCTAATCTGTTATTACTATTGTTATTTCCACTGAATTCTTTCTAAAGCACTGCTGATATTTCTTTATCCTCATTTTTCATCCTGATGATTTCCTTGTGATTCCACTTGGCAGGAATTTCACACTGAGCAATAATCAGTAACAGTGCTCATTTTGAATGGAAACAATAGTGTGCGTGTTACAGTTTATTAATTAAATATACAAATGGTCCCCTTCCAAGCTTTTATGATGATCTGGAATTTACCCTAGAAATTAATTAAATGCCTTTTTACCATAACTAACAACATGATTCATGAAAGCTTGTGCAGATTACTTCTAAATTATTATATTGTCAATGAGAAGACCACATGATAAAGTTAAAATATAAGTGGCAAAAGAAGATATATCTCTAATCATTCTGAGATAAGTATTTTGATTATCACCATATTTGATTTTATTGCTTCTATGAAATCACTTGCTTCAGAAATCCGACTCAGGTGTTTTCAACAGAAACTGCTAACCACAGCCTATTCAAAGATGAGAATGTTTCATTTATCCAGAAATCATTCATGCAACAAACTAGCCTTCCCAAAAAGAAAGCCAATAAACCTGAAATAAGTGAAACAAAATGTTTCCAAGCAGCCACACTAGATATAAATCATGATATAAAAATGATACGTACATGTTAAAAATGTGGACACATTTAAGACACTGTAATAAATAAAAATGCATTGTTATAGTTTAAAGATTACATAATTAAGACTATACTCATTTATTTTTTTCATGCATATTTCCTTCAGCAATATGTATCAGTTGTTTAGGATTAATTCAAAAAAATTTTTGACACGTAAGCCCTTCAGCAACAGAAGAATTAGGTGTATTTACCTGTGTTTATATATATCATTTCTAAGAATGCAAGTGGGGATAGTATTTGGAACAAAAATCAAGAAATAATGATTTAATAATATATATTTTGTCTTTCAGTCTGTGTCTTGTTTTTTTTCATTTACTTAAATGTATTTACATTTTCAGAAGAGCGGAAATTTAAAATTTTTATGATGTCCACCTTATTAACGTTTTCTAAGCATCATGCTTTTTGTCATATCTAAGACATCTTTGCCTAAACCAAATAATTTTTTCCTGAATTTTTCTTCTAGAAATTGAAATATTTTTAGTTGTATATTTAGGTCTTTCATACATTTTTAGTTCATTTTAGTAAGAATCATTATTTTGCATATTGATATCCAAATGCTAAAGCATCATTTTTTGATGACTCTCCTTTTAATTACTTTAGAAGTTTGTAAAAAATCAATTGACTATATGTATACCAGTTTATTTCTGGACTTTCTATTCTATTTCATTGATCTCTGTGTCTATAATTTCACAAATACCACATTATGCTGATCACTGTAATTTATAGGAAATCATGAAATCATGAACTGTGCGTTCTCTAACTTTGTGCTTCTTGTAAAAAATTGTTTTGTTATTCTAGTTCCATTGCTTTCTATAGAAATTTTAGAATCCATTTGTGATTCTACAAAAAAAGAAAACCAATAATTACAAATTCTTGTCGGGATTTTGATTGGGACTATATTGAATCTATAGATTAATTTGAGGAAAATTGTCATCCTATAAACTGATTCTTCTAATTCATGAAACTGAATATATTCTCATTTTTTAAGTTTACTTTCATTTTTATCATCACTGTTTTATTGTTTTTAGCAAATAGATCTTGTGAGCAGCAAACATATTTTGTTAAAATTACATCAAATTTGTCTTTTTGTGTATGTTTTATCTGATTTTTTCTTGAGATATAATTGACATGTAACCTTATATTAGTTTCATTGTACAACATAATAATTTGATATTTTTATATATTGTGAAATCGTTACCACAGTAAGTTTAGTTAACATCTATCACCTCACAAGTTACAAGTTGTTTTCTTTTCCTAAGAACTTTTAAGACCTAAACTCCTAGCAACTTTCAAATATACAATAGTGTATTATTCACTATAGTCATTATGCTGTACATTACATCCCCATAACTTATTTATTTTGCAACTAGAAGTTTGTACCTTTTGACTCCCTTCACCCATTTTTGCCCTCTCTCTACCCTCCACCCCGGCAACCACCAATCTGTTCTCTGCATCTATGAGTTCATTTTTCTGTGTTGTTTTTGTTTGTTTGTTTTTTAGATTCCACACATTAAGTGAGATCGTACAGTATTTGTCTTTCTATTTCTGACTTATTTCACTTAGAATAATGCCCTCAAAGTCCATGCATGTTGTCACAAATGGCAAGATTTCTTCTTTTTTATGGCTGAATAATGTTCTATTATATATATGTTGTATTTTCCTTATTCATTCATCAATCAGGGGACACTCAGATTGATGACATATCTTGGCTGTTGTAAATAATGCTGCAACGAACACAGGAGTGCAGATACCCCTTTGAGATATTGATTCCTTTAGGATATATGCCCAGAAGTAGGATTGCTTGATCACATGGTAGTTCTATTTCTAATTTTGAGTAATCTCCATGCCGTTTCCATAGTGTCTGCACCAATTTATATTCCCACCTATAGTGCCCAGTGGTTCCCTTTTCTCCACATCCTTGCCAACACTTGTTGTTTCTTGTCTTTTTGATAACAGCCATTCTAACAGGCATGAGGGGATATCTCATTGTTGTTTTGATTTGCATTTCCCTGATGATTAGTGATGTTGAATACCTTTTCATGTAACTATTGGCCATCTTTATTCTTCAGAAAAATATCTGTTCAGGTCTCTGCCCATTTTTTAATTGGATTTTTTTGGAGTTTTTTTGCTATATGAGTTGTATGAATTCTTTATGTATTTTGGATATTAACCCCTTATCAGATACATGGTTTGCAAATATTTTCTCCCATTTGGTAGGTTGCCTTTTCATTTTATTGATGGTTTCCTTTGCTGTGCAGAAGTTTTTTAGTTTGATGTAATCCCACTTGTTTATTTTCTCTTTTGTGGCCTTTGCTTTTGGTGTCAAATCCAAAAACTTATTGCCAAGAACAATGACAAGGAACTTACCACCTATGTTTTCTTCTAGGAGTTTTATGGTTTCTGGCTTATGTTCATTCTTTAATCCACGTTAAGGTAATTTTTATGTATTATGTAAGATAGTGGTCCAGTTTCATTCTTTCGTATGCAGCTGTCCAGTTTTCCCAGCATCGTTTATTGAAGAAACTGTCCTTTCCCCATTGTATACTCTTAGCTCCTTTGTCATAGATTAATTGACCATATACGTGTGTTTTTTTCTGATTTTTTTGGTTGCTATTGTACATGGACATTTAAAATTTGTAATTTCCAATTGTTTTTCGCTAATACATAGAAATATGATTATTTTTTGAATACTAACCTTGTAGCCAGTGAACTTGCTTCATTTAAGTATTAGATCTAATTAGAAACTATACGTGTCAGAAAATGATAGAGTGACATCATTAAGGGTTCTGACAGGAAGGAAAACACCTGTAACAAAGACTTACCCAGCATGTGAAGCCGTAGGTTGTTATTTTAAGGTAAATCATGAAAATTTTTAAAGGTGTATTATAAACCCCTAGGCAATAATTAATTTTTTAAAGAGGTATACATTAATGAGACAATATTGGGGATAAAATGGATTCATAAAAATATTCAATTAATCCAAGAGAGTCAAGAAAAAAGAAATAGAACTTGAAGGAACACACAGAAAATGAAGAAGATATAGACATCAATCCAAGCCTATCATTAATAGCCTCATAAAGTTAAGAGATACTTGAGCATATGATTCAAAGACGATATTTAAATAACAAAAAAATATGAATAGATGCTCAATGAAGTTATTAAAAAAATATGGAACAGTAGAATTCTCACATACTGTTGATAGAAACAAAAATTGGTACAACCACTTTGGAAAACTTTTCCGAAATTTTCTAAACTTGAAGATAAATATTCCTTTTAACTCAGCCACCTTATTTTTAGTTATAAACCCAAAATCAAAGAAACATACAAAAATGTTCATAGTGATATTATGCATAATAGTCAAAATCAAGAAACAACCTAAAGGTTCATTGACACAGGAATAGAAAAATGAATAGTATCATAATCACAAAATGGAATACTATACAATGAGTATGAATTACAACTGTACATAACATGGACACATTTTTAAGAATGAAATTTAAAACAAAATGAGTTGGGAATAAAAGAATATATATTGTATGGTTCTATTTATATAAACTTCTAAATCCAGAAAAAAGTAAATTGTAGCATTTAAAAATACAAAGTTAAGTAGTAAAACTCTGCAAAATCAAGTCTAAACAATTGAAAATATTCAACAAAGTTGAAAGGTATTAAATTATTAGAATATAAGATATTGTACAAGAGTAAAGTTAAAATAATAGTAAATATAAAACACTATTATAGGGGCTGGCCTGGTGGTGCAGCAGTTAAGTGCGCACGTTCTGCTTCAGCGGCCCGGGGTTCACCAGTTCGGATTCTGGATGCGGACACAGCACCTCTTGGCAAGCCATTCTGTCCCACATATTTAAGGCAGAGGAAGATGGGCATGGATATCAGCTCAGGGCCAGTCTTCCTCAGCAAAAAGAGGAGGATTGGCAGCAGATGTTAGCTCAGGGCTAATCTTCCTCAAATAAAAAATAAATAAAAAATAAAACACTATTATATATTTCAAAAACAAAGATAAAAATTAGGAGGTGGAATAGGAGTACAGGAAATAATAAGCAGACATTATCCTCATCTTAAATCAGAAAATGATTATATCACATTGATATATCATATCAAGAAATATTTAATTCTGGAAATAGGTAATAAAAAAAGATACAAAGATTCAAATGTATTTTAAAATGTTATCCATAAAAATTAATGAAGTTTATAACAATATTTTTCCAAAACACTAGAGAAAACAAAAAATAAAATTTTTCCATATTACTAAAAATAGGAAGTAGTAAGAAAGTATCAAAAACTGAAAGGATACAAAATATAACTGAGTTAATACAAACAAATCTGTTATATAATTCAATGTAAGTAGACAGAATTTCCCTATAAAACGGCCAAAATGGATAACTCATGTCATAGAAGAAAACATATGTTGTTGTGTATAAAAGACTATCTTAAACAAAGTGTCACAGAAAGTTAATATTGGGCAAACAAAAACAAAAATAAGGAGAGAAGGGTATATTATTATCAAATAATTCTTTAAAAAATTACTTCATAGACAAATAGGTTGTTAATTAAAAGTTGGATTTATAAAGAAGGTAAAATTGTCAATGATAAAGTACATAAATTACATAATACAAAAATAAATAATGTAATAAGAAAAACACACTCTTATAAATCTTCATACACAACCTTCCAAAGTAGACACAAGAACTTTAAATTATTTCAATACTGTGGTTAATATAGTTTTTTCATGTTCGTTAATTTTATTAATGCTTCACTACAGCAAACAAATCTTGTACTAAGCATTTAGAAAATTTTAGAAATTTTAGAAATACATAAAAAAAATTATTTAATTGCAAAAAGCAGAAATTCAATCATTAAAATATAACGGGATTAGAAATTAATAAAATAGTCATGGATTAAAGACTTGAATGTAAGACCCGAAACCATGAGACTTCTAGAAGAAAACATAGGCAGTACACTCTATGACACTGGTCTGAGCAGCATATTTTCAAGTCCCATGTCTGACTGGGCAAGGGAAACAAAAGAAAAAATGAACAAATGGGACTACATCAAACTAAAACCTTCTGCACAGCAAAGGAAACCATCAACAAAATGAAAAGACAACCTAACAATTGGGAGAATATATTTGCAAACCACATATCAGATAAGGGGTTAATATCCAAAATATACAAAGAATTCATACAGCTCAACAACAAAAAAACCAACAATCCAATTAAAAAATGGGCAAAGGATCTGAACAGAGATTTCTCCAAAGAAGATATACGGATGGCCAACAGGCATATGAAAAGATGCTCAACATCATTAGCTATCAGGAAAACACAATCAAAACTACAATGAGGTATCACCTCACTCCGGTCAGAATGGCTATAATTAACAAGACAGGAGACAACAAATGTTGGATAGGGTGTGGAGAGAAGGGAACCCTTGTTCACTGCCGGTGGCAGCCCAAACTGGTGCAGCCACTATGGAAAGCAGTATGGAGTATCCTCAGAAAATTAAGGATAGATCTACCATATGATCCAGCTATCCCACTGCTGGGTATTTATCCAAAGAACTTGAAAACACAAAGGCATAAAGATACTTGCACCTCTATGTTCACTGCGGCATTATACACAATAGCCAAGACATGGAAGCAACCTAGGTGCCCATCAAGGGACGAATGGATAAAGAAGATGTGGTATTTATACACGATGGACTACTACTCAGCCATAAGAAATGATGAAATCTGGCCATTTGTGACAACATAGATGGAGCTTGAGGGTATTATGCTAAGTGAAATAAGTCAAATACCATATGATCTCACTCATAAGTAGTAGATAAAAACGACAAAAAAAAAAAAAAAACCACATAGCATTGGAGATTGGACTGGTGGTTACCATTGGGGAAGGGGGCAGGGGGAGGGCAAATGGGGTGATTAGGGTCACATGTGAGGGGATGCACTACAATTAGTGTTCAGATGGTGAACATGATGTAATGTATACAGAATTTGAAATATGATGTACACCCGAAAAAAATAAAAATTAAAAAAAAAAGTCATGGAAACATTAACCAACTTCTTAGAAACCACAGTTTCTCCTAATAACTACTCAATAAGAAAATCAAACTAGAATTGCAAACTACAGAGAAAAATAAGGATGGAAACACTTCATGCCATTAGCAAAAACTGTACACACACACAGATATTCAGTGTTAAGTGTTCTTATTGTTTAAAGCATTAAAATAAACCCACTGAGGGGCCAGCCTGGTGACACAGCAGTTAAGTTCGCGTGCTCCACTTCTGTGGCCTGGGGTTCACAGGTTCAGATCCTGCGCAGTGACCTACACACTGCCTAACAATCCATGCTGTGGCAGGAATCCCACATATAAAATAGAGGAAGATGGGTGCAGATGTTAGCCCAGGGCCAATCTTCCTCACCAAAAATTTAAACATTTAAAAAAATATAAACAAACTGAGAAATAATAAAATATATTAGAAAACCCAGGAAAATTACTTCCTTGAGACATGAGAGAGACTATAATAACAAAACAAGATATCTATACATAAAAATATACTGGAGAAAGAGTACTGGTTATTTATATGAGTTTCTCATAGCTAGGGAAACTCATTTTGTCCATAGACGAAGAAAAGTTTTGTTTCTCTGTCTCTCCCTTCCTCCCTCGGTCCCTCCGTAATCAAATCTTCTATTTGTACACAGTGTTCTGTCACGTTAAAGGTTACGAAGTGCTCCCATATCTTATCACATCTGAACACTTGTAATACAGTCTGGTACAGATAACATGCTTCATTTTCTTAATTTTCCAAAAAGAAACTTTTTACAGAAGTCAATTTTCTCTTATTCATAGTTTTGAGATCTTTCTGGAAATTGAGAACGAGGAAGAGGACTGCCAGAAGGCTGGGAAGATACCAGGAGGACGTGAGGATATTTTGCCTGTCTTCATAGCCAACATTCTGAAAGAGAGGTTGAGAAGAGGGGCCCTAGCGGAGATACGGAGCTTATGGATTTATCAGGTGAAATTTCTCAATCTTCCATTAAAACTAAAATTACTGATGGATACCTTTTTCACTCTGACGTTATCTGAAGTAAGTGGCTCTTTGCTCTACATTTCTAAAGAAAAAATCTTCTTCCTTCCACTAACACACATTCAGATTAGAAATAGGAATTACTTTGTCTGGAATCTGGAAGTCCACCCCTCTGAGTTTTGTAAGCTTATGATTGCTCTCTCTTTATTTGTTGTGTTTTTCTCTTTAAGCCCTCAGTTAAATTATGTTGTGAAGCATATTATTTTATTTTAGATAATAAAATATTGAATATTATTGAGTTTTGTAGGCTTTCTTCATTAAATCCTTGTCAAATTACTGACCCATATACAGGAATTATTTCCTCATTTTGTAATTTGATGAAAGTTGTAAGCTCTTTAATGAATCAATTTTCTAGCCTCATTGTACTTTTCAATTTTAATGTTTCATTATCTACGGTTTGGCACCCTGGATAGCCCATTTTTAGAAGTTTATTCTTCTAAAAGAAAGAAATTCATTTTCATATTATGGAAATTAAAAAATCGATGCAGACTTATTCATGCATAGCAAACCTATCTTAATTACGTAGCTTCCACAAGTGAGGAGACGGAATGAGTTCATGCCTGTCTTAACTCCTTATATAAATACGAGCTAGATTACCTATACATGTAGACGCAGGGTAAGCCCTTCTTCAGGGCTTAATTATCTCTCAAATGTTGTCTTCCTTAATGCTAGTATTTGAAATCAGTTCTGCAATGTCCTCTGTGATAGCATACATGCAAATTACTTTAACATTATGAAGAAGGTAAATCCCTTGGCCTGGGACTTTTATGTAATTTAAAGTGGTCAGATGATTTTGTTCCTACTTTCTCATCTATCAGGACCCGCAGTTCCCTCTTTACTGTGTTAGTTATGCCCGTCAGACTCCACGAAGGCAGTGCACAGTAGTGTGGTTGTACTGCCTTCTTTCCAATAAACCTTTCTTGTTGTTCCTAAAGCATTTATTTCAAGTAAAAGGAATCTCCTGTTCCTATTGTATTTCTTGCTAGGCACATGACTGAATGCAATTGTTTTTATCTTCTCTTTTTCTAAAATTAATTTGCATATCAGAGCAGTCGTTTTTCATTGACGATGTCACGTTTCCTTTTCTTACAGAATCGTTCACAATCACATGATCAGAAATATAATTCTCAGAATCCCTCAGCCTTTATGGATTGTATTAAGCTATAAAGTTTGTAGGCATGAAATAAACTTCTTTTTTCAAAACATTCAAATTCTTTCTTGAAATCTAGGTTTAGTATCCACCTACAAAAGATGCAATCTCATTCTGAGGTTTGTGAACATATGACTTCTTTAATAAGAAATCAACTTATTACATTGGTGGAATTAGATGGACATTTTAATAAATAGCACACATAGCTGGATAACTATGTGCAAAAATAAACAATTGAATTCATATTTCACACCATAAAACATGATAAATTCCAAGTATATCATATACCTAAATGCACTAAAAGAAAACAGGTAAATTCTTTTATAACTGTCATGTAGGAATACGTTTTTTAGCTGCAACTTAAAAACCAGAAGCTATTAAAAAATTCAGTAAATACAACTACATAGAACATCATAAACATAGGCAAAAACAAATGACAAACATGGGGGACCTTTCATGAAAAACGAAAGACAAGTTATATATCAATAAAAGAATTTGTAAGAAAAAGTGGGAAAAGTACATTTATTTTCATATTTGCCTTTGAATTCATATCCATATTTAGAAAGCAAGATAGTGAGAGACTAAGGCAGTAACCAATGAAACTGTAACTTATTAAAGGTGGGAGAGAGGGGAAGAAATAGATATAACACGAACGGATGCATTCCATCTCAATAAATACATATGCTTTTTTGAAGAAGAAGAAGACTAGCCTTGAGCTTCTGCTGTCAATCCTCCTCTTCTTGCTGAGGAAGACTGGCCCCGAGCTAACATCTGTGCCCATCTTCCTCTACTTTATATGTGGGATGCCTGCCACAGCATGGTGTGCCAAGCGGTGCCATGTCTGCACCTGGGATCCGAACCGGCGAACCCTGGGCCGAGGAAGCGGAAGTGCAAACTTAACCGCTGTGCCACTGGGCCTGCCCCTCAATATATTTTTTATAACTAATTTTTAACTCTATAAATACTTTAGATTTTCAATAAAATAACATTAAATCAAAGGAAAAACAATTATAAATTAAACTGAATGAAATGGAAACAAATGAACTGGATGTAATAATATCAAATAGAGAAAAAAAAGCATTTCAAATGGTTTAGAACATGGTACTTTGATTGTACATCTTCAATGAGATATACTCCAATGACGAAAAGTACTCCAAAGACACCTTAAATTTCATAAAGTGTTATTGCTAGTTGTAACATTTATGTTAATGTATTTAAATTACATAAGAATGAATAATTGTGTTAATGTTAGAAACAATTTTTTTTCAGTCCACTGAGAGTCCTAAAATAATGGAAGAGCAAGGAGTCAGGGAGCATAATTAGCACTCTAGAAAGTGGGTTCTAAATACTTTTTCCCACTAAAAGCAATAATGAGTCAGTAGAATTTTCTTTAGAACACGCAAAAATGTTGTCAGAATTAAAATGGATGATTAGCAGAACAGAAATAATGCATAAAAAATAAATCTGTTAAGAAATGCTCTCAGTTGTTACCACATAAATTCAAATTTAAAAACAAAGAGATACTGACTTAACCCTACCAAACTGGTATAAGTCTAAGAAAAGTGATAGTTAATGTGGAACAATTGTGCTCCTTGAAAATCTATGACACTATCCAGTAAACTTAAGTATGTAGACATATTTTTATTCAGTCGTTCCACATGTATATATGTGTGTATATATATATATATATATATATATATTCCCAGATATGTGTGGTAGTCTTAGCTTGCAAGAGCAAGAAATTAGATGCAATATTAATGACCAAAATTAGTGGCACAGTCATACCGTGGAATATTGTGCACATATAAGTTTGACTAGAATAATTTTTAAATTGCTTTCCCTGCAAATAATTAAAGTAAATGCATACTCACTTTGGAATTAAAGAAAAGTCTGTGATATTTTTTAAAAACCACCTATAATCTCACCGCTTAGAATTATTTACTGCTGTTATTTCTTTCAGTTTAATTCGTATACATAAACACATAGTTTGTGCACTTAGCCAGCACCAGCTCTTCCACTTATACGCACTTTTACTTTGGGTTAATTATTTAACTTCTCTAAGGTCCATTACCTAATTGTGAAAAAGAGGATAATATTGTTAATTATTTCATAGGTTTTTTGTAATAGTTAATGAAGTAAATTAGATACTACATTTCATCCTCCACATTCCCTCTGTCTCTGTCGCTCTCTGTCTTTGTCTCTCTCCATCCCTCCCTCTCTCCTTCCCTATATATTTATCTCTCTCTCTCTCTCTGTTTCTCTCTCTCTCTCACACACACACACACACACACACACACACACGGTGTGGCTTGCTCTCTGGGAAGTTCTCCTTTGTTATCCTCCACAACTGTGTTGAGCAGAGATGGGATGAGGATACCCTTTCTGGGAGCTGCACACCTCTTCCGGTGTCGGTTCAGGAAAGCTTGGACTCTCTTTAAGGAAATTAAGGTTGTCCAATTGGCTATAACAGTACTTAGAAATAGTAGCAATTATCTGGTATATCTTCCAATCAATTTCATGTATAAAAAATCATAGCTAACGTTCTCATCCAGACGTTAGGCGTGAAAACTCTCTCTTTTCACTTATTGAATTTTGTGTTATTTCCTTCTCCTATTCATTAAAATAACATTGACTATTTTGAATTCACCTGAAATAATAAGCTCAGGTCGGAATGCCGTATCTTATTCCTACCTTCATCCGTGTGCTGCCTCCTGTTGTATAGCAAGAAAACAATTAAGGAAGGTGTTAGAAAGGGTTTGGCCACAGTGTAATCTCCTCCTAATGCTGCTCCTTAAGAGCCAGAGCTGCCAGATCCACCAGGTTGGAATAGGGCAGAAGTCATCTTTTTCATCACAGCTAGATTCCAAATCAACGGATGGACTCAGTGAAATTAGACTGCAAGCTATTGTCAGATAGAGTCCTCAAGCCTTATTTCTTTGATTGCTGCTCACTTTCCTCCCGGCTCTAACTTCAGTTAATCAACTGAAAGTAACAAAGAAGACTGAGCTTGCGCTGTACTTTTATTTCTTTCTATAATAGTAGAAGAGTAAAAGATTGTATTCTTACAAGCTGGCTTGGCATGTTATCTTCCTTCCAATAATTTGAACAGTTTAAACAAATATTTTGCTGTCATGTAACAGGAATCATCAACTTTGTAGCTTGCAATATCTGAATGCTTAGTTTTTGACTCAACTTCTCCATGCAGTCAATTCCATGGCTGATCTCTTAATTACAATGCACACTTCCAGGTACCAAACTTTATATCAGTTAGGATTAAATGTATCTCTCTATAACATCGAAAATAGTAACAACATAAAAAATAATAGTTAGTCAAAGAAAGTGGATATTTCCAGTTTCTTCTGCATGAAAGGATTCCAGACATAGGCAGACCAGGGTTGATACAATGATTTTCACGGAGTCTCTAGCGTCTTCAGGACTCTAGTCTCTATCTGTTCTGTGATCTTTGTGACAAGTTTCCAAACTCAAGGACTGACTCATTTTCATAGGACAGCCATTGCAGCTGTAGTCATCAATCCATGTTCTCAGAAGCGAGAAGGAAGGAGAGATAAGCATAAAAGAAAGGACCCAGCAGAGTCAGCCCTCTTAAGGAGATTTCTTGGAAGCAGAATCCAAAAGTTTCTGTTTGGAAACACAACTTTATAACCTAGGACATGTACACATCTATTTAGTTTTCTAAAGAAAAAAACTAAATTAAGAATATATGGTAGGCAAGTAACTAGGATTCCCTGCCTAATCCTACATTATTTTTGTTATATATGTGACTGATATGTTATACTTTATGAGCTCCCAGAATATAATCACTATGAATAAGGATGGGTTGGTGTTGACTTTACCCTCATGAAACTTTTTTGGAGTTCTGTTGAAGTGCATATTTGCAAATTCAATAAAACAGTATATCTGTTGCAATCTATTAATTTCCTGATAAGCGTACTTTAGTATTCCGCTACATGGAGGCCACTTTCCATGTTTTATTTTATGACAAGTAACAAACACAGATATGGCTTTAAAAGAAAATGCCCTGCAGTAAGTTTTAGATTAGATTTTGCTTTTTATATTGGCACTACTGTTATTTTTTAATGGAATTTCCTGAAACAATGAAACAACTCAAGATTAAGCTTTTTTAATGAAACCAATTTTACACATTAAAATTAACATATTTTAAAAGATAACAGTGCCTGTCACTGCCAGGATAGCGCTCTTTTCCTGCTCATTTTTTTGCACTACAGCAAGGTTTATCTTGTTATACCACTGGGGAAATATCATATACAGCATATTTTCAAACTAGAATCAAATACAAAGCAATACTTTAAAAGTAAAAAAGAAGTAGACTTATTTGTTGAATTACATTAATTGTGATCAAATACACATACATTATTTTTCCTTTTTTCGTGCTTCTCCTTGACTCTAAAATTAGAAGTCCATGCAATACTAAACACTTTCCAACTCTCCAAATTTCAAACAGAGAAAAAATTCCATAAATAATCTGTAACAATAAAATTCACAATTGATCAATTTTTTCATAAGATCAGTTGGGATTTAGGCAAGTTTGGATGGTGATTGTCAACTATACATCTCCTACCACAACTCATTCATTTATTCATCTTTGTGGCAATGGTGTAGAATTAACAAAAAAGATACTTTCCTTAAGCACAGTATGCCAATAATCAGAGCAACATTATTCGCAATAGGCAAAAATGAAAGCAACCCGAGTGTCCATCAATGGATGAATGGATGAACAAAACACGATATTATACATACAACGGAACATTATTCAGCTTTAGAAACAAAGGACGTTCTGACCCATGCTAAAACATGGATCCACCTTGGGGACATCATGCTGAGTGAAATAAGCCAGTCACAAAAAGATGCAAACTGTGTGATTCCATTTCTACGAGGTATTTAGAGTAATCAAATTCACAGAGACAGAAAGCAGCTGCAACTGAGCAGAGAATCTGGAGCAGAATTTGCACCACAGATATGATACAGGGTCCCCACGATCTGTCAGTTCTGTTTTTAAAACAACAATTTCACATTGCAGACAATATATAACATAAGTATCAGCCCATATACCTGGCTCTGTATCTGATTTAATATAGTATATAATTGTGCACTTGTGTGTTTGTGTGTGTGTGACATTCTTAGGGTTATACCTGTATTTAATATAGATTATGAGTTTATGCCTTCAAACTAGGAAACATGACTATGTGGTAGGCTTTTCATTTTATTTTCTTTATTCATTGTTTCCTTCAGTATACTGCTAGCCTTGGAGATTGTTACAGCGTTAAAAAGGTCTTATGAACAGTTCACCTCAAAGAGTGTTATTAGTACATTGTTCAAATATTACAGTTAACAAATGTGTCAGTGGAAAAAGGGAGAAAATAAAATATAAATTTAAGGATAGGTATTTTATGTTTTAATACTGCAATGTAGGGAATGATACATTTGTCACAATGTAATTAAATGCTAGCATTTCCTGTTATTTTATTAAAACATCACAAATAGAAAATTAAAAGAAAAGGGAAATATAAGGAGGATCGTTTTATAAATTTCTTAATATATGAATAGTATACTATGTTTTAAATACAAAGAATATTTTACTTATGACAATTTTTCTTTATATGTAATAAACTATGTAAAGATTAGATCAGTGTGAATGTCACTTACAATAAATATTTATTATGTAATTTATATTTACAACATCAAAAATCTGGATTCTAATGGCTATTTTCATTGACACAGATAATATAATTTAAACTGAACAGTATTTAATGAGCAAAATTATTATAGAATTTATGAATATGAACTGAATATTTATATTCAACAACAGCATTAATATGGGAATATATTCAGGAATTTAGAGATACTGAAATTTATTTCAAAATATGCCTTCTACTTAAGTCTTTAATGTCTATTTTTATCTTAAAGGAATCTTGTAGCATGAAAAAATTGCAGCAAGTTGAATTATGGAATTTAATAAAGAAGTGCAAATTGCCAGATGTATGTACATTTCAAAGATGTTCAAAGGAATGTGATTATCCCATTTGCAATTCAGTTTTAAAATCTGAATACAACATACATAGTATTTGTAACAATTTCTCCTTTAGATTATTTAAGCTGACAGCCCACATATTAAGTTCAGAGTCTTCAAACTTATACTTAAGGGCACAAAACCAAGCTAGAATATTGGAAGATTATAAACACTGTATTTTTTTCTCTGAACTTTTTTTTCATAATGCTACATTGTTACATCTACAAACATTGTATATTTACATTATATGTGGCATTGGGAAGGAGACAGGTATATGCAAGATGTGTTCAGTTAATGGCAATGAATTTGATTTGATTTGGTCTGGTTTTTTGCTCATATTATAAGGCTTATGTTACAAATTGGCAGACAAATGGAAGAACTCAGGAGATATTATTATATACCATTACTGCAAGGCACAATCTCATGGCCTCTATTCTGAAACATCATATTGGTACTATGACCGTGTCTTTATTTTTTAAATCAGAAAATTAATTCCATTAGAATTTTAGAAGTCTAATCTTGGAAAGGAGACCCTAGGAATTGAGGATTGGGCAATGGGAGTTGCCCCAGTGTAGAGACCTTGCAGTATTCTGGGTATAAGGTATTAAGATCCTGAATTATGTCAGTGCAGTTGTAATACAAAGGGAGGGGCAAATATAAGAAATTTTGAGGAAAAGATCTTGATGCTTTTTATTTCTTTTTCTTGTCTAATTGCTCTGGTTAGGACTTCTAGTACTATGTTGAAAAAAGTGGCAAAAGTGAGCATTCTTGCCTTATTCCAGATCTTAGAGAAAATGATTTCTGTTTTTCACCATTACGATGTTAGTTGTGGGATTTTCATATATGCCCTTCATTGTGTTGAGGTAAGTTTCTTCTATACCTAACTTGTTGAGAGTTTTTGTCATGAAAAGGTGTTGAATTCTATCAAATGCTTTTTCTTCGTCTATTAAGATGATCATGTGCTCTTATCCTTCATTCTATTATATGTTATATCACATTTATTGATTTGAATATGTTGAACCATTCTTGCACTTGATAATGATGCATGATCTTTTAAATGTGCTGTTGAATTTTGGTTGTTAATATTTTCTTGAGGATTATTACGTCCATGTTCATTAGGATATTGGCCTGTAGTTTGTGACGTCTTTGTCAAGGTGATGCTGGCCTCATAAAATGAGTTTGGAAATGTTCCTTTCTCTTTTATTTTCTTTGGAAGTTTAAGCAGGATTGGTATAAACATTTGGTAGAATCCACCTGTGAAACCATCTAGTCCTGGGTTTTCATTTTTTGGGAGGCATTTTGTGACCTATTCATCTCCTTATTTGTTATTGATCTGTTCAGGTTTTCTATTTCTTCTTGATTCAGTCTTGGTAGGTGGTATCTTCTAGGAATTTATCCATTTCTTCCAGGTTTTCCAATTTATTGGTGTATAATTGTTCATAATAGTCCCATATGATCTTTTTTTATTCCTGTAAGATCAGTTGTAATGTCCTCTTTCATGTTTTATTTTACTTATTTGAGTCTTTTCTCTTTTTTCTTGGTTAGTGTAGATAAGGGTTTGTCAACTTTGTTGAAAAAACCATCTCTTAGTTTTGCCAATTTTTCTGTAGTTTTTACATTCTCTATTTCATTTATTCTTCTCTAATCTTTACTGTTTCCTTCCTTCTGCTAACTTTGGGCTTTGTTTTTTCTTCTTTTTCTAATGTCTCAAGGTGTAAAATTAGGTTGAGTTTTTTCTTCTTTTTTAATGTAGGTGTTAGTCACTATAAATTTCCCTCTTAGTTCTGCTTTTACTATTTCACATAAGTTTTGTTATGTTGTATTTTCATTTGTCTTGACATATTTTCTAATTTCCCTTTGATTTTCTTTTTGACCCAATGGCTGTTCAAATGTGTGTTAGTTTCTACATATTTGTGGGTTTTCCCATTGTCCTTTTCTTATTGATTTCTAGAGAATTTGAAAACACATTGGTCAATTTACACAGAGATAAGGTGAAGGGAAAAGTAAAAATTTATTTTTGATTTTCACTTTAGACACTAGGAGAATGATGCAACTAAGTAAAACACAGAAGCAAGTCTTGTTTGCTAGGGAGGGTGGGGAGTAAGAGCTCATAGGGTTGGATGGAAGATTTGTAACCAACTTAATTTTAGAATGAATTAAGTTTCAGGATGGATACAGCAATCAGATAGAAATGACCATAGAGACAGAAATTATACACAGAGATGTAATTGTTTTCTTGAGGAAGAAATGTTTATGAAAATTACATTTTGGTGTAAGACACTGCCTCTCAATGTAAAAGAAGTCTATAAATTTGGGTTGATTGTAGAGAAGATTGTACAAATCTATTTTCTCTTCACTGTTAGCATCATTAAAAATATAAAGAGGCCAGCCCAGTGGCATAGTGGTTAAGCTCATGAGGTTTTTTTTTCAGTGGCCCAGAATTCACAGGTGTGGATCTACACACTGATCATCATGCTCATCACTGCCATGCTGTGGTGGTGTCCCACATACAAAAGAGAAAGATTGGCACAGACAGATGTTAGCTTAGTGACAATCTTCCTCAAGCAAAAAGAGGAAGATTGACAATGGATGTTAGCTCAGGGCCAATCATCCTCACCAAAAATTAACAATACAAAAATGTGTGAATCTAGATTGTAAGTTGTAGCTAAATTATTGTCCACCACTGAGTCTTGCTTTTACTGTCAGAGATACTATTCCTCAACTCAAGATCTAACTACAAAAGGAGCTGCTCTTCAATTTTCTCCATAAACACTATGTCAACTGCATTTTCAGCTCTGAGAGTACTGTCATAGAATGAGAAGCTTATGTCAGGAGTACACCTTTTAATATGGTCCAATTATGAATATCTATCTCAACTTGGGAGAGGAGTAGGTAAAATGTAATGAAACCTTACTTTAGCCATCTCCCCCAGATTTTGATAAATCAAGCCATCCAGCTGATGTTTACCATGTTTGGTTTAGATGGTTGAGGAAGTATTATCTATAGCTTAGAAAAAAATAGATCCATATGTATGTATGCATCTTGAACTTTCACTGGTAACATGAATTTAGTTTGCACCATTTCAGAAGTTTTTAGAGTTACCAAGTAAAAATTTATTAGTTAATGTCTTTGTATAGCCTGGGGACTGAGGCTGCAAAGGAGGAGGAAGAGAATATTATCCAGGAAGACAAATGGAACTGCAGTATAGCTCCTTAATTCCAAAGAAAATGAATCATTTTTCATAGTAAATTTATGTGAAAAATATTAACATAACAGTGTGTTTCAAAAGCCCAGTCTGTCTTATTTGACTGGGAAACTCAGTTTTCCTCCAGGGCATGTTTTATCATTTGAATTATAGAAAACTGTGATGAACATAATATTTGAAATAACAGAATCCGAAATTTGTCTTAAATGAGATTAGACTATGCCATTGTTCCTAAAGGTATGTCTTTTTTAAACAGCTGTTGAGAAATAAATTTATCATTTCAATATCAATTCTAAAAGAACCACTATGTGTCTTTCAAGATTAATTGTCTTCTCGAAATTTCCCATCTACATATTAAAAAAGAATAAAGCAAAGAAATATTCTTCATTATAGCTGGAGGTCTGTATCTGAGACAGTTAATGCAAGTATGAGAACACATTCATGAGTGCTTAGAGATATTTAATAATCTCTGTATCGTTTTTCATAAATTTTATTGGGTTTCATGAAAGGTGATGGGGAAGCTTTGACTAAATATGGAAAGCATCTCATTTATTTTACCTATATCATATTAATATAGATTTTTGAATAAAACTTTCACAAGGAAAATTCAAAGTGAGACAGAGTCTAGGTTACATATTTAGTATATTGATATTCAAAGGAGGTGCCTGCTTTAGGGTAACTTCAAATTTCTTATTTAGATTCTGATTTGCTAACAATGTTTTACAAGAGACAGATGGAATTTAGTGATACCAAGACAAGAAAAATGTGTGGTGAGCTCTAGAACAGGAATTGCTGTCCCCCAGATAATCTCTAGGTAAATAGGGATTATCCAAATCTTTATAAAATGATTCATTAAAATTACTGTATAAGCTTGGATCAATAATGAATAAGAGTGCAGGATATTTTATTATAATTGTTGTAAATAATTTGACAAAACCTTAAGATGTAACAGAAGTAATCATATGAATCATATTTTTTTCCATCCCATGTAATATAATATTGAATCATATGTAATATTTTACATGAATATATACAAGAAAATATGCAACTAAAAGCAATGTCTTCCATCTTTGTCAATTTTCTCTAATTTTACTGATTCAGTATTATTACTTTGGCCTAAGTTTCCTTTCTGCAAAACATGATTCTCAGTGGAATTTTAAGTGGTTATTTGGTGACCACGCTTTGACTCAGCAGTGTAAGTAAAGGAAGATCTGACTATAATCAGGGCACATGATACTCAAAGAGGAAAGAGCAAAAATAGCAGGTAGTAAGAAGTGGTAGTGGCAAGAGGTGAGGAAAGGAAGTTCGAGCCTATTGTTCCCTGTTTCACAATCTTTCCTTGTGTTGTCACTACTCAAAAGATACCAGCACTTGCCATGCCCTTATATTATAAATGGAGATAAGTACTTCATATCAGGAAGGGACAAGGACTTTCCCATTCATACTTTATTCCCATTCTGTAAAAAACAAATAAGTGTCAAACTAAGAATGATAGGTATTAAAAAATGCTATATCATTAAAATTTATAGGCTAGAGTGTCCATTTCAGCTTTAAAAATACTTTAGTTATACGTCAGTTGTATATAACCTATTTACTTTGAAACAACATTAAAAAGAAACAAGTTAAATATTAAAGGTTTTTCATAAAGTAAGATAAAAATAGTTAAATTTAGTCATATATTATTAAGGAAACTTCATTTTTGTGATGACTTTACTTTCACCAAAGGATTATACTCTCATGTCTATTTTTACCCTAGTCAATAAAATCCATGTATAACCCTATGATACTTTTTTAGGAGTAAGTTGAATTTACTCAGCTATCATATATTTTGTCATGGTTGGTCTAAATATTAAAAATAAATTCAAAATAAATTCAAAATGTGAAATGCTTTCTTTTCTCAAAGTCATTATTTTGAACTGTCATATTCTAGTGGTTAAAGTATATTTTGAGATAAAAGATGCTCTTATTAATCATATTTAAATATTCAGAGTCTTTTTAGGAATAAATATTTGTTAAAGAAAAAAGTTTTAAAAAATGCACTAGTAATGATGTTTCCAGTAAGGAGAAAATAGGGACTAGATTTACCTTACTGCCTGAAATAACCAAAAGATGAACCAAATTAATGGAACTATGGTTTTAAAGACAATAGGTATCAGGCAATGAAGAACAGCAATCCATGAGAAGTAAATAAATAAGGTGAACCCTATGCTTACGTAAATGTACTACCTTAAATGAATTTCTAGGTTGTGACAAACAGAGAGAACCCAGGCAAAGGCCAGTTGTGTCCCAGAGTTGAAGAAATGAAGCTGAGGGAACAGCTAGAGCAAAGTGGCTAAAACTCCCAGTACATGGTACCAGAATGAAGAGAACTGCACAAAGACAGCATGCTGGAGATATGCAGAACACAGATTAGCACATGAATAAAAAGAAACTACTTGAGGCTAGAGATATTAGATGTTCTTAGTGATATAGAGTGCCTGGAATTCACGTGGGGCCAGAAATGTTGTAAATTGCCAACAGCCAAAATAGAAAGCCTCAAGATTAAGAGAGAATTGGGTAGAATATAAAAAAGGCTCCTGGCTGAGTGAATGGAGAGTAACTCCCCTTAGGCTGAACACTGCTCTGGAATTGCCTAATAAACCTTCAAAACAAGATCCAAAGGATCTTGAGCTATTTCCAACTAACTTGACTGAATCTCAAACAAATCTCAAGAATGTTTGTAGAATTCCAAAAACATCCAGCATCAACAAAAATAAAATTCATGATGTCTGCATCTAATGATAATTACTAACCATGCAAAATTACTAACTATTCCAAACCAATGGAAACAGACTCAGAACTAAAATATATTTTAGTATTGACAGACAAGAACCTAATAAAAGTTTTTGTGACTGAATTCAATATATTCAAAAAAGTTAAGTAGAGAAAAATTGAAGGTAGAAACAATGACCCAAATTAACTTTTAAAAATGACAACTATGATATGTGAGATTTAAAAAAAACTGGATACTATATTAATGGCAGATTAGCCACTGTAGAAGAAAACATTAGTGAACCTGAAGATGTTCCAACAAAAAGTTCCTAAAATTAAACACAGAGAGGAAAGAGAATTAAGAAAAATGAACAGTGGATATTGTGACAAATTTATGTAACCTAATATGTGTAAGTGGAGTCCACGTGTAAGAAAAGAGGATGCAGAAATGATCGATGAAATAATGGCCAAACAATTTCCAAATCTGATGAGCTGTATAACCACAGATCCAACAGTCAACAAAACCTAAGCAAAAGACACCTGAAAAACCTGCAGCATTGTGCATCAAAATCAAACTACTCAAAATCAGTGATACAGAAAATCTTAAAAAAAAGCCAGAGAAAGTTAGGTATAGTGGAATAAATATAAGGATAGCAGTAGATTTCTTGTTGGCAACAATGTAAGTGAGAAGAGAATAGAGCAGCATATTTACACAACTGAAAGAAAAAGAAGGTGTCAATGTAGAATGCAATACCCAGCAAAAATATCTTTTGAAAATAAATATTAAAGACTTTTTTTTTTTTAAGGAAGATTAGCCCTGAGCTAACTTCTGCCAATCCTCCTCTTTTCACTAAGGAAGACTGGCCCAGAGCTAACATCCTGCCCATCTTTCTCTATTTTATATGTGGGACAAATACCACAGCATGGTATGCCAAATGCTACCATGTCTGCATCTGGGATCCGAACCAGTGAACCCCAGGCTGCCGAAGCAGAACATGCACACTTAACTGCTGCACCACTGGGCTGGCCCCAATACAGACTTTTATCATACATATAGGAGTTGAAAGAAGTCATCACCGTGAGACTCACACTATAAGAAATGCAAACACGGGCCAGCCCAGTGACATAGTTGTTAAGTCTGTGCTCTCCTCTTTGCTGGCCGGGGGTTCATGGGTTTGGATCCTGGGTGTGGACCTATACACTGCTGATCAAGCCATGCTGCGGCAGCATCCCACATACAAAATAGAGGAACAGATGTTAGCTCAGGGACAATCCTCCTCACCAAAAAAAAAAAAAAAGAAAGAAAAGAAAAGAAATGCAAAGAACTTCAGACAAAAGAAAAATGAAACTTGATGGAAAAATGGCTCTAGAAGAGGATTTTAAGAGCAATAGAAATAGTAATGACATGAGTAAGTATATAAATTTTTAATTGAAATATTATTAATGGATAATTTACTGTTTAAGAACAGTAAAAATATGGGTTTTATCACATGCGAATAATAACATAACAGCAATGTAAAATATAATAATGTAGTATGGAGTTTAAAACATATTTAAAAATAAACTATATTACTACAATAATACATAGCAAAAGAGGGGATAAATGGAAGTATACACCTATAAGATTTTTATACTATATGGGAAATGTTATAACACACCTTAGAGGTAGATTGAAATAAGTTAAAGATGTATAATGTAAACCAAAAAGCATCCACTAACATAACAAATCAGAGTTATAGATGTTAAGAAACCAAAGCAGATAAAAGAAATTCATAAAAATGATTCAGTAAATGAAAAAGCTGGCAGAAAAACAGGAGAAAAGGGTAACAAAGACTAAATGGGACAAACATAAAATTAATAATAAGATGACAGATTTAATGTTAACCATATCAAAAATAAAATTTAATGGTCTAAACAGCCCAAGTAATAGGGAGAGATGGTAAAACTGAATAAAAAAGCAAGACCCAGCTATAAACTACCTATAAAAAAATACATTTCCAACATAAAGACACAATTCCTTAAAAGTAAAAGAATGAAAAAAAAATGGAACACGCTAATACTAATCACAAAAGCTGGAGTAGATTTGTTAATGCCAGATAAAGAAGGTTTCAGAGCAAGGAATGTAGCTAGGGATAGAGGTCATTTCCTAATTATAAAGGGGTAATTAATTAAGAGTACATAACAGTCCTAAATGTTTACGTACTTAATAAGAGTTTCTCAAAAATATGGAAGACAAGCTGATAAAACTGTAAGGAGAAATAGGCAAATCAACAATTATAGTGAGAAATTTCAATACCTCTCTCAATAATTGATTGAACCAGTGGACAATATGGATGCTGAAAATTTGAGCAATGCTACCAACCAACTTTACCTAAGTGACATTTATAAAATATTCCACCCAAAACTAATAAAATATAAATCCTTTTCAAGTGCACACAAAACATTGACCATGATAGAACATACGACGAATCTCAATAAACTTAAAAAGATTAAAGTTGTAAAGAAATTTGTTCTCTGACCTTAATGGAATTACACTGGAAATCAAGAACAAAAACTTCTTCGGAAAATCTCCACATCCTTAGAAAATTCATGACACACTTCCAAAAAACCGCATAGGTTAAAGCGGAAATCAAAAGAGAGATTCGAACATACTGTAAACTGAATAAAAATGAAAAATTATATAGGAAAATTTGCGTGATACTCTAATAGCAGTATTTAGGGGAAAATTTACCACCAAATGCCTATATTATAAGAGGAGAAAGATCTTAAATATATCATCTCAGCTTCCACCTTAGGCAAATAGAAAAAGAAAAGCAAAATAAGTGCAAATTAAGTAAAAAAGAACTAGTAAAGATTAGAGAGAAAAACAATGAAAGAGAAAAAAAGAAAAATAATACTGAAAAACTTCTAGCTACACACAAAGGTTAGGTGAAACTTTTTGGCTTCAGGAATAAAATAATGTTCAACCTAGGAAAGGTGAACAGGACTATGCATGGAGAAGCTATGTTTCCTGGGGGTCATTTGAAGATAGAAATATCACTTTCTTTGGGTTGCTTTCCTTAGTGAATAGACAAGAAGGAACAAACTGAGATCCAGAAAGAACTTAGAGCATTTTCCCCATTCTTTCCCTCATTTGGCTGTATCCCTAAGGGAAAGAGATACGTGATTCCTACTTAAATTTTCAGGCCCAACTTGCCATTATATGAAAAGAGACATAAATTTGATCCATGAATGAAATGTGTGTTATCGACAATAAGGGCCTTTGTGCTTTCTTTCTCAGAAAATTGAGCACATCAGCTCCATCATGGATAAACAAGGACTGTTTCCCTTTCTATATCTCAGTGTCCTATGCTCTAGGTCTGTATTTATAGGAATTAATTCATTTTTATATCTTGGACAACTTCTTTGTTTAAAATCCTGATGCTGGAGCAAAATAGATTTTGTTGCTAATGCTGAGAACTGCAAAGTAAAGAAGGATTAACTATTTTAATCATTTAAGCTGTAACAAAGGTTTCATTTAGTGATTTACTCTTTTTAAACATAACTGTAAAATAATTTTATTTTTAACTATATTTCAACATATCATTTGGGTTAATCATAATTTTTAAATGTTTAAATAAACCAAATATATTCAACCACTTTTAGTAGTATATTAAAGTGTGATTTCTCGTCAAATGCAGATATAAAAATCCAACCTGGAAACTTCACATTAAGTGCTATTAAACTGAATTAACCCGTAAGTATTTAAAAGCAATTAAAGAATTACCTAATGGGATATTAATGCAGAATAAAAGATGAAAAGTTTAGTGGAATGTAAGTCTTTCCGGCAACTCCATTAGATTACCCAGATGAAATTGTAATAATTATGTCAAGATTATTTTGCTTTTATTACAATGTCTACAATTTAATAACATCCATCGATGTGTATTATTTCAGTGCCACAATGGAATCTGATTTTCTTCTTAGTGATATTCATAGCCATGGATGAGGAACTAATATCAATTTATTAAATCTAAAGGTAATAATGGCATTATTAATATTTAAAATGTGTTTAAGAGCCAGAATTTGAAAATCTATTTGGTTGTGAAAACACTAATTGGGACTATAATTTGGTTTGGTATTTAATTTGAAGTTTAGGAAATACAATATACAACGTTTGCGATATATTGGGTGACATTAGGTAAATTACTGAAACTACTTAACTCTTTATGCAAACATATTGCAAAATATCTAAATTATGCCGATTATTATACAGACTCTTCTACAAAATGTTTTCATAAACTTATTTTAGATACCTCCAGAATACTGTATTTTGTGTAGAACACTCTGTGTTTTCTTATTCATAAAATAGGTAGGGTCAACCCTCACAGACTAGGCATTTGTATCTGTTTTTATGGTCTTCTTACTTTTTCATCTCTGTCTGATTTAAACTGCAGTGTCCTGATATGAAAAAATATATTATATTCATGTGATATTTATAATTTTTTAAAAACATTTTATAAAATTAGATATATTAGCAACGAAATCCTTTCCTTGAGATATCTAAAATACATAGAAATCTATATTCAACATATAATTTATAATAATAGTAAATCAGAAAGATTATTTGCTGTTTGCTGACATGATTTTTTCTGACATTCAAGCATTTCAAAAATCAATTTGATGTATGCAAATCAAAATTATTGAATTAACATAAACTGTTAGATGTCACACATAATATAACATATTACTAGAATTGGAACAGGCAAATAATTTTCCTCATCATTTAAATTCAGAAGACAGTTGACTTAGGATGAATTACTTTAACATTTGTAGTACTATTTTTAGCATTAGTGTAATATTATTTTAAATTAAAGTCCTTTCTGAAGGACTATAAGATGTCCCAAGGACAAGTTAAATTTTTTAATAATTTGGAAAAATGAGGAAATTGGTTTTGTAAATATTTAGTACTCCAAAATTGAAAACCAAACCATTAGATTAGTAAATACTAATCAAATCATCATTTATATCTCAAACAAATACTTTAATAATAATCATATCTAAATAGTGAGTATTGAGAATTTACTTGGGCATTTTTGTTGTTTTATTGTTTTAAAAGTCTAAGCATGTTGTAGCAGAAATGGTCCATATGTTTTCTTTATAAAGAGTTGTTTAAATTAATTCAACATATGTTTAATGATTGTCTGTTTTATTTGAAAAATTTTCTAGGCTCTTTAAATGTTATAAAGATGAACAGAGTGTATTCGTTTGCCCTGAATGAGCTCCTACATCATGGAGGAAATAAGATAAGTGTGTAAACAAACATAAATTAGAAGTACCTTAATGTTAATAAAGAAGTATGGATGAAATAATATAATGTGTAGATGGCAGGGACAATTTTAGACTGACAGTTTCTGCTATTATGCTGTGTTATGTAAATAATAAATACAGAAAAGTCAATTAAATCTTATCTAAAAGGGAGAACTTCCCATATGCACAGGTGTCCATATTGATTGATCCCTCTGCAATAGTGTTCAGTACCTACCAGCAGTTTGATTTTATTCACCATGAGATATGGGACTCAGTGCTTGTTTCTCAGCAGCTCTCTGGCAGCACCACCACGGTCACCAACACCAACATAAATGCCAGTAGCAACAATAGCAAGAACATTTGAAACAACAAGACAATTGACAGGGGAAATATTGTGAATGCCAATACTAGCAATAATATTTTAATGCCCAAACTGATTCTCCTCATTTTTGACTGTTTAGGCTTTTTTCTAGCATTCTTAAAAGCATCTTAAGAGCACATGTATTCCCAAAGGTTTCCTGACTGGTATATTTTATAAAACAGCTTTATGAACTATAATCTATACACACCATAAAAATCATCCATTTTCAGTATACAGTTCAAAGGTGTTTTAGCATATTTACAGAGCTGTGCCATCATCACCACAATATAATTTCAGAACATTTCAGTCACCCAAAAAACAGGCCTCAGTTCCTGATTAATTCTTACACTGGCCTTCTTGAACCTTTTCAAATAGTGTACATGAGTGGGGAATGTTTAAGACATGTTTGAAAATGTTCATTAAAGCATACTTCTAGTTTTTAAAACTCTGAAATTCCTAAAAGGGTAAAAAATGTTTACTAGCTGAGATACTGAAATACTTGTAATAACTTTATCACTCCTGGGGCATGAATATATGAGGTTATTAAATATAGAGTTTTCAGTAATATTTCTTTTGAATCATCTGAATGAATACTTTTGTGTAATTGGTTGAGATTCTGACTAAATGTGATTTTGCATCTACCAGGTGAACACACTTGGTTAAGGGCATTTTATTTAAATTATGTTAAACAGTTTTTCTTTAATCAAATATGATATAAGCTAGTCACTACTCTTAAACAATCATTCAAAACAATACATGATTTAAATAACATTTCAATGAATTATAGTAGCATAGATAGACAAGCCATTATCACACTAATTAAAAAGTCATTTCTAACATTGTTAGCACGTGTAAGACAGTGGTTGATTTTTTGCCTCCTCTAACACCAAACATCAACACTATGAATAGTTCTATTTTGTTTTAATATTTGACCTGCAGTAATAAGAAAGGATAGGAAATTATACTTTTTAGACATAGTATCTATAATATAAAATTTTCACCTGTGTCATAGTTTTCTCCCTTAATGATTATTTGGAAAGAGTCTTCAATGTAATTTGAGTCAGGATTTAAAATCTGTCATTATAAAATGTGTACTAATGAAGAGTAGCTTACTTTTTATGGATCATTTTGAAATTTTCTGAGTTTAGCTACGTATACGTTTTAAATAAAAATGCATATATTCAAAGTGTACAACATGATTTGATATACATGTACATAGTGAAATCATTACTACAGTCAAACTAATTAATATGTCTCCTCACTTACTTTGTGTGTGTGTGATGAGAGCACCTGAATGAAAATTCTTTCCCTTAGCACATTTACAGGATTCAGTACAGTATTATTCACTATTATCATCGTGATGTCCATTAGATCTCTAGACTTATTCACCCTACATAACTGCAACTGTGTAGTCTTTAACCATCTTCCCATTTCTCCCACATCCCCGCCCCTGGTAACCACCATTCCACTCTCTACTTCTAGGTATTTGACTTTTTTAGATTCCAAATACAAATGAGACCATGCAGGGTTTTTTCCTATGTGTGGCTTATTCTACTTAGCATAATGACTTCCGAGTTCATCCATATTGTTGCAAATAGCAAGATTTTTTTTCAGGCTGAATGATATGTCATTGTGTGCATGTGTGTGTGTGTGTGTGTATGCCAACTTTTCTTTATCCAGTCATGCTTGCCAGACAGGCTGTTTTTATATCTTGGCTACTGTGAATAGTGCTGCAATAAACATAGGAGGGCAGATATCTCTTTGAGGTACTGATTTCAGTTCTTGTGGATATATACCTAGCGTGGGATTGCTACATTACACCGTGTTCTATTTTTAGTTTTCTGAGGAACTGTTATGCTGTTTTCTATAACGGCTGTAGCAATTTATATTCCCATCAACGGTGTGCAGTGTTTCGATTTCTCCACATCTTCACAAACACTTGTCGAATATGCTTTTTATTTTATTTTTTATTTTCATTGATGTTTTTAATTTATGTTATTTTTTACTGATAATTTTTATTTTATTTTTTGATCATAGCCATCCTAACAGGTGTGAAGGGACACTTCACGTAGTTTTGAGTTGCGTTTCCCTGATGATTAGTGATGTTAATCTCCTTTTCATAAACCTGTTGGCCATCTGTGTCCTCTTTGGAAAAATGTCTATTCAGGTCCTTTGCCCATTTTTTTAATCACGTTGTTTGATTGTAGCTGTGGAACTGTATGGGCTCTTTATGTGCTTTGGATATTAACCTGTTATCAGATATATTTACACATGTTTCCTCCCAATCCATAAATTGCCTTTACATTTGATTGTTGATTATTTCTTTTGCTCTGCAGAAGCTTTTCAGTTTGATGTAGACCCACTTTATTTTGTATTTGTTGCCTGAGCTTTTGGTGTCATAGCCAAAAAAACCGTTGCCAAGGCTAATGTCAAGAAGCTTTTCCTTATCCTTTAGTCTAGGAGTTTTACAGTTTTAAGTCTTACATTTAAACCCTTAATCTACTTTGAATTGATTTTGGGGTATAGTAAGATAAGGGTCCAATTTCCTTCTTTTGCATGTGGAGATCCAGTTTTCCCAGCACCATTTATTGAAGAGACTTTCCTTTCCTCAACTCTATATATTTGACAAGTCTACTCCATTGTTCCTCAAAGTGCTTTCCTTGAAATACTTCCCCATGGGATATGCCGACATGCACAGTTTTCAAAGCCGAATAAATTTAGGAAACCACACATTCTTTAGAGGTTTTAATTGTACATTTGCATATTAAAACCCTTATGAACTCCTGCAGTAAGGAAACCTACATTGCTACTTTTTGTTTTATCCCAGTCTCCCAAAGCTACTTGCTCCCAGATTTTTATTATTTTTTAAAGATTGGCACCTAAGCTAATATCTGTTGCCAATCTTTCTACTTTCTTCTTCTTCTTCTTCCCAAAGCCCCTCCATACATAGTTGTATATTCTAGTTGTAGGTCCCTCTGGTGTGCCACGTGGGACGCCACCCCATCGAGGCTTGATGAGCAGTGCCATGTCCGCGCCCAGGATTGAAACTGGCGAAACCCTATGCCGCAGAAGTGGAGAGTGCAAACTTAATCACTCGGCCACAGGGCCGGCCCCCTACTCACAGAATTTTTAAAAATCTTGTTAGGATGTATTTGCATCCTACCGAGTAATGTTCTATAGAGCATGTTTTGGGATTCATTGATTTAAGCCAAGGATATAGCAACCGAGTGGGGTTTTGTTTGTTTTAGCTGAAATGAATCTATTTCTGAAATCTCTTTTGGGTATTTTTCTATCTTCTCATTCATTCCACTTTGTCTCAATTATTGTAGCTTTATGGAAAATCTTGGCACAATATAATGTCGATCCTACATCTTTGTTGCTCTCTTAAAATATCATTTTAGCTATTTGAAATCCTTTGCATTTTCATGTAAATTTTAGAATCAGCCTGACAATTTCTTCAAAAACCTGCTGAGATTTTGATTGGAATGACAGTGAATTTATATATCAATTTAGAGAAAATGATTATCTTAACAATATTGTGTCCATTCCTGCAAAATTTGTACATGGTGCATAACTCCACTTATGTTGGTCTTCTTAAATTATCTCAAGAAGGCTTTGTTGGTTTCACATATAGTTCTACATCTTTTGTTTGATTTATTCACAGGTAATTGATTTTTTTGATATTATAAATGATATTTTAATTTTTATTTTCCAATTATTTGTTGTTAACATATAGAAATACACTTAAAATTGTTTATATTGACTTGTTTCTCACAACCTCAATTTACTTACGACTTCTAGGAGCTATGTTTGCGTTAGTTTGCCAGGGCTGCCATAACAAAGTATTACAAACTGAGTGGCTTAAAGGGCAAAAATGTATCGTCTCACAGTTCTGGAGGTCAGAAGTGCAAGATCAAGGTGTTGGCAGGATCACGCTCCCTCTGAAGGTATTTGGGAAGGATCTGTTCCAGGTCCTCCCCCTAGCTTCTGGAAGTTCCTTGGTTTGTGGCAGTGTAACTCCAACTTCATGTGATGTTCTCTCTGTATGCGTGCCTATGTCCAAATTTCCTTTTTTATAGGAACACCAGTCATATAGGATTAGGGGTTTACCTGTCTCCAGTGTGACCTCATCTTAACTAATTACATCTGCAATGACCTTATTTCCAAGTAAATTCACACTCTGTGGTACTAGGGGTTGATATTTCAACATATGAATTAACAAGGGACATAATTCAACCAATAATAGTGTTTATATAGAGATTACATAGGGTTGTACATATACAATCGCATCATCTTCCAATAATGAGAGTCTGACTTCTTCCATCACAACGCTTGTCTTTTGTCTTTTTCATATCTTATTGTCTCTGGCTAGGATTTCTAGCACAATGGGGAGTAGAAGCACCAAAAGTGTATATACTTACCTTCGTCTCTGTCTTAGAGGAAAAAATGTAATATTTTACCAGTAAGTTCGATGTTAGACATAGGTTTTTTCATAGATACTCTATAATAGATGAAGGAAATGCCCTTCTATTCCTTATTCACTAAGATTTTTTATTATGATTTATATGGAATTTTTCAAATGCTTCATGTATTACAATGATAATGATATTTCTACATTATCTTACTAATTTTCAATTGCTGAACCAACTTTGCATTACAGGGACAAATACACTGGGTTTTATATATAGCATTTATAAGATGCTGAGTTTGATTTGCTAACTTGTAAAGGATTCTTGCGCCTGTGTTCACAAAGATGATCAGTTTCTAATTTTCTTTTCTTATAATATCTTTATCAGGCATTAGTACTAGGGTAATAATGGGACATGCAAAACGACTTCAAAAGGGTTCTGGCCTCTTCTGTTTTATGAAAACGTTTGTGTGAAATTGGCAAAATTTCTTCCTTTAATCATTGATAGAACTCACCATGGAAGCCTTCTGGGTCTGGAATTTTATTAGTGGGAAGATTTTTAATTAAAATCTCAGCCCTAAATAGATGTAAGTACATTCAAATTTTCCATTCACTTTCCTATTTCAATTTTGTCCAGTTTTATTTTTTCCAGGTAGTCTTTCATTCAAGTTGGTATACTTATTGCTAATAAACTCATCAAAATACTTTCTTACATTTCTTTTAATGACTGTTGGACTTATGGTAATATCCTGTCTTTAATTCAATACATTGGTAAATTCTGTATCTCTGTTTTTTTATTCCAATTAGTCTTACTAAAGTTTATAAATTTTATTAAAATCTCAAAGACCAACATTTGACCTTTTTTTCTTGATTTCCTGTTTTCTATTTTATTACTTTATTCCCTTATTTGTTGTGATTATTTGTTTAACTTACCCTTCTTTTTCTATCTTCTGGAGTGAAAGCATAGATCTTTGATGTTAACTTTTCTAAGTAGACTAGTACTGCAATGCATTTCCTTCTAAACCCTGCTGTAGCTGCAACTACACATTTCATTATGCTGTGTTTTCATTTTCAGCAAGCTTGTAATATTTCTATTCTCCTTTGTGATTGTTTCTTTGATCCTTGTCTTATTTAGCAGTGTGTTGTTTAATTTCCAAATATTTTACGATTTTATAGATATCTTATTCTTATTGATTTATAATTTAATATTGTTGTGTTAGAAAATGTTACGTATGATCTCAATACTTTGGAAAGTAGAGAGATTTGTCTTCTGGCCCAGCAAGTGGACTATATTGATTAACATTCCATGTGTACTTGAAATGTTTTTGTATTCTGCAGTTGTTGGGTGTAATGTTCTGTAAATATCAATTTTATGGAAACAACCTAAGTGTCCATCAATGGATAAATGGATGAAGAAGATGTAGTGTATACGTACAATGGAATATTATTCAGCCACGAGAAAGAAGGAAATCCTGCCATTTGTGATGACACAGATGGATCTTGAGGAAATTATGCTGAGATGTCAGACATAAACTTTTGATATCACTTATATATGGAATCTAAAAAAGAAAAACTCAGAAAAACTCAGAAAAACAGAGTAAAATGGTTGTTGCTAGGGACTGGGGGTGGAGGAACAGGAGAGATGTTGTTCAAGGGTACAAACTAGCTACAAGTACAAGTACAAGTAGATATGTCCTGGGCATCTAAGGCACAGTCCAGTGATATGGACAACAATATTGTATTATAATCATCAAACTTGCTAAGAGACTAGATCTTACTTATTCCCACTACAAAAAAGAAATGATAATTAGGTGATGTGATAAAGGAGCTAACCATTACTACAACGGCAATCATGTTACAGTATATATATGTATCAAATCAATGTGTTGACCACCTCAAATTTACACAGTGTTATATATCAAGTATACATTTTTTCCTGCCTTCAGACTTGAGCTGAAACGTTAGCTCTAACTGAAATATTAACTCTTCATGGGTCTTTAGCCTACCTTTTTTCAGACTGGAACTTTCGTATTGGTTCTTCCAGGTCTCCAGCTTGCCAACTGGAGATCTTCAGAACTGTGAACTTCCACAATCATGTGAGTCAATTTCTTAGAATATATATGTCAAATATATGCCAAAAGGATGTGTGTGTGTTCTTTTGGTTCTATTTCTTTAAGAACCCTGGTGTCTTAGTCTGTGTGGGTTGCTATAACCATAACATAGACTAGGTGGCTTAACCAACAAACATTTATTTCTCACAGTTCTGGAGGCTGCAAAGTCCAAATCAAGGTGATTGGCAGATTCAGTGTCCTGTGAGAGCCCACTTTCTGGTTCATAGATGGCCATTTTTTCGCTCTGTCTTCACATGAAAAAAGGGGCAATGGAGCTCTTTAGGGTCTCTTTCATATGGGCACTACTACTATTCATGAGGGCTCCTCCTTCATGACCCAATTTCATCCCAAAGGCCCACCTCCTAACATTGGGGGGTAGGATTTCAACACATGAATTTGGGGGGAGCATATGCAGTCTAAATCACCTGAATAATACACTTAATGTTTAGTGTTGTGAGTAACGTAATGGTTTATATTTTTTAAACTATTGTTCATAGCTGGCATTTTCATTTAGTTGTTTTTTTTGGGGAGGGCATGTATTTATCTCTGATAAAATTTCCCACCTGTTAACTCATATTTAATATGTTTAATACTTATCATAGTTATTTTAAAGTTTCATCTATATAATTTGTGAGTCTGCTTTTATTGACTGCTTTTTCCCTTGATCATGTGTGACATTTTCTCTCTTCTTAGCATGACTTATAAATTTTTCTAACTGCTTGCCATTGAGAGCAATAATAAGGACTTAAGTAATATTTATCCTCAGGAAAAGGCATATAGGCATTGCCATGTCACAACTCTAGGCAGAGAGATGAGTAAAGTTAATCTGCAGTAATTTGGGTTTCAATTTTGTTGAAGTTTTAGTGAGATTCATTTGACCACTCAATGTAAATATTTTGAAGTCAGGAATCATGATATTTCCTTAGTGGGGCTTAAGATCTAAGAACCAGTAAGACTCTAGAGATTTCTTTTTGCTTTACAGCTCAGGTGCCAGCTGTGCAAAGCTTGGTGAATTCTTCTATTTTATAGCCTAGTTATCTGGTTTTGGATCACCAGTGAATTTTCCTTGCTCTCTGTCTCCATATATCTCTCACCATTCTGTGGCACTTCCCACAGACTTTGAAGATCCACGGCAATACACTCAGTGGAGTCTTAGAGATATTTCTGTTTCGCTCTTGTGCTTTACCACCATCTTACACATTCAAGCATTTCATGATCTCTCCCTCCTCTCTACTTCTCACCACTCCTGCCATCCCTACACTCACATCCTTCTAATGTATATGTTTGTCATGCTTAACTACGTATATTTCCAAGTCACAGAAAGCCCACTCGTGCTTCTGCAATACCTTGAAGTTCCTGACACATAAGGGTCAAATCCCATGGTGGTATCATATTCTAAAGCTCAAGGATCAAAGAGGAAGCTAAGCCTTACTCATATCTTTCAAACACTTAACACTGTTTACACACAGGCACTCTTACATATATCTGATATCTTAAATTCTGGAATTCCTGGGGCTTTTGATGTTCCTACTTCAAAATGACATTTTGTTTGTTTTTTCTCACTCGAAACATGTTCACCCTAATATTTTGCTCCCATCACAATCTTTGTCTTCTACATCATATGCAGAATCATGGAAATTGCTCAGGCATTTCACCTCTCATGACAGACATCCTCCTTGAGAATTTATACATTATTTTATTCTAACAGTTTTCCTCTTGAGAATCCACCACAAATCTAAAGAGAAAATTTATTTTCTCTTTAGAGAGTGGAAAAAGGTGAAATATTGAACTGACACAGAGGAAAATGAAAGACTGTGAACATTCACAGATGTGAATTTGTTTACCTTGCTATGCTACAGTCCTTTGTACATGCTGCTCTATATATGGCTTGTACTTTCTGCTGGTGTTTGAGTATATAATTATATGTAACTACTTGTCTATAATCATATCTCTCCTTTTAAACTATGATATCATTTTTGGTGAACTCTACATCTCTGTCATTTGTGTAAGTACAACCCATTTCACAGCACTTCATGCTTAGTAAGTGATGAGCGCATGCCTGGTGAATACAACTTCACTAAATTAGATGTGTAGTTTGAGGGTCTATAAACATAAAAGTAGAAAGTATTAAAATATCAGGCAGGTGGTAGACAGGTGGTATCTGCTAAGTACTTTGTTTTATACCTTCCTTTTTCCTTGTTGCTCTATAATTAACATTTCTCCTCAAGTTTCCAGATGTCATACTTTAATTACAGTGTGATTTCATTTGAAGAATATACTTCATATTAAGTGATAAGTGATTATATATGAAAGGAATTAGGTAAGAAACTGGAGATCAGAAAACAGCAACATTCAGAAGCAAAAGAAAATATTGGGAACAGAAATCAATACATGTATAACACGATACTGTGCTGAAGAGAACTGAACATTAAACTCTACTTAAGCAGAGTGAAATTCCACTAAGGGGTTGTGAATGGTTCCCATTTTTTAGGGTAATGACTTAAATTTAATTTTGGTAGCCAAGAGCATCTACGTATAAGAAATATCTCTTTATTGTAACTTTTACTTGTACATGTAAAGTATGGTGCCTGCTATGGTTCTTGGAAAGAAATAAATGCAGAGAAATATTTCAGGGGCATATTCTTCAGAGTCATCTGTTACTAGTTCTGTCTGATAATTTTGTATGTGACTGTATTTAGCATAAAATATTATTGCAAATTTAAGGAATTCCCTTTAAATATTTGTTAAATCCCCAAAGTGTTTGTTTGCTTTATGGAAGTTTGTGTGTGTATTGTCCAAACATTTGTGCATCCCTCAGGCCAATGAAGAGACATGTGAAAATAGGGCTTTTTTAAAAATCTTATATTAATGGAAGTATTGAAACACTGGAAAACAAAATCTGATGTTGGTTTGATACTTCCTGAACTTGATTACCTGGGACTAACATGGAGGACAATTTAAGACTTGTTAACTCAGCTTTCAGAAATGTACTCTGACACTATTGGAAATGCATTCTATAGGACATAGTGGCAGGAAGGGTATTCTCGGGGAAAGAGTTGGAGTATCCACTGAGGCAAAATCGCATGTCCAATATTAATTACTAAGGGTCAGGGAATGAAGTGAGTGGTGGAATGAGACAGGGAAGTTTTGTCTCCATGTTTAGGAGCCTGGTTATTATTGGGCCTGAAATAGAAATTGTGAAGATATTTGCAGAAGGCTAATAGTGGACTCTGATATCATATTTGGACCTATGGACCCTAAGAGCAACTATTTCTAATAGCAGGTTTCTATCGATCTCCATTCTGAACTTCCCCAACATAAACATAAGCAAAGCTTTCTAAAAATTATAGCCTGAACTCAGCCGTACTATGAATAATTATGTTAAACAAAAAAATCCCCTCCACAGGTCAGAATGAGGGCATCGGAAGAGATCACTGATAGGAAAATAGGTATGTTAATAAAGTATCAATTTGCTGAGGGGACACTCCATCAAAGATAGCCACTGGCAGGACTAGAAAAGAAGTTGTAATTTAAGGACCTGGAGACTTGTCCAGGAGTACATGGATGGGCATTCACTTGCAGTGGTTTCATGATAGGCCTGAGGGTGTGAATTTCTCACAGGCTGTCAGTGAGCTTCTGTGCCATAATAACTTGTTTACATCATTTCAGTAAGGCCAGTGGAATATGAGTTAGGTTATTAAAAGACAAATGAGACAGGAACAATAATAGATGCAGAGCAAGGCAAGGTATACAAAGTCCTTTTAAATCTTTGCAATTACAGGTGTGCCTTATAAAAGTTACGTAACTTGCCCAAGGTCAATAAAGCTAGTGACTAGAGCAACTGAGATTTGAACTCTCTGACCTGTGCTCCCAGTCACCATCTACCACTGCTTTTGGCAGTAAGCTGGACACAAGAATCATAGAACTGGATAAGGCTCATTCTCCACTTTGGGATGTTTTGTTTTATAGCAGCCTACTTTCCGGGATCCCTGCTCTCGTTCTGTTCCAGTTCACTTTTTCATCTTTCAGGTTGTTCTAATTTGGAAACTCTGAAAACAGTGAGGGTAAATCCTATGCTTATTTCATCTTTAAAATCTCACAATTTAGTAAAACGGCCAATACATTGTAACCATCAAATACATGTTTCAGGCATTTGAATTTGGAGCATTTTACTGCAGTGAAATTCATTAAGGGGTTCTGACGATAACTTAAGAGAATCCTGAATTCACCTCTTCCTATGGATACGCAGAATCTATAGCTATGTATGAAAATATTTCCTCTGAAAAAAACAAAAAACTAACTGAGCAACTCCTACACATTGGGTGAATGAGAAAAAACGCACATAGAAGTGAGTAGGACAGGCTGAGTCACAATATCACCATAAACCCAAAACCTGGCATGGCGACCCACAATCAGGAGGGAACTCAAAACCTCAAGCTTCTCACTGAGGAGAGAAGAGTTTGAAGAGAAAAGTCTGGCACGACAACTTTTAAGACCCACACCTGAGAGACGAGCCCCCAAAACATTTACCTTTGCAAACCAGTGGGACTCGCATCCAGGAAACGCACAAGACTGCAGTGACCTGAGAAATAGTTCTTAAAGGGCTCATGCACACGGACTCACCCACCCCAAGGCCCAGCACGGAGGCAGTTTACTGAAAAGCACCCAGGATTTCTGTGAAAGAAGCTTATTTGCTTATATTAAGCCTCAGCTTGAGGGGCAGGCATCTAATTTAATGAACATCTAAGGGTTTACTTAAATGCTCTCCAAAGATGGAGGCCAGGGTGTGCCATCTTTGTGTTCTGTCTCTGCCTTGCCCCAGGTCACTACTGTCTCTCAGAAAGGCCGTTGTCCTCTCATCTGGCACCCCAATTTTTGTGGCTGCTGCCCAAGGGACACCTCTAGATTGCCTGGCTCTGGTAGCTGGCAGGGCTTAGGCTCATGGGACCCACAAGACTGTAACAAATGGAGAAAGTGTTCTTAACCAGCTACCAACCACAGGACACAGCAGAGAGGCAACAGACCCAGGAGCCAGTCTTCCTATGAAAGAGGCCTGTTAGTTTATCTTCAAGCTGTGATTGAGAGACAGGCCTCAGATTAACTCAAATCTAAGGACCAACTATAAACCTCTCCAGAGACCTCAGAGGGCAGGTGCTATCTTCATGCCTTCTCTCTGCCATGCTCCAGAGCACTGGTATCTCCTGGCGAGGAGCTTGTACACATGTCAAGTACCCCAGCTTTTGTGTCTGCCATTCATGGGATGCATCCTTTGATAGTGTGGTTTTGGTGACCAGTGGCATGTATGTTCATGGGGAAGTGACAAAAAAAGAAACAGTTCTTAACTGGCTATCACCCAAGGGCTCAGTGCAGAGGGAGCAGACAGAAACACCCACATCCCAGTCTTCCCCTGAAAGAGGTATAATTGCATACTTTGGAAGCCAGACCCTCAGGCAGCAGCTTATAATCAGCCTGAGGACTGAGATTCTTCTCTTTGGTTCACTGACAGGTCTTGGCACACCCCAACTACTGGGAGTGAATAAAAATAAAATAGGCTGCTTGGACAATCCCAAAGGATTGAGAGACAACTTCAAAGAGCTAGGGCAGGGATGAGCAATAAGGTAAATCTCTACCATTCCTTCGAGCCTGAGAGGTGGCTGTTTTATCTAATGCATAGAAACCAACACAGAGCGTCAAAGAAGATGAAGAAACAGAGGAATATGTCCCAAACAAAATAACAAAATAAAATCTCAGAAAAACCCTCAATGGAAAGAAGATAAGTGATTTACCTGATAAAGGATTCAAAATAATGATCATAAAGATGCTTGGGAGAAGAATGTATAAATAAAATGAGAATTTTAACAGAGACAGAATATATAAGAAAGTACCAAATAGAAGTCACAGACCTGAAGATACATTGAAATGAATAATACAATACAGACTAGAGAAGCAAAAGAAAGGATCAGTGAACTCTAAGACAGGGCAGTGGCATTCACCCAATCAGAACAGCAAAAAAGAGAAAAGAACAAAAGAGGGTGAAGATAGTTTAAGGGACATTTGAAGTGGACCGACATTTGCATTATATGTATCCCAGAAGGAAAAGAGAGAGGGGAAGGGGAAGAAATTTATTTGCAAAAATAAAGGCCGAAATCTTCCCTAACCTGTGGAAGGAAACACATCCAGATCTGGAAACTCAGAAAGTTTCCAATGAGATTAACCCAAAGAGATCCACCCCAAGACATATTATAATTAAAGTGTCAAAAGTTAAAGACAAGGGGAAAATCTTAAAAGCAGCAATAGAAAAATAACTTGCTACGTGCAAGGGAAGCCCCAAATGACTATCATCAGACTTTCCAGCAGAAACTTTGCAGGCCAGAAGGAAGTGGAATGATATATTCAAAGTGATGAAACAAAAAACTGTCAGTCAAAAAGACTGACTCCAGCAAAGTTGATCTTCAGAATTGGAGGAGAGATAAAGAGTGTTCCAGATAAGTAAAAGCTAAAGGAGTTCATCACCACTAGACTGACCTCAGAAGAAATGTTAGAGGGGCTTCATTAAGCTGGCACAAAAGGGTGCTAATTAGAAACCGGAAAACGTATGAAAGTGTAAATCTCACTGATGAAAGTAAATATATGGTAAAATTCAAAATAATTTAATGTTTCAAAGGTGGTGGATTGATCACCTATAAAGCTAGTATGAAGGTTAAAAGACAAAAGTAGTAAAAATAACTATAACTATAATAATGTGTTAATGGATACACAAGATAAAATTATGTAAACTGGGATATCAAAAACATAAAACATGTGGGGAGCAAAAATATAAAGCTTTAGAATGCATTCAAACTTAGCTTTTTATGAATTAAAATAGACTGTTATAAATAAAAGTTGTTTTCTGTAAGCCCAACAAGAACCATGAAGTAAAAACCATTAACAGGTACACAAAAGGTAAATAGAAAGGAAACTAAGCATACCACTATAGAAAATCATCATATCACAAAGGAAGAGAAGAAGAAAGGAATGGAGGAACTACAAAACAGCCAGAAAATAATGAACAAAATGGCAACAAATACATACCTATCCACTACTTTACATTTAACTGGACTAAATTGCCTAATCAAAAGAAATGATAAAAAAATATATATAAAAATGGAGCCAGCCTGGTGGTGCTGCGGTTGGGTGTGCACATTCCACTTTGGTAGCCCAGGGTTCACCGGTTCAGATCCCGGGTGTGTACCTATGCACTGCTTGTCAAGTTATGCTGTGGTAGGTGTCCCACATGAAATAGAGGAAGATGGGCGCAGATGTTAGTTCAGGGTCAGTCTTCCTCAGCAAAAAGAGGAGGATTGGTGGCAGATGTTAGCTCAGGGCTAATCTTCCTCAAAAAAAAAAAAAAGAATAATAAATAAATAAATAAATAAAAATACTCATCTAGATGCTGTCTACAAGAGACTAATTTCAGATGTAAGGACACACACGGGCTAAAAGTAAAGAGATGGAAAAAGATACTCCACGCAATGGAAACCAAAAGAAAACTGGAGTAGTTATATCAGACAAAATAGAACTTAAGACAAACATTGTAATGAGAGACAAAGAAGGTCATTATATGATGACAAAGGGGCCAATCCAACAAGAGGATATAAGATTTGTAAATATTTATGCACTCAAAATAGGAACACCTAGATATATAAAGCAAATATTAACAGACCTATAGGGAGAAACAGACAGCAATATAATAATAGTAGGGGACTTTAATAACTCACTTTCATCAATGGATAGATTACCAGACAGAAAATCAATACGGAAACATTGGCCTTAAATGACGTGTTGGACCAGAGGAACTTAACAGATATATACAGAACATTCCATCCAAAAGCAGCAGAATACACCTTCTTCTCAAGTACACATGGAATATTTTCCAGGATAGATCACGTTAGGCTACAAAACAAGTCTCAATAAATTTAAGAATATTGAAATCATATCAAGCATCTTTTCTGACCACAATGGCATGAAACTAGAAATCGGTTACATAAGAAAACTAAAAAATTTAGAAATATTTGGACATTAAACAATATGCTACTGAAGAACCAACGGGTCAAAGAGGAAATCAAAAGAAAAATCAAAAAAACACCTTGAGGCAAATGAAAATGGAAATACAACACAACAAAACTTATAGGATGCAGCAAAAGCAGTTCTAAGAGGGAAGTTCATGGTAATATATGCCTACCTCAAACACAAGAAAAATCTCAAATAAGTAACAACTTTATGCTTCAAAGAACTAGAAAATGAAGAACAAACCAAGCCCAAAGTTAGTTGAAGGAAGGAAATAAGAATGTCAAAGCAGAAATAAATGAAATAGAGACTAAAAAGATGATAGAAAAGATGAATGAAACTAAGAGCTGACTTTTTGAAAAGATAAACAAACTTGACAAACCTTTAGTGAGACTTACAAAGACAGAAAAGATAGGACTCAAATAAAATCAGAAATAAAACAGGAGATGTTACAACTGATATCACAGAAAAACAAAGGATTATTAGAGACTGCTGTCAACGATTATTCACCAGCAAATTGGATAACCTAGAAGAAATGTATATATTCCTAGAAACATACAAACTACCAAGAGTGAATCATGAAGGAATAGAAAATCAGAAGAAACAGATTATTAGTAAGGAGGTTGAATCAGTAGTCAGAAACCTGCCAACAAACAGAAGCTCGGGACCAGATAGCTTCACTGGTGGATTCTACCAAAAGTTTAACATTAATACCAATCCTTCTCAATCTCTCCCAAAAAATTGAAGAAGGAGGAACCCTTCCAAATTCATCTTATGTGTCCAGCATTATCCTGATACAAAAACTAGACAATGATGCCACAAAAAAGAATATCACAGGCCAATATTCCTGATGAACACAATGAAAACATCATCAACAAAATATTAGCAAGTCAATTCAATGATACACTAAAAGGATCATACACCATGAATAAGTGGAATTTATTCCAGGGATGTAAGGTTGTTTCTACATCTACAAATCAATCAATGTGATACATGACATTAACAAAAAGTGAAGGACAAAATTAATAGGTGCAGAAAATGTATTTGACAAAACTCAACATCTGTTTATAATAAAAATTCTCAACAAAGTGAGTATAGCAAGAATGTATCTCAACATAATAAAGGCCATATATGATAAGCCCACAGCTAACATCATACTCAATGGTCAAAAGCTAAAAGTTTTCCTTTAAGATCAGGAACAAGACAAAGATGCCCACTCTTACCACTTTTATTCAACATAATATTGGAAGTCCTAGCCAGAGCAATTAGGAAAGAAAAAGAAATAAAAAGTATCCAAATCAGAAAGGAAAAAAGTAAAACTATCACTATTTACAGATGACATAATATTATATACAGAAAATCCTAAAATTTCCTATCACAAACTTTTAGAACTAACAAATGAATTCAGCAAAGTTGCAGGATACAAAAGCAACATTAAAAAATTGTTACATTTCTATATACTAATAACAAACGATCAGAAAGAGAAATTAAAACAATCCCATTTATAATTATTGCATCCAAAAGAACACAATACGTAGGAATAAATTTAACCAAGGAGGAAAAAGACCTGTACACTGAAAAATAGAAGACATTAATGAAATAAATTGAAGAAGACACAAATAAATGGGAAGATATTCTGCATTCATAAATTGGAAGAATTAATAGCGGTAAAGTGTCCGTACTACCCAAAGCAATCTACAGATTTAATGCAATCTCTATGAAAAGTCCAATGACATTTTTCACAGAGATAGAACAATCATAAAATTTGAATGGAACGCAAAAGACCCTGAATAGCCAAATCAATCTTAAGAAAGAAGAACAAAGCTGGGGGCTTCAGCTTTCAAACTATATTTCAAAGCTATAGTTATCAAAAACACTATGATATTGGTATAAAAATGGACACACCAATCAATGAAACAGAATAGAAAGCCCAGAAACAAACCCATGAATATACAGTTAGTTAATTTACAAGAAAGGAGCCAAGGCTATACAATGTAGAAAGGACAGTCTCTTTGATAAATGGTGCTGGGAAAACAGGACAGTCTCTTGCAAAAGAATGAAACTCGACTACTATCTTACACCATAAACAAAAATTAACTCAAAATAGATTAAACACCTGAAAGTAAGACCTGAGACCATAAAACTCCTAGAAGAAAGCAAAGAAGTAAGCTCCTTGACATTGATCTTAGCAGTGATTTTTTTGGATGTGATACCGAAGGCAAAGGTGACAAATGCAAAAATAAACAAGTGGGACCATATAAAACTAAAAGGTTTCTAAACAGCAAGAAACCATTAACAAAATGAAAAGGCAACTTCTAGAATGAAAGAGAATATTTTCAAATCATATGTCTGAAAGAGATTAATATCCAAAATATATTAAGGACTCACACAACTCACTAGTGAGAAAACAAACCATCTCATTAAAAAATGGGCAAGGGATCTGAATATATTTTTCCAGGGAAGACATGCAGATGGTCAACAAGTGTATGAAAAGGTGCTCAACATCACTAATCCTAAGGAAATGAAAATCAGAACAACGAGATATCATCACACATCTGTAAGAATGGCTGTTAACAAAAAGACAAGTGTTGGAGATAATGTGAAGAGAAGAAAACCCTTGTGAACTATTGGTGAGAATGAAAATTGGTAAAGCCACTATGAAAAACAGTGTGGAGGTTCCTCAAAAATTAAAAGAAGAACTACTATACGATCCAGCAATTCTACTTCTGGGTATTTATCTGAAGAAAACAAAAACACTAACTCAGAAAGATATCTGCACTCCCATGCTCATAGCAACATTATTTACAATACCCAAGACATGGAAGCAGCCTAAGTGTCCATCAGTGGATAATGGATAAAGAAAATGTGGCATATATATACAATTGAATATTATTTGGTCACACAAAAGTAAGAAAATCTTGTCATTCATGACAATATGGATGGACCTTGAGCCCATAATGCTAAGTGAAATAAGTGAGAAACGAACCCATAGAGAACAGATTGGTGCTTGCCAGAGTTGGGGGAAATCAGGGAAGGGGCTCAAAAAGTATGAACTTTCAGTTATAAAATAAACAAGTCATGAGATGTAATGTACAGCAAAGTGACTATATTGAATAATACTGTAATGTATATTTCAAAGTTGCTAAGACAGTATGTCCTAAAGGTTCTCATCACAAGAAAAATAATTGTAACTATGTGTGGTAACAGATGTTAACTAGACCTACTGTGGTAATCATTTTACAATATATACAAATATCAAATCATTATGTTGTACACCTGAAACTAATATAATGTTATATGTCAATTATATCACAATAAAAAAGGAAAACAATATAATTTATGAAAAATATTCAAATTATTTTCAAAGTATTCTGAATTAGAGTACAGATTTTAAAAATTCAGAAATAACTGCAAAACATCGTTTTGAAGGACAAACACAAAGATGCCTACGCTTACAACATTATTATGCCTTTTTAATTAGAGAGTCAATAAATTCTCTGTTTAGATAAAAATTTTGGAAGTCACAAAGGTCTCCTCTCCCATACTGACATCAACTATTTGGTAATGGAGAGCCATGTTGAAAAGTATCATGATCATTGGGATTGCTATAATGGGTTAGTAACATCTGTAGTACATGTGGAATTTTTTTTAACATTCATCTGGATGAACACTACCATTTTAACTAAGACAAAAAAGAATACAGAACAAGATCACAAAGAGTTTCCCTTCCCTAATGGTTTCTATAAGACATGTATGTAGCTCACATATGAAAATTTCATTCACAAACATATCTTTACTTGATCTCAATAGGAACTAACTCTCACAATCTCTAATTGATCATAGAGGTACTTTGCATCAGAGGATCTTTGCTCAGATCAAAAGGATGGAAAAGTTTGGTGGAACATAAAAGATAATTATAAATTAACATGGAAAAATAGAATTATCTAGGAAGATTAATAAGAAGAAAATTAAAGTAAAAATTCCACTTTTTTCCTGTACCTGAGAGAAAATGTAATTTCTTATAAAAGCACAATTACAATGGTACTTTCTATGGTAAGTTTGTAGAAGTATGATTATGATTGATAAACTCATTAAAATTGGTCATATATAAAAATTAGGTGCTTCTTGATCAAATTTCATAGTTTTAATAATTTGAATTATTTTTTGTACTAACAAATTTGCATGAATAATCCTTAGAGTAACATTCTTAAGCAGCCAATTAATAAGCTCATAAACTCAAAAAAATGTTAAGGAAAGCTATTGAGTTGTTAAATTAACAAAGAGGAAGCATAACAATTCAAAATTACAAAGTAGGGTTGCAGAACTGAGTATTCGAAGTGTCAAAATGTTAATATAGATAATAATAAAGTAGGGTGACGATGAGGATTATTTTAGGCTAGTTAGTTTTAAAAAAACTGCAGATGGGAAGGAGGCTCTGAGGAGTAGAATTTACTTACCGTTTGTTAAGAAACATTTACGTTGTAAAGGCAATCTCCATCTGTAAAGGTGTCTCCCTCTCCGCACCAGGAGGAAGGGGGTATGACCTTATCTCTAGAAATTCTTAATGGGGATGACAAGGACTTAAGTCTTGTTTATTGTGCTTGTCTGGTAACCTCATGTAGCTGACTCCCCCCTCCACCAACATCCTCTGGGAAGCATAGGACATCCTGACTTAATTTGGTCTGATTCTTATCTAAAGTTATAGGACCACCCAATAACCAGACCCCACCTGCACTGATACCATTTTAATGACTTTTTTACATAATCTTTCCTTTGTCTTGTGTGCCTTAAATTTAGCCCTACCCTCAACACATGTTTGCAGCAGCTCTTACTGCCCATGGGTCCTGTCCCCATACAACAGCTCTTAACTGCCCATGGGTCCTGTCCCCATGCCTGCAGCAGCTCTTAACTGCCCATGGGTCCTGTCCCCATGCCTGCAGCAGCTCTTAACTGCCCATGGATCCTGTCCCCATGCCAGCAGCAGCTCTTTACTGCCCATGGGTCCTGTCCTCATGCTATTCTACACTATTCTCTGAATAAAAGAGCACTACTGCCAGACCTTGAGAGTCCAAGAAATCTTTCTTCTGATTCCTCGGCTCACTGACCCCGCATCAACAATAATAGTGAGATTAATATTGGGAAAAGGAGATAACCTTATAATTTTGAATTCTCAGTTAAATGAAGAGGATTGTATGGCTGAAATGGGCAAAACAAATTTTCGGTTGAGAATATTATTTTTTCTAGATTGACTGTCACAAAGGATTCCCACAGTAATTGACCTAACGCTTCACCAAACATAGGCTCAATTCTCTTTTGTCAATTCATATAGAAATTTCTTGTGTTCATATTTACCTCAGTTAAATGAGTTTCCTTAAGTAAAATATTGCATATGAAACACTATTAAAACTGGAAGAGTCTACAAGTAATACACTTGAAATATAAGGACTCACATAATTTGAAAGTAAAGGGGTGGAGAAAAATATACCGTGATAACACTAATAAGTAGAAGGCTGGTAGCTACATTATTTCCAGGCAAAATTTCAAAGAATTATAGTTATCAAAGGTAAGGAAAGCCATAAAATAATAATAAAAGGGTCAATTCTCCAAGAAAACCCTAAACCACTATGCACCTAACAACAGAACATCAAAATACAAAAATAAAAACAGAACTGAAAGGAGATACAGACCAATCCACTATTATAATTGCATATTTTAGCATCTCTTCTTCAGTAAGTGACATACCAAGCAGGTAGAAAACCAGTAAGGATAATCTTGACCTGAAAAGCATTATCAATCAACTTGATCTAATTGACATTTAAAGAATCTTCTATCCTACAATAGCAGAATACACATTTTTATAAAGCTGACATGGACTATTGAATAGAACAGATCACATTCTGGCCATAAAACAAACTGTAATTTAAAATAACATAAATCATATGAAATATGTTCTCAGGTCACAATGGAATCAATAATTACTAACCTTTCAAAATAGAAAGCAATAGGCCCAGGTGATTTCACTTTCAAATTCTGTCAAACATTTAATGAAGAAATGATGCCAATCCTCCACAATCTCATCCTGAAGATAGAAGCAGATGGAATACTTTCTAAACCGGTTCTATGAAGCCAGCATTATCCTAAAGACATAACCAGATAAAGATCTTACAAGAAAGGAAATTAAAGAGCAATATCTTTCACCAACATACATACATAATTCCTCAACAAAATATTAGCAAATGGAATCCAACAATGCGTAAAATAATTGTACAACCAAGTGAGATTTACTTCAGGTACGCAGGACTGTTTTAATATTCAAAGATCAATTAAGTTAATCCATCACAGCAAGAGGCTAATAGGAAAATTTCATACAATCAGATCAATTCATGCAGAAGAAGCATTCCACAAAATCCAACATCCATTCATGATAAAACTCTCAGCAAAATAGGAGTAAAGGAGAACTTCTTTAATCTGATAAAGACTATCATTTCATGAAGGTACAAAAATTGGGGTGCTATAGGACAAGGGAAATAAAAGGTGAGAACAATCCATGCTTTGCCTCTTTCACTGTTCATCCTCTGGTGGGCTGTGGAGAACGGATGCCCAATTTTCTTACTGATAACTGAAATTCTCAACTATTTTTCTGTCCCAACACTTCTAAGTATTATGAAACACTTCCATTAGTAAGTATAACTCCGTATGGCTGATAATAATAATAATAATAATTACTATTAATGTAATAGCTAATATTTACTTACCATTTTTTGAGTATGTCAAACATTGTGCTAAGCAGTTTACATCCCTTATCTTATTTAAACCTCAAAATAATTCTATGATTTATTTTTGATTCCCATTTATAACTGAAGATCCTAAGGTACAGAAAGTAAGCAATTTGACTAGTGCTATAAACTTAGTGGAAGAGTCAGGATTCAAGCCTACATAATCAGGCTCCAAAAGCCACTCCCCTCCTCTCCTCTATGGCTGCTGAGTATAGTCAGAAAAGTTGACAAACCCTTAGCCAGACTCACCCAAAAAAATAGTGAAGGTTCAAATAAATAGAGGAGAAATTGCAACAGATATTGCAGAAATATAAAGAATTATAAGAGAATACTATGAAAAAAACTATATGCCCACAAATTGGATAACATAGAAGAAATGGATAAATCCTTAGACTCATACAACCTCCCAAAAGTGGAATCAAGAAAAAATAGAGAATCTGAATAGACCAATCACAAGTAAAGAGATTAATAAAATAATCAAAAACCTCCAAAAAAACAGAAGTCCAGGACCAGATGGTTTTTCTTGAGAATTCTACCAGACACTCAAAGATTTAATACCTATCCTTCTCAAACCATTCCAAAAAATCGAGGAAGTTGGAATGCTTCCTAACTCATTGTATGAGGCCAACATTACCCTGATACCAAAACCAGACAAGGACAACACAAAGAAGGAAAATTACAGGCAATATCACCAATGAACATAGATGCAAAAGCCCTCAACAAAATATTGGGAAACCAACTACAGCAATATATTAAAAAGATCATACACCATACTCAAGTGGGATTTATTTCAGGGACACAGGGATGGTTCAACATCCGCAAATCTATCAATGTGATACACCACATTAACAAAATGAGGACCAAAACCAAATGATCATCTCAATACACACAGAGAAAGCATTTGAGAAGATCCAACATCCATTTATGATAAAAACTCTCAAGAAAATGGGTATAGAAGGAAAGTACCTCAATATAATAAAGGCCATAGATAACAAACAGACAGCCAACAATCATACTTAATGGTAAAAATATGAAAGCCATCTGTCTGAGAACAGGAATCAGACAATGGTGTCCACTTTTGCCACCCTTATTCAGCAAAGTACTGGAGGTTTTGGCCTGAGCAATTAGGCAGGAAAAAGAAATTTTAAAAATCCAAATTGGAAAGGAAGAAATGAAACTCTCACTGTTTGCAGATGACATGATTCTCTATATAGAAAACCCTAAAGAATTCACCAAAAAACTATTAGAAATAATCAACTACAGCAAAGTCGCAGGGTTCGAAATCAATTTTAAAAAAATCAGTTGCATTTCTATACACCAACAATGAACTAGCAGAAAGAGAAATCAAGTATACATTCCCGTACACAATCGCAACAAAAAGAAAAAAATATCTAGGAATAAACTTAACCAAAGAGGTGAAAGATCTGTACACTGAAAACTATAGGACATTATTGAAAGAAATTGAAGAAGATATAAAGAAATGGAAAGATATTCCATGCTTATAGGTCAGAAGACTAAACATAGTTAAAATGTCCATGCTACCTAAAGCAATCTACAGATTCCATCAGAATCCCAATGACATTCTTCACAGAAATAGAACAAAGAATCCAAAAATTTGTACAGAACTACAAAAGACCCTGAATAACCAAAGCAATCCTGAGAAAAAAGAACAAAGCTGGTGGCATCACAATCCCTGACTTCAAATTATACTGCAAAGCTATAGTAATCAAAACAGCATGATATTGGCACAAAAACAGACACAGATCGATGGAACATATTTGAAAGCCCAGAAATAAAACCACACATCTATCGACAGTTAATCTTCAACAAAGGAGCCATGAACATACAATGGAGAAAGAAAAGTGCCTTCAATAAATGGTGGTGGGAAAATTGGATAGCCATATGCAAAAGAATGAAAGTAGACCATTATCTTGCACCATACACACAAATTAACTCAAAATGGATTAAAGACCTGAATGTAAGACCTGAAACCATAAAACACCTAGAAGTAAATATAGGCAGTACATTATTTGACATCGGTCTTAGCAGCATATTTTCAAATACCATGTCTACTCAAGCAAAAGAAACAAAAGAAAAAGTTAACAAATAGGACTACATTGGACTAAAAAGCTTCTGCAAAGCAGGGGAAACCATGAACAAAATGAAAAGACAACCTACCAACTGGGAGAAAATATTTGCAAATCATTTATCCAACAAGAGGTTGATCTTCAAAATATATAAAGAACACATACAACTCAACAACAAAAAAATAAATAACACAATCAAAACATGGGCAGAGGATATGAACAGACATTTTCCAAAGAAGATATACAGATGGCCAACGGGCACATGAAAAGATGTTCAACATCACTAATTACTAGGGAAATACAAATCAAAACTACAATGAGATATCACCTTACACTGGTCAGAATGGCTATAGTTACCAAGACAAAAATCAACAAATATTGGAGAGGATGTGGAGAAGAACGAACACTCATACAGTGCTGGTGGGAATGCAAACTGGTGTAGCCACTATGGAAAACAGTATGATGAGTTCTCAAAAAATTAAAAATAGAAATACCATATGATCCGGCTATCCTACTACTGGGTGTTTACCCAAAGAACTTGAAATCAATGATCCAAAGAGATTTATGCACACCCATGTTCATTGCAGCATTATGTACAACAGCCAAATGTGGAAGCAACCCAAGTGCCCATCTACAGATGAACGGATAAAGAAGATGCGGTATGTATTTACAATGGAATACTACTCAGCCACAAGAAAGACAAAATCGAACCACTTGCAAGAACATCCATGGACCTAGATGGTATAATGTTAAGTGAAATAAGCCAGACAGAGAAAGACAAATACTGCATGATTTCACTGGTATGTGGAAGATAAATAAATGGATAAAGAGATCACACTAGTGGTTATTAGAATGGAAGGGAGTTGGAGGATGGGCAAAAGGGGTAAAAGAGGACATAAGTATGGTGATGAACAAAAATTAGACTACTGGTTGAAAGCACAATGAAGTCTATTCAGAAATTGATAACCAGGGGCCGGTTAAGTGCACACGTTCCGCTTTGGCGGCCCAGGGTTTGCCGGTTCGGATCCTGGGTGCAGACATGGCACCGCTTGGCAAGCCATGCTGTGGTAGGCGTCCCACATATAAAGTTGAGGAAGATGGGCATAGATGTTAGCTCAGCACCAGTCTTCCTCAGCAAAAAGAGGAGGATTGGCAGCAGTTAGCTCAGGGCTAATCTTCCTCAAAAAAAAAAAAAAAGAAATTAATAACCAATAATGTAATAATGTACACCTGAAATTACACAATATTATAAACCATTATGAGCTCAATAAAATTACTGGGGAAAAATGTTGTATATTATGTAAAAAGTTAATGTAAATTAAGTAGCATGCCCCTTATTAAATGAAAAAAAATTATCTTTATTTATTAGAACGCTATCTGGCACATAATATGGCCTCCATCTAGATTTGTTAAATAAATGCATAATTGTTCTAACGATTATCTTCAAATTGAAAATGTATATTTATTGAGCTTCTTGCTCTGTGAATGATACTAGGCCTACACAGGTGAGCAAAACATATCTTTTCTGTCCTCACAAAGCATATAGTGTTGGGGAGAAGACAGAAATTCTGCAAATACTAACACAAATGATTGCATAGTTAAACACTGTCATAAACCTATGTGAACGATAATAGCAGGAGACAGTGAAGGAGCATAACAGGATCTACTCAAACTGTGAGATAGCAGCCAGCATCTACAAGAATGTGGCATTTTGCATGCGTCCTAGGAAGGAGTAGACTTAGCCCGCAGAGTGCTTGAAAGAATATCCCATGGTGACTGAATTGTATCAATGCGGCCATTGAGGTGAGAGAAAAGTTAGCATTTTCAAAGATGTTGAAAGATATCCAGTGTGGCTATGACAGTGAGAGAATACATAGAATGAGGCTGGAGTTGGAGGCAGAACTGGTGTAGTGAGCTGAATGGCGGCTCTCAAAGATAACAAGTCTTAATCCATAGAACCTCTGAAAGTTACTTTACATAGTAAAGTCTTTGCAGAGGTAATTATATTAAGGATCTCGAGATGAGGAGCTTACACTGGATTATCTGGGTGGGCCCTGAATGCCATCACAAGTGTCCTTATAAGAGAGAAGCTGAGGGAGATCAGAGACACAGAGAAGGCAAAGTGAAGATGGACCAGAGAGAGATTTGATGATAATGGCCTTGATAGTTAGAGGGACGTGGCCACAAACCAAGAAGTGCCGGAAGCCGCAAGAAATCTGAAGAGGCAAGGAACAGATTTTCCTCTAGATCTTGTGGAGGGAGCATGACCCTGCCAACACCTTGATTTTGGACTTCTGGACTCCAGAACTGTGAAAGAACAAATTTCTGTTGTTTTAAGCACCCTGTTTGTGGTAATTTGTTACAGTAGTCACAAGTAACTCACACATCAGGTGAACATTTTCAGGGCTCTACCTATTATCCTACATGCAGTAGGAGGTAATGGAAGGGTTTGATATCATTCTACTGGAATAGTGAGAAGAAATCACTATTACTTCCCTATGGAGAATGGACTGTGGAAGTCACTGGTGGAAGCTGGGAGACCAGTTAACAGAGACTATTTAAATAATTCAGCCAGGAGATGGTTTGAATTAGGTAAATGGCAAACCTGGAATTTAAATTTAATAAACTTGAAATGATAAAGCAATTGTATAAATATTAATGAATAACAGGTCATTTTGCCCAATATACTCTCCTAAGGCTTTACTTGAAAGAGATTCAGATCGCCAATGATTTCCACTTCTTTCCTGTTTCTTGGCAACTTCAAGAAAAGGAAAAGATAAGCTCACTGGTTTTCAAAACACAGTACCCACATTTAATATTTTTTCTACTCACATACCTGATATTTTGAAAGATTTAGACTGCAGACTCTATTTTAATACATATTTTTTCTTCATTTATATTAATCATAAACACAAATATTAATCAGATGTTTTGATTGAGATGCAATAAACTATTACCATAGTAAGTTAATATAATTCCTGAAATAAAGCAAACTGAGCTAATGGATATAGTTCATTGCAATCCAGCCTCTTATCCCGCCTCCAAAACTGCCTATGGAGACCCCAGGTAGTTTGCTTTATACAGGAGTCTACTAGCTTTGGGAGACATCACATAGATGTGAATAGATGCTTTTCATCAGACTACATATATACTACTTAAACATTGAGATGCTTATCAATATACGTATATACATAATATGATATACATAATGTATATTGTAAATTAGACTAAGAAGGGATGTAACAACTATTAGAGACTAGTAGTATATCACATGAATGATGTATAGGTGATGTTTATCAAGTTCTCACTATAGTGCCAGGCACTTCTAGGCACTTAACATGAATTAACTCATCTGATACTCTCACTTATGCTTTGAGGCAGCTGTTATCATCCATCTCTTCTAAAGATAAGGTCATTTAGGGAGAGAGAAATTAAGTGACTTATTTAAGACCACCCTACTGGAAAGTGCGAGAACTGAGATCTGAACTTCAGCAGTCTTATTCCAATCTATGAAACATTATACTTTACCATGATTTGGATGATTTTTAAATTATTTATATTAGTACATTTAAATCAGTAAAAAACATTTTTCCCTGTGTTAAAATCTTTGAAACAAGGAAAGAACTGAACTGTATTGATGTCTGTTTCTCCACCACCTCTCACAGTCTCAGCTGCACAATCAGTGTCTTTGAATAAATGACTCATTGAATGAGTGAATAAAGAAAAGAAATATTGTAAAGCTGACTGATAAAGTTGAGGGACACCGAATTGTTGTCTAACTATACAATTCTTAATAAGAAGAAAATAAAACATGAAAAGAAAGTACAGTCCTATTTCAGGGAAATTATCAGAGTTCCCTGTAATTATTTCAAAAGATCTCTGGGAATTTTTGATGTTATGTTTTCTTATTTGTATGGAAATTTCTCATGGGGTTAAGAATGTCCAGGCACTAATATATGTGAAATATGATTTAGACTCTAAAATACATTCCTCCAAATTAATGAGTGGAATATTGAACACTTAAAAAATTGTTTTCTGAACTTATGTGATATATTTTATATATTCAATAAGCATAAGATATACAGGTAGATATGGATGGATGGATGGAAAAATAGATAGATTGATAGATAGAAGAGGAACAACAGGAGTATACGGAATACCCTAATAATAAATCTAATTGTTATAAGTCTGTATACTGTTAATTAATTACGCCCTTACTCATTACCCAAACTTAAGCTGCTAAAGTTCCCTACTACCTCACTAAATAATAAATCTTATTCAAATGCAAGAATTCTAACATAATCCTTATTGTTCTTTATTATTTAAAAGCCTTTCTTGCCCAGACTTCTATTTCGGTGATGCCTTTCCTGGATCTTTCTTGATAGCTCAGAGTCCATTATCCTGTAAGCGTTGTTTACAATTCGGTCCCAGCCTATTCACTCGGGCTCATTACCCTTTGCTTTTTTCTGTGAGAGAGAGCACTCTCTCTTGCCCTGCACTGCAGCACTTGGAAAAGTATGGGTCCACTAAAGCATTTCCCCATGCTCCCTGTTTCCATACATCTTGGGGAAGATGACACACCACTGTTTAGGTCTCTCTCCCCGAATAGTGCTTATGTATTCTGGTCTGTTTTTTAAAATTTATATGCTAGTTCCAAAAATAGGACAAAATTTTCCCTTTTTCTCAGTCATGTGATAAGTTATCGCGTAATGAACTCTGTGGAAACCTATCAAGACTTTATAAAAGCCAAGTATATCTTTTCTGGTATTTTCTTCTATACAATTACTTATTCCCTCCTATAACTTCAAAAGCTTAAAAAGCATGGTTTTCCAACATAGAAATAAACTTAAAATATGTGAGGTAAAAAAGCTAGCAAATTTACGTGTTTGTTTTTGTGTGAAGAAATGTAAAAAAAGATCTTTATGTAAGAAATAATCTTGATGGAAAGTTCTGATATTTCTTATTATGGTTAATAGTGGAAAAAAAAGTTTCTTCACAGCTATTCTATACAATAAAGACGTTTATGTACCAAGAACAGGAAAATGAATACTTGTAACCTCAATTGTAAATTGAGCAATTGCATTAAATTGTATTAAATATTAAATGATGATTTTTGTTTTTATCTCGAGAGAAAAAAATACATCAGGGTTTATTGCAGTCCTTAAATAATACATTAAAGTTAAATTAAAGAACTTAGTTTTCTTCATCCGAAGTCTGAAATACTCCAAATTTTGGATACCAAGAACTTCTCTTAAGGCACATTTAGACTTAACATTCATTTCATCACAGTATCAGCAACATGAGTTTTAAAAATTATTTTACTCAAATAAAAGCAAGCACAATACAAAGACAACACAGAAAAACAAGGATGACCTCAAGGTAACAAAGAGAATTATCAAGCTGATAGTATTTTTTAAACAATCAAATTCAATAACTCTGAACATGTGCTAGAGTATAAAAAAGAAATTCAATAGCAAGCCAAATATCTCAGAGTTATAGATGCAAAATACTTTTTGTGCTGAGTATTTCCGTTAAAGTTCATGCAAAAACCCCTTTTGGTAAATAAAATAATGTTGCCTTTGTCTATATTCCACTTTTAGTGATATAGTCTCACCAGAAAAATCTTTTGGCTTCAGAATGAAATAAAACATGATTGAGAAAAGTGAGTTTTTAACAAACGTAATTTATTTAAAATAAAGAGTCACTTCTCCATATCACATTAATAGGCACGTTCAAACTAATTAGCTCTCTGGCAGGACTGTGCAGAGCATCGTTGTTCTGTGCTGATCCAGGCAGTGCTGGCCTGCCTTAGTGCTGACCTTGGCCCACAGGTAGCCCCAGCCCGCTCTGGAGCACCAGCGTGCCAGGCCGCATGGGCTCAGCTCCAGGGGCGCTGAGCAACCCCAACGAGAAAACTCAGCAAGAATTAGCCCACTTTCAGGTGACCATCTATTGATTAATAGTGAATTGTTCTGCTATTTTCAACAATAAAAAGAAAAGAAAGACGTTAAAAAAGTTAACTTACCTTAAAATGGAAAAAACTCCAGGCAAGTAAGCTTCAGGAGGAAGTGTGTTGTGTTTTAGGCTTAGTTCCTTCAACCATCAAGAAAATCCTAAAGATTTCAGAATACATAAGAAATAATCAGCCAATAAATTCCTAATGTTATGTTGATCATAGGAAATAAATTGCCAGGGGTGAGATACATCTCCATAGAGACTGTGTATTGATGGCCCCGTCTAGATCTGCTTCTGCTGGCATTGCCATCGCCATGTATATTCCCAGCACCGGGAGGCTTAGGGGTGGAGAAGGGGAGATGGGGTCAGGATGAAAGAGCAGAAAATAAATAATGCTTGCTGATGAAATGAAGGTAGGAACAACAGGCTTCAGAAAGATTGTTTTTGTAATTTCTACTAATGTGATGTATTTATTTCTTCATTTATTCCAGCATTTGCAGTACTTTCTCCCCACTAACCATAAATTGAAAGATTCTAAGATATAGTCACAAAACCTCTAGCAACACAGAAATATATTTCTCTCTTCCCTCTCCGTGCTCTGCTCTCCCACAGCAGTAACATCTATCAACAGTTTATACCCATCCTTCTATACACACACACATGCACACACACAGAGCTGGGGGTAATTAATTAGGGATAATGTGTATTTGCATGTACATATAGAATTACTTTCAATAAAATCATATATTGCTGTATAGTGAGCTATACGTTTCTGTTCATACAGAGCTATTTCATACTTTTATGGACTTGCATATGTTTCAAAATATGCATTATCCAAACAATAGATATTTAATTTCCTATTTTTTCCCATTACAAAAGGTGTAATGACATTCTTATAAATATACATTTGTGTGTATTTGTGAATATTTTTGTAGGGTAGACATAAGTATGTGCATTTTCAGATTTGACAGATTACTGTCAACTTGTCAACCTTAAAAGCTGTACCAGACAAAAAAGTTCTGTCAATTTATACTTCTATCAACTGTGTATGAGAATACCAATTTTAGTACACTTCATTTCTAATTCCATAATATAATTAATGAAAATTAAAATCTTATGATCATATTTATTTGTATTACTGATTACTATTGAGAATAATATTTTATAAGCTTTTTGGCCATTAGCACTTTTTTACTGAGAATTCCTGCTTTTGTCCTTTATTTTTTCTATCTTCTTTTGTTTTGTGAGACATAGAGACTATATATAAATATTAAACATCCTATTGCAATATATGTATTTTTCAATCTGTTTCTTATCTTTTGACTATGCTTATAATGAATTTCATGTAGATAAGGTATATATACTGGATGGTCATATCTATCTTTTTCTTTATACCTTTTAATTTTCTGTCTCATTTAGGAAGGACATAATGTAGTAGACTTCTCTTGCCCTTTAGTCTATTGCCCATCTCCTGTGCATCTGATACTGGCATCTCTGTGTTTGTGAGGGAAATCAGCCTGACACTATATGAATCAGGTGAGACAAACTCTGACTCCAAGGACTCATACGAGTAGCAGAGTTGGCCAATGAGTGAATTGCATTTCAAGACTCACAGAATTGGAGCAAATGACCCAGGCCACGTAAGAGCAAGGGAGAGTCAACCCAGGGACTTTTGCTGTTACATTGGCTAAAGAGAAGAAATTATTCATTCACTGAAGCCCTCGTCTAGTTGGATATAAGCCTAGAACTTTTCATGGCCATCTTGTCAACCTTCAGTAGACCTTGCCTGAAAATAAATCCAACACAAAGGAAAGTAATGCAGAAAGATGTAGAAAACACATTCCTGATGACACTGCTTGGGTGCTGGTATCAACAGTGCCAAAACCCAGGGCTACTGCTGGGCTTTTTAGTTATGTGAGTGAATAAATTCTTACGTTGTTACATTTTTGAAATGCTGGTTTAAATAGCATTCCATTCTGCCTTGGATTTAAAAAAAAGACCTCTTTAATACATTTTCCACCAAATATAATTTTTTAAAAATCTCCTGTACTTTCCACTATAGTTTCTTATACTTAAATACTTAAGTGCAAAATTATTGTCAAAATATTAAGCAGTACACAAAAACCTAAGTAAGGAAATAAAGTCCTCAATTTCCTGAAAGAAGCACCACTGATATTTTTATGTTCTTTTACATCTCCTTCTAGATATACCCTGGCCCTCCATCCACCGACATATTTTCATATATGTCATACCCTAGAGTTATTTTTTAATTGGAAAATGGACATTCTTATTTTTACAGCATTTTGGTATTATTTTTATTTACATCCCTCTCATCTCTTTTTCCCTCTACCTACCATGTAACTCATGTTAACAACCTTGTGTGTACTTTTCTCTATGTTCATAATATCATTACTGATATACATAAGCACACGCAAAATGGATTTCTGCCATTTTTGCATAACAAATATGGCACATTATGTACATTTCTCTGCATTGCACACTTCTCACGTAATAGTATCCAAGAAATCTCTCCAACTAGTGTTATAAATCTTTCTTTATTTTTCATATATTTTATATAATAATCAGTACAGTTTATTTCCAAATATTTTGCGTATATAAGAGATGCTGCAATAACATTTTTGTCTTTTATTTCAATGTCTATATGTGTTTTAAATTTTAGCAGATATTTTCTAGGCTGCTTTCCCAAAAGAATGAAAAGCAATAAATATTTTCATGAGAGCTCAAGAGCAAGCCACTTTCCTTGCATCTGCTACAGAAGTAGTTGTTACCACATTTTTTTTGTGTGCGGAGGATTGGCCCTGAGTTAACATCTGTTCCAATCTTCCTCTATTTTGTATGTGGGACGCCACCACAGCATGGCTTGATGAGTGGTGTGTAGGTCCGTGCCCAGGGTTTGAATCCACGAACCCCAAGCTGCTGAAGTGGAGTGCATGAATTTAAGCACTACATCACTGGGCTGGCCCTAGGCATTACCACTTTTAATAACTATTATTAATAGAAACATTATTTAGGCCATCCTGTTGGTACTTTTATATTTTCTTAATTAATGCTGAAATTGAACATATTTCCATATAGTATATGTATATTTATGGTATTTTTTGAATTTTTAAAAAAATTAATGTAAATGTATTGATATCCTTTACCAATTTCTTTTAGTTTTGTTGGTTTTCTTCTCAAGAGTTCTAGACCTTTATTTTTAATATATATTTTGAGATGTCATTTTCTTATATATAATATGCTTGTAAATATTCTTCTTTAACCTACTGCATTTGATTTAATTTCTCACATTTTTCATGTGTATTATCTTACACAAGTTTTGGAAAGCATACAGCTGTCTTCACCCTGCATTGAGATCTGCAGGTGGTAAGTAAGGACATCATCTCCTTAGGATATTTCCTTTGATTTCTCCACTACCTACACATGCCTTGTACTTGCCTCTGCATGCAAGTCTTTGCATGGACACATGCCTAGAAGTGAAACGGCTGGCAGTACGATACATGTATATTTAACTTTTTAGGGAAAAGCCAAGCTATTTTCCAAAATCTGCTTACTATTTTACACTCTTACTGGTAGTAAAGGAGATTTACAAATGTTCCAAAATCTTGCCAATGATTTGTTTGGTTAGATTTTTAATTTTAGGCAGTCTAAAAAATCTGGAGTAGTATCAGATTGTGGTTTTAATTTGCAATTTTTTTATAATTGATGATGTATAACACTTCAAATGCTTATTTGCAACTTATATTTCTTCCGTAGTGAACAGAAAAATATTTCTACTCAAATATTTTGCCCATTTCTAATTGAGTTGCTGGTTTTCTTATCATTAAGGTTTGACATTTCTTTACATATTTAGAATATGAGTTCTTCATCAGATATTTGGTAATTTCTTCCAGTTGTGTCATATCTTTGGATCTGTTTACATGGACTTTCAAAGACCAGTAGTTTTTACTTTTTATAAAATCCATTTGTTTTACATATTTATTATTCTTCTAAGAAATCTTAGCTTAATGCTAGATCAAAAATGTTTTCTCTTCTACTTTCTTCTAGAAGTTTAGGCTTCATATTTAGCTCTATGATCCATATTATGTTAATTTTTATGATTCAGGGCCTGGATTATTATGCCTCTTATGTATTGTTGGATTTAATTTACTAAAGTGAAATCGTGTTGGCCTATACCTTTCTTTGTAGAAAGGATTTGAACCACAAATAACTGAAATAGGGCTAGTCAGGTAATATATTTCTTCTTGAATGAGAGTTGGTCGTTTTTGTCTTTTAATTTGTTCATGGCATCTAATATTTATAGTAGGCATTTTGTAAGCAGAATATAATTGGGTCTTGCTTTTTTCTCCTTTTTGACAATCACTGCCTATTAATTAAATAGTTTATATCACTCAATATGATAATTGCAATGGTTGGTTATAAATCTACCACTTGCTATTTGTTTTCTATTTGTTCTTGTTTCACTTTGTCTATTGTAATGCATTCTTTTATATTAATTTAGTGTATTTTATGATTCTATCTTTTCTCTTTTGTTGACTTATTAGCTACAACTCTTTTTGTTTGTTTTAGTGTTTGCTTATATTTGTACTATGCATTTTAACTTGCCACAGTCTACTTTCAAATATCATACCACATCATGCATGGTGTTAGAACCTTTCCATAGATTGCTTTCATTTTTCACTATTAGCCATTGGTCATTATTGTCATATATGTGTTATAAAGTCCTGAATACAGTATTATTGTGTTTCATTTAAACAGTTAACTATCATTTGGGGATTTTTACATAAGAAAAACGTTTTATATTTAGTCATATAGTCATCATCTTGATACTCTTCATTCCATTGTATATATCTAAAGTAAAATTTGGTGTCATTTTACTTCTACTTGAAAATTTTCCTTTAACATTTCTTGTATTCCAGTTTTGTAAGTGATTAATTCTCTTAGCCATCGAATGCATGAAAATGTAATTTCACCTTTGTTTTGAAGATATTTATATCAGACATATAACTCTATACTAATTGCTTTGTTTTATTTTGCTTCTGGTGCCTTAAAGATACTGCTCCAGTAACTTCTGGCTTACTTATATCCTTTGAGAAGTCTACTCTTATTTTCAGCTTTGTTCCTATGTATGTACTGTTTGCTTTTCCTCTACTTTTTGAGATGTTCTTTTATCACTGGTTTTAAGCAAATTAACTATGATCTGCCTTTGAATAATTTTTGTCATGTCATTGTGTTTGAGCTTCATTTAGCTTCTTGGATCTCTAGGTTTGGTTTTCCTCAGATTTTGACCATTTTAACCTTTAGTTTTCTTAATGTATTTCTATCTTTCTTCTCCCATTTCCCTCTCTCCTTCTGGAACTCTAATTACATTTATAATAAGGTGCTTGAACTTGTCCTACTATTCAATAATGCACAGTTTATTTATTTATTTGATTCCTCTTTCTCTTCAATTTATTTTGGATGGTTTCTATGGTTATGTCTTCAAGTTCATCGACCTTTTATTCTGCAATGTCTAATTTGTGATTAATTCCAGCCAGTGCATTGCATATCAGACACTGTAGCTTTAATCTTTAGAGTTATATTTGCATCTTTTTTATATTTCCATGTTTTAATTAACATGATCTCTCTTTTCCTCTAGCTTCTTGTACATATAGAATATGGTTTAATAACTGTTTTAATGTAATTTTATTAATTCTACAATCTGTGATTTTTGGATTAATTTTGAGTAATAAATTGACTTTTCTCCTCATCATGGATTGTATTTTCCTGCTTTATTGCATTCCTGGTAATCTTTGAATGGACATCTTGTTGTGTTTGTATATCTTTGCATTCCTATAAATAATGTTGAGTTTTGTTATTGGACACAGTTACCTGAAAATAGCGTGATATTTTCCTGTCTTGCTTTTAAGACTTTTTAGCAGAACTAGGACCAACTTTAGGTCTAATTTTTCTCCATTACTGGGGAAAATCCCTTTTGAGTAGTCTACCCAATGACCTGTGAATTACAAGCTTTTCCATTCTGTCTGTGGGAATAGGAGCTATCCTTAGCTCTGTGTGAGCTCTCAGAGTTGTTTCCTTTTTTATTTTAGATCATTGTTTCCTTGACCTCAGGTAGTTTTCTCATCATAAAAACTGATCAGTACTCAGCTGAAGACTCATGGAGGAACCTCTGAACATCTCCAAATTGATTTTTATGTGCAGCTTTCTCCTCTCAGGATTCTGCCGTGTGAATCCAGCCTCTTGTCCTACCCAGACTCTCAACTTCCTCTCCTCAACTCTGTGAGAGTACCGTCTGCTAGCTGAGTTTTTACTTCACTGTGATGCAGCCTGGAACTGCTCTCTAGACAGCATAATGTAGCAATCATAGAGCTCACCTTGTTTGTTTACCATCTTTTAGGGAATGTTGTTAATTGAAAAATCTCCAGTGACTTGAAAAGTATTTTATATTTTGTGTCCAGATTTTTAGTTATTTGAGCTGGGAATGTAAATTCAGATGCTACTACTGTATCTTGGTCATAAGAATAAGTTTTTATAGGGACTTTTTTCAAGATTGAAAAGTGATAAATCCCAAGAATCACTGTTAGACTATATTGTACTCTCACTGTTACATACGCATATAGGTTTATGGTAAAGAACTCTCATAGCCTATATAACTTTAAGACAACTCCTCTATAGTTTATGCACAGTTCTCTTACAGGCCAATTATTCAAAGTCCACAAGAAAGTAGCTATCATTATTTTAGTGTAATAAATATGTAAATAAATATCCTAATGAATACAATAGGTTTGGACCAGGAATTTTGTAATTACATAAATGGAAAGACAAAAGGATGTTTTCCCAAGCATTTTATGGAGAAGGAGACAAAGGAGACTAATTAAGGGAGACAAAAAATAGTTAAGCCAAAATTTTTTTAAAAGATAGGCCATTAAAAGAAAAATACTTAATTTGAAAGTTTTTTCTAAATATGCCTGCTCCCATTCCTGGAATGTTTTGTCAAATTTTAATTGGTTTTCTACTTTATTTCATTAATAAATAAATCCTTAACAAAAGAAAGCTTCTAATTCACCTGCAAGTTGCATATTTTTATTTATTTTTGCTGTTTCATTTTTCTTATCTGATTCTGGACTTCAGTTCCACAAAATTTGCAGAAAAGTATGCAATGGCTATTAACCATGAAACTATATAGTGAACTTAACAAGTCAGAAATTCATATAAAGGACAAATAATTTGGAATTCTAGTTGGCATTTCAATATTCTTATTTGCTTGGTAATTTAATTATAGTACTCTATGGTTAGTGCTTTGTGTTTTTGTTCAGTAAACAATCCATTTGTCTTTATTAACTTCTCTATATGGAGCATATTTTCATGGAGAAAACTAAGAAAATAAGAACACTATGTTTCATAAAGGTTAGTTATTAAGTGTTTAAACCTTCTGAGATCAAAATACTTAACGTCTCTTTTTTGTTTTAGAGGTATTGGAAACATTAAATTAAGAAATTAAAACTCTAGAAAGACCTGCTTCTTGAATTGGGATACATTTATTATCTTAACTAATTAAAAATTAGTTTTAAGCTACTGGATAGAATGCCACAGTTCTAACTTCCCCTAAAGAAATATTTCTGTTTTCCCATTATGGTGAAATAAAAGAACAAATGCTAATAACCTCAGATACTGAGATTCATAAATAATCTAATGTCAGGATGTGGAAAAAGGCATAATTATCAAAAGAGAGATGGAGTTGGATTGAGAAAAAAAAACATGATTTCAAAGTATGGTAAATTCTGCCTTCATTTTTTTGAAAATAGACTATCCAAAAAGGTAAAAGTTTCTAAATTTTTATAGTTGGTCTTTTGATGTTCTAATGCAAAGGTTTAAGGCCAATACTAGGAATTCTCAATGAGGAGAGAAAGTCCTGGGTTTTACCATTGTTAGTTTTCATCTTTCAGTATTTTTAATATATCATTCCATTCTCTCCTAGCCTGTAGGGTTTCTACTGAGAAGTCTGATGAAAGCCAGACAGGATTTCCTTTGGAGGTTATTTTCTTCTGCCCTACTGCCCTTAATATTTTTTCTTTGTCATTGACTTTTGCCATTTTTACTATTATATACCTTGGAAAGGGTCTTTTATTTATTTATTTATTTATTTTATCTATTTATTTTTTTGAGGAAGATTAGCCCTGAGCTAAGATCTACCACCAATCCTCCTCTTTATTTTTGGCTGAGGAAAATTGGCCCTAAGCTAACATCTGTGCCCATCTTCCTCTACTTTATGTGTGGGATGCCTGTCACAGCATGGATTAATAAGCGGTGTGTAAGTCTATGCCTGGGATCCAAACCAGAGAACCCTGGTCCACCAAAGCGGAGTGCACAAACCTAACTGCTACACCACCAGGCAGGCCAGAGAGGGTCTAAACAACTAAAGTGTTGGTGTAATTAGGCATGCTTTTAGCTTCATGTATTTTTAAATCTGGATCCTTCCGCAGGTTTGGGAAGTTCTCCACTATTATTTCTTTAAATAAGCTCTCTACTTCTTTCTCCCTCTGGAGTTCTATAATCCTTGTCACTTTTCCTAATTGAGACAGGTATTTCTCAAACAATTCCTTCATTTCTTTTTTTTTTTTGAGGAAGATTAGCCCTGAGCTAACATCTGCTGCCAATTCTCCTCTTTTTGCTGAGGAACACTGGCCATGTGCTAGCATCCATGCCCATCTTCCTCTACTTTATATGTGGGATGCCTGCCGGAGCATGGCTTGACAAGTGTTGCCATGTCCACACCCGGGACTTGAACCGGCAAACACCGGGCTGTTGAAGTGGAACGTGCAAACTTTACCACTGCACTACCAGCCTGGGCCCAAATTCCTTCATTTTTTAAAAATCTTAGTTCTGTCTCCTCCTCCACCTGTAGAATTTCTGTATTTCTATCCTCTAAATTACCAATTATTTCCTCCATAACATCAGCTGTATTTCTTAAGGATTCTAGATTTTTTTTTTATTTCATTAATTGAGTTTTTCATATCCAGAACTTCTGCTTGATTGTTTTGTATAGTTTCAATCTCTTTGGTGAAGAGATTCATTTTATTCCTGAACTCATTGAACTGTCTTCCTGTGTTCTTTTGTAAATTGTTGAATTTCTTTATGACAATTTTTGGAATTCTCTGTCACTTAGGTAATCAATTTATGTGCCTTCAGGGTTGGTTTCTGGAGGATTGTCATTTTCCTTCTGGTCTGATTTGTCATTGCAATTTCTCATGGTGTTTGATGAGTTAATCTTTTCTTGGGGTGTTTGTGGTAGTACTAGGTTGCAGATTCCTCCTGTTGCCACTAGGGGGAAGCAGGAGCCAAGTTTCTGGTCCTATCTTGTCTACTGGAAGCTGTAGGGGTATTATGGACACTTGCACTAGCCTGGGGAGTGTTCAGGCACTTGTGTGGACTGTGCTTGCTAAGCTGGGCTTCCTCAACAGGACTGAGCTAGGGCCGCTCCTTGGGGCCTCAGGTGCATTGTGAGCTTCCTCCCCTCAGTAGGAAAGTGATCATAAGTGGACTAAGGGCTGCCACTGCCTCTTCCTACAGTCACCTCAGGGCACATCCCCTCTCCTAGGGTTCAGCAGTACTATAGGTGTTCACACAGGCCTGGAATGAGCTTTCACCAGTGTAAAGATCTGCTGCCATCTCTGCTTGTGTTCCCCAGGCCACTGTGCTTGGTGGGTGGGGTTTTCTCTCCAGGACAGAGCTAGGGCCACTCTTTGGGACTTCTGGGGCATGGTGGGCTCCTCCCTGCCCTGAGAAAGTGATCACAAGCAGGCTAGGAGCTGCCACCACCTCTTCCTACAGTCACCCCAGGGCACATTCCCACCTTCCGTGTACTTGCACCAGGCTGGAAAGCATTCATGCACATGCACAGGGCTACCAGGGGAGGGCAGGGGGTGCTCATCTATCTCCAGCACTTCCTGGAGGGCCAGTCATTCTGCCCTCAGAGGTATAGCTGCATGTGTTTCTCAGGTGTCCTGTTGTGCTGTGTGTGCTTCCTCCATTCATCAATGAATGTCCATTTAGTTGTAGTTCAAAAGGGGGGGAGACAAAGGGAAGGGCTCACTCCACCATGTTGCCGATGTCACCTAATATAAAACATTTTTGTTGACAATTGTAAACTATTAAAATGGCATTATTCCACGAATATTTTGGCCTCTCAATTTATAATAAAATATATATGTTTAAGCCAACCTTAGGTTAGGTTATCAAATCAAGGAAAATAAAAGCTTCTGTTACTTAAATTTTGAATCTTGGATTTTGCTTAAAAAATAAATTGGCTTGTTTTTACGTTATTATGTTTTATTTCTAATTGGCAAGACGAGTGAAGGTCTCAAGGTATTTGAAATTACATCTATGAAAATAACGCATTTAAAATGTGAATAGTATTTGTTCTCCATTAATGAAGAAAAGACACCAAATGTGATCATTGCTTTTTTTATTTTTAGCCTTTTGTTTTTAACTCCAGGGTCATTCTGATGTGCTATATAAAACCTTTGATCAGCAGAATACAATTTGTATTTATGATGAATATATTAAAGGGAATTTGGTTGGTTTATACTCCTAGCTAAGTTGTTATATTTTAACATCTGTCACCAATGGTACGTTATAGATTTATATCAAACAATAATTGACTGGAAAAAATAAACTTTATAAACATCAAAGAAACCATAATAGCCAATGGCACTCCACTGAGTGATAACTAATCTGCCAAATGATGGAACTCTAAGTTTTTGTGTTGCTCCCTATTAAGGGCAAAAATGTCCAAATATTTTATCATTTTTTAAATAAAAAATTGAAATTGAAACACATGATCTGTATCTCTAAGGATGCAATGACTTATTGGGAGGGAAAATTCTCCACGGGCCCTGAGCATTCCTGTGTGTTCTTGCTTTGTCTGCCAAGAATATGAGGCTATGAAATCTCTACCGAGGCCACTTCCCAGGACTGTGTTTGCAGAGGGAAACCTTAAGGTATGCAGTAACATTGCCTCCTGGACAAAAAGCAGGCTTGCTTCTGCTTTCTATAAAATCCTCCAAGCTTCGTGTTCCTCTCTTGTTCCTCAGTTCGTCATGTTTACAGGTGTCCATTGAGGCCCTTCCGCATCACCCCTCTCCCCACTTGGAACTTAGGGACATGGAAACATGCACAAAAGTGAAGCTCTAGAGAGAGCTTTTGGTGTGAGGAATAAAGTCCCTTCTTTCTGACCCAGTAGTCTCAAGTCTTTGGCTTTTATCCATGAAACAGAAACAGTTTATTAGCTTTAAGTAAAGTAAAACTCCAGGCCTCCACAGTTTTTGACATCACTTTAGAACCCTTTGTGAAACAATTCACTGGTGAGCAGTTGGCAGATAATAGTTTCTCACTATATCTTTTCAGCAATTCAACAAATATTCTGGACAACTTCTGTTGCCTATGACATCATCCATTTTAAATTGTAAATCTGACTTTCTTACTTCTGCTTAAAGGGCTTAATTGACTCTCCAGGGATGCTGACTGCAATCCAAATCCCTTTACAAGGATACTCAATACCACACATAACCTAAACGTAACTATTCTGTATGCTTTTCAGATTTCATCCTACTTTGCTCTTTTCTCCCTTTTCTGTCCTTATCTTTCTGCTGGGATGTTGTCCTCACTTTTGTCTTTGGCTAACTACTTCATATCCTTCAAAAAGTTTAAACTTTATTCTTACTAAGAAACTCCCTGATGAGCATGGACCTCCTGCTTCCTCCAACCCATTTCTCAGCCTCCACATCTATTCTATTTTCTGAAAACTCATTCACAGAGGCACAGTTCTTTGGAACTGGAGGAGGTTTGCCATCCTCTTATCTTCACCCTAGCCCCACTTTAATTATAACAAACACCACAGCATCTCCATGGCTTGCTACCATAGGTTCCACAGTCAGGGGCTGCAAGTCACTAGAAAATGGGTGGAGGTAATTCTCTTAAAGGAAGGAGAGAGAAAAGTCTATTACAGTCTATTCTGGGCCAATAACCTTCTTCTTTCATTTTCATTAATAGAAATTAAATCTATGTGTGACCATGTTTCATTGAGGCAGAGCCCATTAGAGCCAATTTCCAGATAAGTTTCAGAACCAAGTGGCTCATTTATTTACCTCACCTAGAGACTTTTCTTTTTTTCATGCATCTTCAAGACTGCCAGGTTGACTTTATCTCCCAGGTTTCTACTCTGTATATCCCCCAAGACTTTCTGTGAAAGAGTGCATTACCTCCATCTGCCTTCTTTGCAATTTCTGCCACAATAAGGAGAGACAAGACATTCTCTTTTTCTCCTGCTACACATGATAGAAAACAGTATAGTAGCAAAAATGGACAACAGTGAAAAATTGCTAAAGCTTGCTGAGCCACTCAGGTTTCCAGCCCTGACTCTCTGTGGTGGCAGCTATCTAAAAATACCAAGGTACTTTTCAGAAGGAATACCCTGACCCTTCCTTCTCACCCCACATATCTTCCTTGAAGGCTTTTGCTGGGACATATATGGAGAGGTAGAAATTTTAAGCTTCAGGATCCTCACTTGCACAGGCTCCGTCCAAGGTCCTGAGAGTAACCTTAGAGATGTACTCACATAGTCATATTTCTGCAGACTTAATTGTGTCCCCCAAAAGTTCATATCTTGAAGCCCTAACCCCTAATATGACTGTATTTAGAGATAGAGCCTGAGAGGAGATAACTAGGTTAAATAAGTTCATAAAAGTAGGGCCCTGATCTTACAGTATTAGTGTTTTGATAAGAAAAGACACCACAGAGTGCTGTCTCTCTCTCTCTCTCTCTCCCTCTCTCTCTCCGTCTTTCTTTTTCTGCCATGTGAGGACGCAGTGAGATGGTGGCCAGTTCCAAGTCAGGAAGAGAGTTCTTATAAGAAATCCACTATGCTGGCATTCTGATCTCAGACTTCCAGCCTCCAGAACCGTTGGAAAATGAGTATCTGTTGTTTAAGCAACCCAGTCTATGGGGTTTTGTTCTGGCAGCCCAAGATGACTGAAACACTTAGAGTTTTGGAGACTTAGCAAAAATGAGGAATTTTAACTACCTTTGGTTAAGACCACTGTCTTTTTCTATTTCAGCTTCCCCTCTACCACATTTCCTGTTGTGTGTGATGATGTAGAAGTGGCTATGGCAATTTTGGGGATATTACTGAGTGTCAATTGAGCTGGGGATGCATTTAGTTTGGTTTGGTTTTAGTGAGATATAAGTATATAGGCTCACTATGACTTTGTTAATTATTGTTATATTCTCTGTATAGAAAATAATAATATAAAAATTATTATCATACAAAGAGGCAATCAAAGACTAGGGAGCCAGATTTTTGGAGGAAATATTATAAAACCATGTCATATCTTAATTTACTATAAATACACATTCTGGATTTTGTGACATTTGTGTAATTTAATATTATAACTAATAATACTTTGTCATTATTCCCTAATTAAATAAACACATTTAAAAATTATATTACTATAATTTAAATAAATAAATTTCACTTTCACGCTACTTTTGTTTCTACAATTTTATATTATTTTCCTTGAGTTACCAATATTGTATAAACATCAGTCTTCAAAAACATAGAAGTATCCCTTAGAGTAGGTCCTTCCCAACCCTCAGCTTGTACAATTTAGGAAGAATGAGAGCATGAAGCAGTGGATCAGAGGGCCCAACTTCATGCAGCCAGTTATGGTAGGAGCTATGAAGAGCTATAATAAACACAGGAGCACAATCTGACCTAAAAGGAGCAGCAGCTACTGGACACCAACATAGTGCTGTCAATCTGGTAAGGATACAGGTCCAGAAAAACTGGCTATGTGGAAATTTAAGTGAGATTTCTGAAAGGTTAAGGAAAGCATTTTAATTCAAGTTTTTGTGAAACTTGGGATTTGGCCATTGGTCATTTTGTGATTTCTGTAGGTAAATTACTCGCTGGTTAATTTATATGCCAGAAGATTTCCTCAGATACTACTTCCTACTGGCAAGCTCCAGTCTTATATAAGAAAGGAAACACCAAAACACGTTTCTTCACTGGGACTCAGTGGTCTTATCTGGAGCTAAATATATTTGAGAAGTGATATAACATTGTGGTAAAAGCATAGACTAAGATTCTAGACTGCCTGGGTTTGAATCCCACTCGGTCCCATTGCTTACTAAGTGCTTAATCTTAGACAAATTCTTCAGTCTTTCTGTGCTCAGGTTCCTCAGTTGTTAAAGGAGAAAATGGTAATACCCAACTTCATCCTGTGAAGATGAAGTAAATTAATAAATGCTGAGTGCTTAGACAAAGTGTGGCCTATCATAAGTCCCATAAAAGTGTTAGTTATTTTTTTTTTCCCTTTTGACCACTCTGAGTTTAGCCATTTTACAAGGATTAAATTAATTCCATGCTGACTGTATCCTGGATTCAGTGGGTATTAAGCCTGTGATTAAAAAATGGCCTTCGGCTGAAAATACACTGCTTATGCTGGTGATGTTCTCACCATTCATTAAGTTCTTGAAATCTCTAAGAGAATAGGAACTAACTGACCTTTCTGGAGGATCTTATTCACAATTACCTAAGGTGCTGATTAGGAGCAGACAAAAGGAAGGAGTTCTCTGATCTTCCACCTTACTTCCTAAAATGGCAACTGTTCCATGACTGAATGCCCTGTGGAAACAACTCTTATGGCAGGAGCAAGTTCACGTACTGAGGTCCAGATCCAGTGATTCTTTCAGTCTGTCCTTATACTGGCACACCTTGGCGACATTGTCGGTTTAGTTCTAGACCACTGCAATAAAGTCAATATTGCAATAAAGTGAGTCACACAAATCAAATTTTTTGGTTCCCCGGTGCATATAAAAGTTATGTTTACACTATACTGTAGTCTATTAAGTGTGCAATAGCATTATGTCTAAAAAAACAAGGTACATACCTTAATTACAAAGCACTTTATTACCAAAAAATGCTAACCATCATCTGAGCCTTCAGCGAGTCATAACATTTTTGCTGGTGGAGGATCTTTCCTCAGTCTTAATGGCTGCTGACTGGTGAGGGTGGTGGTTGCTGAAGGTTGGAGTGGCTGTGGCAATTTCTTTTTTTTTTTTTTTTTTTTTTTTTTTTTTTTTTAAAGATTTTATTTTTTCCTTTTTCTCCCCAAAGCCCCCCGTACATAGTTGTATATTCTTCGTTGTGGGTCCTTCTAGTTGTGGCATGTGGGACGCTGCCTCAGCATGGTCCGATGAGCAGTGCCATGTCCGCGCCCAGGATTCGAACCAACGAAACACTGGGCCGCCTGCAGCGGAGTGCGCGAACTTAACCACTCGGCCACGGGGCCAGCCCCTGTGGCAATTTCTTAATATAAGACAACAATGAAATTTGTCACATCAATTGGCTGTTCCTTTCATGAATAGTTTCTCTGTAGCATAAAATGCTGTTTCAAAGCATTTTATTCACAGTAGAACTTCTTTCAAAATTGGAGTCAATCTTCTCAAACCCTTCCACTGCTTTATCAACTAAGTTCACGTAACATTCTAAATCCTTTGCTGTCATTTCAACAATCTTCACAGCGTCTTCAGCAGGAGTAGGGTCCATCTCAAGAAACTACTTTCTTCGCTCACCCATAAGTAGCAATGTCTCATCTATTAAAGTTTCATCAGTTCAGAGATTACAGCAGTTCATTTACCTCTTCAGGCTCCACTTCTAATGCTAGTTCTCTTGCTATTTCTAACACATCTGCAATTACTTCCTCCACTCAAGTCTTGAACCCCTCAAAGTCATCCACGAGGGTTGGAATCAGCTTCTTCCAAACTCCTGTTAATGTTGATATTTTGACCTCTTCCTTTGAATCAGGAATGTTCTTCATGGCATCTATGATGGCAAATCCTTTCCAGAAGGTTTTCAATTGACTTTGCCCAGATCCATCAGAGGAATCACTATCTATGGCAGCTATAGCCTTATGAAATGTAGTTCTTAAATAATAAGACTTGAAAATTGAAATCACTCCTTGATCCATAGACTGCAGAATGAATGTTGTATTATCAGGCATGAAAACAACATAAATCTTGTTGTACATCTCCATCAGAGCCCTTGGGTGACCAGGTGCCTTGTCATGAACAGTAATGTTTTGAAAGGAATCCTTTTTTCTGAGCAGTATGTCTGAACAGTGGGCTTAAAATATTCAGTAAACTGTGTTGTATACAGTTATGCTGTCATCAAGGCTTTGTTGTTCCATTTCTAGGGAACAGAGAGAGTAGATTGAGCATAATCCTTAAAGGTGTTAGGATTTTTAGAATGGTAAATAAGCATTGGCTTTAACTTAACGTCACCAGCTGCATTAGCCTCTAACCAGAAAGCCTGTCCTTTGAAGCTTTGAGGCCACACACTGACTTCTCCTCTCTAGGTATGAAAGTCCTAGATGGCATCTTCTTCCAAAATAAGGCTGTTTCATCTACGTTGAAAATCTGTTGTTTAGTGTAGCAACCTTCATTAATTACGTGAGCTAGATCTTCTGTATAACTTGCTGCAGGCTTCACTTTGCACTTTTATGCTATGGAGATGGCTTCTTTCCTTAAACCTCATGAACCAACCTCTGCTGGCTTCAAACTTTTCTTCTGCAGCTTCCTCACCTCTCTCAGCCTTCATAGAATTGAAGAGAGTTAGGGCTTTGCTCTGGATTAGGCTTTGGCTTAAGGGAGTGTTGTGGCTGGTTAGATCTTCTACCCAGACCACTAGAACTTTCTGCATATCAGCAATAAGATTTTTTCACTTTATCATTCTTGTGTCCGTGGCAATAGCACTTTTAATTTTCTTCAAAAGCTTTTCCTTTGCATTCATAACTTGGTCAACTGTTTGGCACAAGAGGCCTAGCTTTTGGCCTACCTTGGCTTTCAACATGCCTTCCTCACTCAGCTTCATAATATCTAGATTTTGATTTAAAGTGAGAGATGTGCAACTCTTCCTTCCACTTGAACACTTAGAGGCCATTGTAGGGTTATTAATTGGCCTAATTTCAATATTGTTGTGTCTCAGGGAATAAGGGGCTCAAGGAGATGGAGAGAGACAGGAAAAAGCTGGTTGGTAGAGAAGTCAGAACACACCCAACATTTATCGATTAAGTTTCTGTCTGATATGGGCGTGGTTTGTGGCACCCCAAAACAATTTCAATAGTAACATCAAAGATCACTGATCACAGATCACTGTAACAAATACAACAATAATGAAAAAGTTTGAAGTATTGCAAGAAGTACCAAAACATGACACAGAGACACAAAGTGAACAAATGCTGCTGGAAGAGTGGTGCCAATAGATTGCTTGACACGTGGTTGCCACAAACCTTCAATTTGCAAAGAATGTAATATCTATGAAGGACAGTAAAGCAAAGCACAATAAAACGAGCTCTGCCTATACTCGTGTTTTTGTGTTTCATTGTCCAGTTTTTGTATGTTTTTGTCCAGTTTCATTTCTCATAAAGTAAATAGATTATAGGTCTGTGTTAAAACAAATTGTTGCCAGAAAGAAACATTGCCTCGTGAGATCTTGGGTGCCTTCACAAGGAGGAGGACTCCAATCAAGGAATTTGACCAAAGCTCAAAATGAAATCTTGGAAGAATTCCATCTGAGTTCTTTCCATTAATCTCCACCAGGTGGCAAATACTGAGCTTCTCCAGAAACCTCAAGAAACTTCTCAAAGTGCACCAAGCTTTCACAGACCCTAAGATCCTATACTTTCAGAAATAATCCAGTTCTTTGCCTCAGAAAAGTGTGGGCCATTCTTTGATGGAAAATGTCATTCATTCCAATATACCAAGCACTACAGATAGAAGGAAATGGAAGATATAGTCCTTGCCTTCAAGTGGCTCATGGTTTAGTATCACAATAAATATATTTTGAATAGTGAAGACATGAATGAATGAATAAATAAGTGACGTGTGATTAAATTATAAAGTCTCTCTAAGTCTCCATTTTCTTATTTTAAAATAAGACTAATAGTACAATTCATCTCATAGGATTTAAAGTGGGAACATTGAGATGATGAATGAAAAGGGTTTTAGCACAGTGTCCTGCACAGACTAATCACTAAATAAATTTTTTGGATTTTTTGTTATGGATGTAACATTTTAACATTATTATTGAATGTACACCTCATTTAGCGGTTAGTATTGACCTCTGTGCTACAGCACTCAAAATGTGAATAATTAAAATATGCTTGATAATTCTTTCTTTCACATCACAAACATTGCCAGCATAGTAAAAACTTCTGTGCTAAAATATTCACTGTGATTTTTGCATAAGATTAAGTAAATTAGACTAATTTTGCATAGGATTCATTAAATATTCACCAAGTTATCTTCTCAATTATGATTTCTATATAAGGCTAACTTTATTTGAACATAAAAGTTTTCTTGGAATAAAATAAACCATTAAAAGTAACTAAGAAATATCAACACTTTAAGTAATTAAAGTGTTTATTGAAAAAAGTAGAATATAAAATTTATTTTGATGCATTTAAAATTTGTAATATATTGCGAAAATTAGAAGGTCCTATGTTAGAATTATTTTCATTTGTGTTGCATGAGTGCGAGCTAGTACCTTCTGTCTGTCCCTGCAGAACGGCTCTTCACCTTTCTCTACCTTTTTTGGGCTCCATCAGTGGATCCTTTTGGCTCCTGGATTCAGTTTGTGCTCAGCCAATGGGAAGCCTGAACAGGAAGTCAGGATAATCAATCCCTGGCTCCTTCTTCGTAGGGTTGTTTCAATATGGTGTGTCTCTGGATTGAAGGTCCCAGCCCTTCTCAAACTGACCCGATTTCCATCAGTCTCTCCTCATGCATGGGTTTGGGTAACCAGCAACTTCCTCCCCACCTCCCTTCAGGTCTCAGGGTGGTAACGACAGCTGCTCTTGTTGACCCTGTGATTTTGCACTGTCTCCTGAGGTTTCCCTACATTCTGCCCACACTTTAGAAATAGTCTCCTTTTTAAGCTCTCCTTGAATTATTCTAATTTAAGTATATCATCTGTTTCGTGCTAAAATCCCAGTGAAAACAGGCAGTAAAAAAATAAGGCAAATGATTTTTTTTTACATAAAAAAAACTTGTCTCTGAAAAACGGGAAAAATCTGTACTTTTACATTTTGGGGGAGGCAGAAAGCATAGTGTTGAGAACGCAATCTTTTCTATTAGACTATTTAGAGCCAAATTCTGATTTGGTCATTTATTACTTGTTATTTACTTTATTTCTCTGAAAGTCAACGTTCTCTCTTATAAAATGGGTTAATAGTAAATGGTCACTTGCATCTATTTCATACTATTTATGTTCATGATGTGGAAAAATCATACGTAAAGTGTTTAGCACAGCACTTGGCACTGGGTAATCTTTCAGTGAAGGGTAGTGCCTACTTTTATTATCTGCATTGGATAACATTGGAAACAAGTTTATATTTTAGGGCTTAAATTACTTTTTTTAATTACCATCATAAATTTAAACACCATTAAAAAATCTGTATTCGTGAATATTTAGAAGTAATTTTAAGTTATAATTCCATTATAAAATAGAACATGCTCTGAGTCATTATGTTGGAAATATTTGTTTTATTGTCTAAATGTAACCTGTAGGTTTCAGGTTTTTTACTACCTTCATACACTATTACCTGATAGAATCAGAATAGTCAAACTAGTAGAGCTGGATCATAAATCAAAGAAACATTTACTAAACTTCTCCCTATCAAGGTGTTACTCTAAACCAGTGTTCTTCACTGCATCCCCGCAGGTACTAGACTTGCCTGGGAGGTTCCTCAGGAACTATCGGAAGCAGTGAGCAGGGAACTCAGGGGGTACCATTCAAGGTTCATAACCAGAGCAGCATCAGGTTTTCCTCTTTTTAAAAAATACTATAACAGAGTAGATGGCTTCTTTGAAAGGAACGTTTCATAGTTAAGTTTAACTTATAGAAATGAAAAGCTATATAAAAAATATATCTTCTCATTTCTCTGTCAGTTGCATATTTTTTCAGCCCTAACATCTCTATAAAATGTATTATACCTAAGTGTATAAAATTGGCCATTTATACACATCCTAAATTTGAGTATTTATATCAAAATCTTCCAAATTATTTTAATGTGATTCCTTACTGTTTTTCTAATTTCAAGAGCAATGCATACTTATGGAAGAAAACTTGAAAATAAGAGAAAAAGTATAAAGAATAATCCATAATCTCATGATGAAGAAGCAAACACTGTTAATATATTAGCATGTTTACAGCTCACTATTTTCTATAGAAAGCTCAATTTTAGATATAAGCTGCTATTTCATTTTGTTACTGAAATTACTATAAAGATAATTAGGCAACCTGTTTTAAAATAGACATTATGCAACAAGAATTTTTCCATGACATTACAAGTACCTTGAAAACACCATTTTATCAGTAGAATAATCCCTTTATAAATGTGCATAATTTAAACACCCTATTTTTGTACATTGAGATTCTTGTCAATTTTTCTCTATTGTAAATAACTATATAATGATAATCCTTGTAAAGAAATATCTATATACTTATCAGATTACTTCCCAAGAATTTTAGAGAGCTAATAACTGACTTAAAGAATACGAACATATTTAGCCTCTTAAAATATACTGCTTTATTATTTCTGAAAAATTTTTACAGATTTTCACATAAAAGCAGGAAACATTCCTTCATCCTTATTTTGCTTTGCTAGTTTAACAGATGAAGGATGATATCTTATTGATTTATTTGCATTTCCTATTTTATACTGAGACATTATTTTTTTTCATTTGAGTATGCTATTTGCATTTCTTCTGTGTGTTGTGCAGTGTTTTCTTTGGAAGTCTTTTGGGTTTTTTTTTTTATACTGATAATAGCAAGAAACAGACAGACAAATTACAGATTATACTTTTAGAGACATCAGAGATCTGTGGAAGCTGAGAAGACTAGATGAACTAAAATTCCATAAAGAGGAGAATCATTCAGCTGTGAGCTGGTGGATAAGCAGCTGCTTTTAGAATGAATGCACTTTCTGATTTAGGGCATAGGCTTAGGATCAGACAGAGGACTGTTGCTAGAGAACGGGAAACAAGTAAACCTTTGAATTGATGTGAGGGACTGGAATGAAAAAAATATGAAGATTTTTGATGACTGATATATAATCCCGGTTTCCCCTGCACAACCTTGGCTGAATTGTTGGACGGAATGCTAGTCTAAGGAGTTAAGAGGAAAGCCCTGAAAAGGAAAATGAAATCTCTCATAGACTTTCACTGCTTAGGAGTTTAAGACCTACCACTGTCAAAAATAAATAGGATTGAAGCAGAAGCAAAACAGCCCAGAGATGAAGGTGCTGGAATGAGTGGTGAATTTACGTTGAGAATCTACAGCTAATATTATGTAGGAGCACTGACTCAGGGCTCAGACGGAGGTTGCAAGTCCAGTGGCAGAAGGTAGCTGCTGTACTACAGAGAAACCACAGAGATTTGGATGTTGGTGTGTGCTGGTGTGATAAAGTCAGAGGATGGAAGAGCCCTCAAAACCAAAGAGGCAATTGCCCCTCAAGACACTTGTCAAATTTTGAAGTATCGCTGGGCAAAAGCTAAAGAGAAAACATTAAAAAAAAATCTCAGGAAGAACTGAGCCCTCATAGGCATTCAGTATAGACAAAGACCCATAAGATGCTCAATTAAAAGTCCTCAAGGACTACAGAATTGTGATGTAATGGTGGTTAACCAAAAGTAGCTGAATTTTCTGAAACATCCACCCTGCACTCAATGAGCTTAATCCTATATTGGATGGAGGTGACCAGTCCCAAAACCTAACTGAGGGAAAAGGGAATCCTCTCTGGTAATGAATATTTCACCATTTTCAGCCTCTACACTTCTTTTATACATAGTGTCTTCCAAATGATTAAAAACTAAGAGAAGGGTGAATTTTATGACATACAAATTCTATATTAATAAAGATTTAAGAAACCAAATAAACATATGAATAGTATGGCTATCTGATAAACAACCTAGAGAGTAAAATAGATAATGGAAAAAGATGATCAAATACTGATGTTAGTAGATGAGGAACTTACAATAATTATGATTAATATGTTAAAAATAGAGAAAAAGATGGTCAACTGAGAGGAAAGGATGAACATTTTCACCAGCTAATGCAATCTAAATAATAATAACAGTAATTACCAAATAAATATTCTAGAACTGAAAAATGAAATATCTGAAATTAACAACTCAATGCATGGTTTTAATAGCAGACTGTTTAAAGCATGACACAGAATTGTTGAAGTGGATGATATATTGATAAAACATGGCCATGCTGAGGCATAGAAAGCAAAAAGGAAAAGACAAAACAGAGTATAAGTGATTTAGACCATTGGTCATACAGTCTAACAAATAGGTAATTTGAGTTTCCTCAAAGTCCCACCCATAGAGAATTGTTACTATTTGACCTGTCCGGCTGCTCCCTGGAAAAAGTCTCTTCTCAGTGTTTGTCTTTATTTAACCTGACTCAGAGGTCATTGGAGGCAAACAACACTATCCCCAGGATATTTGTGAAAAATGATCAGCAGCAATTGTTCAGTACTGCAGCTGCCTAAGGTGTCCAAACAGGAGGCCGACCAGAAAAGTTAAAAGGAAAATCTAGGGAATAAGATGTTCATAGAGGCTTTGAAAATTTGTCACCTATTTCTGGTTGTCTAGAAAGACACGTGCATATGCAGAGCTGTGAACATACCCAGAAAAGACCTTAGAAGGTCCTAATCTCTCATTTCTGGATCATCTTGAGGCTCAGTAGAAACAGGAAGTGAAGGCTAAGGCAGTTGTAAACTGCAACGAAATGTGTCCCAACACACATACACATAGCCCTTCAGCAGAGGCCGAGAGATTTACTAGTTCAGGGCTAACTAAATTCAGCAACATATAAAAAGGATTTTACCCCATGATCAAGTAGGTTTATTTCAAGAATGCAAGGTTGTTTGACATCTGAAAATCAATTAATGTAATAGATCACATTAATAGGATAAAGACAGAAACAACACAATCATCCCAATAGATTCTCATCTATTTGAAGCATTTGACATCTAATATCCTTTCATAAAAACACACACACATACAAACTAGGAATAGAAGAGAACTTCTTTAACCCAGTAAACCTCATCTATGAAAAAACATCAACTAACGTCATATTTAATGGTATAAGACTAAGTATTTTCCTCCTAAAATCAGACACAAACAAAAAAAAAGGTGACTGTTCTTACCATTCTCATTCATCACAGTGCTGAGAGTTCTAGCCAGAGTAGCTAGGCAAGAAAAACAAATGTCACTTAGATTAGAGAAGTAAAACCATCTCTATTCAGACCTAATATCATTTTGAAAATTTGCTGACTTCAGTATGTTGGGTATAAAGAAAGATGCAATAAATTTCAAATAGTTGAAATCACTGAGAGTAAATATGTCCCTGATCACAAGGGAATGTAACAAGTACTTAATAATTTTAAGATAACTGGAAAAATCCCAGAAGTCTGGAATTTGAATAAGAGAGTTCTAAATAAATAACAAGTTTGGTGAAAGATGAAATAAAAAAATTAGAAAATAATTTGAACTAAATTGTAATTAAGATATGACATATCAACTCTTGTAGGAGATAATGCAATGCTTAGAGAGAAATGTATAGCCTTAAATGCATGTATTAGACAAGAAAAAAGGCCAAAAACATCGATGATTTAAGCTTCTATCCAAAGAGGCTAGAATGAAAGAGACAAAATTTGAATAAAGGAAAGGGTCGAATATAGTAAATATAAAATAGAAGTCAATGGAGTTATAAATAAAAACATAGAAACTAAAAACTATTTCTTTAAAAAGATTTTAAAAATTAATTAATTCCTAGCAAGACTGATAGGGAAAAAGAGGAAACAAAAAAGTATCAATACTAAAAATACAAAAGAGACTATCACTACAGGTTTCACAAACATTAAAGCAATAATAACAAAATATTATGAATAACTTTATACAAAAAATAGACAATTTGAATCTGATGGAAAAAATCCTTAATTAAAATCCAACTTCCTGAAGTTATTAAAAGGAGAAATAGAAAATATAAATACTCTGGCGTCTACTATAGAATCTGAAAATGTTATTACAAAACTTTCCACAAGGAAATGTTAAGACCCATGAGTTTCATCAGTGATTTCTTCCAAACATTTAAGGAAGAAATAATAGGTATATTCAACAGACTCTAAGAGAGAGAGAAAAAAAAAGGATTAACCCTTTCCAACTTGTGTTATGAGAAGGAATAATCTGTATACTGTGGGGGCCTGGAATTGGCCACCCCAAGATATGTCTTTTTGGCATGATGATTATTGGGGGCTGGTTACTTTGCAGACAGCAAAGCAACTGAAAAGTAGAATTTACTTACCCTTTGTAAGAGACATTTACATTGTAAAGGAAATCTCCATCTGTAAAGATATCTCCCTCTCTGTACCAGGAAGAAGGGGAGATGACCTTATCTCTAGAAACTCTTAATCAATGGGGAAGGCAAGGACTTAAATCTGCATTTGTTTATTGTGCTTGTCTGGTAACCTCCTGTAACTGACTCTCCCCACCCCCAACATCCTCCTTTAGCTGGATATGATGGTTGGGGTGGTGGTTTCGGCCATTTTGGCGAGTTGCTCGGCTTGCCTGTGCCTCTCTCATGTATACATTGACAAATAGAAATGGCAAGCAATAGGATATATTGGAGTACATGAGGAAGCTATTTGGTGTAAACCTAATTCTGCCTGACTTTGTTTTTTCCAAAAGGGCCTCACTGTGGCCATTGAGCACTCGCTGTACATCTGCCTTAAAACATTACTATGGCAAGAACAAATGGCCTTAAGATAAAGGTGCAACTTCCCCACTCATTGGCATTTCCTTAAGGATAAGCACCTTTCCTTGGGCTAGGAACTGATTTCTGCACTCACCTTTGACCACCCAGCTCACCTGTAACCACCCAGCTCCAGACAACAGACCTACCACCCTGCTGTGTTCACCCAGACAGCAGACCTACCTGCTGTTTCCATCAATCACTGTGCTGACAGAGCAGTCTCGTGACTATTGTAAAACGGACATTTCAATCCTATGTGAAACATTCTGTTTGGGGGTATATAACCCCTCTGTGCACCCAACTTCTTCGGTGCCCTTTCTTCCTTTGGGAAGAAAGGCCCCACGCCATGGTCCTCAAATTTTAGATAAAGCTTTGTTTAATTTTCTCTTGCTATTCTGTCTCATGTGAATTTAATTCGTTCTCCAGTGAGATGAACCTAGAGAGGGTAGAGGAAATGTCTTTCTCCCGTACAATACTAACATGTGACAGGGGAAATAGAAAAGTAGAAAATGACCAACCAATCTCTCACAGGTATAGACGAAAAACTCATGAAGTAAATACTAGCAAATGGAATCTAGTGAATATACATACAATCACCAAGTGGAGTGTGTTACAGAAACACAGGGTAGATAGAATCAAGGTATTTCATCTGATTAATGGATTAAAAAACAAGAAAATCATAATTTCATTGAAAGATGCAGGAAAATGTACTTGATATAATTTTGTTCCCATTGGTGTGTTTTTGGAATGTGGCAATCTAAGCACAGAGGTGTCATTTCAGTTCTCTGAGGCATGTTTTTCTCTTGGTAAAATGCAATGACATAAAATAGCAAGCATGTTTCCAGCCTCTGCTTGTGCCATGGCTGTTAGTAATTTAGTGACCAATGCTTTCTCAAATAGCTTGCCCAGAAAATATTTTACTGTGCTTTTCTAACACATAGGTGTTTTTCTGAGTACCTTCTGGTGGGAACAAAAGGGGAAAAAGAGAAACTGGTAGGCCTCCTGGTGCTCCACTGAAATCTCTACTCTCACATATTAAACTTTGACCTAAGGGCTCTTCAAAGATAGGCTCAGAAGCTAAAAATAATCTGAAAAACATTGTATTTCCATTCTAGCATTAGCTATGGAATATTTCTTCCTTTCCCTACTGAGAAGTAATATCATCCTTCCCTAAGATAGCTTGTATACACTCTGGACTATGCAAATTTTGGAATGTCTTTTGGTATTCTGGTACAAATATAACACTATTTAATTATTACAGCTTTAGAATTTTTTCAATATGTGGTAGATTAATTTCTCCCTTTAAATTTTTGCATATATTCTTGGTTATTTTCATGAGGGACTTCAGAAACCTCTATTATTTTGTAAGTCATTTTGAAAGAAATTAAGTAAATATTTAAAGTAATTCAAAAATAATTGAAACCTTTGCAGTATTCAGTGTACCATCTCAGAGCAGAATGTTGAATCTCCTCTTACCAAATATACATTTCATATTTTTTTTGGTTCTTGGTTTTATTTGTGAAGATTCCATAACATTATTCCTAGATACTTATATTTTGCCACTAATTTTTGTTAATAGAATGTCTTTCTTATATTTTCTAAATTGTTTTTGATGGTATATAGCAAACATATTTTACTTTTATATTTCATAGTGGTTCTAATTTTTTTCCATTGATTAATTTAGACTTTTGAGTCCCTCTTAAATTAGCTCACAAATAATTAGAACATGATCTTACTTGTGTTTTTGTTTTAATTAATTTATTAAAGCTCCAGAATATGATAAAATAAATATAATTTTCCAAAAATTTGAAGAAATTTATGTTATGATTTACACCTCAGGGAGAATAGATATTTCCAGTGAAACTTTTTAATATTCATTTTGTATTTGATCTGGAATTGTTTAGAGCCAGGAGTAGCAATTTTGTAGGTGTCTGATGGAAGAAATCTTTCATTTCCTTGCAGTTAAACTATGCTTTAAAGTTGCACATTATGCTCAGGAATATTCTGAATTGATCTAAGAGAATTCCAAAATGTGTAAATAGAATTCTAAATTTGTATTGTCATCAATATGTCCCCACTGTAAATGAATAAAAATCGGCAAAAGAAAGCATGAAAATTAACAGCAAAATAGAAATAGCCTGGGAACTTATTGAAGACTCCATTTTACAGTTACCTGTGAGGCTCAGGAAAATTATCTCATTAGTTCACTCAAGAGCTGGTCCTCCCATTTATGATCTAATAGAATGACATTTTATTTATATATAGTTAATAATGTATACATCAAAATCCATTTTGATTAAGATCGTGTTCGAAATAATAAAGCACTTATACATTATCAATAATTACACACTGTGGATTGTTTTATTCTACTAATTATGTATCATTTTATGTATAATAAAGGAGTGTTAAGAGATATCTTTGATCTCATTATCCTCTAGTTCATCTGTAACTTGGGTTATTATTCATTGAAAACATGTCTTGAATAACTACTATATGTTAAAGCATATATACTTACACTGTCCAATACAGAAGCCATTAGTCACATGCGACTATTGAACACTTAAGATGTGGCTGGTCCAGATGGAGATGTGCCGTAAGAGTAACATACATAACAGATTACACAAACTTGGTATATATAGAAAAAAAGAACATGAAATATCTCATTAATAATTTTCATATTGATTACATTTTGAAATGCTCTTTGAATAAATTGGGTTACAGAAAATGTTATTATATGAATTTTGCTTTTTAAATTTTTTAATGTGGCTAATAGAAATTGTAACTTATTCATGTGACTTACATTATACTAATATTAGACAAAGTTGGGACATTTATGGTATAGATATAAAAATGCATATACCTTGCTCTCAAAGAGTGACAATTATTATTTCTGATACTTTTTAGTTTATTGAAAACTCACAATGCCTAATCAGGTAATATTTCGTATTTATTTTACACTCTAGGTAGGTAAGACTTGAAGCGGTTAAGTAGTTTTGTCAGTGTTTTAGAGTTGGTAAAGATAGAAGGTAGAATTTAAACCTAACCTTATCTAGCACTCAAAGGAATTTTTTCCTCTTTGGATCTCTAGAGGGGGCATAGGCCCAGTAAAGAATAATCAAAATATAAAACCATGGATTTTGGCACATGAACAGGTTCAAAGCTGCTTCCTGAAGAGATTTTTAGCTCTCTCTATAGTCCACTTCATGCAGAGTTAAAAGGCTATTTGAGAAATGATACAAATCTGTTTCTTCATATTCTTTATCTGAAAGTCAACTTTTCACCTCCATATTTGGTTTTTAATAAAAGCCTCATGCTCTTTCCAGCAAAATCTTACTGTTGAGTCAATTCCTTTCCAGTGTTGCTGAGTTAATTGATATGAGAGTGAGACATGGTAAGCTTTCACTCTTTTCAAATCCGAAAGCAAAGCCTTTGCACCAAATAATACCACCACAATGCTATACACTTTTATGATGGCTCTTCTACTTTCCCTCGGAAAACTTTCAGCATTTAGAAATATGCTCTTGGGTTTCTATCATAAACAAAGATAATAAGTAGGAAAAAAAAAGAAAAGAAAAGTGAAAAAGAAATCATGCTGTTGGCAGCATGATTCAGAAGTTGTTCACATCAATCTAATCACATTTCATTTCCCTGGCCTTAGTCATATTGTGAGTGTCTGGTATTGGAAGGGAGGCTGGGAAATATAGACCCTGATCGAGTGTCTACATGCCCGGAGATGCTACTAATAACAGGAAGGAGAGAATTGACAGAGGGTTGCAATTAGTACTGTCTCCACATGTTTGCCTAATGCCTTTCCAAAAAACTTCAAAGTTATGTTGAAAAGATACAGTCTCTATTCTCAGATCCATCACTTACTCTTTTCTAACTGTAGTCAAATTGGTGTATTCTCCAAATGTTCAGTTCTTTTTAACATGTGAAATGAAGATATTTATCCCAATGATGTTAATATTCCAGACTTACTGGGGGCCTCAATGATTACAGTGTGTAAAGATACACTGTGAACTATAAAGCTCTAAATTAAATCAAAATGAGATATTTTAATTGTGAGAGAAGAATTGCTCTTTTAAGTATCATCATTCAAGAGCTTTCAAAATTGGGGCTTAGGACAACTAAAAATGATGTAACTGTTATATTCATCAAATTACCAAAAAGAGATAATTCGAAATGCAAATAATTAAAAATGGAAACAGAAAGAAAATATTTCAGATGAAATATTTATAAGACATCACAATTGAGCATGCAATATGATTTATGCACATAAACACACTCACACACACAAACACAAAATACACACATATTTTTCATTTAACATTGGCAAAATTCTTTAAAGTAAGCTTTCCATTTTCCAAATGAAGAAAATTGAGGTTCAGAGAGATTATGTAACTAAGCTGGGAAGAAACTGAATTGATATTATAATTCATATCATGATTTTAATGCCAGAACTAACGCTTAAATATTTATCCACACTTTATAATGATTGAGCCAAAGATTATTTTATTACTGAATCTTAGGTTAAAAATAGCAGTAACATTACCAAAAGTAATCTTACTACATTGATGTTAATTCTAAGCATTACCCCTTTGCTTTACAGCAAAGATATTAGAAGCTTCAATTGAGTTACGAATAATTAAATAGGAAAAATGTATGTGCTTTTACTATTTATCTGCTTAATTCATAATAAGATTTTCTAGGTATAAAATATATCATAAAGAATTCATGTCCTAATGATGGGGATTGTAAAATTTTATTGATTTTGTTAATTTTGCTAAATATGAGATACTTAACATTGGAACCATATCTTTTTCTATGTTGTCATTGAATGAATTGAAAATGTTTTCTTCCTGATGAAATATACATATTTTGTTTAGTTTAATAGAAATCCATATTGATTCATCATCCTTAGTCCGCTGGAGACAAAATGCAAACGTCAAACTACAAGATTGTCAGCTTCATCGAAGAGTAAATTTCCTTTAAAGCGGAGATGTGGGGAATTGAATTTGCTTATTGTAAATGGAATAAAGATTGGATTGCAGCCTGCTTCCCAGAATGATTGAATCCTTTCTGGGTGACGCAATATTAAATCAGATGATTAGCAAGACACTATATTTTTTTCTTTTATAATGTGAGTGGATCAACTTTCAGGGTGAGTACCAGGAGGTATGCATCCAGCCACTCAATCAGTTGGAAAACTGATTAATGGAAACCTCTGGAAAATTAACGTCTTTTTAAATGTTAAGATTAGTACCGAACCTGTTCCAACTTCCAGTTATATATCCACAGAGAAATAGAACCAAAAGCAATTCTTTAACCCTAGGTTGCACAGTTGGGGGGCGGGAAATATGCCACTGAGAAGGTTTCTGAATGTTGCTTGCCCTTCCCTGCAAATCCATCCAGGTAATGAGCAATTCACACCTGTAATAGGGAATTGCTGCCTCAGTGAAACACTTAAAGGTATTATGAGCTTTCTTTGAATACTGGGAAATATAAACGTCAAACTGATCTCATCTGGAACCACTGAATTCTTAGGTTTCTTTGACAAGTGTATGTAGTAAATTAAGTATAATAGAAAAGAGAGAATGACAAAGAAAGGATAAATCATTTTTGTGAAGTATCTTTGTATAGAATATAGGAAAACAAGTTTGGAGCACTTCTCTGGAGACTATCACAATGCCACACAAAGCCAGTGCTTCTCAGTTCTCAACGACATGGTTTTGACAAAATTGTGCAATAAGCACTCTTCACCTGCCTTGATAATCCTTCACTATATGATCATGAGTACAATAACCTAATCCTCTGTCCCCACAACTACTTTTAAAATATATCCTCAGTTACTTTGCTCCTACTAACATTTATAACTAACAGCTTTAAAATATATCATAAGATGTATTTATACCATAAAATTCCATGCCCCATAATTAATCTAATATTAGGATGCCCAGTGCTATCAATAATCCCCACCCTACTACATGAATTCTCAAATCTTCTCTGATAGAAAAAGACTCAAACTCTGATACTCTCTATTATATAATATTCAGATGTTCAGCAAATGAATTTAGGGTTTTATTTTCTCAAAGATATTTTCAGTATCATGTCATAAATATTTATTTTATACTTTTGGTTATAATCTAATATATATTGACCATCTAGTTAGTTTTTTATTTCAATTATTATAATTTTAAGATCAAGAATTTCCAGTTGGTTCTCCTTTATGGTTTCCGATTGTTCTTTGCAGATGGTCTATTCACTCATTAAGACCGTATTTTCCTTTAATATATTTATATAATTATTTGAATATTTTATAATAGATGTAATTTGATAAATCCAACATTTGTGCCATCGCTAGCTTGGCGTCTATCGACTTTTTTTCAGCATGGAACAACACATTTTCATGTTTCTTTGACTAATAATTTTTTTAAATTTTATATTGGATATTGTGGATTATAAATTGTAGTGGTTCTAGATTCTGTTTTATCCTCTAAAAGCACTGATTTTTATTTTACTGGGCAGTTTAATTACTGGCTGATCACCTTGAACTTGAATAAGCTTGATTTTATGGATTCTGCACCTAGAGAAAGCCCAATGTGTTTCTCAGACCTCTTTAAATTAGCAAGAATAAGTCCCAAAACTCTCTATCCCATGTAGATACCATCAAGGCCTAGTTTCATACTGTTTTAGGGTCGGTCTATAGAAGTCTTATTCTAGAAGGAGGATGTACTCCATAACTCCTAAAGCATGGCCTCAACGGTATTTTCATTGATGAGGGATATATCAGAACCCCAATGTCCCCAGCACATCTCAGCCTCTAGCAACTATACTTCAATCTCAACCTCCTAGCTGCCAACTGCTGGTAAGGCTACAGTGTCTGATTCTGTGTATAGACAGCTCAGTCCTTAGCCAAGTACTTTGGGGGACATTTGTCTTGACTTCTTTGGACTTCTCTCTTCCACACTGTTCTTGTTCGTAGATTACAGCTGCCTCATCTGCCGCATACTCTGACTTTTGTCTTCTCCACTCAGCAGGACCACATGATTTGTTTGGACTCCACTTTACTGCACACTGGTGAGAAATTTGTCCCCAGAGAGAGAATAGCATTGAAGGTGGGATTTCCCTTGTGCATGTCATTCTCTCAAGGATAAAGTTCTTGCATTGGCTTCTATCTAGTGCTGAGAAACAGCTGATATATTTATATGTATATTTGTGTATATACATACATATGGACACACATTGGACACACATCTTTGTTTTTATTTTCTCACCATTTATAGTGGGAGGGATAGTCTGGAAGCAGACTATCTTTGTAACTTCATCCAGCTTTAAATGCTTTTTTCTGTCCATTATTGAATTCACATCTGCTAAGTTTATCTAGAAAATGTTTTTAAAAACCCAGGAATCATGATTTTAAGACAATATGAAAAGTAGTTATCATTAACTTAATACTTTTAGTAATGTGTTTTTAAGCAGTTGCAATCCACTGGCAGGAGACAGCCTTTAATCATTGTCCTCTATGAGCATCTGCCATTAGGAAGCTTCTCTTACTTGTGAAGTTCCTACTAGGATGTGTATATGGATTCCTACACAATGAGTTAATCAAATCATTAATTAAATATCTAGGCACTGACTTCACTTCTGGTTTATCTTTTAAAGATCATAACTAATAAAAAAATTACTCCTGATTTACTGCGTTGCCAGCTAGTGGAACAGATTTCACTGCAGATGGTTTTGAGCCTCTATTAGCAGATACAATCTGCCAGCATTGGCTCTTGAAGCTAAATGGTAAGGAAATAATGACTTCCCTCCTTTGACTCTACCTCATTCACTAGCAATTCTTTATCCTATGGAATGTGACTTTTCTTCTAAGTGACCTCGGGCTTATGGGAAATTTCAGAACTGCCAAGTCATGGCAAAAAGGTAGAACACCTGTAAGAGAGTAGTGTGAAATAAAGATTAAAATGTAAATAGGTAGGCTGTAGAGGATATAAGAAGAAAGAAATTGTTATAAAACAAACCTAGAGAGGAAAATTTCACTAAAGAGTTTAATTTTATCTGTTATTCACTTGACCTTATCCAAGAGCCTTTAAAGGATTTTAAGGAAGTATGTAATGAGGGCAAGTCTTCATTTTGGTATGCCAAAGACACATCAACCACCCAAATGCCACAAGTGACTTTCCCAAGGTGAGATAACTGTCGTTGGCTGTGGTAAGGGTGTCCTTTATTCCTGCCCTCATTCCTCTCTACTATATTTTATTGCCAGGCACATTCTTCCCTGGGGCCATACATTCAGAGTTATCCTCCTCTCATTGCAGGAGGAGAGTGTCTAGAGGATTGATCTTAGATTCATATGAGGATAAGCAATTTGATTAACTTAACATTCATCAAGAAGATGGATTTCAAAACCTCTTCTGTGTTAACAATGACATGTCATTTATTACTTGAACAGTTTCAGATAAATGCCTTAATATCTGCTAGTGGGAATTTTTGGTAATTTCTAATGATATGAAAAGTACAAAGAAAAGTTCACTGAGAATAGGATAATCTCTTGACTCCTAGACAGATTCTGGATAAGGAGAAGAGTTTGGAGTATCACAAGTAATAGAAGTTCACTTGTGACACACTTATTTAGCAGTTTAATGATGAGCAATTTAATAATGCAAAATATTTATATGCTTAAGCTATACTTACCATCCATAGTCGATTAGCAGTTTTGTTGTATTCCCAATTTTAATTTTAGTTGCTCACAGATTTGATGAGCACTATGAATCTTGATATTTTGCCACAAAAATAAAAGAATTTTAGATATGAAAGATTGTTCTGCCCAACACTTTCCCCTTTTATTCTCTTTATTGAAACCTCTCCTGTTCTCTACTCTTCCTCAAGTGTCGAGGTTTTCTAAATTTTCCCCATGTTCACCATTCTTCCTTAGATAAGCTATATTTAATCTCTCGTTCTCTCAAAATGTTTCACTAGGAAATAAAACCATATTAAGAACAGAGGGACCAAGATATGAAAGGCAGGTCAAAAACTGAAGAAATTCTTTTAAAATAAAGGAATTTACCCTCTTAAATTTTTTGATCCAGTCACATCAGAGGTAAGGATTTTAAGACAAGAGAGGGTCATAAGTAGGCTGCCCAGAGGTCTGGGTGTCCCTTGGACAGGATTTAATCCCATTGTCCTGACATCACATCTCATTAAAGTCCTCTGTTACTCAAAATTTAGATGACACATTTTATGATCATCATAGTCATAAGAAAGTAGCAGGAGGAATTTTAACCAGGAATTAATTTATTAAAGTTTTTTTTTTTTTTTGCCAGATCTTCTTTTTTGGGACCCAACAACGCCTCTACCATATTTTATCCTTTTTTTGCTTAACATACACGTCTAACCTAGAAAATATTTGGGGGATGGGCGCTGGGGAGGGAGGGAAGCTATCTACCCCTACTTGGTTTTGCCACCTTCAAACACTCCTAAGATATATGTGTATCCCTCTCCATTCCCTGTGTGATCAGATTTTAGAACTTTAACGGCAAGAAGAGTCTCCCTTATTTCTCCGCTGTCATGAAATCCTCTCTCTCCCCTGAGGCAATGAAAGCATAATGACCGAGTCACTTCGGCTAAGGTAGGGCAGGCGAAGTGGACAAGGACGAGAGCTTTATTAAAAAATTCCAAATACATTATTCTGCTACATGTATCTTTGATTTTTCTGGTAGTGCCTTTCATATCAAAGACCTCATTAAACATTTGGTGAGTGAACGATTGACCTGGAATGAACTATGTCCGTAAATAAAATCTGAGGTGACCAGGACACCTTCCAACTTCAGAAAATAGTATTAGGCAGCTGTGACCCTTGAGAGACTATCGCTTCAGCTGGCGCTCATATAAATTCAGCATGTTAAAGAATGTTAATCTTTTGTTGTTGAATATTCAAGAGTATAGCAACTGGTTAGAAATTGCTTGAAATTTTTATCTGTTTATAAAAGTGTTCCCAGCTTTAAAATGAGCTGCTCCCAAACTTAGTGGAGCAATTTTAGTGAAGTGATTTTCATGAGGGCTGAGAGAGAGTTGGGGATGTGTGTGAAAAAAGCCTAAAGGAGCGTGTGTGGATTGGGCAAGTTGTAAAGTCACCATGGCGTCCACCTAAGGGATTGGCATCACAGCTTGTGCCTGGCAACTTTGGAGAGAAGGTTGAGGGTTTGAAGTAGAACAAAGTCTTTGTGAATTGCTTTGTCAATTGTAAGGCATAAATAGGGCTGCTTTTATGGCCATGTGACAACGTGTGAATCTGAATTGGAAGAAAAATTTCTCCTTCCTTGGGCAAAGCACAGCACTGTTTTGGTGCATTGGAGCCTCTAGGGAACTCAGTATTACTCTGGCACCTTGAAAGTTTTATCGGAGTTATCTATCTTATGTCTATGTGTACCTTAGTACTAGCACCCATGAACATTAAGTGATATTGAGAGCAGATGAAGAAGATTATCAAGGCATCAGGTGAGAGAAAACTCAAAGTACCAGCCAACTATAGTATGGTGTATGTGGGAAGATGCTAATGAAGGAGGATTGTTCTTCATAAACCTGGAAGTTTGTCATTAGCATTAAAAGACATAAGCCACAGAAACAAGGATGATTATTCTTAAGGCAGCCCTATTTATACCCACTACTGTCTGACATGACTAGATGAAATAGAGTTTTCACGATTCACTTGAATATACTGTCTGTTTTCCAAAAGATCCTTCATGCACTATCCTGGAAGCGTCAATTTAACAACTCAACTCCAATCAAGCTTGACTCTTGTTATGAACCTAGGTTAGGATCACCAGATTATCAAATAAAAATGCAATCCACTTATTTTAATTTTAACTTTATATAAACAACAAATATATATATATATTTTTTTCCTCTGAGGAAGATTCAACCTAAGCTAACATCCGTTGCCAATCTTCCTCTTTTTTGCTTGAGGAAGATTAGCCCTGAGCTAAGATCTGTTCCAATTTTCCTCTACTTTGTGTGTGGGTTGCTGCCACAGCGTGACTGACAAGTGGAGTAGGTCCGCATCTGGGATCCAAACTCATGAACCTGGGCCTCCAAAGCGGAGCACACCCAACTTAACCACTACACCACAGGGCCGGCCCCAACAACAAATATAGTAATATAAGAATGTCCTAAATATTACCTGGGACATACATAGACCAAAAAAGGAATGTTTATCTAAAATTCAAATTTAACAGGGTATTCTGTCTTTTTATCTGGCAACTCCACCACAGAGCTCTAGGCCTGCTACATCAGTAACCTCCATCAGCCGGGTAACCATCTCATCTTATTTCTTTGCAAACGTGAAGACAGGGTGACTAACATATATGATTATATTTAACTGTAGCTCCAATCACTTAGCTCTCTTCCTCACTGGTATCCCTGCCTCTAGGTGGCGCTAGTCACAGCTCAGGTCTTCAGTCTGCATGTGAGCGAGCACTTCCCAGATTTGGCTTCTGTAGTCAGCAATTCTTCATCAATTTGTCTTCTCGTCTTCTGTGTTCCTTTCTCTCTAATTTCAAGGGAAATTCCTTTCTCCTGCCCACCTCTTTAAAGGGAGTGTAACTTAGAGAAAGAATTTTTTGATGTTTTTTTTTACCATACTCTCTCCTTTCCAGGAGCTGGGACGTGGATGATGGTGGTGAGAGATGTGAGGTATGATCAGGGACGATTGCTACAATCCTCAGAAGCATTGTTCTCTCCAATGGTTAGTCCTTGTCTCTAAGGTTGTCCACTATGCAGAGCTCCTTCCTTCTTTGTGGAGATTTTTGTCTAAGGGAAACAATTGCCCTTCTTGAAACAGATTCCCATGAATTATTCCCTACCTCAGGTTCTTCAGTTATTTTCTCTGTGTCTGAAACCCTATTTTGGATGCAATCAAATTCTCTCCCTTGGGATTTCTGAGCCCTGAGCAATTAAGAAAATATAGTGAAACATCTGTTTACATGTTCCTATGTGAAAATTACGAAGGCTTTTTTCTTCCCTTTTGTTTGCTTTTTTGTTGTTATTTTCTGGTCTGTTTGTTTTTGCTCTGTTTGATCTGGTACAGAACATACAGAGGAACTCAAGCTGGTCTCACCTATCTCTTTCAGTGGTGTATTTTGAGCAGCAGCTTTAGCCAGACAAAACCCTTAGTGCACTTTTTAGTCAAATACTTTCCACCCAAAGTGGATTTTTTTTTTTTTAAAGATTGGCACCTGAGCTAACAACTGTTACCAATCTTCTTTTTTTTTTTTCCTGCTTTTTCTCCCCAAATCCCCCCAGTACATAGTTGTATATTTTAGTTGTGGGTCCTACTAGTTGTGGCATGCGGGACGCCGACTCAGCATGGCTTGATGAGCAGTGCCATGTCCGTGCCCAGGATCTGAACTGGCAAAACCCTGGGCTGCTGAAGCAGGGCACAGGAACTTCACCACTCGGCCCTGGGGCCGGCCCCTAAAGTGGATTTGTTTTTTTTTTGCATGTACATTCTTTAGACTTTTCAGAATAAACATATACATTATGAGTTTTCCTACTTTTTTTAAAGAACAAAGAAGGATTTAAGTGTAGCAATAAGTAAATTTTACCCTTGGATCTACTGCTCACTTATCTATGTGTCCTTATCTGTGAAATGAGAGTGATATGCATAGCATATTATGGAGTTGAGTTGTGGGGACAACATTTTTTGGATTTTGTTTTTTAAATGGTAGGGTGCTATTACATTCTGGGATTAATCAAGGGGTTACTTAAAAATATATATTCTAGTTTAATAGAAGCACTTTTAGCTTTAAAAAGTGAACTCTTTATTTGGAAGTACAGGATTTCAATCGCACACTGTGACAAAAAGATATTGCCCATTTCTTTCATATAAAATGACTGGAAGAAGTTAATATTCATCTCACCCTTAAATGACTCTCTTTGATGCTTGATTTCCAGCAGTACTTTGAATTTCTCTGTTTTCAAAAATATTGCTTCCAGGGGGCAGACTGCCATGGTTTTCCTCAAATTTAGTCCCAGGCATGCTTATGTAAAAGCGAGCTTGGTTGTCAAATGGACAGGATTTATTCATCAGAGGAAATGACCACAGCACAACTGTAGACAAAAGCTCCAGGACACTGAAATTGCAGATCTGAGTCTCTACTCTCAGTTTCAACAAGAAAAATCTTTGTGACACCCAGAGACCTCTTTTAACCTTCTGAGGCCTCGATTTCTTTAAATAAGAAATTATGGCAATAGATTTGTGATTCCCAAATATGGTTGATCAACAAAATCACCTGGAGATTTTTTGGTTTTAATTTTAGATTTCTGGATCCTACCCAAGACCTAATGATATTTATCTAATATCAGGAATATAGAGTTAAGTAAAAAAAAAATGTATAAAAATAATAAATACTGCACATTGAGACTAAAATGAGATTAGGGAAATTTCAACATTCATCCAGGTATGATGAGATTTTTTTATAAAACACCCATTGTGATCAGCAGATCTTAGAAATCTGTAATTTTTATCTGTCCTCAGATGATTCTGAAGATTAGCAATAGAAGGGAACGACTGGGTTCTTCCAGGTAACACATTTTATTTCATGTAGAGTCTGACTGCTACGACTGGTATATTGTTTCCTTCTACAAAAGACATGACTATTAAATAATTGACAATGATCAAAATGAAAATGTCCTTCATTTGAAAGTCGTATATGGCAGTCATTCTGAATTTTTAAAAACTGCCTTGACAAATAGACAAGAAGGAATGCCATCTCAAGCAGTCCATTTTCCATTGCTCTCCCCCGGGTGGGACTCTTCTTCCTGAACACACGGTTCTCTTTGTACGATGGGAAGCCTGGATGGACAATATGCTGCCTAATCAGCCTCCATGTTTCACGCTAGCAGACAAATGTGCTTTGTATTTAGACCCTCAATCAAAACATGCTTCCTATTTAAGGTTTTATGATTTTTTTTTTACATCTTTCTGTTTAATCGATTGAGTGTTTATGGAGCACCTGTTATGTGTTTAGAACTACATACAAAAAGAAAATCAATATCTCTGTTCTCATGAAGGTGAAAGAAGACGTGTAACAAATGAAGCATCTATAGCTGTGGCTCATTATGAGAAAAAAATGGGTGAAATAGCTTATAAGGGTTTTTTAAGGAGGAAGAAATTAAGGGTGGTAAGATCCATCTAGAAAGTCTGCACAATGAGAAGACAGTGCTCTGAGTGAGTAGAATTTGGTTATGCTGAAGGTGGAAAATGAAGTGCAGAGGTTGACATTTTACAAGTACAACCAAATTTTTGTCATTGACTTTCAAGTCCTTGTAAGGCAACCTCACCATGTCAATCACACACTCTAACACCAACCACTCTCCCTATTCTATAGCTTCTGGATGTTGTATTTTATTGGTTTTCCTCTCAATTTTTTATATAAGCTATACAAAATCTATGTAATCTTTTCTATATGTCATTTTTCTTTCCACATTGTTTTTGATCAAATGTTGTTCAATGCTTTCGTTTGTTTGTATGACCACTTTTGAACTTTTGACATAAATTCTTGAGCTTCTTAGATGTTTTACTGTAGTCTTAGTCTTTAAGGGAGTTTCAAGTACTTATTTCCCAAATACCTACATTTAATCATAATTCCCTTTCCAAAAAACGGAAAAGTGTAGAACAAATTATTTTTACTTCCTTTCTCGACCAGCCCTGAAGTATAGTCAAATTGGCATCATTATGCTATAGCAATTCATGCAAATATGCTACTCGTTCTAGTTTATATTCTCTTCAAAACACTAAAATATGTTTTGTTACAATTTTGAAACTATAAGTTCTAAGTAATTGCGTATTCTCCCTTAAAACTCTACAATTGCCACATTTTTTCTCAGAACTGTTGGTCAAATGTGTGTTTTTATGAAAGCTCGACCTAAATTAGTGCTACAACTTCCTTAATAAGTTTAGTCTCAAAATGCAGTAATATTTTGTATCCGTTATTTCTTACTTAAACACGTTCTATACTTCTGACATTAGATAAATGTTATGAATTTATATTTTTCTGTAGCGCCACACCAATTGTTCTTTGAGTGTTTCTGTAATGTAAGGTAAATATTGGTACATAAATTCCCCCAGATAATGTTGCCAGATAAAATACTGGGTTCTCAGTTAAATTTGAATTTCAAATAAAAAATGATTAACTTTTAGTATAATTATGCATCTACAGGTCATATCTGTGTTAAAAACATATTAATAATTTATTTTGAATTTAAGTTTCACTGGCCTCCTGTATTTTTATTTGCTGAATCTGGCAACTCTATGAGGAAATTACTACTGAAACTCCATCAGGCTTCCCCAAAGACGTCTGCTTTGTATTTTTCTTCCTTCCTCTTTCCCTCATTTTCTTCCTCTTACTCCTTTGCTTAGTCCCTTCAATTGTGCTGTCATCTTTGGTGCAGACACTTCCTGCCTCTGGCTTCTCACAAGTCGTTCTCATCGGACACATTTGCGCGTGCCATCTGAAACCTTTTTACCTTCTCCTTAGTATCTGCTCTACAGTCTTCCATTGCTCTCTAGTCCGGTCATGATAAAGTTCAAATTTCTCAACTGTTATGCTCCTTCTTCACTGTGTGCATGTTTCTATTCAGCTGCTGGCCCCCTTATTCCCCAAATTAATACCTCACTCCAAATGCCTTCAGAATAAACCTGTGCATTGCATACCTCCTTCACATTGGCTATGCTACTGCCATGTCTTAGAGATCTTCTTTCTCTTCATCTGATTACCCCGTCAAGCTCCCATACACATTTCATCTCTTGGATGCTTTCCTATACTATTTCATCCTCTTTGCAATGACCCTTATATTGAAGTTATTTGTAACAGTTACTTTAACATATGGGCATATGCTGCATTTCTTTTTTAAGCAAAGTTACTTCTTTGTCCCTCAATGAAATATGAATATTTTTTAAGTCAATGAATATGTTCTTTTTTTTGTTGAGTGTTAACCAGATAGCAGGCATTCAATAAATATGTTTTGAATTGAATGGGAGGTGATAATGACCTCGTGATATAAAGTGTACCAATTTCCACTGAAGGAAATGATTGAAATAGTGTGGGAAGATATAGGCACAACCATATCCTCAGCTTTGGGTATCTGCTGTGTTGGATGAAAGCTGCATTTTGTAACAATCAAAGGGGAGTTTCAAAGTGAAAAATCATCAGGCTTTAATCATGCGCTCGAAGTGAAAGGGGCAGGGCCCCGTGAGGCTCTACAATAGAGTATTTTTGCAGAGTTCATTTTAGTACTTGGAAGTCTACAAGTATAACCTCCTTGTTCTGATTGCTCATCTTCTCAGTTCCAGCCTGACCCTCCACTTCAAGTTCAGATTCCTACAACTGGTTGTTTCCTGGCTGTTGGGAGAAGTCATTGCATTGTATTTGAGACCAGATCAGCAGAGATCAAAGTGCAGGAGACTTGATTGAAGGTGTGTTATTAGGAAAGTGAGCATTTCAGTAATCATTCTGAACTTGATATGAAGACAAATAATAGGACACAGACATCTTTGATCTGCTGACGGAGGCCCAGACGTGGCCTGGTATTTCTTGCTAGTACTATATCTCTAGAGTTCATATAAATCAATTTATGGGAACATTATTCATTCCTCTCTCCAAAACGACTTGCCAGAATGAGGTCAGAACGAAAGATTAATATGATACCTAGTACTGCAGTGAGAAGTAAACTGTTTTACAATTAGGGTCAAATTTTAAAGAGGCAGGTGTTTTTGCTTTGCCAGAAAATATTCAACTCGCAGTCTCCCCTTAAGGAGTCCAGGAGACCCTATTGGAGTGTGTCCAGTGGCGGTGCAGCGGTGACACAGTGCAGGCACTGGGGGTTTGAAGTCCCAGCTTGACAATTCCCTTCACCTCTCTAAGCCTCAGTCTCATCAGCTGAAAATGAGAAATGGGATTTTGTGAGGATTAAAACTGAAAATAGGTGGATGTTGGAGCCCCTCTGCTAATAGTAGCCCCTGGATAAATGATTGCACTTGACTCCACCCTTTATGATCTCCCCTTAGCTTAGGAACCAAGGTTTGGGTCTAGATAGGAATTTGTGAAGCACTTTTACGTTGCAAAGAACTTCCAAGTGTATTATCTCATGTATTAAAACAAATTTTCAATTGATAAACAGGGCTTATATGACAATGCTTATATTTTTCCGTAGAAAGAAACTGAGTCATGGAAAAATTGGGTGATATAGTGGAAAGATTCCTACACAAGAATCAGGAGAATTGGTTAAATTTCCAAGTTAGCCACTAACTACTTTATAGTGTTGAGCACATGAGCACTCTTGGTGCCAAGTGAAAATGCTGACCTAGATTTTCACCATGTTCTGGGATAATTCTGAAAGTCTGTAAGGCAGTCCAGCCAGAGACAAAATTATAATCAGAATTTGGGTATTTCTACTGATTAACTGGTGTGGCTTTCCTCACTTGATCACATTGCTTCCTTATTTGCAGTATCGATTCCCTACATTTACATGAAGAAATATAAATGTCTTTGCCCTTTAAAATCCAACTGCTAAATGTGTGTGTCTTACAGTAAATGTTGCTCAAGCAACAATGATTTGTTGCAACTGCATGGGGGACACACATAAATCAAAAACGCATTTAGAGCTCTGTCCAAATTATAAATTCAATAACTTGGCCCAAATTATAAATCAAATAAGTGACGACTGTGCAACTGTCAATCAATGGAAATAGATTAATAACCTCACCCGCAGTGACTGGAAGAACTATAGAAGTTATGGGAACTACAAGATTTCAGCTCTAACTCGAAGAGCTCTTCCTAGCATTGGCAGAATACTTCTGCACGCTGGATGATAGGAACAGGGAAATTTATAGAGCACACGCTGTAGGCTTTGCTTGGACTGTCTTTTTGTCCTCACTACTGCCCTATGCAGAAGGTACTCATCATTTTTACTATTTTATAGATGAGGGACTAAAGATCAGAGAAGTGAAGTGGCTTTCCCCGTCAAATGCTACTGGAGCACAGAGCAGGACTCAAATTGCATGGAGAGTCTTTCTCTAGATGCTGATCGCTTAGCAATTACATTACACTGCTTCTTCTACAATTCTAAGTAGAGGAGGGTGACTGGTGGGTGGAATTTCGTAGTCAAATTATCACTAGTTGGAAACCATCTCTATGGGCTACAGAATATAAAGATTCCAAGAAATCCAAAGTTTGTTGGCTTTATCTCCTTTCATGATGAAAAGTTTTTTTTTTTATTTTTGCTTGATCAAATGCACTATTTCAGCTCATCAGGATGCACATTGCACCTGTGTAGTTTTCGCCACTTCATAGAACTGCAAGATCACTAAAGCTTATGTAATTAGATGCTTTGACTTTTCCTATTTTTATAATGACTTTCCTGAGCCATTTAGCCACTACCAGGAGTTTCTTCCCTCTCCAGACACAAACAAAGTCTGGCCATATCATGAGGTTTTGTGAGGGTTAAAAAGGTGGGGAAAAAGGATTTTTTACTAATAGCTCAATATTCTGTTTCCCATAGATCATATATTAGGTTGAGATAATTAGATTTCATTTTGGAACTTAATGTGAGATGAGTACCTACTGCAAGACAGCTTGATGTTAACTGTCTTCACATGCATTATCTTACCTAGTTCTCAATACAACACTGAGAGGCGGTTCTTATCATCCAGATTTCTTTAGTAGTCATGAACTCTGTAGAGTTGTTTGGGAAATATAGTGAACACGTATGGCCTGTCTTGCAGAAACTTAGGTGACTTTATTGTCCTAAGATTCCAGCTTCTGTGAGTAGAAAATGTAAAATCTCAAACACTTACTTCCCGAAGGAAGCACGATTCCACAAAAACTTGCGTAGGTTAAGCCTCTCTCCATATTGCAGTAACTTTCAACATTCCCCACAACTCACCAGCCTCTCAACACCATGACAATCTAACCACCACAGGAGGATCAACCATGTGCCTTTGAGAGATGAGAGGATGAGCTTGGAGATTTGCCTCACACGTCATCATCCCTCCCCAGTGCATTGAGCATTCGTGCTCTCATTGTTGTTTTTAGTAGTAGTAGTAGCAGTAGTATCTCCAGCCAGTGAGTCTTAAACTCTTCAGTCTAGATCAAGGTAGCCAGTAGCCCTGAACTAAGAATCATCTGGAGCCATTACTAGCCACAGGCACTAAGATCACTCAACTACTGCTTAACAAGTAGGCGGAGCATATCCCAGTTAGGACAGGAGACCAGAAAGTATGTGAGGGAAAGAGAATGCTGGATATTACAAGAATATCAAATACTAATAAACATAATGTTCCGTGGGAATAAATGGAAAGAAATACAAGCAATACAGATGATTGAGATCTTTGCTGCACAAGCACTTGTCAGTCCTACATAAGCGCTATTAAATCAACCTAAGGGTACGCATTATTTTTCTTATGTCACAATTGACAAAATTGAGGTACCGAAAGGTTAAGTAACTTTCCCCGATAGCATGGCTGGGAAATGGGGTAAACTGACCCAGGTATATCTGACTTCGAAGCTCTTTTCAGTATGGTATAGCTCTGTTACAGAAGCAATGTGAAGATCTCAAGAAAGTAGTCAAAAGTTACCTGGAGGGAATTAAAGAGAAACAGACATATTTTCTTATTTCCAACTCCTATCTTCAACCTTTTTTATAAATTGTAATATTTCACATGATATATTTGTACAGTTTAATGAATAATGACGTTCATAGATGATTAGAAAATTATCTTTACTTCTAGAACACCTCCTCCCCAAGGTAACCACTATTCTGAATTTAGTATTAATAATTTCCTGGATTTTTAATTTTATTTTTAATTGTGATAAGCCACACAAAACATAAAATTTACTCACTTAACCAATTGAGTACTGTTCAATAGTGTTAAATTCGCTCACGTTGTTGTGCAACCCAGCTACAGAACTCTTTTCATCTTGTCAAACTGGAACTCTACCCACTCACTGACTCCCCACTTCTCCCTCTCCCCAGGCCCTGGTCACCACCATTCCACTTTCTGTCTGTATGAATCTGACTACTCTAGGAACCTCATACAAGTGGGACCAAACAGTATTTGTCCTTTTGTGTGTGCTTAGATCACTTACCCTAATGTCCTCAAGGTTACTCAATGTTACAGGATGTGTGAGAATTCCCTGAATGATATTCCACTGTATGTATATACCACATTTTGTTTATCCATTCATCTGTTGATGGATATCTGGATTGCTTCTACTTTTTGCCTATTGTGAATAATGCTGCTATGAATATGGACATGCAAATTTCCTATAGACATATTAATTTCCTTGATTTTACTTTTAACTATATTGTGAGTGAAAATATTTCTAAATAATATATTGATTACTTTTACGTGTCTTAGCCAAGATTATATTCTGAGTTGCATCTATGCTTGCAACTAAAGGTTATTTTGTCTGTGAAATTGAATTTCACTGTGTAATACTGACTATTCTTTCTTCTATTGATGGATATTTCAATTGTTTCCACTATTTTCTTGTTAATATGAGCATACTAATTTGAACATTCTTGTAACATGTGTCCTAGTCTGTCTTCCACGAACTTGCTAGTCAACTGTGACTGAAGTATGAGGAACATTAGCATCACCTGGAGTTCACTGGAAATGCAGAAGACCAGGCCTCACCCAGACCCCCAATTTAGAATCTGCCATTGATCAAGATCTCCGTGGAGCGCACACTAAAGCTTGAGACAGACTTCTCTAGAGCTGTGCTATCCAATATGATAGCCACTAACCACGTGTGGCTACCGAGCATTTGAAATGTGGCTAGTCTGTATTGAGATGTGCTATGTGTCAGTTGCACACTGGATTTCAAAGACAAATGTGAAATATCTTGTTTATTGTCTTTATATTGATTGCATATCGAAATGATAATCTTCTGTAAATATTGAGTTAAATAAAATGTTTAAGATTAATTTCACCTGTTTCTTTTTCTTTTATAATGTTATTACCAGAAAAGTTAAAATTACATATGTGGCTTGCATTTGATTCTATTGGAGAGGGCAGCTCACACCTAACAGTGGTATTATTGGGCCGTAATCAATGGATATGTTAAGTTCTTTTAGGTAATGCCAAATTGGTAGCTAAAACGATCGATCTAACTTAGCCTCCTATGACTGGGGGATGAAAGACTTTATATCATATCATCGCCACATTTGGTACTGTCAGAATTTTATAATTTTTGTAAACTGATAAGAATACTTCATAGTGATTTAATTTTGAAGTTCTCATTTTTTTTCTTCTATAAAATATCCATTGAGTCCTTGTGCCAATTTTTCTGTTGAAGTGTTCATCTTTTTTTGGTAAGGATGCATAGAATCTTTAATTTCCCTGGATAATAATTTCACAAAATTATTGGAAATGTATTCTTCCTGGCTACAGCCTTCCTTTTTATTTGAGATATGTTCTTATTTTATTTCAATGTAGCCAAATTTATCAAAATATTTCTGAATGTTTTGAATCTGCTTAAGAAATCCTTATCTACCCAGATATCAAAAAGATGCATTTTAGCAATAGTAGCTAACAAAATGGACTCTACATTCAAACTACACAGGTTCAAATTCTGGTTCCAGTACTTAACTGCTGCATGACTTTGAGCTAGATAGTCTCTCAGTTGTAAATTGCTCATCTGTAAATTTTGAATAGCAAAGGTTATAAATAATACTGTGGTTAAGGACTAAATGAGTTAATATACCTATTTGTTTTATAACAGTAATTTAGATTTGTCTTTCATTTTTTAGTATTTAATTTGCCTGAAATTGAATTTTTGTGAATGATGCAAGGCTCAGTTATACATATTGAACCTGATACCATATGTGCGTGTATGTACCTATAATTATTGCTTGATCCAGAACCATCTATTGAAAAGCCCACTATTGCCTCATTGATTGGCCATGTCAGCCAGCTCTGTCATCAGTTATTTCTGGACTCTCATTGTGTGATCTATTTCCCTGCTCTCAAATGTGTTTCAACGCTCTATTTATCAATTCCCCAACAATATCTCAGTGTCTTATTTACTAGTACCTCTTCAAAGTTTTGAAGTCTTTAAGAGAAAATCCCAAAGTTTTGTTTTGATTCTACGAGTTGTTTGTATACTTGACTCTTTGCTTTTCTACATATATCTGGGAATCAACCTGTCAATTTCCAGCCCCCCTCCCCCTGTCACACTCAAAAACACAAATAAAACTGTTGAGACATCAAATAAAATGCATTAAATCTATAAATGAGCTTGCAGAGAATTAATATCCTTACGATATTGAATATAGTTATGCTCTGCATAACGATGTTTTGGTCAATGATGCATATTTTAAATACTCTACTGTTATTTTGAATAGTATCTTTCATATTAGTTTCTAGCTGAATTTTTTTTCCTTCTGCAAAGAAATGCAATTTTTGGAATATTGATATTTTATCTAGCAATCTTGACAAAAGTTTTATTAATTCTAAAAGCAATTTCAATGTTTGCATTTTTCCATAATTATTTTAACTGCATATAATTAGTTTGAATCTTCTCTCCCAAACCATATTTTATTGTATCATATTTTCTTGTACTTATGTCATTATTGTAGTCTTCTTCTGTAAGCTGCTACAATGCTGATAGAAGTTGGATTATTGGGCATGTTTGTCTTCTTTCTGATCAAAAGGAGATATCGTGTTTGCTACAGTTTTTTATAGATTCCTTTTATCAAGTTAAAAAACTTCCCTTGAATTCTTAAATTGCCAACTTTTTAACTTTTAAATTCATTTCGAATTTATGGAACACTGTATCTATTTTAGGATGATCATGTGGCCTTTTCTCCTAGTCACTTAGCGTGGTTGATTACATTAATTGATTTTCTAGTATTAACTAGTGCCAATCCAAAGTAGTCATGATGTACTTACTTTGTTATATGTTACTTGATTAAGTTTATTTAGTCTTGGTTTAGGTGTTTGTAACCTTACCCTGAGCTAGATTAATGTATTTTGCTCCTTTCTTGTACCGTCCCTATTTGGATTTTATATCAAGGTTATGTTAGCTTTTAAACATGAATTAGAAAATGGTCCCCTTTTTTCTACTATATGAAAGGGTTCATTAATATTTGAATTCTAACTAATAAGAATGACTGATAGAAATAACATTTCTGAGACTTATGATTTCCTAGAGGTTACATTTCTAAAATAATGAATTAATTTCATTGATGGCTATAGACTTTAGGTTTTCTATTTCATCTATAGTCAGTTTTGGTAAGTTTTATTTTGCTAGGCTTTTAAAACAATTTTTGTTCATGGAGTTCTTACATTTATTTGCGTAAATTGTAATTTTTTTGCATTTCCCATTTCTTCAACATTGGTAGCTATAATGTCCTTTTATAGAATAAAATGTCACTATTTCCTTTCTCTTTTTGATTTATTAATATTTATTAATATTTTTGTCTCTTTTATTAATCTTTTCAAAGTACTAGCATAACTCTTGGTTAGTCTTTGGTTTTATGTATGTTTTATACTCCGTTCCTTTCTGTTATTATTTTTATTTCTTTCTTCTGTTTTATTAAGGTTTCTCCTATCTGATCCCTTAATATTTTAATATGAAAACTCATCTCATTAATTATGAACCATTTTAAGGGTAAGTATTAATGCTAAATATTTTCCTGTATAATATGTTTTAGTTTCGTCTCTAGGGTTTAATAAAAACTAGTTTATATAAATTTACTTCTAAATATTTTCCATTGACAATTGTGTTCCATCTTTGACTCCCGAGTTGCTTAGAAGTTTGTGTGTTTTATTAAACTAGCTTGAATAAATGTCTTTTATTTTATTTTATTTTTATTTCTTTATTTTTGTGTGAGATAGATTGGCCCTGAGCTAACATCTGTGCCAATCTTCCTGTACTTTATGTGAGATGCTGCCCAGCATGTCTTTACAAGGATGCTATGTCCACATCAGGCTGCCGAAGTGGAGTGTGCAAAGCTAACCACTACGTCACCCGGCTGGCCCCAGACATATCTTTTCATGGGAGACTTTTTATCTATTTAAATTTATTGTGATTGGTCATATATTTAGAGATATTTCTCCCATGTTTTATGTTTCTGTTTGCCCTATTTTTTCTGTTTCTCATCTTACTTCAATTTACCATTTATTAGGATGAGATTACTTTTCTTTTTATTAAGTTCCCACATTCCCATTGAAATTCAATCTATTATTATGCGGTTATTTTAGTTAAGTTTAATATGCACATTTACAAATGATGAAGTGCAAAATTAATCAATATTTTACCCTCCTCCTGAAGAACACAAGAAATTTAGAATGCTTTAACCTTTATCACAGTCATCCTTACTTCCAAATTATTTTTGTGTCTGCATTTATCAACACGATCATTTAAACATAACTATTTTATGTAACCAAATTCATTGATATTTGTTTAGATTTTCCACATGCTTATCAATTTCTTTGCTGTCCATTTCTTCTTGTATCTCTGATTTTCCATTCAAGATCATATTTCTTACATAGTATATTCTCTTTAATTTTCTTTAATTAACAATTAATGGTAAACTGCACTGTTGTTTTTCTGAAAATGTCTTTTTTTCCTAATTCTTCTTAATTTTATTCCATAAAAGAATTTAGGTTGACTTTCATTATCTTTCCAATTATTGAAGGTATTAGTCCTTTATGTTTAGGCTTGCATTTTTGCAAATGAGAGTTCAGGTTTTACTCTAAACTCAGGTATTAGTATGAGAACTCCGTTTTTACTGGATTTTTTTTCAACATGCGCATCTATTTCCCTAAACTGCACAAAAATAAGTTTTAATTTTCTTTTCCATATATCTTTCTTCATCCCTAGACTTAGGGTATATTCTGTTCTGCCTTGAGTAGTTCTCTGCTCTTTATAACGTAAATCATAACTCACTCAGTGCTTTCCCATTCTGCGGCACCTCTTATCCTGACCAACATATCAGAAATATTATCTACGCCCATAGAACTTTCAGTTTCTAGGTCCTAGAACTCAGACCTTGTTCATTTTACCACTAACATAGTTTCATTTCCTCTTCCTTTTCCTCCAAAAATTTAAGGAATCATTTACATATGAAAAACTGTTAAAATCTTAAAAATCTGAACTTTGCAGTTTGATATATTTGTGTGACTGTGTATGTAGGCATACTATATATACACAACCTTATGTACACACACAAAATATATGCACACTGTATATGTGTATGCATACACAGATATACAAACGTAAGTGTAAACTACTGTATATCAAAATATAGAAAATTTATAGCATGACAACAGGTTCCCTCCCCCTCGCACATGGTCAATACTCCACAAAGGTAAAATCTATCTTCATTCAACATTTTGTGTTATCAGATCCATCTATACTGTTATGTGTAGCAGAGATACATTTATTTTAATTTCTATGTAGTATTTCTTTGTATTAATATGCCATACAAATATTATGTTGATGTACATTTGAATCATTTCCATTATTTTGTTATTATGAATAAACCTGCTATGGGCATTCTTGCACATGCTTTTCGATGGGCATAAGTATTTGTGTTGGGGGCTGTATACCCAGGAGAGCAACAGCTGGGTCACAGAATATATGCATGGTTAGCCTTGATAGATGTTGTGAAACAATTTTTTAAGTAATTGTATCAATTTAGACTCTCTCCCGCATTACATGAGTTTCAGCTGCTCAATATCCTTGACAATACTTGGTATTTTTAGTTATTTTACTTTTAGTCTTTTTGTTCCTGAGCCCCATTTCTGACATGTTTGGGCATTTTTTTAAGGCAATATACTTGTTTTCCAACTGTAACCAATCAACAGGTAGAAGGTAGAATTTGGTTTCTGTATTACTAAATTTCATCTCATCAGGCACAATAATATAGACTTAGAAAAAGTGAATAAAGTATATATCACCATATATCTATATGATGATATATATGGTGTATTTTTTTCTATGGAAATACCAATACATTGGAAAAAACGGGTTAAATTGTGTAACTACTTGTTAATCACTGTCATTTTGCATATAAGATAAAAGCGCAGCTGCAGCACAGACCAAATTCCAAAGATAGCAATTTTAATTAATATGTGGTTTCCAACTATAAGCAACAGACTGCAAAGGCACCGCAGGGTATGAAAAAAGTGAGGATTGAGCAGGCACTCTTCCCTCGGAACTAACACTCCAAGACAGGGAGTTAGAACTAAACACGAATAACTCTGACAAATGTCAAAGAAAGCAAGAATTCAAAAAGGGTTATAAAAATGTAGGCTCGATTGTTCTATGAGCTCAACAAAAGTAGATGTTTAGTTCCAGTCGTAGACATCAAAAAAGAATGAGGAAAGAATATGGTATTTTATTTGTTTCTTGAGAGAAGCAGAGGATTTGACTTAGTAGAAAAAAGCGAGGATTTTCTAAGTTGAAAGAAGAACATCAGGAAAGACATTCATTGTGTTAGAAAAGTCCACGGATTGATTCATTGTCTGATTGATTGATTTAAAGTAGAAAGATCTATTCTGTTTGGTTGAAATAGAGAGTTATGGAAGAATAGGCCAGTCTCTGGCAAAGAGATGGAGTGTTCACTGAATAGTACAAAGAGTAGAAGGATGAATGCGTAAATGAAGGATTCTATTAGTGAATGAGGAAAAAGTAAATGATAGAGTTACTGGGTCACAGTTTCTGTGTCTGCTGCATTGCCGCACGTCTTGTGAGTAAAGCACTGACTGCCCTTTGTTTCCAGACTATCTTCTCAAGGATGCTTGTATAGTGAACAACCTTGGAAAACTGAGATCTCTCAGAAAAAACGGATAGCCTTACTTACAGTCCAGTAATGGCTCTTTCTGGGACAACGAACATGTTCACTCGCTGGCCATCAGAGAAAAAGGTTTGGCTTTCCTAGCTCAGGGTTCCTCAGCTGTGACGTCTACTCACTGTGAGTGCAGTATCTCTGGCACCTTCACATTGGATTTATGGGACTTGAGAGACAACGGCTGATGCAAACATCATGCTCATGTTGCTTATTGTGCCCTGAGTAAGAAATTCATTTATCTCTAACCCAGGATTCTGGTGTCTTCTAACAACATCCTTGTAATTTTAAGACAAGTTTGTTAGCTTCTACATATTATAAACTCTCAGATAATTAGTGCAAAATTAAAAGAACAGTCTCTTCAATAAGCGGTCCTGGGAAAGCTGAATATCCACATGCAGAAGAATGAAATTGGGCCCTTATTTTACACCATATATAAAAAATCAACACAAAATGGATTAAATATTTAAAGGTAAGAACTGGGACCTTAAAATTACTAGAAAACAATGTAGAGAAAAGTTTTCTTGACGTTGGTCTGGGCAAATCTTTTCTGAATATGACACCAAAGGTAAAGGCAACAAAAGAAAGAATAGACAAGAGGGATTGCATCAAACTAAAAAGCTTCTGCAGAGCAAGGGAAACCATCAACAGAGTGAAAAGACAATCTATGGAATGGGAAAAAGCAGTTGCAAACCATCTATCTGATAAGGGGTTAATACCGAAAATATATAAAGAACTCATACAATTCAATAGTCAAAAACCTCCAAATAACTCAATTGAAAAAAAATGGACAACCTTAATAGATATTTCTCAAAAGACGATATACAGATGGTGAAAAAGTATACAAAAAGGTGCTCAGCATCACTAATTATCAGAGAAATACAAATCAAAATCGCAACTAGCTAACACCTCACACCTGTTAAAATGGCTCTTCTCCAAAAGACATAAGATAACAAGCGTTGGCAAGGATGTGGAGAAGAGAGAACCCTTGATGCTTTTGGTGGGAACATAACTCAGTAGAGCCATTATGGAAAAGAGTATGGAGGTTCCTCAAAAAGCTAAAATAGAAATGTCTTATGATCCACCTATTCCACTTCTGGGTAAATATCTAAGGAAAATGAAACCAGGATCACAAAGAAATATCTGCACACCCATATTGCAACATTATCTCAATAGCCAAGATATGGAAACAAACTAAAAGTCTGTTAATGCACAAATAAATGAAGAAAATATGAGATCTACATATATATACATGTACATATATTTATACACACACACACACACACACATATATATATAATGGAATATTATTCAGTCTCGAAAAAGAAGGAAATCCTGCCATTTACAACAACAAGGATAAACCCGTAGGACATTATGCTAAGTGAAATGTCAAATATAGAAAGACAAATAACTACTGCATGATCTCACTTGTATGTTGAATCTAAAATAAAATCATAGAAGCAGAGAGTAAAATAGTAATTCCCAGGGCCTGAGGGGAGGAGGACATGAGGAGACGTTGGTCAAGGGTACAAAGTTTCCATTATGCAAGATGAATAAATTCAGGAGAGATAACGCACAGCAATGTGACTATAGTTAACAATACTGATTATATACTTGAAATTTGCTAAGAGGGTAGATCTTAAGTGTCCTTGCCACAAAAAAAAGAAAAAAACGTAAAAAAATGAAAACGATAACTATGCGAGAAGTGATGGATTTATTATGTTGACGAAAATAATCCACAGCCAATCTATAAATGAAAATTTGGGTGAGTTTATTCTGAGCTTAAATCTGAGGATTATAACCCAGGGTCTTTCTTCCCGAAGGAAGAAAGGGCACCAAAGAAGTGGGGTGCACAGACTGGTTATATACCCCCAGAGAGGATGTTTCACATAGGATTGAAATGTCCCTTTTACAATAGTCACGAGACTGCTCTGTCGGCACAGCGATTGATGGAAACAGCAGGTAGGTCTTCTGTCTCAGTGAACACAGCAGGGTGGCAGTCTGTTGTCTCCAGCTGAGTGGTGACAGGTGAGCTGGGCAGTCAAAGGTGAGTGCAGCAATCAGTTCCTAGCTTAAGGAAAAATGCTTATCCCTAAGGAAATGCTAATGTGGGGGGAAGTTGCACCTTTATCTCAAGGGCCTTTGTTCTGGCCATAGGAAATGTCTAGGCAGATATGCAATGCATGCTCAATAACCACAGTCAGGTCCTTTTGAAAAAAAAAAGTCAGGCCTAATTAGGTTTATACCAAATGGCTTCCTCATATACTCCAATATATCCTATTGCTTGCCATTTTTATTTGTCAGTTACTTACTTTGATCGTGGTGATTATTTCACAATGTACACATATGTCAAAACATCAAGTTGCATACCTTAAATATAAACAATTTTTATTTGTCAGTTATACCTCAGTAAAGATGGAAGAAAAAGAAAATGGACATTTCTGTTATTAAAAACAAATATGGGGGCTGGCCCCGTGGCCGAGTGGTTAAGTTCATGCGCTCCGCTGCAGGCGGCCAGGTGTTTTGTTGGTTCGAATCCTGGGCGCGGACATGGCACTGCTCATCAAACCACGCTGAGGCAGTGTCCCACATGCCACAACTAGAAGGACCCACAACGAAGAATATACAACTATGTACTGGGGAGCTTTGGGGAGAAAAAGGAAAAATAAAATCTTAAAAAAAAAAAAAACAAATATGGACTACAACATGAATGAATCTTGAGGACATTATGTTAAGTGAAATAGGGCAGTCACAAAAGGACAAGTATTGTATGATTCCACTTATACAAAGCACCTAGAGTAGTCAAATTCACAGAGATAGAAAGAACTATCATTGCCACAGGCTGAGAGGAGGTGGAGACGGGGAGCTGGTGTTATGGGGGCAAAGATTCAGTTAGGGAAGATAACAGATTTCTGGAGATTATGGTAATGGTTGCACAACAATGTGAATGTACATAATACCTCAAAACTGTACACCTAAAAGTGGTTAAAATGGGAAATTTTCTGCTATATATGTTTTGCTCTAATGACACTGACAAAAAAACAAAAGCTATGTCAGAAGCTTATTTTTGGTGAACTTTGGGAGAGTGCATTAAATTTAGCATTTAATCTACTTTCAATTGTTTTAGAAAAGGAGGCTTTTATAATAATACATTTACAAAGATAGAAAAATATCTATACTTTGAAATATCTACTCGACTTCAATTTATCAATTTAAGTATAGAAAGAAAGGACACTGTATTCCTCAGAATGAGGAAATCTGGATTCTGGATTTCTGGGACTGTTTCTAAGTCTCGCTCATCACTGCATCTCCCTGGGCTTCAGTATCATCACCTGGGAAATGAGTTACAAGATGATTTCTAAGTATCTATTTAACACTAAACATTCATCTTTTCTCTTGCTCCAAGCTCAGTGCTCAGAAATCTCATCTGTTACGCTTAAGGCAAACATCATTATTTCTAGCTTTGGCATTGGTCTAAAGATTTAACAAATGCCATATAGCAGACCTTTATTTTATTTTATTTTCTTGAGGAAGATTAGCCCTGAGCTAACTGCGGTGCCATGTCCACACCCGGGATCCGAACCAGCAAACCCTGTGCAGCGGAAGCAGAACATGCACACTTAACTGCTGCGCCACTGGGCCGGCCCCAAGCAGACCTTTAAACAAGACATTTTCTTCTAGCAGAGAAAGTCTCCATTTTTATTCCTGCTTATTTAAAATGTTGCTCATTTATTTATAATATGGAGAGAACTCAAATACAGTGATATCTTCCTATATTCTTTCTCAAATGAGAATAACAGATGTAGTTTGGTCCTACTTTATATATAATTCTACATTTGTCACCCTCTTAATTAGGAATTATTTATATAATTTTTTTTTATCAAAGTGGACTGGATCAATGGGGCTTTGGCCGTAAGAAATATATAAAATAGGGAATTATTGATGCATTACCATAAATTTTTCTTTTGAGATTTTTCATACACCGGATTCACCTAGAAGGAGTAGACATAAGATAAACTATTGGAAATCTCTCTCTTTCTTTCTCTCTGTCTCCTGTCTCATCTCTCTGAATTTTTTGAGTGAATAAGAGAAATGTACAATCAGAAAAACTATTAACAATATTTCCTCAGAAAGGAATCATAAATCATCCACCCAAATTTTTATTCCCTAGAAGTAGAGCCCGCTGTTGCACTTCTGGGACAACATCTATTTTAGTTATTTGTTAGTAGTTATTAGTATTCTTCAACATTTCCCCATTGGGCATTTTATGCTAAAAGATATGAGTGCTAACCATACAAATCGAAAACTGTACAGAGAACACTTCATGCTCCATCTAAATATATTTGTCACTTGTGTAGAAGCTGTAATCTCAAAAAAGGACACAGCAAGGTTCCTTAAATGTTAGTCCTTCATAGATGATTGCTCATAAATGAAGGCTATTTTAAAATGCTTTGTGCACGAGCATAGCTTCAGACTACTTGGCTTCTCTCACAGCAAAAAAAGAAATGGTGGCAAAGACGAGGAAGGAAAGAGCACTTCCATGTCACGAGCAAAACTGAAAAATGGATGATACACTTATACTTCAGAATCAAAGAGTGACCATTATCCCTGAAAATTAGATAAAAATTCAGTGAACATTTCCTGGAATATATATCCCTTCCCCCTTTTGCCTGTTTCAATTTCTACCAGAATAATTCCGTGGATACTCAAGTGCCATTCAGGATTGTATGTTTATGTATGTGCTTGTACATATGTTATTGGGAGAGAGAAAGAGGGGCAGAGAAAATGTGTTAAATTGCAGTTTTCAGATTCTGTGTCTAGATGGTATTAGATGCCATGGATAAATTTTAGAAAACATATGTTATAATATTCCTGCCTTTGAAAATCCCTCAGACTCTATGAGACGATTAGAACTATTAAAAGACATTATATTAATAAGTATCATAGTATTAATAAATAGCATGTCAACATCCCTAAAAATTATATTCATAGGTCTATTATATGATAGCCATTGTATATGTGTTAGGAGTTCAAATAAGATAGAGATTAGCCCTTAATAAGTTCTTAAAAACGTTTTCTACTACCTTTGAAACTATTTTTCTTTTATAAGAAGACTTTTAGTTTTCAAAGCAAGATCTTGTAAATAAAAATACCCTTGAGGCAGGTTAAGAAGGAATTCTTAGCTAAGAAAGATTTAGGTTGAGAAAAAAACCCATAATGATTTCCTACAAAATGGGGCAGAGGTGAGTTACCCAGGGGAATAAGCGTCCATATTAGGAAATTCACATTTCTTCCTGTACCACCCGCCTCCACCAGGATGGCTCTTCCTAGTAAATTCTTAAGCATCTTTCAAGTTGTGGCCCATACCTTATCAACACCAAAGATAATTTCTTGATATTTCCTGGCAGGTAAGTGCTTCACACTAGTGATAACCAAATAGCTTATTTGTACCCCTCTTTGGACACGTCATATGTTGTCATGTCTGTCCCAGCCCTACAGTGAGAGGTCCATGAAAGGATCGTGTCCTAACATACTTTGCATCTGCAGCAACTATAAAGTATCTGAAACAGAAAAAGAGCATAATGAATGCTTGCTGTAGAATAAACCAGAAGGAAAATGAGACATGCTGATAGAGAACCAGAAAGTTGAGTGCTAGCCACAAATTTTTGCTTAGAAATTTTGTCTAAAGCTTACGTTTTGTTAATGGTGTTTGTTGCTAGATGTAACATGCAAAGCAAGAAGGAAAGAAGGGAGAGAAGGAGGAAGGAATGAGGAAGTAGGAAAAGAATTACCCCCAAACCAAGCAAACAAAAATGAAATTCTATACTAGAGCTACTGTGATGAGCAGGATTCAAAAGAGAAAATTATTATGCGTTATTAGTTGTCAAAGATTTTTGAAGTCTCATGTAACTAGATTAACAAATCTCTTACTATGAGCCATCTGTTAGGTTTCTGACATTACTTTTTTCACAGATCGCCTTCCTTTTTTCTTTTTTGATGTGAAAATCCGTAATAAGATATTAGCTGTTTAAAAATGTTTCATGAAATTTTGGTCCTCCTTGTTTGAACTTGTATAGAATAGAGGACTGGGTAAAGTTTTGTGACTTTCAAATGGAAATATTTATAATTAAAGCCAACATATGGTGATGGCAGGTGGTCATCTCCCTCAATAATGGCTATGATATGAGTTAATTTAGAAAGCTAAATTGAAGAGCAAAGAATTCTAAAATGCATAATGCATACAAGGAAAATAGCACATTGAGGCCTATGCCCATCAGTTATTAACTGATTCAAAAGAACGAACTCTTTAACACCCGAAGCTTTGCTAAGCAAATTTCATGGTACATTCCAGTCTCCAAAGTACAATGATTCTGATATCTAACTCTGTAATAAGCAACTAGGGAGGAAAAAGGAAGTTATTTTTGTGAAATGCTTAAAAAAATACTATGGGGTTCAGTAAAACTAAGTATAATAATGCACGTTTGAAATTTATATAATGTTATAAACTAATGTGACCTCAATAAATAAATAAATAAAGTCGTTTAAATGAGTAGATTACCTCTGATGTCAGAACATGCCCCACAACCTATTAGCCGTGGGTAAGTTTTAAAATGGTATTACATGGTTTCAAGTAAGACTAGGAAATTGTTTGGGCTATATACCATTCATTGTGCTGAGGAAATAAGGAGATGGCACTGTCCACACCTGATTCAAATATGAAAACATTCACAAAATTACAAGAAAATCTTTGTTATGCTTCCTCCCATTGTTACAACCAAAGGATGATGAAGTCAGGTATCTAATGTTTTTTATGTCCAGAAGACTTAACACAAGTTTTAGTTTTTCACGTTAAGACAACCAAATAATCCAAAGCTAGTAAACAGGGAACAAAAATACAAACATTTGAAAATATATGAACATTTATGGTGATTCCGTCTTGAAGAGAGAATGTCTTTACCTGGAAGAGAATGGTGAGAAAGAAGAAAGAACAGTTCTCTCTTTTTTCCTCACTCTAGTTCTGTTTTAACATTAAAACATTTATAATTAGCATGAATTTATCTATGATTAGTCCTTACTTAAAATATTAATGTTGGTCAATATCCTGTGCCACAGTATGAAATTGCAATTATATAAGCACTTCATTTTCCACTAAAAGTCAATAAAAAGAAAAGAAAAATAATCTGCTATCCATGAAGATTTTTGACTACAGATATTCCTGGATGGAATCTAGATGGAAGCCAGATGTATGAAACAAAGAGTTGTCAGTTGTCATGCAGCAACAGGTGGATCAACATAACCAGTGTGTGTTTCTGTTGCCTACAGTATAGGTACCTATACAATACTACCATGGTCTTATAGACTTGTAGGATATATTTGCATTGCCAAGTAAGAGACTAATAGAGTGAAAGGAATTAGACCAAGGTTTTTGTTCCTCTTCTGTAAATAACAAATTCTATACACTAGACAACTCAAGTTACACCTCTGAGCATTAGCGTTTTCATCTGGATTATATTTGGCCTAATGTTCTATGACTATAAACTTCTATGATTCTGTGAATCTATCACAGCAGGATTCTTAACACCAACAAAATTGCATTAATGGTCATGTGTGTTGAGGGTATTTTATTTATGTTTACATAAACACACACAAATATAGTCTAGAATTCTAGGGTAGGACCAAATTGTGAAGTGTATTAAATGCGTATCATACTATAGATATGTTCTGTAGCTGATATAGACACATATAGAAGGTTTTTAAGCACAGGGATAAGGCAATCATATTTACATTTTAAAAAGATGACTACAGGGGCTGGCCAGGTGGTGTAGTGGTCAAATTTGCATGCTCTGCTTCGGCAGCCCAGGGTTCACAGGCCTGGATCTTGGGTACGGACCTAGCACTGCTCGTCAAGCCACACTGTGGGGGCATCCCACATAAAATAGAGGAAGATTGGCACAGATGTTAGCAACAATCTTCCTCAAGCAAAAAGAGGAGGATTGGCAACAGTTGTTAGCTCAGGGCCAATCTTCCTCACAAAAAGAATTTTAAAAATTAAAAAATGAAATAAAAAGATGACTACAACATAGAATAAAGAGAAATAGCTAAAGGAAGGGCATCTGACAGGAAGCAATTTTACAGTGGTGATACTGTGGGTATGGTGTATGAAAGGAGAGGAAAGCCACAGGTAAAATATTTTGGAAACAGAATCAAGAAAACTTAGTAGTCGACTGGTTGTGATTGGATGTGGGATAAAGGCAATCTCACATGAGCTCGATACAAATGATAACAGGTGGCAAGGTTAACCTTTCAGATTTTTATAACAAAATTTTGTGGTATTAAATATGATTTCTCAGTTTGAATATATATGGAGAACAAGAAAAAAATTAAAATGAAAAGAGAACTTGAAGACCACAACTTTCAGAGTAGGCAGAGCAAATGGCCTACAAAAGTACTGTAAAGACAGACTCAGAAGAGTAGAATGGGGGCCAGATGAAATCAATCCATAAAGGCCAGAGGAATAAGCAGTATTTAAGAAAAAATTATTGTCAATATTGTCAAACAATGTGGATATGAAAAGAAAATGAGCCCTGAAAGAATCCATTGGAGCTGGGACATAGTAAGGTCATCAGTGGCACCAGTCAGTGTGGCCCCTCTGCCAGGAGAGTGACTTAAGCCTGAAAACAGTTGATGGGAGTACAGGATCAGGAGCAGAAACCAAGGGGGTAAGTGTTGACTCTTTCTCTGAGGTCCCTGATGGGAAAATCAGGAAGGATTAGTGGAGTAGGAGAGACGAAAGATAAGGAAGTAGGCAGTGGAACAAACAGGTGACAGAGGTAATTTTTTGATATGTAGGAAAGACATTGGGATCCTTAAATGCTTTATTAAGAAGCCTGTTATTGGTTCTTTCTGTTAAACTTTCTCTGTTCAAATTACTGTGTGATATCAGCCTACTGCAAGGACTTTGATACATGCGTACGTGTGGCCTCATGATTTAAGACAGAGCTAGGATTGCACATCAGAGGAGGAAAGGTAAATCATCAACAAATAAGGAGGTTGGGTATCCAGATAGCAAAAGAAGAACAGAGGGAGGGAGGCAGGGAGGGAAGAAGGAGGAACGAACTGATTTTGGACCATCATCTCATATAAAACACAAGATCAATTCTAGATGTATTAAAAAATGAAAGGTGAAATACAAAACTATAGAATTTTAAAGGAAAATGTAGGAGAATATCTTTGTGACTTTAGGGTAGAAATTTGCTTAAATGAAACACGAAAAGCACTAATCATAAAGAGAAATACTGATAAACTTAACAGGATATCAACGTTACAAAACTTTGTATACATCATGAAGAAAGTAAAAAGACAAGCCACAGACATGGAGCAAATTTGTCTTTCCAAAAGGAAAAGACAAAACAAAGCCAAAGTAAAAATGAACAAAATGCTTGAAACAAGCACTCCATCCACCAAGAAAAGGAATGCATTGATCAATAGCCATATGATAATGTATTTAACTTTTCATTAAGCAGAAATTCAAATCCTAACTACAAGGATATATTACAAACCTTCTCATTTGGCAAAAAGCAAAAGTGCCTCACACCAGCTGTTGTCAAAGTTAAAGAAAAATTCTCAGTCACATACATATCTGGAGAGAGTACAAATAAATGCTCACCTGGAAACAGTGTTTCTATGCTCTAGATCAGTTTATCATTATTGGGCTCACCTATTCATTTTCAGGTAGGTTGAATTTGAGTGTGAGTTCACCTGGCTTTTCCTGGTGCTTTTTATCATTTAAATTTCATTGTATTCCTTTCATTAAGTAATAATTATTAATTTGCTACAAAATTCTAGAGACACAAATGTACAGACTACATATATATAGAATTTCTTTCTCTCGTCTATACATCTGTATCTAACGGCATCAAATGAGTGGGCAAATCTCATTTCACCCTTCCAGCACTGAATTTGACAATTTCCCATTCCTTTGATGAGAAACAATTGATGAGAAAAAAAAATTGTCATTTATTTGTTGAATACTGTGTTTCACCAAATTACTACACGTCTGATGAAGAAAAACATACCTCATACACACAAAAAAACGTGTTTTATTCCCTTCTCTCTCCCCACATGAATATTTAAATTAGCAAGATATGTGTTTTCATTTGTATGTGTAAACCTCCTGGACCTATGCATAGGATTTCCATCTTTTGGCAATTTTTGCTCAGTATGTAAAGATATTTCTGCTCAAACTTTAAGGTGTTACATTTGGAAATTAAAGAGTATTTTTTATTCCAGAAATTCAAGTCTGTACCATATATGATTATCCTTAAGTGTTATATGCATGTGTACATATGTATACGCATGTGTGTGTATACATATATGAAATGTATTTGTTTGCTTGTATGTATATTCATTAACTGGTTTTGTTTTTTTGTGGATTTCTTGCTGAAGAAGATTAGCACTGAGCTAACATCTGTGCCAATCTGCCTCCATTTTATATGTGGGTCACCACCACAACATGGTGAGAAGTGGTGTAGATCCACAGCCAGGATCTGAACTCACAAACCTGGGCCACTTAAGCGGAATGTGCTGAACGTAACCACTACACCTCGGGGCTGATCCCTCAAACTTAATTTTTAAAAGACATTATATGTGTCCTCCAGAACCCAATTTCCTCGTGAGCCTGTTGTGGTCACTTTGCTTGCTCCTTCTCTGGACCTCTTTATGTATGTGGCGAGCTTATATTTTGCATTGATTGGAGCTAAGACCCAGTTGTTAACATATCTTAAATAGCAGTAGCCCAGGAAATTGCAGGAAGCACAGCTCTTTGTGTTTTATGGGACAACAATTTGGCAGAAGACAAATCACACAATAAATGAGGTCATAGTAAATGACATTCTGGAAAAGAAATGTTTCTAACAAAATTGACCACAAAAGAAAAAAGGAAAATCACACAGTATATGAAGAACTCTTACTACTTCATAAAAAAAGACAAAGCAAGAGAAAGTTGACAGAATATATGAATAAGCAATTTGTAGAAGAGAAAATCCAAATGAATAATAAACAAGGAAAATATGTTTAAATGCAATACTGAGGGGAATGTAAAATAAAATAAATTATATTTCATGCTTTGATCAGACTGGCAAAAATGTGAAAGATGACCTTAATATTGTAGGAAAAACAGGAAAAGAATATAGTCATACATTTTGCATTTATAAATTGGGATTAATAGTATGATCTATATCCTAGGCCTTATGTTGAACAGCCACAGGTGAGTGAGCAAATCTCATTTCACCCTTGCCAGCATCGAATTTTATAATTTCCCACTGCTTTGATGAGAAACAGCAGTTAGTTTTTTAATTGGCATTTATTCATTGAATACTGAGTTTCATCAAATTACTGTATGAATAGTGGAAAACATACTGTTCAAAACAAACACTGACCTGAGCCGATACTATTTCCTACAAAGTAGAAGAACACGTTTCTGAAGTGAGATAATTTTAATTTTGCCAAACACCAAATTGGATGAATTTTCTATGAAAAATAAATTCTCTTTACCCATAACTTCCACTCTTTCTCCTCATTCTACAGTATGATATAGAAAAAAAGGTAGAACAAAGAAAGAGTAGAGTAGCTTTATTTTAAAAATTAAGAAAAAAAAACTCAAAATTAATGAGGCAGCCAGAGAAAGAGTAGTGGGAAAGCAGAATGAAAAAGGAGAAATGAAGGCTGAAGGCTGGTACTGGGGAGAAAAAACTTCCCAGGCACTGAGCAGCTTGCTCCAGCACCTGCGAAGGAAAACCGCATTGACAAAAATTTCCTATCAAAGGCATGGCTGAGGGAAATTTGGGATAGTCGTATTAATATTCAAACACCACTTTTTGCTCTATCGTCTAAAAAGAGAGAGGCTTCTTCCACTACAATCAGTAATCCTAAGAAATTTTCTGGAGACTTCCTCTGAACTCTCAGACAATATTATGAATGTGGCTCACATATACCAAGTAATAAGGCCCATTTAAATAATCAGCTGTATCAAGATTTATTTATCACTAAGGTTGCCAGTGAAACAGGTACCACTAATAACAGAACAAGTACTTGAGCACATTTTATAATGTTTTAAAATTTATAATCTCTCTCTCTTTATTCTCTCTTCCGTCCCTCACTTACTTTGTCACTATTTTTCTGTCTCGACAATTGATTTCCCCTTTTCTGCAGGATACTGATAGTTTAGATTTAGATACACCTAGCCAAAGATAAATTTTTTCCACGTGACATTTTTAGGCACTTTTTTTCTGGAACTGGAGTTATAAGATCCTGAGTAAAATAATCTAACAAACAGTACCACCACTCTACCCCCTCCCCCAAATAAAGAAACAGAATCTCCACTATTGGCGTCTAAGAGATGGCACTTCCATGGGATACAACGCTCAATTAACTTCCTCGCCATTTTTATGCCCTCTTGTTAGCCTTTCTGCTGTATAGCGCTCAGTTTTACCTTTGTAAAACAAACCAACCAAAAAACTTGGAGTTTAATTACTCTGTGAACTTGTATGTAATCATCAAATGCCTTGGTTTAAAAAAACTCCCGGTAGAATTCAAGCTTTTTAAAACAATTACACTTTAAAGAGCATTTAAACAATCTTCATATTTAATTCATGAAGATGAAAATTCTTTGGATTTTTATGGCCAAATAATTTTATATGCAAAACAATTTAACGTTTTCTCCTCTGACTCAAGTTGTCTTTCTGCTCCTAATAAAAATAATCACTCTCATTTTCCCTTATATAATAAAGCGTGTGACCTGAGCAGCTCTAAGTGCTATGTATATATTACAGTAATCATGACAACCACCATGCGAAGCAGGTATTATTTTCTCCATTTTATGCAGAAAAATCAGAAAAGTTATATAACTTGCTTAAAGCCACAAAGGTAAAAACTGACAAAGGTAAAATTCAAACCTGACTCTATATCATATTGTTTTAATTGATTAACTTGTATTCATCCATTCTGGTGAAGCATACAGTTTGAGGAATTTTGGTAATTGTGTACTGCTGCTTAATGCTCACCACAAAAAATGATAGAAAAGAATTCCATTGTCCTACAAAGCTTTCTCTTGGCCGTTTATAGATTGTCTCCTCTTCCAACCTCCAGCCCGAGGCAACCACCAATCTGCTTTTTGTCCCTTTAATTTTTTTCTAGAAGTTCATATGGAATTAATCACACAGGATGTAGTCTTTTGTGTGATTATTTTCATTTATCACAATGTTTAGAGATTTATATTCTTGTGAATATTCATATTTTCTCTTTTCTTACTGAGGAATATTCCATAGTGGCGATATGCCACAATTTGCTTACCCTTTCACTAATTAATGACGTTGTTTCTAGTTTTTTTTCTTTTTTATAAATAATGCTACTGTGAATATTTAAACAGAAATCTTTGAGTGGACCGATATTTTCACATTCTTCTTATGGAAAAGATCAGAGTGGGGTTACTGATCGGTATCATAAGTGTGTGTTTCACTATAAAGATATTGCTGTCCTGTTTTCCAATGTGGCCGTGACAGCATTTCCACTAGCATTGGATGAGTTCTGGTTACTCCATAGCCTTGCCAAAACTTATTTTCAGTCTTTTTCATTTTAGCAATTCTTTTGGGTGTATAGTGTTATCTCATTGTGGTTTATTTTGTAATTCTCTAATAACTAGTGTTTTTAAGCATCTTTTTATGTGCTTATGGGTCATTTATATGTCTTTCACAAAGTGTCTCTTCAAACCATTTGTCCAGTTATAATTAAATCATCCATTAGCAATTTGTAAGATTTATTTAAACATATTTGATGGAAGCCTTTTTTTTGATACATTTTTTTGAAAATATTTTCTGTGGCTTACATTTCCATTTCTTAAAGGTGTCTTTTGAGGAATAAAGTTCTTTAATTTTTACAAAATCTACTTAACAATGTTTTTCTGTTTAGAGTTCATACATTTATTATTCCCGTATATGAAACTTTTACCTAACTCAGTGTCACAAGCATTTCTCCAAAGTGTTCTTTTAGAAATGTAAAAATTTTAGCTCTTATGATTAGACTTATGATTCATATTCAATTAATTCTTGTGGATGATGTTAGGTACAGGTGAAGTTCATTTTTTTCCCATGTACGTACCCAGTTGTTCCAGCACCATTTGCTGAAAAAGCCATATTTTCTTAATTACATTGGCATTTTGATCGTATATTTGTTGATCATACAAGTGTGAGTCTATTTCCAGAAAATCTATTTTGTTCTATTGACTTATCTCTAGCCTTACAAACCAACACCATACTGTCTTGATTACTGTATATTAGGTCTTGAAATCAGGTAATGTCAGCCCTCTAATTTTGTTCTTTCAAAAGAAATTTTGCCGATTTTAGATGCTGCCTTTTTATACAAATAGTTTTCAGATATTTACCAACAACTTAATAGATGTTTGACTGTGAATGCATAAAATCTCTAAATCAATGTGGAGGTAGAATAGAGTCTGACTCCATTTTCGGTGTTTGCTGACAGCTTTTAGCCTCACTCTTTCTTCTTCTCCTTCTGCTCTACATCTTTGCAAGCCATTAAGTAAGCTTGAGTGCTCATTCCTGTGGTGCCAGTGGGAGAGTCAAAGGACACAAACTCCAGCCTATGTAAAGAGACTCTTAGGCCAAACTCGTCACCACCCACAATAAAAACCCAAGCCAATCTCTGTCTCTGCTCTCTCAAGCCATTTTTGGAACAGCCTGGGAGACACGCCCTGCTCTCCCCAGAAAGTCTCATTATGGAAGTTAGTAAACCCTTTCATACCCTCTTGGTGTATGTGTGGTATCAGGAGTCTTGATGTCCAAACCAAATTTTGGGTGGGGGCCCATCCTGATCCTTCAGAGTGGTCACAACAATTGCTGCTGTGCACAGGATAGTCTACACAGTGACCAACACCACCAGGCCTTTCTCCTTTTACGTTGACTTGCAAACTGGCTCTTCTGATTAGTGAAAAGCATGCACTTTGAGCTGCTACCTGATAGCTGGCTTGAGCTTTGAGCTGTGCTGCTTTGCGCTGCATTTCTTAATTTCTACGAGCCTATGCTATACATCTGATTGACCTAAGTTGTAAGTTTTGATAGCTAATTGTCATTTAGGGATAAGAGTATGGGATTGAGACTCTCCTAAAAGTGAACCTGGGTCATGCTTTGGCTTAGATCTATCGGTGTGTCTGCAAATGAGTCATGTGCCTCAATCTGGGCATAAGCTGTGACTAATGCTAGGCTCAGGGGAATGCCTCTTACTGTGTAACTGATTGTGTGTTTCAGTTAGGCATTGGCCCTCATTCTGTAGATGCTCAGGGGAAAGACTGTACCCTGTGCAATATCAGGGCCCCTCAGGTAGTTGTTCATGTAGAGGAAGAACAGCCACAATTTGAAGAGCAATTACAATTTGAAGATTTGAGTTGTTGAGTGTGACACTCCTAGAATCACATGACTCATTAAGACCCTACAAAATATCCTTGTGGCTGCTGATGCTGTCTGTGCCTCTGTTGAAATGAAGATCCTGATCCTCAGGGTCACAGGGAAAAACACCCAAAGGATTAATTCTACCCTTGCCATCAGGCCCCTAACCCTGATGATACTTATTTGAAGCTCTCTGGAGGAAAAAATATATAAACATGAGCCCGTTAGCGAAACTCCTCTCCTGCAAAGTGTATCTAGTAACCACAAAAGAGAGAGAGGAAAGAAGATTAAAAAAAGGAAATTTAGATACAGAAGAAAGAAACAAAAAAAAACTTAATAAGCTAAAATAGAAGTCCACAATTCAGTTTCACTCAAACAGATATCCAAAATTTACTGGAAGTTACACAACAAAAGATAAAAAGAACTGTTTGCCTTTTGCACCTCTGCAACATATGTTCTGAATTAACTATAACATCTGCTGAAATAGACCAATTGGCCAATCTTGATGGCCTTCATCAATATTGAGATTCAAATTACAGATATAATTGGGGATCCCACTAAATTTAAACAAGGTACTGCCTATAATCTTATCAAGTGTAAAATGGAGAAAAAATTGATATGACTTACCTTAACTATTGTCTTGCCTAAATTCCCCATAGTCATAGCACTCATTGCCCTGAAGTATCCCATAGTGGACGTGGATGCTAAGACCAGATGAGTCATAAATTAAAATTAAATTATCTTTGGCAGTTACAATTTGGTTTGCCAAATGGAACCCTTTGAAAGTTCCCTCCAGTTTAAACAGTTAATATCAGCCAATGTACATTAAAACAGGGTCTTCAAGAACTGAAATCCATTGTATCAGTCCTATTTAGAGAAATGATGATTATAATAAGCTTTTGAATAGTTTGCTTATGTATGACCTTCCTCCTTCCTAATAGAGGTCACACAAAATTCTCTTTTACTGAAAGCACAGCCATGCCCTTGTCCTCCACACTGGAACACTTTTCCTGACTGCACATTTACACTTAAACGATATCTTGAGTCACATTTATAGCACGTCTTTGTCCCCAGTGAGCTATGATCCTTCTCTGTTTATGTGAATCGTACCTGGAAGGTGGTTAATTCCATCCTTCACTTGCCAGAATTCCCTTTTCCGTGTATAATCTCCATTTCAAATCATAAACTCTTCTGTCTTTTCTCTGGAATTTCTAGAATATCGGGATATCACTTTTTTTCAGGGCACTTCATGTTATCTATAGCAACTATTTCATGCTAAAGAGATGAACCCAATTTTTAAATACTGCCTCTAAATAGAAGCAGCCCAAAGTTCCTTCAAGAAAAGTTATGTCATCTTACATGCATACGGGGTTTCATAGATGACAAAGTACTTTCAAACACATCATCTGAGTTTTGCCTGTAAAGGGCACATAAAGCACTATCCCATTTTACTCATGGGAAGACTGAGGTTCAATGAGATTAAGATGTTTACCCAGAGTCAGCCCTCACGGCTTAGTGGTTAAAGTTTGGCACTCTCACTGCTTTATCGGCCCAGGTTTGTTTCCTGGTTGTGGAACCACACCACCCGTCTGTCAGTTGCTGTGCTGTGGAGGCTGCTCACATAGAAGGACTAGAAGAACTCACAACTAGCATATCAGCTATGTACTGAGGCTTTGGGGAGGAGAGGAAAAAAAAAGAAAGATGTTTACCCAAAATGGTAGGGAACACAGGCAAGAGCCAGGACAAAAAACAATTGATTATTTCTTGTTTCTCCCATTTTCCACTGCATCACACAACTTTTTGGTTTTACTCTTTTTCTCCTGATACCATCTTTATCACTCTACAACCCTGATTTTCTTAGTGTCCATAAGTCCACTTAACTATCTAAATTCCTACTGTGTTGGCATATAAAAAAGACATGACTAACGCTAAAAGAACTTAACATCTGCAGAAACCACGCTTGCGCTGAACTATTTGAAATAAGTGATTAACTATATTTGGATTTAAAAAATCTGTATAAATGAACATATATCTATGATTGAAACCTCTTGAAAACATCAATCCATTCTAGCTAAGATAAGGAGATAGTAACTCAAAATATATAAAAACTTTTAAGTGATTTAAATATTTAATATGACTATATCTGCTTGCAATATAGAAATAATTTTTCTTTCAGGGGATCATAGTTAATACAAACATTTCCCTTTGGTTCTTTTCAGTTTATTATGATGATAGACACTCTCATAGTTCTTTCAGAAAATTTGTCCCAGATTCTTTTCTTTTGTTTTTTAAAAGCAGGTTGGTTATTATTATTATTCTTTTAAAGACTGGCACCTGAGCTAACAACTGTTGCCAATCTTCCTTTTTTTTGTCCCTTCTTCTTCTCCCCAAAGCCCCCCCAGTACATAGTTGTACATTCTGGTTGTGAGTGCCTCTGGTAGTGCTATGTGGGATGCCACCTCAGCAGGGCTTGATGAGCAGTGTCATGTCCACGCCCAGGATCCGAACTGGCGAAACCCTGGGCCGCTGAAGCTGAGCGTACAAACTTAACCAGTGGGCCATGGGGCCCCCGGATTCTTGGATGCTCATAACATTGCCAATTTTTTGTCCTACTTTCCAATCCTTCCTTAGTCAATAATCTACAAAACAACAATCTTCTTTCTTTTATTTGTTCACAATTCTCCTCATTTCTTTTTCCTTCCTTTCCTTCATCCCGATTCAACTTTCTCTCCTTTTTTTTTTTAAGTTCATATTTTCTGCTATGCATAATAGACACATCTTAATCTTTGTTCTGGAAGTTCTCCTTCCACCATATTCTCAGTAATTTCTACCACAGGTCTATCTTCTGGAGTTGCAATAGTATCTCCATAGCGACACATGCAATCAGCATTTTTATAACTATGCCTTCCTTCCAAGATTCATCATTCATTCATATTTTTTGAAAAAGTTCATTGGATTCTTTCAGAAATCTCATTGAAATGAAAAATATTATTGTAGCATTTTTCAAATGAGGTAACCAATGCAGAGACGGTTAGTACTTTACCCAAGCTCTTGAAAAGTGAATCAGAGACTTTTTTGAAAAGGGGGTTATAACCCAGTCTCCTCACTCTTATCCCAAGATTTATTGGTAGAGCATATATGTGTAACTTATCTTTTGCAATCTGATTAATATAACTTTTATCAGCCATCTATATAATGTCAAAATCAATTCATCAAAAGATCAAGAACTAAATATTTTTGTGTTTCAGAAATTTTTCTTGAGTGTGTACGTAATAAAATACTACTAGTAGTGAAGAAACTAAATTTGACCTGAACAAATGAAAACCAGAATTTGTATTTCAATTTTAACTTTTTTCCCTTCTCAGATGTAATTAAACACCTAAGATTCCTTTTTAGCATAATATTAATTAACATATATCCTCTTTTCTCTTCCTCAAATGTGTATAGTCATTTACTTGAAGCAAGAAGATTATTTAGATGCAATATTTTTCTCCTTTAGTTTGATCTTACTATATATATCTCGATGCATTATTAGCTTTTTCAGTAAAATCAAGAACTCTTTAAAACTTCAAAAGAAAATTCACATCAAATCACATTGACCTCAGTCCATTTCTGATTTATTTAACTTTTCATGATTAATGCTAACTATATGGCTATAAGATTGTGGCTTTTTATGAAGTCAAGAAGTCAATAGAAAGAGCATCGACTTTAGTTTCTCTTGCTAAATTAATGAAATAACAGGAATTCTCATTAACCTAAAATTACCATCTTTATGATTATTAAATTTAAATTTTAAAAATCAGTATTTTAAATATTATTATTTAAGAATAAGTATTTTAAAATGGATATAGGATAACCACAGGTAGAAAAGTTACAAATAACCTTAGAGTTTCATTTGCTTTTGTAAGAGTTTCCATGACATTAATTCCAGCAAACTACTCTAGGCAGCCCTCATGCATAAACTACTGGTTCCTCATAATGGTGTATGGCATTTCAATTTCAATCCTGCCCTCAATAAACAGGATGAAAAATTACTGTGCTCGCATATAACCTGCTTTGTGACTCAACGTTTATCTACCATAATCAATAATAGCCAAATTCAAAAAAAATCCAAGTACAGGAGAAATAAAACAATTATATTTCATATGCTAAGCAAATTCTTTCTTCTTTTCTAAAGTAGAAAAGATTATTAAAACCATGAAGTGCCACAAGGTAAACTTCATCATACAAAAGCTGTAATGTAAACTAAGCAGTAAGGTGTTCAACGAATTTGCTTAGTTTCTAAAGGTGATTTTTTAATGCACTTATTGATTTCCTCAGATGTATCATCTAGTCTAGCTCCTCTGTTCATCAGCTCTGACTCGTCCTCTGTAAATCCTCAAACAATGTAATAAACATTATCTAGGAAAATACATTATGCTCCAAAGCAGTATCTTCCTGTGTAAACAAACATCGGAAAAAATGAAGCAAACCAAATAGCCTTCAGAGAGCCACAAGTTAACCAAACTGGAAAATCAGTTCATTGAAACAAAAACTCTGATTGCTTTTCAATTCAATTCTAAAGTGGTTTTTTTTTTTTTTTTTTTGCGTAATATAAATTTGGAATACAGCTTCTGTATTCAGAAGACTGAATTCTGCTCTATATTTATTTTTTCCAGCCCTCCAAGCCAATCTTTCCTTAAGTATCTATGAATTACCATTTTAAGGGGCATACTGTGTGAAACATTCACTTAAGCTTAGCTTTATTAAGACTATCACAGCAAAAAAAGTCAGGATGTCAGGATGTGCCGTCTACTGCTCCCATGAGGAAAATGCTATTCCTGACTTTGCTGTCTACTTAAAACTTAAAGACCACATGATGTGAGAATCCTTACCTTCCTTTATTTGGCCAGAAGAAAAAGAAGGAGTTTTGGAGGTTAGGTTCTGGTTATTTGTTAGCTGTATGGCTCTTTCATTTCTTTATTCAGCCACTAAGTTTTTATTGAGCAGCTATTATGTGCCAGACACTCATCTAGACTCTGGAGCTAAAATAGTGAACAAACCAAACCATGTGACTTTCCTGTGTAATATACATGCTAGTGGATGCGACAAAAATCAAGCACTTCCCTTACATGGGCACCTAGATAGATATAAAAAGTGGAATATCATGAGAAAATATGATAGAAGTACAATTTTCAATAAAATAGGCAGAAAGAACCTCTTTGAAGAGACAGTATTTGAGCAGAAGTGTGATTGAGGTAACAGATTAAGAAAGCTAATGGTGATACCTGCTAGAGGGAATAGTAAGTGCAGAGGCTCTGGAATGGGAATGAGCTCTGGGAGTTGGAGAAGAGAGAGAAGGAAGGCCCAAGTGGCCACAGCAGAGTGCGCCATGGAAATGAGGGAGGAAGTGAGTTCAGGCCAATGTGTGGAAGCCAGATCATATCTTGTGGGCCTTGGAACCCAGAGCACATTGGTTTTGATACTGTGCAGGATGGAAAATCATTGGAGGAGTCGAGTAGAAAAATGACCTGAATATATTTTTGCTGTAAAAGGCTTACAATGGCTCCTGATGGGAAATGTACCAGTTATTTAAACTCTCAAATCTCAATTTCTCATTTTTGAAATAGGAATAATCATGTTTACTTAGTGTGTCCCATGAGCATTGAATGAACTAGCATGCCTACTGCCTGACACATAAGATCTCAATAACAAATATTTCTTTTTCTGTGTTTCTTTCTCTTGAGGTAGATAAAACAATATCCCTATTCCTTTCTAAGAGAATTTCACCCATCACCCCTATTCCCTTAATTCCACCTTTTTTCTAATTCTGCCGGGTTCTTCTCTGTCAAATATTTTCCTCTCCATCCTCAATCTTTCTTCCAAATAATTTATTCTCTCAGTCTAAAAGCATATATACGTCCTCTTACCTCAAACAAAAGCAATTGTTTCTTCAATCCTGTTATTTCAGATATCTTATCAAAATGCACCACTCTCCTTCATTTTTGTAAAATATTTTATAAAAGCAATAGTCAATATATAATGCTTCCATTGCTTTCACATTTCATTCTTCCCTGCTGTTTACAGTCTGACATTTGCCCTTACAGTCTTATTGAACCGAAGGCCCTGCGTGTTCTACCCGGTAGCGAACGCAGTGGAAGACTTTAATCACGATGGCAGTGAAAGAGTTCCGCTGCCACAGGGTCAAGAGTCACGTGTTTGCCAAGGCTTCTGAAAGGTGGAGATAAATTTTTTAAATGAGTCTATTTGTTATTTTTAATACTTGGAAAAAGCAACGGTATGAACGAAGTCCTGGGTAATAAGGAAGTAAAAATGACTTCAGATAAGAGACTGTGGAAAGCCACAATTAAAAATTGACCTGCTGGGTGCCCTCCCCTTCTGCCATGATGGGAGAATTGCTACAGAACTTGCCAGCCCGCTGTAAACAATTCAACAATTGGAAAAACTGCTTTAAGACATTGGACAAGAGGCATTGCAGGATTTTGATCCATAATATAAAAGAAATAAATGAGGAGAGGTTTATGATTATTGGATTTCTACCTAGAGGCACTTTTTGGACTGCAGCACAGGAAAAGGGAAAACAAGCAGGCATGATGTTCTGGCTGACTCGAGCGGCCTGATCATAGAGTTCAAGGAGGCTGAAGTGGCTAGAATTGATTATTGTGAAGAAAGGAGCTATGCAGAAAAAGAGATTCAGAAATCTATAGAAGCCTCCCCCTGAGTGTGCTGCTTAATAAGCTATAGATATTTAGGGCAAAAGATGCCAGGGAACAAATTACCAGGGAGAGGTAAAAAATAAAATAATTCCCAGAACTCACACGAAACCATGACCTCGCTGAGCTCTTACCAGTCAAATTGCAGAGACCTAACTGAACACACACAGCACTCAGTTAGAGACTTAGAAGTTATATTTTAGCAGTCACCAATTGCTCACAATTGCCCAGAACTTGCATGTTGACTTGACCAGACCTAACTTTAGTGAGATTTCTCTCCTCCCCACAGGCCCCTGAACTTTGGTTCACTCTCAAACTTAACAAGTACTAACATGGAGAACATTCCGCCTTATCAGATCATTCTGGAAATTGGCCAACCACAGAGAAGAACATTTCCTATAGACCTGCTCCAACCATGCTGTCTACTCAACCGTACTTGCTCGCCACACTCCCACAAAGTTCCTGCTAACTTTGTTAATCCCTTGTAGTGGATCGAATGGTGGCCGTCAAAAAGATATGTCTATGTCTTAACCCCCCAGTACCTTTAAGGGTTGCCTTATTTGGAAAAGGGGGTCTTTGCAAGTGTAATTAACCTAAGGATCTTGAGAAGAGTTCATCCTGGATTATGCAGTTGGGCCCTAAATCTAATGGCAAGTGTCCTTGTAAGAGATAGAGAGGAGAAGACAGAGAGACGAGGAGAGGGCCATGTGAAGACAAAGGCAGAGACTGGAGCAATGCAAACACCAGAAGCTGGAGGAGAAAAGGAAGGAGTCTCTCCTAGAGCCTTCAGAGGGAGCACAGCCCTGCTGACACCTAGACTTTAGACCTCTGGTCTCTAGAACTGTGAGAATAAATTGCTGTTGTTTGAAGCAAACAAGTTTGTAGTAATTTTTTTTTATGGCTGCCCTAGGAAACTAGTACAATCCTCCTTATAAAAGAAAATTCTTTTTCTTTTTTCTTTTGCAATGCCTACAGATCCTGAGGTTAGAGGGCTCTCCCTATTGCATTAGTCTTTTTGAAAAGTTTTTCATTTTTTTTTTTAATTTGACAGTAGTATGGCTAAATAAGCCCTAAAATAAAGGTGACTTTAGACCCATCATGACAAACTTTAAAAACAAAACTAATAAAAAGCCTGGAAATTGTAAAACTGATCCACTAGTAGTTTAACTGCCAGTCAATTTGAATTCTGTGCTCTTAAGGAAGATAACTATGAAATCATAGAAATCATACATATATGTTTGTCTCTGCCCTCGGTTCCTGGCACAGAGCTCCTAAAACCCTCTTAATTTTCTAAGTAGTAAGAGCGCTAGGAACATCTTTTGTTCTAATATTTGATCTTTGACCCCAGTTCCTGACAGAGAGTTCCTGAATACCTTGGAATTTCCTGGGTGATAGAAGTGTCTTTTTTTCTAATGAGATGACTCTTGATGGGCTCCTAGATAGTTTCAAGATGCGGGCCGATCACCAGGAGGACCAAGTCATGATTAGAAGCTTGTAACTTTCAGCCACATCCTCTAGAAAAGGGAGAGAGGCTGGAGATCGAGTTAATAATCAATCATACCTATGTGATGAAGTCTTCATAAAAATCCCCAAAGCACAAGGTTCGGAGAGCTTTTGGGGTGGTGAACACATCTACATGCCAGGAGGATGGTGCATCCCAACTCCCCAGAAACAGGAGCTCCTGTACTTGGGACCCTTCCAGACCTCACCTTGTGTATCTTTTTATATAACTGTTCACCTATAACCTTTATCATATCCTTTACTATATAATAAACTGGTACCTGTAATTAAGTGTTTCTCTGAGTTCTGTGAGCCATTCTAGCAAATTATTGAACCCAAGGAGGGGGTCATGAGAACACTGATTTATGGCCAGTCTGTCAGAAGTACAGGTGACAACTTGGGATTTGCAATGGCAAGTGGAGTCGGGGATGGGGCAGTTTTGTGGGACTGAGCCCTCAACCTGTGGGGTCTGATGCTATCTCCAGGAAAATGGTGTCAGAATTGGACATTCAGCTGGTGTTGGAGAATTGCTTGACAGGTGACATAAAATCACACCCATTTGGCAAGCAGAAGTGAAGTGTGTTAGTTGTATGAGGAGAGTTAAGGAGAAATACAGGAGAGTTTTTCCAACTCAACAACAAAGTACGAATACTCGATATAACTTTCATAATGTCTGGCATCCAATAAAAATTACAAAATATGTGAAGAAGCAGGAAAATATGTCTCATGAAGTAGAGAATCAGTCAACAAAACAGACCTAGAAATGATGGAGATAATGCAATTAGCAAACAAGGACTTCAAAACAGCTATTACAAAGAGCATTGAGTTAAACAAAAATATGAACATAGCGATAAAAGAGATGAGCTCCTTATGAAATGATACAATGGAAAGTCTACAGCTTAAAAATACATGGCCCTGTGGCTGGGTGGTTAAGTTTGTATGCTCTGCTTCTGGAGCCCAGGGTTTTGCCAGTTCGGATCCTGGGCGAGGACATGGCACCACTCATCAGGCCATGCTGAGGCAGCGTCCCACATCCCACAACTAGAAGGACCTGCAACTAAAATATACAACTATGTTCTGGGGGGATTTGGGGAGAAAAAGCAGAAAAAAAAAAGATTGGCAACTGTTGTTAGCTCAGGTACCAGTCTTAAAAAAAAAAAACACATGAACACAAATGAAAAAAATCACTGAATGATCTAACAGATCATGAAGCAATAAGGGAAAACTGAATGAATTTGAAGATATATCATTGTATATATGCAAATCGAGGGACTGAGAGAGGAAAAGACATCAAAATAAAAAAAAAAGCAGAGACCCAATTGCCTGTGGGAAAATGTTAGCTAATGTAACAAAATTAAAATTGGAATCCCAAAATAAAAAGAGGAGAGAAGAAATTTTTTCTGAAATAATGGCCAAAATATTTCCAATTTTAATTAGAATTATAATCCCATAGATTCAAGAAAAATAGGGATATCTAAGCACAAGAAAAACATACTGAGGTTTCATAATAAGAAAATTAGGGAAACTGGTGATAAAGAGGACATCTAAACAGCAACCAGGGGTGGGGGAAAGAATCATTTTAACTGAGAGAAAAAAGAAAAGAAAAACCTCAGACTACTCTTCAGGAAAAAAGCAATCGAGAAAACAATGGAACAATAATTTTATAATATCGAAAGAGAAAAAAAACTGTTAGATCAGAATTCCATCTAGGAAAAATACCCTTGAAAAATAAGTGCAAAGGAAGACTTTTTCAGACAAACAAAACTAAAAGAATTTATCAGTAGCAGATCTGCAGTTAGAAAAATGGTGTTGGAGAGAAACTTGGATCTACACAAAGGAATGAAGAGCAATAGATAAGATAAATATGTGAATAAAAATAAATGACTTTTGCTGTTTATAAAATTTCTTCAAAAAGATAATTGACTACAGCAAAAATTTTAACAATATAATAATTACAGCATATGGAGAATATATGTGTACGACAAAACCAGCATAAAGGATAGGAGGTGGGAAACATGAGAATATTATTGTAAGAGTTTAACATCTTGTATAAAGTGATATAATATAATTTGAAGTTAGCTGATAAATTATTAAAGATATTTCTTTTAACCCTAGAGAAATATTTAAACAAAGTAGAGTTAAAATCTGGTAGCAAACACAAAATAGAACACTAAAAAATGCACAAATACTCCATAAAAAAAAGGAAATGGAGTAGAGTCTTCTAAGTCCTAGTGTTGTTGGGAAGGAGCAAAAGTTGTCCCCAAATTAGTAATTTATGTTAGATTATAAGAAGTCAAAGATGGACGTTCTAATCTCTAGGAAGCCTCTAAAAGGATATATGAAATATACAATATATACCTAGTCGGGGAGAAAAATAGCATAATAAAACATTGATTAGTGTAAAATAAAGCAAGGAATGAGAATAAAAGAAACATGAATGATGTTGGACAAATAGAAAAATAAATCACTGCTAAAACTAGGACAGGAAGGAAATAAATCACTTCAAATAGATCTGTTAGAAAAGAAATAAAAAAGTTAAAAAGCAGTCATCTGTTTCAAAAATACAGGGGGAAAAAAATAATCTCACAATTAGAAGGAAAAATGATAAACATAAGAGCAGACAAAAATGAAAAAGAAAACCAAGATAACGAAGGACAAAAAACAAAGCTGAGTTGACTCTTAAAAACTCAATTAATATTGGAAGTTTTTATAGCAAGAAAGAAGGGAAAATATAATTTATCAAGGTCAGGAATGAAATTGAGGATATCACTACTATTCCTAGATATCAAATAGTTAATAGGAGGATATTATGAGCAACTTTATGCCAAGTTACTTGAAAAATTGCGTGAAATGTCCAAATTTTTAGAAAAACATTGCTTTCCAAAACTGAATTGCCCTATTCCTACCAGAAAAGTTGAATCTCTTTTCAATATTTTCCCACAGAGAAAATTCTATATGACTTTAACCAGTGAATTCTTACAGATATTTAAGAAATTAATAACACCAATTATTAACACTAAATTAATAACAAATTCTTCTATAATGTAGAAAACAGGGACCAATTCCAAGGTGTTTCAGAAGGCCAGTACTTTCCTAACACCCAAACCTGACAGAGATAAAAGAAAAGAACATTACAGACCAATCTCACTCATAAATACAGATGCAACGACCCCCTCAAATGCATTATTATACTAAATTTGGGAAATACAGCAGGTCCAATACATCTAATCCAATGGGTTCTACTCCAGTAATACAAGACTGGTTTAATATTTGAAAATCAATTGAAAGCACTGATTACATTAACAAAAAAAAAAAACAAGAAAAAGAAAGTGATCACCTGAATAGATGCAAAAAGTTGTATAAACTTTAACACCCATTAATGGCCAAAAAATTGTGACAAACTAGCAACGTAAGGAGATTTTCTCAAATTGATGCAGAAAAGTGCCAAATCCTCAGAAAATTTTCCATCTGTGATAGAGAAAAGTTTGCTGACTATCACCACTTTTCTTCAAGATTGTACTTTAAATACAAGTCACAATAAGGCAAGTAAGAGAAATCAAAGACATAAGGATTGGAAGGATTAAAACAGAAATTATTCACAAATGGCATAATTGAATTCCTAGAAAATCTACGATTCCACAGACAAACTTTTAGAATTTATGTTTGAATTTCTAGGGAAATAAAATATCCCTGGATGTTTCAGTGTTCCTGCCAAAAGCCCTAGTCACTGAAATCTCTTCCCATATCTTGAGAATTAGATCTGTAATCATTTGTGTAGGTAATTGTTCTGATCCAAAAGATGATAAAACTGATCTGATTTTCCGGAGAGGACTAAATGGTTACAACCTGGCAAAGTCTCTAGGGTGTACCCCACAGTGCTAGAAGCCTCCAGGACTACCTTCCTGAATGTTTACACATCATAAGAGAGGAAGGGCAGGATGTGGAGACATCTCTAAGCTGTACAGGCTGAGACAGGCCAGGTTATCTTGCTTAAATCTGACAAGGGCTTTGCATTTGCACCACTTAGAATCAGGGAGAGAAGACAGGCAAGCTCCCAGAGAAATGGGTGAAACACCTGAACAGGCACTTCTTACCAGAGGGTTTCTAAACGGTCACTGAGCGTATAAAGAAATGGGCTTAATGTTAGTAATCATGACAAAATGCTGCTTAGAACCACAATGACGTATCACTACATACCCACCCTGTGGAAGAGTCTATATTTATATAAATTTATATTTATAGAGAAATTTATTTTTATACTGTGAATAAATATAAAATACATGGCTCTTTAGTATATGAAAAGATGATCAACTTCACTTATAATAAAGATAAACAGAAATTTAAACCAAACTGAGATACTGTTTCTCACAAATCTGAGGCAAACTGTGAACGTTTGGTCATATCTACATACGGTATGCCAGATGCTCTAATACAATGCTGGCAGATGTGCACAACTTCTTCATAAAGTCTGAGGGAAGGAATTGGAGAAGCTGCTATCAAAGGTACAGATCCTATTAGCTTTTGACCCAGGAGCCCCAGTGTTGGGGCTTTATCTTTCAGATACACCAGTGTGAGTACAAACAAACATATATACAGAGTAGTCATTGCAGCTTTGATTATAATGACAAAAGATTAGAAATATCTCATGTCCATGACTAAGGTACGTCCACACAATAGAATAATATGCAGCTATTTAAAGAATCTAAAAAAACCCACTTTTGTACTCGTATGAAAAAATTAAATGATAAAATAAGGCAAAGTATAGAATGTACATGGCATTCTGCCTTTCGTGAAAGAAGGAAAAGGCAAAAAACAACATATAGCATAGTGATACTTGCCTCAGTCTGCATTAAAACACAGGGAAGAAGGTGTCTGTTAAGGAAAGGGCGAGTAAAGTGGATGGCTACTGGCGTGGGAGTAGACTTTTCCATTTATACCTTTTAGGCGATATTAATTTTTGATCATGTGCTTGTATTACATAGTCAAACAAATAAAGTAAAATTATACATTTAAATATTTTAAAATTATAAAAATCAAAGTACTGATCTTTTTTTTTTTCAAGATTGGCCCTGAGCTAACATCTGTTGCCAATCTTTTTCTTTCTTCTTCTCCCCACAGCCCCCTAGTACATGATTGTAATTCTAGTTGTAGGTCCTTCTGGCTGTGCTATGTGGGACACCGCCTCAGCACGGCTTGGTGAGCAGTACCAGGTCCATGCCCAGGATCCAACAGACCAGCAAAACCCTGGGCCATCAAAGGGGAGCATGTGAACTTAACCACTCAGCCACGGGGCCGGCCCTCAAAGTCCTAATCTTCGTGCTAGAATGCACTTTCTCTTTTGTTCATGGAAATTGTTTTTACCATCTTATTTCACTAAAAATGACAATCTTATGTCTGTTTCCCCATTTCATTATCATTATTTTTGTTAGTTTTATTATTAACTTTTTTCATTTTATCTAGGAAACTGGATAAAACCACTTGATATCAATTTCTCCATTATCAGTTTGTCCTTTTCTGAGTCGCCAGTAGAGCACGTTCATTAATACACATTTAAGCTAGCTCTGATGAAGCACTATCTTCTCTGAATTTTTGGTTGTCATTCTTTAAATTTACTGAGAAACTCTATAAGAAGAAGCCAGTTCATGAATTCCCCATATATTCTACAAACAGGAAAAGTCTGTTATGCTGCTCTTTGAAAACTATATTAAAATTAATTCAATAATTAAAATTAATGAAAAATATCCTTTTAGAATTGCAAATTAGGAAAAGTATACTTCTTCTGAAAAACTGGTATGTTTCCAGTTAGCTGGATTTATCGCTGGCTCTGTGTTAAATAAATTAATCCTTACTTTATAGATGTTAAATAATTTATTAATCTTAAATTATTATAACATTTCCTTATAACATATTAGCGCTTCTGGTTATATTAAAATTCACCTCAAATCATTTTTGAAAGTAGGCATGATATAAATTAGTGTTTTAGTTTTGTATGGCTGATATAACAAATTACCGCTAATGTAGCACCTTAAAACAACATACATTTATTAGCTCACCGGTCCATGGACCGAAAGTCTGGGTTGGTTGAGCTGGTTTCTCCACTCCAGGTTACACAGGTCACAGGAAATCAAAGCATCCACCACTGGGCTGGTACCCAGAGGCTCTGGGAAAAACCTGCTTCCAAGCCCAAGTATGTTGTTCGCAGAATCGAATTTCCTTGCTAGCTATTATGTAGGGACCAGGGACCGTGCTCACTTCCTAGAGGCCACGCTGTGGTCCTTGCACATGGACTCCTATGTCTCAAAGCCAGCATTGGTGTTTGCAAACCCTTATCACTCTGGAAATCTCTCTGACTTCTTCTACCACATTTCTCTTCTACCTCCAGCCAGAGAAAATTCTTTGCTTTAAAGAGCTCATGTGGTTAGATTTTGCCCACCCGGATAATTCAGGATAATGTTCTATCTAAAGGTCCATAACCTTACTTATATATGCAAAGGCCCTTTTGTCATATAATGCAACACCTTCACAGGTTCCACTGATCACTGTGTGGACATCTTTGGAGGGGGCGGTACACAATAACAAATACCACAATTAATAACATATAAACAAAAATATTGACCTGTTTTTCATATCTACCCTCATTCTGAAAATCCATGTTATAGCTCATTATTGGTTAATTAAAAACTCATAGATAATATATCATTATGTATCTCCATAAGTAAGCAAAATAGAGGAAAACAAATGCGTTTTTTGCAAAAATACCGGAAATGTTAAAAAAAGAAGATAATCCTTTGAAAATAATTTACTCGTATTAGCGAGAGAAAATAAAGCCCTTTATTATTTATTCTCATTTTACATTCCAGAATCTAAAATGCATTTTAAAAAGTGGCCCTATTTGTCAATCTCTCATGAAATATATTTCAGCTTCGAGCCTCATGCTCCTGGGGAAATCACAAAACATCTCATTCAGCTGAAGAGGCTGAAACTCTTAGCAGTGCAATTAATATCTTCCATTTTTGCCATCGGCACGGAAAGCAGCTCCTTGGAATCTGAATCACTAATTGTGCCTAATAGCTTACATCTGGCTGGTGCAAGTTCAGCACATTAGGACTTGCTTTACGTGTCCTGATCTCTGGGCGCTGAGTGGACGTGTTTTGACCTGAACTTCCGAGTAGCCGCCACGTTCTAACCTTCTTATGAAAGAGAATATTCATTAATGAAGGAAATCTGGCTTCAGGAAATTGTCAGTAAACCTCTTCCCACCGAATGCAGCTTTATTATAACCGGCATCTTGAATAAGATGATAGAAACACCATAAACAAAAACCTTGTCTGGATTGAGTCAAATGAAGTTTTGTTTAAAAATATGAAGTAAAGATGGTTATTATACTGCTTCACTTAATTTTGTCTTCCTGCTATGAGAACTTAAGACTCTTGCATATATTAATTTTAAGAGATATATCAGAAAACCACTTGTCTAAGAGCACAGTCCAGAAGATATGAAAAGATTACAGTTGTCTTGCATAAGTGAAACTTCATAGCCATTGAACAACAGCTTCACATTTTTTCCTCCTGCAGCCCCTGGAAACCACCATTCCAATCTCTGCTTCTAGGAGAGTGACTATTTTAGAAAGCTCATATCAGTGTTATTAGGCAGTATTTGTCTTTCTTTAATTGACTTATTTCACTTAGCATAATGTCCTTAAGGTTCATCCATATTGTCACATATGGAGGGATTTTCTTCCTTTTTAAAGCTGAATAATATTCCATGGTACACATATATCACATTTTCTTTATCCATTAATCATTTGATGGACATTTAGGTTGTTTCCATATTCTGGCAATTGTGAATAATGCTGCAATAAACATGGGAGTACAGATACAGGGCCTGTAGTTAACAATACTGTATCTCATGCTTAAAAATTTGTTGAAAGGGTGAATCTCATGTTAAGTATCTTACGACAAAGCAAACGAAAAACAAAGGGACACAAGGAAACTTTTGGAGGTAATGGGTATGTCTATGACCTTGACGGTGATGATGGTTTCACGGGTGTATGCACATGTCCAAACTCATCAAACTGTATGCATTAAATATGTGCAGTTTTGCATAGCACTTATACCTCAAGGAAGCTTTTGAAAAAAACCAAAAACAAAATATACAGTTATCTGAGCCTGAGCCCTGCCCAATTCCTCCTCCAACTCAGGAAAGAATTTTCTAACCTTTCCCGCAATAAGTGCCCCAGCCTAGTCCATGCCAGCTTCATCTCCTGGTCCCGGAGAAAACCTTCCCCTAAGTGATGGGATATCTACCACCTGGGCAGCTCCCAGGCCGAGGGCGATGCTGTGTCACACAGGGCTCCTCCACTTTGAGAAGGAGCTGGGAAAACAATGATCAAACACAACCTTTGGTGAGAACATGGACTTTTTCTGGGGTTTGCTTCGCTACAGGTGCACACGTGGTGACGTGGCATCTCTCTCCCCCGGGTCATTTTCCCTGTTTGTGCCTGTGCTCAAATCGCCCTCCATCCCTTCAGCACCTTTGTTCTGAAAAGAAGCGGAGGAGGGCCCTTGGTACTGCAGCCTGACACACAATATGCATGTTCTGCTGTCTCAATACCTTTAAGCGTGGAGAACTCTCTAGACCTTGATTCCTTCGACAATGGGGGAGGAGGGGTGCCGAAAGCTTTTATAGATGAATTCTCTATTACCATTATGGAAACATACAGTATTTACATACCCAAAAGGTAGATCAAAAAAGCACCCAGGCACTAAAATTTTAAAAGAAAAAAAAGTAAACAAAACTTTTACACATCATTAATAATTGGTATTTCACAAAACACACACAACAAAAACTTTAGTACTTAAACTGGTAAAGAATAAGAATTTCTTTTAACGTCCTTGCATTTATCTTAGTTGCGTATTTTTTAAAATTTCCAATTTCATAGGTAGAGAGAAACATAATCTTTCCTTGTTTAGGGCTACTAAATTTATCCCTGTGTGTGTCAGATATGCATATATATGTGTTTACCTTTTGTTTTAATGGATTTTTCTCTAAAGGTAAGATAAAGCGCAATAATTACAATAATTAAATTAATACTAGCATTTATTTAACACTACATACACACACAGTAGAAACACTGTATGTGACTTTTACTCATTCAGTCTTTGAAATAACCTGGTAAGATGGATTTTCTTAGCATCCACATTTTATCTCTGAGGAAAACTGAAATGCGGGAAGATTATGTCACTGGCCTGTGTGTGTAATCTATAAGAGAGATGTGTTCAAGTTATGTTGGGGACACAAAGAATGGAAAGAAAAGTAACCATTACCTAGACCATGAAAGGGTGTCTCCGAAGATGGAAAATAAACTGATACTGAAGAATGGGTGAGAAGGGCTTGGCAAAGAAGACCAGAGGTGAAGGACTTTCCGAGCAGATGGACAGTGGGTGCTCCAATGTGGAGCTATGGAACAGCTGAGGTAGCAGAGTGTGGCGATATGAAGGAGTTCTGAGACTAGAGGCAGGAATGCTATGCAAACAGTATATATCAGAAATGATATCATTGGCCTCTAGTCAATGGCAGGCGGACAAGGAGACTTTGCAGATAAGGCCCCAGATGGCTAGGAAGGGAATCTCACAAGAGAAGAAGAAAGCTTGGCCTTTCTCTGAGAGTCAGGCTGGAAACTGAAAAGCCAAGAGGCCAAGCAAAGAGGCTGTCAATCATATGAAACCACCTAGGTAAGAGTAACAACGTGCGCCTGCAGAGATTGAAGAAGGGAGATGTCCGTGCTGAGATGGCACAGCAGTAATACTTAGCTATATGGTTAAACATTTCTTGCATCTTCTTTTTCTTCCTATTCTTCCTTAGTATTTAAATACCCTGAAATGTACATTTTCCAGTCTCACTTGTCCTAACAGAACTAATGTAGGAGATTGTGTCAACCCCAAGGTTAGACTTTAAAAAAAGAATGAGCAGGCCCCTGGGTACCAGTGTGATTGAGGCAGCAGTAATCAGTGAAAGATCCCAAAGGAGATGAAACACAGGGTGACAGTATAGAGCTAATTTGGGTATGAAAGTTTTGTCTCCTTTTCAATGAGAAACTAATTACATAAACAAGAAGATGGCCTCTCTTATATGTCTAGAATGAGTTATTTTTCTTATATTGTGTGCAATGTTCCAAAGAAAACTTGAAATTATCCAACATTTTGAACATATGAAATCTAGGAAAGGATGCTATTTTTGCTCGTTTGTAAAAGTCAAAAGATAGTCAATTCATAGCCTCAACTGAATGAACAAACTTTGAGCTGCATTATTACTACATTAAAAAAAAATTGTTAAAAGTAAATTCTTATTTAATAAATTTCATCCTAGAGATCTGCTGTAAAACATAGTGCCTATAGTTAACAATTTTGCATCACACATTTAAAAATTTAAGAGGGTAGGGGCTAGCCCCGTGGCCAAGTGGTTAAGTTCGCATGCTCCGCTGCAGGCAGCCCAGTGTTTCGTTGGTTGGAATCCTGGGTGCGGACATGGCGCTGCTCATCAAGCCACACTGAGGCAGCGTCCCACATGCCACAACTAGAAGGACCCACAACAAAAAATATACAACTATGTACCAGAGGGCTTTGGGGAACAAAAGGAAAAAAATAAAATCTTTAAAAAATAAAATAAAATAAAATAAAAATAAATTTAAGAGGGTAGATCTCATGTTGTGTTCTTACCATAATAAAATAAATTAAAAAAATAAATTTCAACTGAATAAAACATGCAGAATAGCACTCAATGAGAAAGGAAAAATGTGAGGGCTGGCCTCATGGACTAGTAGTTAAGTTCACGCTCTCTGCTTTGGTGGCCCAACGTTCCCCAGTTTGGATCCTGGGCACAGACCTATGCATTGCTCATCAAGCCATGCTGTGGTGGCATCCCAGATAGAAGAACTAGAATGACTTACAACTAGGATATACAACTATGTCTGGGGCTTTGGGAAGGAAAAAAAAAAAAAAGGAAGATTGGCAACAGGTGTTGGCTCAGAGCCAATCTTCCTCACCAAAAATAAAAGGAAAAATTTTCTAGCAATATTATAGAGAATATGATACAGATTATGATATAGAAAAAGAAAAACATCATAAAATGTTGACATTTGGTATATATCTAAAACAGAGTAGCTATACTTTTTTTTGGCTTCACTGAGATATAATTGACAAGTGAACATTGTACATGTTTAACATATACAACTTGATGTTGTCATATACATTGACATTGTGAAATGATCACCACAATCAAACTAATTAACATACCCATCACCTCACGTAGTTACCATGTTTGTCTATGTGTGGTGAGAACACTTAAGATCTACTGGCTTAGCAAATTTTAAGTATACAATGTTAACTATAGTCACCATGATACATATAAGATCTCCAGATTTTTTTTTTTTTTTAAGATTTTATTTTTTTCCTTTTTCTCCCCAAAGCCCCCCGGTACATAGTTGTATATTCTTCGTTGTGGGTCCTTCTAGTTGTGGCATGTGGGACGCCGCCTCAGCGTGGTCTGATGAGCAGCGCCATGTCCGCGCCCAGGATTTGAACTAACGAAACACTGGGCCGCCTGCAGCGGAGCGCGCGAACTTAACCACTCGGCCACGGGGCCAGCCCCAAGATCTCCAGATTTTTGATATCCTGAATAATTGAAACTTTGTACCCTTTGACGAATATCACCCCATTTTGCTCGCCTTCAGCCCCTGTTAACCACCAATCTAGCCTGTGCTTCTATGAATTCAACTATTTTAGATTCCTCATATTAGTGAGATCACGCATTATTTGTCCTTCTGTCTGCCTTATTTCACTTAGTATAATATCCTCCAGGTTCATCCATGTTGTCACAAATGGCAGAATTTCTTTCCTTTTTTAAGGCTTAATAATAAATATTCCACTGTGTGTGTATATGTAAACACACTTTCTTTAACGTATGTATGCATGTACTTTTCTTTATCTATTTTTCCATCAATAGACACTTAGGTTGTTTCAATATCTATTGTGAATAATGCTGGAAAGAACATGGGCTGCAGATATCTCTTCAAGATATGCACCCAGAAGTGGGATTGCTGGATCATATGATAGTTTTATTTTTAATTTTTTAAGGAACCTCCACACTGTTTTCCAAAATGGCTGTACCAATGTACATTCTCACCAACAGAGTACAAGTCTTCCCTGTTCTCCACTTCCTTGTCCACACTTCTCTCTTGTCTTTTTGGTAAAAACTATCCTAATAGATGTGAAGTGATATCTCGTGGTTTGATTTGCATTTCCCTGATGATTAGTGATGTTGAGTACCTTTACATATACTTATCAGCTATTTGTTTGCCTTCCTTTGAGAATTGTCTAGTCAGGTCCTCTGCTCATGTTTTTAATAACGTTATTTGGGTTTTTGCTATTAAGTTGTATGAGTTCCTTACATATTTTGGAAATTAACGACTTATCAGATATGTGATATTCCCCCATTCTGTAGGTTGCTTTTTCACTTTGTTGATCATTTCCTTTGTTCTGCAGAAACTTTTTAGTTTGATACAATTCCATCTGTCTATTTTTGCTTTTGTTGACTGTACTTTTGGTGTCATGTTCAAAAAAATTATTGCCCAGATAAAGTCAAGAAGCTTTTTCACTGTATTTTCTTGTGATAGTTTTATGGTTTCAGGATTCACATTTAAGTCTTTAATCTATTTTGAGTTGATTTTTGTATATGGCGTGAAATAAGGGTCCAGACTCACTCCTCTGCTCCACCCTTTCCCCATTGTGTGTTCTTGGAACCCTTGTTGAAGATCAGTTGATGGTAAATGTGTGAATTTATTTCTGGGATCTCTATTTTGTTCCATCGGTCTATATGTCTGTTTTTATGCCGGGACCATACTGTTTTGATTACTATAACTTTGTAAAATATTTTTAAATCAGGAAATGTGATACCTACTGCTTTGCTTTTCTGCTCCAGATTTTTTGGCTATACAGGGTTTTTGTGGTTCCATATGAATTTTAGAGTTGTTTTGTCTATTTCTGTAAAGAATGCCATTGGAATTTTGATAGAGATTGCATTGAATCTGTAGACCACTTTGGGTACTATGGATATTTTAATAATATTAATTCTTCTAGTCCATAAATACAAGATGTCTTTCCACTTATCTGTGTCTTCTTCAATTTCTTTCCTCAATGTTTTATAGTTTGCAATGTATAGATCTTTTACATCCATGGTTAAATTTATCCCTAAGTATATTATTCTTTTTGTAGCTATTGTAAATAAGATTTTTTTCTTAATTTCCTTTTCAGACAGTTCATTGTTTGTGTATAGAAATGCCACTGATTTTTTAATGTTAATATTGTGTCCTGCAACTTTACTGAATTCATTTATTAGTTCTAATAGTATTTTTCTTGAGTTTAGAGTTTTCTAGAGATATAATCATGTCATCTGCAAATAAACAAATTTTACTTCTTCCTTTCCAATTTGAATGTCTTTTTTTCTTGTTCTAGTTTAATTGCTTTGGCTAGAACTTCCAGTTTATGTTGAATAGAAGTGATGAGAGTGCACATCCTTGCCTTGTAATGAATCTTACAGGACAAGCTTTAACTTTTTCTCCATTAATTATGATGTTAGCTGTGGGGTTTTCATACATAGTCTTTATTGTGTTGCGGTAAGTTCTTTCCGTAACTATTTTGTTGAGAGTTTTTTATTATGAATGAATATTAAAATTTATCAAATGCTTTTTCTACACCTGTTGAGATTGTAAATGGTTCTGTCTTTCGTTTTGTCAATGTGTTGTATCACATTGATTGATTTGTGTATATTGAATCATCCTTGCGTCCCAGGGATAAATCCCATTTGGTCGTAGCGTATAATGCTTTTAATATGTTGTTGAATTCAGTTTGCTAGTATTTTGTTGAGGATTTTTACATCTGTCTTCTTCAGGGATATTGGCTCGTAGATTTCTTTACTTACAATGTTTTTATCTGGCTTTGGTATCAGAGTGATGCTTGCCTCATGAAATGAGTTTGGAAGTGTTCCCTCTTATTTTTTGGAAGCATTTAAGAAGGACTGCTGTTAATTTTTCCTTTAGCGCTTGATAGAATTCAGCAGTGAAGCCATCTCATCCTGGGCTTTTCTTTGTCAGGAGATTTTGACTACTGTTCAGTCTCATTTGTTGCAGGTTTGTCAAGTCTTTCTATTTCTCCTCGATGGTGACGTAGTCCCGCTCACTATCTCTTACTTTTTCTCTGCTTTGAAGTATGTACATTTAGATTTGTGAAGCTCAGAGGATTCAGAAGCACCAAAGCTTGTCTTTGGACTTCAGAGCCAAGACCATTCCTTATCTTCTTATGAAAAACAGTCCGTTTTCTCGAAAGAGACTGAAAGGAGAAGGCTAACACAGACGGATTTCATATCTTAACTCTTCCCTTAACTAAAACCTGTGAAACTAAACACCCATCAGAATACCTGTTAGCTACAGATCCCTTAAGGAAAGTCCTCATCATGTCATTTGAAGCACTCCATTTCAAGCCCTCTTCTCACTCATAAATGTACACTAGAATTTTTGGTCATATTATTCTAGTCTTTGGATTATGTACCACTCAGACTAATATTTCTCCCAGTAAGTACACCTTATCAAGATTCCCCATGATGGTTTTCACACGCTGTCAGTGAACAGTTGTGATACAAGCCAACAATCCCTTATTTGAAGCCCTGAGAGTTTTACGAGTCTATTTGGAGTTTTTCAGATTTGAAAAGGTAATATAGTCTGTACACCATATACTCTCCTTGCAGAACCTCCTTACTATATCCTGTTATCGCGTACTTCAATATTTCTGCAGAAAAACCTTTGAATACTCACATCAGTGAATAAAGTTAATAAACTTATAGTGTCACATTTCTTCACATTCAGGTTTTGCCTGCAAATAGATTTGTACAGAATTTATGGAAACTTTTTAGTTTTTAAAATTTTTGGATTTCATAATTATGAATAATTGATTATGGAACCATATTTTGACTTGCAATTTGTTGTGTTTAAGGTTTTTCTTTCCCCTGATCTTTCTTTTCAAATGGATTATTTTATAGAAAATATATTATTATTGGATGTTAAACATTTTTAATGGAAACATAATGCAGATATTATGCTGATACTTAAAGACATACAAAACCACCTGGTGTGGTATTCTGTTTGTCAATTATGTGAAGAGTTTGGAGGACAGTAATCATAGCTCTTCTGGTTGATTTTTAGGTAAATAGGAATTATTGCTAAAAATAGATTTCCATCAGGAGATGTGCAACACCAACAAAACAAGGGAAACATTTATTCTGTTTTATGAACACAATTGAATATCTCTTTATATTAAAAACAAGTCACTTTCTGCAGGCCGAGCCAATTTACCAAGTCACAAAAAAAGAAAACAAACGATGTGATATCACACCATGGCCCATTTGAATATATACACAGAATCCAGATTTCCCTTTGTTTAGCTCTGAAAGGTAGTTATTGTCAAAGAGATAGTGACCTTTTCCCTAGGATCTAATTTCTATAGCGTTACTAATCCTTGATAATGTATTCACCCTCAAGGAGAAACAAAAAGGCAATATCTTGGCTTTCTGACAGTCCAGATTATTCTTGTCTTGTGTTCCTTATATGTATCTGATTGTATTCCTAAACTCCCATTTATCTTGTTCTATTTTTTTTCTATCAACAACGGCTATCTTAGAGTTCTTTTTAATATTTTTGTAGAACTTAGAGTTTCTTAAAGGAAATAAAGATAGTCAAATATCTTGTAAGAATATATAGGCTATAATGCTTTGGCTGGCAAGTTAAAATATTTTTAATAAAAGTTTGTGAACATGTTAATCCTATTCAGGATGACAGAGTGTGATCAATATAGAATCCAAGAATATGTAATATGATGACACTGCTTTTATGTGTACTCTCATAAAAATAAGTTATATCTTTCCAAGGCATCCTTAATATCACTATTCTTTAAGTACTCTTTAAGTATAGTCATGGTAGTATAGCTCCAGTTAATACAGAAAGAAGAGAGTCTCCTAATGTTTTTTAGTGATATGTGTGTTGTGTGTGTGTGTGCCTACGTATCTGTTTATATTTATGTCCTTCAGAGACAAAATTAGCAATTTCCTCTCTTTTAATTTTAGTAAGTGGCTCTCTACATTAAGGGTACTTTATGCATAAAGATATTATGCTGCCATGTTTACTCTTTGCCCCAGAGGATATATTTTTAATGAGATTTTCATATATGAAGCAACACGTAATGTCAGTTGAGTAGACAGAATGAAAATTGATGATCCTCTATAATCATTGAGTCTTATATATAAAAAGGACTTAAGAGAACCTGATGAAATTTAACCAACAATTCAGCCTTTCACAGAAGATGGCTGCTAAGACCCAGCTTGAAACATTTAATTAAGAGAAATTTCATTATACATTATTTTCCATTTTGTATCCTCAACAGCTGAAATGACTTCCTGAAGATGTTTACACGGTACAGTTTTCTTACTAGAATATTACTACACCAAATTATCCTCACTATTTGATACATTGTTTAAAAATACCCAGTACCCACTTAAATTTTGCCTTTCTCTTTACCATCCTTCATTTGCTTGTTGTATATTAAAAGATATGCCCTCCAGTGAGCATATTTTAGTTTGTCAATATGCATAAATACACACCTTCCATCCAAAAAAAAAAGAAAGAAGAACTTCGACGTAAGTGTATCTTTTCCATTTTTGGATGTCAGATTTCTACTTTTGCACTTCAACATCTTGCACAGCGCCTCGCTCATTGTAGGGGCTAAAAGATACTTTCAGATGGAAAGCCAAATTCCTAAGTTACAAAGATCTGCAGTCAGTTGTAATTACATATTCTTTATAACATGAAATTCTGATAATCATAATCTATTCCAGACCCCATGTTTGTAAAATGCATTTTTATATGTGTATAAAATGATACATTTATCATTAATACCTTTTATCTTTTTGTTTTTACAGCACGGTGACTATAGTTAATAATACTGTATTATACACTTGAAATTTGCTAAAAAAGTAAATTATAAGCATTCTCACCACACGAAAATATGTTAAACTATGTGAGTAATGGATGTGTTAATTGGTGTGTTAACAGATGTGTTGATCGTGGTAATTATTTCACAGTGTATACATATATCAAATTATCACGTTGTACACTTTAAGTATACACAATTTTGTTAATTATGCTTCAATAAAGCTGGGAAAAATTACTAATTAAATCATTTTTAATGTTGCTTATATTTATCTTATTGACTATCTCTCCTAATTCATTTTACCTATAAAATCAATATGACTTTGGTGCCTTTATCCAGGTTTCTTCAAGGGTGAGAAAACAATACCAAAGCTAGCCAAACACTGGTAACAGAAGGTTAGGGGTATGTTCTCAGAGATAGTTTAGTTTATGGATATGTAAACTTAGCCTCAGAGGTGTCATGTGAGTTAATCAAAAATCTAAGACTGAGTTGATAGTAGAATTAATATTAAGACCTACCACTTCTGGATCCTGACTGTTTTTCCCTACTCTACCTTGCTACTTGCTTTACATTAATTGAATAGTTCAGCAATCATTGAATACTTGAGTCCTGTGCTGTGCCTAGTAAAAGGAAAAGATGACTAAGTCATTGCTTTGTGTACAATAAGCTTACAATTTCTTGGGGTTAGCGTAAGGGATAATGCATTAAACACATAAGCATAAATTAGAGTTGGAATCCATGGCACCATGTAATAAATTTCTAGTTCTGATTAGGGGTGAGGGAAGACTAGTGAACATAAGCTGATGCTTGTAGGTCTGATGCTGGACGGATTTTCATAATTCATCTACTAATATTTTCTTTGATCAAATAAGAGGTGTCACATTATTTCCATTCACCCTTGTATCCAAAACACTTTGCAAAGTATGTAGCAGACAATATTAAAAAAACGTGTACAACATCAAATTTTACTTACTTAAATTATCAGGCACTGCAATAATTATTGGAGTACAAACAAGACAAAGGGCTTTTATCAATGAAGAAACAAAAACAGAAAAGATATTTTCTCATGTTTTTGCAAAATAAAGATACGGTGGTAAATCTAATTTTAGTTAAAGTGATTTTTTTTAAAGTGCCTCTTGAATTTCTCACTTGGCTCCAGAAATTGCTACAACCAGGTAAGTAAGAAAACAACCTTGTGTCTCACTGAAACCCCTGGGATAAATACTGAACACTAGTGTGAGAGAGGTGGGCACTTAGATAGAAGGACTACATTTCTCTATAGAGTTTCCTTAAGCTACTTCATGTAGGCTTTCCTTTGGAGATTCAAAGACGGCTACAACATCATTGACTGCAAGCCTTGCATAGAGAATGTGACCTGGATATCCTCCACCAATATTTATACCACCCCACTTAGGCCAACACAGGAGAATTAGAGAAGAGGGAAGCATTAGTATCATTTTTAAATTCTCCCCAAAACAAAAAGTCCAGGAAGACCTTTTCAAAACTTAGAATAATAATAAAATGTGGTGATTTTAGTTGTTATATATTTGAGTTTTATACAGAGGTAATAATTAAGACTGTGGAACAGTATATGGAAAATTAAATACATAAGTGGACATTAAGAGCAAGCACAAAAATAGCTCAACATATATATGAGAGCATGAGAGTTAGGTATATAAAAAAAGAAACATTAGTAATAATTAGAGAAAGAAAGAATGGATTTATTCAATTGCATACAGACCCACCAATATGTTTATGGGTGTGTCTGTGCATGTGTGTAGATAGAGAGAAATATAGATAGAGGGTAATTCAAGAGATAGGTAGATAAACAATTATAGATAAAGATCAGTATACATATATATATTACCTAGCTCTGAGTACAGGACGGGCCTAGAAGCAATGACACACCGATAGCAATGAGCATTCCCAGAGCCCAGAAATTAGTTTCTAAATACTATTCTCAAATAGAAAGAATGGGAATCCTTAGAGAAATGTCTTATTCTAGGGCTGGGGCAGGGAAAATACAGGATGAGCCTCAAGCATCTTATTGTACTAGAAAGTGAAAAAAAAAAAAGCCTCCAAAAAAACAAAAATAAACAGGAATATTTCAAAGGAACAGAGGAACCAACCTTAAAAAGCTCCCAATGTCCAAAGCCGAAACAACTTTATAATCGAAATAAATAAGGTACCATAGAATTATAAACCAAATATCCCTAAATTCGCATGATGTAAACAATGACTAATGACTGAATACACAAACAAACAAATAAATAAATGGAAAGATGCATAGCTTCCTTACAGAAGAATTCCAAATAATGTATACCAATATTTCCCCTCCAAAAGGTGGAATTTAGTTCCTGGCCCTTCCCCACTCTTGTGGTTGAGCTAGACTTACTGACGATTTCTAAAGAACAGAGTAGGGAAAGGGGAAAAATTGTAATATTACTCTGGAGAAACCTGGATAAAATTGTCTTAATCAAATAATGAAAATTAATGTCACCAATAATGTCATATGGATATCATGTACTCTCTGATATGAAGTGAAGAGAACGTTTCACTTCTGTGATATTATTTCCTAAACCCAGATTAATTCTGATAGACATAAGACAAACCTAGATTGGGAGACATTTCACAAGACACCTGGCCAATACTCCTCAAGATCATCAAAATGATAAAAAAAGGAAAAAAAGAAAAACTAAGCGCCACAGACCAGAAGACACTGGAGACACGTGGAAATTAAATGCAATGTGGTACTCTGAATTGGATCCTGGAACAGAATGAGGATATTAATGGATGAAATCCAAATAAAGCCTGGAGTTTAGTTAATAGTAATATACCAAAGTCAATTTCTTAATTTTGACAAATGCACCAGGGTAATAAGATGTTAACAATGGAAGAAATTGGGTGAGCGTTATACTGGAACTTTCTGTACTATCTTTGAAAATTTCTATAAATCTAAAATTATTCTAAAATAAAACATTAAAAAACACAAAAATTAATGTCATTCTACATTAAATTTCAGATGTCTATGAATCAAAATATAGCATTGAACAAGAAGACAAGCCGGAAACTGAGAGAAGACTTTTGCAAACTCTATTATAGATGAAGAATTCGCATCTACAATTTTACGAAGATAAAGAAAGAATAAGAAAACGTGAAAATACATACAAATTGTGAGGAAACAAGACACAGACTGGGAGAAAATATTCCCAAACCAAGTAAGAGATGAAGAACTAAGATGTTTTCAGCGAGATAAAAATAAATAAGAAAAAGGAAAAAAAATAGATGATGGGAAAAGTTAGTAAACAGAAGAAACAACCTGACAACCCAATAAAAAATATCATGAAGCTATTTTAACTAATAATCCAGGTTATTAATTTATTATTAAGTTATTAATTTATAGCTTCTCAGCTCAAAACTGACAGTCTTTGCCCTGCTTACTGACAATGAAACATGATCCTGCAAACTATATTTCTCGTTTGCAAGCTGATCAAGGTTCTGGAGGGACTCTGTAAAGATGGAGGAAGAGGGACTCCATGTTCTTATGTAGGATTTCTTTATTTTGCAGCAATGCTGTTAGAGACACTGGCACCATTCACTGCAGTTTAGTCACTGGCATCCTTCTGACCAATGTCTTCACATATTGGCAATGACTTGGCTATGGTGGCTCAGAGTGGCCACGTTCATTCTCAGAGTAACAGCCAATGCATTCATGGTTTCCCTCCCCTCAGAGATGTGAATCTCAGCATTGAGGGACCCTTTCCTCTGATTTTCTAAATTCTTGGTTCTGCAAGATAGGCTCGTATCATTTGAAAGTGGACAGTGTGGCATTACTTCCCCACTCAAGTGGTAGCCCAGAAAGGCTAAAAGGAAGGAAAATCCTCTCAGTGGGCAGAACTTCAAGTGGTACTTTTGCAGTCACTTTTTCTGGAATGATGATGGTCAGAAATGTGAATTTTAGCTTATTCCTACGTGGTTGCTATTGTTTTGGGTGATGGTAACAGATCCGAAGGATCAGGATTAGAAAATTGGTGATGAGGAAGTCTAAGGAAGAAATTTGTTGATGAGCTGCTCAGAATGAGCAGACAGTGAAGACATTCATATCCTATTTTAATGTTCACCCAAGAACGTCTCCTACAGTGGGCAATGTGACATGTTTTGTGCATGTCATCAGCCTCTTATTCAAGCTATGCCAGTGCTTTCCAGTGAGTGCTCAATGAGATAATGAACAAAGTGGCCATAGTAGCAGTTAATTACATGGTCATGAAACTTCAAAGGTAACATGATGGTGAATAAGGCTTTCCACGACCCCATGGATCGTGGGATTGACAGAACATTACAGGCAAGAAAGGGAAATTCATATCTCAGAACATGTCCAGAGATGATGCCATGGATTGACAGCATTTCTTCTGTTGAAGGAATTCATTTCAATGCAAAGAAAGGGCTATGGCCTCTTGCTCATGTAATTAAAAGGCCTTACCACATACCCTATCACACAGAAATCCCCATCACAATGGAAAGATGGAATGGCTTGGTGAAAGCAGTGTTATGCTGCCAGTTAAGAGTCAAGATCCTAAAAAAGATGGGATAAGACAGATGCCTTATGGGATGAAGTATATGCTTCATCTCAGAGGCCATTTTAAGGTGCTGTCTTCCCTCTAGCAAAAATACACGAAGTCAAGAATCAAGGGATGGAAGTGGAGGTGGTTTCTGTTACCATTTTACTTAACATTTTTTACTTCCAGTTCTAGCAACTTTGAACTCCGCTGGTTTAGAGATTTTAATTACCAAGAGGAAAAAGCTTTCACCAGGGGATGCAGCAATGGTTTCATTGAACTATAAGATAAAACTCTTACTTGGACATTCTGGCTTCTTTTTCCAAAAAACCAGCTGGAAAATAGGGGTTATTTTACTTGTGGAGGAACTGATCCCAAAGACCTAGAGAAAATTGAATTGCTGCTAACACTGGGGACAAGGAGGACCATGTCTAGACCCAAGAGGACTCTCTGGGTGGCTCTTAATATTTCCTTCCCATTGATAAATTGTCACAGAAATCTACAGTAGCCAAAACAGGCAGGACCATTGAGGATTTGGGCTCTTCAGGAATGAAGGTTTGGGTTACCCACTAAGTAAAGAACCCTGACCAGATGAGTTTTCATTTTAAGGCAAAGGATACATTAGGACACATTACAAGGACAGTAGAAGAAGGCAGTGACAAATATCTAATATGGCCTTGGATCAATTACAGACACAAGGAGACTAGAAGCTTTATACACTTTCTCCTTGCTTATAATATGTCTATGTTTATTTGAATATATGAACCATTTTCTTCTCTCTCTCCTTTTTTCCTTTATTATCTTATACAAGTTTGTTGGTGGCTAACTCTACAACTCAGTCTTCAAGTAAGAGAATATTCGTGGAGTCTATAACTAATTTGCGATGGCCATGAGTATAATTTTTGAAACCATGCTTCTTCCTTTTGGGGAACGGGTGAAATCATCACATCTATAAAGAAGAGATGTAACTTGTTAGGTGGAAACAGAGTTGTTTTGTTGTTATAGAGAAGTAGGTATTCATATAGGATGGAACGTGTGGATGCTGAGTAATCAAAGGGGTGGACTGTGAGAGTTATAATTCATTTCCTTTCAGCTTCAAACCCACCCTTCTGTCTTGTGCTTTGTGGTGCAGAAACTGGACTTTACAAACTATGTTATCTGTTTGCCAGCTGGACCAAAACAGAACTCTAGGACACTGCCAAACTGGAAGATGAAGAACAGCCCTTTTTTTTTTTAGAGTATTCTATTTTTCCATGTGACTTTGAGTGAGTAGGTGTGCCAAGGTCCCAGCAAGATTACCATGGTGGCAGACTGATTTTGCAGTTCAGTGAGTGTCCCACTCCACAAGTTTCTTTGTTACCACACTGACAGATGCTCTTGGCTCTCACAGCTCAGCAGCTGAAACCTTCCAGTCGTTTTATCCTCACAACATTGGCAGCAGCTCTATCTCTCACGGCCTAGTGATGGCCAATTTCTTTGTCACCCCAGCCCTGGGCAGTATGTGCTTGTGGCAACCATGTCCTCTCCTCAGGGGTCTGAATCTCAGTTTTCTGTTCTTCCTCCTCTGAGTTCCCAGGTTCCTTTCTTATTAACTTTCCCCCATAGTCCAAGGGCGAATAGCCACTCCACAGCAAATTCCTCTCTAAACATTTATTAGTTAATTACAGTTTCCCTAGATAAAAGATTTATATATTAAATTCTTCCTAATCAAATTACTGGTCCCCAGTTGATAACCAGGCAAGTGCTTGTAAAGTGCAATTAAAAAAAAACAATGATGTACTATTTCATACTTAGCTGATTCTTACAATTTTGAAACTCTGAAAATATCAGTTGTTGGCAAGAATATGAAGAAAACAGCAGCTGTAAGTGGCCATAGAAATTGCAACAACACATTTGGGAAACAAAATTGTTAATGTCTAGGATATTTGAACATGTTCATATCCTGGGTCTCAGTCATTCCATGCCCACATATTTTCTCAAGAAATTCCTGCTCATGTGCACAAGAAAACATAAGCATAGAAGCACAGTTTTTAAAAGAATAAAATTGGAAACAACATTAAAATTTCATCCATATTATATTAAAGAAGTAAACTGTAATATATTCATTTAATGATATAGTATAGAGCAGTAAAAGTAAATAAACAAATGCATTTAAGATCAATAAATATCATGAATACTGAAATAAAATAAAAAGTAAAATAAATATAGATGACGTACAATTTAAAGATGTGCAAAACAATGCTTTAAATATATACATATATATTTTTTATGTATACTATATACACATATACAGTAAACATACACACATATTTATAGTATAAAAATAGACATGAGAATGAAAATATCTGGAGAGGTTAAAAGAGAATGGCATTGTGGAAGGGAAAAATAGGGAGCTTTTTATAGGAAAATTATTTGTTACATCTATTAATTTAAAATCAAATCTAAACCTTCCTAAAATCTTGTCCTTATCTCTTGCCTAGAAGCCAATGTTTGAGTCAGATTCAAGTAGATACATTTACAAGAATGTGTCAGGCCTCCGTGTTTTCACACAGTAAATGCTCCCTTTTATATGTATCGTTTCCCCACTTTATCCCTTTAAACTTAGCTCAGATATCACCTCCTCCCAGAAGCCTTTCACAACTTCTTTTAGTTAAAGTTAATTAATTCTTCTTTACAGGATCACCCCTGCTTTAATACCTATTATTCAGTACTCATGTTTGTTTGTCCCCTCAGTAATCTACACATCTGTATACATTTATCTCTGTTTTGTTTTATTTATGATACAAGTGATACCGACCCTGATATCAGTTTCCCTACATTAAACCCAGCATATATGGGGTTAAAACCAAAACACTCATTCCCTGCTTACTCTCTGGCTTCCTGGCTCCAGAATCCACTATGCTCCATGGAGACAGACACTGTCAAGGACAAGCACCTGGATCATCTCCCCACAAAGAGATACAAGCTGGTGGGAAAGCTGCTGACCAGCAAGGTCATGGGCTCCCTCCTCTCTGCAAGTGTCTCAAAGTCAAAGACAGGCTGGTGGGAAAGCTCCTACCAGCAAGGCCATATGCTCCCCCTCCCCTACCTAAAATCCCAAATAAAAACCCTTCCTTGTAGCTTTTTGGGGAGTTTGGGATTTCAGCGTTAGCTGCCCTCTCTCCTTGCTCAGCGCTGTGCAAAAATAAAATTCCTACTTTCTTCCACCACACCCGGTGTCAGAGATTGGCTTGCTGCGCAAAGGGTGAGCGAACTCACTTCAGGTTCAGTAACAGAAGGACTAGCATTGAGAAATTACTAAGAGGCATGAATGCAAGTTACGATTATTTTGGAGAATCTGAAACTTACAAACATCTAACTAGGACCAAGATCTGAGAATTATAAATCTTTTACATAAAAACAAGCCACAGAAGAAACTGCAAAATAAATTTTTTACATTGATTATAAGCATCTTAGTCTTTAAAATCAAAGGAAGGAAACCTACATATACAGAAATTCTGTTTCTATTTGTCAAAATTAAAGGGAACGTTAAGAAGTTCATTTGTTCATTCCACCAGTATCTATTTAACGCATATTATTATACTAGGCACTATAAATTCAAGGATGAGAAAGATGGACATAGTCTCTTTCCTCAAGAAGTTTATATTCTAGTAAGAAAAAGAGCAAAAAAACTCCCACAAATATATAAAACAATTGTCATCAACAATTATCACATTATGATCATTGAAGGGAAGAAAGATAGACCCTGGTTTCTTGATGTAGTTAAATCACTGAGTTATTTAACCCTGAAATAATCTACCTTCTAAATTATTGCTGGTTGAATTAAATGTTCCTCTTCAGTATCACATTTTAGATTTGGTTTTCTGCTAGTTACCACAAGAAGAAACACCTTCATTGGTAGCCTTTACATAATTTCACGACTGCAATTAAGTGATGGAGGAATCCTATCAATACTAGGTGAGTAGCCTAAGAAAGTTCAGGAGGTGGTCATTTTCAGTGAGGAAAAAAAGAAAGGTTGCTATAAAAAGGAGGCACTGATCTTTGTCTATAGTCTGGTTTCGGCTCTGAAATTTATTTTGAGTAGATCAAAAGGAGAATAGTTTAGTCTATTTACCCACTGTGGTGAGCAAACTTTCAGCCTTCTTAACCTCTATGCCCCAGTGTTACTCCTATGTCTATGTTATACTATGTGGCAAAGGGATTTTGCAGATGTAATTAAGGTTAGTAATAAGGTTTTAAGAGGGAGAGTATTCACATGGGCCTGATATAATCACGTAAATCTTGAAAAACAGAAATCTTTCTCTGACTGGTGGCAGAAAATGAATTCAGCAAGATTTGAAGCACAAGAAGAACTCAACACCCTGTTGACTTGAAGATATAGAGGTCCACATGGAAAGCCTGAGAAGGAATGAGCTTTGTCAACAACCAGTGAGCCTGGAAGAGAAGGACTCAAATCCAAGATTAAAGCCACAACCACAACGCATAGCTTGATTAAAGGCTGTTGAAACTGAGCAGAAATCAAGCCATGTTGTGCCAGATTTCTGACATGGAACTATGTGTCATAGTTCAGAAACTCTGAGGTAATACATTTGTATTGTTTAAAACCACAACGTTTGTGGTGATTTCTTACAGTAGAAATACAAAACGATAATTTGTATTGCATCTTCATTTTGATATTCAAAGTTTTCATCTGGTATCATTTCCCTTTGGCTGAATAACTTTCTCTAGCAATCCTCTTAGAGCACGTATGTTGACTATGAATTCTCTCATTTTGTTTTAAGCTCTATTTTACCTTCATTTCTGAAGGATATTTTCACTTGATATAGTATTTTGGGTTAAAAATTTTTTTCCATTGTTTTAAAAAAGATGTTTTACTTTCCTCTTGCTTTGATAGTGTCAGATGAGAAATCGTCAACAATTCTAATTATTCTTTATAAGTATCATTTTTATTTGTTCATTTCTTGTTCCTTTCTTCAAAAGTATCATTTGTTCAAGAATTTTTTTGCTTTAGTTTTTATTATTTTGTTGTAATGTGTGTGGGCATGAATTTGAGTTGTTGGCAGTTTGCTGAGTTTTTTGAATGTGTAAAGTTTATGTTTTTCACCACATTTGGGAGATTTTCAGCCATATTTTTTCATATATATAATTCATATATATATAATATTTGGATTAACATATATGAATTCATAATTCATGTTTCACCTATATATGAATTATATAAAAATTATATTTCTCACCTTCTCCCCTGGGATTTCAATGACATGACAGTCTGGTATTTGGTCAATGAGGCTGTTTTTCATAGCAGATAATTTCCACTGATGCATCTACAAGTTCACTGCGTCTTTGCTGTCATCTCCTTTCCGCTATTGAGTCAATTCAGTGAGAAACTGTTTCATTTGATTACTGTATTTTTCAGTTGTGAAGTGTCTATTTGGATTTTCCTCATGTTATTTAAATCATTGCTAAGACTTTTCCCCTTTCCATTGATCTCAAGTGTGTTTGTACTTACTTCCTGGAACATTTTCACGTTTGTTTTTTTAAAAATATGCTAGATAATTCCAACACCCATGTCCTCTTAGTATCAGTGTCTGTTGATTGCCTTTTTTGTGATTCAAGTTTTTCCTAGTTCTGCATATGATGAGTTATTTGGGGTTGTATCCTGAACATTTTGAATATTATGTTTTGAAACTCTGGGTGTTGTTTCAATCTTAAGAGAATGTTGACTTTTTTGTTGTTGTTTTAGCAGGCTATCAACTTGGTTGAGTTAGGGCTCCGAGTGGCAGCCAACTTTCTTTAGGTTGTAGTTTCAAATTCAGGTACGTTTTCAAGCTTTGGCAGTGCTGTTAGATATGTTCTGCACACACCCAGTGCACGCTCTGGGCCTGGGCAGTGACCGATGTATCAGGTCAGTTCCCAAGTCTTTGGCACATTTTTGAATAGCTTAGAGGAATTCCCAGAAATTCATAAACTACTTATTTGGTTGCCTTCCTGAGCTCTTCCCTCTCAGCGATATCCCAAATGCATTCCAATTCCCTGAGACTCATTTTTTGTCCTCTGGCCCAAAAGCTGTGGCTTTATTCGCTCACTCCACTGTGCACTTCCTGAAAATGCTCCCACATCTAAGGCCAAGCAGAGAGACAACAAAATAATGGAAGTTTGGCCCAGCCTCTCCAGACCCCAGCTTCTCTGATCAGAATGGAAGATTCCCCTCCCTCAGAATGTTAGGTGACTGTGGGTCCCTTCTGCTGCAACTGTTGCTACCACCACAATCCCCATGCCAGGACTACCTCAGGGCTGGTGTGTATGTGAAAGGAGAAAAAAACAGGGAGGATTTTCCCGCTTTCTCTGGGCTTTAGGAGACCTCTTTCCTTGAGCCAGAGCTAAATAGCTTCTCTTGGAACTCTCTCTGTCCTGCCAACACCAACTTCCTGGTTTTGGGTGGGCTTGAGTCCAGGCCAGAGTATGCTGGAGAAAAAGCAATGGTAAACTCACAGCCAGTGTGGTGGACCTGTGTGGTGGACCTGCACCTCAGCCAGCTGCTCCGCGCAGATGTGAGGGTTTATTGTGCATTCAGCAGGAGAGACAGGGTGGAGTGTACTGATTCCATTTTATCTGGGAATGGAACTGCTGTGCCCATAATTTTAAAACGTAAAAAAAAATTTAATTTATGGTTTTCCAAAATTCCATAGAAAATATATATATTTAATAAGAGTGCTTTCCTTCTGATTTATTGCATTGTCTTGCAGGTAGAAGGAGTCATCAAGAACTGGCTGGTGGAATTCAGTTCACAGTAAATGTAGCATGATAAATGACAGGGAGTCTGATACTGAGCGAAAGTGGATAAAAAGAAAAACACCTTCAGAGGAGACAGACAAAATGGGGAAGAATCCAAAATATCTCATAATATTCAACTTAACCTCAATGATTTTGCAAAAAATGAAGTATTTACAATCCTGAGTGAAGATGCAATAAAACTAGAAATATTCAAAAGGAAATTATCATTACAAAGAGAAATACACTGCTGAAAATGGGTATAAAAGAGAACAAATCAATTATTACATTTGCTTTAAAGCATGTTTGTTGACTACATCTTCAGATATATAATATTCCAATTTCTCATTCCACCCTAGGAGTATATCATTCTGTGTCCAACAAAGATTACACACATGTGAGAAGTACAAAAATAAACTAGTGTGTTTGGAGGTGATTCACAGGGGCTGTGAGACAGAGCGGAGGCGCTATCCTTCACCCACAATTACCGTCATGTGGTTCTTGCTCTTCATATCCCTTAGTGATCCATTTTCCTCCCCTGACCTTTCCTCTCTGTTCTGCTAAATACACCATTCTATCACTCTCTTCTCTCTGCTCTGGGAAACACCAATATTGCTATCGAGAGATTTCCACGTAACCCAGACAAATTTCCAACTTTATTCTCTTTTTATCAAGGAGACTTTAAGACACCTTAACTCCTCTCCAGCTTCCCTCTCCTGTGAACAAGTCAACATCTGCCACTCACACTCAGTGAAGGGAGATAATTTTCAATAATATTTGCTGCTCAGTATACATTTCAAAAACAACTCAAACACTAGATCCATAATTTTTTCTCCACTTGTTATTAGCCGGAGAAATTTCCAGGATCCTCTTTATCAGTGCATCTCACAGTTTGCGCAGTTCTGCCTTACAATTCCTTAACTTCTGCAACACTGCAGACATTTACCTTCATTGTGGAACAACCATTCACTGGCCTGGCATACATGGACCAGATAGCACAATACCATGTTCCCAGAGTTTGGATACATTGTCTTAAGTTAGCTATAACTCCCAAAGTTTGTTTAAAGACATTTTTTCTTGTGGACAGTATCACTCCACTTTTGATACCCCAGAGTTGTTTCTCAGATATCTTGACTTCTTAGTTGTGATCAGAACCAAGAGAGGTTGTTTCCACCTGAAGTCTGTCCATTCAGTTCTAGTTTCTATTCTTATAACTACCAGTGTCCTGACTATAGAGAACACTTCATCCTTCAGAGGAATCCCACACAGTCCTTCTAAGGAAATGACACACCTAATCATCAACCTAGACATCTGAAGATATTCCCCAAATAAATAAGACATTTGGGATTTGGGTATGGGACCATATAAATAAAGTATGTTTTTAATATTTAAAGTAAAATCCAGACCAAGATGGAGTAGACATTCTTCCCCCTATTCCTGTTAAATTCAGCTAAAAACCCTGGACAACACGTAAAATGAACATAAGAAAACTCTGAAAAAGTGGAAAGAAAAAGGCAGACTGGCTAAGGGCTTCACACCTGAATAATGATATGCTGGTGAGTTCGCTGGGTTTTCTTTTTGCCTCCCATATCCCAGACTGGGCACTAGAGAAGTCAGCAACCCAGAAATGCCAATGGAGGAAACCAAAAAGGCCCCAGAAAAGCCTTCTATTTCTAGACAAAGGACAGGGAAAGGAGGACAACCCAGTAGGACAAAAAAACCAAAACCAAAAAACTTGTGGACAATAACAACTCTACCCCAGCAAACAATATGGAAAAAGCCGCAGTCCCACCACCCACCAGTCATCCAAGGCCTAATAGGAACACTAAGCATGCAGCCTCGCCTGGCTGTGGCAAGGTGCCCCCACTCCCTTGACCCCACTGCTGTGGTACCAGGGAAGACTGAGTAAGGAGCTGAGAGTTTCCTCCCTGCCCAGCAGTAATGACCCCCCACCACCATGGTGTCAGTGGAGGCCATGCAGGCATCCTGGACTTCCACCCCACCTTGCAGTAACAAGGGATATCTACCCCTCCCTGATAGCATTAGAGTTGCTGAATGGGAAGGTGGAAATCTCACCACCATCCAGTGGTAACTAGCCATACCCTGTCACCATCTTGTCAGTAGAGGCTATATAGGGAGCAAGAACAAGGTATCTGTCCTCCTGCCAGCCAGGTGGAGTTAGCAGAGGACTAGTTGGGAGTCTGAAATCCCATCTCTAATCGGCAGGAACCAGGCACCCATTATCCATCTCAGGATGTCAAAGAAAACCAAGTGGAAAACCAATCTCTTAGTGAAATGCACGTCATGTGCACCCATTCTGGTTTAATACTTATTCAGTAATAAAATTGTTTTCTTTCTGTTCCACCCTTGTAGACAGGTTTTCTGAGTTTGGAGGAGATTTTGTTTCAAACTCTATTTCCCCAACAGTCTGTAGAGCAAATATTCTTTCACAAGTTTCTACCTCTAGCTGGTTTCACTAGAGAAGGAAAGAAAAAAAGCAGATAAATCCTCTGTGTCCTGGATATCACATAGCTTTTACGCACCTAATTGAGAAAGAAGGACCAAAAATTGTCCTCCACTAACCAACTATGTAACAGGAATAAAAGCTGGAGAAATAAGACAGCACTGTTTTGAGGATATTATTATAGAAAATATATCTTTTATGGAAAGAAAATTTACCCAGAAGATCTAGTTAAGTGGCCAAATAAAGGCACAGTAAATATTTGGAGAGAGAAGAATGAATGAAGTGTTGATGATTCTATTTTTTCTATTTTATTTCCATTTGTTTACCCTACTCACAGACTTTCATCTCATACCTAAACTGTGCAATAACTTCTTGACTGCTCATCAGTCTTCACTAAAGTCTGAACTTCACACACTCTCCCTGCATTTAGTCTTTTTACAATGCAATCTTGCAGGTCACTGTATTTAAAAAATATGCCTATACCTCTCTACTGCCTTCAACCCAATGCAACTGGTGTGGAAATAAACAAAGACCATACAAATGAGAACAGGTAGCGTCTATTTATTCAGCGCTTCCTATAGCAAGAGAGTCAGCCTTCATCGCTCGAGTTTGACAGAAACTCAAAGGCAGGCAGAGGAGTGAGAAAGCTTTACAGTGGACAATGTGAAGCTTCAGGTATGCCCTGATTGGAGGTTGTTGGCATAGGGAAGCTGGGAGCAGGCTACCCAGAAGCAGGGCATCCTATGTGATTGGTTAGGGGAGCATATTTGGCCATCTCTAGTCAGCCCTAAGTTAGAAGCAGAGACACAAATTAAGGTAGCTGGCAGTTATTGATCAAGTTCTGGCCATTTTGGGCTTTTGCTGTAGAGGCTGTGGTTTGACTTCCAAAGCTGGTTGCTACAGATTGTGGGTCAGAATTCTATTGTAATAAATGGTCTGGCCATTGTCTATTTGTATATTCCAACTCTGACCACACCTGAGCCCATTTTTCCTTTCTAGAGTTAATTCAATGAATAGCCTCTAGAGTTAGATGAGTGCTTTGGTTAACCTGTAAACAATAACAGATGTTATTTTGTTTCAGCTATTTCCTTTTTCTATAATGCTTTCCACCATCTTCCATGACTATCGTATCTAGAGACCATCTCAAGAACATCACAAGAATCTCCCCTTCACTTCTCATTCACTATATTCCAAGGTTCCTCTTCTCTAAACTCCTAGAGTTCTGATTACTTATCCAACTATCATTGCACCAGACAACGCAAAATCTTACCTCGTTAGACATTTTGTTTTCTTTGTGTTCTGTTTGTTTCTTGAAGGGCAGGAGTCACGTCTGACAAATCTTTTGCTTGTGACACCACAGAATGATGAAAATATAGTTTCAGTCAAAAGGATCATTTGAATACCAGCTCTGTCACTTATTCTGCAAGCTTAGACACTGAGCCTTTTTTTCCCTAATGTATAAAGTGAGAAATACTGTTGAAATTTGACTAGGTGAGAAGAATTTAAAAAGAAAATAACGTTAGTGTTACTGTCAACAAAGAACCATTTTTACTTTTCTTTTGTATATATTTCATTATGAAATGTTAAAATAACGCTTGTAGCACAGAAGACTAAGCCGGAACTTTATTAGCTTAGATTTCATACTCGGGATCCTGGACGGCTGAGATAATAATTGACATTTTCTTTGCCTTTTTCAATTAAGCAGGCATTGGATATAGACTCAAATCTTGAGAAAATTTTACTTTGTTGAAGAAATTGCTCTTTAATTGTTAGAAGTAATCACAGTTTGAAAGAACTTTGGTTTTTATTACCACTGATGCAAACACAAATATATTTTTTAAAATTTCTTGAAAAAAAGAGATTAAGAGAAATCCAAATGGTTTATTTCTAGAAAAAACACTGCATTCCATTCAGAAATAAGAGCATTTTTAAAATGTGCTTAAAAGCTCCAGTTGTAGACTTATTGTGAGAATAAACTTATCTCCAAAGAAAATTATTTTTAAATATAATGGAAGTAGAGAAACCTAGTCTCAAATAGACAACATATAAGAGAACTGTCATTTGCTGAAGCTGTGATAAGATTCATGCATTCTTTTTACACCGTTCTAACTTTACAATGTAGGGTTTTTAAGTCTCAGTGTCAGTGAAAAGTACCATTTTGAAAGCTTTGAAAGCCAGCTTCCTTTTCTCAAGCAAAGAAGAAGATTTGGAGTTTTTAAAAGTTTTGAAGTAGCTTATTTGATTTGCATTCGCAACCACTCAGTGGTGTTGTTAAAACCTAAGACAACAATATTCTCTATGAAACAGTGACAAAGCTTGTTCTCACAAAAACAGCACGGTACTTATGAGCAGTCTAAACTACTAGAAAAATATTCTCCTGATCTTTTTGGAGTAAAAGCAAGGAGAAAACTTGTTTTTGTCTTTTTATTGCACATGTTGGCTAAGTACAGAAAATATTTTATTATTTTCAGAAGACTTTAATGCCGTTAATATTATTTATTTCTCTCCCAGATTATCACACAGCATTCTGTCCCCTCCCCTCACAAAAAGACTCTGAATGTTAAATGTATATTAATATGTATTAGAATAATTGATAATAACTCATTAATATGTTTCTTGGGAAAAAGTACTTCTGAGAAGTTTATAAAACCCTAATTGAAAGAGAAAACTTATTACAGTATTTGGCATGGATTGTCTTATTTCAAGTACACTCCCAACTTAATTCAAAATTAAATCTAAATATGGAATTATGTAAACATTTTAGTCAGATTTCTTTTTCAGAGTTGATAAAGTAATAGGGAGAAAAGAAAAGTACATCATGATTCTTCTTTTCTATATTATGCCTATTTCTTTATTCTCTTTTTAACCACGGTGTGTGCAAATATAGTTATCTTGTTATCTGGTATGTGGACAAGGATTTAGGCAAAAATAATCATCAACATCATAAACATCTGAAGGATCATTCATATCAAGCTATTGTGGGGGCCTGGTTAATGGTCCCCCAAAATGTCTGCCTCCTAATCCCCGGAACCTATGAACATGTTACCTTAAATTTAAAATAACTTTGCAGATGTGATTAATTATCTTGAGATAAATGGATTACCCCAATCTCAAGATAAACATGCCCGATATAATTGATATAATTACCAGCATCTTTATAGGAGAGAGGTGGAAGGTGAGAGAGGATAGAAGATGCTATGCTGTTGGCTAGGAGATGGAAGAAGTCAAAGAACACGCATGGCCTCTTCAAGCTGGAAAAGACAAGGAAATGGATACTTCCATGAAGCCTCCAGAAGAACCGCAGCCCTGCCCACACCTTGGTTTTAGGCAATAGAACTCCAAAACTTTAAGATAATATGTATGTTTTAAGTTTGTGGTAGTTTGTTACAGCAGAAACAGAAAACTAATACAGGTATGGTAACATTTTGTTATTTGATTATTTTTATTGCTTTGTTTCCATAATTTATAAATAGGAAACTATTTTGGAATGCATGTCATTTTGTAAAATGTCTGCTTTTAGAAGACTAAATATTGAAAAATCTAATTTGGCAAATATTACCGAAGATTTGGTTATTTATTCACTGGTAAACTATGGAATTAAATGTTTGGATAATATTTTCACTTTTTTCTGTTAATTCAGAATTTACATTAAAAATTATTTCTAAATGCCATGAAATTACAGCATAATGCCCACTATATTAGTGGTTCCTGGGCAAGAGTCTGTACTCTGGAATAGAGGGCCAGATCTAAATTCAGCCTTCACCTAAATACTAGATGTGAGACATTAGGAAATAATATTCTTTTATATCTCCATTCCCATGTAAAATGAGGATGACCCTCCCTAGGGTGTTTTAAGGATTAAATTAAATAATATATATAAAGTGTTTTTAAAAGTGTTTGCCATATAGTTGGAGCTCAATAAATTACAAGGATGATAATGCTGGTGATGAAGAAGTTAAAAACAAGACAACAGGCTCAAAATGGAGTCACTTGTGCTAAGCCCACCTCACTTAACCAAGACTTAACTTACTTACAGTTTTGGCCCAGAAATAGAATCTAAACCAGTCAATCCAGAAGTGCCTGATCAGCATTATTAGGCAACCTGCCGAATAGACCCCTACGATTCCCTGTAGGGAAAGTCGCCCTGCGATAACCAACTGGCTGTTTTTGCCTGTATTAACTTCCTTGTTCCTGCTCCCTTCTGCTGATAAAATCTCTTGCCTTGTGCAGCTCTTCCCAGCTTCTTTCCATCTACTAGACTGGATGCTGCCCAATTTATGAATCGTTGAATGAAGCTAAGAAGATCTTTAAAATGTACTCAGTTGAATTTTGTTTTTTAACCAATATGATGATGATGATGATCACCTGCTGTCAAAACTGACAGGAAGCCTAATATTGAAATCTTTTACAAAGGCCGCATTTTAAGATTCTTAGGGTCCAATGGGTAAACACAACTTTTAGAAATATCAGTAACGTCAGCAGATAAACAGCAGAAGGCAACTCAGCTTTCCACAAACGGCTTAGTTTGTAGGTACAGTGGCAGTGATAGGAGGTAGGCAGTGAGGGTGGAAGAGGCCAGAAGTAGAGGCGAAGAAAATTTAAGTGATTTGACAAAGTTACTCGGAGCCAGCACTGGAGCACAGGTCTAAGGAGCTAGCTTCAAATGAAAGATTAATGAACTGATTTGTACCGAAGGCAAAAATAAAACTATTAAATAGGGGGAAAAATCAGTCCGTAAAGCCAGAATTCTTTTAAAATGTTTTTAAATTGAATAACGAGCAACCACTTAAAACTTTCATTTTGTCTTATTTCTGTGAAAAAATATACAATTTTAGTTGTTTTTATGCAAAACAATTTCCCATAAAGCTTGGAAAATGCAAATTTTTTTAACAGCCTATTAGTATTTCTCCAGTTAGCACTTAGTGTTGCAACAGCTCTTCATGTTGTGATATTGGAAACAATTAGTCATATATTTACAGAGTTTTCACTTCTCTGTTATTTTCCCTGCAAAGTCACAAAACCAATTAATTGACAGCATCGATATACACTGAAGCTTCAGTCACTAAAGTTTTCAATGAATAACTTGTATTGTAATATTTTCCAAAGTGTTTGATAAAAATTAGCTGGCTTTAAAATGTTTTTGTATAGCAAACTCTAAACGTTCTATTCCAACTTTAGTGACTGATCCGTCAAAACACTTAAAGCTCAAACTCTGTTAAGAATCTCTGCCTGACATTTTCTTACAAAAGGAAATTAGGAGTAATCAATCATGATGGCCTGAGGGAGTTTCCAATGAGAAGAGTCATTTAAATTTCTGACTTCTAGGCTTCACCTCCTAATTTGGTATGAATACGCATTTCTTTTTTTATAAAATAAAATGAGTATAAATATACATTGTGGGGATAAACCCTTAATTCAAATTTTTTTTTTTTTTAAAGATTTTATTTTTTCCTTTTTCTCCCCAAAGCCGCCTGGTACATAGTTGTATATTCTTCGTTGTGGGTCCTTCTAGTTGTGGCATGTGGGACGCTGCCTCAGCGTGGCTTGATGAGCAGTGCCATGTCCGTGCCCAGGATTCGAACCAACAAAACACTGGGCCGCCTGCAGCGGAGCGCGCGAACTTAACCACTCGGCCACGGGGCCAGCCCCAATTCAAACTATTTTTAAAAGGGCTATGCTCCGTTTTGACCTCCTGTTTAGGAAAACACTGTGCAAGACGCATACTGTTTACTTTCCATCATCAGTTATTTCTCCTGGTTTTCTACTTTCATTTTATTTTCTTTGACTTCTATTAGTACTTTATAAGTCCAAATTAAAGTAGTAGGTGAGTTTTATTCCCACATAGTTGTATGTCTTGTCTAAAGAAAGTCATAAGGGCACAAATAATATATTTAATACTAATCGAATTTATTTATTAAACTACCTCGACTGCAAGGAGTATAAATATAAAATCTTTTCAAGACTATTTGTATTACATTGTTGCCCTCAAATATACCATATCAAAACTCACTTTCTCACTGGGGAGCAGATCTCCTTAAAACAGGATAGGCAGATGCCGTAATTTCTGGAACACTTTCAATTATTGACAGTCACTGGTGGAGTTTACAATTTCATTGTCCTGAGGATTATAACTTTCCATCACCTGCGATGGGAAAGATGAGTCCCTTAACTCTCTTAACGCAGAGTACAAAGGGGGGCAAGATTAGACTACCCTCTCCCTGTTTTAGGATTAAACTTTTCCAGTCTGTTGGGATGATTAGCAATTTATATTTTAACACTTTAAGTTTACATATATTATTTCTATTTTTGTCAGTATACAAAAACTAGAACTTGTTGATTACACATATATAATCGTTTTTGTAAATCTAAAAAAGAAGAAGAAAATCATCAGGAAAATAAGGAGTGGACTAGGGTAAAATAAAACTGAGCAAAGAGGAAAAGGAACTTCAAAAATGTCGGTGCCTCAAAGAGGTAATAGTAATACTAATGTCCAGTATTATGTATTTCCAGTGACTGTATAATAACCATCGTTGGAGTTGTATGGGATTAAATAAAAAAGCTTCTCTTTGATCCCCAAGTTTGGATTTAGTTAAAAGATATACAGAGGAGTCAAGAAATGGATGGAAATCAACGGCACCAAATAATTCACACCTGCATCCGATGGACCTGCTCACCAGGAGAGAAAACAAAATTCTGTGAGGCTGGTCCCTTAACCAGTGGTGGATCACAAACCAAAGTACACCATCTCGGAAGACAGACTGGGCTTGAAGAGAGAAAAAAGAAGGAACTGAACTTGGTTTCTTGTCAGAAACTCACCAATCAAATAATTCCAGTGGGCAGCCAATTTGAGACTCACTGAACTCAGTTAACAACACTGGATCCCATCCTTCACGCACTCCTCTCTCCAGAGACGATTGAAAATCTGTTACAGTGGGTTTTTGTAAGCCAAAATTAGTATCGCAAATGAATACAACTTACACATTTACTATCACATTTGCTGGTAAGGATGATTATCATTGTGCCATACAGTTATTAGGCACAATGAGTAAGTAACTAATGTGACTGAATAAAATCGGTATGGTTCTCCCTGAGATATTATGAACCAATAACCTGCTGTGGACCCAGGGATATCATCTGGCTCCGTTGATGAGGTCATGGGTTTGGGGACACATTATGAAGTGAACTTTGGCCACTTAACTGTTTACTAGCATTTCTCCATTTCAAATCAATACAGAAGAGTAAAATAGAGAGATGAAAAACAACACACACAGTAGGGAACACAGGAGAAGGAAAGAAGGAAGGAATAAAAGAAGGAACGATGAGAAGGAAGGTGGGAAGATAAAATTAGGTGACAGAGAATAGACCCAAGGCTATAGAAATGATACTATTTATGAATTGATTGAACCGATAATAATTATGAATTGGCAGAATTCACTACTATAAAGAAAAGTAGTTCATGTTTTGTAGGAAAACTGCCTTTCAGTGAAACAAAGACAGTGAGAACTTGCAAACTCCCTGTTACAAAACTCATTAATGTGAGCTTTGGCTGTATGACCTGCTTTGCCCATGCGATGTACATGGATGGGATATCTGCCACAACTGAGTAGAAGCTTGAATGAGAATGACTGGATTGGCTCTGGCCAACTTCCTCCTTCCTCCACGGGAAGATCAGGGAGTATCCCATCAGCCTGAGTTTTAGGATGGGAAGGCATGTGGAGCAAAGCCCCCCCAAGTTGATTCAAGCTAATGTTTATGAACTGCAGCTGACTCGCACAAGCAGAAGATGCAGATATTTACTGTTGTATGTCATGGAATTTTGAGGGTTGTTTGATGCCATAACAAAAGCTGGCTAATGCTTATATTAGCTGGGATAATTGTTTCTTAATATCATAGAAATATGGTGTTTTCTTCATAGCAGGGACAAGAGAGTACACTGCTGGAACATAAGGGAATTTCTTACATTCCTCATAGTACTTCCATATGCAGTAATAAAGGTTAATAAAGTATTATCATAATCAGATAGAACAACCAGAAGATTTGATCCTGAAGGAATGTTGGTTCAGGGTCATTCCATCCGTTCAAAAATAATAATATTGCATGTGGTGGTGCTGATGGAGAGCAAAAAGAACATTAATTAAACAGTAGAAGAGAGAAGTGATAACTGTCAACTACGGTTTTGTGAGCACTTGCCAAAATAAAAACTATAGAAGTTATGCATATATATTATCATCCATTGTAGTTTTCCCCTCCTCCCTTACTAATTTACCTCAAGTGTGAAGGTGGTTAAACATGTAATTATGTCTTTCAGCTACAGGATAACAAAGCATATTGTGAATAAGAGAAGAATGCATGTCATTACAAGATCAATACGTGAACAGATGGGAGTTTTGTTTTCCCTTTTTGGGTTAAGAAAGTGTATTTTTTTGTATGAAAGATAGTTGGGTTATCTTTAGTGGAAATGTGCTATTGATACCGTTGCTTATAAGTTTAAATATAGGTAGAAGGGTAAGTATTGACTCTGAGCAATCAAATTTGGGAGGAGGATGGTGCCAAAGATTGGGCTTCCCAGTAACATCCCTGAGAAGGAGATTAACGTGCAGAAAGTTTATTAGGTGATGTTCTTGAAACCAACGCCTCTGGGAGGGAAGGGAAAGAAGCTGGGTTGGACAGAGGGAGAAGTGGAACTGCCATCCAGTCTCAGAAGCCTCAGCTACCCAGTGGAGAGCTCTGAGGCGGAATGAGTGAGGAATTGGAAGACATCTGTATGTTCCTCTTCATTCTATACTCACATTTTAGTTTATCCCACGATTCTTCTGGATATCTTCTTCGTGTCTATCTATGGTTATAATTCTTTAAATAGGCCCTTATACCTTTTTTTTTGGTATTCAGTAACTGTTAGGGCACAATATTATACACATGGAATCTCTGGCTTTTGTCAGAAAATTTAAAAGTATACATATAGTTAGTTTGGTAGGTTAGTCTTGCAGAAGTGGGTAAGAAGCCTTTAATGTTTTATTGTACATACACCTTTATGTCTTACATTTACAATAAGCATATCTTATGTTTACAATTTTTAAAAAGGTAAAGGAGCTTATATAGAAAAAAAGCAGTGAAATATTTATCTGATTTTTCCTAGTCTCTTTTTCAGTCTGTTTCTAACCTTCAAATAGTTGCTAGTTTTCCATGAATCTTTTGAATCACATTATAAGAGAAAAAAAAATTAGCCTCTGATTTAGAATTGATTTGGAAATATCAGCTTCATGCAATTTTCACAACTTCCCACTAAAATAAACATAAAGGCAAAGAAAGGTGAAAGTCTATAATACCACTAAAAATGTAGTCACTGTGTTTCAAATATGTAAGGTTTTCTCTGAAATATGGACTATTGTAACAAACTTGGGAAATATAACTGCTGGTGAACATAGGCTAGATTCACGTGATAAAAGAAAGGAATATATGTTGTTCCTCTGCCTAGTATTCATCCTGCTTTATAAACTTGAGGTTTTTCTTCCCATCAGAAAATTGAATATATCCCCATCTACTGTAGCGGTGGTGTTGTTCAAGGCAGCCTAAATGCTGTTTCCTTATTTTCAGCTTCTGATAATGGTAATTATTTATCAACATCCACAAAGAGACTACCACCGCCACTACCACCCACCCAAACACAAACACACACAATCTGTCTCAGAGGAAATGATCACCTGTATTTTGGTGCATGCTTTCAGGTTTAATCCCTACATGTATAAAGCACAGTAAGAGTGTCAGAGACGGGAAAGTTCCCTGACAGCAATGCATGCTGGAGAAAAGTTTTAATGTTGTCCATGTTTTTGGAGTACCAGAAAGCTAAGAAATGGTGGTAAGAAGAGATTCTTTTTCAGCCCCAGTCAACCAAAGCCTGCCACTCTCTGAGAATGGGAGTAATAGCTATGAACATTTACCCAGCATGTAGCTAAAAATCTCTAACGAAGAAACAGCAAGTCAGAGAAATGTGTATGGTTAACTTACGGGCAAACGTCTTTCTATACAGATCTATCCTGATCAATAGATAGACAAACATAAACTATATAAGTGACTTTCTAAACAAAATAATAAAACAAAAGAAACAGAATAAGTTTTATATATCTTAAATCTAAATGCCTTAAATCTAAAGAATATATATTTATAAATTTATATATTTTATTTTATATATAGTATATATTATATATAATTTATATATTAAATAATATATATGTGATTTACTACCAAGTCCAGATGAATTTCTAGGAAATTTTTGGCCATTCTCAGTAGAATATAAGAGGAGAAAATGGAGAACGTTTACAAAACAAGAGAAAAAATGGCAACATCAATGACTTTGAGATAGAGGCAATAAGAAAAGAGACAGAGACAGAAAAGAAATTAGAATTTAAGGCAGGATTAGAGAAGTAAGGGGCTAAATTAATACTCGAATATTTGCTAAAACCATGAAGAACAAAGTTTAAAAACCACCATTGAATGCACAGGGAAATGAAAAAATGGAAAGTGATTAAAATATTTTTTAAAGGTGATAAACATGGTATAGAGATAACATAATTACAACTCATGATTTATTGATGTACTTGAGGAAAAAATAAATAAAACAATTAATAAAACAGAATGGAAGCATTAAAGCACTCATTGGAAGCCAGTGAATGTGTTTGAATCGTAAAAGTAAATGCAAGAAGAGGAAGATGGGCACGATGTTAGCTCAGGGCAGGCTGGTCTTTCTCAGCAAAAAGAGGAGGATTAGCAGTAGTTAGCTCAGGGCTAATCTTCCTCAAAAAATAAAAAATAAAAGCAGGATAAACAGACCACTTAAAAGGAGGAAAATTACGACTAGTTTTAGGGGCTGTCCCTGTGGCTGAGAGGTTAAGTTCATGTGCTCCGCTTTGGTGGCCCAGGGTTTCGCCGGTTTGGATCCCAGGCATGGACCTAGCACTGCTCATCAGGCCATGCTGAGGCGGCGTCCCACATGGCACAACCAGAAGGACCTACAACTGGAATATATAACTACGTACTGGGGGGCTTTGGGGAGAAGAAGAAAAAAACAAAAAGAAGATTGGCAACAGCTGTTAGCTCAAGTGCCAATCTAAAAAAAAAAATAGACTAGACTTAGACTCTTTGGCAAAACTAAATTCCAGATGACAATACAGCAAATACTTAGAGATTTTTAGGGAAAACTTGGTAACCCAATAATTTTACACCCAACTTGTTTTTTGTCCACTAGTGACCATGCAAAAGCAGCAAAAACATCTTCATATTTGAAGACCCCACAATATGTCTCCTAATCCCTCCTAGAGAAAAACATTTTTGGAGACGTATCCTTAAGACACCTGAAATATAAGTCAAAATTAGAAAGTCAAAGTTAAAAATTTAAAAGAAACTTGTTTCATCTCCTATAGGACCATCAAAAATACACCCTGAATTCAACAGGAATCTGTCAGATGATTCTCATTCCTTCACTGATAGTGCCAAAAAGTGGAGTTTCAGGGCCAGCCCAGTGGCGCAGCCGTTAAGTTTGCATGTTCTGCTTTGATGGCCCGGGGTTCATCAGTTCGGATCCCAGGTGCAGACATGGCACTGCTCGGCAAGCCGTGCTGTGGTAGGTGTCCCACGTATAAAGTAGAGGAAGGGGGGCATGGATGTTAGCTCAGGGCCAGTCTTCATCAGCAAAAGGAGGAGGATTGACAGCAGATGTTAGCCCAGGGCTAATCTTCCTCAAAAAAAAGAAACTAGGTAAAAAAAAAAAAAAAAGAAAGAGAAGAAGTAGAGTTTCTCATTGCCTGCACTATGCAGGCTTTGGCTGGCAAAACAAAGATCCATTCCTCATTCTCAGGTGGAATGGAGGTAGGCAAGAGTAAGCAACAGGTAGGAAAAATTAGTAAATTTTATGTTAGAGGTGGTGAGTGTTATGAAAAAAAGAAAAGAAGCAGAATTAGAGGAAGAGATACGTCAGAAGATATGGGGGTGGGTAAATTGCAACGTAAATAGCAACAAGTCACAACTGTCTCAACACGAGGGGCACGCAGGTGTAGAAAGACTTTAAACTCATATTATCAGTCATTATTGCTAGTACTACTACTACATTACTTCTGCTACCATTAGTATTACTATCGTCATTATTACTACCGTTCCTGCTGCTGCTGACGCTGTTCCTAATGATATAAGTACCATTTAGGAAGTATTTCCCATGTTTTCAAGCACTGTAATAAGTTCTTTACCTAGTTAATGCTCGCAATAATCTCATGAAGTTGTTGCTGTTATTATCACAATAGATGTGGAAACCATGACTCAGAGATTTTTAGCAACTTACCCAACATATAATAAATCCTTCACATTGCCATTGGATGAGGATTAAAATCTAAACAATTTTTAATTATTTTTAAAACATCATTAAATTACCTTGTAATTAGACTCAAGAAACGCCTTTGGAAGGACTTTGCTTAAGGCAACATTGGCCAACAGATTCATAATTTCCTTTAAGTATAATTATACCAATTTAAGTTAAAACACCCGTACCTTCAGAAAGGTAAATATACCCAAATGCTAGCTTATGTCTTAAGACTAAAATGTCTTTTAGTAACATAAATTTTACTCAGTATTATCTAAATTTTAAGGGTTATGCATTTTATAATGAAAACCAAAAAGTAAAGTAAAGCAAAAACATTGAAGATAACACAGAGGTCTACGAAATCCCACAAAATATTTATAACTAGTACATAAAACATCTTGGAAAAGGCCACCTCTAGCCTTTGGCCAATTTTGCTTTGCAATGCAGAAGAGCAATAATGAAGTTTAACTTCAATCGGCAGAGGAAAACTTATCATTTTCATTTCATGATCAGATTAAATATTTGGATCAATTTTTGAAATCCTACACTGGAGATCAAATTCCAAGGACAGCTTTGGCAGTCAAAATGATTCAGAAATATCTCACAAAGTTAGCAGGATTCTCTTAGATGTAACCGACAATAAAGGATATTTGTAGACAAGTTTGCCCATTTTGATGGAGACTGTCGCCCCAGGTTCCCTTGGATCCCTTTACCATTTCTGTGTTTCTCTTCCTGACTTCAGCCTGCTTTTGCCTCCAAAGCAGGTGCCATTCTTCTTCTAAAGAATTCTCTTGGGCTACAGGAGCTTCTCTGTCTGCAGGCTAAGACACCTGGAAATGTCTGGAAGATTCTAGCTGTTGCCCCCACCTCCGAGGCCCTAAGTCAATAATAGACTGGAGTAGGAGTCATAAGAGCCCAGCTCCTTGGCTTTCTGATCATCTGTATATATGTGTTATAGTTGGTGTGTGTGTTTGGGGTGGAAGGGAAGAGTTGCAAGGGGGGTAATGTCTTCTCCAATTATTCTAATTCATCAACTTATTTATTTTTTCATAGCACTTACCATAATCTGTAATTCTTTTCTCGCTTTCTTGTCTGCCTATTTTATGTTTCCTCAACTAGGAATATAGGGTACACAGTAAATATTTGCTCCTATCTTTATTCATCCGTTTGTTCCTTTGGACAATCATTCACTCAACTGGTATGTACTGAGTGCCTATTACTTGCCAGCACTGTTTCCTATTAGTCTAGATAACAGAAGAGCATGTTAAACATAGAAACACTGACAGATTTTATTCACAGAGCTCCAGCCTCCAATCTTTGCCTGAGAGGCTCAAGGCCTATTAATTTACTGATAAAGCCATTCATACATAAACTCTCTCATCTGTAAGTATAGATTTCTGAGATTCTGGGGACAATCTTTTATATGTTATTGTTCTTAAAGTGTGTAAAATAATACATATACCACATACATTTCTTGAGTCAAAAAAATGAGCATGCATATGTTCTGACTCCCATGTTAGGATAATAACTTGAATTTACAGTGGAAAAAGTAGTATAGTAATGTTAATGCCGTATTTGATAGGTGAGGAAACTGAAGCCCAGCATACGACCTACTGACTTACTCCCTTAATGAAGATCTTTGCCACAGAGAAAGAACCTTCACATTACAATTTTTATCTTATCTCCTCTAGGTTCTTCTAAGACCTTACTCCATTATCTTTCAGCTTTCTTCTTGATTTTTCTCTGTGAAGTAGTCTGAAATAAAGACTGACAAAGAAGACTAAAAATCCAGGAGATGGGGGATATGAAGAACTTTAAAGTGTTATATTCTTTTTTATCAATGCCTGCACCATTTAGCAAGCCCCTAATCTACCTTTTCTTTCTGAACCCTGAACTGCAGATTGGACTCCCCTGGACTTGCTTAAATTGCTTATTTTCCTCAAAAATTTTAAACCACAGAACACTTTTTTCTGGGCTAACTTCTTCTGGACCGTCTACTTCTAATACCTGATAAGAGAACACAACTCACATTCTCGCTAACAACTAGAAGGCATGACAATCTCACTTCCATACAGAACTTCTTGCTATCTTCTGGCTTTTTACCCTCATATTTCAATGTGCAAAGGTGGTCCCCATCTTACAAAAAAGGAATGAAATAAAAATAAAAAACTTGTCACTGTCAAAGTATAATTTTCAAATTTTTCAAACATAAGTCTCATACAAATAGATGGTGAAGATGCAGCAAACTTTTATTTAACTCTTAATGACAGTGTAACAGGAAAAGACAATTCAAAAGGAAATTTAGAAAAGCTAGATTTTATACCCAGTGGGTAAAAAAGGAATGTTGAAATAAGATAGCTATGTTAGATACAAAACTGGTAAATGTCACAGGGCAGAAATGCATAATTTGGGGGGTTATCTATTCTATTGAACAATAAAGAAAATAACTGTATTTTATCAGTTATTTATAAATTTATATCTAATTTTACAGAGCTGAAAAGTATCAATAATATGCCTTGTCAAAGAACATTACAAGAAAATATGTATAATCAACAGTAAATAGCAAGTCAAATAAATTTACATTTTTCTATGCTCAGATGACCTATAGGTGGGTTAACATATAGTTAGGTTTGTTAGGCAATGCTCAAGATTAAATTAAAAAGTCATCTATGCTTTTTCCATTTCCAAATTTTGGATAAGTATCTTTAACTCAAATTAGTTCTGTCCTTTTTTTCTGATAACTTTCTCTATCAAATTTTATCATATCCACTGCATTTGTTTGTCATGACCTATTCACTTTTTATGATCATGTATTAATCCAACTTCCTCTAACATTGAAAATAGAAAAATAGAATATTGGCAATGATCCTATAGACATAAGATATAAATACTTTTGGAAAAATCTTTATTCTTTGCTAATGGTTAACCATTGGTAGTATTCTTTATTCCTTTCCTGAATATCCTTTCCAAATTTTTGTGTCATTACAGAAATCGTCATCTTCTCTTTTCTGATTCTCTGCTGACCACTCTTTCTTTCTCATTCCCTTTTTGTGTTCAATTACTCCCACAGATTTAACATTCTAAACCCAGGGCCTCACAATTCAAATCTTTGTTATGATATATAAGCCTTCTATTAGAGTATTTGTTTACCCTCAATATTTAAAGTATTATTCCTATTAGAAATCTGAGCCCTATTAATTCTGACTCAGGGGCCAGAATTTTACTAGTAACTGCCAACTTGATATTCTTAATTGCTATAATTATCCGAAGTTCAAAACATGTAAAACTAGAGCTCTCATTAGAGTCCCACTGTCCACACAATTCCCATCATCTGTCAATTTTACTGCCGCGTTCCCAAGTCCAGGTGTTTGAAGTTTTGTTGTAAGTAATAGTTAGATAAAACCTATTAGATAAACACCCAGTTGTTGATTTGTAATGCCTCTTGCACTGCTTTTATTCACTCTACCAATATACAGATTAATATCTTTCTACATCTCACTCAACTATGACCTAGTTTGCTGTCTTGTTTCACAGAAGGCAGACTTATTCTCTCTGATCTACCCAGACTAAACAGCTTACAATCAGACTTTCATAATGCCTTCTGTTTAAAAAGATTTCCTAAGGCCTTTTGAGATGATAACATTTATATTCTTTATCTTTAAGGCTATCCATGATTTGGCCCCAATCCACATTTCTGGCATTAATTTTCTCTCCTCAAGACACTATTGTGGTTTGTCCATCCACTTTCCTCGAATATCCTTGCTCTCTGTCCCAGTGACTTCACTCACTCTTTCCTCATGTCCATTCTAAGAATGCCTGTTTCTTCCTCTGCGCACGTGCAACATTCAGGAGGCAGACCCACATCAAGGAACACACCATCAAAAGTCTAGTCTTCTTCCCAATACACGGATCAGTGCATTGCAGCAAGTTATAACTCTCTCTTTAAATCATTCACTTATTCCTTCAACAGATATTTTTAAGGCCTACTTTGTGTGCTGAAAATAGAGTAAAGAATGAAAGAGACAATGTCCTACCCTCATGGAGCCTATATTAACAATAACAAAATAAAAACCAGACAGTATTAATTAAGCTCTACGTATAAAAACAGCAACAACACACAGGCAGTTAGGTGGATGAGGAACATCTGAGCCGAAACCTAAAGAACATGAGGAATTGGGCCATGCAGATGACCAGGCAGGAACAGACAAGGACCTAAACTAATGGTAGTGCTAGAGAGAGGAATCAGTGCTCGGGTTTTCAATGTAATTTGAAGGCAGAGTTGATAGAATTTTCTGACAGGGTAGATTAGAGTAGGGGGTAAAGAAAGAGAAGTCTCAAAGATGATTTGCAGGTTTTCGCTTGAGAAACTAGTAGAACAAAGACCCAGTTTAAAGACATAGGAAGACTGAAAGAAGGCATTTATGTTGGGGAAAACCACAAATTCTATTTGGAAAATTTCTACTTGGATATTCCTCTTCTATGTCTAAGTGGGAATGAAGACAACCTAGTCAGGTTGTTGTAGGAGTAGAGTTGAGGGCAGATGTCTTGGCTGGAGATAATCTGGGAATTGTCAACGTGCAAATGAGATCACCAAAGGGCTGATAGTGAAAGAGAACAAGATCCCAGAACTGGTCCTTTGAGAACTCCAACGCTTAGAGGAAGAACCAGTAGAGGAGACCGAGAAAGAGAAGCTAGTGAAGTACAGGGGTATACAGAGAGCTGTACCGGAAGCCAACTGAAAGTTTATTCTAAGAAGGAAACATACAGAATTGCTGCTGCATCAAGTAAAATGATGACTAATATAAAATTAATGGCTAGAAGTCCCTGGAATAGTCTTCTCACCCCCCTGCCACACCCGCCATAGTGTCTTTCACAGGGTAGGCATTCAATAAACAGTCATTAGCTATTTCCTTTTAGCACTGCTGCATAAAGATTTATGGTGAAAAGTTTCCTAGTAAAAGTACAGTCCTGGCTTATCTCAGGAGTAAATTGGAGGTACCATATCCAATACATGCTCTAAAAGTTCTTCAATTAGTATAAATCCTTCAGGTACGATGGCCATTTCCAAGACCAAAGTGACTGTGGCTAAGTGGCTATAGATACTCATTTTGGTCTATCTTTTATTCATGCTAGCTGTAGTCACATTTACAGTTTGAGGAGTCTATTACTTCAAAATGCCTCTCAAGAGGAGGAAAAAAGTTATTAAATAAATCAGTATATATATTAAATGCCAAAGAGTATCCCACGCAAACTTTTTTTTCTTTAGGACTTCATGTTCAAAACCAATCTACTATTTCCAGAGAGAAAGAAGGAAAAAATTGTGCTTTTAACATTCCCATCATTTCCACATGAAAATGCTATATTATCTGATGCTCACAATAACCCCAAGTAGATAAAAGACTGTGGGTGGCCTAATAAAATCTATTCCCCTGAAAGACTCAGACGCATTCGAGTTCCAACCTCTTATTTTACAGTATTTCAATAGAGTCACTATTTAAAAGTCTATTTTGAGGAATGGACCAAACTTTTTCTCTGCCCGACTCCTTGCAGGCCCAGTGACCTTTATAAATGACAGCAATCTTGGTTGAATGAAAGATGAAGGGAAAGAGGAAAACATTAAGATATTTTGTCCTACTTTTTTGTGACTTGTTGAAAATAATCATGGGGCCTATTTGTCACACTGGAGCTTCGTCTCTTGCTCCTGTAGCATCTGACAGGCTCAATGAAAAAAGTGCTAGTGAAGATGAATTGGCAGCAGTACCATTTCTGCTCTGTCTCCTGGTCTTTCTAATTTTGCCACAGATGAAATATATATACAATATCAAGTCAGTTAAGTGAAAGAAACATCTATAGGGACAAGGAGAGTAACCGAGCCCTTTTTCTCGTATAGAAACAGCTATTAAACAATATCTGTCTCTTTCACTTTCAATAGTCCAGTTATACTCCAAGTCTTTATATCCATAAAATGAAAATGTGTTTTCCTTTGGAAAAGAGAAATGACAGATGGTCCAGGGAGGCAGAGGATTGAGAGGAAATGAAAGGAAGGGTAGAGAGAACTTACGCTAAATAAATACTAACAATCATAAACTGAGTTAAGGGAAAAGATTGTATTCTAAAAGACATTGTCAGGATGAAATGTTTTAAGTTAAATGAAACAATTCACTCAAGAATATACAGTTGAAAATAATATGGCCCTGAGAATAAAATGATGATATAGGGTCACATCACAGAATTTAGAGCTAAAAGAAACTTTCAAGGTTCACCGAGTCATCTGGGGTAAGGATTCCTTCTATAGTCTCCTTGACATACAGTCACCGAGACCCGGCTTGAACACACTGGAACAGAAAACTTCTTTTTCAAGATGCCTCATCCTTTTGTTGGATGCCTCTTCTTTATTTTGGACTAATTTAACTTCCATTCATTGATCCTAGTTTAGCTATATTGTGCTACTCAAGATAAGTTAAATTTTTATTCCACATTTTTGGTAAGAAATGTCTTCTCCAAATTTGATTACCTCTAGATCAAATATTTTTGGATTTTTTGCCTTGGTTCGGTTTTATTTTAACCTACTACTATGTTACATGGTCACTAGACCCTTATTATATTTCTCAAGCTTTATAGTTATCTATTGATTTAAAAATGTTATGCTGATATTCACAATTCACTTTTGTGTAGCAGCCAACTGCCTAAGGTATTTTTTTTTAAATAGGCATGTTGATCTGTATTGAACTTATGTTTAAGCAAACCACTAAGTTTTTGTCTTGTTTTCTTTTCTCTCCCATGAACGGCTGTTCAATCAGTCAGATTTCTCATAACCTGTACTTGAGCAGTTGTGTTATTAAACCTAAGGGCGAGAGTTGAACTTCTTGAAGTTGGACATGGCCAAGTGTCTTGCTCTGGCAGGTGAAATATGAGAAGGGGCATTTGTTATTTCTGTGCAGAAATATTTAAGAGCCAGAATCTGATCCTCTTTTCCTACCTCACCTTACTAGCTATTAGAACATGTTCTCATAGTATAGCAATAAAGTCAAGGTAGCTTTGAAGGAAGGGTTTACACATGCAGGACACCAGGCCTACAGCAGTCTTTAAGGGAAGAAAAATTGGCGTTTTTTTTCCCTGCTGCATAACCTGTCTTATCCTGGCAGACGTAATCAATAAATTAGAACCAGTACAGGATTTCCATATTTGGGACGATCCACATGTGAGTCAGCCCAACTTAGACCATCACTAAGCAGAACAATGGTTCTTTGGATGCCATGTCCAGTTAGTACACAATTATTTCATCCACTTATACATTCCCCCGTATGTAAGTTCATGCAAGGACTATTCATCATCCACGGAAGTCAATAGATTGGTGCACAAAAGACTAAGGGCTTCTCAAATTCTCAAGGGTGTTTGTGAAACAAGAAAAGATTAAGATATTCTGGAAAAAATCATATGTTAGACAAAGTAAGACCTTAAATCTGGATTCCAGGAAAAGATTTGAAGTGCACACATCATGTCAAACTGCCAGCTCACATTGCCCGAGTCATAGGTCTCTGAGAGGGAGATGTGCAGGCAAAATACAAAATGTTTCTCTTCTAATTCAACCAGAAGGACCAGGCATAAACGTACTTCTTCGTACACCTGTTACCTCCGTTAAATAAAAACAGCCATAGGTAGCAAAGGACACTAATTGGAAAATGTTGGATTTAATTCCTAAATTATGATGCATGCGATTAATTTTGCATGCTATTTACTTATTTGCTGTAGTGTTAAGAATAAAAAGGAAGTGCTTTTAGTCCTAGAGGGCATCATGCAAAGTGAAATAAGGCAGGCAGAGAAAGACAAATACAGTATGATTTCAGTTATATGTGGAATCTGAAAAACTAAATAAATAAACAAGATGGAAACAGACTTATAGATAGGGGAAACAAACTGGTGGTCTCCAGAGTGGGGAAAGTTTGGGGGACAGATGAAATAGGTGAAGGGGGTTAAGAGGTGCAAACTTCCAGTTATAAAGCAAATGTCATGGGAATGCAGTGTACACCACAGGGAATATAATCAATAATATTGTAAAAACTTTGTATGGCGACAGATGGTAACTAGACTCATTGTGGTAATCATTTTGTAATATATATAAATATAAAATCACTATGATGTACACTTGAAACTGAAAGGATTTTGTATGTCAATTATACTTCAATGAAAAAAAAGAGAAAGTACTTTTATTGTTTATATTTTCCATGGGTTCCCAGTCTTCCCATTTTCCGTATGATCTCAAGTCGCTGAAGTATAAATAATTTTAACCTCAGGAAGGTAGTCATCAAGTCTGGGAAGGCATGTTTTATAATTAATCAGTAATTAACAAATTTGAATGGAAAATGTGGTGTTAGTCTTCCTTTATGGTTGATGCCCAGAAACAAAATACCAACTAATAGGAAGATACTTAACAACAAATTTCCAATTTTTATAAAGTGCTTTAGATTCCAACAAACAATTTATATAATTTTGAGAACCATATGCTGCCACTTAACTGTGTTAAGAAACATTATCTTAATTCTCTTTTTTTGTTACTAATGAAGTACGATGCATGCCCACTCAAATATTTTTCCTGATTATATTTCTTCTTTTGTAATTATTCCTGAAATGTTCTTTTGTTTCTATTTACTATCTGTAGCATTTTATATATTTAATAAATGTTTCATAGAAGGCACAACAGGAAAGAGCATGAAATTTGGAGCCAGATGACTTAGAGTACGCTTCTCTCCTGCTTTACCTTTTAGCTGTGCAACCCTCGGCAAGTGGATGGAGTCTAGGCAAGTGTATGTATGTATGACGATGCATGCACACCCCTGTAGAAAGGGATTTATCTGCCGGGTGGGAGGCACACTTGAGGGCTCCACGGAACCACAGCCAAAATCCTTCAGAAGCTGAATTTAAAAGAAGTCAGGTGTAAGAAGCTAGTCAGCAGAGAAAGCAGGATTAGGCAGACAAATGGGGAAAGTGGCTAGTCTCTAAAGAGTTCTTGTTCCGGTCCTGGTAACATTATGACTAATCCTTTTGATTTTTTTAAGGTAAGTTAGTGATTTTTCAACTAAACAAGTCTAATTAAACAATCGTTTCAAAAGGACAAAAATGTGTCCTAGTGAACAATGACTCAAAACTTTCAAACTGATACGACTAATTAAGGTTAAAATTATTGTTGCTTCAATTTTATTTAAAATTTACTTACTTATTGAATATTGTGAAAAATTCAAAATCATTATTGGATTTCCATATATATTATCCCCTTTAAATTAAAACTTGCTTTGTGTAACTCTAGTCAAGAGAGGGACACATCCTTTGTCTATTTGATGGTCTCAGGTAATCTCAGTCCTCAGTAGGTAACCCAGCAAAGGGACAAGCTCAGTTAAACAGGCTCAACAGCAGGGCTTCAAGGCCTAATTAATACTCCAGCACCCCTCTGAAAAATAGAGTCTTTTCCTGAACCCAGACAATGTAAACTACAGCTGCAAATTCACACAGCGCTAACTACTTCTGGTTCAACCCTCTGAGTTCCCAGGTTCCAGTGGAAAATGTCTCTATTCGAATCCCACTGGTGCTGGCCTGGTGGCATAGTAGTTAAGGTCGCATGCTCCGCTCCAGTGGCACTGGGTTCGCTGGTTCAGATCCAGGGCACAGACCCAGCACTGCTCATCAAGCCCTGCCATGATGGCATCCCACATAAAATAAGGGAAGATTGGCACAGATGTTAGCTCAGTGACTATCTTCCTCCAGGAAAAACAGAGGAAGATTGGCAACAGATGTTAGCTCAGGCCCAATCTTCCTCACAGAAAAAAAAAAAAAGAATCCTACCTTGTATTGCTCTTTGCCTTGGTTTATGCATCTTGTGCTGGATAAAGCCATTGAATAAAAGTTTACTGTCCTGAATGTCATAGCATTTCTTGTGTTCTCCTTACCTCTCTGCATGCCTGTTTTGCTTTTGTTTCATATTTTATCTGGGTATTATTTATAATCTTGTCATGCATTTGATACTTTACAGAAAGTGATTTTTACTTTTATTTTTTGGCAATTTCATTGGTTTTCAATGGGATGGTTGGTCTGATTACCTAGCCCACTATTACTAGAAACTAGAATTCTCCATTTTCAAATATTTTTCAAGTAGCTATATATTAAGCCATGGGTCTAAATGAGGCAACTATATAAATAGAGCAAGAGATTAAAGGTTTGAGAACAAACCTTTGAAAATGTCAGAGTTGGGCAGAGGAGTCCGTGAAAGTAAGATAAAGCAGTAAATAATTGAGAACAAAATCAGAAGAAAAGAGTATCTGAGGAAATAAGGGGAAAGCTGGGTATATGAATGAGAGACTATCCCATGCCAAATGTAGCAGAAACGATAAATAATGTAAAGCCAGAAAAATAATCAATGGACTTACCCATGTGAAACCATTAGTGATTTTAGCAATAGCACTTTCAAAGGAGTGGAAGAGACAGAAGCCAAATCGGCACTACTGTGAATGGGGAGTGGAGGATGTATTGTGAGCTCTGAATATGCTTTCAAGAAGCTTTAACGACAAGGGGAAGAAAAGAGAGGCCCAGGAAGTCCAGAGAGGGCTTTTGATGGCTTGTTGTATATTGAGAGGTGCTCAAAAATAAGTGCATGTTTTGGAAATAAACCACTAGAAAAATGTGGTTAAAGACATAAGAAAGAGAGGAGATGTACTGGCAGAGTTTTGTTAAATACAAATAATTGAAACTCACTTAAAATTATTTTATCAACAAAGAAATTGTATTGCTTCATATAATTAAGGTGCTGAATGTAGAGGCTCAGATGCTATCATCAGATACCACTCCTCCATCTCTCAATGAGGTTGTCTCCATATGGGGAGAAAGGGGGTTGGTGACAAGACACACACCTTCCCGATCTTATACCTTCGGGTTATATGAACGTCTATCTCAGTACCTCTACTGCAAGAGTTTCAGAAAAGACAATAGTATCAGAAACCAAGTAGGTTATGTATACAATCCTAAACTACTTTTGCCCTAGTCTGGGAAATAAAATATGTTAACTGATCATGCTTAGGTTATATACATATCTGTAATATGCAGGCCTGATTGAATCCAAACAGGAAAGAATGGGGCCAAGATGCTACCCTGGCCAAAACAACAAATGTTGAATTGAGTGACAAATACGTGGCATAAGCTGTTCCCGGAAGCAGGTAGAGATAGATTCCAAAGGAAAACTTTGAGAATTAGCCTTCTAATCTTTATTGATGGCTCACTTATAGTTGCTGTGAATGGTACAGAGGATTATAAACAATAGATGCTCTGTTTTTGAATGAACTTAAAAAATATTTCGGGAGTCAAAAATTAAACATTCTATGGGCCAGCCCCCCTGGTGGCCTAGTGGTTAAGTTCAGCACGCTCCACTTCAGCGGCCCAGGTTTGATTCCCAGGAGAGAACCTAAACCACTCATCTGTCAGTGGCCATGCTGTCATGGCAGCTCACATGCAAAAAGAGGAAGATTGGCAACAGATGTTAGCTCAGGGCGAGTCCTCCACAGGAAAAAAAAAATTAAACATTCTAAAAACCCTAATATATAGGGAAAATTCCCATTCAACGTAACAATGTGAAAAATGTCCCAAGGCAGCATGTGAAAGCAAATGACCTATAAAAATATAGAGGTAGAAATCCCAGCAGACTGGACCAGCCTAAGGTAGTTTTACAGAAAGAGAATAAAAAGCAGATGAAGGACATCCTGTTATAGGTTTCACATGTAAGGAGCTTGGAAGTTGCCACTCTGCCCTAAGATGTAAAAAGCTGAACAGATTGAAAAAGCAACCACTCTTCCTGGCTCCATAACAGAGGGAGGACACAGAGCAAACCACTGCCCCCAAGACTGGAGATACACAGAAACAGGGATTAGAGACTTCCCGAAGCAGAGACCCACAGGCTGAAACTCTGGCAGCAACCAGTGTGGGGTAGGAAAACCTGAACTGTAATCGAGGAGTTGCTGGAGACTCTTTGCAAACAACTCTGAGAGTTAAAAATTCCAGAGGGACCCAGGCATGGGGGCCCCCACAATATTGTGAGATTTACTCCCAGATGCTCAACCATATTCCCACAACAAATATCAAAGAAAAATTCCCTCAGGCTTCCAGCAGAGAGAGGAGAAAGGTACCATTTTGAAATACTCCAGAGTGCTCTGTTCTCAACAAGGCCAGCCCTCAGTGGTAACTATTCAACTAGAGTCTAACCTGCTGGGTGTTATCAGAGCCTAACTGACCCGAGGAAGGGAAATACCCAACTCAGCCCGCTGTAGCCATCCTGACCCACCTAAGGGGACAGAAAGAAAATGAGAAACCCTTGTGTGGCACAGGCTTATTAATGGATTGAGATCTAATCACAGAAGTTGAAAATGCTTCTTCTTCCCCTCCACTTCACCACCACATCACTAAAGGCCCATTTACAGCAGTTCCTTTTACCTGCTACGCCATGTCTGATTTTCAGGAAAAAATTACAAGGCATACCAAAAGGCAGAAAACATGCTATGAAGAGACAGAGCAAGAGTCAGAACCAGAGATGGCAGGAATGGAGGAATCATCAGGCTGGGAATTGAAAACAACTATGATTAATAGGCTAGAGGCTCTAACAGTTAAAGTAGACAGCATATGAGACTAGATGGGCAGTGTAAGCAGAGAGATGAAAATCCTAACAGAAAAATAAATGAAATGCTAGAGATAAAAAACACTATGAGAGAAATGAAGACTGTCTTTGATAGGCTTATTAGTATACCAGACATGGCTGAGGAAAGAATCTTTGAGCTAGAGGGTATGTCAATAGAATCTAAACTAAACTAAACTAAAAGCAAAGAGAACAAAGACTAAAAAAAGGAACAGAATACCTAAGAACTGTAGGACAATTACAAAAGCTGTACCACATACACAATGGGCATACCCATTAGGAGAAAAAAGAAAGGAACAGAAGAAATATTTGAAACAATAGTGACTGAGAATTTCCCCAAATTAATGTCAGACACCAAACTGCAGATCCAGGAAGGGACAGGTGGAAGGAATTAGGATTATTTTGTTTTTATAAAGTATTCATACCTGCCGTGAAGTGGGAGAGTGCTATTTGAGAGTGGACTTGGATTAGTCATAAATGTATATTGCAAACTCTAGGGCAACCAAAAATATTAAATAAAGAAGTATAGCAGATATGCTAGGAAAGAAGAGAAAATGAAATCAAATAAAATGCTCAATTAAAATCACAAAAGCAGAAAAAGAGTGGAAGATAACAATGAAAACATAGAACATGGGCAACAAATAGAAAAAGGTAAAGAATATGGTAGAGATTAATCCAACTACGTAAATAATAAATTTGAATGTCAATAGTCTAAATGCACCAATTAAAAGATGAAGATTGTTAACATGGATCTTTTTTAACACAACTCAACTATATGTTGTCTACTAGAGACCCATTTTCAATATAAAGACACATATAGGTTAAAAGTAAAGAGACGAAGAAAAATTTACCATGCTAACACTAATCAAAATAAAGGGAAGGGACCAGGCCAGTGTTGTAGTGGTTAAGTTCGTGTACTCCGATTCAGCAGCGTGGGGTTCACAGGTTCGGATCCTGGGCATGGACCTACATACTGCTCATCATGCCATGCTGTGGATGCATCCCGCATACAAAGTAGAGGGAGATTGGTACAGATGTTAGCTCAGGGACAGTCTTCCTCAAGCAAAAAGAGGAAGATTGGCAGCAGATGTTAGCTAAGGGCCAATCTTCCTCACCAAAAAAAAAAAAAAAAAAAGAGGGGAGGGCGAGTAGCTATATTAATTACAAACAGAGCATACTTCAAATTAAGGAAAGTTATCAGGGATAAAGGGGGACATTACATAATGATAAAGGGGTCAATTCTCCAAGAAGACATAATTCTTAATATGTATGCATCTATCAACAGAGCATCAAACTATGTGATACAAAAACTGATAGAACTGCAAGGAGAAATAGATGAATCCACTATTGTAGTCAGAGACTTCAACTCTGTTCTCTCAGAAATCAATAAGCAGGCAGAAAATCAATAAGGACATAGTTGAACTCAACAGCACTATCCATCAACTGGATATAATAGAGATCTATAGACTACTTTATCCAACCACAGCAAAACACACATTCTTCTCAAGGTCACATGGAACATTCACCAAGATAGACCACATTCTGGGCAATAAAATACACCTTGGCCAATTAAAAGAATAGAAATCATACAATATCTGCTCTCAGACCAAAATGGATAAACTACAAATCAAAAAAGAAAAAGAAAAAAATCTCAAGGGAAATTTTAAAATATTCTAAACTAGGTGAAAGTAAAAACACAATTTATCAAAATTTGTGGATGCAGTGAAAGCAGTGCTTAGAGGGAAATTTATAGCATTAAATGCACATATTAAAAAATATTTAAAATCAATAATCTGAGCTTGTATCTTTGGAAACTAGAAAAAGAAGAGCAAATTAAACCCAAAGTAAGCACAAGAAAAGAAATAATAACAATTAGAGCAGAAATCAAAGAAATTGAAAACAAGAAATCACTTCAAATGAGCAAATTTTATTGATGAAAAAGTAGATTTTGAAGAAAAAAATGCAAGAGTTTAGAGGCATGCACCACCTCTCACTGAGATGGGTAATTATCATCAAAGAAGAAGGAGTTTTGGGTGCTAATAAGCCAAAAACATTAAAATTCAAATTACTTTGCAATTCATCTCAAGGGCTGCACAGCATGTATTTATTCATTCAACAAATGTCGTTTGAGTACCTACTATATTCCAGGTACTATTCTAATATCCACATATGTTCTTTTTGGTAATACAAAATTTAAAAGCTCCTAATTAACTTAAAGCAGTTATTCGTTATATATTCTTCTCTCTTAACTAATTCAGTTCCAAGTTAAGAATCTCTGAATGATGTCTCTTTTCCCTCTGCTTCTATTGCAATTCTGTTTCAATAACCAGCAATCTATAGACCAAAATTTGTAATTAACTTTCACATACAAATCCTATATACAATAATGGAGGAAAGGGGAAAGAAGGAAAAGGAAAATGAGCAAAGTCCTGAGGTCGTTTGTTGTGTAAGCTTTCTCCCTTTATGTTTGACTTTGTAATTGGTTTCCTACACATACTGGAATTGGATTCTAATTATAAGTCTGGAGATAATGTGGAGTGACAGGGAAGGGACATGAGGAAAATTAACTTCCTCTTGAAAGGTAAACTCCTCTGACAAGGCACTAACAGTGTCTTTCTTCAAACAAGGGCGGAAAGGCGTTAAGGAAGGAGGGAGTGGAGGCAATGGTGTCAAGCATGGAAGGCTTGGCACGGTGTGATTCTGGTTATTTCAGAACATTTCCACATTATCACATGAAGGCCCCAAAGTCTCTTAAACCTATCCCATCTCTAATTCTTCCCCATTTCACCTCTCCCAAAAATTAGGAAAAAATAAGAAACTCAAACCTGTGCTACACCTCTTGCCGTCACCCAAGCCAGCACATTGTGCCTCCTCTCAAGCAAAGTATGTTTTTTGCCTCCACTTCCTATTCCAATGCCCATCAAGACAAGAGCTCTCCAAACATAGCTTTTTCGTTTTTTTCAGGAGGGGCATTTAGCTCTAAAACTGTTCTCATTCCGGGCGAAAGATTGGCGAGCTTGATTCTGGCCTCAGGTTCAAGCTGCATTTTATAATCTAAACTTATTCTTAATAAAGATGATTTTTAAAAATTAAATCTCCTTCTCTCTGCAATCACTGGGATTAAGAACCTGGAAAAGGAGAACTATGATAAATTTTCACACCAGAGAATCCAATATCTATGCAGAACAAGAATACTATTACAATGTAGTCAACAAAAGGGCAAGATAAATACAGAAAAACGAATAGAGTTTCAGCACCCAACCTACATACCAAAAACCCAAAAATGAACCAAAAAAACCTGTTTCAAGGTAGAATTATAAAATTCTCAAGAATAAATCCAATGAAGTCTTTGAAGTTTCATATGAGAAAACAAATTATTGAAACTCACAAGGAATGTTTAATAAATGGAAACACTTGGATATTCATTTTCCCACATTAATCTACTCCTTGAATTCATTACCAACAGCCTTTTGGAGAAGTGACAAGCTCACTCTAAGATTCCTATAGAAAAATAAATGTGCAAAAATACCTAAGAAAATTTCGAATAAGAAGAACAAAAACAAAAGTTTTGATCGAGCAAACAACAAAAATACTAGAAAAATACCAGAATTAAAACAATATATCATTGATGCAGAGATAGACAAATAAATTAGAAAAATGTAAAAGTCAGTACAAGTAAATTGTGCACATTTGGAAATTTGTATATATGATGTCCATGGCATTTTAAATATGTGAAACAGCTAACTACACAATAAATGCAGAGGGGAATACTGGCCACTCCCACCATACTAAAAAAAATATGAGGACCACTAAATAAAGACAAAAAATCCTAATGCCAAAAAGCAATATGTGAAAAATTTCTATGTTAAAAATATATGACTAGGATAAAAGATCATAAATACAGTTACAAGATACAGAATTGACTAAAAGAAAATATTTGCAATATTTAAAACAAAATTTTAATATTTATAATATATAATGAATTGCATCAACTAAAAAAATAAAATATATTTAATTGAATATATGTTTCTGGCACGGAGAAAAAATACAATGGCCACTTAGTATCTGAATAATAATTATCCATTAAAATGAAATTAAACCTTATTGATTATCAGAGAAACATAAATTAAGGAATAATGATAAATTATTCATTACTCATTAGAATGGCAAAAATTAAAAGCATTTAATAATATTCAGTGCTTGGTTGTGAGAAAATAAGCATCTTCACACATTGTTGGTCACTCTCTAAGTTGAAGGGCGTTTTGGAGAGCATTTTATCACCACCCATCAGAGTTTTAAATCTACTGACTCTCACTCAATAACCCCACTTACAGGAATATAGCCAAGTAATATTCTAAGCATTTGTGTACAAAGATATAAATACAAGGGTGCTCATTACAGTATAGTTCATATTACTGTAGAATTATTTATCATATTGTCAAATTTTATTTTATTTATTTATTTTTTTTGAGGAAGATTAGCCCTGAGCTAACATTTGCCAGTCCTCCTCTTTTTATGGAGGAAGACTGGCCCTGAGCTGACATCCGTGCCCATCTTCCTCTACTTTATATGTGGGACGCCTACCACAGCATGGCTTGCCAAGCGGTGCCGTGTCCACACCCAGGATCCGAACTGGCGAACCCCTCCAGGCCGCCAAAGTGGAACCTGTGCACTTAACCGCTGCGCCATCAGGCTGGCCCTGTTATTGTCAAATTTTAAACAACCTAAATGTATGTTTAAATATGTCAAGCTACATTTCTATTTTGGAGTACTCTGCAACAATCATAAAAGATCAAGCTAGAACTATTAATGATTTCATGAAAGATCTTTGGGAAAGAAAAAATAATTAGGAAAGATAGAAATTCACTTGTGAATGAAGTGAACTTTGTGTATTTACTCCATAATCTTCTGAATTGTTTCAAATTTTTATAATCACCAAGTACCTAAGTATTTCCTTCATAATGCTTCAACCAGTCAAAAGGACATATCTGATCAGAATGGTTATGAGTCCTGATATTGATCCAAGCAACACAATCATATCAATTTTGCACCTCTCAGTATCATTTATTGAGGATGCCGAATTCCACACAAACCTCAGATTGTGCCAGAGTTAAAATATGAGTATCTCTGAATAAAATATAAACATCTCTCAGCCTCAAAGCTCTTTACTTCTACTTTAAAATTCAGTAGATTGTAATGTTAAAACATGAAAAGGATTCATTTATCAACCACGTATTCCAGGAGATCGGTAAACCTCATCTGCCTCCTTCACAATTGTTTCTTCAGGACTGACAGAGGGCCTGGCACATGGTAGGTAGCCGGTATTTTTTTAAATAAATATAAATAGAATGAAAGGTAAGACTATTCTTTTTATAAAATAGGAAGTAACTATTTTGGTTTTTTCACTCCACCTATTCTCTTCAGATTTGAAGTATCTATTATATTCCCATATTGAATTATCATATTATTAAGAAGTCTTCAAAAATAGCTGTGCTTTTCAAGTTTCAATTCAAAACAACTTATAATGCATAACATTTGGAATATTTACCTAGATTTTTAAGTTACAAGTATTTTACTGTCCCTTTTCTCCCCTGAACAAAAGCAGGATTAATTCATTAGAAAATTAGTTAAATATTTCTCTCTCAGGTATTTGCTAACTTATGAGGGTGCTTTACACACCGCCCCCAGATTTGAGTAGGTTTCACTGAATTGGGTTCAGCTAGAATTTTAACAGGATTCTATTTTTATTTTGTGGCAAAGAATAAGTAGCTTGTCTCACTCCTCCAAGCTTCTATCAGAGCCATTATGAAAAGGAAAAAAAAAAAATGTATATATATATATACATAAATCCAAGATCATACCACTCCCCTGGAAGCAGAGAGGGCAGTCATCAAAATCTATGATATTTAATGTGATGTCCCCAAACCTGCAGATGAGCTGGAGAAAAAAGGAAACAATTACTCTATGGTCGGTCCCACCTCTTTATTACTAGGGAAAAATTCTTCTCTTTCCGTTAGTTTAGAGTGTGTTGACTTTGAGAAACAAATAATTCTTACCTCGGGTATGTGTTCTTACTTAAAATATCGGTTACTAAAACAAACAGTGAGTCTACAGCTCTCTCCATTGGGATAGTTGAACTAGAATTGAAGGACGCTTATTCACCATTTCTCGTCTGACTGAAGCCCAGCAAATTAGGGAGAAGACAAATATTAATCAGTGCACACTTGACTGAAGTCTAGGCCACTACTGGAAAGTGGAAAACTCTGGAAATAATTAAGGAGTAAGATCTCCTCCTATGGAAGAGAGAGAATCTTCCTTAGGCTGTAACTGCAGCATGGTCCCTCTTCCGTGTGGGAGGGCATGGGGTTGTAGCGCAGAAGGATTTAAGAGGGGATTTATGTGATGCAAAGCCCGCACCTAAAAGCAGGAAAGGCAGGAAAAAACAGGAGGGAACCTCCACGAGTCCCTCTTTTATGAATACTTTAAAACATCAGGTGTCTTCCTTGTGCACTATAAGAAAAGTCCAAGTTAGCAAGTCCAGAGATTTTAAATTTTTGTTAACAAGCCTGTATTAGTTTTCTGTGGCTGCCCTAAAGAAGTACTACAAACTGCGTGGCTTAAAGCAACAGAAATTTATTCTCTCACTAAAAGTCTGAAATCCAGGTGCCAAGATTGGTTGTGGTGATTGCCAGCAATCCTTGGCGTTCCTTGGCTGGCAGCTGCATCGTTCCTATCTCTGCCTCCACGGCCTTCTTCCCTGTGTGTCTGGGTCCTCATCTCCCTCTTCTTATAAGGACACCAGTCATATAGGATTTAGGAGCCACCCTAACCCAATATGACATCATCTTACCTTCATTACATGTGCAGAAACTTTATTTCCAAATAAGCTCACATTCACAGGTTCAGGGTGGGGGGGCGTGAATTTTGAGGGAACACTTTAATCCAGCACAAACCCACAGTAAGAAATATACTTTATACATACGAACAAAACAAAAAAACGTCCAAAACAGTACTTACCTTTGCTCTGTATAATGAACTCTAGTATTTTCTATTCTCTTATTTTTAATTTTTTAAAAACATTACAGTACACAAAATTGAGTCCATAGCCCAATAACATGTGACCATCCCAGGTTGAAAACACTTAGTAAGACTGATAATATCTGTCACTTTAAAATTTTAAGTCACTTGCAACGTTGCACTAACCTTTTGACTGACAGGTTGTCAAGACAAAGAGAGGAGAGAAAGGATGTCTGCCCCATGGATAACTTATATTCTTTGCAGCCCTCCAGAAGAGAAGGGGCAGGGTCACTGAGTGGGTTAGAACACAAGTTACCAGTACTGTGGCCATCAATACAGAGACCCACAATCCTGTAGACAGGAGTCTACACAGACAGAGACAATATACCCAAACTAGATAGCAAGACCCACACCATGGGTTAGCAAAGGTGACACTCTGAAAAAAAGAGAAGAGTTAGAGTGAGCAATAAATATCTAGGCTGCATTTATATTAAATTGAAATCTATATTATTTTTCCTTAAAAACAGCTATGATCAATAAAACTTATAGAGTACCTAGGTTTTTTCTTGTGTTTTCCTCACCTATCAAAAAGTTCTAATCAAAACGAGTGAAACACCCTTCAAAAGGAACTCAACACTCTTCCTAGAATTCCTTTGCAAATGTGGTATTTGAGAAATCTGCAGCTACCAAATTGGATAAATCTGAGTTAAAGTCCTCACCAGAGAATGAAGAACACAGGTGTCCTTTCGAAGACATTTTTATGACTAGCCGCAAACCTTAACTACAAGCTAAGAGTTCATACCAATGATTAACCCAGGAACAAAACTCCTCTACAATATTAATTGATCTAATAAATATTCTTCCTTAGGCTACTTTTCATGCATTCATTTTATAATCAAGTAGGCAACCAGTCATCGGAGTTATAATTCTTTTTGTTGTAGCCATGTTCTGGGATAAAGTAATAGATAGGATGATGAGCTAGCCCTTTATAGCATTGCTCCAGAGAAACTAAAAAAATTAAGCTGTAACTTAAATCACAGAAAGTATCAAGGTGAGGTTCTAATTCATGATGTTGTGCGCACAGATTTCAGAGGGAGATAGTCTGTCCATATCTTTACCTCTGCATTCCGTTTCTCATAGGCTCTTCTAGCCTCAATTATATCCTTCTTATTTAAGGCTCCACTTATAAGTTGTTCAAATATAAAAGAGTTGTCATTTTAAACCACAAAGCACTAGCCAAATCTAGTCTTAAACATAATATGCAAATGATAATAAATACTGTACTTAAAAATTGTTATACATTTATGTATTTATACAGTTATATTGTTCCTTATAATGTGGGTTAAAGTTAGCTTTGTCATCTTCTCTGCTGGAGGGCACTTTTGTTGCCATTTCAGAAACCTAAAGGTGGGATATATTTAATATATACTATGCAAGAAAATCCTTCTAAGTTTTAGAGATGTAGGCTGTTATCCAGAGAAAATATGGAGTGACTTTGTTTTCTTTCTCATTACACGGAGTCCATAATATCCTGAGGCCAAGCTCAGAGTATGTGCTTTCCAGTTCTAACGCACTGGATTTGTTTTCCATCCTCCACCATCCCCTCCAATGAATGAAAAGGAATTTACAATTAGTTACCTTTTGGCAAGCCCACGGCGATGATATTTTTAAATTGCATTTTCTAATAAACTCCTGGACTAAAGAATGGTTTGCTGACCTACCTCTAAGCAAAGGCCTGGATATTGCTCTTAAAATAAAGAGATATTCCCTTCAACTGTCTTCAGAATCTTCAAAACTGACCTCCCTGTGGTAAAGACTCAACCTCGGCTCTTTAGTTACTGATTAGTATGGCCCACAACAACAGCTGAAGTAGATGAGATGTATTAATTTGAGGGAGACTTTCTCGGGAAACTCAGGTTTGTTCTAAAATAGCATGTATCTGAAAGACAGTGAAAACTATTCAATCTTGTGCTCTGCGACATTGTGGATCAAGCAGACCAGTGACTAAGTTCCACTAGCCATTTAGATCTTCTTTGTCATAGATTAGCATCATCTTTTTTTCAAGAAGTTTAATTTATTTTGAATACAGGAGAAATAGTCAAATTTATTTTGAGTTAAGATAATGTTTTGAATGAGAGAAAAGTAAATTCTCAAAGATCCACCACATAGACGTTTATTCTATTTATGTCTCCATTATTTTCTACATTGATTTTTGAAATCACACACAAAGTCTTGAACCCCTACTTTACCCTCAAAAAACACACAATTCTTTTCTTTCTCCATTGTCATCATCTATGCATTTTTATCATTTTCTCATCCAGTTCTTCAAATGCTTGTTCTACTCTGTATAAATTTTCTTATCCAATCATCATACAATTTAAGAAAAACCTATCATTCCATCCTGAAACTCAAAATAGATATAAAGTGTTTGATGTCACACATTTAACGAAAACATCATTTTATTGTTGCTCCTCTGCTCATCAGTAGTTACATTAGGGCCCTCTAAAATATATTTCTAATGCAGAGATCAATTACTTGCCATTTTAGAAAAACACTGGCAGGACAACAATAAACTGAGTTTCACCAACTCAGTTTTAACCTGTGGGGCCAGACTGACTGTCATCTAAAATCTAACTCTACTTGCCACAGAGAGATGCTGCCTAAATGATTGGATAGAACCAATGTGTCAGCTGAATGTTAGCAGCAACTACCCAATGAAATAAAATAGAATGGATTTCCGAATTTCTTGGCCACAATATTCCTGAAGAACTTTTCCTTAAGACCTTAGATGCTTTCCTTAAGAAGGAGAGCATCAAGTATTCACAAAAATGTTTGCTTCCTGAATCTAACTGACTCTCAATCTCTTTTTGTTTCATCTATGCTTGTTTCCAGTTAAAAATAGGTAAGTGAATTCACTGAGCCCACAATAGAGCTTATTTCCTCTCTCATCTTGCATGTGCTTGCATTTCTGGGGCAGACAGAAGTGCTGCTTGTAGATGCTCTTTGTAGGGTACTTGGGGAATACAGACACTGTGAAGCTGAAAGAAAGTTCATCGCGGCTGGTGTTTAATTTCTAGACTTTTCCAAAAGTTATTTCTTATCTCCTCTGCTTCATTTAGAAAAATGTATCTATGTCATGGCTAGATATTCATGTAGGTGGAAAGGTAAGGAGCAAAGGAACAAGACGGTAAACAGTTCACTTTGACACTTTGCCTATAGGTGACTCTATTTTCTTGAATGGGAAAAGAATAAACTCATTTTACCAAGCTTACCCAAGATATGATACTCAGAATCCAATCCTGGCAGTTACACTGCAGTGACTTTAGCTGTTTTAAAACATCCATAAATAGGATAGCTGGGTTTCAGTGACTGGAAAACAAGGGGTTGATTGCATTTCTTTCATGATCTCTAGAGAAGTCTGCCCCAGGCATCTCCTCCTCCAAAAATGCTCACAGTGCAGGAGGCTGTTCCAAGACTCGAAAGATGGATTAATAATGCTGCTGTTATCAAATAGATCATCCATAACTCTAATAGCATCATGCCAGCTATCTAAAGTCTTTGCACAGACACTCACTACCCTGTACGAAGTATAAATTTTTCAACTTTGGTCACTACACTCTATAACCTGAGTGACTCCCAGAAAATGATTTTGGAATTTTGGCTTAAGGTCCAACGTATTTACTATTATAATAAAAATAACTATCATTTATTGAGCAGCCAAATATTCCAAGTACTAACTGTTTTATATTCTCCCATTTAGTACTCAGAATAAATGTATGAGGTTAATATGATTATTCCCATTTTGCAGCTGAGAAAACTGAGGCATGTAGATGTTAACTTTCTTTCTCAAAGTCCCAAAGGGGAGCAGGGATTTTAATGCAAAATTGTCTATCCCAAATCCTATCTTCTTAAATTTTATTTTTCACTCCTCTTTCTCTACTTGGTTTCACGATGACTGATCCCCTTTACCAAAACTACTGTTATGTAAACCCCTAGAACTTCAACAAACTTTTTAAGACTAAATAAACAGTCAGTATCATTGGCCCAGATAAAATAAGTACAAATGGTAAGACTCCACCTAAGAGAATAGGGGAGTTCTGCCTTTGAAGGAGCATAGTTGGACCTTGCCAAATATAAAATTTTAATTTATAAATTAAAGGTAGTTCATGTCGCAAATTTGTGTCTCTTTCAAATTCTCTTTTTTAATCAAATTTGTAAAGCTAATTAATGTCCATTTCAACTCTAGATGCAGTTCAAAAATGTGCAGGATGTTTGTGGCTTCTCTAAATAAGATTTCTCAATTGAAATAAGGGAGTGAGAACTTAACTGTTTTTTGAAATATTCTTCTAAATTTAATAACCCATGGAATTAAATAATTCCATCATTTTAGTGAGTTAATGTCACTCAAATTCCAAAAAACCTTAGAAAATTATTGAGACTAGTTTTATTGATTCATTCCAGTAATTTAATTTCAAAATCTTTTATCTGTTTTGGATAAGATAGCTGGAATTTTTCCTTTTTCTCGTTTTTGAAATTTGTCATAGCTGCTAGGAATATGGAGTCTCAAGTGCTTTAATTCAGGAACTCAGTTTGAGAGACAAGGGTACTTCCCTAGGTGAATGGACATGGCAGATGCCACAATGTGTTTTTTTTAACAAATGGAAAGTTCTAACATAAAATCGTGGTGTGTTATGTTTATTTTATTACTGGAATCAAATAATATTGATTTCTTTAGAATAAGAACAAAAGAACCATCACATTAGTAGTTAGCTAAACCTAATTTCAGTCAAGTTACTCGAATATCTATATGTGCTGCCTCTTCTCCTGATACCAACCAAAAATAAAGTCATACCCCGAATCACACACTGTATCAATCTGTTTTCATCTTTATCAGCATCCTTCTGGATAATTATTAGTATGTAATTAATAAGTATTTGTTTAATTAACAAATGTATACTTTTGCACATTCGTATCTGTACTTATAAATACCTATAGTGATGGGCTATGGCCAATGGTTTGTCTGGAGGATCAGGGACATGGAAGGAAGATGAATGAAAAACAGATAACAAAGAAATTTGAGGAAGAGGTATATAGACAGACCTGTCTAAATGGGCAAAAAAGAAATTGTGTCCCAACTGAATGCTCACTGAAAGGTGACCTCAGCAGAGGATGGTTTTAATAATTACGTGGATGGGATGACCCATTCTTTGGATACAAGACAGCCTTTTTCCCAAGCCACCCCTGTCATTGTCCAATGAACTCATGAACAAAGTGGCCATGGTGGCAGGGATAGAGACTATACATGGGCTCAGCAACAGGGACTTCCACCCACCAAGGCAACCTGACAACAGCCACTGCTGAGTGCCCACTCTGCAGAAGCAGAGACCAACACTGAGTCTGTGATATGGCACCATTCCCCAGCATGATCAGCCAGCCACCTGGTGGCAGGTTGATTACATGGGACTGCTTCCATCATGGGAAGGGCAGTATTTTGTCCTTACTGGGATAGACACATTGGATATGGATTTACCTTCCGTGCATGCAATACTTCTGCCAAACTAATATCCATAGACTTACAGAATGCCTTCTCCACCATCATAGTATGCCACATAGCATTGCTTCTGATCAAGGAACCCATTTCACAGCAAAAGAAGTGGAGCAATGGGCTCATGCTCATGGAAATCACTGGTTTTACAAGGTTCCCCGCCATCCTGAAGAAGCCAGCTTGATAGAATGGTGGAATGGCCTTCTGAAGACTCAATTACGAAGCCAGCTAGGTCACAATATAGCTATGTAGGTACATCCCCGAGCTGGAGCAAGGTCTCCAGAAAGCTGTATATGCTCTGAATTAGCGCTCAACATACGGTGCTGTTTCTCCTATAGCCACGATTCTCAGGTCCAGGAGTCGGGGTGAAAATGGGAGCGGCACCACTCACTATTATCCCTAGTGAGCCACTAGCAAATTTTTGCTTCCTGGGCCCATGAATTTATACTCTGCTGGCCTAGAGATCTTAGTTCCAGAGACAGGAATGCTTCCACCAGAAGACACAACAATGATTCCATTGAACTGGAAGTTAAGACTGCTGCCTGGCCTCTTTGGTCCCTCACACCTCTGAATCAACAGGAAAAGAAAGGAATTGCGGTATTCACTAGGGTGATTGATCGTTACTACCAAGCGGAAGTGGGGCTACTGTTCTACAGTGGAGGTAGGGAAGAGTATGTCTGGAATATAGGAGATCCATTAGGGCATCTCTTAGCATGACCCTGCCCTGTGATTAATGTCAACGGAAAACATTGCAACCCAATCCAGGCAGAACTACTAATGGAACAGACCCTTCAGGAATGAAGGTTTGCGTTGCTCTGTCAGGTAAAGAACCAAAATCAACCAAAATGCTTGCTGAAGGCAAAGGGACTACAGAAAACGGGTAGCAGAAGAACGTAGTTATGAATACCAACTATGACCATGTGATCAGTTATAGAAATGAAGATTATAATTGTCGTATTTCCTCCTTATTTTGTAGTGAATATGTTTGTGTACAAATATCTTTGTCTTTCCTCTCTTATTCACTTCTAATGTAACAAAAGATGTATTGACTTTATATCAGCATTTGAGTGCTGTTAATTTTATATCATAATATTTAAGTTATGAGATATCAGGAGAAGAATAAACATCTCTCAAGGACTTTATCTCCTCTTCTGGGGAAGAGATTAGTGCATTTTCAGTTGTAAGCAAGATAGATGTATCATTACAGATGGAATTATGACCTTGTTATTGTGTTTACTTGGAGATTAGGTACAGTTTAAGGAGATGGGTAGGGGTAGACTTGTAATTATTAATTTTATTTGTCAACTTGACAGGACTAAGGTGCCCAAATAACTGGTAAAACAGTATTTTGGGGTATGTCTGTGAGGGTGTCTCCGAAAGAGATTAGTGTTTGAATCAGTAGACTAAGAAGATTGCCTCAGCAATGTGGGTGGGCATCATTTAATCCTGATACGGCCTGAATAAAAGAAAAAGGTAGAGGAAGGTCAAATTCACTTTTTCTACTTGAACTGAGACATCCGTCTTTTCCTGGCCTCAGACATCAATTTTCCTGGTTCTCAGGCTTTTGGACTCAGGCCAAGACTTATACCATCAGCACCCTGATTCTCAGACTGAATTGCGTGACTGGCTTTTCTGGTTCTCCATCTTGCAGATGTCACGGACCTTCTTGGCCTCCATAACCACATGAGCCAATTCCTATAATAAATCTCCTTCTCTCTCTCTCTCTCTGCTGGTTCTATTTCTCTGGAAAAGCTTGACTAATACTGCTCAAGTAGGTAGAAAGGTCATTTACATATTATTAATCCCTTTCCTTCATACTCTTTAACCAGTCATTGCACTTGTATATATTAAATCCAAGCTTTACATTCAAATTGCTATTGTAACATACATAAATAATTAGCAAAAGGTGTTGCCACCTCGAGCTGGAGACATTTACTTCCTCTTAGAGGGTCTTTCCTGCCAGGATGAGACAGATCCACCTTCCTGTGCAACAAGATCTCATTCCTATGCCTTAGTCTCATCATTTCTTCTGCCCAAACTGCATTGCCAAGTGAATCCAAGACAAAGACACAAGAACGCTAAAAAAACAAAACAACTCTTCACTCTTAAGATCTATAAATTCTAAGCCATCTATTCTTAAGCACATTCATGTTTTACACTCTTGCAGACAGTCTTTTCTTTACTATAAAGTGATTAATTAATTTCCTTTATCTTTCTCTTCCCTTTGATCTTGCACACATTTTTGCTTCCTGTAAAAGAGATATTCAGTTCCCTAGCCTTACAACATCCCTATGGTTAGGGTAGGGAATCTTAGGATTTCCTACCTATTTTTGCTAACTCATCAATAAATATAACATTATAAGTTATGAGCACGTTGCTATGGAACATTATGAAGTGAGGAAGCCTATAAAATAACAGCTTTTTCATACTTTCCTTGAGTGAGGACAGATTGAGTAGTTGGGTTTGTGTGTGTGTGTGTGTGTGTGTGCTCGCACGCATGCACAAGCTTTGCCTGAGGTCAGAGTGTCTGCATTGAAAGACTCAGATGTCCTCAGCCACTCTTCTGGGTTCTCCAGTTAAGCATGGTAAGTAATCCCAATAATCAGGCTCTAGCATTCCAAGACAGGAGCAAATAGATTCTTCTCCCAATGATGTCGATAACAAATGATGTGTAGAAATAGTATTTTTTATGACCAAATGCTGCTCTTAGTGTGGTTTTCTCCTGGCTCACTTATAAGGGTTGACTATTTGGGGGCTTTTTGCTTATTTAGGCCAAAATAAAAAAGGAAGAAGAAGAGAAGGCTATGATATTTTTACAGTCTTTGGTATTTTTTCCTTGACAAATGTATGGCAGCTTTCAATTTGATCCAAGCACCTCTGTTTGTATTCTCTAAATCCCATCTCTAAAAATGATTACTGTATTTTACTATTGGTCTTACACTAACTAATTTTTATATAGCATATTGATTTCTAATTTCATTGCTGGCAGCTCATCATTCAACTTGTAAGACACATCATTCTTCTTGTGAATTAAACTTTCATATTATCCATCTTGATCCTTTGTTCTAAGCACTGTTATCTCCTTTCTACATATCTCAGGTCTTTTTCCCTCCCTAAGGATTTATCTTGTTTAAAAATGCGTGTTTCTTCATGTTTTACTTTATTTTATTTTTTGATAATGAGGTATTAAACTTTATCACAAGGCACACAAGAGAACTAATTTAGAAGCTTAGTGTTTGAGGAAGTAGGAACAAGTTACTCAGCTAACCCTAGTATTGCACTAGTGGTATAAGCTGTGTATTCAGAAACCCCCAAGCCACGAGGAAGCCAATGTCAGAGGCCAATGCTTGGCTTTAATGCAATTTCCTTTCCTAGAACCACAAAGGGATTTCTATTTCCACTGTGACGTATTTCACATGAAGGAGGAAGAGATAAATATATTGAGCTAAACAGGGAAGAAGCAGAAGTAGAAGCACACATAGATCTACACGATCACCAGTCTTTGTCGTGGTTAAGCATCCCTCACAATTCTTTCTTAGTGGACCTTTAGGCTGAAGCAGGATCTGATTGTGAGCTGGCTCTTCAGGCCAAAAGAAGGCTTTCCTCCAGTCATGGTGGCAGCGAGAGGAGAGAAAGGAGGAACACTTTCACTTTTTAAGAAATACTTTCAAACTCTCAGTTAAGCTGGTGTCAGTGGAATCCTGAAGATCTCCTTACCTTCACTCTCCCTGACTTTACAAGCCGTTCTGCACATCACTCCCACACTCAGCTTCTAAAGCAGAGCTTTTATCATGTCACTCCCCTGCTCAGGAACCTGTAGTGAATGAGCATAATAGTACTAATGCCTCACATTAGCATAGTCTTCCCATTTACAATGTGCTCTCACATATCTCATTTCCTCCTAACAACAGTCTCTGAGGACTTATTAGATCAATTCCAAGCTCCTTATCCTTACCACAGCCTTAACACTTTCTTGACTAATTAGCTGTCTTCCTCTTACTTCTCCCAAAGGAAGCCTTCAGCTTCTTGTTCCCTCCCAGATGGCATTTATTTTCACCTTCAAAATTGCCTTTTGTGGGGCCAGCCCGGTTGCATAGTGGTTAAGTTCACGTGCTCTGCTTCAGTGGCCCGGGGTTTGTAGGTTCGGATCCCAGGTGTGGACCTATGCCACTCATTAAGCCATGCTGTGGAGGCGACCCACATACAAAATAGAACAAGATTGGCACGGATGTTAACTCGGAGCAATCTTCCTCAAGCAAAAAGAGGAAGATTGGCAACAGATGTTAGCTCAGGGACAATCTTCCTCACAAAAATCAAACAAACAAACAAAACCTGACTTTTGGATCCCCCTGCCCACTGCCTGAAAATGTTCCAGCTTCCTTTTGCCTCCTTATGAAAGCCAGGAGGAAATGCCGGCTGGCCAGGGAGGATCATGGTTTCTGAGGGCAGTCTGCAATAGAATATCCACCCTTTCTGACCTCTCTCCACCCAGTTTGTACATGGACATAGTATAGTTTCTTCTCATTCCCATGGGATGACCCACTGTTAGTGAAATTGCGTTTGGCATATAAGCTTGGCCTTCTGACCCTCATCTGCATGTCATGTTATTTTTGGCTCAATTTGCTTGCAGATTCCAATTAGGCAATGATTAGACCCACCAGGAACTCTTCCCTCAACTACTTTCCTTAACTCTGAAAATTTCATGTCAGGGGCTCATTGTTAAAAAATAAGACATATCCATTAACTTTACAGAAAATTCTGTAGAAGTGTTTACTCAGTTCACTTTGTATTAACTTCCCTTTCTTTTTGGAAAGGCTTTAAAATTATTGACACGGCATAATCTACCCTCTTAAACCTGAAGACTAATGGGGATAGGAATAAATAAAGCAGACTTTCTCAACCCCTGTAACCCAGTATTTTAGCCACAGTATTTACTTCCGAGAACTTTATGAAATGACCTGTAACAGGATTATACCATTCTCTGATTATTCAAATCAAGTGTTAAAAGTTCATGAAAATAGATCTCTAAGGGCCCAAGGTTAAAAAATACTCACCATCTCAGCCTCTTTTTATAGAAAAGACTCTTCCTTTTTTTTCAATTTCTTTGTCTTTCTTTTCACCATTCTCTCAGTTTCTTCCTCTTTTTATCTCTCCTTTCCTGTCTTTTTTTATTTTTCCATTTTCTCTCTTCCTTTTTCTTCTTCTGTCTTTCCTTGTCTTTCTTCCCTCCGTCTTCCTTTTCTTTTTTACACTAATTCATTAGTTTCACTAATTGTCATTTGTTAGAGAATCTGGCCATAATTTAATCAGATCTCAAGTCTCTAAAATAATTGAATAGTTGAACTTTTCTACTGTCTGAATAAAAAAATTCCAGAGAATAAATTGTGAGTGTGTATTTTTTCACCAAGACCTCCCCCATTCACCAACAATTCCCAGCAGCAAAGGTAATTAGCAAATGGCCACAATTCACAGTCACCTGGCAAGGAGATGTACCTATTTCCTCCACACACCACAGCCTTCTCTCTACTTCCAGTCACTACTCTCTTCTGTGGTGATCTTTGTTGATCATCTTGCTTTGCTCCCTTCAACTTTACCAGCAGAACTATTTCTTTCCCATTATTCAGTATAGGATCTGTTCTTTCAACCTAATACTATCATAACATAGCAGAAGAAAAACAGCAAACAATCATCATTACAAAAACAAAAATCTAGCCTCACCTTAAACCATGGAAACCAATCAACCCGCTCTTCCATTCCCTTCTTCATCCTAATGTCTATGATTCCCCTTATACCCTAACAAGCAAGCATAAACACATCTGTTCTAAACTACACCATTGTAGATACATGCCCCTTACCCTCAGCTATGCCTCTATTGGTAGTGGCATCCTACCTGGGAGTGTGACCTACACCTGAACCTTGAAGGTTATTGAACCCCTCATCACCAAGCCCTTCCCAGGCCGAAGATGCTGACCTATACATTTACCATCAAAACTGAGCATTAGAAAAGCAAAATTCACCCGAGGGGATTGCTTGGACACCAATCATAATCTTTCCTATCCCCACTATCCAACGGTAACTCAAGCATCTCCTAATAATCAGGGTCAATAACACCTGCCAAGTAGTGACTGTTTCCTTGCCTGATGTTCCCTTAGCACTTTGAAGTGCCCAGGTAGCAGCTGAAGAAAATGGTGTACCACCTCCATCTGGCATCTCTAGTTTATGATGAAAAATCATCAGCAATTCCAGTTATTTTCCTCTTATAGGTAAAGTATCAATTCTCTCTTGCTGCTTTCGAGAGTTTGGTGATGTCTCTTCATGTTTCTGTCCATTTTTCTAATTGGATTTTTTGTTTTGTTTCCTGGCGAGTTTTGAGAGTTCTTTATATATTCTAAATTATTTTCTTTGTTTTTATTTTTCGGAAGTTTGACTATGATGTGTCTTGGTGTGGATTTTTTTGAGTTTAGCCTATTTGGGATTAACTGAGCTTCTTGAATATCTAAGCTTATTTCTTTTGATAAATTTGAGAAATTTTCAGCCATTGTTTCTTCAAGTATCTTTTCAACCCCACACTTTTTCTGCTCTCCTTTCAGACTCTGATAAAATAAATGTGAGAAATTTTGTATATTCCCACAGATCCCAGAGGATTGGTTGTTTTGGGGTTTTTTTTCATTCTATTTTCTCTGCGGCTCAGAATGGGTAATTTCTATTGTGCTATTTTTTCTTTTGTCCCTTCCATTCTGCTTCTGAGTCATCCATTGAGTTGTTTTATCTGAGTTATTGTGTTTTTTGGTTATAAAATTTTCATATGGTTATTTTTATATCTTCTCCTTTGTTTGCTGTGATTTTCTATTTATTTGCCAAGACTTTCCATTTTTTCATTTATTTAAAGCATGTTTGTAATTGCTCACTGAAGCATCTTGTAATGTCTACTTTAAATTCTTTGTGAGGTAATTTTAATATCTCTGTCATCTCAGTGTTGACATCTATAGACTGTCTTTTTTCTATTCAAGCTGAGATGTCCTTGGTTCTTGGTATGATGAGTGATTTTAAACTGATATCTGGACATTTTGTGCGTCATGTTTTGAGACTCTGAAGCTTATTTAAACCTTCCATTTTTATCTGGCTTCTACTGACACTGCTCCTATAGGAGGAGGGGTCACATCAACTCTTTACTGTCAGGGGAAGGTAGAAGTCAAGGTTCCCCAGCTGGCCTCCACTGACACCACATGGCACGATTGAGGAGGAGGGGGCAGTGGCCTTAACATCAGGCTGGGGTGGTAGTGAAAGTTCTGACTCTCCACTAGGCCTCTCTAACACTAACCCATAGGGAAAGAGAACACGTGCCTCATTCTGTGGATAAGTGTGGGCAGCCTCAAGAAGGTTTCTGACCATGGACGAGGCAATTCTCTGCTTCTTATTCGTGGAATACAGGTTTTTAAATATTTATAAATTTAACATAGCCCATTTCTTTCTGTATATTATTATCTCACAAAAATTTCAGCTTCTTATGCAATTTCTAAATATTTCCAGCTTCTAAATATGCTCTGTTTTCTTTTCCAATAAGTCCACGAGGATAAGTGAAAGAAGTGACCACAAGATTTTAAAAGATGAATATGGTATAAGGATGACTCTTTACTGGCATAAATGTCAATATCCACAAATAAAATTAGTGAGGCAGCATTTTTCTCAGGAAAGACCATAATGGAGTCATGTGGGATACTTAGCTATGACAACAGTATCTAATGCAGTTGCCTATTATTCATTAAATTATTCTTATTTAAAATTATCATTGATTATCATTTGAGATCAAAATAATGCCAATATTTAAAAGATATTAAAATATTTTATCCCATTTTTTAAAATATAAAGAGGCTGTATCCCACACAGGACACACACTGAAACTGCCATGTCAAGTTATTAAGATAATAATCCAAGTATCAAAATGTACGCTTGAGAAGTGTGAGCATACTACATAATCAGTTTCGAGACCTGAATTCTGGTCTGTCTTCCTCTAAAGGGTGTAGTGACATTGCTAAACCTCTTTCTTGTTCTGCAGATGAAGAGCTTGGATTAAGAGAGTCAATGTCTGATACAACTCTAATATTTTACACATCAACACAAGGATAAAATGATTACATTTAAATATGTCAGGGAAGCATAGCTCCAACTATTTAACTGCAGAATATAGGGTTAGATACTGTTTGCAGAATAATAAAATGCATTGATGGGTGAGGGGTCATTTGCTTCATTCTTCTATCAGTTCCTTTAGTGATTGTATCAGTTAGAGTTCTCCAGAGAAACAGAAAAATAGGTGACTGATAGATAGATAGACAGACAGACAGACAGATAGACAGAAAGAAAGAATTGTCTCACGTGATTGTGGGAGCTGGCAAGTCCAAAATCCATAGGGCAGGCAGTTAGCTACTGGAATAGAAATTGAGCTTCTATGTTACAGACTTGAGGCAGCATTGCCTTTTCTGGAAATCTCAGTTGTTGCTCTTAGGGTAATCTCCTTTATTTAAAATCAATTGTAAAAGTTAATCACTTCTACAAAATACCTTCTCAGCAACATCTACACTAGGGTTTGACCAAAGAACTGGCACCACAGCCTAGCCGAGTTGACACATAAAATTAAGCATCACAGTGATGATGCGTACTAATTATAGTACCTGTTATTTAGCACGTAAAATGTCTTAGAAATTATTCTTGGTACTGTGAATAAGTAGTCTCATGTAATCCTCAACACAATCTTATGAATTATCTGTTGATATTTTCACTTGAGACATGAGGAAATTGACTGTCTGGGAAAAAAAAAATTGCCCAAAGTCACAAAGTCAATATATGGTACAGCCAGGATTGAAATTCAGGTTTACTTGACTACAAAATGTGGAAAAATTAATACTGGAAAAAAAGCTCAGAAACTTCAGATTCAGGTACTTTTTCTTTTACAATAGCTTTTGAAGTTGAGGTATGTAATAGGATTATTTTCCTCACATCTGTAATGACAAGCTTGATTGGACATTCTGTAAAAATATTCTGTGATTCTATTTTGGTACTATACACATTTTACTTGCCTTTCTTTTAGAATACATTATTTCCTTTTCAAGGGTAGACATTTCACTGGAGTCTGGGTTGGGTTGTTCTCTTGAGCCATGTAATGAACATTTTGTGCTGGTTGATTATTCAATTACAACAGAGAGGAGACAAACCATTATAAGGAATTATGAATCTACACACTGGAAGGAAATCCTGTGATTTTGTTTTGCCTATCAGCCTTTCCATCTGTACTTGTGTTTTAATGAAACAAAATACAATTTAATGAATAGGGAGCCACATGAACTGAAACAAACAGTAAGGATGGCTGATGCCAGATGGTGAATTTTGCAGAGCTTCACTCAACAGTTTTTTTCTCCCTAGGTGTCTTGGCCCAGTACCTACTTACCTCAGTAAGAGAAAGCAAGTTTTGAACACCATTACTTCCTGCTGAGCCAACGCAGTTATGAAAGAGCAGGCCGGATTCTGTTCGTTTCGTACATCAACTATGGCACTCTCAACTAAGTTCCATTGCAGAATCTTTATTACTCCTGATGATGTCAGAGAAAAGGAACATAGCTTGATTAATAGATTGCAGGTGGAATTTACAACACTGGCAGCTAAAAATGATCTTTTGATTTATAAACTGAGAACATTCAATATAAAAGTCACTGAGAGTGAATAAATACATTCAAAACCCACTGGATCACTTTAGAAATTGATTTTCTATTTATAATTACAATTTAAATGCCATTAAAAAGCTCCTTTCCTTGCTGTTTTGCATGTAATTTTTTTGGTCTGTTAGAATCACTTGCCTTTCTGAGGGGAATCATTATAGAGAATTATTCTGCAAGGACTTCTCTCACCTTTGTGCGTAATTTATTCTTACTCCAAAAGAATGGAGCGTGTGAGTGCGTGTGCACTGTAGGTACACAAACTCATACAACATACATGTAGAACATGAAACTCTGAAAGATTATCTACTATAATTCAAAATATGATCAATGACAGCAGTGTTGTTTGTAATCAGGATACTCATTTGCTCAGAACTTATATTTTTAGAGGTTAAACAAACCAACTTCTGACTTTTATTCTACTCTTCTTTTCTACCACCTCTTTAATGAAAAAGACAACTCAACATTTTATCGTCTGACAAATCTTTTATCTAAGACATCTGAATAAAGCTGGCTTTTGTTCTTGTCTACAGTAGAGAACTGTAACTAACATTAGGTAGTAACCTGGTAAAACATTGAACACCGTCCTGGAGTGAAGGTCATTCAAGTGCTTTCATCTTTTATCATATCACCTTTTAAGTAGGCATTCAAGTGGAAAGGCCACTGATATGTTACTTTTAAACAAAGAAATTGCACAAAAAATAAAAATATTTTTCAAAGAAGAATTTCTGAGTATTGCAATATCAAGATGTTTTTTAAAGTGTAAGAAACATGTTGAGAGGAAAATGTTACTTAAAATCTTCACACAGAGTCCATTCTTTTCTCACATTATCCTAATTTGATTTTCTTTGTTGATTGTGTAACCACCCTCCCTCTCTGTTTAAGTTAGCAGAGGTGGATTCTTCATTCATTCTCATTCTTCCATGCTTATGTCCTTGGTCTTACCCTGAACAAGCTTTTAGCACCCCAAATCTATAGATATAATTACTGATAACATCTGTCTGAGCTTAAATTAATTTTTCACTATGATTTTCCATGGTTATTCTACAGTTAACATACAATGTTTTTTAAAAAAAAATTTATCCAAAAAATAGCTTCTCTAAATTTCTCTAGTTGATTCCTAGGTTGTTAGCCAGTTGGTGACATAGCAGATATGCCTCTCAGTTAACAGACTAGGGTGTGATGGAAATTTAAGTTTATGTTTTATCTTTTCCACTTAACTTTGAGCCACTATCCTACTGGGTTAGTGATGACGTTAATCTTAGTCTTTGAGGTTGCTTGTGGGAGGAGCTTTGCTCTGATTCCTGGTACCTCAGATTTTGCCACAGTTTGGAGTGGCTTACACACTGTCAAGGAATTAAGGGACAGGAGGCCAGCTGGTCTTCAAGTCATCCATCCTCGAGTCAGAATGGGCATAAACCATCACCTAAACATGGATTGTGCCTTCGGCGTTGTATGCAAAAAATCATTGCCAAAACCAAGATCATCCAGATTGTTATCCTATGTTATCTTCTGAGAGTTTTATAGTTTTTTCTTCCATATTTAGGTATATGATCCATTTTGGGTTAATTTTTATTAAGCTGTAAGGTCTGTGCCTAGATTAACTTTTTTTCTTTTTTCGCTCGCTTGTGAATGTCCACTTGTTCCAGGACCATATTTTAATAAGATTGTCTTTTCTCCATTACGTTACTTTTGCTCCTTCGTCAAATATCAGTTGGCTATATGTATATGTGTCTAGTTCTGGGCGCTCTATTCTGGTCCATTGATCTATTCGTCTTTTCTTTTACCCAGCGTGCCTTATTTTTAATCTCTCTTTTCTTCTCTATAGATTAGGACCTTGAATCCTATGTGTTGTCCTATAATTACATCTGCATTGTAAATTGGATTATCAGTTGTCAATTCTGACTAAATACAGTTAAAATATAACTATCCATCTTCCTCTTCACGGTGTTCTTATACTTAACATTCAAGGCAAATGCATAACTAACTTATTAAAATCCACATAATCAGTCTTTTTCTAAAACCTATTTCTACTTTTTGCTTTCTATGAGTCTCTGGAACTGTCACTGTACCGTTTACCAGGAAGTTATCGGTCTCACCAATGCTGTTGCAATGTTTTTCTCCTGTGGTTGTTCCATCGGAATGCCCTCTGCCTAGCTGCTGGGCACCACGGTGGTCTTCTCACTCCTCACATTGCCATCTGCAGTGATCATGGTAATATAAGAATCGTACAGATTCTTGTGGCAGACATTTACACATTGCCTTGTGAAGTTCAGAAGACCATTCACTAGATTTAATCTGGAGACCCAGGCTTATGTTCAAGTTTTGCTATTAACTATATAGATTTTCAGTGATCTGGAAAAAGTACTTACCCTTGGAAAAAGTATCTAATCTCCTGTGCATCTATTTTTGAATTTTATTTAACAAATAATGATGTTTCCAGGCCTTGTTTTGGTTTTTGTAAGACTTCATAAGGATTATATATGGAATATATAAGCAATGTGCTTTGAAAACTATTACTGAAATGTTGATAATTCATTTTGATCACAAAGACACACAGAAAATGATATTATTGATTCAGTCATATAGAAATAATTAATGACATGGCGTTTAACTTTTTTACCATGTTTATTTTTTCTGTTTCTCTGAGAACCAAATGCTTCTAGGAGGGATTAGCACAAGGAAGCTGACCCTTGGAGACTGCTCTTGCTCCATAAATATTCTACTCCTCTGAGATCTTTCCGGAACTCCAGAATATATTATAAATGCTAGGAAAGATTTTTTCCTCAAGTGGAGTATAAGCTGAAACAAACATTTTCAAGTGAATTAGTGAAAATTACAGAGACGTACTGTTTCATTACTTCAACAGACATTTGATAAAGACTTTCCTGATAAGATGTTCTGTATGCATTTCAAACACTAAATGGAGTTATCACCATCTGCTCGCTTACCCTACCTACTCCTCTCCTGAGCTCCAACTGTGATCAGAATTTCTGTTTGTTCACCTGCTCAGATAAGAATATCAAGTCTCCCTGCTTCTTCTTCCACCTCTTGGAATTCTCTTGATTCTGCCTCCTCCCTGCTCACTGTCATTGCTCTTGTTCAGGCCCCACCATTCTTATCTGGACTATAGCAGAAACTTCTGAGCTCTTTGTCACTGCACCTCCTGCAACCTACACCTCCACTCTATCCTATCAGAGTGACCTATCCAAAAAGCACAGATCCAGATACATCATTCCCACCTTTAAAAAGAGCCATCAATATTCCCCCATTTTCTTTAAAGCAAATTTCAAACTACTTAAATCAATTAGCACGGTTTTCAAGACCTGTTTCAACTTAGTTCCCAAATAACTTTTGGGCAATCTCTCAGTCACGCTTTTCACACTCACACTCCACGCTATTTGTTATTTCTCCAAAATGATTCCTCAGGAGCACTGAAGGTCAAAATTATTCATCTACTCTTCCTCCTCTCTGAGGTAAGGTAAGAAATTGACTATTTAAAGGTGTTCTGAACATTATAAATGCATGTGGAGGAGGATATGAATACTGCGTCCTTGAGCAATGCTTGAGAAAGGGTTTTGGTTGTTTTTTGGAGAGGGTATTGTTTATTTGGTCTAGAGACAATAAAACAAAGTTTTATGCTGCCTTTTAATATTTAAAAGGTGTCATGAAGGAAATAGAGCAGACCAGTTCTTGTAATACAAGAAGATTTGAACAAATGAGTGGAATTTATAGAAATTCAGTCTTTCGATTAGTTTGTTTTTTCAAAATACAATTTTAACTGAAATTTAAAAAAAAAAATCAGTGTACTGCTAACTTAATCCCTTTATATATGGGATTTCTTTCCCCCTCAGTACTCTATGAAATTTTTAGGAATGTTTACCGGTAAGAACAGAGGGATTCAGAAAGGTTGAAACAACAAAGACGAGATTTAAATTTTAAAATGACTCACTCAAAATGAGGTGTGTATCTTGACCACTGTGCACTGAACACCTAGCTCTGGAAGTAATTAAAGAGCTGCCAACTGCCCATTTATTAAAGATACGATGAAAGAGATTTCTGCATTGTCTAGAAGGAAGAAATCTGTGCTTTGAAAAAAAACAAGATTCCTTTCAATGTTAAGCTCCAACCATTTAATAGACTAATAAGATTGAGATTAGTAAACATCTCTTTAAATTTCTAAATTTTTTACATCTGTATTGTTAGAAGTGGCCATCAAATGAAAGTAAGACAGTCTCTGTTCTCTCCCGGAGATGTTAATCCAAGGAAATTGATGCACGTTTTCCTGTTTCTTGCTTCCATGCACCTTATCAAGGTGTTCTAGTAAAATTCACTTCAGGAGATTAATGCCAATATGCTTTTATGACATCTATTGTACCGAATTAGCTTCTATAATGGCACTTATGTACCTTGCTCATAAAATTCAACATTCCAAACTCTATTGCATATTCTTCAGTGGCCTCTATATTGTCCCCTAAAATTATTTCCTAACTGATCAATTCCTCTTCGATACTAAGCTTGAAGAGCCTAAGTTAAAAGGCTTACAAAGTGTCTTCAGAATAAAGAAAAGCTCTCAGAAAGGCATTTCCTTTGTTTTAAATTGTTCTGCATGTTTCACAGTGTATAAGTAAACATATGAATCACAGATAATTATCAAAACAGAATGGTCTCAAAAACAAAAAAGATAGGTATCTTGAAAACCCACCTCAACGAGGTCATGTTATGCAAAGTAAATCTGAAAATAGGAACATAAAGAAAAAGAGCATATGTGTGTCTGTTCAGCATTTTATATGGTTTAAATAATATAAAAAAATGGTTATTTTTTTATAACACTGCATTTTATAACTGAGTGTTTTGTCTTTATGTGCATAGGATCATTTTCTAAGTAAAGTAAACATGAATAAACAGTAAATTCTTTAAGCAAAGTAAACATGAATAAATAGTAGATTCTTTGAGGTACTGAGCAACTCTAGAGAGATTTTTTTTTTTAACTCAAAAATATCCATTAAAGTTCTAAGAGTATAACTCAAAGCGTGGGGGAGGGGGGTGGATAACAGTTGATTAAACTAAATTTGCCTTCTTCAAGCACTTTTTCCAATATTTGCTCAACTTAATATACTACTCCATCTATCACGACTGGCTTGATCCTGACTGAGCAGCATTTCAGCATCGGCAGCCACGCTATGCTACATTAGTCACCGTCTTTCTTAGGTTCTTCTCTCTCTTCTAAAATTTATCAGCACTTGAATAAAGTTACCAGTTTCGGTTTAAATTTTTCTTGTTTCCGTTTAAATCATTTTTGATTTGTTTGAGCAAAGCTTGTTTTTATGACTGCGCATCCACATCTTTTCCACAGGAAAAAAGTTATCTGGGACATCTTTCTGGGAAAATTTTCCAGAAACGTATTAATACACCTTTTGTAATATAATTTCTTAGAAACCTAAACATTGTCATGGGGTCATTACACACACCCTTCCCGCTGGTCAATAAGTCCTTTGCCCATTAAGCTTCAGTTGGAGGAGGCAGTGATGGTAGTTGGAGGCTGAACACAACGCTAAGTTCCACGATCATCAATATTTCAGGAGCAGGAAAAGAAATAGCTGTTGCGGCAGTAGTCAGCATGGCGCTCCCTCTGCTAGGCCTGAGAAAAGACTTAGTACAATGTCAAAAGTAAGTAATGATCAAAGACGGTCCAAACTGCAAGATTCAGTTCGATATATTTGAAAGCAAGTGTGGAATACAATGTAGACAGTCAATCATAAAACACACTCCTGAATGTTCTGAACTCCCTCAGAATTATCGAACAAGTTCTAATAGCATAATACACCCAGAGATCAATATTCAGAATTTAAATAATTCCCACGTTATACATATATACATCGTATAGCAGACCAAAGAATTGATTAACTGCTTATTCAATATACTAATTTAAGGAATTTTAATTAAAAGGAAAATCGTATCACTGATAATTAAATTTCAAATTTAAATATGATTAATTTAGAAACCCCAAGTAATGACAATTCATTTAACAAAAATACAAAGTATTGATTTAGTGTTTCGTAGGCAGCAAACTTTACTAGAATCTGTTTGGTGACATTCAAGAAAGAAGAAATCGTCTCTGTTTTCAAAGAATTTATAATGTACCCAGGAAAAAGGAACCACAGCTTATAATAACTTGAAAATATTTGCAAAGCAATAAGCCAAGGTAATTCATATAATTCAGTAATATGAAGCAAAAAGGAGTGAAGAAATGGTCAGTAAGTGGTCAAACATAGGATTATGGGTTGCAAAGCATTTTAGGATTAAGAATTCTAAGAGCGCCTATCTACTCAGGCTGATCTCACCGAGTGCGGAAATCAAGCTCTTTATCACCAGATTGTGAATTACGTAGTTAAATCACCAGGCTAAGTTGAGTGCCAACCATTAGGCCTAAAGTGGTACTGAATTGAGTAAATCTGAACCTGACAAGGGCCTAATAACTGGGATCAGAGCTGATAGAACATTGCTCTCAAATTGCGACTTCCTCTCTGTGTCTATTAACAAAAAGAGAAGAGATGGAGCAGCCGTTTCAGGAGCAGACGAAGAAGTAAATTTCCAAACTAGGGCAAAATTAATATGTATTATCAATTATTACATTATCGTAATTATCACCACCCTTTCTCATACCCAGACCTTGATCTTTCCTCTGTCCCTTCCATTTCCTATCTTGCTGCGTCCATCCTAGATTCTGTTCTACTCTGCCATTCTGATTGACCATCCAGCTAAACCAACTTACCTCTTCCTGATTTCTGCTTTACAGCTCTACCTTCAAGACATTGGACACTAACAGAAGTCCTTTAGTATGCCTTCAGTCTCTGGAATTCTCTTGGGAGGCAGAGTCTTTTTGTGACGACAGCCCTCTTAAAGGGATTGAGCATTAGCTTGGCTAAAATTCCCTGGAGTACTCATGTGGGCTTCAGAAGTAGGCAACAAAGAAGGCTTCATACTTTTTTTTCTGGGCTATAAGTGGGTATAGTCTGCTTATAAACTGTCTAAAAGGCAAAGTTTCTGGAAAGTATATAAAAATGTTTACTTCAGTTAAATAATACCAGAAAACTTTGAGCTTCTTACCTGAAAAAGTCACATGAATAAGGAATTTAAAACTGTGCTATATTTGCTAGCAAAGAGGTAAATCAATACTGGAAGCTGGGGTTCCCTCTTATATGGTTATTATTAGTATTATTTTCTATTTATAAAAGTAGTTAATCTATTCTCATCAAGTTATATTAATATTCTCTCAAAGTTAACAATTAAAATCTCCCCCAAATTTAAGATATGAACAGATTCAAGTTCTGACTGGCAGCATTATACACATTACACACAAAATAAATATTTTTATGTAAAAGCTGCCACCATATTTGATGACTGCTCCGTCACTGGCCTCAAAGAGGCCAAAAAGAATTCAGTGAAAATAGTGTTATAGAAGAAATCCTAGCCAACTTGCAACAAAACTTCTCTAATAATTTTCTGGTTAGGACTTTTTGAAATCTTTGTGTTTTTGGTCTTGGTATTAAACTTCTTATAAACTAATAGTCATGCCCATATTCGACATATAGAAGTATGGGGGGGGTAGGAAATGAAAGGAGATGATCTTTGAGAGAACTGAGGGAGATAATGTATTTTATGTATTATGCTCTTCAGAATTTATCTGTAACTACTGGATTTGTATTTCATCATGAACTTCCTTCCTTTAGAAACACTCAGAGGATACTACGATTTTTGCATTGGCATATTCAGATTTACACTTTTTATTTTTAACATCTTTAATCACAACTGTTTTGTCTAAGTTTACTACATAAAAGATACTCGTAGCATATATTCACATTTATATAGAAAATTGTGTTCATGCTTTAGCATTGTTGAATCATATTTAGTTATCCTGACTCCTTTTAAAAAACTTAACTATGTTACCTTATTTTTCAAACACTTTTATGATTACATAGTGCATTTTATCTGAGAAAACCAAGCAGTATATACAATACTATGCCCTTTATTTAAAGTGGAAATTAAATTTTCTCCTTATAAATCATATGTAATATACTGTTTCCTTTCTTGTCTGGAATGAAGATATAAACCACACTATTTTCATCTACAAACCACCTCATCTACAAAAAATGTATTGTACTTCATAAGATTGACATAAGAATTAAGTAAGTTACATATATCTAGGATAATTTGCAATGTTTTGAGCAGTTGTTATAGACTTTCTAGTAATTTAAATGAATTAAACATGCTGATAAATTATTTTAAGATACAATATAGAAAATGTGGTTGATAGAAGAAGTTACTGGATATCACAGAGGAGTCGACCCCCAAAATGTGGATATATTATATTTTAATATACTTAACTGGGTATTTAAATATTTAGAAATGTACTCATTTTGTCTACTTACAGCAACACAACATTAATCCAGGAGGTGAAAAAAATCTCATTTAAAAATATTTAACTTTTAATAATACTTCTTGTTACAACATTCCAAACATCTAGCTGCTTCAAGTTAAATAGTCAACGAGACAAATTCCATTTAATATCAAAACAATTCTTCATATTATGGAGATTCATTATCAACATCAAAGTACTTTAACATACATGAAGCGATCTGATCTCAAAAGCTCAGGAATAGAAGCGAGGCAGAGACCATCACGTCTCTTTAGTTTTCCAAAGGAATATAGAGGCTTGGAGTTGAGGCCCCCATTGCTTTCACAGGACTAGTAGAGGGAGACGTTAGGAAGAGAATGGTGCTATCATTATCCATAAGGTTTGCTCGACTTATGCTTTGGAAGCTCCATTCAATGACATTAATCCTTTAAAAAATAATTCTTCATACAAAAGGAAAATAATTATGGATATAATATTTATCCTTCCCCTCCACATCTACCAAAATTATAATAAATAAAATGCGCGTGGTTTAAAGCATGGATCTAGAAGTTGTTGTTTGTGAATAGGCAGGTCGCTTATTATCAACCACACAGTCCAAAAATTAGTATTCATGTTTTTATTTCACTTTGTATTAATCTGAATGCTCAGGAAGATTTAATAGCTGCTTTCAGCATTCAGCATGGCTTTTTTTTCCTCTGTAAGTGCTATATTTCTTAAGATACATAATCAGATGAAAGGCTTTGTGATAAAACACAAAAAAGTTGAAGCATTTGCTGCAGTTATGCTATTGTTGCATTTTAATTCCTGTCAAAATCAATTACACGTTTCAAGCCTCTGGACAGAGATTCTGTACCTGCTGATGATTGAAAGGGCAGCACATGTATTACATTTATATGTGCAAGTTTCCCTTTTCTTTCTCTCCAACCCTCATAGTAATCATTAATAAGGTAACCTTCAGTACAATGCGCTGTCAGTGTTTTCCCTCTATGAGAAGAAAAATAGACCACCCATTTCCATAGAGAATAGGTAATGCAAGCTGAAAAATGTGGTTACCTGAAGAAAGGCATTCCTCCAAGTTATTTTGCCTAATTCCATTTGACACCTGGAAGAAAGCGATGCTCATTTTATCTTCCTATTGTAGATACCAGATGGAACCAATCAAGGCAATATATTCTGGACTTTTCAGGTAATAAGACAAGCCCGTAAAAAGTTTCCTTTTGTGACTACGGTTCAGTATGGCAGGTCTTATTGTTACTGATGGTGGTGGTGTTGGTGTTGATCGGAGAACAATTTCCCAAGTTTTGTAGGATGTCTGCAAATTAGAACTCATAATGCAATTGTGGAGCCCTATTCTCAACTCCAGGCATTAAAAATCTTTAAATATTAGTGATATAGAATAAGAAACTAAAATATAAATTATTACTACTTTTATTCTTTATAATTACGATCAAGAAAATTTTATTTTTCATATGTCAGCTGGAAGTGGCCAGGAACAAATCAGATTCAATGTAATGTGGCTAACTGCCATTCCCTGGAAATTACAATATAATTCCCATTAGAGACATAACATTAGTTCCATCAGCAGAATTGGAGGAAGTTTGTCCAATAGTGAAACAAGCAGCCATGCAAGGTGGTGAGTTCACTGCCACGAGGAATACTCAGAGACTAGATGACCACTCATCACCAAAGACATTCTAATATAGGAAACAGGAAATTTTTGAGTAAAATAACAGATGAACTAATTTACCAGAAAGTCCCTTCCTGCCTTGTTATTTTATGCTTCTAGGAAATGTAATGTGATATGAGAGATTAAAATTGGTCAAGATTACTCCAAAGCACTAAGAGCTTATGGGAAGAATTGTGTAAAATATAGAATCAACTCATATAGTGGGCACTCATATATGTCATTATAGATGAAACATTCATTTAATTTTCACAGTAAACCTATGAGTTAAGTATGATTCTCCCCTCGCAACAGTTAACAGACAGGGAAATTTGCACAAAGTCCCAGAGTGAGGAGGTACTAGGAGTTCCGAGCCTTTGTACTCAGCCCTTCTGCTTTCAGCATTTAAACTACCCTATGTACTCTTCTAATTATTTCTGAAATATGTGATTTTAACCCTATTAAAGAATATTACTGTTGAATCCTTGGAGAAAAATCTATCCAAAATAGATCTCAGGCAGCCTGCCGAAGACAAAATGCCAACACCCACATTAAGCTTTTAGCTCAGTCAATTTATTTTAGTGAAGTCTCTTAATAGGTGTCTGGATGTTCACGCAAGAAACTCTAGAAGTGGTACCAGGAGGGCCTAAAGACACAGACTTTGGGCATCCTCACACAAGCATTTCTAGATTCTATCCGTGAAAAGAAAAATTCATTCGATGAGAAACAAAACCTTCCTGACCTCGCATCACAGAAAGTAAGTGTAATTTGCGAGACTCTTCCAAATAGCCCTGCAGAAATCCAGCCGGACATTGACTGTCACATGTCAGGAATCCCAGCCCAACCCACATCTTCGTCACTAAAGAATTCTCCTCAGATTTTTTTCTGTTTTTGGCTTCAGGTTTTCGATTTCAGCAAGATTAATATTACCTCTCATTTTCTTTCTCATTTTCCAATATCTGAATTTATCCAAAACAACATTCTGCTTATGCAGGGGAATGACCACATATTCAGTCTTAAGCTAAGGTAAATTCTGCTCATTAAAATTTTTTTTCTCAAAAGTCTCTTTAAATTCCTACACCTTACATCACAGTTTTTGTGCCTCTAGACGCTCTTGGTCCGCCTGCCCCCCAGCCTCGCACACTTGCTCAAAGCCCTGACCACTGCTATCTTCTGTCTCCTCATCCTCTAATAGCCCAGGCTGTCGTGGCCTCTCCAGGTTGTGGAGATGACACTTCTACAGAATTCCATCAAACGTGCTGCAGCAGGAGCACCAGGAGCAGCACGGTGCAAGTGGGATCCTGCAGACGCTCTGGCTTCCCCAGCAGCTGCCCCGAGACCAGGTAACAAAATCCAGGAGTACAAAGGAGTGAGTATCTTTTGCGTAAGTTTTGACCAATGCACACCAGGATATGGAAAGTGTCTGATGTGAATTCTTCCCTCCTCTCTGGAAACATTCCACATGCCTGAGCAGTTACTTCCATTTCTTGCAAGGCCGTGTGTCTTGGTAACCCACCAAATTGTATTTGCTTATAATTGTTTTCTCTCCTTCCCTCAGTCATGGAGTCCTGGGATTGCACCTCCAAAGTACGAGAATGTTAGCTTTGCCTTAGCTTCTAATTTCCAAGAGATGTTGTGCACACTTTTTTTTTTTACCTTCTTGTTAGCTTGTGACACTGCTTAAAACAAAGAAATGCAAACACAGACATTTAATCAAGAAAAATGTTTTTCTATTCCACTCCTAAAGCAATTTTCTAAGTGATATTTGAGCCATGCCTAACCACATACCCATAATGTACCATTTTCTTGCTGTCTTTTTTATTGTTGTTGTTGAGGAAGATTCACCCTGAGCTAACATCTGTGCCAATCTTCCTCTATTTTATATGTGGGTCGCTGCTATAGCATGGCTGCTGATGAGTGGTGTAGGACCATGCACAGGAACAGAACCTGGGCTGCCAAAGCTGAGTGCGCCAAACTTAACCATGAGGCCACGGGGCCAGCCCCTTCCTGCTGTCTTGATTAAAATTTAATACAATGACCTGTATTCTATAATTAATTAGTCATCACCAGAATTTACAAACTAGCCCTTCCAATTTTGATGGAAGGTGTGAAAGTTTTCAATATTTTTCTCCATTTTATTTCTCCATCTAGCTAGCGACTCCCACTTTAAAATAGAAAATGCCACTGCCAGAGAATTCACTTTACTGGTGCTTTAAGGTCAACAGTTTAATTTTATGTAAGCACTTTCCTTTCTTTTATTTCCATATCTTCATTATTCCTCACTTTCCCATAAAGCTAAATGTACTCTTTCATCAGCAAGGCAGTAAAAAGGTTAATTTAAAGCAAGAAGAGGAAAAAATATGTCAGCACTTTACCATAGGCAATCTCTGATTCTCTTCAATTGCTTTATTTGTTTAATTGTTTTCTTTTCAAAATATTCCAAACCTCCTAAAATATACAGACTAATAAAACAAACAGCCGAGTACCAATCCTTCTGCTCTACCTAATTGTGACATTTGACAAACTTGCTTCAGATTTTTAAAATTAATAAAACATTATTTAAGGAGTTGACTCCTCCCTCATGTCATTTGTCTCATTCTCTGCCATGAAGAATTCAATTTTCAGTCTCATACACAGTTATTATTAGTTATTATTAGTACATATGTATTTACAAGTAAAATTGATCTTTTAATTTTTTAATAAGTAATATAATAATATAGGTATTCATTCACTTAGTTAACCAATTCACATTTGTTGGCACCTTCTGTTTGCCAAATAATAATCTAGGAATTGAATTTACAGTGAAAAACAATACAAAGTTCGTAGTCTTTTGGACTTCGCATTCTAGTTGAGGAACAAAACAAATAAACTTACTATCTACTCTCAGGAAGTGATAACTGCTGTTAAAATAAGAAGGGGTAAAGAAGAAGGTGTTGGAGAGACGCTAAAACATTTAGGCTGATGAGCAAAGATCTGAATAAAGTACTAGAGAGAGGCATTTGAGTAACTCGGACAAGTCTCCTAGAGACGAGTCATGGAAATGCAAAGCTGAGGCAGGCCATGAGCGATGAGTCCAAGAATCCAAAGTGACGGCAAGAATTTGGTGAGCATGACGGACGGAGAGCCCCGGCAGGAGGTTGTCAAGGTTCACTGTGCACATGCTCTTTGCATTCAAATACTGCTTTTTAGAGACTGAGGCTTGTTGTGACCAGTACACATTCTGTTCAATTCCTTTAAAATTTTCCATTGGTTAAGATTCTAAAATGTAATTATCCACATACATGTCGATTTAAATTGTTTCCAATTTTCACTATTCTCACTATTGCAAAGGATGCTACAGTAAGTATGCCTGTTGATATCTCTATGTACACTTATGCTAGGGCTATCTCTTTCAAACTCTCTCTCCCTCTCTAGCTGTGGAAGCAAAGATCTCATTTGTTTTTAGAATATCACATAATGTGAATTTTGTTTGTTAGGTAAACTGCTTATTTCCAATAGAGTAATCTGTTATTATTTCTTTTAAATATTCCTCTATCATATGTATGCAAATTGAATGGGATCTTTTAATAGTTATTTTAGACAGTGAATAAAATTCCTACTCTGTGTTTTCACCTTTGAGATTCAACTAGTTGTATGTGTAGAAGAAACTATTGGTCAGATTCTGCTCCACGTCTCAAACCACAACCACCACGTGTGACTACTGGCAGATGGGTAGGCACAGATCCTTCCTGTAGCCGTTTCCTCTAGTGCTGGAGGTGAAGTCAATTCAAGGCTAGTCAGAGGACAGAGAAAGTACATGAAGGGAAAAAATAGAACATGGCAAGTCATGGATTTGTATTAAGTAACATCAAAAATTCAAGCAGATAGAAGAATTCTGGGTTGATCTAGTAACTGGTAAGCCTATAATTTTGAGAGAAATGGAGCAAGAACTATCAGAAAGGAATGTAAATGCTGGAGATACAAACGAGTATACTAGATGCCGGAATAAATCATTCAGGCAAATAATCTGGTAAACATGCATTAGAATTTGGAGAGTCAGGCAAGATTTTCTTTTAGTCAAACGTCCAAGCAGGGCTTTCACAAACCCAACCTATGAAACAATGTAATGGGAACACCTCACAAGGAAGAAGTTATAAGTGGAAGAAGAAAGTAATTCCTCCCAGCCATAGAGCATGGTTTACTAAAGTAATTTTTTAATGAAAAATTTAATAAAGATATAGTAGAAATTGTCAACACCTACCACTCAACAACCCCAGTGTGCTCCTTATGACTTCTCATTGCCAGTATTTGAATTTCTCTGAATAGTGCTTTTTCAAAACCCTGGAAAGCTACCTTGTTCATGGGTAGAGCAGACCCGAGGGGCCCAGCTATTACACCTTTAGGGAACGGCCCTCAGTCAGTGGCTCATTGGAGCTGGTGTACAATCACCTCAGCCTTCTCTCCTGTTGAGCGGGATAGTCCTGAGACTTGATTATGGCTTTTGCCCTATTCCCAGGTGTCCCTAAAGAATTAAACTCCTGGTGCCGCCTTGTGGCAGCCGGATTAAACACCCTTTATTGACTACCTTCCCTCTGCTACTTCATTTCCAAAACCTCTGCTGGCCTACAATACGTCTTCTCCAAAAGTACTGGAATTCTTTATTTCAAGTACTGAAGCCCCTGTTTTCTTGCTGGCAACTGGCTGGGACCTCTCTCACTTCCTGGGGGCCGCTGTCAGCCTTGCCTCAGAGCCCACTCCATCTCAAAACGGAGAAACTCTCTCATCAAATCCTTTTCATGCTCCAAACCTAACTTCTTCAGTATCCAGCCAAAGAAAGCTCTTTGCTTTTAATGGAATTGTGATTAGGTCCAGACTACTCACATAATTTCCATATCTTAAGGTCAGCTGATTCGGGACGTTCCAGCTATACCTAGATTAATGTTTGATCAAGGGCCAGGAATCTTGCAGTGCCACGTCAGAATTCTGACAACCACAGCAATCACTTAATCTAAAATAAATAAAAGTATGATGATGTTTGTACAGCTCTGTAAATATACAGTCATTGAATCGTGAACTTAAAACAGATGAAGTTTATCACATGTAACTTACAACACAATAAAGCTTTAAAAAATGACATCCATATGCACTATCTTATTTAATCTTTAGAAAATCTTCTTCATTGTAGTTATTATTATTCCTATTTTGCAGACAAGGCCAAAGTAAGACTTACAGAGTTTAAGGAACTCCCACGTACACATAGTGGCCAAAATAGAAGCAAATGAATATCTTTTGCAGATTCTATACTTTGTCCTACTTATTGCTTGTTTTCATGTAAATGTAAGAAAGCTTTAGGGTTTTTCAGATGTTTCCTAAAAAAATAGACATTTTAAAAAATAGATAATATTACGAAACTGTTTTATAGCTACCCCATAAAATCACTCTCGGTTTTTACAATCAGTTTCTATGGGGTTAAAGTAGATCAAATACTTAAGGATATCCAACTGCTCTTTCCACGAAAGAATCCGTTACATAGGAGAGAGAGAGAAGGAGAGGGAGAGAGAGTGGGAGAGAGAGAGAGAGATGAGGGAAAGATAGAGGGAGAGGAAGACAGAGGAAGTGGGAAGTGTTTTGTTATTAACAGCAGAATGAGAACATCAGTGAATTTGTCTCAGCATAGAGAGAACTCTATCATGGATCCAAGTGTCCCATATTAGAGACGGGCTATTTTATACTCTACGCATTTTGCTGAGAATGGAGTCTGAACTGCACAACATGAAGCATCACAGCTGTTATTTCCACTGTTTCAGAAACTACAACCCTAAAATAAATCCCACACTTAATTAGCAATTCAAATATTGCGTAAAATATTTCTATGCTCCAATTTTTTTAGCTGATAAAAAGTCAGGTTTTCTAATAAAAAGGAAGAACAACTAAAATATTATAGGCCCAAGGAGAGTGCAGGAATAAAATTGATTTTAATTATAATTTTTCCCCTAAAGGAAAAACATTTTGCTTATGTAAAATATGTTTAGGGATCACTAAAAATTTTGCAATTGCTTAGCAGATGTCTGGCACCTCCACAAAAGAAAAAAAAATTTTATTAGGAAAAGTTTTGAAGACTGTTAAAAGTATATGCTATTAACTTTTAAAACATGGGACTGCCTATTGTTTTAATTCTAAAAAAGATAGACTACTCCTTAAACAGAGTAAAAGCATATCTGTATACATATTTAATTTCTTCCATTACTATTGACTTAGTCATCCAAGATGTCTGCAAGGCATTTTCTTCTCCTTGCTTCTAGCCACACTATGCTCTCAAGCCAAAATAAGATGAAGTGCCATTATAGGATTTTTCTCAGAAAGTCTTAGAAGAATCACTCCTTAGCTTTCCTTGCTTTCTCTAATCCTACAGGTATATGAGTTGGGGGAGGCATTTGCTGAATTGTCAATTAGTGCTCCTCGTAGCCCTACGTGACTCAAGATTAGGGGCCATTAAACACTTAAAATAGTAAGGAGGTAGTTGAAACTCTCAGTTGGCTAAATTATGATCCCCCAGGCAGTCTTGTCTTTACTGCTTGCATTAGTTTCTTGTCATCATTCGCAGTGAAATTCAGGTGACAACCATTGGTGCTTCTCAAAACTTTTCTAATTATACTACTTCAGGTGTTCTGGTGAACTTAAGCTCTGAGCGAATCTTACCTGAGTGCTAAGAATGGTGGTCTTCAAGTGAAAATGGAATGGTTCAGAACATATACGTTGAATGAGACAGTGTCTGTATTACACACATTTTCTACTTTGTCATTATTTTTTTTATTTCTGAGCTAAAGATGGAATGCCTCAGGAGCAAGGGTCGTGTCTCCCCCGGGGAACTATAGCATCCTTGGTAACTGGCTAGGCAAGACTGCCTACTGGTTCTTGAGAATTATGCACACTGACACTTTGTCACAATACAATTCTGAACTTTCAGACCTCTAGAAATAACAACAACTTGGCTCAGTCATGTGTCCAACTAGGTAGCCATCTACACAGCTTTATGTACTCTCTCAGGTGTTTACGTCTTGGGGTCTTACCACAACTCTCCTCTAGGGTATCCAAAGTTAGTTATGATCTTTCAAAAATAGCTTGGCCAGGTTCATGGCATTGTTCTTCCTGTCTACTTCCTGCCCAATGGACAATTAATTTCATGGGTAAATATGGAAGAAAGAAACACAACAATTAAAGGCAGAAAGCAGAACAAAATTAAGGATTAAATTAGTGGTAGCTTCCCAGTATGAAATTCTACTTTGGTGGAAAATATTGGAAGTGGGATGTCAGTTAAGCTTTCCATGTAAGACACCTTACACAACTGAAAAAGTGCAAAGTGAATAACATTTAGAGGTTCGAACCACAGGGTACACCAGCCAAATGACAGTCACTTACAATAGTCATTCACAAGCAGCTGATATTCTGAGAAAAAAAGAAAGCATGGTGTAGTGGGTTTTACTGGAGACAAGTGAAGAGAAGTGAATTTTATATGTATTTATATATCTATATATATAAATGCCTCTCAAAGAATTCTTTGGAAAATTTATAGTAATAAATTCCTTATTTGAACAGGCATATAACTTTTAACAATAAAAAATGAATTTGTCTATGCGCCCAACTAAAATGTTAAATATTTAAGGGCTATCAGTTTTTGGAGGGAGCCAAAAAACTAATGTGACAGATCTCAATATTACCAGTTCTGATCCTGGCAAAGTTGGCCCTGGAATTCTCATATCTTGGCCCTAAAAGGAGATCGTGGCTTGATCACTTTGTTCTCTTCTGAATGACACCGAAGTTTTGTAATTAGTGTCCTTTCTAATTCCCACCATCTGAAAGCTAGAGTAACAAGATGTCATTGGTAAAACTTTTGTAATCTGAGGGAAAACTATACAATTATGTATAAAATACATTTATCTTTGTAATAACCTTACAAAAAATTGTAATTGCCCCTACATTTGTAAATGCATTCTGCTGTTTTTTGAGAAATTTTATACTGGATATAATTCTAATGATGTTAACACTGCTTTATAAAATTCATATTGAAGACAATGAACTTTGCTTGAAGATGTCTTTCTTTCAATTGCAAAGTATGAACTAAATTATGAATAACTGTAACAGTGAAGGAAAGTAGCTTTAACATGCTACTAAAGCATAAGAGGAAAAGACTTACATCTGCAGCCTCCGTAATATTAACTAAAGAAGCTAAGCTGCTTTAACTTTTCTTCAAATCTTTTGGTATGTCTTAATGATGCCAATGCTCAGCTTGCAATCCGAACATTTCTGTCATTCTGTAAGCAATTTAGTATTTTCTCATATAATTGGTCATACTTCAGATTTTGAGTTGCCTCTTTATTCCCCGTGTTGGTCACTCACCCCTCACCATCACACTGACTAGCTGTTCAGCCTCTCCTAGGCTGACCCACAGCGCCTTCCAAGGAGCTGAGGCACGCTGTGAGCAGAGCTTTGCTCTGACCCAAAATCTCGTTAATTTAGCGCATTCATCCAGATGTAGAACAGCACTTTTTTGCAACTCTGAAAAGACGCAGCACAGTAAAAGAAAATAAACACACCATCCACAGGAATACAGAGCATATTTATGAGCTGAATAGCTCTTCTGGAAGTATATTGAATAGGACCCTCTTTAGGTAGCACTATATTGAGATAGTTTTACCATTTAAGAAACTATCCTTCTGTTCATTTTTTTAAAAAACTTTTCATTTTAAATAATTGTACATTCACTGGAAGTTGAAAACATAATTCAGACTCCTGTGTAATGTTTTTCCAGCTTCCCCCAATGTTAACAACTTATGTAACTATAGCACGATAGTTACTAGGAACCAGGAACTTGGCATTGATTCAATACTGGAACCCATAGATCTTATTCAGATGTCACCAGTTTTTACATTCAATCATTTGTGTCTATATAATTTTATCACATGTATACGCTTGTGTCACTGTCACCAAAGCAAAAATCTAGAAGTGCTCCATCACCAAAGAACTCCCCTCCCCTTGTCCCCAGCAACCACTGAACCGCTCTCCATCTCTATAAATTTGTTACTTCAAGAATGTTATGTAAATAGATTCTTACAATGTGTAACGTTTATTTTTGAAGGCAACTGATTACTTTAATTTTGTTTCAATGATTTTGTATTCAAATATCCTCATGCACTCAAATTTCAATAGTAAAGAGGCTTTGGAAGGAGTAAATTTCAACATAGCTCAACTAACACTCTAATAGCCAGAGGGGAGGCCAACACACTAGCAATATATACAAATATTACTACCTGACTAGACTCTCTGATTCAATATTACAAATCTGACAAATATATGGCAGGTTAAAAACAGGCCACCTCCTATGTTACTGAATTTCCTCAATTTCCTATGTAGCCTTGAGAATTTGGCCTTGAGGAGCTGGCCTATATATAACTTTTGTGGTCGACTTTTTTTCACTCAGTGTAACGCCCTTGAGATCCATCCAGGTTGTACTGGGCGTCTGTGGTTTGCTCCTTTTTATTGCTGAGTAGTGTTTCTTTGTATGGATGTACCACAGTATGTCTAACCATTCACCCTTTGAAAGACATTTGAGTTGTTTCCAGTTTGGGGCTATAGCTACTATGAACATTCATGTACAGGTTTTATGTGAACATAAGTTTTCATTTCTCTGGGATAAATGCCCAGGAGTCCAATTGCTGGATCGTATAATCCTGTATTCCTTTAAAATTTAAAAATTTTTTCATTATAGATTTTTTAACATTAATTTTGATTCTTCAAAACATTACATTAAAATGTTAGATTACTGCATTATTTTAGCACCCTCCCTTAAATCATGCACCTGAGGTGAGAGCCTCTCTTGTCTCCTCTTAGTCTCAGTCTTGAATAATTATTTAGCTGTATAAGAATCTGCCAAACTGTGTTCTAGCATGGCTGGAAATGTGGCTGTTTTCCATAATGGCTAGAATCCACAGCAGCAATGTGTGAGTGATCCAGCCACTCAGCATCCTTGCCAGCGTTTGGCGTCATTGCTGATTTTTATTCTAGCCATTCCAGTGAATATGTAGCAGTGCCTCATTGTAGTTTTAAATCTCATTTTCCTAATGGTTAATGATGTTGAACATCTTTCGTGTGCTTATATGCCATCTGTAAATCCTTTATGGTGAAATGTCTCTTCATATCTTTTGCCTATTTTCTAATGAGGTTGTCCGATTTTTAACTATTCAGTTTTGAGAGTATTTTATTATTCTAGATGATACTCCTTCGTTGAATATGAGACTTGCAAATATTTTTTCCCAGTTGGTAGCTTTTCTTTTCATCCTTTTAACAGAGACTCATAGAGCAAAAGTTTTTAATTGTGATGAAGTCCAATTTATCAATTTTCCTTTAAAGGATCATGCTTTTGATGTCAACTCTAAGAGCTCATTTTCAAGTTCTGAAGCCCCCAAACTTTTTCCTATGTTATTTTTTCCTAAAAGTTATACAGTTTTATGTTTTACATTTAAGTTCATGGTCCATTTGAGTTAATTTTTATTTAATTTTTAAACTAAGATATAACTGACTTATAACATTGTGTAAGTTTAAGGTGTACATGTTTGATACATTTATATATTGCGATATGATTCTCACCATAGCATTAGCTAACACCTCCATCACATCACATAATTATCTTTTTTTGTGTGTCAGAACATTTAATATCTAGTCTCTTAGCAACTTTCTGATTAAAAAAGTGGTCAGAGGAACTTGTTCATTTTTGTATAAGGTGTGAGGTTTGGGTTGAGGTTGTTTTTGTTTTATTTAGAGTTTTTATCTGAACAGCATGTTGTACTTTACCAATTTTATATCCCACTTGTATGGAAATTACTACATAGTTGCTATTTGACTTATGGACATGATTGATCTGTGATATCCACAGCCTCGACCTTAGTGTAATACCACTGCGGTGAGTTCCTGAGAAATTAATTGGGGCTTTATTTTTTTTGTTTATTTATGTGTTTGCTTTTAGTGATAGGTCTTCTAGTAAAAAGATTAATCTTCTCTCCCTTTACATAGAAAATGAGGTTAAATCTTAGTGCTTTTAAATTCCTAGATCCACTACCCTGTGGGCAAATTAAGAGTTTGTTTGAATATATTTTAGGCTGACCTCCAACCCACCCTCAAAACCATCTCCCCAGACTACCAGACACCTGGGAAATAAATTGAAATAAATGTATGTCAGAAGATTTATGTTATGATTCACAATCTATTTAGAACTAAAATACCCTTTAATATAAAAATATTTTTATAATACTCTGGTTATTATTCTTAAATGAACTCACAGATGATTTTTTAAAAATACCTACACTTATAAATGAATTCAGGATAGTGCTCTTATAGTAAAAAGGTGAAATTGATTTGTAATTAAATATATATATCATGTTAGTGCTTGAACACAAGACATTAAACACATATTGAAATAGTCACATGCTTTCACTTATGTGTAATCATCCTTAAGGCAACAGCTACAAGAATAGTGTGCTATATGCATCTTGTTTTGGAGACTTAAAATCCGTGAATTGATATGTCATTGGTTTCATGATACCATAATGGCAATCAACTTTTGGTAATATGCTGAGCAAAACCAATTACAATCCATTCTCAATTTACACAACATTTTTATTTCTACAAATTTCCATACATACAATACATAAAGTATTTCTTATGTTCATTTTTAGTGAGTTAAGTTTTCACCTCAGGCAAACACAAGTGACTTTTTCACCTATGAAGCGATAACTGTAGAGATATTTGAAAGAGTCAAGTCTTTGCCATATAGGAGCGTTGCCAAATTGCAGAATATCTAGCATTCCCAGCCTCTGATCTAATGCAAGTAAAATCCCCATCAGCTATTAACACCAAAGCACTCTTGCACGTTTCCTAAATGTCCCATAAGGGTTTGAAGAGCCCACAACTAAGAAATTCTGGCTTAATTCAAATGGTACAAAATCTGATTACTACAGCTACCAAGTCAGTCATGTAAATGTGTGATTCTAGCTGGTTATTAGGTCAGAAGGGAGCTTATAGTTTTAGTGTTTTAAGTACTTAAATGTATTTATAAAAATGTTAACACCATACAGGCTACACAAAATACTGTATTCAAGCGTTTTTACAATAGTTGTTTTAATGTCTATATCAGATAATTTCAATATCTGTGTCATCTTGGTGTTGGTATGTGCTAATTATCTTTTCTATGTCAGTTGAGATTTTCAAGGTTTTGTTGTATGATGAGTAACTTTTTATTTCATTTTGGGCATCTTTGATATTATGTGAAGACTGTGTCTTTCTTAAATCTTACGGAGAATGATCGTATTTTTGTTTAGGTATTTAATTATCTTCGTTAAGTTCAGCCCTTAAGTTCCAACCTGCCTTCTATAGGTTGTGATTCCAACACGCATTCAGTTTTCAAAGCCTTGTCAGATCTCTGGATCTATCCCAGGTGTTTACTGCCCCTTGGTCAGTCTTTGACATAGAGTGTAGCCCCTGTATAACATGCTGAAGAATACAAGTGTGCCAAGTTAAGATATCAAGATCAATAAACCTTGTGTCTGCCCTCAAGAACATCTTAGCCTAGTAAAAAAAGATAGGTACACAAACAATTACAATGTAAAATTTATAGATATGTATAAAGTTTTCATGGAAAACAAGGGAACAAGAAGAAGAAATCTATACGTCAACATCAGTAGAATTTATTTTCTTTAAATATAGTGTGAAATTTTTTTTAGTTTATACTTAAAATATACATTTTCTGTTGAGAAACTTGTTGTCCATACTATTATTCAACCTGTACAGAAACAATTTCAAAAGCTTGACTTAGATCATCGTAGCTTAATCATCCGAAACCTTGGCTAACAAACATGGCAGGGAATCACCCAAATGCCATGCCCAAGGAAACATTTCTAATAGCAATTTGATCAGCAGGTGCTCAATAGTTACTAAAAGAATGAATATTTTCAGGAAAATCCAAAACTGCTTAAACATTTCTAACTGCATTATTTAGCCTACACGTCTTGCCTCTAGGCTTTATTAATTGCCACCTCATATACAACCCAGAAAAATATTGCCTATCATATGTACATATTATTTGCTGTGTCATGGACTTTTTTTGTTTGCTTTTTGCTATGTGAATAGCATCTTTAAAGTACTTAAATTGATAAGGCTTAAACTTAGACCCACCTTCTAGAAATAGTATTTTTTTCTCTTTACTTGATGTAGATATCTAAGCCCCTCTGAGTCTATAATTGTATTGGACATATATTTGTGCTTTACTTATCTCCGGCTTTCCTTCAGCACTAACCTATACTATGCGCCTAAGAGCAACAGCAATTCTGAGCAAAAGGTGGGGCGGGGGAGGGGAGGCGGGAGGAAAACAACATGTAGCTGCCAAAGCATAAATTACAGATAGGGTATTGGAGTTGATACATTTGTTCATGTGGGTGAATTGGGGATTCAAGGAAATACATCATAGCAAAGAATGATATAACATAGAAATTTACTTCTTGTTTGTAATAACAAAATACATTTTCATGTCTGAGGAGGGAATTCAGTTTCCTCCAGTCAATGTTATATGTTTCTTAAGCTTTTATATAGTATGCACTTTCCTTAACACATAACGCCAGAGTCATACAGGGATTTGCTCTCCCACTCAACTGGTATTGCTAAGTTTGAACTATTGATCTGTGGTGTTTGAACAACAGCTTTTGAGTTCACCAATAAAATTATAATATAAGTTTTAGGTTTAATGTCTATGTTGTGAGGTAAGTATGAGAACAAGGCATGAGGGTATCCGCAAAATTCTATTTATTAATGTCTTCTCTTAATGAGACTAAAGAGAGAGAACATTTCTGTGTGTTGTCTAAATGCCTAACCAGTTACTTCCCCGAATAACGGTTCTTAGGAATTAGCATGTGTTAGAACAACTTGCCTTTTTATTCCAGTATTTATTTGAATGCACTAATTCCTATTTTGTGCTACAGAAATTGAATTTAACGACTTGGCTAATTTTCATACAGCATTACCTGCGATACCAAAATTCTTCCTTCCTGTTCGTTATCATCACGCAGTGTTAATCTGCGGCTGGAGTAAATCTACTGATTAATCTGCCATTGATAGATTTGGTTCTTCTCTATGTAAAACTTGAGAACTAAGTTTCAAACTGTTCTGACATCCAAAGGAAAAACTGTATTAGAGATAAAAATGAATACAAGTGACTAAAAGTCATTAAGAAAAAATAGGTTATGAAAGTCACAGCATAAAAGCCAATACGTAACACGGAGCATGGTCTCTGGAGCTGATAGAACGCTGCTCTAGCACACAAGGGCACTAATGGAAAACTTGGAAGACAAGCGTATTGGCTCAAAGTTCTACTAATAGATGACAAGAATAAGGTAAACAAGAGTAGATGGACAAGCATTTCAGTATAGTTTATATAATATGAAATGATAATAAAAATCCTACATATATTCACCTAATTTCTCTTCACTTACATTCAAATTCTTTTCCACTTCTTCCCTCATCTTCATTCTCAGGGCATGACCTTGCATCTTACTTCGCTGGGACAGCTGAAGCCGTTAACACCACACCTACCTACAGGATCTATGCCCATGTGCTTTGCCTTCCCGTTTCTTATCACAGATGAATAAATGCAGCCATTTCCTTCACTTGGTTATTAGATTGTATTTCCTCACACCGACTCAAGTATTTTGCCATAGCAATGGTCTCTCCTATATAATCAATTTTTTCCTCCCATATGATTATTCTAATCAGCACAGAAACATGCCGTGTTTTCCTTCATTTAAAAAGGAAAATCTCCTTCTCTCCCACTTCCTCATCAGCCACAGCTCCTTTTGTTGCTCATCAAAGAACTGCCAACTCATTTAATCCAGTTCCTCTCTGTCCAGTTCGTGTCACACTTCGTGCAAGCTATCATCCCACACTTGAATGAAACTAATTTTGTCAAAATCACCGAAAATCTTTAGTTTCTTCAATCCAACAGTCAAGTCTCAGTCCTCATCTTGCTTGACCATCAGAAATATTTGATACTGATCACCCACCTCCTTGACCACTTCCTTCTCCTTAATATACTCTTTTCCCTTGATTTTAAGAACACTGCCCCTTCTTGATATCTTTACCACACTGTCCTCTTCTTATGAAGTCTCCTTTTCTTATTCCTCTTTTCTACCCAACCTCTTAAAATTGCAGTGTTCCAGGGTTTAGTCCTTGATCCTCGACTCCATCTACACTCACTCTATTGGTGGTTCTATAGTCTCTTGGATCCAAATGCTATCTTTATGCCAATAACTCCCAAATTTTTATTTCCAGCCCATTCTTCTCTCTTGATATAAGACTCACATATTCAAATCTCTAGTCGTTTCTACGTGGGTATCTAGTACAAAATGTGGTATGTGGATATCTAATACAAAATTCTACTTGGATATGTATTTAATAAACCTTTCCACTTGGATATCCTGTAAATATTTCCAGCTTAACATAATCCAAACTAAACTTCTGATGTCTCCCAAAACTATTTACCTCCATTCTTTATCTTAGTTGACAACTCTATCTTTCTAAATGCTCAAGCCAAAAAATTTAGATTTATACTTGCATCCTTTCTTTCTCTTAGACCTACAGCCAATCCTTCAAAAAGCTCTGTTGGCTATATCTTCATAAACATCAACAATTTGCCCACTATTCACATTTCCACTTCTAACCCCCTCTTGTAAACCACCATCTCCTCTGGTGAGGATAATTTCAGTAGCCTCCTAACTAGGTCCTGACTTCTATCCTTGCCCCACACAAGTACTCTCAATAAAGCAATTAGAGTGATTGTTTTAAAATGTGAGCTGTGTTGTTATGTCAAAACTAGCCAAAGTTTTCAAATTTCTCCTCATTTCTTTCAGAGGAAAATCTGAAATCCTCACAGTAACCATATAACCCTACCTGACTTCTCCCCCACCCCATTCACCCCTCTGACCTTGTTTCCTCTCACTCTGCCCCTCACTCCCTCCGCTCCAGCTCCATAGCTCCTTTGCTATTCCCAGAACACTACAAACATAGTCTTACCTTAGGGCCTTTGCCCTCCCTATTCCCTCTGCCTGAAATTCTCTTTTTCTCGATATCCATATGGTAACCTCCCTTTCATTCTTCAAGTCTTGGCTCAAATGGTACATTCTTAGTGAGATCTTCTTCCATAAACTTATTTAAAATGAATTTCTCTATCCAAGGATCAACATTTCTGATCTTTTTAATTTTTCTCTATCTTTTGTAAGTAGCATTTATCTTCTAACATTCTGTATAATTTACTTATATAGTTGAGTACAGGGACTTTGTATCAGCTTTGTGTACACATGCATTCTGTTCACTAGAACAGTGACAAAGAGCAGATATTGACATATCGTAGGTACTCAATAAGCATTTGTTAAATGAATATCACATCAACAATTTATTTTAATCTGCATGTTCACTCTGATATTTCTCCAGTTTTATTGGCTGTCCTGGACACCAGACCTAGGCAGCACTTATCACATGTCTACAATGCTAGGATCAAAATTTAAAGGAGTCTCTATTCACTGTAGAATCAGTGATCCAAATTCAAACTTAGTAGTCACAATGAGTAATTTCTCCCCAATTTTAATATTTATTCAATCACCTCCATCTCCATTTATCTCTTGTACACTTACTGTGTATTTTAGAGAGAAGCATTAGAGTCCCTCAGCAATATTAGAAGAGAGTGAGCGCACAGTTATATTTGAACTCTATAATCCTACAATCTAAATTGTCCTATGACAACAAGTCGAGAACCAAATTTGGCAAACGTTATCTCAGGGCTCTACATTAAGGAAAGTCATAATAAAGTAGGGGGAACAAGAATAAAGCCTGTTTTGCCAGACTGAGCAGATCATAAGAAGAAGAAAGAAAAAGGTAGGGGCTGGCCTGTGGTGTAGTGGTTAAGTTCAGCACATTCTGAACAAGAAAGAACCGAATTTTGCCAAAAACCTGAATGATCTTGGAAGTAGATTCTTCCTCAGAGTGTCCAGAAAGGACGATAGACTCGTTTATACCTGATTTAGATGACGGGATTTTAGAATTTTGAACTGATGAGATATAAATGAGATTTTTGACTTTAAAGTGATGTAATGAAATGAGACTTTCGGGTACCACGGAATGGAGTAAATGTATTTTGCTTTTGGGACAGACTGCAACCTTTGGGGACCAGGAGGCAGACTGCAGTATGCAGAATTCTAAGGATGGCCCTGCCAAGATCCCAGTCCCCTGGCTTTTCAAACACTAATCTAGGTGATGCTTTGAAGGCATCTTGAAAATATAACTAAAGTCCCAAGTTAATTGACTGAAGATAAGAAGATTATTCAGGTGAGCCTGACCTAATCACATAAAAGCCCTTAAAAGCAGAGTTTTCTCCTTTCGGTACCAGAACAGAAGAAATCATCAGAGAGACTGGAAGTATGCGAAGAGCTTGGCATACTGTTGGTGTTTCAAGGTGGAGGGAGCCAAGTGAGAAGGAATGTGGGTGACCTTGGGGAACTGAGAGAGAGGCTCTTGCCCAACAACCAATGAGGAATTGGCCTTCAGTTTCCAGCTGCAAGGAACTCAACTCTACCATCACCCAGAATCCAAAGGACAATATAGCAACCAAGGGTCCCTTCTCTCCATCCAGATATAGGTCCACTTGCTCACTCAGCCATGATCCTGAGGTGTACCAGTGAAAGGGATGAAACTCCAAAGATTCTTCACCTAAAGAGAATTATTGATACAAAGGCTATTGCATAAAACCGATTCTGATAGGGAGTTACAATTTAAGTAGACTGACTACTTAGACTGAAAAGAAGCTCATTAACCCAGGAAACACTGAGATATCAGTAAATAGAAGTTTCTTTGCCATCCGGTAGGGAGGAGGTTCAATTATTGGAACAAAGAATCTAAACTCTCTTCGCACAGCTGAGTAGAGTGTGATTGAATTTTTTACCTTGATACATTAGTACAGTAAATATCAATTCATGTGTGTCATTTATAGAAATGAAAACAAAATTAAAATGACACGTTAAAATAGTTCATTTTTCTCAAATAATCCTTACCTGCATAAGAGATTTCTAGAAATCAGTAGATAAAAAGACTTCAAATGTTTTATCATGCATGTTGGTTAATATGTAACTGGGAGCAAAACCCAATAAATCGCATTTTAATGAAAAGTTCAAAACCTTGAAAACTGTTCTTGCCTTTATATTCCCACCTCTAAATTGAGCAAAATATTACATGCCTATGGAGGTATGTAATGTGATAATGGGATAAGTTGTGTTTTATGAAGAGATTGTAAAACCCATGAAAAGTAGCCCACAGGCAAAACGAAATTAGGCCAAGCATAAAAAGTATATAGCTAGTGGAAAATAAGAATTTTAATAAAATTGAAAATACAACCCATCTCCCTCTTTCGTACTTCTTCAGGCTACCAATCTCTCCCAGCCATGTCTCATTGTTATAACACTGATAAGTATGAGAAAGAAGATAAAAGTTTTGAGAGTTGGCAAAATAGTTTTGGGTCTTGAGCCATCTGAAAGCTAACATGGCAGAGTTAGTTCATTGAGAGCATTAAATTGGGTTGTTATGTTAATGGTATGATAAATAATGTAACTAAAAATGGGTAATATTTTACATATCCGTATTAGGAAGAAATAATAATTAGTTTTTAGGTATGGAATAACTTCAAGACATCTAAAACAGTCTCAATTCACAGCCAAAAAACAGAGGATTAGAAAGAATAATAGTAACGGACATATTTAAATCAAGCAGAAAATCTGAAATTTGAGTCTATCCCTCCTGATCCCACCTTTGTATATTTCATTCTACCAGATGGAGACAATTTGTAACAAAGTTCAAATGTCCTAAAAGGAAAAAAATGAATCTAGTAGTAACAGTTTCCTCCTGAAATTATTGATATTACCAAGATTACCATCAAAATCGGCTAACAAATAATGCCGACATTTCCACACGGGCTTCTTTTGCACCTCTCTTTAATAAAACAAGACAGAAAGGAATATAATTAGTCAAGGTAAACTCCAGCTGTATCGGAGTCTATCCAAATTGATGACAAACAGCTCAGCCTTTCTCTGGTCTCGATTCATAATGAAATTCCTCCTGCGGGTTTCAGTTCTCTTTGGTGGCTTCACGTTGGTACAGCAGTACTGACCGCTGAGATCTTTCAAGATATGCACGAGACGGTGGAGAGGTGAGTGAGGTCCTCAGAGTCGACTGTTCTCCTGGAACAAAAGCTCCATTTTCACTACGCCTGCATACACACACGCATACTCAAATACTGACATACTCCTCACGAGGAAAAACATTCATTTTTTTTTTTTACTTAAGTTAACTTTAGCTGGGTTTACAACAAACAGACTCCTAATTTGTGGGTTCACTTCTGTGTCTACACCAGCTTTCTCCTTCCTAAGATTTCCCCATGGGGTGGAGGAAGAGAATGAGGTCAAAAACAAACACTGCCCTGTAAACTCCTGGGTTCACTCAATGGCTCCTAGGTATTGTGCTTTACCCACATCTAGGAAGGCTGAGCCCTAGAATAGGATGGGTGGTCGGAAACACAAATTGAACGAATGGCACGGTTTCTTCCTTCATCTGCATGGTGATCTGCATGGGACAGGGGCAGAACTGGTGGAAGCTTGTTTCATTGTGTTCACACTAGGTTGAATTCTAAAGTCTGCAAAACAACAGGAAAAATACTTTCTGCTGACAAAAATCACAAAGAGAGTAAGAGCTAATTCTGAGGCCTTCCACAGGGAATAAAGAAGAAATTGAAATTTATAAGTAAAAAATTACCCTTTCTCATGAACATTTTTGCCTTGTGTTGTGAAGTGATTAAAGTCAACGACTCACTGAGGACCACAAATCCACTGAAGCGTCACATGTATTTGTGACTGGGAGATAATAAAAAGCATTGGTTTTAAATAGAACAGCAATGTCTTTCACTCAGCCTGCCATGCTCAAATCTACTTTGTTCAATACAGTGCTCGGGGTCTCTATCGGTATGACACAGCCTATCTCTCACAAGTGAGCTTCGAAATGATTAAGGCAGGCTTCCATGGATGGTGGCATTGTGAATATATATATATATTTCGACTCTCAAGAAATGAGACCAAGAACCCAAGATGAAAATGAAACTTTCTTCAAAGTGGCTGAAGCTTTAAAATCTATATTTATATCTATATCTATCATCTATCTATCTGTCTAATTCAGACTCACGTGTAAATGCAGAGTCTAGTGCTGGGACTTTAAATCCACAAGGAAGGCATTTGGGAAGGGAAGATGGGTATAAGTAGAGGAGAGCAAGGACAACCTGGAACCACAACATGAGCTAGAATCCATGAGGATGATTGAAACCTGGGGCAGTTCTTGCTGCCTCTGATCTTGAGGGCAGAGGAGTCCTGTAGGGGAAGCTGGTGCTTGTCATCATGGAAGTGAACACACCTCTGGACCAGGAGTTGAAACAGCTGGAAGAAGATCGAAGGAAAGGTAGAGTATTTACAGTACAGGTAGCTGCTCCATACCAATGATACAAGCCAGCAGATAAGTTAAAGCAGGTATGAGCTACGAAGTGGCTGCTGCCTTAATTCCATCCTCCAAATTCGACTCAAGACTTTCTCTTGTTCCCCAGTCTAACTGGATACATAAAGCGAAGCTTTGAATAATGGTATTTATCCCAAATTGCTTCCCAATGAAAGAATGCATTCTATACTATCCCAAGAGAAAAGCTTCACAGCCTCTGATTATCAGAGTGTCATTTTTTGCCCACGTTCTAATGAGGTTGTTTGCTAATATATTAGAGGCAGTATTTCATCTTTAAATGGTTGATAGAAGTTACCACCTGGGCCTGGAATTTTCTTTGTTTACAAATTCAGTTTGTTTCCTAGAAAAAGCACTATGCAGTTACCTATTTTTGAGGGAGTTTTGGTAATTTGTGTCTTTCAAGGAATTTTTATGCTTCATTAAGTTGTCATATATTTTCACAAAGTTGTTCCTAATATTCTTTTATTGCCCTTTTAAACTCTGTAAGCTCTGTGTTAATGTCTCCTCTCTCATTCCTGATATTGATAATTTGTTGCTATTCCTGAGATAAAGTTCACTGTTCTTTTTGTCTGCGGTATCTAACCTGTTCTTATTTCCACCCAGAGTACTTATCATCTCTGACATAGTAGATTTCATCTCTTGAAGCTTGATTTGGATCTTATTATACCCTTCATATCTCTACTTAATGTGAATAATCTTTCTTACACATATGCCATATAAGTATAATAACTGTTTTAATATGCTTATCTGTTAATCCTATCATCTGTATCTTTTATAGGTCTATTTCTATTGATTGATTTTTTTTCTCCTCATTATGGATATTTTCCTGCTTCTTTGCATGGCTAGCAACCTTGGATCAGATGTCAAATGTGAATTTTACCTTTTTGGATCTTGTACATCTTTATATTCTGTAAATATTCTTGATTTTTTATTCTGGCATGTAGTAGCATTATTTGGAAACAGGTTGATCCTTTCAAAGCTTGATTTTATACTTTTTTAGGTGGTACCACATGTAACTTTAATCAAAAGCTAATTTTGCTCCACTACTGAGACACTGCGCTTCTGCATACTTCACCCAATGTCTTTCAATTACAAAATTGCCATCCCTCTGGATGGTGGGAACAAGAACTGTTCCCACCCTTTGTGACCTCTGTAAACTTTCCTCTAATCCTTTCCTGTGATCCTTTCTCTGCCTCATAGAGTTGTCTCACATGCATTGATCAGTACTCAGCTATAGACTTGAAAGAGAACCTTTGCAGATAGTCAGAGCCGTCCCCACACACTGCTCTCTCTCCTTCTTGCTCTCTCTCCTCTCTCTCTGTTCTTCTCTCTTTCTTATCGGGTACTCTGCTTTTTGAATTTTAATCACTTTGATCTCTCTTCTCTTCCTCAACTCTGTAGTCGATCAGGCTCTAGTGAGCTGGGGCAATCAGAGAGCTCACCTCATTTATTTCTCTTCTCTCAGTGATCACTCTTCTGCCCTGTGTGATGTCTAATGTCTGAAAATCGTTGTTTTGTATATTTTGTCTGGTTTTATACTGTTTCAGGTGGAAGGTTAGTCTGGTCCCTGTTACTTCATCTTCCCAAGCATCTTTTAACACCTTCGTTTTCATGTCATTGCAAAGGAGCATCAGCTTTAGAATCAGAATATCTAAATACAAAATCTAATTTGATTCTGACCAGCAGTGTTTTGTCCATGGCTTGCTTTTTACTTGTTATAGCAACTTTCACAAATAATTTAATAAATCACTCTAAAATTGCCTTTCCCCTTTTATAAAATAGGGATGGTTATACATGTTCTACTTATTTAGAAGGTATTTTGTGGGGAGTGGGGGAATGAGCACTAAATTATGTGATTTTTTTTTTTTTGTAATTTCACAGCTGAATTCTCTCTTCCAAATCTAGTGCTGTATTCACAATTGCCCACTTTATTAAATATACAGTTTAGGAATGGATTCTTGCCAATAAAACATTTTAAATGCCAGCATGACTTTCCATATATTTTGTTGTGTTTTTCCCTCTTTATTTACGTTTTTGACTGAATATTATAGAATCTGTATCAGTCTCTAAAGATCTATATAACTTTTCATCTAGACATTGAGATGGTCTCCAGGTGCATTTCAAATCCAGTTATGAATAGCTGGGCAGAATGAGTGTTTATAGGGTAGGGCAGTTGTATATTATTATTACTAACCACACAAGACAATTCTTAATTCTGCTTTACACAGAGAAGTCTTTGCCACTTCAAAAGCACTATAGAATTTTCAAAAAATTTTGTAGAATGTGATCTAATTTTAGTCAGTGTGTTAATAGGGAAGAAGTGGTTTTAAAAAAATCCTCTAGAGTTAGTATTAGAAATGACTTTACAAAAAAAATATGTTGGAAATGTATGTTGATTAAATTTTATTTTCAATACTTTCCATGCCTTCTTACCTCTAATAATATCTTTCCCAGTATCCTCATCTTCTCTCCCACTCTCCCTGTGAAAATAGCTCTTGGGAAAAGGTTATAAAAAACTCATACTTTGGAAATATCTGCCACAGATAAGTCATTCAAGAGATAATGTAGCGTTTTTCCTTTTGGTTTCTTTTTATTTGAGATTCAGAAAGTAACACAGCCTCTTATTTAGCTTAGTTCGGAGAAGGCGTGTTTGAAACAAATGACCTACAATATTGCATCTAATCCTGATTCTTCTATTACTCTCTGGTGAAGATTTGATGATGGAAATTTAACAGTTGTCAGGGGATTCTGGTATAGAAACGATGACTTATAATGCTGCATCTAAACCTGATTATTCTATTACTCTCTGATGAAGATTTGATGATAGAAATTTAACAGTTGTCAAGGGATTCTGGTACAGAAATGATGAGAAAGTTCACCAAAATATGATATCCAAAGGTGTGCAAGACAGAACTGGGAGTCAGGAAACAATTTTGAGACCTGATTCTGCCTCAGAGTCCTACAGCTTCCTTTATAGACTTGGACATAAATTTCTCTGGATGTAGTTTTCCCATTTGCAAAAATGAAAACGGTTAAAAATCCAGCTATTATCCACAGCATTTAGCACAGAGGATGACATTGAAGAAGCTTAGTCCCGTTTGCGAATTGAAGTATCTTATGCAATGTCTTGCAAAACTCTCCAGTGGAGTGAACAACTTCCATTTCACTTATAAACCTTCATAAATTTTCAAACAAAAAATCCAGCCCCTTGAAAAAAACAAATTTTCATTTGGTTCTCTTCAATTTGAGTTTCCAGAAAGACTGACTTAAGGAGACAGAATAATGAAGAATTTATTAAAATTGGTCAAAGTTGGTAAATTAAAGTCTTGATCAAAGTAATTAGTTTGGAAATGCTATGCCATCTCTGTTTCTACCTAAGTCATGACAAAAAGTTCTGCCCACTTCCTGGGAGCTTGTGAGTGTTTTTTCAAGTAAGGGACAGTTCACAGATGGCTCAGTTAGTTCAGATCTGGCGTGAAAACTACTGAAACCAATTAATTCTCAAAGTTTCTAAAGAAATTTTTTTGGAAAGTAAATTTTTAAGTGAGGTTCATATCTTAGGTTAAAACTGTACTATATTATTCTACCTTTAAGTAGGTGACAAACAAAAAAGTGATTTCTTTCTGATGACATTTTAATTTGCTTTTTTTTTTTTTAAGATTTTATTTTTTCCTTTTTCTCCCCAAAGCCCCCCGGTATATAGCTGTACATTCTTCTCTGTTGGCCCTTCCAGCTGTGGCATGTGGGACGCTGCCTCAGCGTGGCTTGATGAGCAGTGCCATGTCTGCGCCCAGGACCCAACCAACAAAACAATGGGCCGCCTGCAGTGGAGCACGTGAACTTAACCACTCGGCCATGGGGCCAGCCCCTCTAATTCGCTTTTTATTGGCTGAGACTAATTCCGTATATTTCTTCAAAAGAAAATACAATAGATTTGAGGATTTTTAAATGCTTTTGTATATTTAATTTCTTCCCTGCTCATACATACATCAATGGTTATTGACAAACTACTTGTTAACTAGATGTTAGGTGTTTATAAACTGTGCAAAAAGGCACCAATGATATTGTACAGGGTTTATGCATAAACTTGCCATTTGTGTGTGTGTGTTGTTTGTTTTTCCCTAAGAAAAATCTGTAGCAAAGTATTAATCCCACATAAATTTCTCATTTCGGGTAGATATTGGGGCTCCAGAACTTAAAGGATAATTAATTTAGCAGAAGTTTTCTCATAAACAATATGAGAGACATTTTGTTACTCTATTTACTCCAGTTAAATATTTTCAAAGCTATGCTGTCATTCGTTGACTCTGCTTAGACCTCTCAAGGATTGGAGAAAATAAACTCTAAAACTTGTTAGAGGAAAATGCATTCTTTCGGGCTTACCTCAGCCCTAGGGACATATTTCTCACCTTAGTCCCTTAGACTCTGATGCTTAATCTTTATTATGCATAAGAATCACTTTGGCATCTTTGGAAAGATGCTCATGGTCCCCACATATGTGATATGCCTGCCTCTGTTAGGAAGTTTTGGACCCCATGCCTATATCCAACTATCCCCATATAGGAAGTTTCCTCTCATGTAGCCTATTGGGAACAGTGTTACCTTCAGCAGCCTCCATCAGTGGAAATGATCTATTCATATCCATGATAAGGAAAAAAAATAGCATGAACTGATAAATAAATCAATTGCACTATGTGGAAAGCCTCTGATTCATAATTTTTCCAACTGAAGATCCCAAGAATATGCAACATTAGAACACGCTGCCGAGATTTGAATTCGGCAGTATCCTAGTTTTGCAGGATAAGCCTTTCCATCTGGCCAGTGGTTGTGGGATTTGAGGGTAAAGGGACTCTCAGAGCCCTCTAAGTCCATTTTCACTAAGTATTTCCGTATTCTGTCATGTTCACAGGATTCATGCATTTAGTAATTCATTTGTTCAAAAAATATTTATTGAGCATTTACTATATGACAGGCACTATGCTGAGTACAGAGGATGCAACCTTCTCCAGTAACTATTGAACTGATCTTATTCCACTTAATATTCAGCCCCACTCTTTTAGATATGAAAGGCAAAGCCATTCAATAGTTCAATGATTATTTTGCATACATGTATTTTTTTTAATCCATCTGATTTTATAGGCATGATGCAAGGCTCCTGGGATACAGTGATGACTAGAATATTGTTCTTTCCCTCAGAATATCCCAGAGCAAGGTGCAGGTAAGGAATAAAAAAGGGAATGACTAATCCTGGAGAGGCTGTGAAGGTTTATTGAGTGAGGTAATGGTTGTCCGGGTTCACTGAATTTAGCAGGCAAAGAAAAAGAAAAAGATCTTCCCAGAAGAATAAACAGCACACGGGATGGGAAGAGTTCATCCATTATGAAACGTTCAGAAAATAGGAAAAACATTTGCTAGGGGAAAGGTATATGGTGCCCGTTAGTAAACTGGGGATTGAAACTTGAAAGGTAAATTAAGAAAATCCTTTGAAATGTCTAATTCATCAAACTGCAGAGTTTGGATATTAATTCTTACTGATTAGTTAGTGGAAAATTTAGGCATATGAGTGACATGATCATATCCCATCTTCCAAAAGATGACAGCTCAGAAAATACACGTGAGGAGGAATAAGTGAGAGTATCAGAAACCATTGGGAATTTGCTGCAGTAACGGAGCTGAAAAACATTCAGGGGGAAGGCTGAGGCAGCGACAGTGAGGCCACTTGAGGGCTATATTTTATTTCATTGTAAGGGGATTTTATGACTGGTTGATGTTTTCAACAGATGGTAGAAGAGAATAAAACCCAAAGACTTCAACATTTCAAACTGGAGTGGCAGAATGGTGACATTATTAATCAAACAGTGATACAGGAGGAGGAGCCACCTCACAGGTGAAGAGAGTGAATTTAGTTTGGGCAGGTCATGTGTTAGCAGCCTGTAGAGCTCAGAGCTGTAAGTGTTGCCTAGGCTGCTGAACGGCCGAATGAAGGCAAATAGAAGTTGGAATTGAAGATGTCGATTTGACCTCCAGCCTAGGGCATACTTTTTTGAAAAATATTTTCACTTCACAGAATTTTACAAATTGGCACTCCTGTTCTGGTCTACATTTTTTCTTGATCTTAATTCTTTTTGAAATCCTAACCTCTGGAAACTATTGTGGTACAGATTTTTTAAAGCACTCAGTTTACAAGATGAATGAGGAAACAGGTCCAAAATCGGGAACTGCTTTGACCAAATTCTCAGAGCAGATTACCGGCTTATCCAGAATTAGAACCCAGCTCTCTGACGCTCAAGTAAGAATTCTTTCCACTGTATTGTGCTCACTGTCAAAGGGCCCAAATCCCTACATTTGACTGGAAAATCATCATACAGGAAACTCATAGCCCAGGCTATATAAAGTTCAAGAAAGAAGAGAAAAAGAGGAAAATATTAGAAGACTTTGCATTGTTGTGCATATAGACATGGATGTACACATCACACACTCACATATAATGCTAGAAATGATTTTCTTTATCTTAACATCTACGTCTTGCATACATTGTGAATAATAAGAATAATAATGAGATATCACTCTTTGGATGTAAAAAAAAAAAAACAGGATAGGAATTAAGTTGAGGGCTGATGGTAAATAGCAATACATAAAATAGAATAAAGCAAAATAAACCAGGGACCTTGCATGGATAGATAATAATAATGTGCTAATAGTGAGGAGTAAGAGAAACTTAATTCTTTATCACCTGAACATAAATACCTAAATTTCAAATGTGTTTAAATGGTACATATACTTTTTATTCTTCTCATATATTAAAATAAAAATCAGTGCTGTTTTAAAAGACATTCACTTCACTTCAATTATTTCCTAATATCATATATTCTGCTAAGACTTCACTTATTTCTAAGAAGAAGTGGAATTCTCTATTATAGAGAAGAAAGGTTAAATGATGCAATAAAAGACCATTATCATGAAGACAGATTGCATTTGTTTTAAATAGAATCATCTTGATAAAATACATATCTCTATACAAATTTGGTTACCATTGTCTGTTGTCTAATCCATGCATCATTAAAGCAAGTTGTCACAATTCAGGGAGTGCAGAAGATGACCTGCTGTGATAGAAGAAGACTATAGTAATATTTTTATTGAAATTTATTTTTGTATTTTTATTTCAAAACAGTGCATATGTTAAAAAGAACATAAAACAAAAATACGGCTCGGTGATTTAATCACAAATATTATATCTAAGTTATCATCATCCAAATAAAGAAATAGAACATTGGTCACCACCCTCACACCTTCTCACAACGACTAACCCCTCAGACCCCCATAGAATTATTCTCCATCCTGACTTGAACGGTAGTTATTTTCTTAATTTGTTTACAGCTCATCAGCTAAACATGCATCCCTAAAAATAGTGATTTGTTTTAATTTTGTCTGATTCTTTTGAACCACATACACAAAAGGAATTATGTAGCCTGTGCTCTTTGCTTCTCGTTTTTGCTTACTCAGTCTTTTACTTCTGAGATGGATACATGGTCCAGCTAACTATATTTCATTCACTTTCAATGCTGCGTAATAGCCTTGGATGAAAACCACAATTTATTTCTCTATTGTGTTGTTATTATATATTTGGGTGGTTTATATTTAGGAGATATTACAAATAATGCTGCTATGGACATTCTTTTCAAGGTACTTCTGTTAGGTATAAACCTGGGGTGAAATTGTCAGTTCATTTAACTACAGAATTACCTGGTGTCTTTTGTTAGTATTTTAAAGGCTTCGTTTTGCTTTTTATTATTTTGTGTTATCTATTTTGCTTTAGTTTTGCCTGTTTGTTATCAAATATACTCTAAGTAAAGTACCCGTTTTACTTTTTGTGGTTATTGTAAATGGCATGGTACCTTCCTTTATAGCTTCTGACTCTTAATTGTGAATACAAAGGTGCTTGATTTTGGTGTGGTAATTTCATATCCTGCTATTTTACTGAATTGTTTGATTGTATAATTTCTAATATAAATCCTCCAACTTTATTATTTGTTTCAAATTTGATTTGACTATTCTAGCTCCTTTGCACTTCTATATGAATTTTAGAATCAGCTCATCAATTTCTACAAGAGAACATGTTGGGATTTTTACTGTGATTTCTTTAAAATTGGAATTGCATTAAATCATCATATCAATTTTGGGGAGAGTGACATTTTAGCTACATTAAGTCATCTGTCCTAATACTATGAAATAACTCTCTCTTTAATTTCTCTTACCAACGTATGGTTTTTCAGTGTACTAGTCTGTCATGTGTTATGTCAGATGTATCCTTAAGCACTGCATTTCTTTGAACTCTTATGACTTCAAAACATAGTGTCCACCAACACGAAAACATTTTCTAATAAAGCTGTTCTAGGTTGAATTGTGTCCCCTCAAAATTCATCTGTGGAAGTCCTAACCTCCAGTAATCAGAATTTGACCTTATTTCAAGAAAGAGTCTTTACAAAGGTAATCAAGTTAAAGGAAATAATTAGGGTAGGTTCTAATCCAATATGGCTGCTGTCATAAAAAGGAGAAGTTTGGAAATAGATATTCACAGGAACACCAGCAGGTGAACATGAAGACAAAGGTAGGGGTGATGCTTCTACAGGCCAAGGACCACCAAAGACTGCCAGCCGAAGAGTAGAAGTGAGTGGAGAGGCATGGAATAGATTTTCCTCACAGCCCTCGAGAGGAATTAACCCTGCTGACACCTTGATTTCAGGCTTCTAGTCTCCCGAACTGTGAGACAGCAAATTTCTGTTGTTTAAGCCCCCCTGCTTGTGATACTTTGTTATGGCAATGCCGGCAAACTACTAGAGACGCTATGTATTAAGATGCAGAATCCACTGGATTTTGTTAAAAGACTAGCAATAATTAATCTCCCTTTTCAGATCACAGATTCAGACTATGCCAGTGTCTCATCTACTTCTAAATAAATGGTAACTCCATTAATTCCTTCAGACTCATAGATTATCATTCAGTAAAATACCCTTCCACGCACAAAGGAGGGAGCGTATTGGAAATGAAGCCAGCCGCAATTACTCAGCGCTCAGAAAGTGCAACCTGAGCCTCCCTGCCGCGGATCCTGCCACCTGCACGTACTCCTCCAGGTTCTTCCCAGGCGTCAGATGCTCTCCCGTTCAGGTAGCTTGTTTGGAAGTTGTGTAAACTCATTCGAGGCTCTAGACTAGCCCTAAATTATCCTAAATAATACCCTGAAGGCTTTAAGGAGTTAATGTAGCTTTGCAAGTGGCCTCCTTGAAATGCACAATCTGCTGTATCCAGACAACTGCAGCCTGCTCAGGCAGCATCTTCTGGGAAAAAGCAGAGAAATGCTCTCTCAGGAAAACGACCAGCACTTTACCATACTGGGTTCTAACCAACAAAAAAAAACACCCAGATTTTTTATATGGCCACCACTGGGAACAATAAGCATAAATTCATTCCACTTATATCCTAACTGTTATTATTATACAGTAAGAGACAAGAGGGTTACACAGACAAAAGCAAATGCAAAAATAACATTAACCACAGAAAGGCTAAAAACCCTATGTCCTGATTTTACCCTTTGTCGACCCTTAAACCCATGCTTCCATCACTAGATGCTGTGTGTCCTCGTGCTCCTGCCTTCCCTCTTTAAATCTGTTTTCAAGAATTACTCATTTGTGCTGGAGAATACAGAGTTAATAATGGCTTAAAGTTAGACTCAAAAGAAGTCTGTAAGTGAATGAGAAAAGCAGCATAGTCTGGGGATGAAGCTAGGAAGAACGCGGTTTTAGGAGGATTTAAGATCAGCCTGATCCCACAGGGAGCTCGGGAGCATGAGTTGCAACATAGTTGTACTGTCCGAAGCAAGGAGGCTAAATTGCTACATCCTCAGAGTGGAAGCCCTTGCTAAATTGATACATCCTTAGAGTGGGAGCGCATAACCTCCAGGGGATCATGGGCAAGGCAACTCCCAACAACCCAAGGCAACCCTCCAGAGATGGCTGCCGCTGAGACCCATTAGCAGCAAACATCTGCAGCAGCTGATATTGGGTGCCTCAACCTAGCCTAGGGGATCTGGGCAGGACAGCAACAGCTTCTAACACAACCGTCAACATGTGTTTACTCAGTATCAAACAGACTTCCTGCAGATACATTAAGATCAGTCACAGCCCCGCCCTCCAGAATTTAAATTTTGTTGAGAAGACAGGATATGTATATGTAAAAAGCTAAACAATGAAAATAGGCTTCTATTTTCACATAACCCATTATACTAAATCTGACAACCTTTGAATCAGTTACGGCATACGGCAAAATCTTTTGTCTTTGAGTTTATCTCAAATGAGTTTATATATTACATGTAAAGAAACGGAAATTTTTTAACACTAGTTTTCCTCACAAAGAAATGAAGAATATTTAAATTTAAGCTACAGAAAAAGTAATCTAAATGAGTTGGACGATTTTTGAAGTTTGGAAAGTATCCTATAAAACCATATATATGAACATTCGATTCAATAAGGATCATCTTAGTCAAATAAGCCAAACACCAAATGGTGTTGAAGAATGTTTTATCAGAACTATAATTTACGTGTATTTCCCAATAGTTACGTTCCCACCCTTTTCTCAAGTATCCGTCTCAAGTCTTGTAATTAAAATATTTTATAGAAGGGTAAACATGAGAACAATCCTCCCCCCTGTGCTATACACACAGATGTACAGCAGACATTTGCAGAAAGTTCTCTTTCAAGGATGTATTTTGGAAAATACTTAAATATTAAGGTAAATCAAACATCATTTGATATCTAAGTACATTTGAGTGCCTTTGTTTATGTCTTAGAGAGTTGCAAAATTCATAATTCTTGAAGAAAAATGGAAAAATCATGACTTTATGGTTAGAAAGGTGTGTCCTAATATTTACCACTGCCTTAATATTTACCACTAGGAATGCTCCCGATGGCTACTCAAATTCTGAGTTTCACGAATAATATTGATAACACAAGTTTGCTCCCACGAGTTCTCTTCTCCAAAAGAACTGGTAGCTGTTTGTACAGTATGAGACTAGAGACAGAAAGCTGACTTGAGGAATAGTCACAAACACCTTATATTTAGGTGCTTAAGTGCTTAAGTTGGTTGAAGGAAAAAAACCAGTAATGACTAGGATTCCAATCTGCATCATATGCAAAGTCAAGGATATTCATGGGAACTTACTAGTTTCAAGAAAAAGTATTTTTCTTCTTCCTCAGGATGCAACACTGATTTCTGCATACTCTGACCATTCACCTGGAGCTGTGTTTCCAGAGTGGCTCACTCCCTATAAGGAGAGACCTGCCACACCAGGATGCGAGCAGGCCAGCTCTCCCTGCCTGCTGCACGCTGAATCAGACCTGCAGTCCAAAAGATGCTAATTTAAAAGCAATTTAGGGATTTTCCAACTTATGCTTATGGTCATTTGGCCATTTTTTCCTGGCATTCATCATTTCAAATATCAAAAAATAAGACTGGAAAACCAGATTAAAAATTCAAGAACAAAAAGTTAGTCATGAAAAGAACAAGCAATTACTAACATTAGGAAGGCATACTTCTGAGTTATCCCTTTATTATCACCCGAGCAAATGTCCATGGAAGTGAAGCAACTTTTTAAAGAAAGGCTAATTACTTTACTCACTTGGGATGAATCAAGCTAAGACATAACGATGGTAACATGGTCAAAAATCCTTCAAAAGAGTTTAGAAATTGTTCAAATTACTTACTCCCTTAAAGTAACTTCCTTAGTAAACAATACATCCATTCCAATGACATTGGTATTTCTTACTTAAAAAAATGTGGAACAGTGACAGCTGCCTTAGGATCTTTGGTGTCCTCATGTTAATAAATTCTTACCTATAAGGATGGCTTTCGTTTTTAGAAATAGGAAAAAAGACATTGAGATACAAGTTTAGTGAACGATGTGAAAAATCACACAATCAGTAAAGGCATGGAGAGTCAATCACCAAAAAGATACAAATTCACCAAAAAGATATAAATATAGATATTTATATTATATATAAATAAATATAAATAGCTGGGTTTTTAGACATATAAAATATATTATTAAATGTTCATGGTTATTATAATAAATATACGTCTTGATATGTTTTAGATTCTTAATTCTCTAAAGATTTTGAAAAATTATTTCTTAGAGTGCTTCCTATGGCTTGAGAACCCCAGATGTGTCAACTGACATGAAAGAAGGGAGTCAGGAAAATATTTCCTCCCACAATTACATTATCAGATTAGGAGTCCTTCACTGCCTCCAAAAGTGAGCAGCGAACTGTGGCCTTGATGGGATAGTTGCCTCTCTCATTACAGTTAGTTGGTGGTCAGACCCTCTCCATCTCTGCCCTTAACAGATATGAATCACGGGCTCACAGGCTACATTAACTCTATTCCGAGAAAAACAAGTTAACCTTTGTGGTCAGAGGTGGCCTTGCTCAGTTAGCGGAGGCATATTTGTAAGTAATGAAGATAAAATGTCAAGATATCAGTAGACTTTGTAACCATTATGGATGGGTAACTCTCTCTTATTAGACACGCCTGGAAATGATTTGTCTCCAGTAATACAGAAGGATTATAGAGTGCCAGTAAATGATGTTGTTGGGAATTACTTAAAATATTATTCCCCTTGGAAATCTGATGCATGATGCTGGAGAAAAATATGTTATCTGCTATTTTAAAAGTAACACTTGTAGACCTAGGAGGTTCTTATACGTCATCGAGGTAAAGCCTTAAGACCCAAGGGCAAACCTACAAAATTAAAATAAGAATTTAGGCCTTTGGGGTACATGTTAAATGGCTTATACTATAGCAAAGCAGTTTTTATTTGTGTGTTCGTGTGTGTTCGTGTGTGTGTATGCGTTTGTGTGTGTGAGTGAGAGACAGAGAAACAGAGGAAAGAGAATATTCTAATATTTTACTTTGAACAGGCCTTCAGAAATTAGTCAGGCAAAGACGTATTTCAACATAAATAAGCTATTTCTTTTTTCTTACTTTTTTTTCCTTCTAAGCATACTCTACTTAGTGATGAGTACTTAAAGGTTGATTCCCAGTAGAAGGTTCTGTTACGGATTTATTTTCTTCTGTCTAAGGAAACACAGAAGAAATGCCTTGTCACTATTTAGCAATTACTGGGTATACACTAGATACAAATGAAAGGTAACTTTTTGACAATCTCTATTTGATTTCTTTATGATAGTCAAACAATCTGAGTTATTAAGAGAATTCATCCATTCTTTCAATCATCTAGATTCAGTTAACCATGGAAATATCCTTGCAAAATATGTAAGTAAAATATGACTCAATGTATATATGTGGCTTACAATAAAATACTCTACAGTTATTAACACCCAGCATAGGATCTGAACTGGTCAATGGCCATTAGTTCACTTGTCACAACATATCTGGTTAAAACAGGCCCTGCTTCACAAGGAAAGAAAAGTTGTATGATGTTATGTTTTCCGTTTAGATTATAACCTCAAGAAGAGTTTTTAGTCTGGTTTGTCATTAGATCCTTACCTCACTTTGTTTGTATATGAGTAAGGGTTTCATAAGCTAGACAGAGACCACAGATGGAGGCGATGATGTATAAGAAAAGATCCCTTTTCTTCATTCTGTGACACCAAGCTAGGGAGACACCATGGTGAAAAGGATGGGGAGTTGCAATCATGAGTTTGGGCACTAACTCTTCCAACTTTTAGCAATGTTGCCTTGGGCAAATTATGCAGTCTCCCTGAGTTTCAGTTCTCCAACTTTTAAAATAAGGATAATAATATATTATTAGAGAATAATATAAATAAATTCTAAGATATTCCAACTTTCTATTGAAAGTATTCTCCGTTGTTATACTTAATCCATGCATATTCCTCTAAGACCTCTGCAAATCTGCACTTTAAACATAGTAATAATGATTGCAGTGGAGGCTGCTTTTTAGTATTATTTGCTGTTTCTCCAAGAGCTGTCCTAGATCCAGTGTTGGGGGTAAATATTACTCTTCATCATCCCTGGGATCTCCACACCCCTGCCTATCTCAGACGAGTAAAGTTACACATTCTAGTTAAAAATGAACCAAAAAGGAAACACTATTTTAGAAAATAAGGTGAAGAAATCTTAACATACAGCATTAGGGGTATGTGTGACCCAGGAAAGAAAATGATATTTTCACAAACAGCCCTGATTTTTAAAAGTAGGTAGGTATTTAAGTAGGTAATTAGGATAAATAGGTTGGGAGGTGCTGGGAAGAAAGAGAAAGATAAAATGACTTAGTGCACATTTAGCATATCCAAAATTGTCACATTAATTCTGAGATCTTAGCCCCATGTGAAATTATATAATTTTATTTTAGTTTAGTTTTAAATTATTCCCATGGATATCAAAGGTTTCTGGGCTCAGAGTTTTTAATCTCTCTTATTTACTATTGTATCTCTAGGAAATAGAATAGTGCCCAGCAAAACAGGAATCACTAAATCTTAGTTAAGCGCATGCTTGGAAAGAGAGTTAGCTGGTCAGATGGATAGATATTCCTCAGGTCATATTTGGGATGCATTTGTAGAGCCAACTCTTCCCTCATGGGCTACCTCTGATTTTTGTTATATATGATAACAAAAATTCATATCATCATAAATATAAATAGGGAGGCTTAGACTTTCTATAAAAACATTTGTTCCTGTGTTTCTATGGTGACATTTGCTGACACCTGTTATTTATTCAAATAATTTTGCTTTCCTGCCTAGGGCCTGACCTAAGCTCTAAGATGTGAAGATTATCCTGTTTCCTCTGATGTAAGAAAAGAAAAAGACATAAAATATGAATATCTGTACATTGTGATGAACAGTGACTTTCTTTTTTGTTTTGGTTAAACACATATACAACATAGACATTAATTAGACTGTTAAATTTGAATGTAATCTATTCTGTAACTCTATTATTATTATTATAATTCTTTTATTAAATATAATAGACCTACTATGCAGATATTTCCTTTCTATTTAGAACAAATACTCATTGTTAAAATCGTGAGTTCCAAATAAGCCTTCTTCAAATTTTTAATAATCGACTAATCAAATTAGATTTATCATGCAACTTGTAAAAGCAGCAATGAAAAACTTTTACTGTCAATCTTTTTAAGTTTTTTAATTAATTATGAGGAAAGAATATAAATATTTCATTTCATAAGAAATTAAATAAAATATAAAATGTATTTTGACATCATCAAAGAGTAAATGAGTATTCTACTCAAAATTAATGAAACTCTGTGAGTTGAGCATGTCACAGATTTATTTAACAACTTTTTTTATTATCTAATCTGGAAATTAGAAAAGAATCTTAAATATTATCTCGTATTTTAGTGCAAACAGGGATTTGCGAAGCCCTAATGTGGGGGACGATGTTTTGCATGCTGTGTGTGTGTGTATTTTGCCAAAAGAAAATATTGGAGGGAGGTTTCAACCTACAAAAATAGAAACCAGTTTAAGAGGCAAAGCATTTATTTGGGATCAAAGAATTGCAATTTGGGGAGCACAGATTCATGTGGAAATCCAAATACTGTCTTGATTACAGAAGAGGGGCTTAGAGTTTTTATGGGGAAAAGGTAGAATGAAGTGAGTTGTATCGGAGAAGAGTTCATTAGGGCTAGATGAGGTAAGGTGAGGTTTGCATTTCATTTATTAGTTGAGATTCAGTAATCAACAAAGTCCGATTTTGTCAGTCTTTACAGACAGAATATTCTTGTCCTTACTGACTTCTTGGAATGTTGGTGGTTTGGTCCAGCTTGGAAGATAAAGAGAACAAGACATGCAAAGCAATTCCTCTGAAATGGCTCCTGTGTCTCTATTTTAATATGGCTCCACTCTTGACATCTTTCACAGGAGCCAGTGGACAGGAATTGCTGTCACTACCTCAATTAAAGGATCTTTGCATTTATCTCTTGTGATATTGTGATTTTTAGAAATACATGGTTGGTCGTTCCAATGACCAAAATATATTTCTCATATAAATTTGGTCTCATCTAAGGTCCCTGGCTCACAGCTCCCAAAACCCTTAGAATTTCCCGAGTAATAAGAGCAATGGAAGTGCCTTTTGTCATAATACTTGGTCTCTTGTCCTCAGTTCCTGAAATAACTTTAGAGTCATAAAGGCGAAATGGGTGTCTTGTTATTTATAACAAGCCCCTTTCCACCACAACTGAATCTATGTTAATGAGGTGACTCTTGGAAAGCACCTAAGGATGGAGGCTGGGAGCCAGGGGAACCCACCATAAATAGGAGGTTGGAGCTTTCAGTCCCCTCCCTCAATTTCCAGGGAGGAGAGAGGGGCTGAAGTTTGAATTAATCACCAATGGTCAATGATTTAATCAATCACGTCTATGTAATGAAGCCTTCATAAAAAAAAACAAAGGAAATGAGTGATGTCAGTGTCATGATGGAGTGAGCTTGCCCAGGACTCCCCCTCTCCAAAATACAACAAAAAGGAACAACCATATTCTAACAAAAAATATCCTAATAGCACAGGAATACTCGGAGACCCACAGCAGCCAAATGACAGAGGGCAGAGAGGCTGGAGCCACCCTTGGAGGAGCTGGAACAGGGTAAGAGAGAACTTTGCTCCCTACCCTAAAGACTGGGATCACTGCCACAGGAGGCTCTGTGAGGGAAGGAGTGGGGGAGGGGTCACACATCCGCAGAATCACCCAGGACTCCTAGTGCTCCTGCAGCCCAGAGGGAAGCCCTCTAACAGGCAAAAGCTTTCGTGTGGGGTGGCCTCATCAAGCCAAGACCCCAGGCGACCAGACAGTGAGAACTGATCAGGAAACTGGGTCTGTGTGCAAGAGAAAGTAGCCCCCACAACCCGCTCTGTGCCGGGCCATCTCGGCTGAAGGTGGAGGGCTCAGAATACGCGTCTCTCGACCCCCATCTAGTGGCAACAGGCTGTAACTGCAACCAAATAATATCACTATGCGAAAAAATCGTTCTAGCATCAAACAATTCATAAAAACTTCAGACCGGAAGGAAAACAATAAAAACACAGAAATATGTCATGAGGTCTTGGAAATAAGTAAATTAAACAACAATGAATTCAGAATAGCTATTGTCAGAAAACTCAATGAGGTAAAGGAAAATATAGAGAAACAAGTCAAGGAGTTCTGGAGTTACTTCACAAAAGAGATTGAAACTATAAAGAAGAATTGATCAAAAATACTAGAGATGAAAAATACAATGGATCAGATAAAACAAAATACAGATTCCCTGAATGCCCATAGAGGAGCAAATTAGCATAATCGAAGATAGACAGGTTGAATGGCTCCAGACAGAGGAAGAGAGAGAACTAAGACTAAAAGTGAATGAAGAAAATCTCCAAGAAATAGCTGACTCGATGAGGAAATGCAACATAAGAATTATTGGTATCCATGAAGGTGAAGAAAAGAAGAATGGAGCAGAAAGCGTGCTCAAAGAAATAATAGCAGAGAACTTCCCAAATCTAGGGAATGAGAGAGAAATGCGTGTGGAGGAAGCTTTCAGATCTCCTAGATTTGTCAATGTAAAAAGACCTACTGCAAGTCATACAGTAGTAAAACTGGCAAAAATGGATGACAAAGAAAGAATACTCAGGGCAGCAAGGCAGAAGGAAATAACTTACAAAGGAAACCCTATCAGACTTTTGGCAGATTTCTCTGCAGAAACCTTACAAGCTAGGAGATAATGGAATGACATATTCAAAACTTTAAAAGATAAAAATCTTCAGGCAAGAATACTCTATCCAGCAAAAATATCCTTCAGATATGAGGGAGAAATTAAATCTTTCCCAGACAAACAGAAGGTAAGGGACTTCGTAGCCATGAGGTCCACCTACAAGAAATCCTCAAGAAGGCCCTTATATCTGAAAAAAGAAAAAAAGGGAGAAAGGGGTCACAAAACACAGAGTAAGGAGACAAACAGATAGAATCAGAATAGGATAGCAAATGTTCAACTGCACCATTAGGATAAAGGGAAGGAAAACACCAAAAGCACAGATAATCTTGTCACTTTAACCACAAACTCACAACACAAGTTGGAATAAGAGATGAAAATAATAACTTAGGAGGGGAAGAGGAAAGGGACTGACTCAGTTTAGGCTAAGTAAATAAGAGGCCACCAGAAAATGGACTATGTTCTGCACAAGATTCTGAATACAAACTTCAGGGTAGCCACTAAACTAGAAAACAGAACAGAAACACAAAAAATAAATAAGAAAAAAGCTAAGAAACCCAGCATAAGAAACTGCAGAAGTCAATGAGTAGGCCAAAATACACAGAACGAGAAACAAAGGAAATGAAGGAAAACCAGAAAATGAGTGACAGAATGACAGCATTAAGCCCTCATTCATCAATAATCACCCTCGATGTAAATGGACTGAACTCTCCAATAAAGAGACACAGAGTGGCAAGATGGATCAAAGAACAAGATCCAACAATTTGTTGCCTCCAGGAAAAACACCTCAGTTCCAATGACAAACACAGCTCAGAGTGAAGGGCTGAAAGATGATACTCCAAGCTAACGCAAACAAAAGAAAGCACGTGTCGCAATGCTTATATCAGACAAACTTGATTTCAAGATAAGGCAGATAAAGAGAGACATAGAGGGTCAATATATAATGATCAAAGGAAAACTACATCAAGAAATAATGCTTATAAATATCTATGCACCCAACACAGGAGCACCAAAGTTCATAAAGCAACTATTAACAAACCTAAAATAAGATATCAAAAATAACACAATAATAGTAGGGGACTTCAACACCCCACTCACATCACTGGACAGATCATCCAGACAGAAAATCAACAAGGAAACATTGGAATTAAATGAAAAGCTAAAACAGTTGGACTTAATAGATATATATAGAACACTACATTCAAAAACAGCAGAATACACATTCTTCTCAAGTGCTCACGGAAAATTCTCAAAGATAGACCATATGTTGGGAAACAAGGCAAGCCTCTATAAATTAAAAAAAAATTGAAATAATAACAAGCATCTTCTCTGATCATAATGCTATAAAGCTAGAAATTAGTTGTAAGAAAAAAGCTGAGAAAGGCACAAAGATGTGGAGACTAAACAATAGGCTATTGAACAAGCAATGGATCATTGAAGAAATTAAAGAAGAAATCAAAAAATATCTGGAGACAAATGAAAATGATAACATGCCATACCAACTCATATGGGATACAGCAAAGGCTGTATTAAGAGGGAAATTCATTGCAATACAGGCACACCTTAACAGAAAATAAAAATCCCAAATAAGAAATCTCAAATTACACCTAACTGCATTAGAGAAAGAACAAACAAAGCCCTTAGTCAGCAGAAGGAGAGAAATAATAAAAATCAGAGCAGAAATAAATGCTATTGAAACAAAAAAAGGCAGTAGAAAGGATCAATGAAACAAAGAGCTGGTTTTTTGAGAAGATAAATAAAATTGACAAACCCCTAGCCAGACTTACAAAGAAAAAAAGAGAGAAAGCTCAAATAAACAAAATCAGAAATGAAAGAGGAGAAATAACAACAGATTCCACAGAAATACGATGGATTGTAAGAGAATAATATGAAAAACTATATGCCAACAAAATGGATAACCTAGAGGAAATGGATAAATTCTTAGACTCTTACAATCTCCCAAAGCTAAGTCAAGAAGAAGGAGACAATCTGAACAGACCCATCACAAGGAAAGAGATTGAAACAGCAATCAAAAGCATCCCAAAGAATAAAACCCCAGGACCAGATGGCTTTCCTGGGGAAGTCTACCAAAGTTTCAGAGAAGATTTAATACTTATACTTTTCAAGCTATTCCAAAAAGTTAGGGAGTATGGAACACTTTCTAACGTGTTCTATGAGGCCAACATCACGCTGATACCAAAGCCTGACAAGGACAGCACAAAAAAGGAGAGCTATAGACCAATATCGCTGATGAACATAGATGCAAAAATTCTCAACAAAATTTTGGCAACCCGAATTCAGCAATTCATCAAAAGAATCATACATCATGATCAAGTGGGATTCATACCAGGGACACAGGGATGGTTCAACATCTGCAAATCAATCAACATGATACACCACATCAACAAATTGAGGAATAAAAACCACATGATCATCTCAATAGATGCAGAGAAAACATTTGACAAGATGCAACAGCCACTTATGATAAAAACTCTGAACAAGTGGAAATCGATGGAAATTACCTCAACATAATAAAGGCCATATATGACAAACCCACAGCCAACATCATACTCAAAGGGCAAAAACTGAGCACCAGCCCCCTGAAAACAGGAACAAGACAAGGATGCCCTCTATCACCACTCTTATTCAACATAGTACTGGAGGTTTTGGCCAGAGCAATTAGGCAAGAGAAAGGAATAAAAGGAATCCAAATAGGGAGAGAAGAAGTGAAACTCACTGTTTGCAGAGGACATGATCTTATGTATAGAAAACCCCAAAGAATCCTTTGGAAAACTTTTAGAAATAATCAACAACTACAGCAAAGTTGCAGGGTATAAAATCAACTTACATAAATCGGTAGCATTTCTATGCTCTAATAACAAACTAACAGAAAAAGAACTCAAGAACACAATACCATTCACAATCGCAACAAAAAGAATAAAATACCCCAGGATGAATTTAACTAAGGAAGTGAAAGACCTATACAATGAAAACTGCAAGGTTTACCTGAAAGAAATGGGTGACAACATAAAGAGATGGAAAGACATTCCATGTACATGGATTGGAAGCACAAACATAGTTAAAATGTCCATACTACCTAAAGCAATCTACAGATTCAGTGCAATCCCAATCAGAATCCTAATGACATTCTTTACAGAAATAGAACAAAGAATCCTAAAATTCATATGGGGCAACAAAGGACCCTGAACTGCTAAAGCAATCTTGAGAAAAAAGAACAAAGCTGGAGGCATCACAATCCCTGACTTCAAAACATACTCCAAAGCTACAGTAATCAAAACAGCATGGTACTGGTACAAAAACAGGTGCACAGTTCAATGGAACAGAATTGAAAGCCCAGAAATAAAACCACACATCTACGGACAGCTAATCTTCAACCAAAGGAGCTGAGGGCATGCAATGGAGAAAAGAAAGTCTTTTTAACAAATAGTGCTGGGAAAACTGGAAAGCCACATGTAAAAGAATGAAAATTGACCATTCTTTTTCACCATTCACAAAAATAAACTCAAAATGGATCAAAGACGTAAAGGTAAGACCTGAAACCATAAGTCTTCTAGAAGAAAATATAGACAGTACACTCTTTGACATCATTATCAAAAGGATATTTTCAGACACCATGTCTTCTCAGACAAGGGAAACAATAGAAAGAATAAACAAATGGGATTTCAACAGACTAAAGAGCTTCTTCAAGGCAAGGGAAAACAGGATTGAAACAAAAACACAACCGATTAATTGGGAAAAAATATTTGTAAGTCATATATCTGACAAAGGGCTAATCTCCATAATATATAAAGAACTCACACAACTCAACAACAAAAAGTCAAACAACCCAGTCAAAAAGTGGGCAGGGGACATGAACAAACTTTTCTCCAAAGAAGATATACAGATGGCCAATAGGCACATGAAAAGATGTTCATCATCGCTGATCATCAGGGAAATGCAAATCAAAACTACACTAAGATATCACCTTACACCCATTAGAATGGCAAAAATAACCAAAACAAAAAGTAACAAATGTTGGAGAGGTTGTGAAGAAAAAGGAACCCTCATAAACTGCTGGTGGGAATGCAAACTGGTGCAGCCACTATGAAAAACAGTATGGAGATTTCTCAAAAAAATTACAAAATAGTAATACCACATGACCCAGCTATCACTACTGGGTATCTATTCAAAGAGCTTGAAGTCAGCAATTCCAAAAGTCCCATTCACCCCTATGTTCATTGCAGCGTTATTCACAATAGCCAAGACGTGGAAGCAACCTAAGTGCCCATCAATGGATGAATGGATAAAGAAGATGCGGTATATATATACAATGGAATACTACTCAGCCATAAAAAAGAATAAAATCGTCCCATTCACAACAACATGGATGGACCTTGAGGGAATTATGTTAAGTGAAATAAGCCAGATAGAGAAGGACAATCTCTGTATGACTCCACTCATGTGTGGAAGTTAAACATGTAGACAAAGAGAACAGATTAGTGGCTACCAGGGGAACGCAGGGGTGGAGGGTGGGCACAAAGGGTGAAGGGGTACACCTACAACACGACTGGCAAACAATAATGTACAACTGAAATTTCACAATGTTGTAAACTATCATAAACTCAATAAAAAAAATAATCTAAAAAAAAAGAGGGGGTTTGTAGAGCTTCTGGGTTGGGGAATCAGAATACTTCCATGTGCCACTGTGTTGGGCCCCAAATTCCACGAAGATAAAACTTCCTTATTTGGGGACATTACCCTACGTATCTCTTCATCTGGCTGTTGATTTATATCCTTTAACAGCCTTTGTAACAAATCCATAATCTGGTGAGTAAACTAGTTTCCTGAGTTCTGTCAGTTGCTCTAGCAAATTATTCAAACCCAAGGGGGGGGTCCTGGGAACCTAGGCTTTATAGCCAGTCGGTCAGAAATACAGGTAACAACTCGGACTTGTGATGAGCATCTGAGGTGGAGGGCAGTCTTGCAGGACTGAGCTCTCAACCTGTGGAATCTGATGCTATCTCTGAGTAGATAGTGTCAGAATTGAGTTGAATTGTAGGACACCCATCTGGTGTCCAAGAATTTCTTGGATGCTTGGGGAAAAAAAACATACGCATTGGAATTAGGTACAGAACACTTCTCTCTATTATATATTGGGGCTCTTATATATTTCAATTAAACAAAAGTATTTAGGATCTTAAAAGTGTGAACACTAAGTTTTTAGGACAATGAGGCTGGAATCATGTATTTTGTGTTTATCATTCTATCCCCAGGATTTGATACCATGTCTGGCATTACACAGGGATTCAGCAAACAGCTGTTGAATAAATGAAGGAAAGAGTATTTCTTTTGACTCTTAAACGCCCTCCACAATATTCAGACCATGTAGTGGGCCAGCTCAGGTCTATCCATTTCTAGTAACAGTAAACATACATTTTCCTAAATAAATTAATTCTATCTTGGGTGTTCAGTTTGGAATTTCTTCCTCATGTAAGACCAACTGTCTTATATTTCAGATTTTCCTATTGATCCTGATTTGTTCTCTTCATGTCATCATAGTAAGTCAAAACTTTTCCAAATAACAGAATTTTCTAAACAGAATATTTAAAGGAAGCACTAATGTCCAGATAGAGTGTTTTCTTGCTCTAAACAAGATATTTCTTGCTGAACTTACAATTTCTTCTCCACTGAGATCACCTTGACCCGCGTGCATAATGCAAACAGGGTAGGATTATCTCCCTCCCTCATGTGAGGTACTGCGATTCTCTTTCTTTAACACTTTTAGTACTCGCATCATACTCTTGACTTATCTTAGGTTTAATGTTAAACAAAATAGCAACCATTTATACATATTTTCATTATTCTCTCCTTTAAAAGAGAAAATATGCTATAAATTAAAAACATAAGAATACAAAATTTAAATGTATATGTCAAAGGAAAAAAATAAAATGGACACACATGTCAACCACCCAGCTTCCAAAACAGAACTTGATCATTTCCTTTAACCTCCTGTGTGGTCTCCAGGGTAACCAATCACTCTTTCCACCCAGTTAACTATAATAGTGATTTTTGTGCAAATTATTCCTTTTTTTTAATAGTTTTTCCACACATGCAAATATAGATATACATATACATATATATACGTATCTATGTAGTACATATACACATAAATAGATAATAATTTACTTTTTACCTTTTATCAAGCTTTAAAAAAGTAATAGTCTTATATTTTATAAAATTACAGTTTTTAGTTTATAGTAGACATTGTGATGTGCTGCCCAGCTTCTCCTTCAGGACTGAGGCGCTTACTCCCACAGTTGCCCAGAACATTGGCTGTTAGTCTCCAGCTTGTCTCTAAGCAGAAATTGCCCTCACCTGGTGGTAGCTGTCATGCCAAGACACACCTTCTTCCTGAAGGCAGCCCAGTTCCAAATGACTGGCTGACGCATAGGAACAAATGCTTAGTCTTCTTGACTGGAATGGGACAACTCTCAAGGACATCTCAGCTACAGATGTCTCCATGGTATCTGTTGCAATTGCATCACAGGTCAACTTCTACTTTTGCCTCATCTGGCTTCTACCATCTCTCATAAGTACCATCTCTCTCTGCGACCCCCATAAACAGACCTGCACACAAAGTCGGTTTCCTGGAGAACACAATCTATGACAATTAGTGCCAGTGGTGAACTTAGGAAGTAAACTCTAGGATAAGATTCTAGAGCTGGGTCACCCCCCAGCCAGCTGGTAATCAAGGCTCCAAGGGTAAGTGGTGCATTGATTGCCATTGGCATGTGGTAGTGGCACATTTGTTAAACTTTTATCAGAGGTAAACTGGAGTGAAATGCTAGAGAATGGGAATCTACTGGTGGGTGCAATAGCTCAATGTTCAAGAACACAAAGGAAATGGAAATTATAAGGACAATGGAATAGGGTAACAGTTGCTAGGGCCCATCAGTGCCTTGGTAGAAGATAACATAGGGCTGAAGGGTACGAATCACCTATGTAAAAAAAAAATGTGTCAAAGTGTAAAAGCTAGAGGGAGTCCTTTCAGCATAGAAAGAGTCTGATCTCCCACAGCTTAGGGGCCAGAAGAGCTGAAGATTAAGAAGAGGATTCTATTGTAAAAGTAACAGAGCTCCACAGAAGATTGAGTTCTCAAAACCGGCACCATTGCCATGTGAACATCAGGTCTCTGATGTGGAAGGAATGAGATGCAAAGACATTGGATGGGATAGCTGGGTCAAGGAATTCAAATATCTTACATCTCAGATTCTCCTGAACACTCTGGGCCTAATAAGAAGCTCACTTCTCCCTGTTAGAAACAAGTATCCATTCTCCCTTGTAGATACTGCAGAGTCATCTGCACTGCAAGACAACATATATACCCTCAAGATCCACTCCTCTCTCTCTTCCTGGCTATCAAACCAATTGCTAGGGTCAAAGCACAACATAATCTGGCCAGGGAATGGCTGGATCTGCTAAGAAAGGACAGAGACTATACCTCAAAGTGCATGTAAGACCTAGCTGACATCACAGCAGGAACTGGGAGAATGTATAGGGACTGGATCTTTTAGGTTCTGGAATAAGGAAGACGGGATACAAAGCTGGAGTTTATTAAAATGGGAGCACTCTCCCATGATAAAGGATTAAACGCCCTGACAAGCGTCATGGAAATAGAGTGTTAATATTCATCTTAGTATCCACAGAAACACTTGCAAAAAACAATGGTTCAAACTTCTAAGAGTAGAAATCCAGAACTTCCATGGTAAATGATAGAAGAAGAGATCAAAAGGCTCAGAGAATTGGGAATTTTAAAGTCAGAAAACCCACCAGAGAACCCAGAGGATGTTCCATTCACCATAGTGATAAGAAATGTCCTAGTGATTAGGGCACAACCGTCATTAAATATCTGTTTGTTGTAGGCCAGGGCTAAAGGTAGGAGATGCTATTAAAGAATGGTTACGTTATTATGGGAAAAGAAATGCTAATTTAAACTACACAGATTTAACTTTTCTTCACATTTCCGTTTAGTAAAAAGCAAAAAAAGTGTAAATATCTGCGTTGGTGAAGCTATGGGGAAATAGGCCATCAGTTACATGGCTACCAACTTCAATGGGGAGCAATTTGGCAGCATTTATCAGAATTATAAATAGCTACACTTTTTGACTCAACAACGCCACTAACAGGGAGTTTTCTTACAGTATACTTGCATATGTACAAAATATCTTGAGTATGATGCTGTTATTAATTGTAGGAAAAAACCCTAAAGTCTATCAATAAGAGACTGGTTAAATAAGCCATTGCTCTATCCTACTGTAAAAAAGAAAAAAACATCCTATCTCATACTGATATACAAAGATGCACATGGTATGGCACACATGAAGAGAGCAAGGTCTGTAAGAGTATGTATAGTATAAAAACTTTTATGAGAGGACAAAGAGAAAGGTTCAACATGAAAACAAAAATGGGCTAGAGGAGGAATTCCAAGATGGCGCCGTGAGTAGTCCTCTTTGTCTCTCGCCCTTCGAGTCTACAATTATTTGGACACTTATCGCTTGACAAAGGATATCCAGACAGCATCTCAGGACGTCTGAGACACCCACGCGACTATACATCGGAAGGCGGACGGACTTTCCTCCGGGAGGATGTGGAAATAGGTGAAAACTCTCCGACCCCGACGGGCAGCCTAGTACCCGCAAGCGGCTTTCTTCCAACGGACGCCCCCAGAGGATCCACACACATCTAGGGCAGGAGCGAGAACACAACAGAGGAGCGACGGTGGAAACAGGTGACCAGAACCCTACTTAAATCCCCCGCAATTACTCCTAAACTCAGAGGGAAACTTTGGAGTTGCACACCTGAGCCCGCGGGGAGAGTCTCTCCCGGCCATTGGCGGGGAGACCCAGCCTGGTGCTCGGGGCGCCCGGAGGGTCCCAGAGAGAGACACGGAGGGCACGGAGGTCTCCCAGCTGCTGTTGCCCGCCCCGTGGGACTAGGGATTGCCGGAGATCTCGGAGAGGACCGGGGCGGGGGAACTTTCAAAGGCCGGTCCGGCGACCCGGTGGAGAAGCGCCGGAGCTCCGCCAGGCAGCAGACAAAACTCTCTGTCTGCCGGTAGCAGAGGGGCCACGCTGAGCATTCAGGGCTCCCGGCAGAGGCCCGGACAGAAGCCCAGAGGGCGGGGCGACCCCCAGCTGCCGTTGCCCGCCCCGTGGGGCTAGGGATTGCCGGAGATCTCGGAGAGGACCGGGGCGGGGGAACTTTCAAAGGCTGGTTCGGCGACCCGGAGGGGAAGCGCCGGAGCTCCGCCAGGCAGCAGACAAAATTCTCTGTCTGCAGGTAGCAGAGGGGCCACGCTGAGCACTCAGGGCTCCCGGCAGAGGCCCGGAGAGAAGCCCAGAGGGCGGGGCGACCCCCAGCTGCCGTTGCCCGCCCCGGGGGACAAGGGATTGCCGGAGATCTCGGAGAGGACCAGGGCGGGGGAACTTTCAAAGGCTGGTTCGGCGACCCGGAGGGGAAGCGCCGGAGCTCCGCCAGGCAGCAGACAAAATTCTCTGTCTGCCGGTAGCAGAGGGGCCACGCTGAGCATTCAGAGCTCCCGGCAGAGGCCCGGAGAGAAGCCCAGAGGGCGGGGCGACCCCCAGCTGCCGTTGCCCGCCCGGTGAGGCTAGGGATTGCCGGAGATCTCGGAGAGGACTGGGGCTGGAGAGAGTTCCAGAGACCCAGCTTAGTAGCCTAGGGGGAAACCCTACAGGCTCACAGAAGCCTTAGGGAAAGCCTCTGCACAGCACCAGTAGAAGGCACCCAGCTGCCAGCCACAAGGCTGGAAGACCCCAGGGCAAAAGCAGCATAGCTAGGTGTACTAACCACAGACTGTAGAAGATGCCAATAGCTCTCCTGCGACCCATAGAGGACAAGTGAGATTTGGTGGGTGCCGACAGCAACGGAGCGACAAATATAAGTGATCCCACCCCTGGCCGCTGGAAAAGCCCATAACACCGTTGCAGACCCCAAGGAGAGAGCGCATCTAGGTGGGCAACAACAGTAGGCACCTGCAGCCTGAAGCCCCCCGTGATGGCCCCCACGGCAGAGGAGGGAATCCAAAGGGCCACTGTGGCTACGAAGAGGGGCCCAGGCCCAGTTAGCAACTACGGACAGGGTTCCTGGTTGGTGAAGTATAAACAGCTGCTCCCCCCACCGCAGCAGCTGAAACAAGTGAAAGGAGCAACTAAACTCTATCTCCATGCGGAGGCACAAATCAACATCATCAAGCAATATGAAAAAATACATTAAATCTCCAGAACAGAAAGAAAGTAACAAATACACAGAAAACAATCCCAAAGAAAATGAGATATATAACCTAAATGATGATGACTTCAAAACAGCCATCATTAAAATACTCACTGAGTTAAGAGAGAATTCTGACCGACAACTCAACGAGTTCAGGAGCTATGTCACAAAAGAGTTTGATACGATAAAGAAGAACCAAACAGAAATATTGGAAATGAAGAACACAATAGAGGAGATTAAGAAAAATCTAGATGCTCTGAACAGTAGGGCCGATAATATGGAGGAAAGAATTAGCAATTTGGAAGATGGCAATATAGAATTGTTGCAGGCAGAGGAGGAGAGAGAAGCAAGACTTAAAAGAAATGAAGAAACTCTCCGAGAATTATCAGACACAATTAGGAGATGCAACGTAAGGATTATAGGTATACCAGAGGGAGAAGAGAAGGAGAAAGGGGCAGAAAACCTATTCAAAGAAATAATGGCTGAGAACTTCCCAAATCTGGTGAGGGAGATGGATCTTCAGGTGACAGAAGCCAATAGATCTCCAAACTTTATCAATGCAAGAAGACCAACTCCACGGCATATAGTAGTGAAGCTAGCAAAAGTCAACGACAAGGAGAAAATATTAAGGACAGCCAGGCAAAAGAAACTAACCTACAAAGGAACCCCCATCAGGCTATCAGCAGATTTCTCAGCAGAAACTTTACAGGCTAGAAGAGAGTGGAATGATATATTCAAAAATCTGAAGGACAAAAACCTACAGCCGAGAATTCTCTACCCAGCGAAAATATCCTTCAAATACGATGGAGAAATAAAAACTTTCCCAGATAAACAAAAATTAAGGGAGTTCATTGTCACAAGACCTCCTCTTCAGGAAAACCTCAGGAAAACCCTCATTCCTGAAAAATCCAAAAAAGGAAAGGGGCTACAAAACCAAGAGCAGAGGAGATAAGTAGAAGGACAACAACAGAGAGTAGCAGCTCTACATCAGAACAGATTAAACCATGGGACGAGAAACAAAGGAAACTGAAGAAAACCGGAAAACAAGACACAAAATGGTAGTGGTAGGCCCCCACGTCTCAATAATCACTCTAAATGTAAATGGATTGAACTCCCCAATCAAAAGACACAGAGTGGCAGGATGGATCAAAGAACAAGATCCAACAATATGCTGCCTCCAGGAAACACACCTCAGCCCCAAAGACAAACACAGACTCAGAGTGAAGGGATGGAGAACAATACTCCAAGCTAATAATGAACAAAAGAAAGCAGGTGTCACTATACTAATATCAGACAAGGTAGATTTCAAAGCAAAACAGATAAAGAAAGACAAAGAGGGACAGTATATAATGATAAAAGGGACTCTCCACCAAGAAGACATAACACTTATAAATATATACGCACCCAACACAGGAGCACCAAAATTTGTAAAGCAACTCTTAATAGAACTAAAAGAAGACATCAACAACAATACAATAATAGTAGGGGACCTCAACACACCATTAACACCAATGGACAGAACATCCAGACAGAAAATCAACAAGGAAATAATAGAATTAAATGAAAAATTAGACCAGATGGACTTAATAGATATATATAGAACACTTCATCCAAAAACAGCAGGTTACACATTCTTCTCAAGTGCACATGGAACATTCTCAAGGATTGACCATATTTTGGGAACCAAAGCAAACATCAATAAATACAAGAGAGTTGAAATAATATCAAGCATCTTTTCTGATCATAACGCTATTAAACTAGAAATCAACTACAAGAAAAAAGCAGAGAAAGGTGCAAAAATGTGGAAACTAAACAACACGCTTCTCAACAAACAATGGATCATTGAAGAAATTAAAGAAGAAATCAAATATTATCTGGAGACAAATGAAAATGAGAACACGACATACCAAATCATTTGGGATGCAGCAAAAGCAGTCCTAAGAGGGAAATTCATCGCAATACAGGCTCACCTCACTAAACAAGAAAAAGCTCACGTAAGCAACCTCAAACGACACCTAACAGAACTAGAAAAAGAAGAACAAACAAGGCCCAGAGTCAGTAGAAGGAGGGAAATAATAAAAATAAGAGCAGAAATAAATGATATTGAAACAAAAAAGACAATAGAAAGGATCAATGAAACAAAGAGTTGGTTCTTCGAAAGAATTAACAAAATTGACAAACCCCTAGCCAGACTCACCAAGAAAAGAAGAGAGAAATCGCAAATTAATAAAATCAGGAATGACAGAGGAGAAATCACAACAGATACCAATGAAATACAAGAGATCATAAGAGAATACTATGAAAAACTATATGCCAACAAATTGAACCACCTGGAAGAAATGGACAAATTCCTAGACTCCTACAATCTCCCCAAACTGAATCAGGAAGAAATGGAGAATCTGAATAGACCAATCACAAGTAAGGAAATAGAAACGGTAATCAAAAACCTCCCCAAAAACAAGAGTCCAGGACCAGACGGCTTCTCTGGAGAATTCTACCAAACATTCAAAGAAGACTTAATACCTATTCTCCTCAAACTGTTCCAGAAAATTGAGAAAGATGGAGAACTCCCTAACACATTCTATGAAGCCAACATCACTCTGATCCCCAAACCTGACAAGGACAACACAAAGAAGGAGAACTACAGGCCGATATCACTGATGAACATAGATGCAAAAATCCTCAACAAAATTTTGGCAAACCGATTACAGCAATACATCAAAAAGATTATACACCATGATCAAGTGGGATTTATACCAGGGACACAGGGATGGTTCAACATCCGCAAGTCAATCAACGTGATACACTACATCAACAAAATGAAAACCAAAAACCACATGATCATCTCAATAGATGCAGAGAAAGCATTCGACAAGATCCAACACCCATTTATGATAAAAACCCTCAGTAAAATGGGTATAGAAGGAAAGTACCTCAACATAATAAAGGCCATATATGATAGACCCACAGCCAACATCATACTCAATGGACAAAAGCTGAAAGCCATCCCTCTGAGGACAGGAACAAGACAAGGGTGCCCACTTTCACCACTCCTATTCAACATAGTTCTGGAGGTGCTGGCCAGAGCAATTCGGCAGGAAAAAGAAATAAAAGGAATCCAAATAGGTAACGAAGAAGTAAAACTCTCGTTGTTTGCAGACGACATGATCTTATACATAGAAAACCCCAAAGAATCCACAGAAAAACTATTAGAAATAATCAACAACTACAGCAAAGTAGCAGGGTATAAAATTAACGTGCATAAATCAGTAGCATTTCTATACACTAACAATAAACTAACAGAAAAAGAACTCAAGAACTCTATCCCATTCACAATCGCAACGAAAAGAATAAAATACCTTGGGATAAACTTAACCAAGGAAGTGAAGGATCTATACAATGAAAACTACAAGACTTTCTTGAAAGAAATAGGCGATGACATAAAGAGATGGAAAAACATTCCTTGCACATGGATTGGAAGAATAAACATAGTTAAAATGTCCATACTACCTAAAGCAATATACAGATTCAATGCTATCCCAATCAGAATCCCAAGAACATTCTTCACAGAAATTGAACAAACAATCCTAAAATTCATATGGGGCAACAAAAGACTGCGAATTGCTAAAGCAATCCTGAGCAAGAAAAACAAAGCCGGCAGAATCACAATCCCCGATTTCAAAACATACTACAAAGCTACAGTGATCAAAACAGCATGGTACTGGTACAAAAACAGGTCCACAGATCAATGGAACAGAATTGAAAGCCCAGAGATAAAACCACACATCTATGGACAGCTAATCTTCGACAAAGGAGCAGAGGGCCTACAATGGAGAAAAGAAAGTCTCTTCAACAAATGGTGCTGGTAAAACTGGACAGCCACATGCAAAAGATTGAAAATTGACCATTGTTTTTCACCACACACCAAAATAAACTCAAAATGGATCAAAGACCTAAAGATTAGGCCTGAGACAATAAGTCTTTTGGAAGAGAATATAGGCAGTACACTCTTTGACATCAGTTTCAAAAGAATCTTTTCGGACACTGTAACTCCTCAGTTGAGGGAAACAATAGAAAGAATAAACAAATGGGACTTCATCAGACTAAAGAGCTTCTTCAAGGCAAGGGAAAACAGGATTGAAACAAAAAAACAGCTCACTAATTGGGAAAAAATATTTACAAGCCACTTATCCGACAAAGGGTTAATCTCCATAATATACAAAGAACTCACACTGCTTAACAACAAAAAAACAAACAACCCGATCAAAAAATGGGCAGAGGACATGAACAGACATTTCTCAAAAGAAGATATGAATATGGCCAATAGACACATGAAAAGATGTTCATCATCGCTAATCATCAGGGAAATGCAAATCAAAACTACACTAAGATATCACCTTACCCCCGTTAGATTGGCAAAAGCATCCAAAACCAAGAACGACAAATGTTGGAGAGGTTGTGGAGAAAGAGGAACCCTCATACACTGTTGGTGGGAATGCAAACTGGTACAGCCACTATGGAAAACAGTATGGAGATTTCTCAAAAAGTTAAAAATAGAAATACCCTATGACCCAGCCATCCCATTACTGGGTATCTATCCTAAGAACCTGAAATCAGATATCTCAAGAGTCCGTTGCACCCCTATGTTCATCGCAGCATTATTTACAATAGCCAAGACGTGGAACCAGCCTACATGCCCAGAAACTGATGATTGGATAAAGAAGATGTGGTATATATACACAATGGAATACTACTCAACCATAAAAAAAGACGAAATTGGCCCATTCACAACAATGTGGATGGACCTCGAGGGCATTATGTTAAGCGAAATAAGTCAGTCAGAGAAAGACGAACTCTATATGACTCCACTCATAGGTGGAAATTAGTATATTGAGAAGGAGATCTGATCGGTGGTTACCAGGGAAAAGGGGGGGTGGGGGGAGGGTACGGAGGGGGAAGTGGTGTACCCACAACATGACTAACAAAAATGTACAACTGAAATCTCACAAGGTTGTAATCTATCATAACATTAATAAAAAAAAAATAAAAGAAAACAAAAAAAAAAAAACAAAACTTTTATGAGAAAGTAATAAAAATGCATATTTCTGTTTATATTTGAATAAGAATCTGTGTATGAATATAAACTAATAAAAACAGTTACATGAAAAAAGAGCAGAATTACTGGGAAGATGGGACAGAACATTGAAGCCACCTACACTGCTTAGTAAGTTGCTTTTTTCTATTACTTATTATTACTATTATAGCAATGCTTTTTAAATAAGCATTAGGCTGACGATATGTACATTTACCTGATTATTTTATTGGAAATATGTAAATATTTTTCACATGCACGAATTCAATCGCCCAGATTAGAGATGTTCATCGTCTTTACCTGACACTGTACTAGGGAACGCAGCAAGCATCCTTCATGTGAGGCTTGTTAGCCTTGACCAGACATCATTAGCGTTCTTCTACTCAACTTCTTGCTGCTTTTCAAGCTAGGCACAGACATACTTTTCTTTTGCTATTAGCACAACTTTTCAGAAGCGTCTCAGCTTTGATTTTACCTTACAGAGATTACGGAATTCTGTTGGTAGGTAGACTTTGATCTTAGTTTCCAGCCTTACCAATTAAAGTATGGTCTGTAGACGTCATTGTATCACCTGGAAATTTGTTAGAAATGCAGAATAGAAGGCTTCAACTCAGAACTACTGAGCCAGAATCTGCATTTTAACAAGAGCCCCAGATCGTTTCTGTGCCCTGTAAAGTGTGAGAAGCTCTGATCTACAGAACAATACACCCAGCTTTTTGGTTACTTCTATTGATCATACACATGCAGTATTTACACATTTTTTAAAGCCCCAAGTAAATTTTTCAACATTCTATTCCACTTACCATTTCCCTTTCTCTTTCTTTTCTCTTAATTTTTCTTCTCCCTGCTGAATGTTTTCCTTTTTCTAAGTTCTTTCCCTGTTCTTCCATTATCAAGAAATCAAGGGATTTTAGTCTGGGGATCTGAGCAATTTTAGCATGGTTTTGAACTGTGCTAAAAAATTTAACCCTTTAAGAGCTTCCTTGCAATAATTTACACCAGTATCTATACTGTTTTAATTTGTTTCTGATTATTGGAGATTTTCGTTTATTTGAGTTCTGCTGAGGAGCAGATTGGGGGTGGTGAGATGTATTGCAATAAATTTTCAGCACGATATGATAAATAACCATAAGGAAACCAGAGATATGGGCCCACAGAAAGAAGTTATTTAAAAATAAGATCGTTAGTCTTGAATAGCTAATGATTGTTTTTAAATTTTATTTTGGGGGCAAGAAGCCATTTTGAGAATCTTAAGAGAAACTTTTCCAGATAAATACTTCAAATATATACATATGAAACTTTACATATAGCTTCTGAGCATTCATGTGCTCTGAAACCCACATACGGATCTTGAATTCCACATCCTAAGCTCAACTAACATAACTATGAAAGTCTGCACTTCCCTATCAGTGTTTCAACCAACTAAAAAATACAGATTGTTCTGGGAAAGAAAGTAATTTTTTCTCCCTGCCGATGCACATTAATTGTAAAATATTGGTGTAATCATAACAAACCAAATGAAATATAAATTTCCTTTAGTAAACTGAAGATAATTAATTCCCTTTCAGATGACGAAGTGGAGCAGTCCAATAACCATTTGTTTTATGAGGTAAAGCTCCTTATATGCAAAACTCTAGGGTCAGGAATGCTCAGCCAATTGAGCAATTGGGTTGGCCACACATCCTCGAGTGCTGGATAATTTAGGTCAAGCAGGTTAATTAGCATATTATTGTTTGGCCAAATGAACAGCATGAAGTTGCCAAACCTAAATTCCTTAAATAGTAACACATAAATCTTAGTACAGTGGCACTTCTACAGATGGCAGCATGCTATCTGATAGATGGAAGGGACTGCTTGAGCATAACGTTAGGATTCTAAACAGGGAAAGATCTCCACACTGAACAAATTTCACAGGGCAACAGAAATTTATCATGTTTGTTTTGTCACTGTAACTTACATTTTGCCAATTCGACCTCCTAAAGAAATAAAGGGACATACACGGAAGATAACAAAAGGGGGAGTTAACAAAAACAATTTATGCAAAAATAGTGCACAACAAATTGTATTCTAAGAAAGAAATGATGTAAAGTATTGTATTGCTGCTTTGCTTTTTATGAACAATGTGAATTTCCAGTTCTCTCATTCGTTTCTTATTTATCTCGCTTCTCCTTCTATTAGACAATGTTTTGGGAGGCATTCGGTCAGGTATTAATCCTCCATTTTATTGTTTTCTGCTTTCTATCTGATGTCTATATATTTATCCTTAAATAAAAACAGAACATAATAGTAGGCAATGCATTGTGATAGTAGTGCCTGAGAAAAAGCTTGATGTGTAGAGAGAACGGATTCTGTTTTTATGGAAATCCTGTTTTCCCTCTGTGTCGGAGGTACACATGACCACCCTCAGGTTTAATGATTCCTGGGAAGGATTTACAGGTCCCAGAAGAGCTGTCACACTCATGGGTTACCGTTTATTACAGTAACAACGTGAGATTAAAATCAGCAAAGGAAAAAGGTGCATAGGGCAGAGTCCAGAGGAAACCAGGCATGAGCTTCCAGTCATCCTCTCCCAGCAGAGTCACAAAGTCAGTACTCAATTCTCCCAGTGACATGTGACAACATGTGCAATGTGTTGCCAGCCAGGGAAGTTCACCCGAACCTTGGCATCCAGTGATTTTATTTGGGAGTTAGTCACCTGAGCATGTAGTTCCTGTGTAACTGAACTCAGCTACTCAGACTTGAGCCTCTCCAGAGGTCAAATTGATATAGCATGGCTCAAAGCCCCAGGCATACAAACAAAAATAGGCCTTTACCATTCATCACATTGGTAGTATAATCTATCCAGTGTGGCCCAAGGTCTCAGGTATACAAAGACATTCTTACCAGGCAGGACATTGCAATGGCTCAGAGGTTATCTCCCAGGATAACCTGGAGCCAGTCAAAGGCCAGCGCTGAAGAACTTTGGAATGTGCAAAGTTTGGGCAACCCAGGCCTGGTGAGTTAATCCTTTACTGCATACCTCGGAAAGAGAAAAGCAATCATGGCAATATATCCACTCTAAGGTTTTACCTCACTAACTGCAATTTCCCCTATTGTCTCCTGAATTTCTTGTTGCCAGACACTCTGACAAGACTGTACTCTTACTTTCAGAAACTCTGATATCTATGTGTGCCCAAGTAAAGACATATCCTATAACTTTATTCTTTCTCCTCAGTACGCCAAACAGATGTATTCTTTTCAAAGCAATGGTGGTCACTATTAATTACACAGCTTCTGAATATATGAATCTTGTGGGAAGCAAGATGCATCTCATTCTAAAGAAGTTAAAATGTCTAAAACTTGTGTTTTCTTGCCGCTCTGGTTGTTAGGATGTTGGCAGGGGACCTCAGATCAGCCAATAATGCTATCCTCCCCTGGGACGGAATCTGGAGCAAGTATCTGAGACAGGGAGAAGTGTTTCTCCCACGTGGCTAGTGTAGATTCCCTGACCTTGCTTAATTCCTACCCACTTTGGACCCAGTTCTTCAACCTTCTCATCATTTCTACAAGCTAGAAAAATGTCCTTTCAGTGAATTAAGTTTATGTTAAAATTTTCCAGAGTCAAATTTTGTCGCTTTCAACAAAGAACTTTGGCTGATATAGGAACTCTACTAAGAAATTAAAATAAAATAGAAATGAGTGAACAATTATAGGGAAGATTTCCAAATTTGTATCAGAAGTCTAGTAACAGATTTGACGGCTGGCCGAGTTTCTTAGAGACTCATATTCCCTTCGACGACTACCAATTTCTTTCCTCATTCTCTCCAAACGAATTCTAATATGAAATGACTTCTATGGGCTTTGTTGTGAGGTCTGCTGAGAATCTCAGTCTCTCCCAGGCCATTTCCTGATCTTTCTGAATGTGACCCCCAATACCACCTCTAGTCCTGACTTTCTTTGCTCTTCTCAATTCTCTGGCCGTATCGATTTTTCTGTGAATCTAGACCAAATAGTAATGAAGATTTTTTTTTTAAAGTAGTCCTAAAAGCTCTGCTTTGAACCTCATGCTATTTTATATTAATATTGAATTTTCTACACCCTTCTTGAAGGATTTCTGTCCCCAAGCCTTGAGAAATTTAGTTTCCACCTGTGTCCAATCTTACTCCATAATTTCAGTGGTGCTTGGCTTTGACTAATCGCACCATAGGTCTTTTGATTTTTGGTGATGGGCACAAAGTTTCTAGAGGCCTTTCAGAAATGAAAACAAACTGGCCTTTTTATCTTTTAAACAATTCTACCCAATCTAAGGCCCTCCATTGAATTCTTATTCTAGATGAAGAAAAAAATAGATTTCTCAATTTATTTGCAAAGCAGAAATTCTTAATAAGCCCTAAATGCCAATTCATCCTCAAACCCAGGAAGGAAGGTCCCAGCCCTGATCCTCAAAATTTGGGTGGCCTGACTTTGGCATGAACCCTCCTTCTGCTGGCTATACCCCTTCCAACAAACAAAATAAAGAGTTTGTAAATCGAAGTGATGTGCCTGCTTCAAGTTTCCCCGTCCCGTTCTAGACTATAATTCAGATTCCTGGGAACCAGAAATCACTGCCCAAACATCCTAAACCTGCCCAGAGGAGAAGTTCAGACTTCTTCCCAAGGTCCATTATCTCGAGAGAGGTCTGTGTCACAGATGTATGAATCCCTAGGTCCAAGAAGTTGCAGTTGGCAGAGGTGTGAAAAGAGCTTGGGTGTGTGGGCTTTGTGTGCACATGTGTGCACAAGGGCTCTCACAGTGTGGGGCAGAGCAAGGGCAGGGAGAAAAGACAGGTGAGCTGCAGGGAAGAGCCTGGGCTGGGACCCTATTCTTACATGTCAGAAGATGGTGAGAATTTTAAATCCAAACAGGGCCTTCTAGGCCATTGTGAAAGATATTTGTCAAGTCAAGAAAAACAGTTTGCTAACTTTATTGAAATTTTGAAATACTTTTATATATAGTGGATGGCCTCCTTTTGTACCCACATTCCAGGCAAGTTTGCTGATCCCAATAAATGACCAATCTCCTCTGAGGCCAGTTGTCCAAATCCACACAACTTGTCTAGGATACGTTTTACAGCAGGAGTTAATACATATTCTGTATAAGTTATGCAGACATATCCTCACTTAAGGGAATGATTTCATATCTTCTTAAGACTATCACCCAGTTACTTTGAAGGAGAAAATTTACTAAACCTAATCATAATATTTAGAGATTATAGAATTGTATCAGCTTCATGCCAAATCTACATTTTGTTTTTCCATTTCCACCAGTTCTTCCCAACTTTAGTGTGTTTTACCCATGTGTGTTTATTGACTCTGTATACACAATATCAGAGAAGACACACTGTCACGTTGTAGGTGTGAACCCTTATCTTAGGCAGGCAGGAGACCTGGGGCTCTAATCCAGGGCTTTAATGTGTCTGTGGATCAGAGAACAGGGCCTGGGTATTAAAAGAGGAACTTAGTTAATCAAAGATTTGGGGATGGAAGGTAAAAGAAGACTCTAAAATAAAAGAGTGAAATCCAAAGGGAAAGAGAGAAGCAAAGCCTGGCCACCAAACAGAGGCTTTAACAGAAGCCAGGCAGGACGGAGCAATTAGTTTTAGAAAAGTGAATAAAAGATGGATCCCAGAGAAACTCCCTAAGTCTTTTAGCACACAGAAGATGAGAGGACACTTATATTTGTCAGAAAGAGGGTGCTGGTTTGGGAGGAAAGGCAATTTAGACATTTTGGGTGTGAGTTTATACACGTTCTAACTAAAAAATGAACATTTCCAAGATGTAATTCTGCAAAGAGTAGGCTAACTTGTTGAGTGATCCTGTCTTGGGGTGGGGGCAATGGATGACAATGATCTGTACAAAGTCTCAGAATTTAAACAAAAGAAAAGATGAAAAAAGGAAGAAAAGCAGGAAGGGAGGGAGGGAGGAAGGGCATAAGCATGTTCAAAAGGCAAATCCAGGGAAACACTATGAATCACTAAGGGATTTGAATAACAGATAAAGTCAAATTGTGAAATCAGAAAGCAGAGGGAACAAACTAAGTGGGAAATCTTAGGGCTGATTGAAATGGCGGAACAGAGATGAGAAGAAGCTTAATGTAGTCCAAGAAAGCACCCATGTACCAGAGACACCAAGGCAGAGAGTGGATAAGATCTGGGGAAAGGAAGAGAGACAGAAAAGGACATGAGATGAAGCTTAATTAAACAAGTTAAAATGTGCTAGACATTTCGGGGGATCCAAATACTCTTCTTACCACAGATAACATTGAGATCTAGTTGAGGAGCAAAATTCACTCAGTCCCTCGGCCATCATTTATTCAGTGCCTCCTATATGCTGACTCCTGGGTTGGTACCACCTCTAAAGTGCTGAACAAAAGAAATGTCGTCCCCGATCTCATGGGGCTTACTGTCGTCCAGGGGAGCAAGAGATGATAAAAAAATTTACACAGATTTATAAATTAATGTGAATTGAGATGTTGAATTGCCAAATATAAATTGTGATGTTATAAAGAAATATTTCAATATTAAAACTGGAAGTTCATGGAAGTCTTCTCTGGAAACTAATATTAATATATGATATGAAATATAAAGGAAAATTAGCTCAAGCAATGAGAGATACTAGGAGCAGTTCAGGCAGGGGGAAGAGAAGGTGCAAAAGCCCTGAGATGAAAAGGAGCTTGACTTATTGTGTTGCTGAGGGAAGGCCAGGATGAGTAAAGCAGAGTGAGAAAAGTGGAGAGTGGTCAGAGAGGGTGCTATAGAGTTGGTTGGGTAATTCTGCTGGTTTACACTAAGGATTTGGATTTTTATCCTAAAGAATAAATACTCATGTTCAATACAAGCTGAGACCATATCAAATTTTCAAAGCACATAATAAGTCAGAGAAATAAATCAAAAGGAGCTGGTGTTAAAAAAAAATAAATGTGATGTGTTGAATTAAGTGAACAAAAAAAATACACTGAAGTTGTAAGACCCAAGATATTCATGCATCTTAAGGAATATGAATCTTAAGGATACTCTGCTATAAGACAACAGAGAATATTAATAAGTAAAGAACATATGTACTAAATATAAACTCAAGCTGTTCTATGCTCATGCTGAAGATAAGCTTTGGATAAACAACAGCTCTTATAAAGATGGTTGAAAGTATTTTGCCTGGGCACCAGCCCTATGGCCTATTGGTTAAGTTTGGTGTGCTCTGCTTCAGTGGCCTGGGTTTGGTTCCCAGGTGCAAACTTACACCACTCATCAGCAGCCATGCTGTGATGGCAACCCATGTACAAAATAAAGGAAGATTGGCACAGGTGTTAGCTCAGGACGAATCTTCCTCAGCAAAAAAAAAAAAAAAAAAATTATTTTGCTTAAGTGGAATATTAAATAACATAATGCATAATGCATCAGAGCAGCATAGATTCTGCAGCTCTAGACAGTTGTGTTACTTGATAGTACCACCTCTCATTCTCCAAAGAAAGCAAGAAGAGGTCTACACACCCTATGACATAAAAGCAATATGATGGCCACTCATCACAGGAAATGTGGAGGCATCAGCTGAGGAGCTGTGGCATCAACACCTACTAAAGTATGTCTAAATGAAAGGAATTCAATTCCATATTTTTTGCATTTTAATGAAAACTAGAAAACATCTTTTGATGTTTAGCTACTTACATTTGATTTTTCTCGCATCAGCTCTAACAAGATCTTGAACCATGAATTCATCATGAAAGAAATCTTTCTTACAAATGAGAAATAATGAAAAGAGCTCTGAACTTAGAGCAGAAGGCTATGGTCCCACTGCTAAATTCTTCACTCAAAAGCACCCAAAGAACACCACCTTATCTTCTTCAAGCTTCCATGTTTTTTTGTTATGGAAAATAACTGTATTAATCTACATTCATTCTCCATTTTCAGTGTACTTGTCAAAAGCAACAGTATATTGTTATGGTTTTGAGAGCAGACTTTGTGTTTCTATCCAGGCTCTACTATTTGTCAAGTTAGATAACCTCACAGTGTCTCATTTCCCTTACCTATAAAGTGGGCTACCTCATGGGTTTGTGGGAATTAAATCCTTCATAACAGCACTCAGAATATAGTATGAGACCAGTGGATATTATTTACTATTTCACTAACATCTATTAAATGAAGTCATGTACATAACAGTACTTAGAATTATAAAGTGCTATTCAAAGTGCAAGCCATTACTACTTTTATTAAGTGACATTTTTATTATTTCTTGAATTCAAATGGCATCAATATGAAACTCAGCCTTTTATACAGCCTAATGTCTGTGGCTAATTGTGACAGTTGTCAGTATTAAAAGAAACATATCTGATTGCTATTATATGGCAGATATGAACAGTGAGGAGTGGTTTTGCCAAATATTTTCATTTTCTACTCTAGAACCACTCTCCATCTTCTCCATCCTGTTCTGGGCCTCTGAGGCTTACCAACATGGATCATATCAACAAGACAACCATGCCTTCTCGCTTCCAGTTGAGTTCAGCCAATGAGGAGCCCTAGAATGATCAGAGGAAGGAGAGGAACATAAGTCCTTTAGTTATTTCCATTCTCTCTTGTCTCTAGCCTAGTATCATCACCTCACAGACCACATATTTCACTGATTCTTTCCTTGAGTGATCACCTCATGCTGGCTGTTTCTCTACCAAAGCCTCTGCTCCACTCAAGGCAGCCTGCTCGATGTGATTCTATCTCCATCTCTTTGCCCCTTTGGCCCTAGGAGTGGTAGCAGCTCCACTGCTGCCAGTCCAGTTTCCTGCACTGTTGTGGCTGTCTAATACCCTACTCACACCTCTGCCATAAGATCTATTATAAATAAGCCTTTTTTGAATGACCCTAATTAAATTTCTTACTGGTTGTACTTTGACTAATATAGGGATCTTAAATTATTCTTAATTTTATTCTATCAGATCTTTCATTTCAGACAACATATAAGCTATGACACCATAGAGCCCAAGCATCCTTACTGTGACATGGCTCTGAAAGAGTCAATTCTGGAGCAGTGAGGTGCTTTACTATCCATTTCACAGGGCAGTGCTTGGCAGAAGTCCTGAGCAGAGGCTGAAACACTTTGTAGTAAGAAGGCCAAGAAGTTGACTGTGTTAATAAGTTCTGTCCTAGCCCAGAAGACTTCTTGAGATTCTAGAGGGGAGGGATAATACTCGAAAAGTGGAGCTGTCACTCTGCATGTAGGAGTATAAATTGACTCACTTATAGTTGGGCACACAGGTTAACATGACATCTTTTATACCTATAAAATGGTGATGTCTAAGTACATTCAAGTTACTCAAAATCCAGAAATGAATATATAGAAATGACTCTGGAATTATATGTAAAAGTGAGAAAATAAGACTTGGGAAATTGCACAAACAAAAAAACACAGAAGCATGAATGGATATGGCATTTGTGAGAGTCTGCAAACAAAGATCAGCCTGATCAGAGAGCATTTGGGATGTTTAGAATGAGAGGAAATAATGTTCAGTAAGTACAGTAGGACCAACTGATGCAAGTTCTTGAATGAATGTTGAAGAGTTTAGCATTGGTCAAAAAGGCAAGATATATTATTATATCTATGTAAGTACTCTGTGGAAAATTTTCAAAGTATCTGGGACATATTGTTCTAGCAGCTTTTAACAAGAAAAATATAAAAGGTAACAAATGTTGTATGTTGGACCACAGCCTACGGTGGTGGCACTAATACTGACCAGGAAGGAAAAAACATCCAACAGATATTTCGAAAATGATTGATTACACTCAGATCTTGGTTTCTAAAGAAATTAGCCCCCTTGAAGAAATAGCTAATTCCAGAACTGAAGCAAAAAATATATAAGATAAGCCTCCAGCATTATGGTGGCAGGAAGTAAGACAATAATAAAACAAACAAACAATCAAACAAACGAAAACAGTAACCAAAAACCCTCACAATGATGGGACGTGTTGAGGGACACAGGAAACAACTGAGAGATCCTAATGGCCAAAGCTAGAGTAACTTGAGCAAGAAAATAAAGTAGCATTGGATTATTACCAAAATATAAAATAAATACCTAGGAGTCCACACTAATATAAGTAAATGATTAAACAAAGAAGCAAACGGGGAAGAATAGGAAAATCTCATGTGCAGGAAAATTCCAAATAATTTACATACATAATCCTCTGTCTTTAGGTATGGGCTGCTCACAGTGGCTTCTTTCCAAAAACTACATTATGGGCAGGGAGAAAGAGGAACTTTACGATTGAAAAACCTGACACATGTGATCAAGGTCAACATCAACAGTGAGAAGTCATGCTATTGCATGTGTTCTTGATGTGGTTAAAACAACACTTTACTTCTGTGGTCTTTTTCCCGGTATAGTCATGAGAAAAACATCAGACGATTCCAAATTGAGAGAAATTGTACAAAATATCTGACCAGTGCTCCTCAAAACTGCCAAGGTCGTCAAAAACAAGGAAAATCTGAGAAACTGTCAAAACCAAGAAGAGCCTTAGGAGAAATGATCACAAAATGTAACATAGTATCCTGGAAGTGATCCATGGGACACAAAAAAGAGCTCAGAGAAATTAAAGAAATCTTAATAAAGTATGGACTTTATTTAACAATAACTTACCAGTAATAGTTCACTCATTGTAACAAGTGTACTATACCAATGTAGGATGTTAATACTAGGGGAAACTGGATGTGGAGTACGTGGGAACTCTTTGTACTATCTTCACAATTTTTTATGTAAATCCAAACCTCATGTAAAATAAAAATTTCATTTTTTCAAAAAAGCTATATATGAATATAGGTAAAATATCTTATGTATTAGAAACACTTAAAATAAAAATTTCATTTTTTCAAAAAAGCTATATATGAATATAGGTAAAATATCTTATGTATTAGAAACACTTATAAATGAAAAGGAGACAAAAACTTGTCCATGTTCACAATCTATCTATCCTCAGTATGGATTTATAGTGCAGTAACTTCATTTCTAGTACTCATGTACATTATATTAATGTTTTTAAAAGAATGAATAAAAGCATTGAGTAGTCAGTCAAAAACAAATTAATTAGGTGAAATAGTGATTCTTGGCTGGGACATTATGAAATTCAGGGAAGGTGGGAAGTGAGGAAAAGTCTTTCTCCACGTGTAGGTGTGTAAAATCTATTAACATTTTATGTATGTTTGTGTGTATGCCTTTTAAGAAGCATATTAAATTTTATGGAATAATTTTACAGTAAGTGAAAAGTTTATGGTTTTTTAATTCAAAGTACATAAATAGAACTCAAAATTATCTTGGATGATGAGAGCTAGGCCATAGATAGATTTTATTTTGCATGTATTAGTTATTTTCAATTTGAGGAGAGAATGTTTCATAAAAAGGGGCAAAGGAGAAAGGTTGAGAATCAGTGAGCTATAGAGAATGCAAGCCAATTACAAATGCAATTTTAAGTTCTATGTTAGAGAGAATAGTGATGACATTGAAACACCCAGAAAACTAGAACTGAGATTATTTCAGGAAAGGTAAAGCTAGCAAAATTATTAGAAAGTTTGTTTCAAAAAGAAATGGGGAATATATTTTGAGAACCAATAATATACTGGAAATAGAAAACTAAAGATGAGTGTTGTAGATCTGTGAGTCATCAGCCTAAACACAATAATTAATTCTCCTTCAGAGAAAAGACAGAGGAAGGGCAAAGGGCAGAGTAGTCATAAGAAGAAAAGTTGCAATTATCAAGCAATGAGGTCAGCTACACAGGTCTCATGTCAAAGTGAGAGTTATCTGAGAATTACTTAATAGGATGCAATTGAAGTGAAAGAAAACGAGGGTTTTAAAAAGAGATTGAGGGGCTGGCCCCATGGCAGAGTGGTTAAGTTTGCGCGCTCTGCTGCAGGTGGCGCAGGGTTTCGTTGGTTCGAATCCTGGGCGCGGACATGGCACTGCTCATCAAACCAGGCTGAGGCAGCGTCCCACATGCCACAACTAGAAGGACCCACAATGAAGAATATACAACTATGTACCGGGGGGCTTTGGGGAGAAAAAGGAAAAAATAAAATCTTTAAAAAGAGATTGAACAAAATAGTCAAAAGAAGCAGAGGACAAGAAGGATGGCTTGGGTAAGAAAAGACTGTTGCATCAAGAAGTTGGAAACCTAAGAAGAAGCTAGGTTATAACCTCTCTTAGTTCAAAGACTTTGTCTTGTTCATTGCTGTATGTAGCCTCTGGCACAGTGCCTGTCACACAGTAGGTGCTCATTAAATATTTGAGACAGTGAACAGTTATAGTGGAGCACATGAGAATAAAAGTAGACTGCAGAGAGTTTAGAAGAAAGGTGTTGAGGAAACAGACAACAGAGTAAGCAGTGCTGTAGACGAGAAAGAATGGAGAGTCATGTGAAGTGAAAGAGGAGAAAGAGCAGAGAGATAAAGAAGAGAAAGGAGGCAAAGGAAAAATAGGGCAAGATAAAGAATAGCGATGCTAAGAAAGAAGAGAAAAAACTGATGTTATTGTTGAGGTTTTTACTGTTGCTGCTTCAGAATAGTTAGTGACGACCTGGCTTGCCTGTTGACTCCTGGCTACGTGCAGCGACTTGTGCTGTTGGAATGCTTCCTCAGAGTGATCCACGCCCGTGGGTACTCATATCGAAACTACCTCAGAGTTCTAACACTGTTTGTAACAAAAGGAAAGAATAGGAGAAATATTAATGATTAATTATTCTTAATTATCTCCAAATAGTAATAATACCTGTAACATAAGTTTGATTTCTGGGCTCCCTAGCTCTCAAAGGATGTCCAGAAAATGTCCCATTTTCCCTTGAAACTGTAAAACAAATACAGCAAAGACCCTGTTCCGTATCCCCTCATCCCACATCCAATCCATCATGTTCCCACTCACATTCTGAAGACACTGAATTCTGTTCAAATAAAGTGGATATTGATGGAGAAGACATCTATTTCTGGCTCCTTAGATATACTGAGCAAGCTTCTGTAATGTGTCCAATGTTTTAAGACTATTTCAATAGCCTTAAATGATAGTAGAGATTATAGCTTGTACTTATTTACTCTATGAAAGAAAAAGAGGAACAGAATTATTAGATGGGATTAGAGAGGTGACCAAGGTCCAAGGTGCATGGAGGTGGGAGGGGAGGGCATGAGACCCTGGTAATAGACTCGAATTATTAAATGTCAAAATTGCACACGCCTAGTTCTTTCCTCTGCTCCTAAATGTTTTGACAAAGTGCATCTTTAACACATTTCAGCAATCTTAACAAGGGAAAGAAAATCTGATTTGTCACTGGAAATTCTGCTGTATTTTAAGACGATATTATGTTTACTCAATAATTCATCTGACTAAGACCCTTTTCCAATTTTGTTTCTCCTTCCTTCTTTGAGTGCTTTTATTTATGATCTTTTATTAATGGCATGGTACTTTAACATCAATAACCATTAAGTGTTAGGAAAATGTGAATATTTATTCAAAGTGATTTCCAAAAGGTTCCAAGTATTTTGCCATTAGGGTTTAAGACTTTGAATACTTAAAACTGAATTACTTTAGGCTATGTTGAGGAAAAGATTTCCTGAGGTGAAAAAAATTGCAAAAGAGATGTAAATAGAAGCAATAAACTTCTTAAAAGAAATAGAATCACGTTTACAAACAACAATGGTTATGTTCTAACAAAATGATTCTGTTCACCCGGGTCTAAAAAGACAACACTCTCCTTCAAAAGATCATTACTTTGCAGGATATTTAAAGCAAGGACGTGAGTATGTTACAATACAAATAATAAATTATAAAGTCAGGAATTAGTGTGTGGGTGTACTGTTGTCATTTATATCCTATAACACAGAACAGAACTTTTAATAAATTAACTGTCAGCTCAGAATTCCTTCTAGTTATTTGTCTTACAAGGTTTATTATGTGGTTGCCTTCTTTTTGGGATTGTTAGATCAAGAGACATTTAAAAAATACATAATCCAGGGTGTACGTCCTTCTAAACTGCTACTTTCATGTTAAGACACTTGAAATTTTAAGGTTATTTTGTATTCTTTCCCATTATAAGGCTATAATTTACTAGGATCCACTTTATGCTAAATACACTAGCTATACTTGGGCTATATGCATTGGGATAGTTTAACATGCATAAGGTTTCCTAGTAAAAGCCTGTCACTTCTTCCTCGGTGAAACCACATTGGAAGAAGCCAAGAAAGTCCCATTTCGTATGGAATACTTTTGAATAGTAAACATTGCTCCAATGAGATTTCTGCGTGTTAAAAAATTGATTCCAGTTGCAAAAGTACTTTCCTCAAACTCAGAGAGAGAGAGAAGTACCAAGAGACTGTGACTCATTATTCTGTGGTGACTTCCTATTGCAAACCTTAAAAACATTACATTCATCTGGTTTTTTAATGATCTCCCGCTAGTCCTCACTACAGATCTCTCTGGAATGCTCTACCTTTAAAGTCTGCCTTTTCATAATATGTTAATTTTTCTACTTCTTTAGTTTTTGTATTCCTATTAGTTTTAAGATATTTGCACTTTTTTTGCTGTATTATACTCATCCCTTCATTGTTTCTGGGTCTTAACGTTAATTTATACTATATTGGAAGTTTAGGACTGCTCATTTAGGGGCTATTTTTATTTATGTACTTAAAGCAATTCTTTACATTTGATAAATTGATTTTGTAGTAAGAGAATATATATTGGCAAGTACTTTATGACTATCTCATCTTGAAATCCCTTTTCCTAATGCATAAAGTGCATGAGTTGACATGACTTTTCTTAACAGGTTTGAAAAATGAATCATGAACAATATTTCAGAAATAACACTGCTAGTAACTTCCACAACTTAAGGAAGGAAAACAAAGAATTCAGGGACAGCTGAAAATACACAGGGTAAAAAGAAATGCTACACAGTCAAGTCAATGAGGTGCTTTTTATGTTTACCAGAATTAGAAGAAATATAGACAAGAACAAAACTTTCGTTTTCTTATATCTGCTGAAAAAAATGCCTGGGTTTTCCATTTTTTCGGTGATGCATCATTTGATGTGCCATGAAGTCAAGGAAACAATAAAGAGCAATACAAAGCAGCGGTAAGGAAAAATACCTGGTCTAGTTTTCTGCCTTGGAGAGAATGACAAAAGATAATAGAGGCAAAGGTTGCATTTGTCACTTTCCTGACATACAGGACATTGTCACTTTCCTATGGGCTGTATTTTTGCATGCATTAAGGACAACTAGGTGATAATCTAGTTGTTTGGAAGTTTTGACTAAGATTGCTTGAGCAGGATACTTTCTGATAAAACAAGAGACTGTCCTGAGAGATCCAGACATCTAAATAGGGCTGCAGAGGAGATACTGTATCAAGCAGGAGACAAATTTGGTTCAGTTTGATCTGATGTAGAGTTTCTCAGGAGTATGCTAATAAGGAAATTTTTGTCAGAAAGCATTTGTTCTCATAAAAGCTATTGTCAGGACAGCTGTTAACAGCATTAGCAACACTAATAAAATTAAGATGCTCTCGTCCTTACGTTTAAAAGCTGAAAAATCTGTCTACCTGAGCTAGATCACAAGTATACAAAATAAATGCAGTAAGCTACTCTTGTGCAATAAGCAAAAATGATATGATGCAAATCATTTTCAGAGGCTTTACTGCTAAGTACCTATTAGAGCTAGACATAGGGCATTAAGAAGCAATGGACTGTGTTGTACTGGCCCATTTATACTGTATACACACTGTGTCCCCATCCTTGGTATCAGGAGTAATCCACCAGAATGCATCCAGCTAGAATTGTCACATAAAGGAGTGGACTGTTTGAAGGGGTTATGGATCATGAACGGAGCTGGTCATAAGAGCCATAAATACAAGCTTGAAACCAGAAATCAAAGCACAGCAGAGTGTCCTCCCCATCCTTCCCTACTTCATTCCTAAAAACTATTAAAGCACTTCAAGTAGTATAGAAAGCCACCGCCTGGGAGAGACTATCCCATGAGATTTCCCCCACCTACTCTAGCTTCCCTAACTCACAAGGAATCAGTTTTATGGGATTCTGGCAGAGGAGGCCAGGTGGGTCAGAGTAAACTGCATCATGGTGGCCAATGCTTTCAATGTCCCTTCTTTGTTTTATCTTAATTTTTTTACAGACTTATTCAGGCATAATTGATAGACAATAAATTGTATATATTCAAATTGTACAGTTCTATGAGTTTGACATATGCATCCATGATAACACACATCACTCCAAAAAGTTTCCTTGGGCCCCTTCGTAATAACCCTTTTCCTACAACCTCTCCCCATCTCCTAGTCTCCCGTCACCTGGTAAATACTGACTTGCTATCTGTCACTAGATTAATTTGCCTTTTCTAAAATTTTATGTGAATTTAACGTATATGAATGAATCAAGCAATATGCTCACTTCTTTGGCTTCTTTTACTTGCCATAATTATTTTGCATGTATCAATGGTAGAGTGTGTATCTATAGTTTACACGGCATAAGTTTGCTCAACGTAATTATTCTGAGTGTATCAAGAGTTTATCCCCATCTGTTGCTAAATTTGGGCCTCAAAGCCCAAACAAGGCTGGTGCTCAATCAGAGGCTTTCACTTCAGTTAAAGGTGATTTGTGTAACAACTTTTGATGCTTTCTTACTTCCATCACACAGTGATAAGTAATATCAATAAAATCTTCTTCCTTGCTACCTGCTAGACATTCTATCATTTGCTGGCTCAGGTGCAAGTGTATGCTTTCCTGTGGAATGATCATCTCATAGCTGAGAATAAAGATTGCAAAATCCCAGTAGACTAAATCTAAAGCGAATTTACCCCGAAGCAGTGTAGCGTATTGCTAACCGCACAGATCCTCAGATATACACTGCCTGTGTCCAAAAGCCTTCTCCACTACTTACTAGTCATGTGACCACACAAAATCCGCCCCATACTGTACCTCACCTCCTCATCTATAAAATAGGGCTGATAGTAGTACCTAAATAACACATTTTTCTCAAGACAAAATGAGTCAATATATTTAAAGCAGTTAGAACTCTGCCTGATACATAGTTAGCGCTAGGTAAGTGTGAGCTGTTGTTGGAGGTCGTAGTTGTGATACTGTTGATGGCATTTTTTCACAGGTGACATACTGCTGATCGGCATCAATGTTAATGAAGCAGAAAAGGCTTTTCATCCTTCCTTTATAATTTCTTGTTCCTATTTGGAACAAGACCAAAGGTAATGAGATGAAGGAAAACTCTGACAACAAATTCCCATTAGATAACTTACTGGTTCTTCTCTATGTATCTATTTAAATATTGAATATTGACATCCGCAGCACCATAGCGCATCCTATGGTGGACTCACTTTTCTCTGACAGCTGTAAGTCAGCCCACCACAACTGCTCCCTGTCTAGGATTAGGCATTCTGGTGTGGGTACCAACTTGCTGCCACACCCAGTGAAGGAGATGGTATCCGAGATAGCCAAAGGGAGCCCTTTCAGTGAGGGGCTCTGTGCTTCCAACCTTGCATCATGGATCTTAAACAAAATTAAAATAAAAATCCAAGTTGTTGGCCATATTCAGAAAGTCTATCTTCATTTGGAATATATTGTTAAGAGTCTGTAATCAGTCCTACTCCTTAAAATAATATCAGAAAAGTGAGATGCTAGATTTCCAGGCAATTTACCACATTTGAAATGGGACCCCAGATACTGGCTGGGATAGAACACCAAGATCTTGCTCTGGGAAAAGAAAGCTGGCAAGAACAAGGAGAATTATCAGGGTCCAATCAAGTAGAACCCAGTTCCATGGATACCGTAGGAAATCTGTAAGAAACCATGCAGCAGGCCCTAGCTCAGCAAAACTTGGAGAAAACTCCCGTGGAGCAGCATTAGGAAAAAGATCTGTGTTTCAAAGGCAGATTCGTTTCTATACTTTAGCATGCAGAGATCTATATGACTCTGGGTACCACCTTTCACCAGTTTGTCCATTTCACAGCATTCAACGAACCCAAATGCAAAAAAATATTTCTAAGCTTCATAAGCATTACAAGAAACTTTTAAAAAGTGAGAGTTCCTTCCATCAAGATCCTTACTGTTAATTTGCATATAAACATCATAGATTGCAAATTTCTCATTAAGAATATAAGAGAAAAAAGAGAATGATGAAAATGAGCAATTATATTTGTTTTCCAGCTGTTATTTAATTTAAAAATATTTCATTATAATTAGCAACAATTGGAGTGAAGTAAATCAACTATAATACAGAGTTTCTTTAATTGGAGTAAAAGTTCCTTTATTAAGAAAAGTTAATTCAAAATTAAATAAGGCGAGCTAGCTTCAAATCTCTTCATTTCTTAGCATAGAATGAAAATATTATTTCAGCCATCTGGCCTTCTTTCGTGTAAAACTCATTAGCATGCAATAATTTAATTTGGTCCTAAACAGAAATTTAGGAATGCATATTGCTGTAGATTCTACTTTTTGTAAACCTTACGAATGGTTCAGGTATTGTCACAGGCAGCATTAGTTTGCATCATTCAAACTAGCTACATCACTGGCTAATGCCCATTATAGTGCAATATGTAAAATTAGGACAAAATATTTTAACTGTGGCAAGTCTGCTAGAGTTAGCAATTGAGGGTCAGATTCTGTAAAAGTAATTTGCCTATTCAGCTTAAACTTTATATAATTTGTAAGAGTATACTACTAAAAAGACTGGTGCATTTCAGAGGATGGCACTTAGTCTCCTCAAATGCCTCAAAAGTTTTAGAGTACATTTATTCTTCCAAAATCATAAAGGTTAAAGTTTGCACTCTGGAGTTTGTGAACAATATGTCGAGTACATTTGTTAAATATGTCCTATTGTAGAAAGTTAAACATTTTGGAAGGCAAAAGGATAACCCTCGTTTAAAAGGGGGGCGGGGCTTGCTGAGACAAAAGTATAACATAACAGAGCACATTATATTTTCGACAAAGCTCCTTGAGAGTCTAGAATATGCTCTCACTCATCGGTAAGATTAAACATAACTTTACACAAGGAGAAAAAATTACTTAAGTGCTATTTAGGGAAACTACACAGGGTGCTGTGCATTTATCCCGAATCAGTACGATTTTTCTTTCATCCCTACGACATCGGACATTAATCTTTGCAAGTGGCCAGGTGGAAATCTAAGATGTCATCCATGCATAGCATTATATTCACAGACTACTAGAAGCACATTTTAAAGTTCAGCTTACTGAATCATTGAGCAACTCACTTTCTCTAAAAGAAGTTTACTTTGATCCATATCTGTCAGACTGGCAATGATCAGAGATCTTTACTGAATTACTTTTAGCACCGTCATCATTTTTCAAAGCAAGAAAGCATACACACATATTTTGATTGCCGTTGAAAATTCCTTGAAGGGCATTAAATTTGCACAGAAATGGCATCTTAAGTGTAATCAGAGCTTTAGTAAATCAAGATTCAACTTCTTCCTTGTGGATCAATCCCACTTATTAATTTAGGTGTTCAGCTGGCACTGCTCAGTAACCACTAGAAGGTCTCAAAGAATTACATCAATTTAATGACAGCTGAATACTGCCAAACGCGTCCCACTTCAGCTTAGAGGCAAAGGTGATTGCAGAAGAGTTACCTTAGGCACACGTGATTGATACATGTCCAAATTATTATGAAAAAATCAACAGAAGATATTCAGAAGACCTAGATGTAAACGCGATTCCACCTCTCACTGGCTGTGTGACCTTGGGCTGCGAACATACCTCACACAATATAATGTTATTCACCTGGAAAATAAAATAATAATATGGCTTACTCTACCTAACACACCAATCCCTATAAAGTTCAAATGAAATTATGCATATGAATGCGACATTCCGATTTTAAATGCTATGCAAGGGAAGACTTGATTATCTACTGCTACCTTTTTGCCTCTTCACCTTTCACGTGTCACCTTCCTATGGCATTTCAGGATGAGATGGTCTGTTTCACACCCATTCCTAAACTAATTCGCACACCTGCTCCTGACTCCGAAGTGTGACGGTCGGTCTTGGGTTCCACTTCGTGCCTGGTCTTGCCCTGGAATTCTGTAAGGTGATACTCCCACCAACGTGGGCCCAGTGGAGGCTGCTGCGCCTCTCTCCACGTCGCTGCCTCTAGTTTTTCACATAACTAATGCAAGGCTGTTGTGTCAGCAGATAAAGAAAGCTTACGCATCACGGAGGAGGGAGTGCAACACACCGCAGCGGAGGGAACGAGATGAATTTTAAAACTGTGCCAGGTACCTTAGTTCTTACAAGTTATCACAGAAAGACTCACTCAAAATTCCTTCAGGCCAGGCGTTCATACATTTATTGTCACGGCCCTCTCTCCTTTTTTCTTCTCTTCATCTAACCTACAAGTTTCAAATTCCTATTCACCTCCTTGCCACCTACCCCAAACTCGGCTCTAAGCCTCTCTTTGCATAACCCCTTCCAAAATAATGATAACTATTGAGGTAAAATGGAGTCACTCTGTTCCATCTCTGTGCCCTTACTAATACCTCAAATTTTTGAATTATTTTTTAACCGGGAATGGGTGTGGATGTGTGTTTGGTTTTGTTGTTTTATAATTATTAAAGTTTGAGGATCCTCACACACACAAAAGGTGAGAAACTAATCATAAGTATTATAAATATTGATGAAAAATACTAAAAAAAACTTTCTAAACAAAAATCAATATCACGTTAAAAAATAAAATCATGAATATTCAGAGTTTATTCCCAGACTGCAAGGATGAGTCGATATTAAGAAAGGCAAACATATTATTCTGCTTGTTAATAGAGCTAACACAAAATTACTATTTTCACAGATGCTGAAAAGGTATTTGACAAAACTGAAAACCCATTCTACATAGAAATCATTCAGTGATACAGCAAAAACTGAGAACCTTAAAATTATTTATATATTTACATATAATTTTATATATAATTGTAATTATATATATTATATATGTATAGATAACATACTAGAGGTATTTCCATCAAAAATAGGAAAAATATAAAAAATTCTCACTATTACTTATACTTTTTAACATTATACTGTAGGTATGAGTCAATATAGTTAGAAATAAAAAATTAAGTAGAAATTTCTAGTTTCAGGAGATGACTATAATCTGGCAAAAGCAAGAATGTATCAAAAAATTATTACCAAAAAACAATACAGTAAGGAAAGTTTAAAACAAGAAGACACAAAGGGAGAAAAGACCGTTTATTGTAGCAACCAAAAGCATAAAATATCTAGAAAAAAACAATATGCAAATCATATATGAGGAAATTTTTTAAACATTACTAAAACTTCAAAAGAACACTTGAACAAATGGAAACCATACAATTTTGTTAGACAGGAAGCCAATACCATATCATTACTGCCAAGTTAATTTACCAATTTAACTCAAAATTAATAAAATTACTAATATACATCTTATTTTTATAGAGATAGGAAAGTTCATTCTAAACTTTATAGGGAAAAATTAAAAAGTGAAATTAGTCAGTAAATTAAAAAATGTAATAATGATGACAGGAACCAGCCACATCAGATATTAAACATATTATTAAGTCTCAAAACTTTAAAAGGTAAAATACTGGCATGTCACTACACTTACTGACAAATGGAGGAGAATTTAAAAATCCAGAAATAGGCCCAAATATATACATGAGAATTTAACAAATGATGAATAGGCAATTTCTGATCAGTTGGATAAAGATGGTGTGGGGGATGGGAATTGGCCGCCCCAAGAAACGTCTCTTTGGCATGAGGATTATTTTAGGCTGGTTACTTTTAAAAACTGCAGACAGGAAGGAGGCTCTGAGGAGTAGAATTGACTTACCCTTTGTTAAGAGACATTCACACTGTAAAGGAAATCTCTGTCTGCAAAGGTGTCTCCCTCTCTGTACCAGGAAGAATTGGGGCAGATGACCTTATCTCTAGAACTCTTAATCAAAGCCAAAGGCAAGGACTTAAATCTGCATTTGTTTACTGTACTTGTGTGGTAATCTCCCATGATCAACTCCCCCTCCACCCCCAACATCCTCCTTTGTCATTAGCTGAAGATGATATTTAAGGTGGGGGCTTCAGCCATTTTGGCGAGTTGCCCATGTTGCCTGAGCCTCTTCCATGTATACATGTTATAAAGCTTTGTTTAATTTTCTCCTGTTATTCTGTCTCATGTGAATTTAATTTGTTCTCCGGCCAGAAGAACCCAGAGAGGGTAAAGGAAATGTCTTCCTCGCCTACAATGGACTAGTCAATAATAAGAGTTAGGATACTGAGGAGCCATCTGGTGAAGAAGTTAGTTTTATAGTTCTCAACTTACATGAAGAAAAAGTCCAAATAGAACAAAGACTTAAATATAAAAATTAAATTTGTAAGAATACAGGGGGCTGGCTGACAGTGTGAGGAGCCCTACAGATCCATTCCCCAGCGAAACTGGTAAAAATTATTTTTTTTACAAAAAACCACCATCATTTAAAGTCTCTGGGAGTGATCCTAAGGACGTACAGCAAATGTCAAAATATTTATTCCAGAAAATCAATTAAAACATGGTCACCACCACGGCTGCATGCCTGAGGAGCAACACCAGAGGCTTGACATTGCAGGGGCAAGTCGACCTGACTCCAATCAGCCAGTCAGTCACTGAACAAGGAAACCAGCAAAGAACAATAATGAGCCTGGAGGAGAGGGTCCAGTTTCCGAAAGATAATTATTAAACACGCAAAGAAACAGGAAAGTATGATGCATTGGCTGGAAAGAAAAGAAGTAAAAGACACTCAGGCAACAGAAAATGCCTGGGAGAGTGATCAGATGTTGGAATTAACAGACAAAAACTTCAAAGGAGCCATTATAAATGTGGTCAAAGACTAAAGGAAACAATGATTAAAGAACTAAAGAAGTAAAGAAAGGTATAATAGTGCATCAGATAGTGAATATCGACAAAGAGATGGAAATTCATGATGAAAGACTGGGTGCTTCCCCTTAAGATCAGGCGCAAGACAAGCGTGTTTGCTCTCCTCAACTCTGCTTGACCCCACCCTGGAGTTTCTGGCCAGAGCAATTAGGCAAGACAAAGGCATCCAGGCAGGAAAGGATGCAGTAAAGCTACAGCTACTTGCAAAAGATGCGTTACTATGTGAAGAAAGGCTGGGACCAGTGATGTATGACAACCCCTGACTTCAGGGAAAACCTCCACTGTTTTCTCACCCACCCTGCTTCCTGATACCCTGCTCTTCCTAGGTCTTATTCACCTCTCTCCATAAACCAGTAACCCTTTTCTGCCTGATCTTTGAGATGCTTGCCTCTCTTTTGGTTGAATCATTCTCCCTTTTGCAATATCTCTCTCCCCTTACTACAGTAATCATTTTGAATAAAGTCTCTCCTTACCTAAGTTGAGATTTCTTTTGATGCCTTGCAATTACTTTTAAGGAAATCTATCTGTTATACCTTACAGGTTTTTTCATTGCAGAATTGTTTATGAGAGCCAAATGTTAGGAACAAATGGCCATCGATAGGACACAATAAAATAGTATGCTAACACAATGAAATACCATGGAGCTACAAAAAAGAATGAGAAATCTACGTCCAGTTAGAGAAAGATCTTTAAAATGCGTATGAAAGAAGAACACAAGGAACAGAGCTGTGTATGTGGTATGCAACCTTTTGTGTAAAAAAATGAGAGTGCTAATAATATATATTTTTAGTTGCTTATAGTTGCCGAAAAGAAACTAATAAATAGCACTTTAGGAGTAAGGCACAGGGTAAATGGGAACAGTATGTATCTTTTTTATGTTGTCTTGATTTTTGAACAATGTGAATGTATCACTTATATAAACACACACACACACACACACACACACACACGTACACACACTGTAAGAAACCAGGAAGGGTAGCGCCCTGCGAGCAGTGGGTATCATCTGGAGATAAGCACCTCACCACTGTGGAGCGTTGCTTGCCAGGACTCCATTGTTGCCAGTGCTTGTGAGGAGAAGTATCAGGTAGGGCTACACAGGTCTGTTGCTTCAGTGTATTTCTGTTTTTCAGGGTGGGGACCCTGCTTCTCTACTTCTTGCAGTAACATTGGAGAGAGGCCATCAGGTTTGTACACTATGTTCTAAACCATCTCTTAGGACTCTCTTCAAACCATTCAAAAGATAGAAATGGTCACATCTGGAGTCATGTAGGCTTAGCAACTTCTCACAGGGAACTGTTCCTACAGTATTCCATTCCCTTTTAGGCAACTTCTTCACTAAATTCACATATCCATACCCACACTGAAACGTGCCACTTTCCCCTAAAACTATGACATTCATCAAGTATGTGCCACTACTTTCTCTCAGAGTTGTCAGGGATTATGGGAGGTGGAAAGAGGCAGTAATCTGACTTTCAAAATATTAAGATTATTTTTGTGTGTGTGTCTGTGAGGAAGATTGGCCCTGAGCTAACATCTGTGCCAATATTCCTCTATTTTATGTGGGATGCTACCACAGCATGGCTTGATGAGTGGTGCTAGGTCCACACCTGGGATCCGAACAAGCAAACCCTGGGTTGCCAAAGCGGAGCATGCAAACTTAACCAATATGCCACCATGCTGGGCTCAAGATTTTTTTTTAAATTTTGCGAAAAGCAAAAAAAATTAAACTCATGTAACATTGAGCTTTTTTCTTTTTTCTTTTCTTTTGTGATGAAGATTGGCCCCAAGCTAACATCTGTGCCAATCTTCCTCTACTTTGTATGTGGGTCGCCACCACAGCATGGCTTGATGAGTGGTGTGTAGGTCCGCACCTGGATCCAAATCTGTGAAATCCAGGCCACCGAAGCAGAGTGCTCAAACTTAACCACTACGTCACTTGGTCAGCCCCACAATGAGTTTCTTATTGATAGAAATCATATGTTCATCTTTATGTTCTCTCTACCATTTAGGATGATGCTTGGCACATAGTGTCTATGGAATGATTGATGAATAAGTGAGTGGATACATGATAAATTGTGTGTCATGTTTCATAACTTTGCAGAAATATCATATTCTGTTTCCTATCAAACACTTCTACACCCAGATTCTTGTAAACTTAAGGCTCTATTATTAAAGAACACATACTTAGAATTGATCTGTGTTCCAAGTGAATTGAACTTTTAATCTCTAGATTCATGACCTAAAATCTGTTTTTGTCCTTTATGAATGTAGCTACGCCAGCTTTTCTTGTATGAATATTTACCCAGTATATCTCTTTACAGTCTTTACTTTCAACTTCTCATTATTTTTATAGAGTAGATTGAATTGTTAGCCACAGCTATGAATTTCCCTGTGATGATCTCATAGAGATGAAGTATATATCCATGGAGATTCCCCCAGAGTTCCTGACTCGGTAGGTCTGAGGTAGAGGCCAGAGAATTTGAATTTCCAATAAGTTTCTGAGTAATACTGCTGCTGCTGGCTTGGGACTGCCATTTTAGAAGCATGTTTCATGCATGTTCCCCTCATGTCACGGGTACAAGAAGGCAAGGTCTGCTGTAAAAGTATGTTTTGTATCCCTGCTTATATCTATTGTCTCAACATCTCTTTGGCCAAAACAATACACAGGGTGAGCCCAAAATCAAGAAGCAGGAATTCATATTTTAAGCACTCAGATGATTGCTACTGTTGCTGGTCTGGGAAACAAATTTTGTGTAGCATTTCTTTTCTGTCTCTTGCTCTCTCTTCTGAATTTTCCATCTTTTTGTCTCTGTGTGCTGAATCTAGATTTTTTTGTTTTGTTTTGTTTTTATCTTTCTTCCAGTTGTCTATTCTGTTGTGTTCAATCTCTTACCACATACACCATTAAGTTTTAAAGTTGGGTTATCTTGATATTCATTTAAAGAAATTCCACTTATTTGTCAAACCTACTGTTTTGCACTTATAAGATATTACCTGCAGGTGATTTGATGTTTGATATTATATATTTAAACAGAGTAAGCATTGTTATTGAAAAACTTATGTCAGAGGTTTGGCAATTTGTTTGGTTCGGCTAGTGTATGCTCATGATGCCTTGTTTCTAAGTGCAACTAGTTAATTTTTAAAAATTAAGAGTCATTGGATCTGAAAAATTATTGGTGAGCATTCACTGGGTCTAGGATGCATGAGACCGCTTTCAGAAACAATTTACATGTGCCTCTGCTGGGTGCATAGAGTCACTACAAGTCAGGAATCCCCTCAGATAAAGTTCATGTCTTGAGATTCCTTGGTCACCCCAGACTAAGCATACTCACAGAGAAAATCCAGGCGAAGGCAGGTCCTTGGTCATAAATCCTCATTTTCCCCTTTCCAGTTTGTTCTCCTGCCCTGCTTGGAGCCATGCTGGACTTCTCTGAAGTCCCTGGGGATTCAGGATGGAGTTGGAAAAGAGTAGGAGTAAATCTAGTGTACCGTTAACCAAAGGACATAGGTCTTTGAGGCCCCCACTTTATTGGGAAAGGGAATTCTACAGGATTCTAGACTTTGCTCAAGTCCTGAGCCTTAACATCTGTGTCTCTTGCTGTGTAATCCTATCAAATCAAAGCCCAAGAGAACTTTATCAGAAAGTGCCCCCAAGGTAAAAATACATTTAGTGTTTATATCTCTGCTAACAGGTTTTCAGGTTTTCATTTAAATATTTGGTCTTGGATTATTCACAGTAACCAAGACTTGGAAGCAACCTGAGTGCCTATCAACAGACGAATGGATAAAGATGTGGTATATACGTACAATGGAATACTACTTAGCCGTAAAAAGGAAGATATCTTGCCATCTGCAACAATATGGATGGACCTTGAGGGTATTAGGCTAAGCGAAATAAGTCAGACAGAGAAAGACAATCACTGTATGAGTTCACTTATATGTGGAAGATCCACAAACAAACAAACACACAGATATGGAGAACAGATTGGTGGTTACCGGGGGAAGGGGATGAAAGGAGGTGAAAGGGGTAAAGGGGGACATGTGTACAGTGACAGATGGCAGCTAGACTTTTGGTGGTGAACACAATGTAGTCTATATAGAAGTTGAAATATAATGACCTACACCTGAAATTTATATGTTATAAACCAATGTGACCTCAATAAAAATAAAAAATATATATTTGTCTTAGAGTTCCCCGTTGTTTTTCTGACTCCTCATTGGTTTATAAGATGCTTTTTTAAAAACTCATTTCTTCCACCAATTTTTATCGTTTTTAGTGGGAGAGTTGATCCAAGTAACCCCATCTGCTATTACCAAAAATTAGAACTTCCTTTGGCCTTAAAATATGTATTTTGACAAGAATGTAGATAATGTTGATGGATGCTAGGTGAAAATGTCTTCATAAGTACAAGTAATACCTTTTTCCATTCTATTTTAAATATATTCCTTTCACTTGAATGATAAAACCCCACTGTGAAGCAATTTAGGCTGACTGTTAGATGACTTTGAAATCAGCAGCCTTACTCATACGTACAGCATATGGTTTTTATTCTATTTTATAACTAATGTTTTGGTTATAAAGATTATGACATTTTGGGGGGTATTCACTTGAAACTACCTATAAAATTGTTTTGAGACAAAGTTTTAACTTCTAGGTAGTGAAAGGGTAAATAAAAATTTAAAAATAAGAGGCTTCCTTCTCTGTGTTAAAAATAAGGGAAGAGACACTTCTCTCCCCACCCTTTTCAGAGTGCTTACTTTGGAAAATTTGTAAGTTCTTCCTCTTTCTCTTTGAAATGTACATAAATCTGTTTAAAAGCTAAATAAGCCTCTTACCAGCTTCACAACCTAAGACTGCCTTTCTCAAGTGCCTGGGAACCATCTCTTTGAAATGTAATCTTCAAGGAAGATAGTGCCCTATCTCCCAGTTCCCATGGGAGACCTGGAGCCTAATTCAGCTGCCTCTCTCCAAATCATAAAACCATCTTCCTCTTAAAGACATGAAAAGCTTATTTTTCCTATAGATAAAGCCAATTAACTAATACAGATGGTCACACCAATTACCAAATAAATTTACAATGAGTAAATGGTGATGACAAGTCCTCTTACTTGAGGACTAGTTTCATTTAGCTTCAGAAAATGCATACAGTGGGTGGATCTGTCTGGCTAAATAAAAGGGTAAGAGTTCTTCCTAATTTTTCAATCTTTTCAGTGAATTGCTTATGATGTGGGTCACGTTTTGGTATAATACTTATTCAATAATAAAAATTGTTTTCTTTCCCTTCTACCCTTGTGGTGAAATCTTCTGGTTGGGAGGGTGTTTGTTTTTAATCATATTTCCCCAATCATACCAAACTATATCTAAGTGAATTGCTATTAAGTATATAATAAAACAAATAGTGAGAAATAGATAAGCTAGAACATATAAAAGATAATTTTTATTGACAGCCAGCTAGAGTATGTGTAAGTATAGATGGAACTCAACATTTCTTTTTTTTTTTTTTTTTTTTTTTTGCCCCAACAAGTAATCATTTTTATTAGTTTCTTGTGTATCTTCCCAAGGTTTAGGTGCAGTAGCAGCAAGTACAAATATATTTTTTCCTCTTAATTTTTTTATACAAAATGTGGCATGCTGTTTACAGTGAAGAACACAGTGTCATCTTCTCAATTACTTTGAGTTATGTGGTTTACTTATATTTAGAATCTTAAAGGTTTCATTGTTTCTCAAACCACTTTTACTCAGTGATTGATAAAAGCAGCTTAATTGCAGAAAGGCAAGAAGAAACTCTGTTATTGGAATTATGACCATATGTTTCAGTAGGACTATTTTTCTCATAAAAAAATTTTTATGACTAAAATACTTGGAAGGTTATTTTTTATTTCAGCTGTATTTAAAACCTACAAGACCCTAAGCCTCACAATCTAAATTTATCTTTTACCACTTAACACACTGAATTGTGTTTTTCTTTACATCATATTTTTAGTAGTTTTATTTTATTTTATTTTTTTTTGTATTTTATTTATTTTTTTTTATTAATGTTATGATAGATTACAACCTTGTGAGATTTCAGTTGTACATTTTTGTTAGTCATGTTGTGGGTACACCACTTCCCCCTCCGTACCCTCCCCCCACCCCCCCTTTTCCCTGGTAACCACCGATCAGATCTCCTTCTCAATATACTAATTTCCACCTATGAGTGGAGTCATATAGAGTTCGTCTTTCTCTGACTGACTTATTTCGCTTAACATAATGCCCTCGAGGTCCATCCACATTGTTGTGAATGGGCCAATTTCGTCTTTTTTTATGGCTGAGTAGTATTCCATTGTGTATATATACCACATCTTCTTTATCCAATCATCAGTTTCTGGGCATGTAGGCTGGTTCCACGTCTTGGTTATTGTAAATAATGCTGCGATGAACATAGGGGTGCAACGGACTCTTGAGATATCTGATATCGGGGAACTCAACATTTCTAATGTAGCTAGAAATGTTATTTCTTAATATTTATTAAAGATATAAACATTTGTTTTGCAATATTTAGATAATAGATATAACATCACCAATAAATGCCTATACTTTACATTTTTTAGAGTATAGTCATTCATAATGATATTTTAGTTTTGAAAACTTATAAAAGACTTCAACACATAAAATCATTGAAATCTTGTATATTAAAAGTGGAGTACTGCTGTTGTGATTACATACGCACATTCCATAATTAATAGATTGATTTTCATATCCATCCAAGCTTCTGAGCCCCTATTTCCAAAATCCTAATTCAGATTCACATCATGCTATTTCTTATTCACTACAAGAGCTACCTAGCCTACAAATATAACAAAACTAAATCTGAGTATTTTCATAAACTATGTGAGTAGGCTTCAACTATTCTTATTTGATTACTTAATATTACTGGGCTTTTTATCAACTTTTTATGCTAGCCAACTCCTTACTACCCCCGTGCCACACATTATGCATCTTGTTTTAATTGTGTGTGTATATTTACGTATGTGTGTGTGTCAACAAATCTTAATCGATTAGCAACGTTCTATGGACATTTCTTCAAATATAATGGTCTAAGCCCTTCCAAAAATTTGAAGAAATTTCCAGTTCTCCCATTTAGGCTTAACATTTTCTATTGGCTCACCTTACATCTCCATATTTATATCCTCCCAGCACTCCAATCAAATTAGGCTCGAGTTCTTGTCATCATTCATGAAAGCAATAACTATTTTTACTTGGTACGTTTAACACTTCACTCTGTGCATCTGGAATGGCCGGCACTCTTTCCTTCTTGGTATCTCAATAAAACCATCTTTCATGACCTCACTTGAGTTTCACCTGCTCCATCTTCCCTGAAGATGCTCATGAATGTAGACCTCCCTTCTCTACTATCTCTGCCATGCTGAACAGGACCATACATTTGAAACTTTGTATTCAACAAACTCCCTAATATATGTGCTACCATTTTCTTGTATGCATATTACCTTTCCAAGACTTAGATGAGCCTTATTATTTATCAACTATTAATATAGCATATAATTTTTTAAACATTTTATTGTTAGGATTTTTCAAATTCTGTTTTCCTGTCTTGCCCTTGGAAGCTTCTGCTTACTCTACTTCATTACTTTGGTGCTTAATGTGACTATTCTATAAAAGATTTTCAGTATTCCTGCCTACATAAAATGTTTTTTAAAAATTTTTCTGGAGTTCTAATCATTTGATGATAATTCGGCATCTTAGAATTCCAGCTCTATGCCTTTCAGTTATCAGTAATGAACAGTAAAGAATATTAAACATATCAATATGAGGAAGTCCCAAATGTCTTAGAGAAGTCATTAAAATAAAGTATGAGATGCATTTTTAAAATGGAAAGTCTAATATCTACAATTGTTGAAAAGATTCAATAAACAGATGGATTTCTAGAGATGCGAATCATATAAGATACTGTTTCTAATTTGAACATATGATAATTATAATTAATGGCATGTTTTGAATAAGTAATGAAAACATCAAAGTTTTCTTAAACTTTATTGACTATTTATCACAATCACTGTATACAACGTATTATTTAGATTGCTATACAAGTGATTAAAGAAAAACAAGAATATTGGATTTGCACACCTGCCTCTGCTACTAGTCATCTTGGACAAGTCATTTAACTTCCTTCATGTTCTCATCCGAAAATTGAGTATTGAGCTAGAAATTATCATTTTTCAATTATGATTGACTCCTTTTACTTCATTCTATAGGACCTTCTCCTAGCCTTTATTTTCACAGGAACAAGATTCAACTTGTTACCAAGGCATAAAAATCTTCTGGGGAGATCAGCAAGATTGTGGATGAGGAAGCCACCAGCTATCCTTCCCCTGCAGAGACAGCAAGTTAACAACAATATATGGACCAGAATACCTCTGTGAAAACTCTAGAGATCCGTTGAGAAGCTACAGTACCCTGGCTATTGTAAAACCAAGAAGGGATTCCAATGAAAGGGGTAAGAAAATTTGTAGCATTCACATACCCTTCATGCCCCTTCACCTATATGGTATAGCATGGAGCAACCAAGAGGAAATCCTACACAGTGGGGCTCTTCCTTCAGAAAAGAAACAAAAGAGTGGACAACTGCATCCAACATTCAGGCTTGTCCAGGGGCTGCCCAAGGGAATGGTTTCTGTTCCATCTGACTCCGAGCACTAATGGCTCAGCACTAGAGTTTGGAAGCCACTGAAAACAGAGGTGAGCAGTATGTTAGAGTACAGTTCCATAAGCGTACACCAGGGGGAGCAATAGATCAGACAAGGTTTGAGAGATCCTAGAACCTCCAGCACGCTGATTGGCAAAGGCCTTCCCCCACAGGAAGCCTCTATGAAAAGACTGGAAGAGCTGTTTGTTTCTATGCCTTGTAACTTTTTTGGCTGGAATTGATTTAGGCATTTGAAAAAACAAACAGGGAAACATGGACCAGTCAAAGGAATAAAATAAAACTCTAGAAACCAAGCCCAAAGAAACACAAATCTTGAGCTGCCTGATGTAGAATTTAAACTGTCATAAAAATGCTCAATGAGATAAAAGAGACCACAGACAGATGACTAAATGAAATCAGAAAAACAATGCATGAACAAAATGAGAATATCAACAAAGAGCTAGACTCTATGAAAAGGAACCAAACAGGAATTCTGGAGCTGAAAAAGACAACTGAGGGGCCAGATTGTGGCACAGTGGTTAAGTGTGCATGTTCTGCTTCTCAGTGGCCCAGGGTTCACCGGTTCAGATCCCGGGTGTGGACATGGCACCACTTGGCACACCATGCTGTGGTAGGCATCCCACATATAAAGCCGGGGAAGATGGGCATGGATGTTAGCTCAGGGCCAGGCTTCCTCAGCAAAAAAAGAGGAGGACTGGCAGTAGTTAGCTCAGGGCTAATCTTCCTCAAAAACAAAAAAGACAACTGAACTGAAAAATTCATCAAATAGGTTCAACATCAGACTTGATCAGGCAGAAGAAAGAATAGAAAACTTGAAGACAAGTCATTTTAAATCATGGGTCAGAAGAGCAAAAACAAAAAAGAATAAAGAAAAGTGAGGAGTGACTAAGGGACTGATGGGATTGTATCAAAGGGATCAATACATACATTATGAGAATTCTAGAAGGAGTAGAGAGAGAGAAAGGAGAAATTATTTGAAGAAATAATGGCAGAAAACTTCTCAAATCTGAAGAAAGAAATGGACATATAGATTCAAGAAACTCTAACCAGAATACATCAAATCAAAAATCACACTGAGACACATTATAATCAAACTGTCTAAAGTCAAAGACAAAGAGAAAATCTTGAAAGCAACAAAACAAAAGGTATTCATTACATGCAAAGGAGCTTCCTTAAGATTATCAGTGGATTTTTCAGCAGATTTTTTTTTGCTTCACTTTGCGGACCATAGGTGAGTAGGATGATATATTCAAAGTACTGAAAGAAAAAAACCTTTCAACTAAGGATACTGTATCTGGTAAAACTTCTCTTCATAAATGAAGGAGAAATTAAGACTTTCCCAGATAAACAAAAACTGAGGAAGTTCATTACCACTAGATCTGCTCTATCAGAAATGCAAAGAGAGTCCTTCAAGTTGTAATGAAAGGATGGTAGACAGCAAAACAAAAACCACACAAAAATATGTTTTTCCAGTAAAGGAAAATAAATGGACAAATACAGTAACCTGTACTATTACAATTTTGGTGCATAGATTTTAAATGACAAAAACACTTTAAAATAACATAAATCTATGTTAATGGGTATAAAATATAAAGATGTAATTTGTGAATCAATAACATAAAGTGGTGGAAGTGAAGCTGTAAGTAGAGTTTTTGCATGCAATTGAAGTTAAGTTGTTATCAGTTTAAACTAGGTGCTAAAACTTTATAATGTTTTCTATAATTGCAAGGATAATCACAAGGAAAATACAGAATATTCACAAAAGGAAATGAGAAGGGAAGTAAAGCACATTACTGTCAAAAATCAACAAAACACAAAGGAAGGCAGTAAGAGAAGGAAGTAGGGACAAATAAGATACAAGACATACAAAAAAACAACAAAATGGCAATAGTAAGGTCCTCCCTTTCAGTAATTACTTTAAATGTATATGGATTAAAATCCTCAATCAAAAATATAGATTGGCTGAATGGATAAAAAACAGGATCCAACTACGTGCTGTCTATAAGAGACTCACTTTAGATCTAAGTACACACATAGGCTAAGATGAAAGGATAGAAAATGATACTCCATGCAAATGATAACCAAAGAAGAGCAGGAAAAGCTATACTAATATCAGACAAAATAGACAGATAAAAAACTGCTACAAGAGACAAAGGAAGATATTATTTGGGACCTGTGATAAATGGGCCAATTACCAAGATATGACAATTATAAATATTTAGGCACCAAACCTCAGAGCTTGTAAATAAGTGAAGCAAACTTTGACAGAATTGCAGGGATAAATAAACACCAACAAAATAATAGTAGACTTTAATATTCCACTGTCAAAGATAGGTAGAACAACCAAACAAAAGATCAGTAAGGAAAATGAGGACTTAAACAACACTATAAATCAATTGAAACTAAAAGTCATTGACACAACATTCCACTCAAGACAGCAGAATATGCATTCTTCTCAAGCGCATATGGAACATTCTCAAGCATAGACCACATGTTAAGTCACAAAACAAGTCTTAACAAATTCAAGAAGTATGAAATCATACAAAGGATGTTTTCTGATCACACTGGAGTGAAACTAGAAATCAATAGCTCAAGGAAAACTAGAAAACTCACAAGTATGTGGAAATTAAATGACACACTATTAGACAGTAAATGGATCAAAGCAGAAGTCACAAGGGAAATTAGAAAATACCTTAAGGTAAGTGAAAATGAAACTACAACATACCAAAACTGATGGAATGCACCAAAAGCAGTGATAAGCGGGAAGTGACAGCTGTAAACACATACGTTAAAAAAAAAAAGAGAAAGATCTCATATCAACAACCTAACTTTATACCTCAAGAAACTAGAAAAATAGAGCAAACTTAACCCAAATTAGCTGAAGGAAGGAAATAATAAAGATTAGAGAAAAAATAAATAAAATAGAGAATAGAAAAAAAATCAAAAAAACCTATAAAAAACTAAGACTTTTTTTTTAAAGATTGACAAAACTGACAAATCTTTAGCTGGATTAAGTAAGAAAAAAATAAAGAAGGCTCAAATAACTAAAATCTGAAACAAAAGAGAACACTACAATTGGTGACACCAAAATAAAAAGGATTATAAAAGAATACTATGAACAATTGTATGCCAAAATTTGTATAACCTAGAAGAAACTGATACATGCCTAGAAACACAACCTACCAAGACTGAATCATGAAGAAATAGAAAATCTAAATAGACCAATAGCAAGTAGATTGAATCAGTAATCAAAAACCTCCCAACAACAACAACAAAAAGCCCAGGACCAGATGGCTTCACTGGAGAATCCTACCAAACATTTAAAGAAGAAATAACATAAGTCCTCTTAAAACTTTTCCAAAAAAAATAAATAAATGAAGAGGAGGGAACACTTCTAACCTCATTCTATGAGGACAGCATCACCTTCATAACAAAGCCAAACAAAGATAGTACAAGAAAACTACAGACCAATATTCCCGATGAATGTTAGTGCAAAAACCCTCAACAAAATGCTAGCAAACTGAATTCAACAGCACAGTAAAAGGATTATACACTATGACTAAGTGGGATTTATGCTGACATGCAAAGATGTTCAACATACAAAACTCAATCAGTATAATGTGCCACATTAGCAAAAATGAGGGACAAAAACCACTTGATTCTCTCAACTGACACAGAAAAAGGATTTGATAAGATTCAACACCTTTTCATGATAAAAACACTCAACATACTAGGAATAGAAGCAAACTACCTAACATAATACAGGCCGTATATGAAAAGCCCACAGCTAACACCGTGCTCAATGGTGATATAGTATAAACTCTGTAGATTTGGAACAAGGCAAGAATGCCCACTCTCGTCTCTATTTAACATAATAATAGAAGTCCTCATCAGAACAATTAGGCAAGAAAAAGAAATAAAAGGCATCTAACTGGAAAAGGAGAAGTAAAATGGTCTCTATTCATAGACGACCTTATGTGTAGAAAATCCTAGAGTCCACAGAAAAACTATTAGAGCTAATAAACACGTTTAGCAAAGTTATGGGATACAAAGTCAACAGACAAAGTCAGTTGCATTTCTATACCCTAACATCGAACAATCCAAAAAAGAAAATAAGAAAACAACTCATTCAAAATAGTGTCAACATAAATAAAATACTTAGGAATAAACCTAAACAAGGAGTTAAAAGACTTAGCTACTAAAAACTACAAAACATTAATGAAAGAAATTAAAAGAAGAAACAACATATATAGGAGACATTTGGAGTTCATGGACTGAAAGAACTTAATGTTGTTAAGATATCCATACTACTCAAAGCAATCTACAGATTCAACACAATCTTTATCAAATTCCCAATGGCATTTTTTGAAGAAATTGAAAAATTTATCCTAAAATTCATGTGGATTCTCAAGGAACCCCAAAGCAAAAACAATTTTGAGTAAGAAAAGAATATAGTTGAAGAATTAACACTTCCTCATTTCAAAACATATTACAAAGCTACAGTAATCAAAATGGTGTGGTACCAATATAAAGACAAACCAGTAGAGCAAAGGAATCGAATAGAGGGTACAGAAATAAACCTTTATGTAAATGGTCAAATAATCTTTGATGATGATGCTAAGACCATTCAACTGGTAAAGGACAGTCTCTTTAACAAAAGTGTTACTGGATATCTACATGCCAAAAAAAAAAATGAAGTTGGACTCTTATCTTACACTATATACAAAAACTAACTCAAAATGGATTAAGAAACTAATTTAACATCTAAAATTATAAAACTTCTAGAAGAAAACATAGGGGGAAATCTTCATGACACTGTACTTGGCAATGCTTTTGTAGACACAACAACAAAAGCACCAACAACAAAAAGCAAAAATAGACAAATAGGACTAAATCAAATTTTAAAACTTTTGTGCATCAAAGGACACAATCAACAAAAGAGGAAAGGCAACCTACGGAATGGGAGAAAATATTGGCAAATCATATGTCTAATACAAGATTAATATTTGGAATACATAAAGAACTCTAACACATCAACAACAAAAAACATCAAATAACCTGATTTAAAAAATGCACAAAAGACTTGAATAGACATTTCTCCAAAGATGATATATAAATGGTCAACAATCATACAATAGGATGTTCAATATCACTAATCGTCAGAGAAATATAAATCGAAGTCACAATGATACATCATCTCACACTCATGTGGATATCTACTATCAAAAAAAAGAGAGAAAATGACAAGTGTTGACAAAAATATAGAGAAATTGTTGATGAGATTGTAAAATGGCGCAGCCAATACAGAAAACAGAATGAAGCATTCTCAAAAAATTAAAAATAGAATTACCATATCATCTAGCAATCCTGTTTATGGTTACATATCCAAAAGACTTGAAAGCAAAGTCTAGAAGGGATATTTGTACACTCATGTTCACAACAGCACTATTCATAAAAGCCAAGAAGTGGAAGCAGCACAAATGTCTATTGACAGATAAATGAACAAACAGAATGTGGCATATAAATACAATGGAATATTATTCAGCCTTAAAAAAAGGAAGGAAATTTTGTCACATGCTACAACATGGATGAAATTGAGGACATTATGCTAAGTGAAGTAAGCCAGTTACAAAATGAAAAATACTGTGTAATTCTAATTATGTGAGGACTCTAACATAGAAACAGAAATAGAAATAGAATTCATAGAAACAGAAATACAATGGGGGTTACCAGGGGCTGGGGGAGGGGAAAAGGAGAGTTGTTGTTTAATGGGTATAAAGTTTCAGATTTGCAAAACAAAAAAATTCTGGAGATCTGTTTCAAAGCAATGTGAATATACTTAACATTACTGTACTGTATACTTAAAAATCATTAATAGGGTAAATTTAATTTATGAGTTTTTTACCACAATTTTAGAAAAGTCCCTCTGTAAGCTTTCTCTAACATATTTTGCCGGTTTAATCTTACAGCATGCCCATCATGTATTCAATCCTTTCAGGGTCACTATACTGAGGGGTCATTTGAAAAACGTTAACTGTTGCCCACACACTCTTTTCTCAGCTTGGAGGGCTCTGATCTGTTTTCTCAGTTTAAAGTGTTCCCCATTCGGAACTAAAAGTCACTGGGGATTCATATCAGATCCAGGATAAGCAATAGGGAAGAAAAGCATCTGGCAAGAAGAAATGGGCTCATAAACTGCTATTGCCAAATTCAAAGACAGTTTTTGTTGCTAAAAGGCAAACGTTTAAAATTTGGCTTAATTGTCCTCTCATGATTTGGCTGTGATTACAGTTAGCTCCATCCTTTGATGTCCTTTGCTCTTCTCCTTTTTCAAATGTTCTTTACTCCAACCATGTTTCATTTCTTTCTGGAAATAGCCATATTTTGTCTCACTTCTATATTTCAGCAGCGGTTTTAGATATGTTGGGACACTGTACCCACTCCCTCTTCACTAAGTAATTCCTACTTAATAATAGTTTACATGTGATTTTCTCCATAAAGTCACATCTGATGTATAAAGTTTGGGGTTACATGTTCCCATCAAGTTCTAGATTATTCTAATAGTACCCAGGGATTTCTCAATTACAGTGCTTAATATGGATTGGAATTCCCTATTTATTTGTCTTGATCAGCATTGCATCTGTAGAGCTCCAGCACTCAATACAATTATTTGAATTGATAAACAGATGAATAAATCACTGGTCTTCCTTGTGATTTGGGGAGACATAATGAGAGAAACAATCTCAAAACAGAGGCTTATATAGCAGAGATTGACAAGATGATAGGTTAATGACGGATAAGTGATTAAGGGACTTCTGTTCCCATTTGAGATGTAGAAATTCACAGAAGAAAATCTTTCTCACTTTGACAAGAACAAGCTGGATAACTTAGAAAATCTTGATTATTTTAAGCCCATCACATAGCTGATGTCACAAAGTAAACAAATGAAATAAAATCAGAAAAGCGACAGCCCCTCTAGGAAAAATGGGACATACAACTATTTCCTTTTTGGCAGAGCCAGCAAAGGAGGAGGAAGCCACCAGAGAAATAAGTAAAAAGAAAGGAGCTGAACTTTTAACACATTGTGTGTGTGTGAGTGTGTGTGAGGAAGATTGGCCCTGAGCTAACGTCTGTGCCAATCTTCCTCTATTTTATGTGGGATGCCACCACATTGTGGCTTGATGAGTGGTGCTAGGTCTGTGTCTGGGATCTGAACTGCAAATCCCTAGGCCACCAAAACAAGGCACAAGAACTTAACCACTATGCCACCGGGCTGGCCCCTAACACATTTCTAAAGCCAGTTTAAAAGCCTGGAGGTTTACAAGTCCTGGGAGCCCCAACAGAGGGAAGTCTGCACCCTGTGCCAATTCTTTTCCTTGGGCCCTTCTTGAGTGCTCATGAGAAAGACTAGTGAAGACAATAAAAACTGAGTAGCTCCTCTCAGACACACGTGTGCTAGGCCTGCCTGTCTCAGGGCAGACCAGGAAATCTAAGGAAAACACTCTCACATCCTGGCCTCCACTGCATATGGGGCAGCTAACATTTACCCCTGGGGATGCAGCAGAAGTGCTGAGAGATACACTATGAAAGTCCCGGAACAGAGGGCCCGCCTAGGTCTGAGAGTGAAGCAGGAAGTTAAGAGAAACCCTCCCACACTCTAGACTCTACAACTACTGTCTGCTGCTGGGAAAGAGCAGAAGAGAGCCCCTTCCTCACTTGAGGGGCAGGCACGCAGGGCCTCCCTGGGTTCGAGAATGAAATGTGAGACTGAAAGAAACTTTCTAACATTCTATAACTTTAAGCACAAGATAGTGGAGAAAGACACCATGCAAATATGAGACATATGAAAGCCCGTGTGTCTATATTAAAGTCAGACAAATAGCCTTTGAGATGAGCAATAACACCAGAGTTAAAGAGGGATATCTTATAATTATAAAAGAATCAAGTAGCCTAGTAACAAAACTCCCAAATGCATGAAGCAAAAATTTACAGAAACTAAAGGGAAATATAAGAAATTCACATTTATAATTGGAGATTTAACTCACCTGTCTCAAAAATTGATAGAATAGAAAAAAATATCAGGAAGCATATAGACAGTTTGAACAATGTTATTAACAAACCTGACCTAACTGACACTTGTAGAACACCATACTCAACAACCACAGAATGCATGTTTTTCTCTATTGTTCCATATTTTCTGGGATAGATCATATGCTGGGCCAAAACACACACCTGAATCAATTTAAAATGATTAAGATCACACAAATTTTGTTTTCTGATAAAAACAGTGCTGTGTTAGAAATCAATAATAATAAGAGACCTAGAAAATCCCTAAATAAGCCATGAGTCAATACAGAAATTTCAAAGGAAATAAGAAACATTTTGAACTTAATGATAATGAAATTATAACATATCAAAATGTATGAGATGACCTAAAAATGAATTTTTAACTTCATGTGTCTATATTAGAAAAATAATTGAGAAGGCTAGAGTTTTTCTTTTTTAAACATCAATTACTGGTAAAACAGTAAAGACTAGAAAAACATAGAATACAACTATCCATAAAGAAATAAATGTATGTATCTTGGAATTTCTATACAATTTTTAAATTTTGCTTTGGAGAAGTATAATATTGAAGACTGTTTTTTATTTGTTTGTTTGTTTTTAGTTACACGTCTGGCTATAACGGAGTAATACACACCAGATTTGCTCTACTGCTATTCACAAACAAAAAATGGAACAAAATATATAAACTACTGTTTTCAGACTTTAGGAAAAAAAACAGCACAAAACTGTGATTTCTGTAGGAAGGAAAACAAAAGAGGTGAGTCCTACTTTACACACGGAGGCACATTCTGGACCGTGCAGTACTGAATTCAAAGTGTTAGAAGTGGCTAGCAGTTATAAGGCAGACGTCATACAAAGACCCCTAAAAATCTCCTAGAGGTCCCTAAGTCTTTGCTGACTAATAAGATGTGAAGAATGAAACTCCATGAGGTCAGGCAAAAAACGACTATGGACCTGCGCATTGAAGAGTCCCCAGAGCTCACACAGAATCAAATATTGCTTAAGTTGCAGCCACCTGGAGTGGAGAGTCCTCACTGGTCCTTCAAGATCATCTTCGCTGGGACACCAAATGAGCCACATCCTAGCACTCCAGTAAAACTATCACTAGAGTAAAGGACATTCTAGATTTGCCCTACCTAGGCTTAAACATAAGCCTAGAAAGGAACAAACTAAATCATAAGTAACTTAGCTGTTGATCAAGACAAAGCCTAGCACCCTTTAAAGGAAGGATCAAATTAATTCCAAGTAACCTAACTGCAACCCGGAACAAAGGACATGACTCTTTACAGGAATATAAACATAGCACACATCTAACAGGAAAAGTCTGGCATCTAATCAAAAGTTTACAGACACGTTATTCACGCCTGTGTTCATTGCAGTATTATTTACAAGAGCCAAGACATGGAAGCAACCTAAGTGTCCATAGATAGATGAATGGATAAAAAAGATGTGGTGTATGTATGTATGTATGTATGTATATATATGATGGAATATTAGCCAAAAAAAGAATGAAATCTTGCCATTTGTGACAACATGGAGGGAACTAGAGGGTATTAAGCTAAGCGAAATAAGTCAGAGAAAGACAAATACTGCATGATTTCATTTATACATGGAATCTATAAGACAAAAAAATGGACAAATGAAATAAAACAGAAACAGACTCATAGGCACAGAGAACAAACCATTAGTTGCCAAATGGGAGAAGTTGGGGGATTGGGCAAAATAGGTACAGGGGATTAAGAGGTACAAACCTCCAGTTATAAAATAAATAAGTCACTGAGATGTAATGTACAGCATAGAGTATATAGTCAATAATATTGTAATAACTTCATAAGGTGACAGATGGTTACTAGACTTATTTTGGTGATCATTTCATGATGTATGTAAGTGTCAAATAATTATGTTGTCCACCTGCAACTAATATTGTATGTCAACTATTTTCCAATAAAAAAATATATACAGACATGAAAAGACGCAAGAACATAGGACAAATAATTAGGAGAAAAATCAATCGACTGAATCTAGTCCCAAACTGACACAGATGTTAGAATTAGCAGACAAGGATATTAAAATAGTGATTTAACTATATTTCATGAATTCAAAAAGTTAAGAAGAGACAGGAAAGATATAAAATGATGCAAATCAAACTTCTAGAGATGAAAATCATGTGTGAGACAAAAAATACACTGAATGGGATTAACAGAATATTAGACACTGCAGGAAAATGAATTCAAGAACCCAAAGATAGGGAAATAGAAACTATCCAAAATAAAAAACACAGAGAAGAAAAAAGACCAAAAATAAATAATAAACAGAGTATCAGGAAGCTGTGGGGCAACTTTAAATGGTGTAATATACGTATAATTGGAATGTTCAAAGGAGAAGATTGTGAAGGGAGAACAGAAAAATATTTGAACAAATAATGGTCAAAAATTTTCCAAATTTCATGAAAATTATAAATTCACAAATTTAAAAAGCTCAATGAACCCCAAGCATAAGAAACTTTGGGAAAAGAACACCAAGACACTTTGTAATCAAATTGTTTATAACCAGTGATAAAGAGAAAATCTTAAAAACAGGTATAAAAAAGATATGTACAGAACAAAAAAATAAAGATAACAGAAAATTTCTTCATTCCTTAACAATGCAAGAAAAAGGACAATCAAACAGCATCTTTAAAATACTAAAAGAAAACAAAAATGTTAACCTAGACTCCAATACCCAGCACCATGGCTCTCAAAAATGAGGTGAAATAGTATCTTTTTAAGACTATCAAAGGCTAAAAGAATTCAGCAGCAGCTGACTCAAAAAGTGACAGATGTGAGAAAGAAGTTCATCAACCAGAAGGGAAAGGATGCCAAATAGAACAAAGGAATGAAGAACACAAGAATTGATAATAATATGGATAAATATCCAAGATATTTTTAGTATTATTTAAACCTCTTTGAAAGAAAAGTAATAATAAATTGCTGGAGTTACAACCTGTGGAGAAGTAAAAACTATGACAACACAGCCAAAAGGCCAGGAGGAAAAAATTTGATGTATAGCACTGGAAGGTTCTTATATATGAAGTGCTATAATTGCTATAAAATCATTTGATGGTAGACTATGATCAATTAAAGTGACGGAATATGTACTCCAATACAACCACTAAAATAACAAAACCAAGAATTATATTTAATAAGCAAATGAAGAAGATAAAATAGAATTATTACAAACACATAGTTGATCCAGAAGAATTCAAAAGAAGACAGAAAAGGAGGACAAAGGGAACAAAGGACAGATGTGACAAAGAGAAAACAATGAAGGTGGATACTTAAACCTAATGTTATCAATAATCATCACATACGTTAATAGTCCAAATACTCAAATTAAAAGGCAGATTGTCAGACTGGGTTAAAAAGATAATATCCAACTATAGGTTGCCTAAAAGAAATCCAGGAAGGCTCAAATAGGTTTACTAGAAATGGATGTAGGACTTCAATGTCAACTTAGACATGTAGTGAGCTAAAAAGAAAAAGTTCCCATCCTTACAAGAAAACATGAGGGACATGCAGGAAATTAACGACTTCGAGAACCCACTTGTCACAGGACCAATGGCTGTCCTGAAGAGAGAGAGACACCGCAGAGAAGCAGGAGCCAAACGTTCACTTACCTGTCAAGGAAGCTGCTGTTGAATATCATGTAAGTTGTTAGGAACATTAAACTAGGAGATCTGAGGAACCGCTGGGCTGGAGCAAAAGTGTGAAGTTCCTGGTTGCTGAAGTCATGGGGAGGTTCCCGTCTTTTCCTCTCATGGGAAAGTTTGGGGAGAAACTGGAGAAGGTCCCCTTTGTGGTTCTAGCAGGGGATGATGAAACGTAGCCACTGTAAAATCCATCCAGACCATTCTTCCCTATGGAGCAAAAGGCTTAATCTGCAGGGGAGAGGATACCCCCTGAGGGCATAAGGAAAACTCAGCTGGAGAAGGGAGCCCTGCCCAGCCCCCATCTCCCTGTCTCACCTGAGGGGAATGAAAGAAGCCTTCATCTCCATGGGAGAGCATCTCAGAGACATAGACTGAGAACACTGAAGGACGCCCATTCCACCTGGGAAGGACAGAGTGGGCAGACGGCAAAACCTTTATCCCTGGAGAAGGACAGGAGCACCTGTGAAGGTCATGCCCCCAAGATACAGGCCCCATGTGCGCTCCAGAGCCAGAGATTTAATCAGAACACCTGGCCGCCATGCTAGCAAGGCTCCAGGACACCTGGGAGAGCTGCACAAAGAGATCAAAAGCCAAAAGGGGAGAAAGTCACTAGAGAAATTTGCAGCTTTGGTGCTCACAGCAACAACATACTTCAAACATAGCACAACTCCCGACTTGATTGACATAAATTGTCACACTAAAGGCCTACTTTCCTCAGTATCTACTTCCCTATACATGTCAAACAAAAAATTCCAAAGCAAGCAAAAAGGCAAGAAAATGCAGTCTGAAAACATAAAGCCGTCGTCAGAACGAGACTCAGATATGACACAGAAGTTGTAATTATGTGACAGGATTAATATGTTAAAGGCTCTAATGGGAAAGATAGACTATGGGCAAGATTAGGTAGGTAGTTTCAGCAAGAGATGGAAACTACAAGAAGGAATTAAATGGAAATGTTGGAATTGCAACCAAAATCCTCTACTTGACAGCCTTATCTTTCGTCTGTTTTTCTCGTCTAATTCACCACCCACACCACTAAAAAAGTAATCTTTCTCAACTATCAATATATCATAGTTCTACTCTGCTTAAGAAGCTTCAAAGAGAAGCCACAGAATACAAAATCAATAGGATTGGAGCCAGACAGATTTAGAATCCAAAGCTGGCTTCATCATTTCTCAGCAGAGTGACCTAGAACAACTTAATTTAAACACGTTCTGAAACTGTTTCTCCATCTGAAAAGTGGGATTAATAATAAGCCTATTATGAAGATTAAAACGGATAACAGAATAACATTCTTCACAGCACACATTAAGGGATAAGTGGTGACAGCTATTGTTAACCTTTAGAAGGCAAAGCCTTTCTGTGTTTATACCACTATTTACCATCCTCATAGCAGCATATTTATCTGCTTTATCTGCCATGATTTTCCATATCATCCAACCGAGTCATGTTCTTTAACAACCCTGAGATAGTGAACTTCCTTCTTGAGGCCTCCGGTCTGTTGTGGTCCCATGATGTCTTCTTCCTGCGCTCCTGTGTTGTTAGTGGTATACACCACAAAACATGGCATTTATTACTTGACACTTTGTCTTCCCCAGTTGGCTCAAAACACATAGAGGAAGACAGTTTTCTTCTCTCTTTGCCTCAGTCTACCTGGTATAATTTGAATAAACCTTACTTTTTATTCTCACCGAAACCCATATCATATTCAACACATGGTAAGATATAAGTCCTGCCTTTTTGAAATTTTCTTAAAATATCATACAATATTGACATTCGTTCAACCACATAAGTCGAAGGACACAATTTCACGTCTCACTATTTCCCAAGCAGTTTTCTTTTGAATTCCTAGGTGTGACCACATGTCAAGAAAAAACCTTTCTGAGTCACTTCCTTTTTTGTCTCCAAATGTTTAACTTTTTATTCTATTTCTCAGTATCTTAAGATACCATTTTAGGAACAGAGTTCCTATTTATAAAAAAATTCTACCAAACAATATGACCCAACCCTTGAGTAACAATGAAGATTTTTCCTAAAGGCCATAAGGAAAATGTGCCCCTTCAGAAATGCCTAAAAAAAGACTACACTGTCTTTTAAAACAAATACTTGTAAGTTTTATGTAAATCATTAAAAAAATCACAATGATAAACGTAATTCAATGGAAAGTAAACTTCTTCTCTATATTTTACTTACACTCAGTGTAGCAGGTTGATAGCCAATGCTCAACAGTTATGACAACGTCCTTGGAACTGAAAGAAAGACGTAAGCCTACTAACACTTGATGGTAATGAATAAAAGCTGATAGCAATGCATCAGATTATAAAATCTTATGTAGCCTTTTGATGACATCTGGACTTATTAATCTGAATCCAGTGCGCATTACATTTTAAGATGAACTTGCAGTTTTGAGGAATATGTTTCAGGACTTCCGGTGAGGTATAATTCGTAGTTCTCCTCCTGCTACTGTTTCTATGCTCATTTCTCTCTCATCTCATATGCCTAACACAGCCTGTACTTCCTCAAAGTCCTTCCACAGGTCTCTTCAGAAAATTCAAGTCCTGGGTTTGACTCCCTTCCCACATGCAGAGCATCTTTCTGAACAGTGAGCTTCTTGAGGGCAAAGATTTTAAGCATGGCATTTGCACCACTGCTCAAGTACTCATACAGAATAAGCAGTTACTAAATATTCAATAAGTTAATTATAAGTTCTAGGAGGGGCCAACATTTCTTTATTGCTCAAATGAAACTAAGACTTTGGACAATCAAGGAATTGCTTCCCCTCTCAGCTAGTTGATGACAGAACTGTGACTAAAATCCTTTATCCAGAGTCCTGTTCTAATATGGTTTCAAAAATTCCATGCTGCAGTGTATTATCTTATGCATAAGTGTTCTTAACAATCAGAGGAAAATCATCTTTGTTAGATATTGAGATATGAGAATATTGACTTTATTTTGACCAAAAAAACAATTTCAAAAGTACCATTAATCCCCAATGAAGCCATAACCTTTTTTTTTGTTTTCCAAAAACAGCCCTGACTTGAGAGATGAGAGGGTAGGGAGGATATGTTTTTAAATAGACTATGCTTGCTTTGGGTGGAATCCATTGGAAGTCTAAGAAACTCAACCCAATGGAAGAATCATATTAGTCCAATCATCAAAACTTTAATATAATAGATAAAATAATAAAAGCAAGACCTACATTTTCTTGTGTTCTGGTACCTGGTCTAGTTAACTGTCAGATGTTTTCAAATATATTGACAACATCAGGCTTCATGCACATAACTTCATCTTTCCTGGAGTAAAGACTGTCTATAAATTTGCTGAAGACAATGAGACTATTATATCCCAAAGGCATGACTTGCTTCTCTGGGGTGTACAGGATTATTGGAGGTTCAGGGTCACAGAGTCTTGAGGAATTGCAGAGAATCTCTAGGAAAAGCAAAGAGCAAATGTAACCGATGTGAGAGAAGCGTTTCAGCTTTCTCATTTTAGCCTTCTTAGCTAACAGCTCTACCTCTGGATTTTACAGATTCCCTCCCACCCTAGATCTCCTGGTCAGATATCTCAAAGTTATCCTCTCCTGAACAATTAATTGCTTTTCATTTTACTCTGTCAACCTACCAGCTGCTTTTACTGCTCCCATTTCTGACTGAGGACAGCCTGAAAAGTAAGATAAAACAAACAATAACGCAACAACCACCACAATTCTCTGACAAACTTTTCCACAAATTACCCCTGCCTACCTTAAGTCACACCATCTTTGCAGTCGCCTGATTCTTCTATCCATCCCTGCCCCTAAGGCTGAGCCTGCGATGGGGTTCTCGTTCCAGTGATTTACTAACTTTAACGCCCTCAGGAATAAGCCATAAGGAAGCGGGATGGGGCAGGAGAGAAAATCCAGGTAAGAATGGAGTTCCCCTGGAAGCTATTCTGCTCCACAGCAAAGCTCTGGATCCTGAATTGCACCCACAGAGCTGGTAGCACCTTGAGGCAAGGCAGTCAGTCTTTTGTACCTCTGTGTCAATGCCCGGCTGAGGTCTGCAGTGAGGAGGGGGTCACACTCCAGAGAAGCATGCAGCTGTGAGTACTTAGCCAATATTCACAGCAGCCAGGGTTGGGTACACTACCAGTAAAGGGGATCTGGATGGGGCACCAAAAGCATCTGATACAATTTCCCTCATATTAGCTTTTATTCTTCATATCAGATTTTAAAAAAGTTTTCCCCACTCACTCAGAGGTCTGAAAAATGTAGAAAACTTGATGCCAACTTCTCTCAGCTCTCTTGCCACCTCAATACTTCTCCATAACTCCAGTTTGTGCCCTCTCCAACACTCAACACATTTACCCTTTCTTATGATTTTCCCTCCTAGACCAATACAAGAACTCTTTCCAAAGTTTTTTCATTTTTGCTTTCCATTTCATCACTTTCTTTCTCATCTTCAATCTCATCATTTCTACTCATTTTTCCTTTAAAAAAACTATTCTTTGATACTGTGCAATCTTCGGCCCACCACTTTTTTTTTCACTAACAAACTTTTTGAGAGAATAATTTTGGCTCCTGTCTCCATTTAATTACCATCTGTTCATTTCTTAACCATTTTCTTTTTGGCTCTAAAATTGCAATATAATCACATAGATTTGGAAGCAGTAAAGACACAATTTTTGCTGAAGGAATATCAGAATCTGATTTTTCAGCCTCCAGGATCATGCTGAAATTATTCCATCAAAGATCAGCTATCTAATCACCGAATTTAATGGCATTTTCTCAGTTCAAAAACTCCTATATGGCCGTCACCACCACTGATTAACTGCTTTTCAAATTTCTCCTATTTGGTAAAATGATGTGGAGAAAACTACATATCTTCTTGGCTAAGAAATTATCATAGAGAAAATATCATTTCTATTTGATGTAATACTTGAATAAACCACAGTCAACAGCAAAAGAAGTTCCTTCTAAGCTGAGGGCATTCTGCTGATTGTAAGGTTGCTTGTTGACAGAAAATTTAGATGAGTGTGATATTCAAGTTTGAGCAAGATTGTTCTGCACAGAAGTAGAGGAGGAAACCCACAATGTGGACCCTATGTGGCGTAAGAAGACAAAGAATCATTAGTGACAGAGTAAGAAGTAAGGAGTTTTGGAAATAAAAATATTTATTTAGATTTTTTTAGTGAAATTTTGTGTGCTATGGGACAAGATTCTTTCTGTTAATCTTATGAAACCATCACTCAAAATTATAAAAATTACAAGATGCCTGGTTTAACTCACTATCTTACAGAAATGAGAATTGCCTGATTGACTTAGGGTGGAAAACAATCAACCAGCGCACAAAAGTGGAAAGTGGATATCTGGGTTATTCTTGGCTCCCTCGGGTCTGCATTAAACTATCTGTTTGAAGATAGTCTTCAATGAATTTTGCTAGACAGTAAGAGCAGTGGAGGTGGTAGTAGCAGACTAGTAACACGTAACTTTCATTGAGTACTTATAACTGGACAGGCACTATGATAAGCATTTTTCATGAAGTATCTTATTTAATACTCAAAACCTATATGGAGGTTGGTAATACTATTAACCCTATCTTTCAGATAAATAAGTTGGGACTTAGAATTATAACTGCTATAATTATATTTAGTTATAATTATAACTAAACTTCCCCAGTCGTATACCATTCTAGATAAGAAACATTCTTACTGGCAAGTTGTTGTATTTTATTCACCTTTTGGTGTCCTCTCCTCCCAAATACTTCTAAAGTCTGTAGAACAGAGAGCACACGATATTTGTGGGTCTCCTTAGTGTCTGCCAGAATTTGTGATGCTGAGAATAACAATTTTGCACACACTTCTGAAGACACAAAAGGGGTCCTAATAGATTCAAGACAAGCAAGATGAGAAGCACGTGCTGCTTAGCTTCTCAGTTGGCTTCTCAAATTATGATTTAAAACTGTTTGCAGTCCTTAAAATAATCCCCTGGATGATTTATTTAAATTTAAGTCCCTGGGGATATCGCAAGGCACAAACTCCATGAGGGCAGCAACTATGTATGTTGAATATATCATTAATTAATATGTCTAGCATCAGTGGTGATAGACTATTTGGTTACTGATAAAACACATGAATAAACCAGTCAGAACAGATGTTGGATAATATATATATTATATTCATATATATAATCACACTGCATATGACTATCACCCTTCTAGGGCCTAGGGCCTATTTATTGATATCCAATAAATATTGTAATAAATCTGAAAGAAAGGAGGAAGTGTTACCGAACCTGAAGTGAGTTCGCTCACCTGTTGCGCAGCAAGCCAATCTCTGACACTGGGTGTGGTGGAAGAAAGTAGGAATTTTATTTTTGCACAGCGCTGAGCAAGGAGAGAGGGCAGCTAATGCTGAAATCCCAAACTGCCCGAAAAGCTAAAAGGAAGGGTTTTTATTTGGGGTTTTAGATAGGGGAGGGGGAGCATATGGCCTTGCTGGTCGGAGCTTTCCCACCAGCCTGTCTTTGGCCTTGAGACACTTGCAGAGAGAAGGGAGCTCATGACCTTGCTGGTCAGCAGCTTTCCCACCAGCCTGTATCTCTTTGTGGGAGGAGATAATCCAGGTGCTTGTCCTTGACGGTGTCTGTCTCCATGGAGGATAGTGGATTCTGGAGCCAGGAAGCCAGAGAGTAAGCAGGGACTAAGTGTTTTAGTTTTAACCCCATATATGCTGGGTTTAATGTGGGGAAACTGATATCAGGGTCGATATCAGAAGAAAGGAATGAATGAAGGAACTGATGAGAATTCCTCCACAGCTCTAAAGTTTTTGGCTGAGATCTAAACTTCCTTATGGAAGTCCTGAAGGAAGCGAAGCAAATAGCTTTTTAAAATTTCCTTTTCAGGAGTTAAAGGTATAGATTGATCACCATAGTTAAAATTCCTGTTTAAAAAAAGGGTTAATTTTTCTTATAAAGATAACACTATTTCATTTACATCTTAGGATTTGTTGTGTGGATAAGGTTGTTCTCCCTTTGATTAAAAGTAGAAAAACATTTTTGATCCCTAGAAATGATGTTTGAGGAGTATAGGTTTGAGAAATCAACTTCTGCCTCTTCTAACATCCTCATCTGTGCTTGATTATTTCCTAACTCTTCGTGTCTGGTGATGATATTTAAAGGAGACCTCAGGATGCTAACAGCAGCATAACTTTGGCCAACTTCTCGGTAAGAAAACTACACACTCTTGCGGCTTGAAAAGTTAACAAATCCCCTATAGAAGGCCCTGTGAGGGATAAATGGACTCCCATAATACCATTTTTACCCAATCACTTTTATGGTTATAACTGCATGTAAGAGTCAATGTGGCTGCCACTGATCCACCTCGGCATTCTGGCTGATGCTCCAGATAGTCAATCTTGCTGCTTTAAACCATCAGTATCTATAGCGCAGGTATGTCAAGTAACGGCAATAGGGAGTTCAGCATTTCATTGGCTGTCTAAATCAATCACTTTTTGAGCATGAATAAGTTATACTTAAATGAATGGCTTCAGCCTATATTAAGAAACACTTCTGTGAGGAGAAAGTTGAAAAATAGAATCAATTCAGGTGTGGGGATGCCACATTGCATTCTCCTTAAGCCAGTCTCATTTTGTCTTCCACCTAAATGATAGATATATAATCATTTTAATACAAATGCTGCTTAAGTCTCCTGAAACTGATTTAATAGAACAGCTTGTGATATTCTAGCAGAGAACTCATTAAGGAAATTCAAGATTCTGAAATCAGAAAAGTGCTCCTGCCTTTCAGAATTCGAGATGATAGATGGAAATGTCTTGCAATGCATGTTTACCAGCAGGCAGGTGTATTTCATTCCCTTGATCCCTTAAAGAACAGTTGAAGGATGTTTTCAGCATTAACTCCTCTCTTTCCAATTTCATCATCAATCTGTAGTTCATTTCACAAAGTGTTTTTGTTGGCCATCTGTCTCAGTGAGTATTTCATTGGTTTCTTTTGAAGGTCATACCTTTGTATTTTTCATAAAGCAGAGTTGAGATTTCACTAAGAGCAATGGGTTATGTGCTGAGGGATCAACCTATATTTCTTCAGGTTTACATTTTCCATAACTTCTGCCGTATTTCGTTGCACATAAATACAGGAACACCCCACTGCCGCTAAAGAAACCTTTGTGATCAGGAATATAGGTGAGGAATGGAAATGAAGAGAAAAAGAAGACGTCCATGCTGTAATACATGCCTAAACTAATACCTGTTATGTTTAGGTGAAATTCCAAAATTCCCGTTCAATTTTCTCTTACTCATGTTTTACACCCAGTGTCGACAAGCCTAGTTGTATAATTTCCCATCCCATATAAGATTAGAATCATCTGACTAGACAACCTGTGAAACAAAGTCAGGAAATGTACGGAAAAACAAAAAAGCTGGAAACATTTACACTGGAAAAAGTATAATTACCTGGCAGGAGGAGGAAAACTAAATGAAGTTCATAATTAGATTATATTCATATACTGGAATATTATATAGCAAAAAAGATGAGTGATCTAGAGCAGGAGTCAGCAAACTTCTGCTGTAAAAGACCAGATAGATAGTAAATATTTTAGGCTTTTAGTCCATAGAGTTTCTGTTGCAACCACTCATCTCTGCTGTTATAGCATAAAAGCAGCATAGATGATGTGGACACCAGGCTACGTTCCATGGCTAACGTTCTGATATGACTGTATTTACAAAAACAGACAGTGGTACGTTTTTAGCCTGCAGGCTGTAGTTTACCAAGCCCTGATGATGTACAGTTATGTGGGGAAACATACACAAGCCTTGAAAACATGATTTGGAACAAAAAAGGTAAGTTGCTGAATGATATATACAAGGTGATTTCATATATTTATTAAAGTAAAAAGATATGTGACACTTCACCATATAGTGATTATGGCTCCACACAAATATCGTAAAAATATAAAAGCATGAAAAGAGTGATAAACACAAATTCATGGTAGTGGTTATATCTAGAGGGAAAGGGAAAACAGGAGGTGCCATGTATATCTGTAATGACTTTTTCTTTTTTTGAGGAAGATTAGCCCTGAGCTAACATCTGCTGCCAATCCTCCTCTTTTTGCTGAGAAAGGCTGGCCTTGAGCTAACATCTGTGCCCATCTTCCTCTACTTTATATGTGGGACACCTACCACAGCATGGCTTGTCAAGTTGTGCCACGTCCACACCCAGGATTTGAACTGGAGAACCCCGGGCAGCCAAAGGGGAATGTGCCCACTTAACTGCTGCGCCACCGGGTCGGCCCGCTGTAATGACTCTTTTCTTCGTAATTTCTGTGATAGCTGCAAATGTTTAATACATTACTCTATAGATTTTTGTGTACCTAAAATATTTCATAATCATGAAAATAGGCATTTTAACTCAAACAGCATGACATGCTGAGGCAATTTAATAGGGGCAAAAAATGAATTATGCAACTTAGCATCTCTAAATTTATCAATATTTTGCACGTGGGAAAAGCACGTAATAATTATGAACTTGAGACAAAAATGGAAAAATTAAGTTTAGTGCAGACTTTTCTTGAAGAATCAAAAGATATTTTAAATATATTCCAGACAGAAAGAAAAGCTACCGTTTTAAGCCACAATATTTTGATGCTTGTAGTGATTTCCGTTATCATAGACAATCACCTAGGTAGAACATCTCATGGTTGATATGCCAAATAGAGTTTTTAGTATATTGTTATTTTTAAATTATTCAACAGTATTTAAAACATATATGTATATATTTGTATTCCACAAATTTTCTGAGTCCTCCTTGATTTCTCTCTAAAAGTGACTATATAAAAAATGCCATTGTATGAGCTTACTTACTTACTGTAAATGGCTACTTTAGCAGGGTTTTTTTAGGTTTTAATCAAAAGTGCATGTGATCTTTAAATCAGGGAATTGGTGAACTTTATTCCAGTATTAGGGACCCCAACTGTATCTTAAATACCATTACCAGGCAATAAAACAGTAACCAAGAACTAATAAAGATGATACATGGGGAAGAAATATTTTTTTCTAAACATACAATTTTAAGGATTGTTTTTGGAAGGTATAAAATATCTTTCCAGTTACTCGGAATCAGAACAACAAACCTACAGAGGTTATATCTTTATAGGGAAACAACAAACAATTTTTCACATACATATGTATTAACTATAGTAATAAAAATATAGACAATCATTTAGTTCCTGAAAAGGCTATTGTGTGCACGTATATAAATCTTTGCTCATCAGTTGAGAGGACCTGGAAGCAACAACGTGTTAGTAGCAATGAGCACACCTAGCACTTAGATCTTACTTTCTAATACTGTTCTCCAGTAGAAGGAACCAGGATTCCACTCCTTGGCAAAATGTCTCATTCGAGAATGATGGCAGGAAATACACAAGACGATTCTGGAGCAATTTGTAGAAAGGCAGGAAATGCCCAAGTACAGACACACACACACACACACACTGAGGTATGTCAAAGGGACATAGGAACCAACTCAAAGAGCTCCCAATTGTCAAAGTTGGAACAATTTGAGCGAAAAAATAAATAAAGTAGTATTTGGTTATAACCAAAATATAAAATAAATATCTATGAGTCTGTACTGACATAGAAAATAATAAACGGGGGAGAAGTGACAAATTTCCCATTCAGAAGAATTCTAAATAATTTATAAAGACTCTGCCCTCAATGAGGTTGACCATAACTTCCCACTTTTTAATTCTGAGCTGTTCATAGTAACTTCCTTCCAAAACTGCAGCATGGAAAAAGTGGAGGAACATGTCAAACAACTAATTGATGTTGATCAAGGTCAACATCCACAGTGATGTCATGTTGATAGTATGAACCCTTGGTATGATGTGATTAAAATGCACTTTACCTCTTGGTCTTCCTCCCAAGAACACATAATCTCAGTATAATCATGAGGAAAACATTAGATAAATCTAAATTGTGTGACATTGCACAAGATACCTGACGAATACCCCTCAAAATTGTCTGGGTCATCAAAAACAAGGAAAATCTGAGAAACTGTCAGAGCAGAAAGAACCCTAAGGAAGCATGACTATTAAATGTAATATGATAGCCTGGATGAAATGCCAGAACAAATAAAGGACATTGTGGAAAATGAAGGAAATATGAATAAAGTATGGACTTAACAATGATTTATCAATAATGATTCCTTAATTGTAATATATGTACCATACTAATGTAAGATGTTAACATAGGTGAAACTGGGTATGGGGTATATGGAAACTCTAATATCTTCACATTTTTTTCTGTAAATCTAAAACTGTTCTGAAGTAAAAATTTATCTTTGAAAAGACGCAATTGTGAAAACATTTTATTTTTTCCTTTGTTATTTAAACAGAAAATATTATTTATTGGCTACACCTAATTTAACTGTGTTGAAGCAAATGTCCCTATCCATCTTATACTCCTTCATTTTTTCCGTGCATTTATCACCCTCTGACGTAAAGTATATTTATTACTCGAAAATAATGACCACGAAGGCAGGATTTCTGTGCGTTTTGTTTAATGCTGTAACTCCTTCATTATGTCAGTGAGCTATTGTTGATTAACAAACCACACTAAAGCTCAGTGGTTTTCAACAACAGTCATTTATTATTTCTCACACGTCCGTGGGTCTATAGGCAGATACCCTAGCAGATCTGTGCTAGGTTTGGCTGGCCCTGGCCAGGTTCATTCATGAGTCTTTGGCCAACTGGCTGGTCTAGGACAGCCTTAGCGGGGGTGACTTGCCTCCTCTCTCTATCTCTCACAGCCCTAGAGCAGGTTAGCCTGGGTTTGTTCTCATGGTAGTTGCAGGGTTCTGTAAAAGTGAACAGAAATGTGCAAGCATTTTTAAAAGCCTCTATTAACCACAACATCGGGGGCATTTAATTGGCCCAATCAAGTCACATTGGCCAGGTCCAGAGTCAGTGTACTATCAAAGGCTGTGGATACAGAAGGGTTGTAACAGGGAAGCTGTTGACACAATTAACCTATCACGACCATCTAGAACAGTGCTCAGTGCATAATAGCATTGATAAACATTTGTTGAACAACAGAATGAAACTTAACTTTCTTTAACATAACAAAATTTATATTGATTATATACTACGTGCATAACACATCTATCTTTGGAGCTAAAGAAATTTCCTTTATGAAATTTAGAGTCCTACAATACATCTGCAAATATAAATCTATAGAAAAGTAATATACAGTTACATATCAAATTTAGCAGCAGTTGTCATTAATGTATGTGTGTTTGTGTGTTGTGTGTTTGAACTTTCTATTTCATTACATTAGTCAGTTTATCTTTATATGATCATCCACATTATTTTAATTACTATAGCTTTATAATGAAGCTTAATATCTTGTGGTGTGAGTTCCTCAACTTTCTTCATCTTCTTCAAGATCACCTTGCCTGTTCTTGGTTCTTTGCCTTTGCAGATGAATTTTAGAATTAGCTTACCAATTCCAAGAAATTGATTTTTATTGAGATTATATTAAATCTACACATTAGTTTGGAGAGAATTGAGGTCTTTACAATATAACAATCTACGACTATACAATATCACTTCATTTATTTAATTCCTCTTCAATAAATTTTTCTAGTTTTCTGTGTCAAAGTTTTACATAGCTTTCATTCAATTTTTTTCCTAGCTTTTTGATGTTGTAGTTGCTGTTATTAAACAAATATTTTTTTAATTTTATTTTCTATTGTTGCTTGCTGGTTTATATTTTTAAATTGATTCTTACATACTGACCTTACATGTGTTTAAGGTACACAATCACGTTATCTGTGAAAAAAATACTTTTTTCTCTTGAAGTATATATATGTGCGTGTTTTTTGACCCAGATTCAATTTTGTCTTTTTTCCTGATGGCAACAATAACCTCCCTGTAATCTTTCACTCATTCTAATCCTTGTTCAATTCATATCCGATCAACAATTTTTCTGTTACTCCTTGAAATGGCTTCTACACACATTGCTTCCTTTCCCTGTCCGTACTCAGCTGCCACTGTGTTTCTCCTTGACTCTTATGTGGACCAGTATAATAGTTTCCCAATCATTCCTCCCACATCATCTCTTCCTTTTTCATTCATAATTAATCCCTTCATTAAATTATACTTATTTATTATTACACCAACTGCAGCTTCTTTGCCCCAATATTTCACTAATTTATTATTCACCTCATAAAAAGTCTAAGTTTCCCAGCCTAGCGTTTAAAGCTCTCAAAAATATAACCTGTATCTAAGTCTGCAGCCCTATCATCTCTGACTTGTGCATCAAGACAAACTTTACTTAATTCATATCTTCATACCTTGCATCATTTCCCTTCTAAAAAATGTAGCTTTCTTTATCTCCTTCTACTTAATATGTCTATTTTTTTCCTCTTATAAATATTTTCTACCTTTTAAAATTCCTTTTTTTTTTTTGAGGAAGATCAGCCTTGAGCTTACATCTGCTGTCATTCCTCCTCTTTTCGCTGAGGAAGACTGCCCTGAGCTAGCATCCATGCCCATTTTCCTCCACTTTGTATGTGAGACGCCTACCACAGCATGGCTTGCCAAATGTTGCCATGTCCTTACCCAGGATCCAAACAGGCAAACCCCGGGCCGCTGAAGCAGAACGTGCGAACTTAACCGCTGCGCCACTGGGCCGGTCCCTAAAATTCTTAATAGAACTTTTTAGCTCTATATCATATAGAATTTAATTAGGTACTACTTTGTAATATACTTGATGTTTCTCTTGAGATAATACTCAAGTTTTCGTGTGTCTTGATTTCCCCAAATCAACTGTAAGTTCCTATGTTTCAGGTTTCAGTAAATAATTAATTTCTACTGTTTTTCAGGCATTATAGAGATGAGGTCTCTGCCTATCTTGATCACAAATGCTAACAGCAAGATAAATAATAAACAAATATCTAAGTAACACATTTTCATATTTTGATAAGGGCTACAAGGGAAATAAAGAACAAGATGTTGTAGAGAGTGGTGGGAGAGGTCAACTTTGTGGACATCAGTAAAGGAATCACTCAGAAAACAATATCCATTCCAAGAGCAACATGATGAATAAGAGCCAACCATGACATGAGCTGAGGGAAGAGGATCCACACAGAAGGGATAGAAAGTGCAAAGTCCCTACATATGAAATGGCTTCGTGTGCTGAAGGATCAGAAAGGAGAACAGGGTATCTGGAGGTGATTGGAGAGTGAGAATGGTATGAGATGGAAAGGGAAAAGTACATGGATCATTAAGGGACTTAAAAACATTGCAAATGTTTGGATTTTTCCTAAGAGAATGGGAAGCCAATGAATAGGTATAAAAATAGGGAGTAACACACTTTCTTTCACTGTTGCATACGATCACTCTGGCTGATGTGTGAAGAATGGGTTGGAGAGGAGCAAGAGTAGAGGCAGGAAGACAAGATTTGAGACTAATTTCAGTTTTCCAGCTGAGACATGATGTTAGTGGACTCAGATGGAGGTAGTGCTAGTGAGGAGACAAGTGGATGGATCTAGAAATATTTTAGAGGTGTGAAGACTTGGACTTGCTAATGAATTGGATGCTGGTCAATGGAAGAGCCATTTTCACTGAGATTACAGGAGATTTGGAAAGCAACAAGTTTGTCGTGGGGGTGGTTCCATATGTGTTACAAGTTAAACTTTACAAGACTATCTAATAAAGCTCCATAACGACAGATGAATATAAGGGAGGAATGAATAGACGTAAATTATCAGCAATAGAAGGTATTTAAGGCCATGAGACAAGTTATCATCTAAGAAGCCAAGTAGTTAAAGAAGAAAAGAGGGACTATGACTGGTTTCTGAAGCATTCCAAATTTTAAGGTTCTGAAAGAAGAACGGCCAAGAAAAAAGACTGAGAATGAGCAGCCAACCAGACATTAGGAACCAAGAGAGTGTGGTATCACAAAAACCAATGAAAGTGTCTAAAGAAAGAAAGAATGGTGGACTGGACTGAATATTACTGAGAAGTTAAAAGAAAGAAAATTTCCCATAGTCTTAGGCAACATGGAGAAATGTGATGACTTTTTCAAGAATATTGGAGCAGTTGAGGTGGAAGTCAAATTGAAATAGACTTAAGAGGGAAACGGGGAGGAATGGGAGGCAATGAAGATAGATCACAATTTTAAGAGATTTTTTTCCATAAAAGAGGGAAGAAATATGTGGTTAGCTGGAGGTTATGTGGATTCAAAGGACATTTGAGGTTTTGTTTTTAATTTGGGTTGGTTTTGTTTTATTCGTTTTAAGATGGATGTTTCCAGAACATGTGCGTATGCTGATGAGGATGAAATGGTTGAGTGAGAAGGACTCATGATGTATGAGAGAGAATCCATAAGTTGAAAAGTGATGTTTTAAAATACTGCTGAACTGATCTGACCCTGGCCCTTCAGGCTCATAAATAAACCACACTCCTTATTGTTCCTATTAGCGAAGAACTGGGTCAGCAGAGAGATGGATAAAACTTGGCATAGCCCCAATCCCCACGCTGACCGTGAATCCCAATCTTCTCTTTTTCCCTTCATCTACTAATTTATTTTACATCCATAGCTGTTAACAAGTCATGAGATAATGTAATGCCAGCCTTTCTATAGGTCCCTTGTGAATGAAAGTAATGTCTTTAAAAAGAAAATGGTCAAAATTGCATAATAAAAAGAATGAAGATAGATACAATAAATATTGTCAATCACAAATTTACAAACCAGTTTCTTTTTAATATTCAAAAGCTCATTAGACATTGAATTTTTTAAATGATGGCTGTTTGCTGAAGTATGGTGTAAGTACTACTGGTAGTGAGCTAGCTGTCTTGACAACAGGTGATATGCAAAGGGATTGGGAGAAAGAGGGAGCCCTGACTGGAAAGGCAGGGCCAAACTAGTTGAAAAGACAGTGAGGGGAACAATGGATAGAAGGAAGGGAAGGGACAAGAGATATAGGAAGAAAATCCAGAGGCTGCTGTTGTTTCTCTGTGTGACACTCGGACTCACCGTGCGTGTGCACGCATGCGCGTGCGCGCACATGCATATTCATAAACTTGCGTTAGTTTCCTGCCCACAGTCCTGCCTTAGTTTCCAGATCGGGGCTGGGATTTGATGACCAGGGAGAGAAGGAGGAACCCCAGTGTGAGGAAGGTGAGCTGCCGCTAGGCACTGCTGGAACCCACCGCCAAGTCTTTGAGAAGATGGAGTCAAGGCTGAAGTCCTTGAGTCCATTTCGGCTTCCTCAGATGTGGCCGCGCTGAGCTGCTGTAAGAGAGGCTCAGGAGTCTACTAGAATTGTGTCCTGGTCCTGGCTGAGGCTTGCAGCTGTGTGAGCCCACATCTATCACGTCGCCTCGCTGGGATTCAATGACACCCTATGAATAAGAGTACTAACCTGGCAGGCTGTGAGAACGTGCCCAGCTCAAAAACAGAAAAACTGACAGCAACCTGGTTACAGATCCTCTCACTTCACTCATTCAGTGATTCTAATCAACAAATATATTCATTCATTCATTCTAATCAACAAATATAATTGTTTGAATTACCTAGCCTTTGACGTATCAGAAAATATTATTGCAAATAGCCTAAACATTATGAATTGAGGCTTACAAAACTGGGAGTTATTAGATACCACATGTTCCGAAGAACAGATCCAGAATAGCCTTTCAGATGGCTTCTTGAAATAAAAGTTTGTTGGACAAAAACGACTTATATCATTTTGATTGCTTATGAATTAATTTTAGTTTAGAGGAATGGTTAAATAACTTTCATGTTTTCCTACCACATATATATGCTGGTTGATGTTAAAAATTTAAAGATAACAGTGCAAAATTAACCTTTAACCTCATTTTCGTGTCAAAAGAAGTGAAAATAGTGTGTAATTATTAGTGACTCACAAACCCTATTTTTCTGCAGTGCTTTCATTGAAGAACTAATTAGCAGCTCAGAAATTTTGTAAATTAATTACACACATTACCACTTCGTTTTAATTCTTAATTTTTAAAAGTCAATGGGGGGGCCAGCCCAGTGGTGTAGTGGTTGGGTTAACACGCTCCACTTTGGCAGCCCGGGGTTCACAGGTTCAGATCCTGGGCACAGACCTGCACACTGCTCATCAAACCATGCTGTGGCAGCATCCCACATACAAAAAATAGAGGAAAATTGTCATAAATGTTAGCTCAGGAACAGTCTTCCTCACCAAAAAAAAAAAATATATATATATATATATATATATATATATCAATAGTATGCTTGACTTTTGGTTACATATGTATTTTTATGCTTACCTTATATATTGCAAGCAAGTAGTTTTTTATTCATGGAAACAATAAAGTTCATCAAGTAAGTTAAAAAAGAATCTTTTAAAAATATTAAAATAATAATAGGATGAGATTGTGGCAAATATTCTGAAGGTGATTATTTTAAAAACACTGAAGTTTGAGAAATGCTGCCTTAAATAAAGAAAATGAAAAAGTTGACAATCCTTTATCAAAGATATGTCTTTTCCACACATCAATAATTAAAGAGAATCAAATTTACTATTCAAGATAATTCTGGAGTTAGTGCCATTTTCTTAAACTTGTTACTACTTTTCTTTAAATAGCCTGAAAAAATTATAAAGCTGCTTTAAGATAATGGTGCTTAATTATGATTCCCAGTGTATCAGGGTGATTAAATTTTTTAAATTATGCTGCCATATAACACTTGAGTAGGTATAACTATACCTATATTAAAAAATGAAAATTAAACAAAAAACTATATATTACTGCTACCCAAATACTAAGATTTGGGCAAAAATGCTCATAAAAGCCTTTCCCAGAGCAATCGGTTGCTCTGAGGTCATGGGTTGCAGTCACAGGCATTCTAATGAAAATGGTGACAACACCATCCGGTTAGCCTGAAACAAGGTCAGAATGCAGACGAGAGAGAGCAATATTTAAAGAGTTGCCTGAATTTTGTCTAGAAAAAGTAACTTTTGCCTTTTCTCTAAAACATGTTTATTTTATTCAGAGGCTTGTGGGCTCAAAGACTGGAAAACCAAAAGTTAGAAACTCTCATAATGATTTTTACTATTGACTCAGTGACAAGTTCAAGGAAGGATGCATTCAACATGGATTGTAGTACCTAGTAAGCATTATCAACAGTTTTTCCAAAATCATTTCTTCTCTTGTGTCTACTCACTATTCATTACAGGAGAAGCTAAGAGGAGAAGAAAGAGACCCGATACAGATGATTTAGAATTTTAGAAATTTGACAGCTGAGGAAGACCTACCCGAAAGACCTGTCTAATACAACTCTTTGTATGAATGAATAAATTAAGGCCCCAGAGGTCAAGTGGTTTGCGCATGCATGCCTACACACACACACACACACACACACACACACTCACACATGGCTAATGATACAAAAAGTTCCATAAGTTCTTTGCAAGATAAAGTCCTTTCCAAACGATGTGAGTGAGGACTCTCCACATCTCTACTTAGTTGAAGTCGTTTCTTTCACACAAACGCCACATAGATCCCCATATTTTAGCTTGTGGTTCATCTGCATTTTCTGTTGTAAAGTGTATCTCTCTGAGAAATAGTCTTCCTGAAAACTACTTAGCGAGAATGGCAGGAATAACTGTGACACTTCAGGACAGGTATTGGAGACTGTCAGCCCCCCAGCTCAATTAATAGCCTTCAGTTGGGTGTTCTTGAGGCCACATTGTTTTGGTCTCTATTGTGGCTAAGAGAATGACTGTCCCCTTCCTGCAGAGGTTCTTGTAGCCACTTCACATACAGGAAAATTCATTTTATTTCTTAAAAGTAATACATACCCACGGAACTCTTTTTCTGATCATAAAAGTAATAATTCATGATTATTATAAAAAATCTGGAAATCTGTACATAACAAAAAAGATAATAAAAAGCAATCACAGTCCCACTGTCCCACTGTGGTGGGAAATTATTGATTTCACTTTCAGCATCCATTTCTATTTCCTAAAATCCATGTGTTTCTGGGACAGCAGATGTCCATTCAAGCCCCGGGGTGGTACCCAATCAGCATGCATCCCCTGCCCACGGCCACAGTGATAGTTTCAGGAGAAAACTGCATCTCCTAAGTCAAAGGATATTATCTCATAGTTATTGCTGATATTTCCTATCTGTTTTTGTTTTCTTTATTTTGCTTGCGACATTTCAACAAATACTTTTTGAAATTTTTCATACATGCAAATAAATATGCTTTTTTCTTCAGGTTGTTGTGATTGCATTTGTGTTTAAATGTTTATCCCTACTATGGTCTGAATGTTTGTGTCCCCTCAAAATTCATACGTTAAAATCCTAACCCCTAAAGATGATGGTAGTAGGAGGTGGGGCCTTTGACAAGTGATTAACTCACGAAGGCCGAGCCTTTATAAATGGTATCGGTGCCTTAAAAGAGAGAACTCACGGAGCTCCCTCACCCCTTCCACCACATGAAGACACAGCAAGAAGCCACAGGCCAGGAACCAACAAGAGGACCCTCACCAGAACGTGACCGTGCTGAAACCTTGATCTCTGATTTCCAGCCTCCAGAACTATGAGACATTTTGCTGTTTATAAGCTACCGAGTCTACAGTCTTTTGTTACAGCCATCCAAATGACCTTAGACAATTGCCTTTCAGAAATGAGCCATAACACTTATATTTTTGTCTAGGTTTTATGATATCATGGTTTGCATTGAAGACAAATTTTAATACTAGTTCAAAAAGCAACTGAGAAACTGTAAGAATACTTTCTGCCCATGTAGTCCTAAGACTATGATTGCTCATGTTATTTTAATTGCCAATTTATTTAGCATTCACTCAAAATATATTTGTTGAGTTCATACTGTGTGTTAAACACCGTGGTAGATAGAAACACAGAGTTTCTATTAGAATGAAATCAGGATTATAATAGAATGTCACAAAATTGTGCCTTGAAGAATGATGGGCCAGAATTTTCCCCTTTGCCTCATGCTTGGAGATATTAGGAAGGACTCCACGAAGGACTCTGAGCAGAGCAGAGAGGAGTTTAAAGGCAGAAATACAAAAAAAGAATGGCTTAAAGAGAGAGAAGCACAGTGAAAATGATTCACCTTTGCTGTAACATGGGACACAGAAAGGAAAGTAGTTAAAAATAAGACTGGAGAAATGGAAATAACACAACACAGAGACCTTGAAAGTCAGACAAAGGGAATACGCATAATTTGTGGCATAATGAGTCCCTTCAAAGAGTTTTTGCAGGAAATCGAAAAAGAGATATGCTTTAGGAACTATATCCTCAAACTGTATTTAGTTTAAAGAGAAGCCTGAATAATTACATGTTTCTGAACCATAGAATAAAATAAAAAGGAAATCTGACAGCTTTTGATATCATCAAAGGAACCTCCCACGATGGCACGTAAATTGAACCACACCTACAGTTGTCTTAACAATAACAAAATTCAATCATCCCTTTAGGGAAAAATTACTGCATTCTCTGTCCTTCCTATTTATTAGAGCATGAAAAGGCCAGAAATGCTATCCCTTGGGTCCCTCCTACCGACGTTAGGTCCCCAGAGGAAGAAAAAAATCCTCATGAGGAATGAGTCAAATACAAGCAAGGAGAGCAGGTGGGAGGGGTTTTCTCCTCCATCTTGGTCCCTAAAGATTTTCAAATATTATATTTACATTTTTATGTAAATACTACTCTTCCTTTACATTTTTAATTGCTTCTTAGGTGCTAGTTATCTTTGGAGGGACTAATAGTCATATTTTCAGTCACCATGAATGGCTAATTTCTGTTCATACACTGTACTCTTTGCTACAGCTAAATACGGACTTACAGTGAAATTTGTCCTTACTGCATTAATTCTCTCTACCACACACAACATAGTTCTAGTCATGTTGCTCTTCCTGGTTTCTCCTGGGAGCAAAGTAAACTTCATGGAGCCAATTTATGGCCCCTTATAGCAATTTTATGAACCTGAAAATATAGAGCCATCCCTACGTGATTTTCATGTCCCTAGGAGAATCAGATTCAGATGTCAGAGAATTAATCTTTGTATTATATTCCATGAAATGTTGATATTCCTGCTGCCATACTATCTCAGGATGCCCTGAAAAAAATTTTCCTTAAAAATATTAACTATCCAAAATAAAAGAGGCTTACATTAATCATGGGCAGTTTGAGCAAGATGCCCAGATATAACTACGATTTTTATTTGAACTAAATCCTGATCTAGAGTCCTATTGTAAATGTGACCCCTAGGTTTTTATGGCCAGGCTATCGTTTGAATGAAAAATTACCTCATTTAAACATAGTTTCAGGTAATGTTTTTCTTGACTTTTATACAATGAAGTGTTTTACTGCAGCTGCTGGTGGATAAGGCACAAATTTTCAAATCAATGTGCTCAGCGCTTTTGGAGAAACTAATTCACTTTTCATAGAGCTAAAATCGTATAAATATATACTCAAGCATTAAATTCCTAAAAATATCTATTGCATCATCCTTACCTAATAGCAGTACATTAGTATTTTAGTTCTAATTCAATTATGTGAACATTCTGGTTATGCTCTTATAACAACAAAAACAAAACTGCTCAAAAATGGTAGTTGTTAAAACATTTCAACAACTTAATCTAATAGGTCAAGCTAGGTGTTGTGACAGTTTAGAAAAAATGTGTAGACATTGTTTGATTATGCCTTAGTTTATAATTAAACTTATGCAAAATATAATAAAATTAACCATGTTATAAAATTATAATTATAATCATATAAAATTAACTATGTTATAACTAAGGAAACATTTATGAAATATGTAGAAAAAAAGTGATTCTAGAGTAACCTTCAGAAGAACAAAGGGCATATATTGAAACAAATGTCTATGTAGATAGTGGTCAAGCCAGAGATTCAATTATCTGAGTGATGGCTTAATATCAAAAAAGAAATTAGAAATTGGAAATAAATGGAACAGATTGGAGAAAATTGGATCTCTGGATACTTACTGACCAGTGACTATAAAGCCAGTTACTGAGAGGCTATCTGGTGTGACTTCAGAAAAGGAAAAGTAGACCAACTTCAAAAAGTTATAAGCAAATCATAAAATCATTGCAATTAAAGCAAAAATTATAACAATATATAGTGGGCATTTTAGCACATTTAGAAGTAAAATGTATGACAATAATAGCATAAAAGATGGGAGGGAGGAAATGGCAGTAGTTTTGTGTAAGTTTCTTAAGCTACTGTGAAGTGATACAATGTTATTCGGAGGTAGACTCATAAGTTAAAGATGATACTAAAACTTCTAAAGAAACCATTATAATAAAAGAAAACAATGAAGTATAACTAATAAGACATAAAGTGGAAATAAAATGAAATCAGAAAAACAACACAAGAGAAGACGAGAAGAGAAAAATTGGAATAAAGATTATCTGGGGCATATATAAATAAATAATATGCTTGTAGTTTTAAATCAAACTGTATAATTGAATAAATTAACATTAAATATAAATTTTCTAAACATTGAAATAAAAATCAGAAATGAATAAAAAATCAGAGAATTTGATAGATTTAAAAAGTTAAAAACTATCTGTTGTCTACAAGAAATAAGAAATTTAAATACAACCACATAGGGAAGACAAAAGTAAAAGAACATGACAAAATCAACATAAGATAAAGTAGATTTTTAAAAGGAATATTACTAGGGATAAAGAAGGATATTTCATAATGATAAAGAGATCACTTCATCATGAGGAGATAAAAATCACAAATGTATGTGTATCCAAAAAACATAACTTCAAAATAAATGACCCAAAAATAACTGGGGAAGCCAAAAAGAGAAATAGACAAGTCAACAATTTCAGATGGAGATTTCAACACTCTTTTCTCAGTAACTAACAAGAGTAGAGAAGTAATCAGTAAGAATATAAAAGACCTGAGCAACTCTATCAACCAACTTAACCCAATCGGTATTTTTGGCTAACTCTACTCAAAAATACCAGCACACATGGCTTTCAAAACATTCACCAAAGTAGAGTATATACTGGGTCATAAAACTAGTCTCAATAAATTCAAGATTGAAAACAAAGGATGTTCTTCACTCACAATGAAATGAAACTGGAAATCAATGACAGAAAGATATAGGAACAATCCTCAAATATGAGGAAAATAAGTGTATTTCTAAATTACAGATGGATTAAAGCAGAAATCCAAGAAAATTAGAATATATCTTGAACTGAAAAAAAAAGAAACCGCAATACAGTAAAATTTGTTGGATGCAATTAAAGAGTGCGCACAGGGAAAAATCATAGGAATAAATGCTTACCACAAAAATAGGAAAGATCTCAAATCAATGACCTAAGCTCCTACTCTAGGAACTAAGAAACCAAAAGCATATTAAAACCAAAGCAAGCAGAAGAAAGGAAATACAAAATATAGGGATAGAAATCAAAGAAATAAAAAATAGAAAAGCGATAAGGAAAAATCAACGAAACCTAAAATTGTTTCTTTGAAGAAAAAAATCATTAAAATTGAGAATCTTCTAGGGGCTGGCCCCGTGGCCGAGTGGTTAAGTTCGCGCGCTCCACTGCAGGTGGCCCAGTGTTTCGTTGGTTCGAATCCTGGGCGTGGACATGGCACTGCTCATCAAACCACGCTGAGGCAGCGTCCCACATGCCACAACTAGAAGGACCCACAACGAAGACTACACAACTATGTACTGGAGGGGCTTTGGGGAGAAAAAGGAAAAAAATAAAATCTTTTAAAAAAAAAAATTGAGAATCTTCTAGTAAGTCGTACCTGGAAAAAAAAAAAGAAGGAACTAACGTGTTATTCTAACATCACAAACAAAAGCGGGGACATCATTTCAGACTGCATAGATATTAAAAAGATAATAAATATCATGCACAACTTTATGCTAATAAATTGGAAAACTTTGATGAAATAAACAAATTCATTGAAAGACACAGGCTACCAAAGCTCACTTGAGATGAAATAGGTAACCTGAATAGCACAATATTTATTGTTTTAAATGAACTTGTAGTTAAAAGTCTTCCCACAAAGAAAATTCTAAGCTCAAAGGGCTTCACTGTTGAATTCTACCAAACATTTATGAAGGAAATAATTCCAATTCCACACAAACTTATCCAGGAACTGAAATAGGACGAATCACTTCCCAATTCATTTTATGAGGACGGAATTAACCTCATATCCAAACCAAACAAAAAACACTAAAGAAAATTTCAGGCTACTATCTATAATGAAAATGGTCACAAAAATCCTTTAAATATTTTAGCAAGTTAAATCCAGAAATACGTTCTAAAAAATAAAATCAACATCACGACCAATTAGGATTTACGTCTAGAATGCAAAATTAGTTTAACATTTGAACAATCAACATGATTCACCATATTGTGATATTAAAATTAAAAATTATCAACCACCATAATAGATGAAAGAAAAATTGGACAAAATTTCACAATCATCATGATAAAAACTCTCTGCAAAGTAGGAACAGAAGGAACTTCCTCAAATTGAAAAAGGGGACCTATGGAAGCCTACAGTTTACATCATATGTAATAGCAAGAGAGTAAATGCTTTCTGCTTAGAAATAGGAGTGGGGCCGGCCCCGTGGCCTAGTGGTTAAGTTCCTGCGCTCCTCTCCTGTGGCCCAGGGTTATTGCTGGTTTGAATCCTGGGTGTGGACATGGTACCACTCATCAAGCCGTGCTGAGGTGGCATCCCACATGCCACAATTAGAAGGACCCACAGCTAAAAATACACAACTATGTACCTGAGGGCTTTGGGGAGAAAAAGGAAAAATAAAATTTATAAAAAAAAGGATATAGGAGCAAAACAAGGGTGCCTACTCTCTCTACTTCTATTCAACTTAGTACTGGAAGTTCTAGCTACAGCAATAGGTAGAAGTGTGAACTGGGCGATACCAGCCTATTTATAAGTCTACCAGAAGAGCCCAGTGTCATTACATTGCATTGTGAGGGAGGGAGGAACCTAACTGACCCCTATCCAGGCTGCACTAAACTAAAGCCCCTAGGGTTTTTGTTTTGATTCACTTTGTTTTGTTTAGTATGTGGCTAAATCACGCCTTCTGATCATAGCATAAGGAAGACACTGTAATTGAAACATATCAGTGATGGTTGAACAGACAATACTAATCAACTAATCAATCAACTAACTACTGTTCTAAGTACTAATCAACTAATCAATCAGCTAACGACTTGTAGGGAAGTTTCTGAAGAATCTCTGGCTGTCCTTGTGGCATCCGTTTTGGCTGTCCTTGTGGCATCCGTTTTGGCTGTCCTTGTGGCATCCGTTTTAGCTGTCCAACTGTGTATTCATCTGATAAAGAAAGAGACGATCTGTACTAATTCAGCAGGCGGATTATCTCTTGTGGATTGCCTCTGGAGCTTTTTCTGAAGTGCGTTTTTAATGCTTTTCTAAAAACAGAATTCTACTATACGTAATCTCAGCGTTCACAATTATATTGAACAACTACATACATCACAAAGCTAATCACATCAATGAACTGAAAGAGATGTGATTTTCCATTCCGTTAATTTTCACCTCTGGAGTAGGTCCTGCCTTGCTCTTCAGAAACTGAGCTTAGTTGTATTCATTGTGCATCTTCCTGATGATGCACTCAGAAATAACAATGAGAATTCCACCTTTGAAAATAACAATTATAAAGCTTATGTATGGTAAAGGTGAGGGTATATCCATTACATATTCTTTCTCAACACATAAATGCTTACACACATATGTACATATACATAAGCATAGACAAATTTCACTGAAACTCTCATTTCACAAACCAGACATATGTAATTCAATTCTATATTTCTGAAATCCTATGATTAAAAGTATATATTCTTATGTGATGAACTTCTTGTACTTAGTTGAAAACATCACATTATTTCTAAAATTGTAGGTAGGAAGTATAGTGGTATCTTTTATTTCCCCTTGTTTTTGTATTAGTATTTATCCAAAGTGATGCATGAATGGATTGTGCTAAACAAAACCTAAATGAATATTCCAAGCTCCCACAGAAGTTGCTGAAATCAGTGGTGACATGCCTTAATCTGTGGGTAATACTCATTTCCGTTCTGAGACAATGTTTTGATAACTGTTGAAACTATCTGTAAGTATGTTTGGACATCTTGGTACTGTTTTTAAGGTACGACCCTTGCTGCTCACTGTTGATCATTCTTAATAAAAGAAAGAAACCCTTAAAACTTAGAAATAAGAAATGTGAGCTATTTCTTATGCTGGCACCGGATTTGGGAATTGAGAAGTCAGAAGGGAAAGAGGGAAGAGATCAGAATGGCTGCCTCGGTTCCCAGACCTAGCTAAGGTCCCTGCTCATTGAGACCTTCAGACTTTGGGGTATAAGAGGAGAGCAGAGGAAGCCGGGCTTTGGGACCGGTTTGATTTGGCTCGGAGAAGGAGTGAAGCACACAAAAGCCCCGAACGTCCCTCCCTCCCCTCCTTCTTGCACTCCTGACTCTCTGATTGGATTTGCATGTTCATCGCTGGCTTGTTTCTGAAGAATATCGTTCTTCTCGTCCTAGGAGATGTTCACAGCAATGAAGTATAAAGCAGGATATCAGGGGTGACTTTGCATAAAAAGCTGTCAGGGGCAGAACTTAAAAGGAACAAAGGAAGAAAACTAGCTTAGCTCACAGCAGAGGGATGAGTGCAGTCAACCACCTATTGAAAGAGGAAAACCAAATGGGAGCAGAACTGAGAGAGTGAGGGAGGAAATGCATGCTTACGCCTCTCCCAGGTCATCCTTCATAAGGAAATGCATCAGCATTGTTCTTCGAAATCTTTTATTACCATAAGAAACTGTACTTATGTAAACCGTACATACTATATATACTCACACGCAAATATGCTTATGTGTGTATATATATATACACACTAATATCCATGAGCATTTACACATTTCTAATGCACTCACAAATAGCAGGCACCACCTGAAACCAGGGAAGTGACATCTGAAAGACATTTCCAATTACATTTCAAAAGGATATAAATTACCAGAATGATAAAAATAAAAAACAAAGGAAACCGTGCTTGTCAGAATATCTCCATTTTCTCACGTTTATCTTGAATACACATGCAGTACTTTCATAGGGCAGGCTCTGGAAATCAATACTGTGAATGAAATATCATTGGCATCCTCTTCTCATTTCAGCTGCGGTGTGAGTGAAGAGTGGTAACGTCTCGATAAATAATGTTTAGCTTCCGTCTCTTTCACCCTAGTTCCAAACAGATGAGCAATTTCTGAAAAGCAACTGTAGAAGATGCACTTTTACCTCTTCATCAAAAACATATAAAAATGAAATATATTGTGATATTTATTACCATGTATATTACAAACCACCGTGGCGATATAGTACAAATGGCTTTTTTCTCTGCGGCACCGACCTTCAAAAGTGATGATGTGAAAAGCCCTCGACTTTACGACAGCTTAACTAGAAATACATTACAGCTGCTACATTAATATGTAGTTGTGGCTTTGCTATAAAGTTTGAATATGAAAAGAAACTCTGAACCTTGCGCTCTGCTATAAACTTTAAATATGCAGAGAAATATGTTCATGAAAGCAGCAGGAGGAGGTTGAGGCTACGTCTATGGGAAATGATGCTGCCTCTTCATAGCCTCAAAACTTCATGGAAGCTTTTGTATTAGATAAATTCAATATTAGCAGTTGGATGACTGGCATCGTCTTTAGCACAGCAAATCAGAAAAGCTGGTGCAAATGTACATATTCACATCATGTGTGATGGGAACACCTTTAGATCCGTGTGTATTGTGACATGTGAATCTCTAGGAATATATTTAAGGTAAATATTAATTCAAGGAGTATGTTTCAGAGACCGAATACTGAGCAGTGAAAAACTGGTGAGCATGGAAACATTACTTTGAAAATAGCAAATGTGTTTCCTCTGTGCTTTCAAAATATTTCCATACGCATAAATATTATGATGCTACATTTAGTAGCTTATTTAACACCTATAATCAGTTTGGTCAATATTTAATTTTAAGTGGACACAATTTTCCCTGACATGTAAATGATGCCATGGTACTTATGAAGATAACTTTTATAGGATCTCAAATTAGTTTGCAATCATACATAATTTGTTCTTTTCTGATGACGGTACAGGTGGGCATGAGAAATGGCTTAAGCGTGCACTCTCAAACAGAGCCAGGCATTTGAGGACCTGTAGTACAGCTGGGGCTGCTAAGCAGCTCTAACAATACACCATAGATGAGGTGGCTTAAACATTTATTCCTCACAGTTCCAGAGGTTGGGAAGTGCAAGGTCAAGGTGCCAGCAGCGTTGGTTGCCAGTAAGAAAGCTTTTCCCGGCTTGCAGATGTCACCCTTCTCACATGGCAGAGATGCCTCTCTCTGTCTCCCTCTTCTTATAAGGACACTGTTCCATCTCAGGGACCCCACCCTCAGGACATCTTCCGAACTTAATTACCTCCCAAATACCCTCACCTCCAAACACCACCACCTTGGGGATTGGGGCTTCAACATAAGAAATTAGGAGAGACAAAATTCAGACAATAGCAGCACCTAACGTCTTTACCCATTTTTAGCAGATTTGTCAGTTTTTGTAAATCTTTTAAACAGCAAAAATGAGGAGCAAACAAGTTATGTGAATTTTTCTATTATTGCCATTACTAATTTCTGAATGCTGGCTTTTACACATTTGATGTCCTAGAGGGTTAAAAATTAAACGAAAAAAGATAAATGTCAATAGCTTTTTCTTAAAAGAAGTGTCAGCAACTATAAGAGCAATGAAATTGCGGGTTGTGAATTTGGTTAGGACAATAGTTTACAATGGGGTAAAATCAAGTTAAGATTGTAACATGAAATTTAGGGTCAAGGAAAAAGAGCAAATGAACTAATACTTATAAGTCACCTACCATGTCCCATACCCAAGTTTTGAGCATTTTAAACAGATTGTTTAATTAATTTTCAAAACTTTTCAAAGAAAGATAGAAGTAATATTAGCCTAGCTTTACAGATGGAGAAATAAGTTGCCCAACATTCACATAGCTGATGGTTGTGGAGCTCAGAACTGAACCCCAGTCTGCTGAGCTTCCAAGGGAAAGAGAGCAGAGAGCACTCTCCTTGCTGTCTGTATGCCCAGAGAGAAAGAACAAATTAAGAAAAAAAACATTTTTACGTTAATCTGAGAATGATTTTTGATAATTCTGCACAATTTAAATTATTTTATTCTGATTTTTTTCTTTGCTTTGTATGCTTTATAACTGACTACTTGTTCTTTGAAGTTATATTTTAGAAAGTGTGTCAGTTTAATACTTTCTAATCTATTCCATGATGCCTAGAACTGGCTTAGGTGCCAATATCTATAATCTAATCTGTCCAATGCTGTAGCCACCAGGCAGATGTGGCTTTTTAAATGAATTAAATTAAAATTGTATTAAAATGAAAAATTTGGTTTCTCGGTCATACTAGCCACATTTCAAGTGCTCACTAGCCACATATGGCTAATAGCTACTATATTTGGTAGGGCAGATATAGAACACATCCATCATTGTGGAAGGTTTTATGGGACAGGGCTGCTCTCAAGTAAGTGTCAGCAAACTGTGGCCTGTAGGCAGAAGCCAGCCTTCTATGTGTTTTTGTAAATAAAGTTTTATTGAAACACAGCCACACTCATTCTGCTATGCATTGTCTACGGCTGCATTTGTGCTGTCACAGCAGCCTTGGACAGTTGCAACAGAAACCGTGTGCCTTACAAAATCTAAAATATTTGCTATCTAGCCCTTTGCAGAAAACATTTGCCAGCCCCCGCTCTAGAAGATGGATCTCATAGGGAATTTGTAGCTTGGGCTCTGCAGATCAAGATACTAGAATTTGAATCCTGACCGTGCCAGAAATTAGACTTAATTCCTGTAAGCGTTCTTTTGAATTCATAAAGTTGGAATTGTAACAGTACACAGAGTTTTGTGAGGATTAAATGAAAGCATGTATATAAAACACTCACCCAATGATTCATGCTTGGTAAGCCCTCAAAAAATGTTCATTGTTTTTATCATTGTTATTTTCATTAAGATTACTATTCTTGTAACTTGTGAAATACGTGCAAAGGGACCCCCACCCTCAAATTTCAAATGAGAGGTGACAAATTAACTAAAGGTATAAAGACCCAATGCTTTATAGGCATGACCATGACCTAAGTATATAATTCACTTCAGACAATGTATATTAACTTTAAAAATTATACGTGTTTTGAAATTTTATGCATATTTTCTACCTAGTATATCAGACACATAAACACATCTGAATATCCCATGCCCATGAGCCAGCAGCCAAACTTTAACTGAAATGCCTTTGTTTCCTGCCCCAAAGGCTTGGTCCTGTGTGAAGCCGTGCAGAAGCTAAATCTGTCTTCCAGATTTGATAATACTCTAATCCTCAATCATTTTATGCTCAGGGGAAGACTACTCAACTCTTTGTCTTGATTGTAATGGCCATGTGCAGTTTCCATGGTACCTAAATTTTTCTTTAAGTTTCTGCTCCCTAACAATAACCCATCATTATAAAAGATTAGGAGATAGTATGGAACTATCTATAGAAAATGATTTTGTCTATAAAAGGGCCACCTATATATGGTGGGATTGAGGCTTGGGAAAAATTGTCCAGAAGCTGCCAATGCCACCTCACCTTCTCTTTCACTTCCCTTGATTTTGGAGCATCTCACACCTCGGCACCAGCCCCTCTCAGCCCACTTAGACTAATGAACTCACTATGTTCATGTGACCCCACAGCGTCCAGACCTCCCTCCCAGACATTAGTGTCCCTGGCAGGTGCCCCATGCAAACAAGGACTAATGGGTATTGCATCAAAATAGAGTCTACAAAGATCAGATCCTGTGGGACACCTACACAGTACACAGGCTGTCCTCAGTTTTCTTTATTTTTCCTCCCACTCTTTCCTCATCCCATTATTATGGCCTTCTGGCAGCACTTATTACTTGCAACTATATTTATCATTAGTTGCATGGACTATCCCTCTTTCCTAAAATATTACGTACTAAAGTTATTTCCAAATAAGTCTTGAAATAAAAAGAGGGGCGGGGGAGGGGGGTAGTTGCACTTTGTAGCAAACAAAGAAATAAGGGTAAAATGGCGATGGAAACAAATCTACAGTGAGAATTTGCTATGTTCTTGGAATTATGCTAGGCACTTGACAAATAGTACTTGATGACTAATTTTGTCAACACATTTTTTAAGCAGGTATTAAAAGCTCCCTTTTATTACTGGAAAAACTGAGTTTCAGAGAAATTAAGTAATTTGCTAATAAACGATAGAGTTTTGACTCAAGTTGAGTCTGAGTTCAACATTTATTCCCTTCTACACTGTATTATTTCTCATCATTTAAAGTGATCTTTAGTGCATGCTATTTTATATGGTAGATCTTTTTTATAAAGTGAATAATTATCTGTAAGGCATCTCTTTCATAAATCTGGATTACAGTACAGATTTGATGAATAAGTAAATTGTCATAAATTCCAGCAATGGATTTGAATTTCAGGAGACACATACAAATCTATAAACCAAATAACTCTGTCCTTCACTTAAATTTGTGGCGAAGGCCATGTTTGAACAGCAGCTGGTAGAGTTTCTGGAGCTTACCTGCTGAGGTTCACTGCCTGACACTGCGCTCGTGTGCTGCATCTTGCACTGCGTTTCTAGAATACATGCTTCCTGGGACCCCAGAGCATTTATCTTAATCTGGAGCACTTGGAAGTAAATGGGACCCAGCGCTATCCACTGGATGAAACGTGGCCTTGTTGATGATTTCTGATGACTTCAGAGATCAGATCTCTCCCCATTAATCATCTTGGCAGATGATTTAAGATTTCTGCCATTTGTAGACAGGAAAGAGCATTAAACTGTTTTGGATTTTTGTTTGTGAAGAGCCTTAACTTTGAAATTCTGCTTTTTCAGAGCTTAATGAAGCTTGAAATTGGCGACCTGTAGAACATTTTACTTTCTGATGCTTTTTCTGAGTAACAAAAATACTTGAACATCTCATCTAACTTGGAAAGACTAATTCTTTGTCCAAAATTTTATCTTTTTTTGTTTGTTTTTTGTTTTTGTTTTTGAGGAAGATTAGCCCTGAGCTAACTACTGCCAATCCCCCTCTTTTTGCTGAGGAAGACTGGCCCTGAGCTAACATCCATGCCCATCTTCCTCTGCTATATATGTGGGATGCCTACCACAGCATGGCGTGCCAAGCAGTGCCATGTCCACACCCGGGATCCGAACCGGCAAACCTCAGGCCCTCTGAGAAGCGGAATGTACGCACTTAACCGCTGTGCCACCAGGCCAGCCCCCCAAATTTTGTCTTGCAGGAAGGAAAAGTCACATCTGGCTGGTATTATTGCCACTGCAGCTGCTGCTGCTGCCTCTACTTGACAGCACAGGCTACCATTGATTGAGTGCTTTTTCTTCCATGGATGGTCCTAAGGATTTCATATACTAATCTCATTTATCTAAACAGCACAAGCACTCAGAGACACATGTTTCATTGTTCCCACTTTGCCCATCAGTAAATGGAAATTCAAGGAATGTAAGTAATTTACCCAGAATCCCCTAACAGGAGATGGTATATACAGAATTTGAACTGATATGGTTTGAGGCCCAGGAAGATGTTCTGAATTATGGGAGCCAAAAAGCAAACGTGCAAAGATAAGGACTCATATCTGAGCCCAGGATGTTATGCAACCCTCAGAGCAACAAGCACACAATGACAATGTATTGTTGCCCTGGAAACTTCTCCAGTTTTGCTGCAGTGTCTCAATCACTGTTTACAACCAACCAAGTAGTTCTCAACCCTAGCCTAACTTTAGAAACACCTGGAGAGCTTTTGAAAAAACACCTAATTAGATAAAAATATCTGGGGGTGGGGTCTAAGCATTGGATAGGGGTCTCGTAGTGACCATTTCTATAAATAGGGCTGTTAGCACCGGAAAGAAGGGGTGGTTGTGACTACAGTAGAGGTGATGGTTGTTTTAGTGGTGAAGAGGGGAGAGAGACGTGGAAGAGCTAGTGGGTACAGGAAATCCCAAACAAATTCTCCCAGTATTTTCAAGGTTAAAAATTATCAGAAGCTACATCAATGCTTGCTGGTACTCCTATTGACCTGTCCTATGTCCACTAAAGTCCCTGTAAACCTTTCCGTGACTTCAAATAAAGTAGCCAGGCAGCTCAGGAAGTATATTGCAGTTAAAAAATATTTGATGGATGGATAAAAAGACGAAGTGATTTCAGTGTTCAATGGCTTGACATGAGTGCAATGGGGCTTTTCAAAAAACTGCTTGCATTTCATAAAAGCAAATTTTATTGCCAAAAACCCCTCTTCCAACATATCATGATTCTTCTCCATGAGAGTTAATTCAATAAACAGAAAAGCACAATAAATGGAACAAATCTAGAGACTTATCTCATTGGGTCAAGGCAGCACCACAGCCACCATTTAAAATTACTGCTGTTTTACAAGCCAAAACAGGTCCATATGAAGTGAAATAAGAACAGAGAAAAAAATCACTTTGAGTTGGACGGAGCTAACCTGGGAAACTGGAAGCCATTTTAAAATAGATCCTGGTAAATACTAAAATAGCTGCCACTAAGATTACAAAACAGTAGTAAACCCAAGAAAATACTTTACCCCATGTAGGCCACTATATATATCTTCTGGAAGATTCAATCTACAAGGCTTGAGAAGGGGTAATGCACCCTCAATAAGTCAATGGTTCCCTGAATGATGTACATTTTTCGAACTTGGTCTCAGAAGTGTAGGAAGCTCATACACATCAGATAAATTCCCATTTTGTTGCAAAAGTATCAAAACATTCCAGAGAGAGATAACCACAAAGTAGTTAAGAGAAACCACAGGCCACCTCCTATGAAACTGTGAAAAGCTTGTAGGAGCATCACACGTATTGCAAGATTCTGTATGTGAGCCATAAACATCTGCTTTTCTGCTCATGTCTATAGCATTCCTGAGCCAGATTGAAAAGATTGAAATGTTTCAGAAATCTAGGTTAAAAAAAAAATAACACAAACCCCTTACAGGACTTTCAGTGGGAGCAAATGTGTATTTGTAATTGATGGCTGATTAAGCATACAGAAATATTTTTAAGGACTCAGTGCTCCAAGTTCTTTGTGTAAAACATGAATTCTCCTGATACATAAGAGAATTCACATCATAGGTCCTCTCGTAGTCTTGCTCCTGGGACCCCTAACTTCAGCCCAGGCAGTAAATGTTTCTCCAAATTAGATTTGGATACAAGTTAAAACGTTATGCACAAAGGTATTGGCAGAAGTACAGTAGGCTTATGACCCCTTTTTTTCCATAAATAAAGCACTGATGCCTGTCTCCCACCGCGAGACATCCTGATTTAACTGATATGAGGTGTGACTTGGCATTTTGAGTTTTTAAAATTCCCCAGGTGATTATAATATGCAGCAAAGATTGGGAACCACCGTACTAGATTGATCGGTCTCAAATTCCTACATGACTGTCATTCTGCTTACAATGCCATACACCTATCTTCAAAAGATTGTCCCAGGGGCTGGCCCCGTGGCCGAGTGGTTAAGTTCGCGTGCTCCGCTGCAGGCGGCCCAGTGTTTCCTTGGTTCAAATCCTGGGCGTGGACATGGCGCTGGCTCATCAAACCATGCTGAGGCAGCGTCCCACATACCACAACTAGAAGGACCCACAACGAAGAATATATAACTATGTACTGGGGGGCTTTGGGGAGAAAAATGAAAAAAATAAAATCTTTAAAAAAAAATTAAAACAATTAAAAAAAATTTTTTAAAAAAAGATAGTCCTGGTTCTTCAACATGCATCTAAGGTCCTTCAAATCAGATTATCTGTAATCATTCTGGCCTCACCTCTCATTCCCTTCCATCAACCTTACTTCTTAACATCCACTACACATCACCTACCTGGCCCCTGAATAACATTATGAAGGCAAAGATTAATTTAGCTCATGACAATTTGGGAGATTTTATTTATCGTCTGGAAACTAATTGGTAATAAGTCCATTTCTGGGTTGGAAATCTCTGCAAACATTTTGCAGTTGAGCATGAAAGTCGTAATAACCTCTCCTTCTTGTCATTCAGCACCCCTAACACTATAACAATCCACTTTCCATAATAAACACTATCATGATCAAGAGAGGCACGATGGGAAGCTTTCGGATTTGCTTTTAAAGGGGCACCTTTCAAGTCTTTGTATCAGCTGTGGGAGCTCTCTACACTTTCTGATCTAAAGCCTATCGACTCTCAGCAGCCCTGGCCACCCCTGACATCCAGGTCCCCAAACACCTCCTTAAGTCCTTGTGTGTTCTTACTCCGTGTTCTGGCATCTTACATCACAATCCTGAGTTGTATAAATTATAAACAGTAGATAAAAGGGTCCCTTCCTGTAAATGAGCAAAATGATCAGAGCTATAAACAAATCCCCTCAAGGTAAGTAAGAAAGAAATGTATGTTTTGGAGAGTTATTTTCCGTCACAAAAGCTCCTAACCAGGGGAACAAAGTGAAATTCTAGGGCTGCTAGTTCATAGGGAAAGTTCGTCATCCTTCGCAATTCTAGTCAGGTCACAAAGAGGAAAGAACAGGCAGATGTAGAAGTCCTTGACCTGTCATCCTGGGTCATTCGGTTGTAACAGGGATTTAAATATTTGCAGGTGTTAAACCTTTCCCCTTTGCCTTCCGTCCTCTTTCTCTTTCATCATGTGCCTCCATTCTGCCTAAAACACCCTCTGCAGATGCCCTCGACCCACCCCCACCCAACGTCTCCTCCTGGCTATCTTCTCAGAGACCTTCTGGCTTCATAAGCTCAGCAACTGCCTCTCCCGGGAGGCCTGGCACGTCCTGGATGTAAGTCTCCTCCACATGCACTGTGAGCATCTCTTCAGGTCTAGCATGGTCCTTCTAACGCTGCACTGAAGGGGTCAAGCAGGGACTCCTGTGCTATTTGTCTATGCAACAATAGTCCCAGTGTGATCTGCATGCAATGAATGTTTGATGTTTAATGATTAATTGAATGGATGAATGAACGACTCCTTGACATTAAGCTCTCTCAGTCAGTTTTCTCATTTTTAAAACGTATCTGCCTATCACAAGGTAGATGAAGAAATATTATATATAAAATATCTGGAAATAGTAAGCCCGTGATAAAAGTTATTTTTCTTTTCCCTTTTGCATTTAAGAAGCATGTCTATGTGAGTGGTGCAAGTTATAGAGTTAATAAAACAAAAGAAATCAGAAAGTTAATCTCACTTCATGATTGAAGCATGGATAAATATACAATGCTTATTTCATAATTTGAAAACACATAGATTTTACATAATAGCTCTATATACTCCATTTATGAAAAAATATATTGAAAGTAGAAGGAATAATTACAATAGCACACAGAATGCACTTCTAAAATCTCTTAGAAGCACTCTGGTATGACCGTTAAGATCATGGGCTCAGAGAGATGTAGAGACAAAGAGATTTGGGTCTCAAATCTCAGGTACTTAGTAGGCATGTGTCCTTGTATGAGTTACTCAACCTCACTACACTTCAGATGCCTCATCTCCAGGATGGGGACAATACCTAAATCAATTATTTGTTGTGAGCATTCAATGAGATTATTTATATAAAGCACATAGTAAGCATTCAACAAATGAAGTTGTTATTAATAAGTAGGGCAAAAATGTGTTTGAAAAACAGTCTGTGGAACTAGAATGCACACCTAATATTTTACCTGTCTGGCAGTTCTCCTCCTACTTATCTTCTGAGAAACATATGTCCCCTTCTTTTGGGAAATATCTATTCTAGCCATGCAAGAGTAGGGGACTACCAATCTTATGGTTTCTCCTGCAGCACAAGTGTAAGCAAATATTAAGCCAAATACAGCCCTTCCATGGGATATCACTAACTGGCCCTAGGAAGGCACTGGCTTATCACTGTGGTGAACTGGAAGATGTGCACCTGTGAGTTGATTTAGTCATGGATCCAGCATCTTAGAGGAAATCAATGTAAGAGAATTAAACTATCACGCAGGCACAGCAGAGAGCAGAGTTGGGGAAAAGACTGAGGGATTCAAGTCTCTGCTTCTAGTTATCACTGGGATATATCCTTGTCTTTCCCAGAGTTAGTTACATGAGAAAATATACCCTCTTCCTAACTAAACATGTTGGATTTGGAGTTCTGTTACATGCAGCTGAGATGAGAGTCTACCCTGGGAACAAAGACAGGGATCCCTCGGGGTGCTCAAGCTTCTGAGTAGGACCAAGACATAATTCAATTGCTCTATGTCTTAGAGAGAAATAGATTTCAAATTTGAAGAGCAATCCTACAGGGAAGACAATAAAGAACAAAAAAAAAAAAGGAGAAAGAGAGAGATTCTAGTAATATAGTGAAAAGCTAGAATATTCGTAGAGAGAGGTCAATGAAAATTCTATCATCAGAGTTGCCCAAAAATCCATTAGGAAGAATGGTTAAAGTGTGATTTGTCAATGTCTCACAAATATTTAGTCTACAATTCTAATAAATGTTTCATAGAGTTGAGTGAGTATGTGTGTGTGTGTGTAAACTGAGGGACAGTTTGAATCGCTTATCTCTATCATCTCTGTTGTCATCATATGGAGCAAAGAAAGTCAATATGGGGAAGCAAGAGACTGGAGCCACAGTTGATCTTGCAAATCCACCTAATTTCCAGAATCCTCATGAATATTGAAGAGGTCTTTGGAATTCATTAGGCTATAGGATAGGGTCTCAAGTTTATTATGTTCTAGATTAGAGAGAGACCGGAAGGTACTACCTAGTGTCTGATAACACTTAAAAACAGAAAATAACTATAAGTTATCTTCTTAAACAATTTGGGAAATGGGAGAGATGCCAGGATTTCCGAAGTTATCATCATGCCAGGCTGCAGTGTAAGGAGGAGAACCTAAACAGATTCTGGAATTCTCCTTGAGTGGAGGAGACAGAGTTTGATCTTTCAAGAAGCCAAAGTGACGAGATTTCACAAGGCTGAGTGGCGGAGAGGAGAGAGATGCACAGAGAGAGCACTGCAAATCAGTACATGTTTCCCCTCGAATCTTCAGCTGAGCATGGATTAACACATACAGGAATCTACTAAGGCAGAAAGAAGCAGGGGAACAATCCTTGGGCACACAGCATAGGAGGCCTGTTGTCAGATTAAACCCAAATATATGCTCTCTACAGAAAATCTGCTCGAAATATAAAACAGGTGGTTGCTAGAGGCGGGGAATGAGGGTGGGTAAAATGGGTGAAGGTAGTCAAAAGGTACAAACTTCCAGTTATAAGCAAAATAAGGCCTGGAAATGTATAACATGGCGACTATAATTAATAAAATACTACCTTGCATATTTGAAAGTTGTTAAGAAAGTAAATCTTAAAAGTTCTCATCACAGGAAAAGAAATTGTAACTGTGTGGTAAAGGATTTTAACTAAATTTGTGTGGTAATCTTTCTCAATATACACATAAATCAAATCACTATGATGTATAACCTAAAACTAATACAATGTTATATGTCAATTTTATCTCACTAAGAAAAAAAACCTTTAAGTCTGGGCCAAGATGGCTTTGTTGGTAATTTCTGCCAAACACTTAAGAAAGAAAAATGTCAATTTTACACAAACCTTTCTAAAAACTTGAATTGGAGGAAATACACTTCAAATCACTTTTTTGAGTTTAACATTATCATGTTATCAAAACCAAAACATTAGAAGAAAATTCCAGACTAATAACCCTCATGAACTTAGTGGCAGTTATTTATAACAAACATGGACAAATGGAATCCAGCTATATAAAAAAAGATAGTTTGTCACACATAAATGGAGTTTTTCCCAGAAACATAAGATTTCAATAATACTTAAAATTAAAGCAACATAATGTGCCATATTTATGAGATAAAAAAGGGAAAAAAACATAAAATTGTTTGAATACATGCAGAAAGACCTTTTGATAGAAGTCAACACTATTTCTCACTTTAAAGATACAGTGAACTGGGGCCTGCCCAGTGGCATAATGGTTAAGTTCACTCAATAAAAAGCCAGAAGAGTAATTTATCCTAAAGAATATATAAGAAATAAAATAAAGATCAGAACAGAAAATAATGAAATAGAAAACAGAAAAATGATAAAGAAAATCAATGAAGCTAAAAGCTGTTACTTTGAGAAGATCAATAAAGTAGATAAATTATAGCCACCATGATCAGGAAAAAGAGAGAGAAGACACATATTATCAATATCAAAACTGAGAGAGGTGGGGCTGGCCCCGTGGCCGAGCGGTTAAATTCGCACTTTCCGCTGCAGGCTGCCCAGTGATTCGTTGCTTCGAATCTTGGGTGTGGACATGGCACTGCTCATCAAACCACGCTGAGGCAGCGTCCCACAAGCCACAACTAGAAGGGCCCACAACGAAGAATATACAACTGTACTGGGGGGCTTTGGGGAGGAAAAGGAAAAAAATAAAATCTTTAAAAAAAAAAAACTGAGAGAGGTGACATCACCACAGATTCTATGTATAGTAACGGTATTAAAATGATAATTTTGAACAATTTTGTGCCAATAATTGACATCTTAGATGAAATGAAAAATCCCTTGAGAGATATGCAGAATCAAAGCTCATTCAAGAAGAAATATGTAACGTGAATGATGACATAGCTGTTTTTAAAACTATTTTGTAGAAAAAAATTCAATCCATGTAACTAAACAGTCTATAAATAGTCCTACACATATATGATGAATTGTTTTTCGACAAAAGTGCAATGGCAAATTCTGTCAAGAAAAGGTGATTCTTTTTTTTTTTTGAGGAAGACTAGCCCTGAGCTAACATCTGTTCCCAATCCTCCTCTTTTTTTGCTGAGGATGACTGGCCCTGAGCTAACGTCTGTGTGGTGCATAGGTTCGCACCCAGGATCCAAACTGGCAAACCCCGGGCCGCCAAAGCAGAACATGTGAACTTAACCACTGTGCCACCAGGCTGGCCCCCAAAAAGGTGATGTTTTTAACAAATGGTACCAGAACAATTGGATATCTATGTGCCAAAAAATGAAATTTGATCCATACTTTATACCACATAAAAAATAATTCAAAATGGATCATAGACCTAAATATAAAACCTAAAATTTATAACGTCTAATCAAACACATAGAAGAAAATCTTTTTGACCTTGGGGTGGCAAAAACATGATCCATAAAGGAACAAGTTGACAAACAAGAGTTCATCAACAATGTTTTAAGAATTTCTGTTCTCAAGAGACATTATTAATAGAATGAAAAGACAAAACACAGACTTGGAGAAAGTATTTGCAAATCACATCTAACCAAACCATTCTACTCCTAGATATCTTCCCAAGAGAAATCAAAGCATATAGCCATACAAAGCTTGCACCTGAATGTTCATAGCAGCTTTATTTATAACAGCCAAAAACTTGAAACTACCTAAATGCCTATGGGCAGGTGAATAGATAGACAAATTGTAGTCTATCCATACAATGCAATATCATTCAGCGATAAAAAGAAATGAACTATTGATATACACTGTAATGTAGATTAACCTCAAAATAATCATACTGAGTGAAAGAACCGCGATCAAAAATAGTTCATACTGGATTATTTCATTTATATAAAATTTTAGAAAATTACAACTAATCTATAGTGACAGAAAACAGATCAGTTGCTATTTGAGGGCTAGGAAGGAGGGATAAATAGTTTACAAATCAACATAAGAAATCTTTTGAAAGTGATGGGACGGTTCACCATCTTTATTGTAGAGATGGTTTCACGGGTGGATGTGGTTGTGTGAGGAAATATTAAATTGCACACTTCAAACATGTGCGATCTATTGTAGGTTAATTATAAATCAGTACAACTTTTTAAAAAACAAATAACTTGATGTTCTCAGAGAGGAAAAGTGAGAAACAAAGAATTTAATAGAGTATCTAAAAAAAATTCTGAATGGAAGATCAAAGAAAAATTCCAGAATGGAAGATCTAAGTGAGTAGATAAATGAATTAAGAAATAAAGAATAATTTCAATATTAATAATAGCTAATGTGCATTATTCAGTTAATGTGTAATACGCATTGTAATAATTAGCTTGGTACATGTAGTGCAGGCTGTCACGGCAGCAATGTTGGCTGTTGACAGCTCACAATTGAATCTCTCTCGGGTATCGCCCTCTGTTAAAAGAAGCTGCCCACTCAGGCTACGCCTCCTTTCTGAGGGCTAACTTGCATCCAGTGACTGGTCCAGGCAGTAGTGCAAAGACTCACCCCCTTCCTTGGTAGAGACATCTACAGACATTTCAACTATAGAGCTCCCCGTGGAATCAAATGACTCTACTGTTGCAACTGCAGAGCCATTCACTTCTCCCTCTGCCCAATCCTTCAATCTCCTACAAGTGTTGATTCGCAGGAACTTCTCCAATTACCCTCCTATATGCAAATATCAGAGCCTCAGAATCTATTTCCCAAGGAATCTGAGATAGTTGATTATCTTATTGAATCGTCAAACAATTCTCTAAAGTATGTTCTGTTAGTATCTATGCTTTACAAGTGAGGAGAGAGAGAGCTGAGGTTAGAAATTTTAACTAACTTCTCCAAGATGACGAGGACAATAGTTAGAGGAGCTGATAGAACACTGGGCTTTATAATGCTGAACTATATAGCTTCCTGGAGGTGGTTTTATCATGAATAAATCATTAAAATCAAACCTAATATCTTTCTTTGATAGCGTTTTCATGTTGGCAGATTAACTAAATGCTGAAGGCATAGTTTATCTTGATGCATCAAAGTATCTGGAATAATAGCTTTATAAGTATAAAGTGAAATGAGATATAAATGATGGTATAGATAGATGAATTAACAGCTAGTTGAATCACTGTACCCAATAAGTGTTGATTAATAGGGCTGTGTCAAACCAGCCCGTGTATTTTTTGAGGACAACATATTGTTAATGCCTGCACAGGCCTGCCACATATTTAGCACTGATAAATGCTTGTGGAATTTAATTGAAACCCTCAGGAGTCCCTGATGGATGGTCATTAAGCCCTATCCTTGACCTTGTCTTATATGATATTTATATCAGTGAATTGAATGAGGTCTGCAATCATACTTATAAAATCTGCTATAAAAGTTCCAGTAAAACTGCTAATAAATTCGACATTAAAAGAAAACTCAAAGATATCTAATACAGCATATTTATTCAAAAAACATTTATTGAGCAGCCAATATGTACCAGATCCTCTGCTATAGACTGAATCCACGAAAGTGATTAAAATGTTTTTGATTGTCCAGTACAAGATAAAATTTAATAGATTTTATGAGAACTGCTAGATTTACTTTCAAAAAAAAGGAATTGCAGTATTTAGCGTAACTGGTCAAGTTGTTGGGTTGGCATTGGGCTGATTATACAATTATGGGAAATCTAACAGCATAATGTTGTTATCAAGATTTTCTGAGTCAAATTTATGCCGAGTTAATAGAAACACAATGTCCAGATAAATAAAAGGCAGAATACCGAGCTCTATTCAGACCTGGTCAGACCACATCTACAATACTGTATTCGCTCTGAGCATCACATTAAAAACCATTAAAAACACCACAGTCAATCAAACCTCAAAAAAGACACATACACTAGCAATTACCAGATTACAGCAGCTAGAATACTCTAGTAGCTGTACTCTAGGAAAAATAAATGAAGGGGCTAGAATTATTTAATCTTAAGAAATGAAGGCTGACAAAAGACAGAGCACACTCACTAAGGGCTATTTTGCCAAAGAGAGTAGGCTTGCTTTCTGCTGCCTCGGAAAAGAAGGGGAAAGAAAATTAGAAAGAAGCACGTTTTGGTTTTGTCTATGAAAGAACTTTGTAACAACTACACCAATTTCCAAAGAGGAGTGCTCTCTCTCAGGATATGAGGAGTCTTCTCTTCCATGGCACATTATTTTTAAAAGCAGCTGCATAATGTTTGTTGAGCTCAATAACTTCTCAAGTTTCTTCCACCTCTAAAGAACAGAGACCTTTCTGGTTTCGGATAGACCATTCAACGGAGAGAATGTCATCGTGGTTTTTTACAGAATTCATTTATCGGGAAAAATAATGCTTACATTTTATTTCCTATGATAATATATTTGCTCCCCAGAGTCTATCTAGATAAACTTACTGAGGAAAACCAAATTCAAAATGCAACAATCTTTGTGGAATAAATTTCAACAAATAGATCTTATACCTAATCCTATTTATTTGAAAAACTCAGATTGCCATAAAGATGCCATAAAGATCATTCCTGAGAATATGTGTTAGTCACTTGTCTTGTGACCTTCCTGTGCCGTATAACTTACGGTGTTATTTCAAATCCTTGGGTAATACCTGTGAGTCCTGAATTAAGGGAACACAGATATACTACAGCTACTATTTTTGGTTTCAATTTAATAAATTGAAACAGGACAATTAATTTTTATATGTATATCATAAATATGAGTTGCACTTTTTTTTTCTTTTTTGGCCAAAAGATAACGTAAGACAAAAAATACTAAACAAAATTTTAAATGTTTTCTGACCAGATAATTAATGACTTATGAATACTGGGTATGTTATTGAAACTAGGTAAATGTTTTTGGGTTATCTGTTGCCTAAAGAGACTTAACATTCTTCCTTTTTGTTCAGATTCAAAGAAGAAACTCTTATTTCCCTCCAAATGGTGAAAACCATTCATGTAGCATTCATCGGAAAAGGCAGAGTACTGACCAGTTACAGAACAAGGAAGCTTGTCGTGAAATCTTTTTATTAAAAAAATTGCGTGACTTGGTGATTTTTATAGAGTTAACCTCTCATATGATGGCTAGCAAGGTCAAACAACACACATTTTTCTTACAATAGACATTAGTTGTAAAATACATCTCTTCTCAATTTACAAAGAAGATAATGATTCATTACGTGCAACTATCTGCTCTGAAAACATTGCTCTTTTAACAGAAATCAAACAATGTGTTATGATTCCCGGACAAGGTGCTAATTAAAGAACAGAAAGCTGTGATTTCTACTTTGGGATACTGCATTAGAAAAGGCAGATAGGAAGAAGTGCAGCAGTCAGTATGTAACGCATTTCTGTAGAATGTAATAAGAGCTAAAACTCAGAAAAGAATTGTTTGCAGGATAATTTGCAGGAAGAATCTTGGTGGAATTGTATTATAACTTTGAGCTTTGAGCAAATTTAAATCATTACGAACATCCTGATAACAGATGTAAATGAAGCACCTATTATGTGCAAGCATTATTCTAAGCACAAGGATAAAAAGAGATTTAAGACAGGCACCCTGTCCTTCTTGAGCTTAAAATTTAGCAATCAGGGATAGGAGAGAGACTTTATCATGAGTGCTACAATTAATTTATAATGGCTTCCTGGAGAGCTATAAAGGAATCTGATATAACGCCAAAGTTTTACAGGAAAGGGAGCCATTTTTATTTATTGAAGCTTGCCACTGGCATTGGAAAGAGTAGTGACGTTACATGGATAGACAATATGCATCACAGTTTAAAGCACGGGGTCAGGAGGCAGACAGCCTGGGTTCAGAAAAAATAAGCATACTAGCGTATACTAATAATTAGACACGTATTTATGTTTACACACACATACATACAGAGAGAGAGGAACAGAGTTAAAGAGAAACATATTGTACTGTGTGTGGGTGTATAAATTGATGATAGATGGATTATACACAAACAACTTAGACTGTCCTGTGCCCAGAAACTAAGAGAAGACTTTATAGAAAATGTGGAAACTGCACTGGCCTATAGGAAGGAATAGGAACTAAATATATGAAGGGGAAGTTAACCACAAGATGCGCTGGGCTTAGCAATATCAGTAATTAGGTTATTCCAGAACAAAACTAGAAAATACACAGTTTTTTTCTGGTAGACTTCTTTAGATGAAGTAGAAGTTTCTTTAAAAAGCCATGGAGAACACAGAATGCCAGGACAAGGATTGTGGACATGGTTTTATGCTTTAGGGAATAATTGATATTTTTTAAACAAAGAAGTATTATATTTTAGAAATAGTGACTCATAAAAGTATGTTGGAGGACTTCTGAAAGCTCAAGGGAAATAGCCGCCACGCAAATGGGAATTCCTGCACGGATCCTCCAAAATTCTTTACAGATCAACAAGATAGTATGTTTTGACAAAGTAGAAAGAACATGAGTTTAAAAATGGGAGGAGGAAAGAGAGGGGCAGCCTGCACCTGGTGCCACAGAGCTTTCCATTTCTCCAGACCACATTCAAAACCTTAATGGGTTAATATTGGTGGATGGGTCACAACAGGACACTCATATATAATGCATGTTGCTTCCATGAAGAGTTATAAGCTGTTGGCTCTGAGTTGACACTAGTCTCCAGAGACTCAAAATGCCCACACTGATCTATCAGTCAGAGTGAGGAATTGTGGAAATCAGATGTATTTGGAGTCTTGTCAGTAGTCCATCTTACAATGAGTCTAGTGGACGTAAGGGACCGCTCTGAGTTTCTTTTACTTTGGAAAATCACACTTCACAGCTGTCAAAATCTCCATAGTTTTGTGTGTGTGTGTGTGTGAGAGAGAGAGTTATTATAGTAGAAAAGATCAAAGATAACTGCTTCTCCCAGAATAAATTTTTATAGGTTAATATGCATTTCTGGGTGAATTTCAAAACTTAATGCCAAGAGTAAAGACCTGAAAGATGCAAGCATGTTAATTCCTATCATATTCCTGAATAACTCAACTCTTTGGCTAATACAGGGGCTTAATGGATCTTGAAGGGTGACAGTAGATTATCATAAACTTAATCAGAGAGTGATATCAATCACAGCTCCCATTGTGAATATGATGTCATTACTGGTGCAAATCATTGGAGCCCCTTGCACCTGGTATGCATTTATGCACCTATTGAACTCGTGAATGTTTTTTCTCAATCCTAATTAATAAAGACAATCAGAAGAAGATGACCTTTATCTGGCAGATCTAGCAGGACACCCTTTCTGTCTTGCCTCAGGGTTGTTTATATTCTCCTCAGCTCTGTGATAGAATAGTCTGCAGAGACCTGCTTGTATCCCAGAGAACATCATGCTAGTATTTAACAAGATTGCATTATGCTAATTAGACCTGGAAAAGTAGTATTCTGCTGGTAAGACATAGGAAGACACAGGTATGTTGGCAGGTGATCGACAAACTCCATGAAAAGTCAGGGGCCTGTTAAATCAATCAAATTGCTAGAGTTCAGTCTTCTAAAACACGGCAAAACATCCCATGTAAAGTGAGACACAAATAGTGATAGCTCTTTTAGTGTGGCTAAGCAGATTGCGCATAAAAGATTTACTTAAACATCCCCGTCTTACTAAACTTTTGAATATCTTCCTTTACGGCCCAGGTCAGCAAACTTTTTCTTCCAAAGGCCAGATAGTAAATATTTTATATTTGTGCACCATATGCTCTTTTGCAGCTACTCAACTCTGCCATTGTAGCATGAAGCAGCCATAGACAAGTGGTGAATGGCTATGGCTGTGTTTCAGTGAAAATTTATTGATAGGTAACACACCATATTTGGCCTGGGGGCCATAGTTTGTTGAGCTCTCTTTTATACCATGCCAGGAAGTTCCAGCCTCCCAAGCTTTTTGACTGTAGGATCTAGGTTTAAATTAACCAACCCCTTTCACTGGGAGACAGTACAGCCAACTGAAGATCAGGCTAAGAAATGCAGTGCTTAGAGGCCAGCCTCCCGGTCTCAGCTAAAAGTTTTACTCCTGGAGTATACTACCAAAAATTTACTGACCACCTTTTAATAGTTAATGCTGTATCAGTTTAGAGTATTGTCTTAAGATTTTTAACGTGTACTGTTCATACAGAGTGAGGCATGCAAAAGTGCACACAAGCACACTATTCTATTAAACACTGGGGAACACCCTTTTAAGACATTTCCTCAAAATTTCAATGCTTCCTGATTTACAGCGAGATGGAAATTTTTTTGTGAACTTTGAGATGACTGAAATTTCTTGTTGCTTTAGAAAAGGAGTAAGATTCCTCTTCAATTTCACAAATCTAAACATGCAGTTTCTATGATCCTTCTCAAACTCACCACCCTCCAAATGAAATTTTTCCTCAGATATAATGCTAATGATCAACCAATCACCGTTCAATATGTATTTAGTTGATTGTATTTCCTTCATGATCTTGTGTGTCAGTGTGCCCATCTTAAAATACAGGAATTCATCATACCTGAAACTCACATCTGTTTATCATACCTTGAATGCAAACAATACTTAGAACAACACTCAGAAACATCATCAGCACAGGTTTAGATGACTGTGATTTTCTATGACAGGGACCTCTCAACATGACAAAAGGAGAACATAAGGTCATCATTCTACCTCTAGACAGACCTTACAATCCTTTAATCATTCCCAGACAGGTAACAAATTCCTTTCCCCATGTCTGCAGGGATATTGTGAGTTGCTTATTACTTCTCTTTATAGGCAATTGATTTTTCTTATGCACTCCATGTCATCATTACTGTCTGAGTAATGTTAATGCATCCTCCTCATTATAAACTGTTTTATTTTTGCTTTAATGATTTTTTTCAAATATCGAGAGTCAGGGATTCTTAACTCTTGACCTGCTCTTCCATTTACCGTTCCTGCAACTTCAGGCAAATCACTTCCCCTTCCTGGGCCTTAGCTTCCCATGGATAAAAGGAATAGACTGTTGTAAAACTTCAATTACAACAATCTCTAAATCCATGAAATCCCTTCAGTGATATCAAACCACTTGTTCTTTCCTGCGAAGTTTAACATGCCTGTCTCGAAAATGTGAAGTGTTTGGAGTTGTGATTAACTTAATGATAATCTTATGTTTTTCTTACTTGAAGATATTTCATTTAGATCCTGCATTGTATTCTCTCTCTTTTTTTTAATAGTGTGGGAATGTATTTGACAATGTCGAACACTTCATCCTTTTGCTCTTCTTTGATTTCCACAATATTGTACCACATCTCTAACCGCTCCTTTTGAAGTCCCTTTTTCTGGCTCCTCATGTAGCTCCCTAAATGTCTGTATTCCTTGGGGCTCTGCTCTAGATTTTAATTTCTAGCCAGTCTGTACAAGACTGTCCTCCTGGATAGTCTTATCCACACACATGGTTTCGAGGGCCATCTATACATTGATGACTGCTAATTAACCTCTCCAGCTCATATATCTCCAGAGCTGTACCCCTTCTGTTCAGCTGCCTGCTTGATACCTTCAATCAGATGTGCTACAAGCAGAATTCATCACATTTCCCCAATATTCCACTTCTTCTCTATGTTTCCTATTCTTATTAAATGTCACCATCATTCACCCAATTTCTCAATCTGCAAGCATGGAAGTCATCTTTAAATCTTCCCATTCTCAATTCCTACATCCAATTAATGTCTCTGAAGAGTGTGACTGTGGGAAGTTAAAAGTCAGATAGCTTTGCTTTCTGTGTAGTATAGCAGGGCCCTGTGAACAAAGCCCCACTCCAAATAGAGAGTGAGGTTTGGTCCAGGTGAGAATAAGTTCATGAATTCATTTTGTAAAAGTAGAATTAACATTTAAACAATATATTCTTCTCTAAATTTGAAATTTACTTCCAGGCTAAAATCAGTGAGATGATCTAAGTGAATTCTCACCCTGCTGATTGGTTGAATTTTCTTTAGTTAGTTTAATATGTACACACTCCAACCCAACCAGAAACACTCTTTTACTTTTACTCAGATTAAAACAATAAACAGTGCACATTTTGATCTAACTCTGTTTGCTTGAAAGAAACAATCTAAACAGAAGTCCTGTGAGTTAAGGTTTGTGGTAAATTCGAGGACTACCAAAAATTCTGCTTTCTGTTAGCTTATAACACCCAATTTCCTTCATATATACAAAGCCAATGATTTGTTACCCACATTGATCTACTTCACATCAAGTAACTGCAAAAATTCGAAAACACAGGGGCCAGCCTGGTGGCGCAATGGTTAAGTTCGTCTGCTTGATTTCAGCAGCCCAGGGTTGGCAGGCTTGGATCCCAAGTGCAGACCTACACACTGCTCATCAAGCCATGCTGTGGCAGTGTCCCACATACAAAATAGAGGAAGACTGGCACAGATGTTAGCTTAGTGACAATCTTCTTCAGGCAAAAAGAGGAAGATTGGCAACAGATGTTCAAAAACACAAACGCAAACAAAGCCCTGGACTCCTACAGTCTCCCTTTCCCTTCTTTGAAGTTTTAGTTTCCTTCTACTCTAAGTAAAGGGAACTCATCAGAAAAATATTTACATAGGAACATGCACGAAAGTACTTTCAAGCATATAAACTGCAACCACAATGAACAGGATTTTAGTTTTCTATTTTAAATTTTTTACAAAGTGTTTGCTATGTGCTAGGTGCTCTTCTAAGTACTTTATAAATATTAGTTTATTTAATCCTCAGAATGAGCCAATAAGACAGTTATCTATAAAATCTGTAAAATGGAATAGTGCTCATTTTACAGATCAAGAAACTGATGCTCAGAGAGCTAAACTGCCTAAAATTACTGTTGGAGGAGGTCATCAAGAGGATGTGACCCTTGGTTGACCTGAGAGCTGGACCCAGGCCATTAGAGGCCCCTCAGCCCCTCTTCTGTCCTTGGAATGTGCACTCCCACTGTGGGAGCCATTTTCAAGGATGTAATTTGAGAGAGTAAGGTGCTGTTGAGCCCCTCTGGAATGAACAGTGCCTGAACTCTGTTAAGGCCTCCAGATAAATTTTTGAGATTCCGGCAGGTAAATGCAGAGATCTACTCAATTTTCAGTTTCCCAAGTCAAGCCTCATGTATAAGTCCCTTTGCTTATTAAACCAGCAACCTACCAGACTGGAGTGATCTGTCTCTTTCTTCCATTTCTCCTTGCGCTTCCTGTACAGGACCTTGTTTCACATTTCACCTGGGCAATTCCCCAGTTTATGAACCAACAATCACATAGCCAGTAAGTAGTGTCCCCAGGATTCAAACCCACGTTGTCTGGGTGTGGGGCGCACGTGCTTAGTCATAATGCCACAGTGAGAACATTTCCTAACGACTTCAATCAGATTTCAAACTCCAATGGTACATGCTATATTGCTTGGGAAATTTTCAGATAGTCAGCTTATTTTATATGAATTTGTGGATGTATAGTGAAGCACTATAAAAATCCTCACAACCTGTATGCAAATGACTCCTGTGCAGTCTCCTTCCTTCTATTAGGCACAGGAGAAATGGTTTCCCTGCCATCCAAGTATCTGTCAGAAATTAGTTCCTAGAAGATATACTTCTGTCTTAAATTTAACTTCAACAGGATCAGAGTGATATTCAAAGATGAGAAGATTATTTAGAAGTGACTTAGGACGTAACGGCACTAGAAATGAAATGTAGTTGAGCTTTCTGAAAAGACTCACAAGGAAGAGAAATTTTGTCTTAAAAAACAGAAATGCTTGGAAATGCAGAACGCATGTATTAACAATTCACAAAGAAGTCTGTAGCACTGTATAAAAGGTTCGCAGCCAGAACCCGGCCAGGTGGCTTTAAATGAATTCGGGGAATATCTCCGTAAACATAGGTGCTTTTGGTGTGTGAAAGACATCCACACAAGGGCATTTACACGAAGGTGATTATTCTAACATATGTTCTGAATGCTGACATATACCCCAAAGCAAATGAATCTTAGGGACAATGTCCAATTTCGGACATTATTTCTGATTCTTAAACAGTTATTTTAGATCACTGTACAGGAGCTAGGATCATTTTGCAAAATTTTAGCAAGGCCATTATTTAAGTAATTTGATTAATAATATGCCGAGGGAGGCAAATCAGTGGAATATAATTACGCATACTTAAAATAGACAAAACTAATCATAATATATTAACTAGAAATACTATGCTATCACTACTCTTTAGCTTATAAGGTTTATATAAACTGAAAGGGTAGAATTATATGGACTTCATTTGCTTTACATTCCTTGTAGCCAACATTTGTGCTAAATAAGTAAAGTTAGCTAAATCAGACACTTCACATGTATTTCTTCTCTATCGAATAAATTTTAAAGAGTCAATTGAGCTCCTTCAGTCCCTTACTGAGTGCGTCCTGCAGCATCCCCTTGCGACTGGTGGGGGAAGCCAAACCCTCCTGCTCCTCCTGCAGCCTACCCAGTGGCCCATTATCACCTCCTAAACGGCACTCCTGTAATGCCTGTAACTGCCACCATGTGGTTGGTGGCTTCTTGAGTTACACAGAAAAGGTTAGACCATTTCTTTGTTTCTACATATAAGGAGTTCAGGACAGTGGAACAAGCTCACGATTGAGTCCTCATTGCCTGTTTTATAAAATATAATAATACAGAGTTAATAAAATCCATAAGATTTGGTTAAACTCAAAAGTGAGTTTAACTCAGATACCCCTGTAGAGAGAATTTTAAATTTTAGACAATTTTAATTAAACATTCTTGACCGTCAAGAATTATTTAGATCATCATTAAACATGCCTACGCTCAATAACTTTGCTGGTTATTTACACACACATTTTTTACACAACTGATCACTCAGACTGGTGTCTCTGAAAGCAAGCTCTTCTAAGATCTAATCACACATCCTTTTACAATCCCTATGTGAATGCTTGGCATACAATAGGCTCCTAAGACAGATGTACTTGTTCAACTCAGCATTTATTAAGTGTGTGCTATATAACCTACCTACTTGATGCAGGTAAGATCACAGCAGTGGACCTGTCTTCACAAAGCTTACAATCGAATACAGGACATCAACGTAACGTAATAGACTTTCTGCAGGAGCATGTGCAAAATCCTGGGAGAGTACATAGAAGGTCCATCGACCTCAGAGGGAAGAAAAGGTAGCAGCTTCCAGTGCTTAGTTTAGATGGACAACAGGATGAGGAAAAGTGTAGCATGTGCAAAGTTACTGAAGCATGCAAGAGAATAAAGTTCAGTTCAAGCTTTCAAGCAATTTAACAGCTGAAGAGGAGAGTGTATGCGGATGGTGAGAGTGGGAATAGGGTTGTGGAGGAGGAATGGTAAAAGGCTGGAGCAGCAGATCCAGAACAATTTTGAACAAAGTTGAAGAGTTTGGATTTTATCAGAAGGCTATGAGAAATAGTTGAAAGTTATTAACTAGGGAAGTAACAGGACTGATTGGGATTTTGGAAATAACTCCTCAACAACAATGTGTAAATGGAACTGAAGGTGATTGAAGTATGCTGCAGTGACTCAGGAAAAGAGCAACGATGGCCTCAGTTAAAGCAGTGGAGATAGAAGGAAAAAAAATTATAAGAGAGATTGTGGAGATAGAATAAATAAAACATCAAACTGGTTATGAAAACAGTGAGAGAATAGAAGAGCCAGCTATGTCTCCTAGGATTCTGGTCTGGAGCACTGTGCGGATCTTGCTGCCATTTACCAGGATAAAGGGTGTGAGAGGAGGAGGACATTTAGTATATTATGAGAGAAAAAAAAATTAATGAGATCTGAATGTGCTAACTTTGGTCGCACCTCTGGATCATTCAGAAAGTAGGGACAGCCAAGAACAGTGGTTAAGAAAGCAGACTTTTCATAACAGAGGGGGATTATAACAGTGCTTGTCCCGTAGGGTTATTGTGAATGGCAAATGAGTTAATGTATAAAAGTTCATAAGGCAGGGCCCAGTATGTAAATGATATTTAATAATATTCTTCATTGTCTTTATTTTTATTCAACTGGAGTCACCCAAGTAGTTTTAAATGGGTGCCGAAGCTCAGTAGAGAAGGATGGCCCACAGAGAGAAATGCGAGAATCACCTTCACATTGGACAATGTTTCTCAACACTGACTGAGCATCAGAATCAATCAGGAGCATTAGAAAAGGCCCTTTGCCAGCCCTACCCTGGTAATGCTCGTACAGCCGACAGCGAGAGCCCAGGGTAATCACTGTGATAGGTGGAATCCCCAGCTGGACGAGATCTCTCTGGAAGAATGGACAGAATAACAAAAGGTCTTAATGTTCAAGGTTTCCAGACCAAATTCATCCTCTTTCTAACGTGACCGGCTCTTTCTCCAGATTCTGTAATTCTACTTGTCATAGCGGAACCTGGACAAATGTGAACCACAAAATCAGGGGAACATGTAAGATCCTGGAGGCCATTGTTTTGTGCTAGCTGTTATGAGCCATGGGGAGGAGGGAGACATTGTGGAGAAGCCAGAGACTATTCCCGCTGTCAAATCATGCTAAAGCAGAATTCAAGCAGGCTTTGAGAACCCTGGGGACTGGAGAAGATTCAGGGTGTGATTCTCCTGTGGAGGGTGAGCTGCCCCTGGACATGTGGAAGCAAGCTAAAAACTCTAGCAGCACCATCAAGCTGGTAGCAGCAGTGGTGGTAGAGCCTCAAACCTCAAAATAGTGTATTTAAAAGTCCTGGGCTCATAGGCAAATGTGTTGAGCGATGATGAATAGCCCTTTGGATATGAGAATAACATATGTGAAGCCACCCTCCTTACATTTGAAGGGAGTTATTCACTCCAACAGCCTTTTTGATCTGGCTCTCCAGGTAGCCCACAGGATATGAGCCACCACTGAAGAGTAGTGCCAAGAAGACTGATAGTATTAAGAATCAGGTCTACAGTGACGTGGAGCCACAGTAGAAGGAGACTTCCTCTTTATTTCCCATCCCCTTATACACATAGTTGAAATCGCAGGTTATCTGTGGCAGTACCTTCTTTGGAGGCCGGAGACCTTCCTATTCTGTTAAAAGAAGTACACCATACTCTGGACCAAGCATTGTCAACAGAAACACCTAATGGAAAATCGTTAATATATACAGACCGCTATTCTTTAGGCAGTTTTATATAACTCTGCCTTGATCGGTTATATGTAGAGAAAACAAGGCTCAACTACCCCGAAGTAGGCTAGAAATATGTCTAAATCTAAAACCAGTGTTTTTCCCACTTTATTAAAGGTATATTTGGAAACAATAAATACAGTAGTCTTGCTTGGCTAATTGTAGAATAAATACAGGAAATAAACCAGAAATAATGCTGGGGAAATGGTGTGGAAGACTACTTTATGTCCTAAGTCTCAAGGAAAAGAGTTAAAACTAAATTCAGTAAACAATAGAGTGATTGGTATTGCACAGCATCAGTGATTTTTCAACAAATCATCCACTCCATTCCACAATTTCATAAAGCCCTACAAGGTACCAGACCCTGTGGTGGGCTCTAGGGATATAACAGTCAAAAAAAGTGACAAAGGGCTTACCATTATGGAGTTTAAATCCTAGTAGAGGGAGGAAGAAAATAAACCCAGTTAAATTCATACATCTGGTGGTGATAAATGCTATAAAGAAATATAAAATAGAATAAGGAGGAAAGTAGATGATAGCGGAGGGGGAGATGTCTTGCTGTATATGGTACTATTTTATACAGATAGCTTCTCTGGTGAGGGGACATTTGGACCAGACTCGAGGTGGTAAGGAAGTGAGCTACGTGGGCATGGGGGAAGCAAGCAGGAAGAACAACGCATGCAAAGGCCCCAAGAATAGAATGAAGACAACCTTCTTTCCCTAATTTTGAATTCTGACTGCCTCCCTATTTTTCTTACATGAATGTCTACATTATTAACACAGAATTTGTTTTTGTTTAGTTTTGGTTTTGCTAGATATGATTTTTTGCAATGGGAGGTCTTTGAGAAGAAGTAGAAGAAAAAAAGCTTCTCTCCATCCTCTTTGTCCTCTAGAAAGATTAGAGTCAGAATAACTGTTTAACAAATCTACCCCCGCCATCCTGTCTCCTAAGCCCCACTATCATTTTTTAGTGGACCAATTTTCTCTTTTATTGTCTGTCGACTGAGGATATATGGGAGCAGCCCTTTATTGTTATATGAAACATTCTCTGCAATTTGGGAAGGCTGAGCTTTCTTTTTGCACTTCTAATTATGAAAGGGAACCTGGCCACAGTGTGATCGAAGATATCAAACAGCTGTGATGAGCACTTCTCTGATAGTTTTGATTCGTTAAAAAGCATATTTTGCTCTTTTCTGAGTAACAACTCCTTAGAATTTCTATAACACAATGGTATTCTGACCGGCTTCATAGTTTCATTTGTGCAAAACTTTATTTTCTCAGCATTTTAAATAGAAGCACAAAGTTACATGACTTTCTGGTTGTTCTAAAGGACACAAAATACCTCAGAGAAAATTGTTTCTTAGTTATAGCTTCTGTGAAGCTAGCAAGAGTTTCAGGTTTACTAGCGTCTTTTCAAACTGGCCGTATTAGAAATTTGATTTTTTCTCGTCCTGTCATTGTAGGTCTTATTCTCTTTACTCTCTTGATATTCCCTCTATGCAATCTAACTTCAGTCCAACAGTAACACTTCATAATTTACAACCCTCCTAGAAACAAAGGGCAAGGGAAATCTCACAGCAAGTGCTGTCAGGTAGAACATTCTTTCTTGCCTCTGATGAAGTAAGTTTCTGGAGGAAATAAAAATGGCATTATCAAAGAGGAGAAATATGGCCTTGAATTCAACCTTGACCCAATTATTGAAGTTGAAACAGGGCTGGCTTTAAACCATGGCAATGTTGGTGAGATAAGGTAATATTATATGACGTGATCCACAAGATGCTGGGAACTTCCATGCTTAAAATACTAACCTTTCACAGATGCTCCATAAATGTCCCGCTCCTTCAGGTTAAATGCTTCTCTATCCCTACAATTTTCTACATTTATGGAAGGGGACATAAGTAAAACATAGGTTCTTTTGACTGAGTTTATTCAGCATTTTTCTTTTGGATACTACAGTAATGAGAACATGGGAATATGAAGGAAGTGGTAGGAAAGGATACTTAAAGTACAGGAAAGTGACGGTTAAACCACACTAAATCCATTTCTTTAATGGCAGCCCTACACGAGACAGAAAGTGGTTAGAATTCTTGCCATTCTACAATCTTAGTGTAACCATAGAAGATGGGAGAAGGCAATCGGGCACCTCGTAAATGGGCTCTTTGTTTAGAGATAGAAACAGAGGGCCAACATTCCCAGCCTTTTAGTCAAATTAAATCTGAACAGAACACCCACCTGGATGGTTTCAGTCTATAGTAATTTTAAGTGCACTTTTTGTGTCTTCTCTGACACAAAAGAGCACTGTAATAAAAAGGTGACAATTTGCCACTTGCAGGTAAGTGAAAAGTAGAATACTACTCCACCTTGGCAGATAGGTTTTTTGAAAATAATATTAGGATGGCTGTCTTAGAGAAAGCAGCAATTTGAAGGTCTAAGTCCCAAAGAATAAAAGATAGGCTGCACAATGGAAAGGCTGGAAAATAATTGCACATAAGCATAAAAGTCTCCATAGCATAAAATTTTTTTTTTTTTTGCTTTTTTTCCTCGCTCATACCATGTGTCAGCAAAAGACAGATTATTATCATCATTATTTCTATAGCCTTCTTCGTTATCCAAATGCTTTATTGACATTGATTAGTTAACTGGACGATCACTGCCAGAAAGATCAGTATGATTAACCTGAAGGCAGAGCCGGAGTGCCCCCAGGTTAAGTGATTCATCCTTTCCTCCAAGGAGATAGTGGAGAAGATCTCCATTCTAGAGTCTTCTGTCTGAAGCTGTGGCTATCCTGGCTGACAATGCAAATGAATGTAACAATGAAAATGCAAATTTTCTTCCCTAGCATAATGGACGTCAGAAAAGACTGGAGATGTATACACTTATTGGTAAAGAAGGAAATGTCATCCTAGTGAGATTCTCTGCTCAATTAGAATAAGTACACTTGGGTCAATTTCCAGTCTGCAGCCAGGGGCAGAGTTTCTGGTTAGAGTTACTATATCTTTATGCAACAATTTGTTCCTTCTCTAAGTATTTATTGAAGTCCCATCATGCCCCCAGAGGAATGTTCTAGGCTTCAAGGATACTGAAGTGAATTTGAGAGCCAAGGTCTTGTTTTCACATGGCTTAATTTCTAGTAGAGTGAGACTAACAATGAAAACATTAAAGAAACAAGAATAATAATAAATAGTGAAAAGAACAAGGAGAGAATTAACACAGACTGGTGTCGTAGCAGTGCCTAGGTGATTTTCAGATGGGATAGTCAGGGAAGGCATCTCTGAGAAGGTGGCAATGAGAGTGAACAAGAAGGAGCTAGCCATGGGAAGAGGAAACAGAACTTTCCAGGGAGAAATAAAAGCTAAAGAAAAAGCCCTAAAGTAGAAATGAGCTCAGTATGGTCAAGGACCTGGGAGCAATTCAGTGTGTCTGGAGGACAGTGAACAACAAGAAGGATGTCTCCTTCTTCAAATTCTAGAGAGAGAGCATCTGGTCAGTTGATTGACTAGCCTCAGGGCAGGTGTCCAGTCCTGATCCATTCAGTTGTGGCTTGAGGAATGAGAATGTGTCACAAGACCTGTGGTTTCCAAAGGCTGAGGGAGACACTGACTGTTACGCTAGAAGAGAAGTTGGGTGTGACAGCAAATTGACTTATGCATCTAATATCCTCCATTCACCTTTTCATTTGCAGAGCTTTATAGAGTACCAGGCATATAGGGAACATTCAACGTCAAGTGATTAAATGAATAAAAGCAATTAAAAAGTCAGGAGGCAATTTGGGGCTTCTCTTAAGTAGTAAGGAAATCCATTTCCCAGATCAATCACAACCATCTCGCAAACGTACTCCTCCCGGCACTCCCATATCTTTTGGAACTGTGCTTCACTAACAGGCATGTTAACAATATTAGATTAGAAATATTTTGGTTATTATTGACACCTGAAGTTTTTCACATCTGAATCCAGCGCTTCTCAAACTTTACAGAACATAATAATCACCTGGGCCTATATGTTAAAATGCAAATTCCTAGATCTTGCCCATTTCAGTACAATCAATGTAGAACCAAAGAATGTGAATTTTAATATGATCTGGCAATTCCAATTCTGAGTGTGTATCCAAAAGAATTGAAAGCAGGATCTCGAAGAGACATTTGTACACCTGTGTCCATAGCAGCATTATTCACAACAGCCAAAAGGTGGAAGAAATTTAAACGTCTATCCATAGATTAATGGCTAAACAAAATGTGGTATATACATGCAACAGGATATTATTTAGACTTAAAAAGGAAGGAAATTCTGATGTAAACTACAATAAAGATTAACCTAGAGGACATTATGCTAAGTGACATAAGCCAGTCACGAAATAACAAAAACTCTATGAGTCCACTTATTAGAGGTATCTAGAGTAGTCAAATTCATAGACAGAGAAAGTAAAATGGTGGTTGCCGGGGTCTGGGAGGAGGGGGAAATTAGGAATTGTTGTTTAATGGTATAGAGTTTCAGTTCCACAAGTTGAAAAAGTTCTGTAAATTGGTTGCACAACACTGCAAGTATGGGTAACTACTGAACTATACATTTAAAAAGTGATTAAGATGGTAAATTTTATGTTATGTATATTTTACCATAACTAGAATTAAAAATTAAAAGAATATGAATTTTAACAAAGATTCCAAGTGATTAAGATGCAAACGAGGCAATTTACTTTGAGAAACACCACTTATAGTCAGTCTCTTCCCCAGTCCAGTCTATTGCATATCTGCATGGTCTCATGGACCCTCTCTGCCCTCCATAATCATTGTCACTGACTTAATTTAGACTTCATCACCTATCTGTTGGATTCCAACAGCTGCATATCATTTCTTCTGGCTCCGAGCTCTCCCTATCCTAATCCTTCCTGTACTTTAATCCTGAGGTGGCTGAGGGCAGGCCGCTCCAAGGTGTGCCACTCTGGTATGCGGACTATGTCGAACTGAAGACAATGAAGCCTCAAAAGACTCAGAAAGAGCATCTGACCTTCCCCCAAACTGCTTAAAGAAATTTAAAATAAAGGTTGTCTCCAGGACAGGCCATCACCATAGACAACTATCTAGTACCCTTGGGGGGATCCTTGCTAAGTCCACTCTAATCAAAGTCCTGCTTATCGAACTTTTGCATTCCATCTCTATGTAGATTGTCTTTCTCCCCTTTGAAGTCCCAGATCATTATGTCCTCCTTGTCTGTAGCTGAGGGTACTTAAATGGGTGGACTCAGCCAGATGGCCGAGTTACTCAGTTTACCCTGGGTTTCTCCCATGTATACATGCTATTATATTTTGTTTGATTTTCTCTTGCTAACCTGCCTCTTTGATTATTTGACCAGCCATAAGAACCTTAAGGAAAAGCGGTGGGGGGGAATTCTCCCACTTCCCAGACAATCTAATACTATCTTCCCAAAACAATGATTTCTGTTTCATATAGGTGGCCTATGATTCTGACAGAAGAGTAGAATGGAATGAAGGAAAACAAAAAAATGGTGTGGAAAATAGTGAAATGACTACAAAAAAGTAGCAGAACTTAGTATGCTTATATTACAATTATAGATTTGAATTATATCATTTCTATATTTAAACCTTCTCAAACTTGAACTCTTTTACTTAATATGACCTACAAAAGAATCCTATTTATTTGCGTCTCCTTATATACTAAAATACAAACACTGCCACCCCCACAAATGTGCCTCATGTCCTCTACTCACCTACCTCCAGTATTTTCCAGAGTCTCCTGTTTCCTATGACCTGATACTCCCCAGAAGGAAATCCAAAAATGAAGCTGCTCAGGAATCCTGGTTTCAATCCAGTCTTTTCCACAAACCAGCTGTGTGAATGTAAGCAATTTTCTTAGCTTCTCTAGGATCCTTTTTCCCATCTGTAAAGAGAAAGAACTGACTTAGGTTAGTGGTTTTCAAACATTTTGATGACCACCCACTGTAAAAAAAGAGGTTTTCTATGGCAAAGGAGTTTCACAAAACTTCCGTAAAATACTTACCATTATTGCGTGCGATGCATTCTGATATTTTATCTTCCAGTCAGTTCTATTCTATGTTATTTCTTTCTTTAAAAAAAAACGCTGGTTGCAACTCTCTAAATTGATTTCACAACACTCCACTAGATCATAGCCACGATCTGAAAAACACTGACAGACATGATCTTTATGGTCTGCTCCAGGTCTAAGGCTCTCTGATAGTGAATAAATATGAAAACTCTTTTGCATATTCTTGTGTTTTCCCTATCTGTATATTATCACTTTTACAAATAAATTCTTGGTTTCCTAAGGTTCTCTGACAACTCTGATAAAATAGCATAGAATCATATTACAAATTCATAAATTAATAATTCATACATTAAAACGTTTATTTAATGATAATGCAAGCCAATGGAAAAGAAATTGGATTTCTGTCTTCATTTTCTCAGTGAGCCAAGTACGGATTACGTCCCAAGTATTCCTCCCGTGACTGAGGAAGACACACCAGAATCGAAGTGATGTCCCTTCGTGACTTGGTTAAAACACTGTTCTCGACTCTGACTTGACCTGGACATAGCTTGGAGAAGGAAAACAGTTTCCTGACCCCATTCTAGAACTATTAATTCAGAATATAAGAATATAACTGAGTCATTGATATTTTTAATCTCTCCAGGTGATGGCTGAGAACGACTAGTCCAGTTGATACAACATAAAAGTCACCATCCTCCAGGTATCCGGTAAGGTCCAATGACAGAAAATAACTAGAGCAAAGGCAGCCCCTTTAACGTTCCCCTTAATTCCTTGCCCTATAATCCTCCCTGTTGTGGACCGAATGTTTGTGTCTCCCCCAAAATTCACATGTTTGAAGCCCTAACCTCCAGTGTGATGATATTCGGTGGCCTTTGGAAGGTAATTAGATTTAGGTGAAATTATGAAGGTACATGTCCCATGATGGAATTGGTGCCCTAATAAGACGAGGAAGAGACCAGAGCTTGAGAAGTTGGCCATCTGCAAGCCAGGAAGAGAGCTCTCAGCAGACCCAACCATGCCGGCAGCCTGATATCAGACTTCCAGCCTCCAGGACTATGAAGATTAAATTTCTGTTGCTTAAGCCACCCAATCCATGGTATTTTGCTGTGGCAGCCCCAGCTGACTAAGACACGCCCCTAAGCTTCACAGTAGTTCATCTTCTTCTCCCTTATCATGTTCATAATCCATCTGAGAACTGCTATCTATTGCAGTTTAAGCAAGAATGTCTTTAAATCCCAAATCTCCTCTGTTGGCACTGCTAAAGTGCCTTACAGTTCCTGAGTGCAAGTGACATCTGAGAAGGGTCACTCTATAAACTATTGATCCTTATCCGTCAGTTACACAACTCACTCTGAGGGCTAGGGTTGTAAATAGCTTGTAGTGTGTCATTTTGAAGAATTGATAGCCATAAGTGAGGGAGGAGTAGGAGTTCCAACCATGTCTCATCACACAGATAAGTACTGGGAAAGGTGGAACAAAAACGACAGAGGGACGTTGGAATACACACAAGCAGACAAAAACAGTGACAGAGAGACTCAAGAGACTAAAGGGAGTTAAACGTTGTGATTCGGCTTTAACATAACAAAAACTAACTTTTGGGTGAATTACTCATTAAAGAAATCCATTGAAGAAAGAACGTGGAGAGTAGGGAAAAATATATCAAAAAAAGTTAAATGAAAAAATTTCACAAATCTTTGTTTTAAAGGGTTATGGTGCTTTTGGTTTTTGCTCTGTAGACTTGATTTTATTATAGCGATTATTTTTCTCAATAATGGAATTAATTGAATTTTGAGACATAAGAGGCTGTTTTTAAAAATTTATAAATTTGCATTTCAGATGAAAGCTACTAGTGTTTTATGCTTCCTTGCCGCCACCTGGTGCATGTTAATATATTGCAAGGGAAAGGACACGGAGCAACCAACTTACCGATGTAAGATCAAAGCTGGTGGCTAATTGGTTTGTTAACAAATACCTTTGATGTAGCTCAATGAGTTGCAAATAAAATATGGGAGCATCTCCATCCACTAATATCGCTCTCTGGCCTTCAGAGATTGGTAAAGTGCTTCCTTTTGAGATTATGACTTTTTAATAAAGATGTTAAAGTATATTTGAAAAAAATATTGGTGCAAAGAGGTGGTAGTACTTTATTTTATCATTGTATTTTGATTATGCTACTTGGCAAAAAAGAACAAAAATTGGGACAGGTGATCAACTTCTCTGGAGAAGGCCAAGCAAGGTGTGCTGAGACACCTGGGCACCATGTCCTGCTGTCTTCTCTCCTCATTGTGAGTACAGGTCTTCACTCCTATTGGGCTGCTTCAAAATCTGGACATGAGTACACCTGAAGTAGACATCTCCTTAATGGAAGTGCATAGATGGTTAGTATAACTGCTTCTTGAATGGTGATAAAAATGCCACATAAGGCTTAGGTGAAGCAAGAATTGGGCCTCTTTCTCACTTTTGGTAATTCTGGTTTCTACCAGTTTGGCAAGTATCATTAAATACTCTATAGAGATGGATATAGATGCTCTTATGGAGAAACAAAAGGCAAGGGAAAAGCTGGACTAAAGCATGCTGCCTCTGCTCCTGCTCTGTATAGCTGCCTCATATCCATTAATTTCTGTACCACTGGACAAATAGATTGGCTCATAGCACATGCGTGTGTGTGCATGTGTGTGTGTTCATATTCTCTTCCTCTCAATCCAACACCACCAAACTGATAACTCTATTTTACTGCCCTTCCCTCACATTCTCATTTTTGTTATTGGTGTTGAAATTTTACTAGACTATAAAATACACAAGTATAAGAACCATTGAAATAGTTGATGAAAATAACAAGATGTGAAAGGAATGAGCTATTTTGGAGGCTTAATTCCCTTTGATCTCTTACCAATATGAGTACAATCTGTTAATTATGAAATACAGATGACAGGCCAGCAGATCCTGGTGAGATGCCAGGTTGGGGAACCGGGTGCCTGCGGGGGGGCTGGTTTATGTGAAGTTGGGGGGTGGGTGCTTTACTTGAATTTGGAAAGGGAAGCTGAAATGGGAGCCCAAGGCTAAGACTGACTCAAAATTTTGCTTAGAAACAGACGTATACCTGGCCTTTTATTACACAATGATCTGTGAGCATAGGTTTACGGGCATGATCCCTCAGCAAGAGACAAATTTGGGAAAGAGAAACCTCAGATAGAAGCACAGGCCAAATGTGGCCCCTACTCCCTTCTTTCCTCTTAGGTTTTATATAATTGTCGCAGCAGTTGCTAGGGTTTTTTTTTTCTCTTCTTCTTCACACTTTTTTTTGGATCAATATCATTAAAGGCTTAAGAAAAAAATAAGAGAAATATTTTATCTATTTGCCTAGCCATTAAAATGTATATTGAAGTTCTTAATTCTGCTCATTTAAACATTTAGTATTTCTTAAAGCAGTGACTGATTATCCAAGAGATGCTCATTCTCCCCTTTCAAATACTTCAAGTGTCTATTGTTGGCAGAATTCTGACAGCCTCCAAAACTTTAGCAAAGCTCACCATCTTGGTTTAATTCAAGAAAAGCCTCATTAACTTGACTAGATCTGAACGAGTCTCTTTGCCAAAAATTAACCTATTTACCACAGATATAGTTTCTCTTTTACCTATAATAGCCACTCTCTCAGATCACTGTAGTCAGACTGTCACATTCTTTTTTCTCCACCCACAAAGACTAAGACTCCTGCAGCTCATAGGATGATCTGGCATTTTACAATAATGGGATCATTTAAAGGGCCATGTACATATTTTCTTAATTATAATCTATGCTTAATAATAATATAGCTTTTTACTCTAATGGATTTTATAGAAATGATATATCTTTAAAAATTCCACTCTTAGCACTAATGCTGAAGTTCTATCGGTGATATTTTTTCAAGTCTTTCCTTTAGAATGAATAGTTACCGCTATTTGAATAAAACAGAAGGGGAAGTGGCTAACATTCTTTCAAAGGGTTTTTTTTTTTTTTTTTTTTTGCTAGTGAGTCATATAGTAATTGGAAAGAGAAAAGTAGCACACATGGAAAACAGTAACAGTACTTTCTTATTCTGTAATCATTGAAGAGTGGGGAATTGCATAAGATTTGATTCTTTATTAATGTTTATAAAGGCAATATGTCAAATTTGAATACTTTCACCAAATTGGGTTCTCATTGCTTTTTTAGCAGCTTAAATTAAAAAGCTCAAAAAGCTTAAGCTATATTTATAAAATGAGCAGTTAAATGTTTTATTGATGAGAAAAATTTCAGTTGAAATGAAGATGGATTACTAAGAATCATAGTCTGATTGAGCTGGAAGACAATTTAGAGAAAATATAATCGAATGCTCATTCTGACTCCTCATTTTATTGTTTCACAGATGAGGAAACTGAGTCCCAAAGAATTTCTTAATTCCACAGAGCTAATCAGTATGGGAAAGAATTTAATTCATTTTTTTAAGGAAGCCAGTAATGTATATTGCCTTAGATTGGATGCTAGAAAAGCATAGTTTATTTTCAAACTCTGTCAAAGATGAGAATACTTAGCGTATGTCTAGCATTTAAGAAATACTATTTGCTAAGGTCTTAATGATTATAACATTCTTTGTAGATAAAATAGGCAATAAGTGAAGTCATTTACATTATTGAGTTCTTCATAGATCTTCATAATAAAAATGACATCAATGTCTTTTGCATTATTATTAATTGAATTGGTTGGATTTTTGTGTTGCTGAATAGATTCTTAATGAGTAATTGACACGAGATGGAACCATTTTCTTATGTAAATCCAACATGGGCAGAAATACGCAGGAGCCCCCACAACCAAAGAGGAAATAAGCCTTCAACCTTGAGTCCCAGAGGCAAATCAAAGCCAGACCAGCATGCTTGCAGTGACCTACCTCTTTTTGAGAAGAGAAATACCCTAACTCCCAGCTCACTCCTTGCAAAAGAAGTGTTATATCTGTGTCAGCCTTGAACAAACTGCTTCTTTCTGTAGCTTTAGGCTTTATGATCCCTGAGAATGGCCCTTGAGAACTATCATGGCATTTATTATTTGGCCTTATTCCTAAAAGTTTCAGATCCCCAGCACTTAACTTCATCATATGGTACGATTTGGTGTGTGTTTTTCTATAAATAAAGCAGACTTTACCACCTGGTATTAGTACAACAAGGCTGAGATTAATCCTGGCTTTTGTTTTAGAAATAAAACTTCCTTTTCAAGGACAGAGAAATAAATTTTTTAAAAAGTCATAGAAATGATCAAAAGCAAGATGTGAATAAGCTGTGGAGATCTGCTGTACAACACTGTATCTATAGTCAACAATAACGTATTGTATGCTTAAGAATGTGTTAAGAGGGTAGATCTCAAGTGACGTGTTCTTACCACAATAAAATAAAATTTTAAAAAAAGGACAAAGAAACATCCTTTGAAATGGTTCCAACAAGTTAATAGCTTACACCAAAGGAAAACCCTTTAGTATTTTTCTTCTCTCCAAAGCAGTGACTGATTATCCAAGAGATGCTCATTCTCCCCTTTCAAATACTTCAAGTGTCTATTGTTGGCAGAATTCTGACAGCCTCCAAAACTTTAGCAAAGCTCACCATCTTGGTTTAATTCAAGAAAAGCCTCATTAACTTGACTAGATCTGAACGAGTCTCTTTGCCAAAAATTAACCTATTTACCACAGATATAGTTTCTCTTTTACCTATAATAGCCACTCTCTCAGATCACTGTAGTCAGACTGTCACATTCTTTTACTGGAGTTTTCTCTGGTGTATTGCAAACTGAGTTGCTTCCTAGCTTTCCCTCCAGCTTCCATGCTAGAAAATCTTTGTCTCAAGAGCCGGGAAGAAGGCCCAAGATGCCTTTAGGCAGCTGAGACTTTTTCCTCATGATGTACTCACTAACGCCTTGCTTAAAATCAGAGCTCCAACAGGTGTGATTTGTTTACATCTGCCAAGTCCAGTCCACCCTTCATCAAGAAAGGCCACAGAGTCACCAACAGGAATCCGGATGACAAAATAGATTCCACCCTTTTCCTAAAGAGAGACGCTTGCTTAAGTAATTGAACCAAAACCAAATAAAAGGCATTTGGTTTACGTGGAATGACCTGAGTTTGCTTACCTGACACAGATCAGCCAGATTAAGTCACAGTCCTTTGGTTGGTCAAATTAACCTCTATCTGAAGTTATGGCCACTTTCAGTGGAAGATAAATTCCAAGGAGAAGTCTTATGTAAGAGATTTTATTTGGAAAATCTTTAATAGAGTTGAAGATGCCTTTGAAGAATGTGTTTCAGAGGACTGACCCTACTGGCCTCTAATGACTTTTTTTCTCTGAAAAGGTATAATTCAATTATAGTGGAAAATCAATTAAAATTAATATGATTTTAAAATGTACTTTTATGTATTTTGAGTTTCCAAGTCCTTGAGTTCTCAATTCCACCGTTAAACTTTTAGCTCACAGTTGGATAGTGTTTAATACCATTTCTAAAAACAGAGTGAGTAAAAATAAAGGGAATTAGAGGTTATGGCACAAAAATTTAAATATGATGAAACATTATAGTTTAGTTTTCCTTAAAAAAATCTGAAATGTATTAGTGAACTTAATCAATTCAAGGCTACTAATTTGTTCCACAAACATTGTCTGAATGCTCATGCTGGCCAGTGTTCTAGGCTCTGAGATTCTGAGATTACAGCGGTGATCCAAACGGACAACCCTCTTTCCTTCATAAAACATACAGTGGAAGGGAAGAGTGAATTTTAAGGTAATAATTAGCAAATAGCTAACTGATCAATAGTACACCATCCAAATGATGGTTCAGAGATTACAAAAAAGCCTCTAATTTAGATTAAGTGACAGGAAAGGGTTCCCTGTCAGTAACATTTATACTGAAGCCAAAAGAAGGGACAGAAGAACAAAAAACTAACAGGCAGACAATGTTCCAGGCAGAGAGGGCCCTGAGGTGGAAAAGGTTAGGTGTGTCCAGAAACTGAAAGTATAGATTTAATAAAATAGTGTTTTGAGGGAGAAAGGTATAAAATAAGATTGCAGGGTAAAAAGCTTCTATTACATGGAAGGATTTTGGTCTTTATCCTAAATGCAACAAGAAGTCATAGAAGAGTTTTTACAGAGCAGAGCAACACAGTCCTGTCTGTATGTTTGCAAAACTTTGTTTGTTTTGTCTGAGGTTGCATTATACCTTCCAAGGGCTCTAGCACCTGTGCTTTTCTGGGCCCCTTCCTCTGTTTTATATATATATATATATATATATATATATATATATATATATATATATTTACTTTATTTATATAGAGAGCATATATATATGTTTTATTTTATCCCTGTGTTGGCGGAAAGGTGGATGTAATCCAGGCTGGATTACATTCACTTTTTTTCCTCTGGCATGAAACGATCTTCACAGGCTTCTAAAATTGTCATGGACTCTCAGCCCTGTGCCCACTCTGCCAATGTATAAGGCAGCCCTGGTTTTCTCTCCTGTTATCAGGAGAAAATAGATTTTTGTCAAGATAAAGTAGAAAGCTATTACACGATAACAAGAGAAGGTAGCAGACACAAGCAAGAAAAATCAATAAAATATTATTAATTTTCAAATAAAAATAAAACATAAAACATTGACTCAGGCACTTTAAAGACATATATCAAGAAACCTAAACCAATTTTACTAAAAAGTAAAAAAACTCATTGTGGTCAGTTTAAAAAGTGATGAGAGGGAAAGAGAAAGAGATGAGGAGGCAGAGTGACAGTGCTGAGAGGTGAAGAAGAAGAATTGGAAGCCAAGAGGGAGGGTAAGAGGCACAATGATGGAGGGGGAGAAACACAGAGAAGCAGAGTCTTGAGAGGAAGAGCGATAATCAAGAGCGAAACGTGTGAAGCTCTTTGAAAGGTAAATGTGCTGTACAAATTTACGGGGTGGAATAGGAACTAAGGGGAGAACTTCCTTGGAAGCCTGGAGCCAACACATTAAAGATCTTCTAATGATCACCCATAGTCCCTCGGAAGAAATCAATAGAATGTGGGCCACTATCAAAATAGTTGTGTTAGCACGACGGAGCTTTAAAAAGGAGCATTTGTAGGGCTTGTTAAATGAAAATTTCTGGTGAGAGGTGCATCAGTGGAAAGTTGGCAGGCATTTTAACTGGGATTACATGTATGCTTGCTAGAGAAACTACACATGGCAGGGCGGGGAGGCGTTGTTGTTTTCCTTGTTCTTTTCATAAATCCTCTGCAATGTCATTATATGAAAAGATTCCAAGGGATTTATAAGAAAAGAGTCAATGTATGCTCACAGCCACTCTTTCCCTTCTTCCCAACAGGGTTTGCTAACCTCTGTGCTCTGCTGTCACAGTACCTTTTTATGCTGTGCCCTACGAGGAACAGCAATGACACCCTATATGTGCAGCAGGAGGCCTGGCCTGCTGTGGACGGGGTCCTTTCTTCTCTCGACACCTCTACTCTCTCTTCTGCAACTGTGGGTAGTCTTATGTGTCTACTTGGCCAGGCCAAAGTACCTAGGTATTCAATCAAACACTAACCTAGCTGTGGTTAACACATACGCCCAGTTGACTTCAAGTAAAGGAGATTATCCTCAATAGTGTGTGTGGGCCTCATCCAATCAGTTGGAGGGACACAAAGGCAAAAACTGAGATTTCCCTGAGAAAGAAAATATTCTGCTCGAGATTGCACCACCAATTTCTACCCAAGACTTTCCAGCCTGCCAGCCTGCCCCACAATATTCAGACTTGCCATCCTCTACAATTGTGTGAGCAAATTCGTTGAAGCAAACCTCTTAATACGTATATCCTGCTGTATCTGTTTCTCTGGCGGACCCTGACTGATACAGATTTTGGTGCTGGGAGTGGTTCTAAAGGAACAGAATCTTAAAGATTAGTTTTCTGAATTGGTTCTGGGGATTCTGAAATTGGTTCGCTAAACTACTTTTAAAGGCACTAATGATTCTATTTCCAAGGTTAAAGGAGGGTGCTGAGAGTCCATGGCATGACGTGTGGATGGAGAGAGGCAAAATATCACCACTGCACACACTAATCGAATGTCTGTAAAAGGTAAGGTTCTGGGTGACCGTGTATTTGAGACCTGAGAACATTTTTGTCAAACTAATAAATATAATAATGGAAGTGACTTATTGCTCTTAGCTGCACTGGAGGAAGTGGGGAAAGTAAAGGACGAGGTCAGGGCTTTCAGTTCCCAGTTCAACTGCAACAAAAATGACCTGAAAGGTTCTAAGTCTGTTCTGAAAGAAATTCTTTACTCCTGTAGCTGAGGACCTCAGATTTCTGAAAACCAGATCCAGAGACTCATCCTATAAGTGGCTCAATTATGACACAAATTGAATTCCCAGTCTCACAGAGGGTAGCTAGACAATGTTTTGTTGGAAAGCAAAAGCTTGTGACTAATGGATCCAATCAACCATCTCAACAGAAGCCAGAAATTAAAACAGGCTTATCCAGGAAAGATTTGTGATGGTCCCCTCATCTGATGGCTTACACTCTGTTAATTGCATGAAAAACTGACAAGGTTTGTGAGAATCTTAAATCAGCAGAAACACTGCCAGCCTAGATTGAAAGAGACCAAGACACAGAAGACACACAAACACATGCACAAAGAAGGCCATGTGACCACAGAGTCGGAGATTGGAGTGATGTAACCACAAGCAAAGGAACCACCCAGGCTTGCAAGCAGCCACCAGAAGCCAGAAAGATGCAAGGAAGCCTAGAGCCTTCAGAAGGAGCACAGCCCTGCTGACACCTTGATTTCAGACTTCTAGCCTCCAGAACTGGGAGAGAATATATTCTATCATTTTTATTCACCCCATTCGTGGTCATTTGTTAGAACTGCCTAGGGAAAGTAACACAGCAACCATAGCCATCCAGTAAGTCATTCATACAATCCTCCCCATTGTGGGGGAAAATATTGAGAGACATGTAGAAATTGTATATCTTCTGTTGTTCTTTTTTTGAATGTTTTGGAATGCAGAGAGTGTATAGTTAAAATGAAGTTTTAAACTCTACTTACATTTTCTCAGTTTTTCCAAGATCCATACTGAAGGCTGGTGTATCAAAAGATTGATCTATATAAACATGGCTTCAAAAGAAAGATATCAAGTTTTCCTTCTCTTGACCAAGAAAGTATTACTATTGTTAATTATTACTAAGGGAAAAAAATAGAATGAGTAGAGGAAAGGTGGAGGAGAGATTAGAAAGAAGGTGAGGGAGCAAGTTTATTATAAATGCGTGGTCTGGAAATGACATTAGAGATCCAGGAGCAGTCCTGAAGATCTAATGGGAGCAGGCAGTCTCGGACTCAATAACATGAACGGTTTGAGTTGAAAGAGACCTTAGATATCGCGTAGTCTAGAGGCACTATCTACCCAGAGGCACAATGTAAGGCAACATTTCAGCATGCGTAGAAAGTGAACGTATGTAGATCAGGCCTCTGAGGACTAGAAACTATGGGATCAGAAGCACAACATTAATGTTTATACCCAACGAGCTGGATGGCAGCCTGGCAGAAGCAGCAGCACGGTTCTCAATCAGTGTGCTACGGCACACTGCTGTGGCTCTCTTCAAGGTAATCAACCGTACTTTGGTCTTACTGGGTCTTAAGCATACAGCTTCAGAGATCTCTGTCATACGGTAGGCGGAGCTGAGTGGGTCCTGTGCCGTGAATTAGAGCTATATAAAGCTACACGTTTCAAAGTAAGGTCTCCTGTTCACCAGAATATGAAAAAAGGATGAGGTAAAGGAAACGAACGGTTCTAAAGAAAACAATACAATGACAATGTGTTTAAATGGGTCCAGGATAACAGAAAGATAATTGTCGATAATTTATAAGACATTATACTGAAGTACTATTTGTGTTGTAATTAAATCTAATCTTTAAAACTGTTTTGGGAGACTTTTGATCACTTCACATATGCTGCTAAAAATTGTATGATTTCAAAAATGTTGAAAGCTACCGCAGTAAGATCTTTCATTTTACTTTATAGACTCATGTTTCATTTAAAGTACCATGTATAGACTCATGTTTCACGTAAAGTACCACCAACCTTGGTGTTGTCAAATCATAATAGATTGAAAACAGGCAATTCGAGGTGGGAGGACTAAAAGGGGCAGCCACACTTAGAGTTGACAGCCTGGTCATAAGGAAGCAGGCATCTAACTACTATTTAGCTACCCAGTAAAAAGCTAATTTGTCATAATAATAGCAACTCTCAGGTGTTTCTGTAGTGATTTGAGCCTAAGTTGTGTTCCCACTGAGATTCAGCCATATGTGGGCATATCAGAAGAGTTGGTGAGGTACACACAGATTACCTATTTTAAAGAACAATCTTAGTGCACCCTAGAGAAAAGATTATTTAGGGCACCCCATGTGTCTGTTACTTATATTATCCTTTAGCCACATAGCCATGAACTTGTGTATTCTCAAGGAACAACGAGACTGCGTGTAAGAAATGAGAGACCTGTTTCCACAAATGATCTCTGTTAGTTCTTAGGAGCAAAATAACTCAAAGTGAGGGAAGATGTCCTCCCCACTTCTAAAGAGAAGCTTCAAAGATGTGACTCTGCCACCAAAGGGGCTTGCAGAAATCATAGGAAGTGGTACCTGAGTCAGCCTGTCACCCAGGGGGAACTGGTATGATGGCCTTCACTTCTTCATGGGTGGCAGAAGCAGTGGCTGACCCTGAAGCATCAAAGGGCATGAAGCATCAAAGGGTAACAGTCACTTTAGTGACATCTTAACTCCCCTCAGCTGGACACTTTGAGGGTTTTAGATGACAATGCCTGGGGGGCAGATATAGACACCTGCGATAGCAGGACCAGCAGCAGTGGCATAATTGAGGAGACTGTATCTGTCCTCATCACCCAAGAGATTAGAGCAGAAAAAGATACCTGGAGTATTTGAAAAGAATTGCCTTTTCCCTTGGAACATAGGACACAGCCTTCAGGTACTTTCAGAAATCATTAGGGGAGAAAAACCCTGCATTAACAAATGCAGGTGAGAGTCAAAGAAAGTACTTATTGCCAATACTATAACTTTATTTTTAGTCCCTGCCTGATTCCTGGTCCCACCTGGTAATTCTGGGGAAATATTGACTACATTAAGAAAAAGTGTTAATTATTTGACATACGCTCTTTAAGACAGCAGGTGTTATAGAATACATTTTAGGAGTGTTTTCATCAAAATGGTTGATTTTTTTTGTTTCTGCGCGTCAAGGTTATACGCTTCAGTTATCTGTGGAATTCACTTCTATGCAACAGCTCCGCCCTGACAGTCAGATAAATAAGGTGTTGCTGTGGTAATAGCGTTAAGCCCTGAACAAATTTGATTAGAGATGGATTTAAGAACAACTTGTATTAAGAATAACATTTGGTTTAATTAAGAGCAAAGGGACCTCTATTTTCAATAATTATCTATTAAAGTTGGGCCAGATTTCAGAAAGGATTGATTTTATTGCCCAATGCCTTTTTAAAAATTATCATTCTTCCCTTCTACTGCTACTATATTCTAGCTGTTAAAAATGTAAATTTATGGCTGATTTTCTCTGTAGCATAAATATTCAAGTTCTGAAGTCACTGTAGTTGCCTCAGAAAGACTTTTCTTACCATTCACAGGGGAAGGCAAACATTTAACTGCTTCACAGCTGGCTCCCTTCTGCTTGTGGGCTGCCTCTGCCCTCCTCTGATGCTACGGTGGATGATAAAATTAACAACCAAGTGTTATGATGCTCTGCAGGGCAGCATGCATCTTGCCCAAGGATGCATGTTGGGCAGCAGTGACATGGGTAAGTAACTGCAAATAGAAATCAGATTCCAAAATTAGATTGGCTTCTTTTTTTTTTTTTGTAACAGCGGCTCTCATATCCAATTTGCATACTGTATGTTATCAACCCAAATGCCAGGAAAATGTGCCCAGAGCAAACTGTTGCTTTGAATAGCAAAATGAAGTCCGTGAGAAAAACAGGAAAGTAGCAGTGGGGAGAATTTAAATGTACACTAAATCATGTAACAAATATTTTTTGCAGGTTTTCCCATTAAAATATTGGATTTTCCTTGCTCAGGATTTTTAAAAAATGAGAACAGTTATGCTTATATCTAGATTTCAGACTGGCTAGGTCACATCTGAGGCCACTTCAATATTCTGGCTGTGAACCACCCCATAGGGCTCGGCCTTAAATAAGACCACTGATATTTGCTCCTGAAAAGCTACTGCATGAAGAAGAGCATCACCCTAAAATTCAAGACAGGGAGTATATCATTTCCAAAAACTGATGTGGACCTCATAAGCTATGTTTGAGGATAAAATGAAATATATATATATATATGTATATGTGTGTGTGTGTGTGTGTATATTCTATTATACAGATATAATTATATAATGCAATGTTTAATATGGAGCAGGCCCAAGGTAAACATTCAATCAGTGCATTTTGTTTGTTTGTTTGTTTGTTGTGTTTTTGTTTCCATATGAACAAAATGCAGCAGTAAACAAGGCCTGGGAAGTTTCTAGGTCTCAGACAAGAGGGTCAGGACAGCACTTTTGTTCTTTGTCAGTTCAGAAGAGGCTTTCAAGTACCATCTACCTTCCCCCAAAAAGTAGATTGTAACCTTAATCCACAAAGATATCTTAAAGTGAGTCTCAAAGTCCATGTTTTTGCCTCAGATCCAGATATTTCGTGGGAAAATAGAGCTTAAGCAACAAAGATGTGCCTTTTAAATAATTCTCCATTCTGATGTCTAGAGCTAACACACGGAGCCAGTGTTAGTGAAGGGCTAGTCTAGTGAGGGGCTCATCATTTCTCTGAGGCTTCTCCAGAGTTCCAAGGGAATAAAACGAGGGCAAGAGAAACACAGAAGAGGACTGGCTTCCTCCTCTCTGCTTGGTAGGATGGGATCAACTCCTATGTGGGATGGGGAAATGGTTTCAAAATTACGAACTCCAATGTATACTTTATCAAACTATAATTTCCAATAACTTAAAAATGTAACTATCCCTCAAATACAGAATAAAGACATGTCAAGGATGTATTGAACTCATTAATGAGAAAACCAGCAAGATGGTAAAGCTGTTTCAAAGCAGAATTTGAAAGACTGAGTGTATATAGGAAAAAAGAAAAGTGCTGAATACATATGCTAAGTTACATGCCAAACTGGTTAATGTCCTGCCAGGCAATACAGCTGTAAGTTTCAGAGTCATCTTTCTACAGACAGACTTTATCTCTACAGGATAAAGTCTGCGTGTGAACAACATGTCATTTCATATAGGCTTGACCCTAATAAATAGTAAATAGTAAATCAAAACCAAAGTACATCCCCAAAAGAATTAAATAATAATTAAATAAGAGAATGTTCTGTTACAACATTGAGAAAACAAGCAGTTATCTTTTTGCCTTATTTTCAAATTCTAGATAATTTTTCTTAACAGCATCAAGGTTACCTAGAAAGTTTGGGTTTCCTCTTGAGAAATGCTCTTTTACTTTTCTTAAAAGGTGGTTTAGGAAACTAGGAGTGATTTAAATGTCCTTCGCCATCTGAGATGTGCCTTCTATCTTTGAAAACCCAGCTCAAGAATCCAAATAACCCCTCATATTAGAATGAATTGCTACCCCCTTTGTGCTTTCTGTATTTTTTTATTATAACAACAGTTATCATAACTCATTTCTGTGTCTGTCTCCCCACAAGATTCTGAGTTCTCTGATACAAAGATTACATCTTGATAACTTCAGTGTCCCAAAGCCCCTCTTGCACACTAAACTGAAGAAGATACTCCCTAAAATCATCATCACTGATTGTGAATAGAGACCATATCTACATACGATTTTAAATCATACCTCTTTACTGGGGGCTATACTAACCTGTCCAAAAGATGATTAGTTAGTAGCACATTATCCAGTGGAGTGTAATAATCAGCAAAGAGTTACCAAGAATTAATGCAACGTAGGTCCTTCCAACACATGTTAAAATGCGCAATCCATAGTCACCTCGTTTCATTTACAATATTCATAATTACACATACAGTATCTTAATTGGTTTAGATTTATTCTTCATTTTGTACAAAGGATTGTTGTCAGCCACAACTGGATGCGGCAAATATGGACTCATCCAGGATTTACAAGGCACTCACGCCTTAATTAACAGACCTTATATCCAATGAGTAGTAAACTCATTTAAATTTCCATAAAATTAAATGTCCATGTTTATGCAGCCCTTTATCTAAATGCTGCCATTTGAAGAGCAACATCTATTTCATTTTTCCCTTGGTTTCCCTTGATTAAACTTGTAGTAGATTGTATTGAGGCTGAATTATACAAAAAAGAGTTCTAAAGTTCTTGGCATTTATTCAGCATAGCAGGATGGAAATACTAAAGTTTTTGTGGTAATGACATCCGAGTTTATGCGATGCTGCAGATGTTCCCAAATGATGGAACACGGGATCGGTTAGACTAAACTCTGGTTAGGCACCATCACATCCAACCAAAAATTTATGTGATATCTTTGTCAAATTGCATGAACACAAAGTATGACTTCTTTAGATCTTAGATTTTAGACCTGAGGGCTGGCTTTCAAGTGGAGCATTTAATCCATTTATACCATTAACCTGGATATTGTAAACTAATGGTCTAGTGGCCAGCTGAATTATCATTTAGGTAAATACCCAAGAGTTTCAGGAGAAAGAAAGAAAAAAATATATGTTAGGACTTCATTGTTGAAAAATATCCCAGTATGTTTTTTGCTTGTATGTTTAGAAAATTATTTAGTATCCATAAGTGAATATTAGTATGTAAGAAAGGGGAGGTGCTATTCCATTGAGTCAAGGAAATGTAGTGCAAAACACAGCTGACTGGTTCCAGTTTAAGTTCCGTCATTAACTAAGCAGCTACATGGAGACAGGCAACTCCCTTTCCTACTCTGGGCTATATCGACGTGTCTATAGTGAAAGAGAAATTTGCACCAGCCATGATGTCATTTTCGGTTTTAATATTCAATCTCCATGTAGGTAGGACCAGGGAAGAAGGATTTGGGGGCATTCATTTTAAAAATCTCTCCCGAGCCTCCATCAAATCACTCATCCCTGAAGATTGTTCTTTCTAGATATTTATTTCTAACTCATTCACTTCTCTCCAACAGCCTCCTTATTGGTTTAAGCTACCAGGGATTGCTGCCTAGATTTTAGTAATGACCCCTGATTGGACTCATTCATCCACTGTTTGCCTAGCTACCACCCACCACCACCACCACACACACACACACAATTCCTTGCCCCACAATAGCCAAATTATATTTTTAATGAAAATAATATTTCTTTAAAATGTTCATTAACCAGGGTCACTCCTCCCCTGGCTTTCCATTTCTCTTTGGATACAGCCAAAAACCCTTAACACTGCTCTTCAGCTGTATCTCACAGACTTCCTCTTCCTACTCCAGAAATCTGTGACTTTTCTTAAACTCTCTGGATCTTTGGCATGGAATGCTGTCTTCATCTCTTTTTACCAAACCAATTCCATAACCTTACTTCTTCAGGAAAACTTTCCCTGATTGATTCACGCACCAGGTTAGATTCCACAACAAGCCATATTTTTCTCCCTTACTATTTAGTACAATTATTATTATTAAATTCTTTAATATATGTCAACACAAATAACCCCTAACCAATCTATAAATCAAAATTAGGATGCGTTTATTATGAGCCAACCCTGAGGACCATATGGCCCAGGAGAGTGCTTTCACAAAAGAAGGGAGCACTCCAAAGAAGAGGGGTGTACAGAGTGGTTATATGCCATCAAAGAGCAAAAATCACATATGACAGGAATGTCCCTTTTGTAATAATCACGAGATTGCTTTGCTGGCATAGCAATTCAGTGAACAAAGCAGGTAGGTGGTCACAAGGGGGTGGTCACAAGGTAAGCATAAGTCAACAATTAATCCTTAGTTTAAGGAAAGATGCTTATCCTTATAGAAATGCTGATATGCGGGAAGTTACATCCCTATCTTTAAGGGCATCATTCTTGCCTTTGGGACATAGCAAATATTTAAAGCAGATATACAATGCACGCTCAACAGTTCACATCAGGCCTTTTAGAAAAACAAGGTCACGCCAAATTAGTTTTAACCCAACCGGCTTCCCCATATACTCCAAAATATCCTATTGCTTGTCATTTATTTATTGTATAATATTGCCTCATATATATGCTCACTAGTGAATGGTACGAGACAATTGAAACAAGTCTCCAATAAATTCTTCTACACTGAACATTTATAAGCCAGAAGGCACAAAGACTTCCCCACAGCCCATGCCTGTGAATGAAATGCCACTTTCTTCACTTGGACACTCTGACAAGCACTTTGCTGGACAGGTTCCCTCTGTTCACGTGTGATGATATTTTCTCTGCAGACTCAGCCCAACATTCCAGTCAGATCTGGTATTAGCCTCTGTTAACTGGAGTAAGAAGGATCAGGGTTTCAGATGCCCACGTGTCAGACGGCTGCTCTTGCCGGTATCTTACACCTGTCATTCCCAAGGTTACACCAGTTTAGTTTAAGTTCACTTGGTTTCCAAAGTCCTCTCTCCATCCCAGGAGGCGTGGTCTGGAGGAGCCTCCTGCTCTCCCGACAGGGGAAGCCCTCCTGCTGAGCTTCTGGTAACCAGTGCAGAAGGCCGCTCTCTGCCTTCCCAGCGAGATCCCTCTCGAGGGTCTTGGTGTACTTTCCTCAGAATCATTCTCAGGCCAAAATATCTATTCTTCAGTGGTTAAATGCAGTGAACCTCAAAAAAGGAAGACTGGAGGGCTCAATTCTCCACCTTTTAAGAGCAAATTGGCTTACTTTGTCCCAAAGGGGAAACTTTAAATACATCAGGCTCTTGAGAAGGGCAGTAAATTTCAAGTCAAAACAAAGAGGTAACATCGCTCACTCCTTGACAGCAATCGGTTGTTCTTTTCTGACATCTACATATACTAAAGGGGCCATTCAAGGGACTTTTCCAAGAACAAAGAAATTCTACTCCAAAGTGACTTGTGTCTTTCAACAGAACAAACAGCAGCAGCAATAACAACAGCAAAAATGAATTTGAGTTCTGTCTAACCCACTAAGCATGCCCATAATCCTTCCTAATCGTTTCCTTAGGGGTTGTGGGGGCCTGGAATTGGCCACCCCAAGATGTGTCTCTTTGGCATGATGATTATTTTGGCTCATTGCTTTGCAGACAGGGAAGCAACTGAGAAGTAGAATTTACTTACCCTTTGTAAGAGACGTTTACATTGCAAAGGAACTGTCCATCTGTAAAGATATCTCCCTCTCTACCAGGAAGAAGGGGGGATGACCTTATCTCTAGAAACTCTTAATCAATGGGGAAGGCAAGGACTTAAATCTGCATTTGTTTATTGTGTTTGTCCAGTAACCTCCTGTAACTGACTCCCCCCACCCCCAACATCCTCCTTTGTCTTTAGGGATATGATATTTGGGGTGGTAGTTTCGGCCATTTTGGCAGGTTGCTCAGCTTGCCTGGGCCTCTCCCATGTGTGCATTGACTGGTAAAGATGGCAAGCAGTGGGATGTGTTGGAGTACATGAGGAAGCCATTTGGTGTAAACCTAATTCGGCCTGACCTTGTCTTTCCAAAGGGGCCTGACCACCAACATTGAACATGCATTGTATATCTGCTTTAGATATTCCCTATGCCAAGAACAAAGGCCCTTGAGATAAAGGTGCAACTTCCCTCCCTCTCCCGATGTTGGCATTTCCTTAAGGATTAAGCATCTTTCCTTAGGCTAGGAACTGATTGCTGCGCTCACCTGTGACCACCCAGCTCAAGACAATAGACTTGCCTCCTGCTGCGCCCACCAAGATGGCAGACCCACTACCTCTGTATCCATCAAGCACGGTGCCGACAGGGCAATCTTGTGACTATTGTGGGAGGGACATTTCAATGATATGTGAAATATCCTGTTTGGGGGTATATAACTACTCTGTGCACCCCACTTCTTCGGCGCCCTTTCTTCCTTCAGGAAGAAAGGCCCTGGGCCATGGTCCTCATAAAGCTTTGTTTAATTTTCTCCTGCTATTCTGTCTCATGCGAATTTAATTCGTTCTCCAGCCAGACGAACCCAGAGAAGGTAGAAGAAATGTCTTCCTCCCCTACAGGGTCACTAGTATTAAAGATATTAAAGATGTCCTATTGATAAATAATAAATAAGATGGGGGGGCATGCATATATCTATTAAGAAAGAAAATGTTAAGAATGATTCCAGATAATGAAACGAAAGCTCCAAAGGCAAAAGTTGTCTTTTTTTCCCACTGTAGTTTATGTTTAAGGTTTATCTTTAAAAGCTTCTTATTTGTTTATTTATTCATCTCTTCAACAAATATTTTTAGGCACTTACTATGTTGCAGGGACTGTTCTAAGCCCTGGTTCAAGTATCAAAAGTGATAATATATGTGAAAGTGCTTTATAATGTATTATTAAAAATATAAAAAAAGGTATTGTTACTACTGTGAAGGAATAAAATTCAACTGAACAAATTTTAAAGATCTTATCCATTTTATTCAGCAATTCATGAATTGGATAGCATCCAAACTAGCAGATAGAAAAGAGCTCCAAAGAGCTGTACAAGGCAAGAGATTTTCGTGGGCCAAAGTGAGCAGGAACAAGGAAGTTACACTGGGCATTTGCTGCTTGGTTAGAGAGGGTTACTTCCCTCATATGGAGCAAAGGGAGGCCTTGGAGCTGGTCAGGTAGCATGCTGAGCCAGCAAGTGCTGATTGGTTGACCTAGGCCTTCCTTCTGGGAGAGGCCAGCATAGAAACTTAATTACGTTCTGGTTTGCTAATATGCGGCTTAGCAGGAATGACTCCATCTTGGACGTAATCTGGTGACTTTAACACTACTAATAATCGTCATGAGAGTACATGTTCTTTCACTGTATAGTTCGTATTGTTAAGGAGGCAGAAAGATAGGGACATTTTGTTCTGTAATGGCACCATAAGGACCTGAATCTTTAGAGTTGAAAAGTTCACTAGAGCCTACATTCAGAAAAAGTCTCAAACTCAAGTCAACTTCCCACCGTTGAAGCTGACAGACGCCAAAATGTGGAAGGTGCAGCTGCGTCTCTGCTGGAAGCGAAGCTGAGGCTGCAGGTAGTGCCCCTTGCCAGGAGCCAACATGTTCACAGTGACTGCAGGGCAAACCTTCCAATAAACACTCGTGCTGCTGTTCTGGTAGAATTTCGTACATATATCCGGATTTCACCTCGGTGTACAATACTGCAAGTTGGGGATTGGGGTTTGCTGCAAGAGAGCATCTAATTTGGAGTATAAAATTCTCTTGGATGTTTACCTATAGTTAGTTCACAAGTGCAAGGTCTGTGGCCCATTCTAAACAATTCTGCCTAGGGTGTGATGACGGTTTTTTACATTTCATGGTGGAAAGAGATGAAGAAAGCTAAAATTACCTGTGGTTCCCCTTATCCCCTAAGTTCCATTTCAAATATCCCTAATTACCTCCAGAAGACCCCACTTAATCAAATGACTACATGAAATAGAGCTACATGAACCAGGAGGAAAAAAGATTCTTAGAGCTTGCTCAGAGGAGGGAGGACAAATGCAAAAATCACATTTTTTCTAGCTCATTCATTCATTCTGCAAATACTTATTGAGCGTCTACTATTTGCCAGGCACTGACCTAGATGCTTAGGATAAATCAATGAATGATAGAGACAAACATGCTCATCATAATGGTCTTTACATTCTAGTGGAGAAGGAAAGACAATAAAAAATAAACATCTTAAATATATTATAGAATTGTATTAATATAAGTAATTAATACTAGCTGTTATAAAATAAAGACTCCAATATCTCAACAGCTAACCAAAAAAGGCTTATTTTCCCTCATACCACACAGTGTGTTATGTGCTGGGTGCCCTTATCCATCTTGTGGCTACCACATCTGGAAAAGTGACATCTGAAGTCACTGTACTAAAAGGCAAAAGAAGAGAAAAATAGAAGAGGCAAAGAATGCCTTAATTAAGACAGTGGCACACAGTACTTCTGCTTATGCTTAATTGGCCAAATTTGGTCATACATTGCTACACTAATTGCAGTAGAAGCTGGGAAATCCAGAATAGAGCATAGATATTTGATGAGCACTAAGGGTCTCTGCCATAGTACGTCAGAAGGTAAAAAATGCCATGAAAAAATGAGGAATAGGGAAAGGGGGCTTTAGGAGGGTGGGGGCACTGAGTGGTGAGTAGGTTGCAATTTTAAGTTGGATGGTTGGGAAAGGCCTCAATCAGCAGGTGACTTAGGAAAAAAGATGTGAAAGTGAGGGAATTATCCATATAACTATGTGGGAGAAGAAATTTTTAGGCAAAGGGAATAGCCAAAGCAGACGTCATAAGGAGAATGTATTTGGTTTGTTGAATGCCCAAGGAGGCCATTGTGGCCAGAGCAGGCTGAGTGAGGGAGGAGGGGAAGGAGGCCAGGTTACAGAGGGGCTTGTAGTCCAGTCTAAGAATTTTAGTGTTTACTCTGAAATGTGGAGCTTTTGCAGGATATTTAATAAAGGAGTAACATGATTTACATTTTAAATAATCACTCTGTCTGGTGTATTGAGAATAGGCTGTATTGTATAAGAAGGGTTAGGAGTAGGGGGGAAATTGCAAAAATCCAAGACAAGATAATGGTGGCTCCAACCAGAGTGGAAGCAATGAGGATTCTGTACATATGTTGGAGAAAAAGCCAACAGAATTTCCTAGCAGATAGGACATTTTGCATAAGAGAAAGACAGGAATCATGGGCTGATGCCAAGATTTGGGCTTGAGCCACTGGTAGGATAGAGTTGCTATCACATGAGATTGTGAATGGCAGGTTCTGGATTTCACCTAATAGAAACATGAAGCTTAGATATTGGAGTTTGGATATATAAGTACTGAGTTAATTATAGAGGGCTAGGTTGAACATATAATTTAGAGAGTTACTGTCATATAGATGGCATTTAAGCAATGAGATTACCGGAGAGGGGAATATAGAGAAGAGAACTCTAAAACACTTCAGTATCAAGAGATCAGGGAGAAAGGGAAGATGCAACAAGAAAACCCGAGAAGGAACAATGAGTGACGTGGAAGGAAAATCAAGAGAATGTGGTATCCTGGAAACAAAGTGGGGGAAAAAAAAAACCAAGGAAGAGGAGTAATTAACTGTGTCAAATGCTGTTGATAAGTCAGGTAAGACAGGAACTGATCACTGACAATTGAATTCAGCAACGAGAAAGCAATTGGAGGCCTTTTCAGTGAAAAGAAAGAGAATTTTGAGTGAAGATGTGGGGCCAAAGGCTAATGTGAGTTACAAGAGAACGGAGGAGGGAGGAATTAGAAACACAAAATAAGGAACTCTTTGGAGAATTTTGGCTGAAAATTGTAGCAAACAAAGGAATGGGGCACTGGCAGGGCGAAAATAGGATAAAAAGAAGGATTTTTAAAGATAGGAAATTAACCTCATCTTTTTTGTTTTTTTTTTAAAGATTGGCACCTGAGCTAACAACTGCTGCCAATCTTTTTTTTTACTTTGCCTGCTTTCTCTCCCCAAATACCCCCAGTACATAGTGGTATATTTTAGTTGAGGGTCCTTCTAGTTGTGGCATGTGAGACGCCACCTCAGTATGGCCTGACCAGTGGTGCCATGTCTCCGCCCAGGATCCGAACGGGAGAAACCCTGGGCGGCCGAAGCAGAGCATGCAAACTTAACCACTCGGCCGTGGGGTCAGCCCCTAACCTCATCTTTATACTTTGATTTGAATGTTCCAGTAAACAGAAAAATGAGTGATGTAAGAAAGAGAGGAGAGGCCAGAAAATGCCATATCCACGAGTAGGTGAGAAGGATGGGGTCTAGGGTAGAAGTAGAGAGATTGGCTTTAGGAAGGAGCCCAGATTAGGAAACAAATGTCTAAAATGGCTCTTTGGGGAAGAACAATGAAAAAAAGGAGTGAGAAGCACTGGCGTATTGTAACAGACAGCATGCCAGAGTAAATAAAATAAAAGAATTAGGAGGTGGCTTTTGGTTAAAGAAAGTATTTTGTAAATTCCATGAGCTGCCATTTAATATATCAAGGCTGGGCCAGGCAAAACAATTTGTAGAGTTCTCTTCAAGATTGATTAACTCTGACGGTGCAGTTAGAAAGAAGAGGAACATTGCAAAATGGAAGCAAAAGATAAACCAGATACATTTGGTTCTAGGAAAATGAAGAAAGGGAAACAAAAGAGGGAAGACAGAAAAAGGCACATACAAGGTTGCCATTTTCTCTTTATTCCTCTTCTCCCGGGCTTAAGTAAAGAGTGGCTTTAGAAACATTCAGATAAGTTGTGGGAAATTTAAATGCAGACAGCTTTTGGTTTGATCCATTTAGAGAGCTCCAAACACATGGATGTTGAGAGCTATTGCTCCCCGACCTACTCTGGACCACCCATCAAAGGATCCTGCTGACAACTTTTGTTTATGCGAAGGGAAACCAAATTGTCCTTTGTTACCATAACATGAGGCTAAAACCAGAAGTATTTGCAAGTGTGACTGAGTGCCAGGGTGGGCTCTTATAGAGATTTGCCATATCACCCAGGCCTGAGCCAAAGAGGAAACGTAGCCAGATCTCGGAGAAACTCCCCAATGCAATGAAAGCCGAGGTTGTGCTGAGGCATCAGAAGACCACTAGCTCCTGAAGCATCCCAGAAAAATGAGCCCAACCCCAAGACACCACCAGAAACCCAAGGAATGGATTTTCATCCTCAAGGGCCAGCACGTGGTCAGTGGTGTCTATTTACTTCTCCAGCCCTCTCCATACTGCCCTTGTAGAAAATGCCATCTTGGAGAGGAGACGGATGGTGACAGAAAAGTGAGAGCCTAATTATTTTCCCCAAAGACATTGAAAACCCTCTCAAGACAGGATGGGTGTTCAGCTCACCCCCTCCCCTCTTTTGGTGGCACTGCCTTTTGAGGACATCTCTTCTGTTGCTTCAGGGGGTCCCCTCTGATTAGGTGACGTCTGTCCTATACTAATCATTAAATATTTTGAATCTCTTTTCTAAAGGTACTTTCTAAATTGTTGCATCAGGCTGTTTTAAACCCAATTAGATGAAAAATTATGATTTTCCTTTATCCTCAGAGGGTGTGCAATCATGAAAACCAGATAAGATAGAGACAAAGTGAATGAGCTATGTTCCCCCTACACTGCCTCGTATCTAAATGGTGGTTTGAGGAAGCTCATCACCTCGCCACAAGCAATGCTGCCCAAGAAGAGTGTGGTGCCAGGAGGGTTAGGATGCCAAGGAAACGGAAGAAGTATTTACTCCTTCGTTCATTCAATATGCATTTACCAGTGTTTTCTATGCATGAGGTATGGTTTACAGATAAGACTGTATCACTGGCACCAAGATGCTGTTCAAAAGCCCATGGGGTAAAATCCTGAAAATGAGGGTATACCTAGTTCTAGTCTGTAATATGTTTGCTATTACCATCAAAGAAACAGGAAATTTTGGTTTAAAAAAAATGAATTTTAGGTATTATGCCTGGCCATATGAAATAAACAATATGAAATTATTCAAAATAATTAAAAGCAGGGATTCTTTCTCAGTCATCTTCATCTTTTCTGTGACACTTTGATTTGGAAGTTGTAGGTCTTCACTAACTACACTCATTTTAGCTACTTTCCTTCTGTAAACCTTATTTGATTACATATTGGGCAGTGGTTTGGAGAAAACTGTAAAATGCATTCTATATTTTTAAACAATTTGGGAAACTTTTCACTTCACAAATGGAGATTTTTTTTAAAAAACAAATAATGAAAACATTGAATATATATTTAATATATATTTTAATATGGTATTTTAAATAATGGAGATTAATGTTATTTAAAGTAAAAAGATACAGTTTTTAGATTTTATTAGGAATCAGTTAATCTAACCATGAATGAAAGTAGCCATGTAGCAAAGGAATGGGCAATGAGATGCATTTTGGAAAAAAAGAGCAAATCTAGGACAGCACAAATGAATCAAACTTGAAAATGATATTCTGAACAATATTGTATCTCTTCTATGTGTTAAATTAGTGGTCATAGAGAGCAGACAGAATTCATTGACTTATTTTCCTTTTTTCATTATACCTTTTATTGAGGAATATTTACTTACACAAAAAACACAGATCTTACAAGTTCAGTTTGGTGAGTCTTGATGAATTTATGTACTTATGTAATCAACACACAATCAAGAAATGGAGCATTTCCATTACCCAAAAATGTTTCCTTGGTCCTTTTCTACTCAGTCCCTCCCACCAGAGGAAACCACTGTTCTGGTTTCTACGGCCATAAATTAGTTTTGCCTGTTCTAGAACTTCATATAATTAAATCATACATTTGAACACCTTCGTTCCTGGTTTTTTGCACGTCTGTGTGATTTCTTTGTGTTGTTGCGTGTATGGGTAGTTTGCTCCTTGTTCTTGCTAAGTTTCCAGAGCACATAGCATTTTACATTCTCACCAGTGATGTATGCACTGTGCCACGGCCTCAACAACACCCGGTGATTCCGGTCTTTTTAATTTTAGCCATTTTCATGGAGGTTTAGTGGCATCTCACTGAGCTCCTTTACCTGTGCTTGTTGGCATTTTCTTTGTCTTGTGTTGTAAAGTGTCTGTGCAAATCTCTGCCTATTTTTAACTGTTTTGTTTGTCCTCTTAGCATTCATTGTAAGAGTTATTTTTATATTCTGGATACAAGGCTTTGCTAGATATATGAACTATGAATATTTTGTCTGTCTGTGGCTCACTGCTTCATTTTGAAAATATTTTCTCTCATTTTGTAGCTCATCTTATAATTTTATTAATGTTGTCTTTGATGGGCAGGTTTTTTAAAAAATTAGATTCCGTCAGCCTTACTACAGCAGCATATAGCAAGGTCTTACCTAGCTCAGGTGCGGAAGAAGAGAACGGGTCTATTTTGAAACAAAACAAAATTAACTAAGCGCTATGTGCATAATATCTCATTTAATATTCAAAACATTTCCACGAGGCTAGGTTACCCACTTCTAGGTAAAATCTTGAGCTAAGAGAGCTTAAATAAGTTGTCTAGAGATGGACTCAATATTTAACCAAAGTCTATCCAAATTCAAAGTTTATGTTTTTTCCGGTATAAAACACAGATTCTCATTGAGAAAGAGAAATGATTTAATTTCACCCAGACTTTGATAAAATTCTCCCTGACATTACATTCTTTAGTTTCCAGAACCTAGTACCAAAAGCTGCAAAAGCAATGAGACACATCTACTGAAATGTAGAGTGAATTTTTTCCCTAAAATTACTCCCCAGAAAAAGAGTCACCTTATATTTGAGTTTTAACAAAATCTATTACATTACAAAGTACACTGCCATTTACATTGTTTGAACAGTAGAATACTGTTTGGAGAAAGCATATTAGCCTGAAACAACCTTCTAGTTTGAATGCTTATAACGGCTGTCTAGTAGAATCTGTGTGTGTGTGAGTTTTTTAAAGCCAGCAAATAAATATAATGCATATTTTTAATCATTTCTGTGGGGATGCCTCCAAATATCATGTTGGATTTTCTATTAGCTAAGGCAATGCTAGATTCTGCAACAAAAACCTTCCCAATTCCCCAAATCGTCATTGTTTAGCACAATGAAAGTTCAGTTGTTGCTAGATTAACAGCAAATGGAGTAGTTCCCAGATGGCCAGAGACCTTCCTCCAGCCGTGATTCAGGTATCCAGATTCCTTCCATTTGGTGCCTCCACGATCCTCTGGAGCAGGAGTAAGCCAAGGACAGCCCACAGCCATGTCCTTTGGTTGATACGCTAAGTCTACTTTCGTAACACAATTGCAGAACTGAGTGCTTGCAACAGAGACCACACGGCCAAAAAAGCCTAAAATAATGTGATCCAGCCTTTACATACATAAAAAGTTGGGTGACCAGTCCACAACTGAGGGAAGAGAGTGTGGTAAAGGCGCTTTCCTCCATGACTTCCATCCCAGAAGTGATGCCTGTTGCTGCTGCTGCTATTTCATTGGCAAGAACTTGTCACTTGGCACCACCTAGTTGGGAGGAGCTTGGAAAATATTGGGCTAGGAAGCTACTTTGTAGCGATAATTGTAAACAGTGCAAGGCAGAGCGCAGATTTTTGGTGTCCGCCAAGCTGTGCCTGCTGCAGTTGTCATTTTAAACAAGCCTTTTCAAGATCTATTGAAAAAGCAGTAGAGATCACCTAAATGCACACTCAGGATGAATAAAAAACCAAATGTTCTAAAGCTGGGACTAGAGATAAAATTTTCAGTGACAGCACCATACACAGATATAAAAATTGCAATATCTCACACTAGACAGCAAGATAAAGTGGTGTGAAAAAGAACTGTCAGATGGTTCAAAACGTTGTTTTAGTGACAGCAAAGGAATTAATATAAAAATGCAAGTGCAGAGTTTGATTAAAAATATTTTACAAATAGAAGTGTAAAAGTACAACACTTCTATATTAACATATCTCGTGTACCTTAAATATGTATAATTAAATTTAAAAGTTAAATATAAGTAGACATTTGACTATATCATCTGCAAGACTAAAACTTTACGTATTTGTCATGCAAGGTACATGAAGACCCACAGTGCTAATGTCACATGGTTTAGCAATGAGATATATTGATGACAACATACAAGTGAATAAATAGGAGAGAGCACAGAATCCCATTGCCACAAGATCTCCCCAACGCCCATTACAGGAGATGTGGCTGCATGGATAGAGCTGGTGTCTATGAAGAGCCCTCCAATAGAGGGACCCTGACCCCATATGGCTCATATATCTACAGGCTAGCCTGAGAAGGGAAACATCTAGTCTTCTGTGAAGCAATATAATGAGGGATCTTCAGGCCAGGAAATAGGGTTGGGTTGCTTCCTGAGACCCCCTAAAGAATGTGCATTCATTGTTGGAATATCAGCCATAGGCTTTGATGTCCAATCACAAAAAAAAGAGTGGGGCAAAGTTCCCAAGACCATACCTCAGAGACCAAAGTTTTCTCTCTCCTCAATGCTCATGTTAACAAAAAAACTTTGGGGGATGATACTGTCATTAGGAAGATAGAAGGATTGCCATATATTTGAGTTTGTATGGTTTACACACAATGGAGGTTGTCCTTCTGCTAATGCAGGAAGATGAATATTAAAATATTGAGGCATGACATTTTTCTTAGGTGCTGCTGGCTCCACTTTCAGGAATTACTAGGAAAAGAACTCAGAGCAACAGCTTATTAATCCAGGCATATAGTCTCAAGGCCCGGAAGTCTAGGGCATGATGCTTAAATTTTTATGTTTAAGTGAAATAAATTAAAGAAATGATTATTTCCCACTGGATTCTTAGACTGATACAAAGGACTCCCTAGACCTTACCTGGCTCTTTCAATTGTTGTGCTATTATAAAGCACTCTGCAAACAGAGGCTATCACATTTTTCATCTTTCAGGATAGTTATTTCTCCTTTCTTTCAAGTCTCATCTTCGATTGCAAAATAAAGTTGATGCAGCTGCTACAACTCTTTGCAGTATCTTACTTTCCTTCTATTATAAAAAAGAGTTTCTTGTTGGCTTTAAGAGAATCTAACCAAGATCTAAAGTGCCAGAGTGACTTCGGAAACCTCTGGAACCACTACTCTTAAAGTAAGAGAATAGATTGAAAGAAAACTAACATTCATGGAGCATCTACCACTGTCAGTTGTTCAGCTAAGCATTTCTATACATTGAATTTCATTTCCTTATGAGAAAATTATAAGGGAGATATTGTTATTGCCATTTATAAATAGGAAAAGTGAGACTCATACTGTTTCCCAGTTTATAAAAAAGCTAGTATTTGAGCCCAAGACTACTGAAGAGTACTTTTCAAGGCACTACCATAAAGTAGATGACTTCTGTCCCTGTGTCACTCATGTCCAATCTCCAAATTCCTAGAAATTCCTAGAATCTGGTTGAACCACTCTAGGTCATGAATCCACACCTGGGTCAGCAAGCTATGGTCAAGGGGACAAGTTTCATAGGACAACCACAGTTGCTGGGGCTGCCTCCTGCATACCCAGCACAGTCCAGAAAGGGCATGAGGGGGATGACCCACGATGCAGGAAGACAGCAAGAGAGGAGAGCCTGCTATACCACCTTTAATATGATCCCACAGACCTGACAGGAATCCCCTGCAATATTAATCAGCCTATTCTGGATCTTCTCCTTTTCACCAATTATGAGTAAAAACTCCTTTGCTTTCCAATTCTAATCTGCTTCCCAAATCAGAACGAGTCCTCTCTTAGCTTCTGTCTCATTCCTGGATCCCACTGCTAATCTCTCTTACTCTCCTGGGGCTAGCAAAGGACGTCTCCTTTGGCCTTGGCTTTTAATGAATCCCACGCTCTACTCTTTCTTAAGCTCTGGGCAGCCTTTCACTGGGCCATGTTGTTAGCATTTTCACCAGTGACTTCCTAAGACAAAAAGAAATTTTGTCTCTCAGAGAAATCAGTAAGTTATACTTTGTTTATCCGTTAAAAATTGCCTCATCAAAAATGATCTATTTAACAATCATAAACAACCCATCAGCATGAGTTCACAACACAAGCTTGCCACACAAGAGTCATGACTAGGAGCCTGGTAACCATTATTCTCCAAATATGAAGAGCTCTAACATAATGTAAATGTCCCCAGTTATTTCTGTATTATATCAGGGTGTATAAAGTGTTCTAATGCCTAGCATAGAGCCATTGCACATAAAGCACTGAAGAAATATGTGTAGATTTGATTTGAGCTCCTCTGGAGGAGATAATGTATTATTGAAAATAACAGCATGAAAATAACATTGCTTAAGAATTATATAACTTCCTTCCAAAGTGTTTTGTATTTGTATGTTTGTGTGTGTATACACATACACACACACATAAATATGCACATACACTTATATATACAAAATATATACATATAAAATATATATGACATTCTTGTGTGTGTGTATATATGTATATATAAAACATCACTTTTCTTACCTTATACAAAACTAATCTATATAATTTACCTCTAAATAATTTATTTTGTGTTCATATTCATATTATTTATTTTAATGCCCTAGAAGTCTTCCAAGATTTCAAGCAGTAATTCTGAAACACCTTTTACTTCAAAGCAAAGTGTATCTTTTGAAGCTCAAATATCAAGAATACAGATATGTAAATTTCAAGTTAGATATAAATTTAAATAAATCTTCCACTACATCTAGCCAATTTATGGAATGATAAAGGCAATGTAAGGTTGGGGAGAGGGGAGCATATGAGTAGAAGTCGCTCATTAACTTTGAGATACAGCTCTCTAAACAGATGCTCATTCACAGTCGAGGACAGACAAAATCCTTGGACCTCTGAAAAGGAAATCTCTTTAGATGGCATGAAAGAGACTAAGGACACACTGCTGACAGAATATTCTACTATTCCTAAAATAATGCCAATGCTATACTCCATCAAAGGGCATGAGATGCCACGTAGCCTGTCTTAAGCCTTTGGGGAGAACTTGACCTGCTTGTTACAAATTAGAAAGATAGCAAACTGAGCTAAGTCTAATCATTTTACATTAATAATGAAGCATTTTCTCCTTCCATCCTTTGGCCAAGAAACTGGTTTACAATATCATTTATTCCCAACCCTATTAAATTATCCTCTTCAAATTTGGTTTCTGTAACTTTTAGCTTTGTCTTGAAGGCCAAATAACACGAAGGACATGACAACACAAACAAAAGATTTAGGAAGGCTGCCAAACAAGTGAGGCTGTGGAACTGCTTAAATATACGATGTGAAATCCATTGAGAGATGTGGAAAAGAAGTTTCTTCCATTGTCCCTGGCTTTGAGCAACATTTACACCCTTCCCTCTCCACCCACATCTGCATCTCCTGTTCACTCAACTTAAACATGGAAATTAGTAGGCCTTCAATTAAAGGAACTTTAATAATTTTTTTAAATTTTAATAATAGAATTTGGAAGAAAGTAAAAACAGATCTAGCCCTGTTTATTCCCTTCCTGTGACATTCATAAGATTTATCCTAGTGTCTCCAGCCCCATGGCTACCATCCTCGCCTAGCCTTTATCAATCCCAGCTAGATTGATTGCAGCAGATTTCTAACTGTTCTCTCTTTTTCAATTTTTTTGTTTTGTCAATATCTTTTCATGTCCAGCTATTATCATCTCCAAATACCACTATTAGCATGTCACTGCCAGGACATGAACCAATTACCTAAAACATAAAATTACCAAATACGTAAAATCAAATTCCTTTATCTTTCCCATAGTCTCCATTTTCATGAGCTTATGCCATTTCTTTTCTTTTTGTTTTTTTTTGAGGAAGATTAGCCCTGAGCTAACTACTGCCAATCCTCCTCTTTTTGCTGAGGAAGACTGGCCCTGAGCTAACATCCATGCCCATCTTCCTCCACTCTATATGTGGGACGCCTACCACAGCATGGCTTGCCAAGCGGTGCCATGTCCACACCCGGGATCCAAACCCGTGAACCCCGGGCCTGCCGAGAAGTGGAACGTGTGCACTTAACCACTGCGCCACCAGGCCAGCCCCCACCATTTCTTTCCCACAGCAAGACTTCTCCTGCCTAGCCTGGCAGGTCCTAGAAAGGAGATTTGTCACAATAAATGCACTCTGGTATTTATGTTGTTACCTCTGCCCAGAATGCTCTTTCCCTCTTCACTTTTCCTCTCTAAATCCTATATATTCCCCAAGGCTAGGTTCATTTCCCATCTTGTCTACAAAGTTCTATTCTAATTTAATTGATGTTGCCAGTTCCTAAAATGCTAGAGTACCTGAGAGACAGGCAAGAAAGGTCCTTGTCTAGAAGACCTTGAGCTTCAGATGCCCCGTGTATCACACACACACAAACACACACATACTCCACTCACCAAAGAACACACGAATATCGCTATCACTCGGAGTCCGGTGGTCAGCACAGGCAGAGGGAAACTCAGAACCTACACATCTGCTTTTGTGACCGACTCTGTTCAGGACCTAGAGACCTTATTCTCCACCTTGATTCCCCCTGGTGCATTTGACTGTTGGTGAATACCATAAAGGATTGGGTTTTTGATGCTGCGAACGTTGAATTTGAACACTGCTTTAGAGCGCGGGAGCAAGACGTGCTCTGCTAAAAGACAAGACAAGTTAACTTGTCAACCTTACTCTCAGTTCCCACTCTTGCAATGGGGTTCAGCATAGCAGTGTATCATTCTCCAGGACTGCCAAGTGTCCATTTCCTTGCTTCACTTGCTGATCTAATTTGTAGTCATGGAAATATTCGTAATTTAGCATGACGTTTGCAACAATTACCAAGGGTGACTAGAAGATTTTTGTAATGGTAAAAAGTTCATATTCTTAAATTTGTTTACTTATAAAAATTACATTTTTATAGATATAGAATATATGAAATATAAAACATTCCTTACGTGGGCAACTAGGTGGACACTACACACTAAAATTAAAAATATTTAATAAGATTTCATTCAATTTTTTAAAAATAACTTAAAATTTTAGCTTTACTTAAATGTTGATTTTTATTTATTAATTATAAATTATAAAATGTATAGTTATCTATTATAACAGATCATTTTGAATAATTTTCAATATTTTAGGATAAAATAACTTTTTGAAAAAATTGATTTATACGCCAATAAAAATGTTTTCAAATTCAGTGTAGTCTAATCCAATTATATTTATTAGTGTTTTAAATCATTATTGTAACAAGAAAAAATTATGTGAAAATATTAACTATGAATTTTAGTAGTTTTTTAGTGGTTTAGCTGCAATGAAGGAAATAAAGGTAAGTCTTATGAAATAAGGATGTACTGGATTACGAATTATATGTATGTTTATTTTATTATCATCTAAAAATTAACCAGAATATCAACAGAACACACAGGCACTCTTAATAATACCTAAAATTGGTATTTTGTCAACTTGCAATCATATGAAAACCAACGCTTTACATAAATATTTTTATTCCATCATTATAAAAAACTTTTTGTCAATGAAGAAAACAATTATCTTGTTTAACAGTTTGTTAGCTTTTTCTATCATTTAAAAAAATTTAACATATGATAAGTAAACATTCATTTGCAATTCCTGCCTCAAAACTTGCAATGATTGTACCTGGCCATAAAAACATCCACCCAAACTAAAATATAACACTACTACCAGCTCTCTTATTGCCCCCCTTGAGGCATGTGTGTTGGCTCTCTTTCTCATTAAATGGTGAATCACAGGGCAGAGACCATGCCTTCTTCCCCTTCTCTCTCTCATGGTACCCATCACTATTGTGAGCAATATGTGAGCTGTTAATTGATTAGAAAACAGGTGGGAGAAAATCATGATGAAATTATGAATAACTAGGGTTTCCAAGACGAGTCTTGACTCCAAGTTGGTAGTGATGGCAAGGAGGTTGTGTCTAGCTCTGAAGATGACAAGTTCCCAGGAGGGACATAAAAATAGTGTGAGGAGCAAGAGAAGGTTGCTTTCGTGAGGGTTTATCGAGTTCCCCCCTGACAAAACCTGGTGAGCAAGAGTCTTCCTGACGGAAAAGCAGGATTTTACGGCTGCACGGCAACGCGCAATGGTGTTTAATTTGAAAATGAGGGGAATAAGAAGTGAGTTCTTAGAGGGCAAATCTGCAGTCAATCTTTTTTGTTGCTCTGCTTTACAACCACGCCAACTCTTTCCAGACCTTCAGTGAGGTTGCTCAGAATCGATTTCTATGTGAGCAGAAATGAAAACTGCCCCCTACCTGTCCTCATAGAAGACAAAAGTCCCGATGTTTAAAGTTAAGCTGACATTTAATGACTGCCAGTTTGCTATTAAGCAATAGATCTCTTTTTAAAAAAATTAACCAAATACTGAAACCATTTTCCAAAGACATTTAGGTGGAGCTGGTTTGAAAGCTATTGTTGAACAGATGCAAAATAGTTAAGTTAAAGAGATTTCTCGTGTGCAGAGAGTCTAACATTGCAAAATATGTGTTGTAAAATTCCTAAGTAAACTGCTCTGGTTTTAGGTGTTTTAGTAAATATTTGTAAGATCGTGCGTTAGATAGTTTTTACTGCGGAAATAAAATCCGTATTATTCCTCAGTGATCCATCAGATGATTTTCTAGAGTTTATGTATTCTCATTACCCATTCCAAAATACATACACGTTTATATATATATAAACAGTGATTTGAAAAAGGAGTTATATGAAAATCAAAATCTTTGCAAAAAATATGTTCTCATATTTAACTATTAATAAGCTCTATTTCACATAATTTTTCCCATTTTCACATAATTTGAGTGAATGAATGTAAATAAAGCATATTTAGACATTTGTATCATATATTCAAGTCAAATTACAGTGAAAGAACATTTATAAAAGATTAAGCCTAAGGACTCAGATTAGATACTAATTACCAGAAACTATGTGAGATACAGTAAAACAAGATTAAACACTGAACTGCTCCTCTTTTTCCGCTTTCTCTTTCCTTCCCTTCCCTTTTCTCTCTAAAATAAAAGGCATCTGATGGGGCCGAGCAAGACAGGCATTAGTGCAGGAGTCGAGGAGGCCATGGAGAGGGAGTCACAGTGACCAGAGGGAACATCAGAGGCCTACAGGAATGAGCAAGTGTCACAGGAGGGGCATCCTGGCATGGTACATTGAAGCCCAATTAGTGTAAGAGAGTGTCCACACTTAGAGGGTAGGTCAGTGCAGAATGTCAGAGCCCAAGCCAGGCGAGGAGGGTTCCCATACTGCTGGGGTGACCTGAGAAGGGTGAGAATAACATGCACACGAGTAAGTTGTGGTCCAGCACTGAGTATCTGAGCACAGGTTCAGTGGGGAGTGTGCCCATGAGAGGAGACAGCAGAGACAGCCTAGTACAGGGGGTCAGAGCCCAAACAGGGTGGAGAGGGCATTCATATGGGGAAGGCAGCAGCAGCAGCGGAGGGCTGGATATGTGGCGAGGAGGAGGCAGAGAGATTTTGACCAAGTAAGTAAATATATTCGGTATAATGGGAGACAGCTTTCTCACCCTCAGAGAGAGGACAACACATAGGGAAAGAGAAAAAACTCAAAAAACCACGTGGTGTTAGGTTAAAATTGAAGGTATTTCTATGAGTGCATACTTTTTGAGTTATAGATGTAAATGGATATGTGCATGTATACATACCTGCTCATCCATATGTTCCTTAGCCCTACCCAGAAACACCCCAATAGCGATGACACACCTAGTGCCTGGATTGAGGTTTCTGAATATCATTCTCCACTTAAAGGAACCAGGTCTCCCTGGAGAAACAGCTGATTCCACAGCCGGTGCTGGGAAAGTATAAGATGAGCCTTAAACACATCTTGCTGTGGCAGAAAGTAAGGAAGTACTAAAAAAAGATGGAGACATGCCAGAATTACACAGAAGCCTGCTGGAAGAGGCTCTCAGCGGACAGATTTGGGAATTTGAACATAGAAATAACTATAATAATGGATTATATCCCCTTCCTGAAATCAGAAACTATGAATCTATACTGATGGAAATAAATAAATTGAAAGTTCGATAGAAATGGGATATTTGCATAGTCTCAAAGGAGCTTCCCACAAATTATTCTTTCACTACAAAGGAGAATATTTTTACAGAGAAGCTTGGCAGACAGCACCCTGATCAAGTGACCAAATTTATAATCAGTAATGAGCCAAAGAAAATTGTATGTTACTTAATAGGAGAGCAGCACAGTATCACTTCGTGATATCCTTCCCTAAACTCCATAACCTAAATCTAACCAGAGGGAAGTATCAGAAAAGCCCAAATTGAGGTAAATTCTATAAAAGAATTCCCCTATAATCTTCAAAAGTATCAGATTATGAAAATTAAGGAAAGGCTGAGGAATGCTTTCAGACTGAAGGAGACCAAAGGAACGTTACAACAGATCCTGAACTGTTGTTATAAATCCTTTTGTTATCAAGGACATCACAGGGGCAATTGGCAAAAGCGAACGTGGGCTGAGGAGGCAGTGGTAGTGCCTTCTTTATAACTTTGCCCTGGTGATGTTTGTTTGTGGTTATGCAGGAGAACTTCCTGCTTTGTAGGGAAAATACTCTAAAATTTTTAGTAATCATGGGTCATCAGGCCAGCAGCTTACTCTCAAACGGTTTAAGATAAAAAGAAGTGTTTTGTGTAGTGTCCTTGCTACTGTTCTCTTAGCCTGACATTGTCTAAAAAATAAAATCTGAGCCGGAATGTATAAAGAAGCTCTCCTCCTGAGAGAGAATACAAAATAATCTGAGAGAAGCCCTAAACTAATTTATCAGAATTCTATTCCCTCAGCTGATTGTATTCCCATTTTTCATTTAGATAATATGATCAGAGTCCACCTTGTAAGTCTATATAGTAAGTTATTACGAATAATGTATGGAAAAGCCAGGAAGACTCCCTCACACTAACCTTCCATAATGCCTCAATTCCCAGAAATGGAAAGTCCTTCCCATGGGCTAAGAATAATCTTCTAACAGGACTGTTATAGTATATGATTTCCTGGATGCCAGATGAAGAACTACTGACAGGAAAGGATAAATAAAAAAGCATATGTGCAAGATGGGCTCATCTAATCCTTTTCTTTTCCAAACTTATTTCTAGAATATGAGGGGGGAAGAGAGAAAATGTCACATCCCAGGGGAGAAAGTGAGCCATGGTGTGTCTAAACCAGAATCTGTGGACCAGAACAGAGACATCAAGGCAACTAGAGATCCATTAAGTGAGCTTGACCAGGGAAAGGGTGGGTCCAAGCAGATGACTGATTTGGGACAAGGTGTGTCAAAAGAATCAATGGCCATAATCTGATTTTACTTAAGAGAGAAAATAAACCTGAAGGTGGGTTATAAGCCTGAAGACAGTTAGCCAAATGTGATTCACAAGGTAGAGAACCAAAAATAGAAAAAAGGATTTGAAAGGCAAGGACACAGATGAAAGAGGATTAAGGAATAGACTTTCACAGGTAAGAGTGCACCTGCTAAGAGAATCCTGCAGGATGTTGTTGCATGGCCACCGTCGTCCTTTATCCTAATCCACTCCTACTTTCAGTTTTAAGATTACCGCTATAGATTCTGAAAACAGAGTAAAGCAGAGAGTAGAGCTCTGTCTCTGCTCACTCGGTCTCAGGTTTTGCAGGTGTGAAAAAGGAACAGGTTGTAAAGTAGTAAACAGGGGATGCCCACTCAGAACCGCCTTCAAGGAAGAACTTTCTGACTACATGTAGAGAACACAGTCAATAGATGATCTTCAAACAGACAAAAGATAACAATGGCAAGGATGCGGAGAAAAGGGATCCCTTGGACACTGTTGGTGGGGATATAAATTGGTGCAGCCACTACAAAAAACAGCATGGACGTTCCTCAAGAAATTAAAAATAGAATTACCACATGACCCAGGATTTCACTTCCGGATGTATTTCCAAAGGAAATGAAATCAGGATCTCGAAGAGGAACCTGCGCTCGCACGTTCATTCCAACATCATTCACACTAGCTGAGATACGGAAGCAACCTAAATGTCGATGAATGACTGGAAAAAGAAAATGTAGTATGTATATATAGATATAGGTATATATATATATATATATATACACACACACACAATGAAATAATATTCAGCCTTAGAAAAGAAGGAAACCTTGCCATTTGTGACAATGTGGATGAACCTGGAGGACATTGTGCTAAGCAAAATAAGCCAGACACTGAAAGACAAATACCGCATGATCTCACTTATATGTTAAATCTGAAATAAGCAAACACTTAGAAGCAGACAGTAGAATGGTGGTTACCAGGGCCTGGGGGGAGGGGGAAATGAGGAGATTTTGGTCAAAGTGTACAAAGTTGCAGCTATTAGATGAATAAGTTCTGGAGACCTAATGTACAGCAATAAGATGGTAGCTAACAAAATATTGTATACTTAAAATTTGTTAAGAGGGTAGATCTTACTTCTCACTACAAAAAAAAAGAAAATAGTAACTGTCAAGTAGATAATCATGCACCTATTATCAATCCTAAGGGAGGACTCTAAACACCTCTGCCCACTGCATCTTGGTATTGGAGTCACCAAGAACACAACGCAGTCAAGCGCTGATGGAACAACGTCTTACATAAAGAGACAGAGCAATATCAGCTCAATAGTGAACACTGGTCCCCCAGGGCCAACAGCTCTCTCTCTGGAGGCCAGTGCAGGGCAGCTTGCCTACTCATATCCTTCTCAAGGTGCCGTAGAAGCACCCCATCCCCTCCCCTCGGAGACAGATATAACAGGAGTTGACCAGATGCAACGTGATATACACGCTTCGAGCAAAGGCAAAAGAGCATTCTTTGAGGCCGGGACAGGGAAAGATATTCCCACCACAGGAGATAAGCCAGGCAAGGCTGTGTGGGCTCTTTGTCTCTCGGAAGGAAGGATTCCAGGCCCAAGGCCCGTTCTTATTCAGAGAAGTGAAACTGGAAAGACGGCGTGCAGCAGCTGCCTTTCCCTACAGTGTCTATGTGAATGAAGACATGTACCTGGCTTGATTGTAGTCATTATTTCACAGTGTATATGTATATCAAAACGTCAAGTTGTACACCTTAAATACATACAGTTTTTATTTGTCAAAAAAAATAGACAACCTTCAACTCTTAACCCCTTCAGGGTCCACCTAAGCTGTAGAGAGCCACCTCACTCAAGGTGGTACCCTTCCCAGGACAACCCACATCAGAAGACTCCTCAACGTGGGAATAAAATGTCCTAGCACTTTAGGCCCAGTGAGACCCAACTCTAGAGTAATGCTCACTCTAGATGCAACACTGGGCTTCCTGAGGCTTTGTGAAGCCTTCATCAAAGTTCAGCTTCCCGCACTGCCCAACTCTGCTCCTTCACCTTCCTTTCATTACTGCCCATCCCTAATAAACATCTTCTTTTATCCCAAATCCTATTTCAGCATCTGCTTCCAGAAAACCCAAGCTGCAATCGTTGGTATTGGAAATAATCTGAGAAAGCGTGGTGGAGTTTGGGAGAGGAATCCTTACTGCCAAGCTGGCACTGGGATAATGGAGCCAGTCAGCCCCTGGTACAGGGGAGTGGTCCAACTGTTAACACTTTCACTGCTGCTGGATTGGGACAGTGGACTACTGGGAGAGAGTCCATTAGCAGGTGGGACAGGCCAAGCACTAGAAACATACGGAGGAAGTGGTATTGGATGGCTTTGCTAAGAGCCACGGAAGTGCTGGTGTGCTGCAGAAAGATAAAACAAGCTGAGAGGAGTAAAAGCCAATTGAAACTCAGGTGTGAAAGCAGAGGGTCATTTTGGTTGTCTATGCAGAGCCTGGGACCAGGGCAAGACCAAGAGAGACACTCACTTCAGCTGAAAATTTAATGGAGGGCCAAATGCCAACAGCCTCCGTAATCAAGAGTGACTTTCTTCTCAGGCCTGCAAAACCTTCCTTAAGCTAATCCTTCTGGAGGTGAGGTCGGGAGGAGAAAGAAGGAAAGCAGACACCTCTGTATACAACTGCTTGTGGATATTGTCTTTTAGTTTTTCTATATTTGCTCTAGTTTTCTTTTGGTTTTGTGGTAGTGTCTGTAAATTTTTTTTGAGGAAGACTGGCCCTGAGCTAACATGTGTACCCATCTTCCTCCATTTTATATGTGGGATGCTACTTCAGCATGGCTTGATAAGTGGTGCATAGGTCTGTGCCCAGGATCTAAACTGGCAAACCCTGGGCCACCAAAGTGGAGCATGCGAGCTTAACCACTATGCAACCAGGCCAGCCTCAATGTGTCTGTAAATATTTTAAAACACCTTAAACAGTGCACTATATGTGTGGGCACGTTTGATTTTGTCTACACCAGTAGTTCTCAACCGAGAGATTTTGTTCCCATGGGACATTTGGTAATGTCTGGAGACACTGTTGGTTTTCACAGTTGGGTGTGGTGCTCCTGGCATACAGTTAGCAGAGGCTGGAGACGCTTCTAAACATGTTACAGTACACAGGACAGCCTCCCACACACAACCAAGAATTGCTTAGTCCAGAATGTTAATAGGTTGAGAAGTTTGGGTCTATATTTAGGGAAGTTACCATTTGAAGTACCGTCAAGGGAAGCACGGGGGGACAGTACGTTAATTATTATATAAAGGACCCTAATTAGGAGTCCAAGCTTCAGAGGTGGCCTCTACAAACTTCAGCCATCACCATCTGAGTAGCAGTAGTGGATTCCATAACGAGCATTTGAAATTAGTGTTGTAAGAAAAGTGGGTTGGTTACAAAAAGTGAGCAAGGACTTCTGTCTTTCCACATACAGAAGGATAAAATCTGGTGATCCCAGCTGCCTCCCCACAGCAGGGAGTGTTCTTGGCCCAGAGCTCCAGGTCAGCCTATGCCCGTGGAGATTCTATCACATGATCCAACTTCAGGTCCAGCTGACTCTTGTTATTGCTCCCCAGTGCTAATTAACCGCCTCTGGTAGTGACAAGTTTTTGAGCCCAACGGCTCATGAACCAGCCCACTGAAAACAGGAGTCAGTCTCCCCTTCTGCCAAACAACCCCAGTCAATAGCCATCTTTAGTGCCTGGTTCCCAGCAAGCGTCATGCATTCAATAGAGGCAGGGGAAAGCTAGAGGCCTCCTTTGCCACAATATCACTGTCAGATGTATCTTATAATAAAGCCAAATCTAAAGATAGTACTGCAAAATGCTGCAGTAACTAACCCAAGCATATTTGAACCTTCATAACTGTCAGGTTATTCTCGGTAGATATCAGTGTCTATCTTGGGATAGTCTCTCTTTATGAACACTAAAATCTCCAAAAAGCTGATTCCTGCAGGCTGCCTCATATCCCCTCCTATGTCTCGCATGGTCAAGGCTACCAACCTTCTCTCATCCCTGGGAGATTGCAGAGAGTTGCCCTCCTAGAATGAGACCCTCCTATAACTCTGCCGTAATGAATATAGTGCCTTTGTTCTCAAGAGTGTGCTATTTCAGCTGTAATTCCTGCCCAGTTCAGGAACAGAAAAAGATTTTAATTACTACTTTGCAGCATTCAATAGTACCACTATTTGAGACTGCCAAAAAAACCTTATTCAAACTAAATGGTGCTTACGTATGAAGTCTGTCTTATTCTTTACTTAAGATAATTATTTTCTTGGTTTCACCATATGAATACATAAATAAACATGAATTTTTTACAGTAAATATGCACATTTTCTTTTAGCAAAGTCCTATGAGATTTTAGATTTAGACATATACCATCAAGACCTCTGAAGCTGAACTTTTGTCAAAAAAATCACAATACTCCCCACTTGATTTTTCATAATTTCTGTTTCAGTAGATACTTCATAAAATGCCACAGTATAGGCCAAACATCCCCCATACACCTACTACAAATATAGTAATATTTTGCTCTCATCTGAAGAAAAAGACTGAAAAGAGAAGTTTAAGACTGTTAACCATTATTCTCAATTAAGTGACGCTAAGATCTGGGTGCACCTTTCTCAGAAAGTTAAATTGTGCTACTATATTTTTGCCACATAAAAACATACATATTTACCTTATAAAGGTTGCACGTTATTGCAAGAGCATTTACTTGCAGAGTTTCTATGACGTTGTTGATTTTTGCTACTGAAGAACAGACAGGCCCTCTCACACCCGCCTCTGATGGAGTACCGGAGTAACGCTTGGCCCTCACCCTGCCTATGGTTGCTGTAATCAGAGGAGCCGCAAACCTCTCCTCCTTGAGGCAGATCCCTGGTGATGGGCAAAATCCTCTGTGTTCACCCCGAAAACATTCGGAATCGAGTCTGCATGGACGTATGGAAAAGATAGTCCATTGAAAAGCTCTCGAGAGGACTGAAGCCAGTCGAGAATGGCGTGAACGTGTGTGTTATTGTTTTGTGCAGAAAATAAAGGGGAAGACGTGTTTTTAAGTCTCTTGACTTTATGAATTCCCTGCCCTTTTTATTTAAAAAATACTAAAAATTAGGCTTGACGAAAAAGAAGGAAGTATTCTTTGATTTTGGAAAATGCCTAATTGAGCTCCTTGCCCATTCTGGCTACAAACTAATCAAGCATTAGAGAACTGGCAAAAACCATTCACCTGTGTAAGAAACAAACAGTAAAATGATAAATACCAGGTAGTATGTTTTTTTGGGCTGAGCGTCCTCATGTCACTGCCAATACTGGTTCTCCAAGCAAATATGATTTTATCCATCACAGATCCAAAACATCCACAAACTGCAAACTGCCTTATCTCCTTCACCACAGCCCTTTCTTTAAATTTAAAACTTAAATTTTTAATTTAAAAAAAAATTACTGTCAAAGAGGAAATAGGGGATGGGGCAGTTGTGGCCTGGGGCCTGCGTGCAACAGGTGGACCTGCACTGGGGCATCCTGGGCAACCCAGCAGGTGAGTTACTCCCCAGGCGGCTAGAGTGGCAGAGCAGGAGAGAGACAGAGGAGGAGTCAGAGAACACATGCTTGGTGAGTTCGGGGGTTTCAAAAGCACTGCCCCTGATTGAGGAGGGAGATGCCATCCTATCAGTGTTGGCATTTGAATGGGAGCCCGGTAACAAGGTGACCCTGGTAGAGTTCAAGGACAAGAAGGGAGGGCTGTTTGGGGTCCCTGGAGCCTTTATCCCCAACTGTTTCTGGACCCACCTGCGGAGGTCTGTGCAGCAGGCTGGGGCTCTGAAGGCCTGGGTGATCCAAGTGGCGGCAGTTAGGAGTGTCAATGATGTCCTTGTGACTGAAGAGTGGGGACCAGCCCATAACGTAGAAGGCAAGGCTTGGCTCTCAGCTGACCCCACGGGGGCATTTGGGAAGGAGACAGATTTGTTACTAGATGATTCCTTGGTGTCCCTCTTTGGGAACTGATGGCTCAAGAGGTTCTGCATGGTGATAGAGGATGGCAGAGTGAAGTCCCTGAATGGGGAGCTGGATGGCACAGGCCTCACCTGCAGCCTGGTCTCCAGCATCCTCTGCCTGCTCTGAGGCTCGGCCCAGAAATGCTCCTTCTCCCTTCTCCTATTTCACCTGCCCAGCTCTGGGCAGAGGGCCCCTACCCCACCTCACCTGCGGATACCCAATCGGAACCTTGGCCAAATTTCTGCAATAAACACTTCTGGTTCAAAAAAAGAGAGGAAACAATTTTTTAGCTCTGGTTACAATGGACTCAGTGCCCCAACAGTGGCTCAGTGGGAGGAAAGACGAGCAAATGTCACCTATGGGTGCCTTAAAATAATTCTGTTAATCTGAATATAAACACTTAGATTTCTAGTAAACAAATGTGAGCTACCAGTCTGTGACATTTCCATCCTGGGTAGCCACAGTGAGGAACAGCAAATTAAACTGGTGTGGAACAAGTCGGATCCATTGTGAGTGTGCTTTTAGCAGCAGCTGTTGGAATCAGCCAACGACTGCTGACTCCCTGAGAAGGCTGATCCAGGTAGAATTAAAAATCTATGTAAGGACAGTGGTCTGAGCCCTGGAGTTGTGCAAAAACTGAAGCAGATTGCACGTGTGGTTGGATGAGGGTGATTTAAAACTCCAAGGAAGTGGCAAGGAAGACACAGATAAATCTAGGAAGGAAAGCTACTGAGCGTTGAGAAATTTCTGCTGGGAGATCTGTGTAAAGTTTAAACAAACCTGGGTAGTTTGTCCTTATATCCTTATAGACAGTTATTCCATCTTTCTGTGTTGGCTGTTATAAGCAGCTGGTTTTGACTTATTGGTGTTATAGATAAATATGATGTTCTGAACTATTTCTAAATGAATGCTTCAGAGTTGCTGGATTGTCTTTCCTCCATGTAATCATAATATTGGCCTTTTATAATATATTTGGTTATGAAAGACAAGCAGTACTGAATTTATTAATTTCTTCTGTTATACTGAATCTGAAATTAGAAGTTATCGTTCCCAAGTATATGGCGGTATCTTGGTAACAGCCATATAGGAAACTATAGTTGAGGGGGAAATAATTTTCATGCTTTTCTACTGAATTTTCTCTATTAAAATACGTGCATATTAGATGTTATGATGTACTGCCCGGATCCTCCTTCAGGCATGAAGGGCCCATTCTCTAACCCGCTGGTAGCGCTGCCTGTCAGCCCCTTCAGAGACTGCCTCAGCTCAGTAAAGCTGCCCTATCCAAGATCAAGCCCTCTTTGTGGGTATGCCCACACCCAGTGCCTGATCAAGAGGAGTGCATGAAAGTTTCTTCTGAAGGCCCATTCCTGTAGTCCCAACTCTGGACAACTCTAAACAGCCATCCCAACTGCAAAACTCCCATGAAACTAGCTGAGACCTTTGCTGGAATTGCATTACTACTCAAATACTCCTTCTGCCTGTTTCTTCTTTCTTTCCTTCTCTTCCCTAGCCATGGATCTCATGAGCCCTCCCTAATAAATGCCCTGCATGGTAGTCTCTGTTTCAGAGTCTGCTTCCCGAGGAACCCAACCTGTGATAGTTTGTGCCGAGCATGGTCCATGAAAGCAGACATTGAGATGAGATTTTGGAGCTGGGTCACCCACCACCTGGATGGCAATAAGGATTCCATCAGTGATAGCTGGAACACAGATATCTCCAGGTACAAGATAGCAGTGCACTTATTAAAACCTTCTCCAGTGGTGAACTGGGATGGCATTCTGTTGGAAAGAAATGTATTAGCTGATATGTTATCAACATTTGAGAAATATAAAGAGAATAGTAACTCTAAGGGCAATGGAACTAAGCGGCTATTGCTAAGTATGATTGGTGATTTTGAGAAGGATAACACAAAGCTGAGTGGATTGGTCAGTAATTAAAAGTAAAATGTGAAGGCCAGACACCTCCTGGGTAGCATATAATGAAGTTCCCATCTCCTGCAGCAAAAGCACAAAGAAAGCTGAGGTCCAGGCCAAGGGCTTAATTGTAAGAGTAGCTGAGCTCCACAGAAGGTTCAGCTCCCAAACAAGGCAGGTCTGCTATGGCAAGGACAGAGTTCTGGTTGAGAGCCCTGGACTCCCACACATGGGCTGGGCACATCAGAGTTGGTGACTCCAAAGTCTTGAATCTTCAGACACTCCTAAACCCTCTAAACCCTCTGCAAACGCAGTCCACTCCTCACCACTCTTCTCTTTTAAAGGGGAAGCGAGCACTAGCCCTTGGTCAAAGAAGATGCCAAAAGCTCTCCTCCCAAGCTGACTTGGACTCTCCTCAGGATTTATCCCCACCTTCCCTCCTGGTCAAAAGGCCAATAACTGGTGTTAAACCATAATGTAAGCTAATCAGGAGAGATTTTTTTTCATTCGTCTTTGGCATTATCAAACAAACACAGCCAATATAAGGGAAAGATCATCACACTGATGAGCCTGAGGTTCCAGCTCTCCTCTCAGCTCTGCCAGTGCCCCTCTGGTGTGACCCTGGACATATGACCTCACTGTGCCTCTTTCTTTCGTGTATAAAATAAGGGATTTAAAATTAGGAAGAACACTTGAGTTTGGGTCACAGATGCATCATCCAGGTATGTAATGTACACCTTCTCAAGGGGGGCCTTGAGAGACAGTGGTAAGGGAAATACTCCAAATTGGCAGAGCTTGTTGTAACTGGTCATTCACTTTGTGTGGAAAGAGGAGTAACCTAATGGGGGTGTGTGTGTGTGTGTGTGTGCATGCACGCGTGTGTATTTATTCATGGTCAGTGGCAAATGGAGCATGGAAGGAGAAGTATTGAAAGATTAGGGACAAGCAGGTCGAAGGTAGAAGCATGTGAATAAACGAATGCAAGTGAGCAGGAAAGATGAAGACCTTTAGATCCCATATTAAGGACTAATATAGAGCATCAATCAAAGAAAAGGCACTAAAAAATGAGGTTGGGAGAGGGATAAATAGGTAGAACACAGATGATTTTTAGGACATTGAAAATACTCTGGGGGCTGACCCACTGGCACAGTGGTTAAGTGCACACATTCTACTTCGGCGTCCTGGGGTTCACCAGTTTGGATCCCGGGTGTGGACATATGTACTGCTTGTCAAACCATGCTGTGGTAGACATCCCACATATAAAGTAAAGGAAGATGGGCATGGATGTTAGCTCAGGGCCAGTCTTCCTCAGCAAAAAGAGGAGGATTGGCAGCAGATGTTAGCTCAGGGCTGATCTTCCTCAAAAAAAGAAAGAAAGATGATACTATAATGATGGATACATGTCATTATACATACGCCCAAACCTATAGAATGTCTGGCACCAACAGTGAACCTAAAGTGAACTATCAGCTTTGGGTGGTGATCGTGTGCCAGTGTAGCCTCATCAGTTGTAACAATTGTGCCACTTTGGTGGGGAGTGTTGATAATGGGGTAGGCTATGTATGTGTGGGGGCAGGGGATATATGGAAAATTTCTGTACCTTCCTCTCAATTTTGCTATGCATCTTAAAATGCTCAAAAAAATAAAGTCTTAATTTCTTAAAATTTTTTTAAATGAACTGGACCAAATGACTTCAACCACGTGCCATCAGCCAGCTTTTGTTATCAGATAACCAAGTCCTGGCACTTTTAAGACACATGAAGAAAGCATCCATGGAGGCTGGCATGGAGGTCACATATGTTCCAACAGCATGGGTCCTCACATATTAGGATTGATCTAGCTACTCCTGCCATCCAATGTCCAAATTGCCAGCAATAGAGACCTTACTAAAATGAGTCCCTCATATGACATCATTCCTCAAGGCAACCAACCAGCCTCTTGTGGCAAGTTTACTACACACTGGACCCGTGCCACCCTGGAAGGAGTAGCAATTTTTTTGACTGGAATAGACACATATTTGAGGGTATAGGTTTATTTTCTTTTTCTGCCCACAGGGCCTCAGCAGCATCACTCTCCAAAGTCCAACATTATAACCTACATTATATAAAGGGGATGTCAGGTGTGGACATATGACCATAAGATTCCCTTTACTGTATTACATTCTATACCATCCAGAAGCTTCCAACCTGACAGCAATGAGACAGCCTGTTAAAGGCATAGCTGAAGTGTCCATTTGGAGACCCTATTTTGCAAGGATGAGGTCCATTCTCTATAATGCAAGGTTCACTTTAAACCAACTACTTTTATGTGCTGCTATATCTTTGATAGGAAGACTATATAGGCTCAAGAACCAAAGGGTGTGACATAGGCAGAATTCTAAGTTGGCCCCACAATTTCCTACCCCCCTGGTGTATACACCCTGCATGATCCCCAGGATTGAATATGATGGATTTTACTCCTCTGATTAGGTTATGTTATATGGCATGGTTGACTGTAAGATGGGAGATTATTCCAAGTGGCCTGCCTAACCATATAAGCCCTTTAAAAGCAGAGAATTTTCTCGAGACGGTAGCAGAAGGGGAAGTCAACGGTCTAAAGCACAGGAAGGATTTGATGTGACTTTGCTGACTTGAAGATGGATGGGGCCATGTGGCAAGGAATACAGGTGGTCCCTAGGAGCTGAGATCAGTCCCTGGTTCACAGCCAGCAAGGTAACCAGAATCTTTCTTACAACAGCAAGGACTGAGTTCTGCCAGCAAAAAGAATAAGCTTGGAGGGGCCAGCCCCGTGGCCGAGTGATTAAGTTCCCGTGCTCAGCTTTGGTGGCCCAGGGTTTCACCAGTTCGGATCCTGGGCGCGGACGTGGCACTGCTCATCAGGTCACACTGAGGTGGCATCCCACATGCCACAACTAGAAGGACCCACAACTAAAATACACAACTATGTACTGGGGGGATTTGGGGAGAAAAAGCAAAAAAAAAAAAAAAAAAAAAGAATAAGCCTTGAAGTGGCTTCTCCCCAAGAGCCTCCAGACAAGAACTTAGCTTCACTGAGACTGAGTTCATCCTTGTGGCACCTTAAGTCGTGCCAGAGTTTAGAACCTACAGAACTGAAGGTTCTGACCTCCAGGACTTCAAGCCCTGGGTGTTGTTTTAAGCCAATCAGTTTACGGTAATTTGTCACAGAGCAGTAGAAAACTCACCTGAGGTATTTCCTTTTACAAGGATCACAGTCCTGGGACGCCTAAGGTTCAATGACTGAGAACAGTTGCCTCATTATTTTTATAGTTGTTTGAAGCAGGAGAGTAAGCTTGGTATTGGTTGTAGCACCATCGTGGCCAAAGCAGAAATGCAAAGTCACTTTTCTGTTTTAAATAAGCATAAAATGATAGACTCGAGTCACTTAGTTGGTCACTGCGTGTACCTGGATCTAGTATTTCTGATGGAATATAGAGAGACTGAGTTCTTCAATAAGACCCTGGAGAAAATGAAATTATTGAGGAAAGCAAACATCATTCTGGATAAACTATACACAGGTATTCTTTGCCTGGAACTGAGTTGTGGGTATACACAGTGGGGACTTTAGTTTTAAAATCGTGATAACATCTCGGTAGGGACAGGTAACCCTCTGAGAGCCGTGTGTGACTAGAGTTAGAATTTTCAGTCTTGCCCTTCTTCCTAAATAGGCTCTTCTAAAGCAACCTCTTCTCTTCCAACTTATGTTTCTTTTTGACTGAGTTCCACACTGGCTTTGCTCCATCTGTCAGGTCACTGCCGCTGTTACATAAATTATCAAAACTCTCAGATTCCCTGTATATTTATTTAGAGTCCCGTCATTAAGATCCATATTCTATCTACTCCACCTCCCAAAAGCCTGGTGCTTATATTCCTGTCTTGATTATTTCCCTCTTTTATCTTTGTTTCTTTTTTCTTTGCATCAATGTCAAAATTCTTCTGTATGACAAGGAGGAGAATATTTCTTCCTTCTGAAAATGAGAGATGTTATGTATCTTTCCCATCGTGGCAATATCTAAATTTATCCTCCAGAAAACCCATACACATTGTGCACCTGAATAGAAGAAAAAGAAAATAGCATTTGCCAAATGTGTTTTGTGTTAAGACGAAGTCTACCAGCTGAATTGTCTTCTTAATGTATTCCCTTAATAAACTCAAATAGATTATAGGAGGACATAGTGACTGAATAATTTCATTGTCCTTTCCAACTCTTGCAACTGGAGACAATTAAATGTATGTAGAAAGATACAAATGCTAATATGTACCACTCTGATATAGTCATGGCAGCTGTGAAACAATTTTTCCTGGCAATGCCTGTGTGAGAATGGGTCACGTCATGGGAGCAGACTTCCTGATGCGCTAGGGATATATCTCTGACAAGATTTTTAAGCTACAGGGGCTGTCAGAGGAAAATCTTTTGGGTTATTAGTTGTTCATATTCTGACAGTAAAAAATGTTCTCTTGAGACTTAGGAAACTCAGTGTGAGCCTGACATCACAGGACTGGATTTCTCCCTTAACAGACCCTGTCTGTTCTCTGTGAGAAGTCAATCCTCAAGATTCATGAGGGGAGCAAGAACTTTGGTTATATATACCACTATATTTTCCCTATGGTAAGAAAATTCATTCTCTTTTTTTTTTTCTTTTGGTACTTTAGAATTTTACAATGATCACATACTTGCAGCTCTATGATACAGATTTAGAAGAGTGTTGTGATTTCTAACTTATCCCTTATATAAGGATGTTGTTTTAGTGTTTTTATTTAATTATAATTCAATTATACAAATATGGGATGACATATGAGTTTAAAACAAGGAGGAAAAGCCACCAGCTTAATTCTAGCTGATCCATAGCAGTATTACAAGGTTAAATATTCTTCATGCCTTACCTTAGCTCCTCACCACCAGCAGTATTAAGTGAAACATACTCAATCTGCACATCTGAAAAGAAAGTTGGTGATTTGACAGAGTTCAGTGAGAAGGGACATCTTGCCTTAGCGTTTAACGGTGAGCTGACAGTTCTTAGACAGGAAGGAACAAATGCCGTGGGGGCCGATGAGCCAAGAAGGTCTAGGCACATGTAGAGGGAGGCAGAGGGAGAGGGAGGAATTCCAGGGATTCTAGGTTTGCAGGAAGGCAATATGGACTCATTACCGAGGGGAGGGGAAATTAGCACCATGAAGACCAATCTGCTTTCTAGAGCATCAGGATGCATAAACTGGGCGGCTACACAGAATTGTACCTGCAAAAAAAGCTCCCTGCGTAGCTAAAGCGGCATGTATTTGTGTGTATGTCTGTGTGTGTGTGGCTGGGGGAAGTCTAGTCCATGCTCTGCTCATGAAGCTGTGTACCCAGCTTAGGGTTGTCTCCGTTGGAAGGAGAAGATGGCTTTAAATTCATGCCAAGATACCACATGTAACAGCAGAAGCCTAGCCTGGCCTCTCCCCTTTCCGTCCCAGTCCCCTCTCTTCCTCTGCCCTCTGCCTTTCCTTCCCCCTCCACTTTGCCCCTGCCTGTCTCCATTCTCAATCCCTTTTCTTTCCCTATACTCCCTCTGAACGCAAAAAGAGCAGTATGTGGATAGACACCGTATCATATATTTGAAGAACCTGCCTACGTAAATCTAAAATAAGAAAGGAGGGAATCGAACCCAAGAAGACGAATTTGGCTTCACTAATGAATCAAAGTAAAAGAATAATGAAAAATGAGGCTTGTGAGGATGGGAATGAGGAGGGGGGAATTGACAGGATGTATTAAAATCCAGATATGGAGATTTGGAATGGGTTGGAGTATTTTGAGTAAGCCAACACCATGATGTAAAAAATTTCGAGGAATATTTTTCTAGCAAATGTATACAGAGTGACTTAGACCAAGAAGACTAAAGAGACTCCTTTCAGTTTCCCATAAATTAGTGAATTATAAGAAAATATTTGTGAGGGAGGGAAGAACAGTTGGACTACACTGGACCAAATGGAATCAGCCAAGACTATACTCAGGAAAATCAAGTGAGGGTCAACGGGACATGCTGACAACAAAAATCTAATAAATAAGTGAATTTCCATAATGGAAGATGTTTTGTTGTGTTGTGTTCTGTTACTGGAATTTTGTTAACTTCGAACAACTCCCCACACCAACAGATTAAACAGATATGGAAATGAACAAGCAAAAAGAGAATATTGCAGAATACTGGATATATGTATATCTAATGTGTAGGAACAGAAAATGTTTACTGAGTGTAATGTTTGTGTGATCTAGAAGGAGTATTAATTCCTTCCTAATTACAAAAACTCTGACCAAGGCTGACAGGTGAACGGGGTAAAGGAGTAACTCAACAGAGGCAGCCCTCTACTTTCAATCATGATTTCTTCCTACAAAAATTCAAATGGCAGGGGCCAGCCCATGGCTGAGTGGTTAGGGTTCTGCACACTCTGCTTCGGTGGCCTGGGCTTTGCAGGTTTGGATCCCCAGTGGGGACCTACTCCTGTCGTCAGCCATGCTGTGAAGGCATCCCACATACAAAGTAGAGGAAGATTGGTGCAGATGTTAGCTCAGGGCTAAGGTTATATCAGGGCTAATCTTCCTCAAGCAGAAAAAAAAGAGGAGGATTAGCAACAGATGTTAGCTCAGGTCGAATCTTCCTCACACAAGAAAAAATTTCAAATGGCAAAAATAAAGTGAACGTTTTAGGTCTTATAAGTAGGCTCTATTCTCATGTAATTTTTAAATTATAATAGAATTCCAAGACTCAATCTTGGCAATCTATTTCCAGCATTTTGTACATGTTCTTTAATTTTATTCTTTTCCCTTATAATTGAGCCCACAATTAACGGAGTACTCAACTGGAGCTGAAAATTCACCATTTTTTAATAGCCAATTAATTCAATCTTTGTCTCAATTTTATGAAGTTTATGAGACCTAAGATTATCACCTTTTCTATTTATCACTTCATTTTTTTGGTAAATGAATAAGACCAAATGCAATAAAATATTCAAATAATGAAGAAACATCATGTGCAAATTGGCAACACTGACAAGACAGCACTGCTGCCCGTCAGACAGTGCCAATGGAGCTCAAAATTCTTGTTTTAAAAATAATGCAGAAAGTCTAAATTCGGAGCACTATTAGAAGTGGTTCATGGACATCAATGCATAATAATAGAAAACAAGATAAGACTTTAGGGAAGATGGACATAGAAAACGGAAGATCCATCCACAGTTCTTAAAGCAACCCCTCCAATGAAGCATATATACTATCTCCATGAAAGGTGGTGGAGTCAGTTTAGAGAAGAAGCTAGAACATAAACAGATTAGACATATATTCATCTAAACACAGAAATTGTTGTTATTTCAACTTGCTGATACTAAAAGAAAATATTGTCTCTCAGAAGTAACAGCAATAGTAAGGAAGATGCTCATCTGGAGTTAATGCTGACCGTAAACAAGAATTGGTTCATGATGTAAAAATGATAGGATCTATGGAAAAGTGACTATACCATTCTGGGGAGCCTTATAGGAAATGAAAGGTGTACAAGGAATTATCATATATGTGTAAGAGACTTTAAGAATGCGGAGTTCCACAGTTCAATGAAAACTGTCAGGGGTACACTTCTCAGCCCTGTCCTACAATCTTTCCATTCCCTTTTCCATAAAGAAATGGTGCTGTCTTAAATTTTCAATTACCAACCCTAAAGTAAAGAGACCTTAATGTATGACTACAACCACAAACATTCATTTGAAATTCAGTCTCCCATCTTCAACTGCTTTCTGTAGAAGTTTAATGTATTGAAAAGTACATGGATATTGGAATTTGAAAGGTCTAGTGAGTTAATTTCTCTCTAAATCTAAGTTTATTTATCTGGAAATGGGGACAAGACATATACATCCAAAATTTTATATGAAGATTAATGAAATTATGTATGTAAACCAAGAAGGATAGTACCTATCGTGTTATTCATTCATTTATTGATTAAATATGTATCTATTGCTTATCACATACCAAATACTGCATAGGCAAGAGCAGAACAAGGGTAACAGGACAGACACAATCCCTGTCCTAACAGAGCTTAGAGGCTAAAGGTGAGTCAGTAAGAAGAAAATTGCAACAGTGTTTTAATGTGACAGGAGACTTATGGGATGACAGGAGCCCACGGAAGTGTGCCAATTATTTAGAGCTTTAATGAAGGCTCCCATAGGCAATGAAGTCTAAGACTGAACTGGGAATGAGCCTAATGAAGTGTGGAGGTAAAGTAGGGCAGGAGGGAAGTGGTGAGCAGAGGAGACAATGTGCATGAAGGCAAAAGAGCTGTATCCCACATCTGAAGATTCTAAGAAGTTTAGTTCTAAGATACCGAGTGCAAAGTAGAAAACGGTAAGAACTGAGGCTATAGCAGTAAGCAAGAGCTGCGTCATACAAGGATTGATGGAGGGATTTGTACTTTAGGAAGACAACTTGACTTAAACTAGCTTAATTTTCTTAGATTGCTTCTATAATCCCTAATATAGCTAGTTTCTTGGCCAATTTCTCACAAAGTCTGCAGCAGTAATCCAAGCAGCTAGAGGCAAAATGGGGTGGAGAGAACTAGGTGAGTACAAGCATCATATAGGATAAGTAATAAGATTGGGGAATAGATTGGATATTGGGATGAGGACAAGTAGAGTGAACAGAAAAGAATATAAACTAAAGGAATACTATTGTTGGAATGCTTACAAAATACTACCTACTTGTCTACATTAAGTCACAGAGAATTGGATGTTCTAACATCACATTGTCGTCAACGTGTGAGATAAAGATTTCTCCTCTAATCATTTCACACCTAACCCTCTAAATAACCCACTTCCAATCATGGTTTAATAATCAACCAGTTCAGAAACAAGGCCCCCTCTGGCCCTTACATCTCCTTTTTCCTGTATATTCATTGATTTCTCCAGCTCATTACTAACTCACACTTGGATAAATAGTATAATTATATATTTGGTCTTCCTGATCCAGCTAAGCTGGAAGCAACCCCCCAAAAAATTATCTAATAAAGACCCACCCACTTTCTTACCAACCTTACAGATGATGCTGTTGAAGCCCAGAAAAGTTGAGTGAATTATCCAACATTATGTAGCTAGCAAGTTCTAGAATGAAAATTATAACCAAGGAAATCTCCCTGACAATACACTACCTTTCCTCTCACACCCAACCTATATATTATTCAGCTTTCATATTTATCTTCTTCAAACACTAGTTTCAACTTCTCAACAGCTGCCAGTTGCTCTCCTTTATTTGAAAATACAACCCAAATTCCCTGTCATTCAAAGCTGTCTATTGTCTGGCCTTACCTTACCTACCGTTATTTCCCAGCATATCTGAACACAAATCTCCACACCTCTCGCTCTGGTATCATTATCTCCTGCACACATCACACTCATTATAGGCTGCAAACATTTGCTTATGATGCTTCCTACATTTAAGTTGCCATTTTTCATCCTTAGCCCCAATCTATCCATTTCTTTCAAGTCAATTGAAGCTCCTTTCATTTTCTCCAAAACAACATTCTTTTGCTTTCCCAACAATAATTGATCGCTAATTGAATTATTGCTTATATCATACCTTTGAACAAAATAGTATTGTATCTGGCTAAATAATTATTTGGAGTAAGTAAGTCATCTCTTCTAAATTACTTTCAAAATGCTTCAGAAGGGTAGTAACTCTACCTGGTGTTTCTTTAGTGTTCCCTGGAGCAAACACAGCTCTAATCATATACTAATCACTCAGTGAATACTTGTTAAATGAATGAAATAAATATTCAATGACATTATTAAAGAGAAATATATTTTCATAGCAAACCTCAATTTCTTGGCTTTTATTGAGACATCAGCTGTCCTCTATCTACTACCATCTACTGGCAGCAAATTTGCATTGTTTAGGAAAGAAAATGATTTTTTTTTAAAGCAAATTCCTGTATCAACTAATACCATGTGTTTTACTATTCAAAGCAAACTAACATCTCAAATAAATTTCTATACCCAGGAATCTCTGGATCCTAGAATTCCTATTTGGCCCCATCAAGAAGTTGTTCTCCAACACAGAGAAACACTCCTGTAAAAAGTATTTACATAATTTAAGTTTGGGAAATTGGTTACTACTTTGCCTTAACTTAATTTTAGAATGTATAGACATTTATTATATATGAGTTCATCACCTGAGTTTGGCTAAAATTTTTGGAGTTGCTTCTTTAAAAATTGAGTATCAAGAGCCTCTTTAATAGTGTATCATAACTGTATTTCAATTTAAAAAGGATATTCAAATTATATAGTTTTACCTTGCTTGCTTTTCCTACAAATATAATCCACCACAATCTGAGAACAATTTTAGAGAGTGTGGTAGACCATTAGGTCTAGGAAGAAGTATTAGCAATCGTATAGTCCAAAACATGATTTTACAGACAAAGCCATTAATATGAATCAATCTCTCCCCAAAATTCACAGAGATGAATGACGGAAGACAACATAACTCAAGTATATTGTCTTCATAAAATTATTCTTATTACTTTCTGATTGGCTAAATGAGGCTAAAGTTACTAATTTACTACCTTTTTAACCACCTCAGAACCCTACCTCAAGTTGTCCCAAAAGTAGATATGCCACCAGGAATCTTACAGTATTGTTTGAGAATGTAAGATCAAAAAATAGCCACAGAAAATACGTAAAAGAACACAGCTCAACAGCATATAAAATCAATGAGCATAAATTCTCTAGAAATTTGAATAGAGCCTCATCCATGTACCAAAAAAACCTACATGAAAACATTCCTTTTTTCATATTTTTTCCCTTACAAATCTAATATCCTTGCCTTATTAGGTAGCTAAACTCATTTGCTATCAGCTGCATTTTCACCTCTCTCTCCTCCATTTCCACCATAGTTTTCAACTGTTTTTTCCTTATTTATCTAATGGAAATCCTAATAACTGTCCAACACAGCCCCTGGGTTGTTGTGAGATTGAAATGTGCTAATAACTAATAGATATGAAACTGTTTGGAAAAGTTAAAAGCTCATTAGAGATGTAAGACACTGTTATGATCACTTCTCTCTGAAACAGTAGTCATCCTGTTGTAACCTAGAAAAAAACTGTCTTTGTATGATATAAGTACAAGATTACAGGAAGACAGGAAATTCTGGAAGAAAAGACAATATTAGAGACCTGCTCAATGGAAGCAAAGATAGGGGAGAGATGAATTAAAGGAAATCATAGGCCAGAAAAATGTTAATATTCAAGTCAGTAAGTTGGGGTGGCCGAGCGGGCTGTCTGGCTTGGCTGCTACCATCCAAGGGCTAGCCCTTGTTCTTGCTTGTTCTTTTTCTCAGTCCCATCTGAACTAACCTGACTATTCCAGAAGCTTTCTCTTTTGGTCTCCTGTTTATTGAGAACTGAAAACTTTTCTCTTCTCCAAGTAATTTCCTCTCTCCAACCTATATCTCTGGGTCTATCTTGGATAAATACATCTCTCCATTCACAGCTATTTGATTTCCCCTGGGAAAGAAGGCAGCTCTTAAGCATCCACTGCAATGAGCCAATATTATATATCATATGTCATATATCATATATCATATATCATATATATATATGAGGCATATATCATATATATACATATGATATGTATATATATGATATATGCCTGAGTGTGGTTATTTGAAGCTCAATCATTGACATAGCAAGGGTAACACCATGTAAGTTCAAGGATCTGTATGTTAGTACAACAGTATAATACAAATCACGAGGTATACAGATAAACTAGAACTGATTATTATCTGTCCCAGAATACTTGCCAGATTAAAGTCATGGATTAATGCTTACAGAAGAAAAAATAACGTGCTTAATGACTCCCAGTGTCTGAAGCCATCTCTTTAGCGGAGTTCTTGCCCTGCAATCTTGGCAGAAGCTATTTATTCATCCCATAGGATTCTGTTCTGCAGGTAGTACTCAATGGTGATTTTCCGTGGTTATTCTAATTCTTTCTAAGAAACAAGATGATGAAATGAGCACTTTGATGTGCTGATGTGAAATGTAAATTTATAGGCTTTAAAGATTTGAATCGACTAAATTTTAAGAGGTAGTGAATATCACAAAGCTGTAAAAATGTTCAGTTCTGTTCTTATGTAAAATTACTAGGCACTGAGCAAAGAAGACAAAATGAATACTAGATTTAGACTTCTTTTAAAGGCAAACATAGCCAGAAATCCCTAAAACCTTATAACCTAAGAACTGAGGTTAGTTTGAATGCAAAAATAAAAATTGAAAATTGGAATCAAATATTTGTAATGACTCATTTCTCCCATAGTTTTAATAATTGGATACTGTAATAATCCTGGGAAATTTCTCCAAATATGAATAACTTAAAGATGATAGACATATGGTGCAAAAGAAAAAAATCCACTAAAACTCAACATTTTCTCTGTATTGAACACGGAATTACTATATTCACGGGCATCTTAATTTGAAGCTCTATGTCATCCACTGTGATTTCATAAATTTGTTTTCTATATAAGTCCTAGAAATGTCGATTACTTCTTGCTAGCTGTGTGTGTGCAATTTCATCAACTATCAAGAGGTAGTAATGACTGTTAATAGGCTAACAGGCAAGTCAGATCAAGAGGAAGTATCTCTACACACAGAGAACCAAGATCCAAAGTATAATATATGATCTAGACAATATGATCACTGCTGTTATAGAAGGAAGACAGTTAAAATAATGGCCACAAATGTTCTGATTCACTATACTTGCCTAGTATAAAAGGAAATTATATGAAATAAGATAGAAGATATAAATTATCTATCTTCTTCCTCTAAACTCAGTTGTTGTCTTTCAACTATCTAAGTCAGATATGGTTTCCCCCTTTTTGTCTTAAGGAGACATACTTTGTTTTGTCCCATTTATGCTTTGAGCATCTTTTATTTATGCTTTCTTCTACAGCTGAAATAATTGTCACTTTGCAAGTCTAATAATCTAATTAGAATAATCCTCTTCTACTCTGAAAAATCTGAATTCTCAGTATGTTCTTGTGGTTTCTTTCTGAACTTTCCCATTTCAGTTGTGAAAACAAAAATTATTGCTTCCTTGAATGTTTTCAACAAGCTGTACAAAACTCACAATATTCTGTTAACATCACAAACATAATAAAAGTTATTATTTTACAATGTTAAATTTCTAGCACATATGTGGTATTTTCCCCGTAATTCATACACTCATTTATTCAACCAAGACTGATGCTCAACATTCTAGACCACTAACTTAGAACCAGAGAACTTGAAGATACCCAAAATGCATCTGAAAGCACACATGATATCAGATCCCAGTTGAGAAATGCTGCACTGCTGTTAAAGCTATTACTTTAGAGGGCTACTTGAGGACAAAGTGGTCACAGGCACATATGCACTAACGACACCAAAGTTATGGCACTCCCTGATTATAGCTTGGTCATCAAGATTATTAAGAGCATGCTTTTAACTTGTTTTATTGTCATCTAAATAGAAATTACATAATTAAGTATATAAAGAGAGATAGATATAAAGAAAGTGGAGAACTTGAGGGTCTGTGAATGTGGGAAGAATGCACTGAGGGTCTCATGACCTCAACTTGAGAATCTCTGTTCCAGGTTAAGATCTTGGTTTCCCCTACATTAAAATTCTGGTTTCTCCCTCACACAATGTGCCTCTGGCTGCCCTGAATAAATATCCAGCCTGGTTTTTTTCCTCCCATCTCTAGACTTCTATCCAATTCAGGTATTCATTTATTCAGCAATTGACTAAATATGGGTTCTTTTTAATACCCTCTGTCCTTATTCAACTTTTTCAACACATGGAACGTATTTATAATAACTTTTAATGCCCTTTTCTGCTAATTCTAACATTTGGATCAGTTTCAATGGATTCTTTTCCTTATTCATACTTCTCTGCCTGTTTGAATGGATTCCAGACTGAATTTTCCCTTATTGGGTGCTGAATATTTTTTCATTCCTGTAAATATTCTTGAGCTTTGTTCTGAGGCACCGTTTCGTTAGTTGGAAACAGTTTGATCCTTCCAGGTATTGCTTTTAAGATTTGTTAGGTGAAACAAGAGCAGTGCTTATAGGCAAGGGGCAAAATACCCTACTACTGAGGCAGGAAGATACATCTGAGTACTCTATCCAGTACCTTGTGAATCAGAAAGTTACCTGGAAATGGGCACTATCCTCGACTCTGAGCACGGGGCACTACCTCTAATCCTTTTGGAGGGCTCTTCCTTTGGCCTTAGGTAGTTTCCTTATATGAATACGCTGAGGACACTCATCTAGAATACTCAAAGGGGACCCTCTGCAAATGTGTGGGTCTCTCTCCGTCTCCTCTTTGGTACTCCCTCCTATAGACTCTAGTCACCTTGATCTGCCTGGACTCTTATTAGATAGTTCTCTTCAACTCAGGGACCCCAGCTGGCTCTGCCGGGCTTCCCTTCCTAGCACTGGGACCTGGAAATTCCTTCAAGCAGCAAACTAGGACAATCATAGGGCTCATCTCATTTGTTTCCCACCCCTCGGGGATCACTGTTCATTGCCTGATGTCCATTGTCTCAGAAACCATTGTATTATGTATTATGTCTGGTTTTCTTGGTTGTTTTAGAGGGATGGTAAATCCACTCTCTGTTATTCCATCTTAGCTGGAAGCGGAGGTCATTATCTTCTCTAAAAATTGAATTGAAATAAGTTAAAATCTAAGAATCAAAGATGGATAACAAAATGATTTCCTATATAAGTATTACTCCAACATTGTATCAGTTAGGGTACAGGCTAAGATGATAAAATACTATAACAAAAGAGAATAAAAATTAGTGCTCCATGAGGTCATTCAGGATCATTCAGAGACCAGATTTCTTCCATTTTGTAGCTGCTATCTTCTCAGGTGCTGTCTCTAGCCATTCAGTCACTTTTGCAGATAAAACTTCAGGGTTTCTATTATTAAAAGGAAGATGGGAAAAAGGGATGTGGGGGGGCAATAGAGAGATTCAACCACAAACACTGAGAAAATTAATTTAAATGTCCCATACTCTCTACATACTTTATTTTATCTTTGGCCAGAAATACCTAAAGTGGATTTAGAGCCTGGGAAGTGGAGTAATTAAAACAAAAAGAAAAGAAAAAGAAAAATGCAGTTATGCAGCATCACATGACCATGCTTCTGTCAACAACAGATCACATATAATGTGGTGGTCCCAAAAGATTAGTACCATAGAGCCTAAGAGTGTAGTGGACTATGCCATCTGGGTTTGTGGAAGTGCACTCTGTGATGTCCTCATGATGAAATCACCTAAGGCTGCATTTCTCAGAATATATCCCTGCCGTTAAGTGACGCATGACTGTAAATAGTTATCATACCCAAGATTTTCAATTAATCTATACTTATTCCTCACCTCTGTCTAATGCTAAGCTGCTTTGGCATTTGCCTAAAATTTTGTAAAATACTCATTTAAAATAGAAAGTAAATGCTTCGGAATGAATTTTTATATCTTAATATGTTATTGTTGTGATTTTTAACAAAAGATGAATGTCCAGGAATTCTCAAGCTTCTGTTATCTTTCTATACGCCACTGTACACTGTTCATTTGCTAAATTCTCTAGGCCTGGTACCCTAACAATTAGCTTGTCTTAGTTTCACCAGGTCTTGGACAAAATGAATCAAGACAGCAAAACTTACACAAGGCTGATTTGGGGTCCACCCTTGCCAACCAATTGATGAATTGCATGAATATTTCAAATGCTAAGAAGACCTATATATGTAGGCCTGTCAGCCTACATAAGAAAACAGTTTAAAAGATACCCCCCTGAGTGTGTGGAAAGGGGATCCTGCGGGGAGCATCTGTGCCAGGCAGAACCTTTCCTTCTTCCATTACAGATTCGGAGAGGGTTCCTTTGCAGCATGGCTGGAAACAGAAGATTTGATGCCTGTGTTTCTCTGCTGGTCATGTCTTTTCAGTATCCATGGAACCCACCCGGTTTGTAACATCAGCACCTAGATTCAACAAAGAGTTGGTCTTTCATCTTTTAGAGAAAGACTTTACAGGTATTTCATCTATTTTTAATGTTTTGGGAGAAGTGCTTAATTCATAGCAGCATATTTCCACATTTTAACCATCTAACAACAAAACAAGTGAGGGAGGTAGTTCTCCTTTAAAAACAGTGGGATTTGAAACAAACAAGTGCACTTGCATCTTTTTATTCTCCCTCTAATTTATGAAGCATATTTTAGTCAGAATATAACCAGATCAAGATCCCTTATGGACACTTTCAAAAATCTCACATTAATACTGAATTCTAAATAAGGACATATTTTAAAAGTCTTTTGGTCCAGAATCAATCTAGATCTCAGTTGAAAGCACACAACTTTGAAAAGACATTTTTCCCAGAATATTTTTGTGTTCACCAGAACAAGGAGAAGGCATAGCCTTGAAAGAGAGTTGCTATCTCTGTAATGGGAGATGGATGGGTGCCAGGGGGATGTCAGAGAGAGCCTCAGGGGCAATTAGGAGTTCAAATTCTCACAGACAAGAGTGCAATCTAAGGAAGCAGAAGGTGAATATAGAGCTGACAAACTAAACCATTGGAATAGAATTTTACACTTCGTTGCTACCCTTTGGTCTGGGGGAGGGATGGAAGAGGCATTGTGAAACTGGGGGTTGAGAAAACATTTTTGTCCTACAGATAGTTTTAAGCTTTCCATGGCAAAGATCTTGAATGATTAATAAAGAAGAGCCACCACTCTGATTTAGCCAATTTCAGCAACAGCATAGATGGATCCCCTTGACACAGGCTGAATAAGTCCATTTCCCACTGAATTCAGGCCATTATTATTAGCCAAATCCTGTCAGAATATGGTGTTTTATGTCTTGTGAGAACGAGCATAGACTATCTTCTATGAGAGAAGGCTGTGCATCGGCTTATATACTTGAGATGGAGTTTTTGTGCCTCAAAATTACAAACCCCTAAGAGTCCCCACTCTTCTGACTTTATATCCTTTTAACATAGGAGCAGAATTACATCCGCCCCTTAGTGCAACAAAGCAGTAGAACGTACTGATGTGAGTCTGGGTTTCCACATCAGATATCCTGGCCCAGCGCTTACAAAGGATGTAATTCTGGGTAAGTTACGTAACCTCTCAGATGCTCCGTCTCCACATGTGTAAAGTAGGGGTGACAGCAGTCATTAAATAATTAAGTAAATATTAATGGAGCATAGGTGTGTGTCAGACACTGGAGAAGGGACAGTCTACAAAACAGATACGCCTCCTACTCTTAGGAGCCTATAATTTGGCCAATTAGACCTTGCAATTATATTACTCAAAAGGTTTTTGTAACTCTCAAGTGACACAATAAGAAGAAAACTCTCAGCAGAGTGCCTAGTACATAATGGCTCAAAAGCAGGCTTTGATGTGAGCATTATCATTATTTCCTTCACATTGCTGAAAAAATTAGCTATTGGTGTAGCACGATTTCAAAAGTTATCAAGGAAGCCCGTATATAAATAAAATACTCTGTTTCTGTCTTATCCACTTGAGGAGGTTAGATCTCCTTAACAAAGCATCCAAATCCAAGATTACATGTAGGTTGTGGGAACAGCTTGTCCTGGGGAATAAGTGAGCTACACACATAAGGGGAGGTGTACATATTTAGCCTAGGATCAGGAGGAAATTGAAATTAATACATTTTCAAAAGTGCAATGCTTTTGGAGTTTGGAGGTATGTGGGAAAATATGAATAAAGTTGTATGTTACGATTTGGATTTGAATCTGTCAGAAGCATTTCAAGCTTATTCTAAACATCTGCAGCCAGGAGACAGGAAGTCGGGCTGCTTCCAAATATTGGAAATTTTACTAAGATCTTTGTATGTATTCAAAATAAAGAGCTTGGCTATGGAGTGGGGTAGTAATTTAAAATAATAGCTCATCTAAGTTGATTCCCTGGGGGTTTTTTGCTGTTTTTTTTTTAAAGATTTTATTTTTCTTTTTTCTCCCCAAAGCCCCCCAGTACATAGTTGTATATTTTTAGTTGTGGATCCTTCTGGTTGTGGCATGTGGGACGCTGCCTCAGCATGGCCCAATGAGTGGTGCCATGTCCGCACCCAGGATCTGAACCAGTGAAATCCCGGGTCGCTGAAGCGGAGCATGTGAACTTAACCACTCGGCCACGGGCCAGCCCCTGATTCTGTGTTTTTTAACCAGGAATGCACATTGTAAGCTATCCCTACTTCCCCACTGTCATGTTCTAAGACTCTCCTCAATTATCTGAAATGTAGTTCACACACTTGCAACACAAATACCAAACCACATTTAAGATGCTACATTTCACCTGAGGAAAGTGACAACGGATGTGCCCTTACCTCTTTACACAGACTGGCAGGTAAACACGCAGAGAAATTATCACCATCCCAAGGGCAGAGCATAGTCAAGCTTAAGCTTGTTTGAGAAATTTACTTCAAACATGATTAGTTACCCAACCAATGCTTTTTTGTCTAGTTTACTAGGTCAAAATGTCAGCTTTCTTATAAGCCATACAGAAGGGATTTATAAGACAGAAACTGAATATACAAATACTGCCCCCACCCCAGGAAATTGCCAAACTTCCCTTTAATTGAGGCTGATTCTTTTTTTAATGGAAGAATCATGTTTCTGATTTTATCTTTTCCTGCATCACAAAAGGGACTTACAATGCTTGGCTTCCACAGGGGAAGTGTAAGCAGAGAAGTAAACACAGGGAAGGTTTTCCATCCCAGCCCCTGCGGGAAATTTAGCAATGGCTGTGAGTGAGAGGGTCAGTCAATCATTTTAATGGCTGAAGATGCCCAGGAATTATATTACATATAAGGAAATTATCTGATTATTTGAGCAAAGTGTGGTATGTCATTATCTGTTGCTTGATCTTCTTAATGCAACTGAGTTAAGAATACTTGTCCAGTATTCAAACATTTCCAGGTGGGAAAAAGTGTTGGAGTTTTTTAAAAACAGTTTTCATTTCCTCGTTTAGGTGTAATATGCCTGAGGGATGCATGTAGCAAGAGTAACTGGCCACGTAGTGATTCTCCATGATGGGATTCCTCCCTAGATGGAGAATTGCGTCAGAAATTTCGGAGAGAGGACATGCAGATAGACTTTGAAAAGCCCCCAAACCTTTCGAAATCAGGGAAGTGGGGTTAATATGGCACCCTCTATAGATATTCACATGAAATCCACCCAAAGACTTCAGGTAGATGTGCTGAAACTGCCCAAGAGTTGGGGGTGCAGATTGCCTCTGGAAGAATAGTGGCATCTCACTCTTTAACACTGAGATAATTAATGACCATATTGTGGAATTCCCACTAGCAGATTATGATAGGGAGAAGTGGAAAAAACCATGAGGACTTTGGATCCTTAGGAGGAGAAGAACGGAGAGCCTGTGCCTGCTTCTGGAACAGGGTCTAGTGGAGCACAGGCGGGATCAGGAGAAAAACTGTGAAGGCAGTGATTGAAGGTGTGGACTGTGGGTTAAATCCACCATATCCTCCTTTTGTGACTTTTGCCTAATTCCTGTAAACTCCAGTTTCTTCATCTCTAAAATGTGGACAGTAAACCGACTTCACCTAGCTGATTGAAGGAGGTGATGCTTATAAAGCAGTTAGCACAGAGATTGGCACATAACCATTAATTAATGTAAATTGCCTTTGCTGTCACTGTTACTGTCCTTGTTCTGGAACAGAGAAGCACTCCCAAGAGGTGCAGGATTTAGCCCTAGCAAAAGGAGAGGCTCCCCTTCAATATCCCAGAGACCTCTCCAGTACTCTCTCCAGGGTCATCAAAAGACTACTCAGTAATAGGGAAATGCCCCAAGCTGTAGCTCAGAGCAAGAAGGATGGCTGACCCCAGACTCTTAAACGCTGTGGTCCTCTTTTTATCCTCATGAGAAGCCCATCAGGATCTACCACCCAGAAAACAGCCTTCTGGACCTCAGCCAAGCATGCGAAGTTTTACACTCTCTTTTTTTCAATTCGTAAAGTGTATTTAATGTTTATTTAATGGCATAGCTGTAAAACACTTCAAATTGGCCCAGAAAGTGAAAACTATGAATGCACCATATAATTTTCTTCCATATTTAAATGTTTCTTTTCTCCCTCTTACTTGAAAAGAAAATGAATGCAAAAAAAATTACTGAAATGGGCAAAACTGAAGCATCCAACATTCAAAAATTTACAGTAATGGGGCAGTAATCTTATGATATATGGTTTAGTCATGTTAAAATAAAGACAATTTTTGGTTTCAACCTAGAAAGTAGAAATTTTGAATTTTCTGAGTATTGTGCATTAAAAATGTTAGCTTTTAAGGTATATCTAAAACTACAGATTTAAATGCTGCTTGACCTCATGCATCCAAAATGGAAGAGATTCAGAGCAATTGGTTATAAGGACCTCTTTGTTCTAACCTTTAATTGGGTTTTTTTCACAACCTCCCTCGCTATGCATTTAACAGTATATTTTCTCTTAGCCAATACAATTAAGCTGCAGAAGCAGTACCAAAAAAAGTATATCAAAGAATCTCTCCAAACGACCGTTATAAAGATCTGTCACTTTCAAACTTGAGTCTATAGGGCAGTTAAGAAAATTGTATGTGGTAAAGAAATCCAAATGACCAAAACAGAATTTATGATTATGGAGAACTTCAGCTTTTTCACGTATAAAGCAAAGCAAGTCTGTTTATATTAAAATAGCAAAAATAAATAGAATTTTCTCCCTGCAACTGCAGAGCTGTCAATTGCCATCCATTAAAATCAAATTTTCATATGGTACAAATAATGGAACTGATAATAAGTGTGCAGCAATATGCTCCGGATAGCAGAATATGACCAAGTTTTAAATGATTGATTGGTTTATAAAGTAAACTTAAGGGGAAATATTTCTTTAATTGAAATCGAAATTTGGCAAACACTTATGAGAATAAAATAATATCAAGTCACTTGAGTGGTTAGGAAATTGATACAATGAAATATTGAATAAAGATGATAGTTCCTGAATTACCCTCATGCAATGAAAATTCCGTTCATTTATAAAAAATAAGATAAAAGATTTAGGAAAACTATGTTTATAGGAGAAGAGAGGTGCAGTGATAAATTGCTGGATGATAAAGACCTGGCGTTGTTGTCTTTATGTTACTCTTGCACCTAGCACGCTGACATACGCACGGTGAATTTCAATGGTTCTTGTAATAAAACAAATTTGTGGTTGATAAAAACAAACAGTTGAGACATTTGAGAGCTTGTTCAGGCACAGTACCAAAGCATGGGGTAAATTAAATATTGTAGGCGAGGGCAGGCAATGGCTCAACCTCTATCTTAAGTCTGGAGAAGAGCGGTGATTGCATAGACACCTGCAGGTTCTTTCATTTATCTATTCAGCCATTCAAAACAAATATATTTACCAAAGGCATCCAGCACTCCCGAAAATCTCCTCAGTTCTGGATATTTAATCATGTCTCACAGATTAGTCCTTGACCTCAAGGATCTTACGAGGTCAAAGCTTCACCTCTGCTCTGACCACCCAAACTGAGGGATATCTGAAGAGAGTGGCAGGGTTGAAATTTCTAACTTGAAGCTAATGTCGCTCCTTTGCTTAAAATCCTTCAAGGTTTTCTCGATGTTTTAGGATAAAGTGCAAACCTCTTAGTATGGCTCAAACAGCCCTTCTTGACTTGCCTTCTGCACACCTCCTGGCCTCAGTTGTACGTCGGTCCTTTCACACTCTTTGAAGGAGCTACACAACTTATTTAGCTCCTCAGAAGCTCGACCATGCTGATCCCTTTGTCTGAAATGCCTTTCTCTGTATTATCCACCAAATTTAGTTGAAGAAGTCCAATCAACATTTCAATTCTTTATTTCAATATCTCCTTTCTGTGGAAGAGCGCATATGTGCCCGTGCACACACAAACATACACTCACGCACCACACCCAGCCTTAGTCAATCACCTCTTTTTAGTGTTCTTTCTCTGAACTCTTATAATCCTCTGAGTATCTTCACTTAGGTTTGTGATCGTTGATTGTTTTGCCTCAACCAAGTTGCAAGAGGAAATCTACAGTATCAAACGTTGTATAAACAGTAAACGTTGTATAACTACTTCATCTGGCCGTTATTAGGTTCTTAATAAAAATCCTTACATTATAACTGAGGCCAGCCCGGTGGCATGGTGGTTAAGTTTGTTCACTTCAGCAGCCTGGGGTTTGTGGCTTCAGATCCCAGGTGCAGACCTACACACTGCTCGTCAAGCCACTCTGTGAGAGCATCCCACATACAAAATAGAGGAAGACCAGCACCGATGTTAGCTCAGGGCCAATCTTCCTCAAGCAAAAACAAAAAATCCTTACATTATAATAGATGCCAAAATTCATAGAGGTTACTTTGGAAATGAAGATGTTTCAGAGCTTCAAATAAGACTTTTATATTCTGGATCCTACATATTCCAATCAGTCCTTTTTTTTCTTTTTTTTTGAGGAAGATTAGCCCTGAGCTAACATCTGTTGCCAATCTTCCTCTGTTTTGCTGAGGAAGACTGGCCCTGAGCTAACATCCATGCCCATCTTCCTCTACTTTATATATGGGATGCCTGCCACAGCATGGCTTACCAAGCAGTGCCATGTCCGCACCTGGATCCGAACCAGCTAACCCTGGCCGCTGAAGTAAAATGTCCGAACTTAACCGCTGTGCCACTGGGCCGGCCCCTAGAACTTTTTCTGTCTTTGAGCATTTTACATATTTAAATATTTCTATAAACCATGTTAAAGTTAAACATATGTTAAAATTACAACATAATTTCACTCAAATTTAGGAAGAGACTGGATATTTGTACAAAAGTCATAGAGTGAGAAAAGTAGAGAGATTTGATGCTCAGTTAATCCCAAATACAGTTGTCCTCCCTTCTCACGGCTCGGGGAGGGTTCTAGGGGACCTAACCAGTCTTTGGTCACTCTGAAAGGGAGAGAGCAAACATTTTCTACTAAGTTGACTAGATTCCCTCCTTGCATAGGCCTGGATGAAAAATAGAAAGTCAGAGAGCCTCAAGACGTCGTGCGGTGAAAGAAAGGAGTTGTTAAACCATAGAGATTGATTTACTCTGGATGAACTATTCTTAATATTTCCTTTGTGTTGCATAAATCCACAAGAATGTTATTAATTGAATAGAGTTGATAGTTTCTGCAATTTTTTTCGGCAGTAATAAACGTGGCCCAGAGCTAAATTAAGACATCCTTTCACTACTTTGGGCATAGCATTTTTTCCGAACAGCTGGTTTCTGTTAATAGGCATATCCTTGCTGCCAGAGCAAGCAAATTTGTAATCCCCATCATGCTCGCTGTGTTACTGCCCCAGAGCACATAATCACAGAGCACGTTCCCGTTGCTTTACAGGGATTTTTTTGTTTCAAAGTTGTACTTTTGGGAGACACACCATCTATTTCGTACTCCAGTTTCATGCCTTGCTTTAATTATAGCGTCTGATATTTATGGTGAGGAGAGGAAAATAAAGCTAAAGGTGTACAATTGCCTATTTGAAATATGTGAGCTCACAAATCCTCAAAATATAAAAAGTTCTCCAAGATGCTATAGAAACATATTTCAAATTAAAGAAGCATCTCCTACCACACAATTAGGAATATTAAAAAATAGACTAGGGCCATAATGTATTCAAGGTCTGATGCGCCCTGGAATGGTGACTGGGAGTGTAGCGTCTGCCTTATTGCAACTTCACAACTTCAGCTCATCTTCCTCAGGAGTATTCAGTAATTCATTAGGATTTGGTTTCTTCAGTTTTATTTGGTTTTATTTTTCATTTTAGATAGTAATTCCATTCATAATTTAGTTGTGGAAAAGCAATAATGGAGTTTAATACTTAATTCACCAAGTAAACATGGTTCATTGCAGTTTCAGATTGTGGGTCATTGGTCTACAGTTTCAGCTGGAGTTAATTCCTCTGGAAGCCTTAGGCTTAATTTGAAATACTTTAATTCAAAATGTATGGTTATTTGGAAAGAGAACGGGTAGAAGATTACCTTTTCCACATATCAAGGGAAAACTCATTTAAACAGAATTTGAAAGTGAATATTTAGTCTATTGAGAGGCAAATAAAAATGGTTTCAATCACTTAAACATAAAATACATGACCATGACGTGATTTTTGAAGTATGAAGAAGGGGCTTCTTTTCAAAATACCTTCAAAAGTCAGAAAGAGAATTGAGAAGAGTTTGATCAGCAGGTGTAGGTAAGATCGGGCAAGAATAAGTGGGGAAAACAGGCACAGTGGGGAAATTGAGGCAGATGATTGGAAGATGGATTGAGTCGCTGCCTACACCTGGATGAGCCAATCGCAGGGCGAGATCTCTGGAGGTGATGCAAAAGGCATTCCTGGAGATAAAGAGGACGCTTCCTAGAGATAGAAGTTTTAGTTAACAGGAAGAGAAAATAGTCCTAAATTTGCGTTACCTAATAAGACTCGGAAATTATAAACAAAAACTTGACAGAAGTTAAGAGGAAAAATGGTTAAATCAACAGTCACATTGGGAGATTTTTCAATGAAACAACATTTCAGTAAGGATATAAAGGATTTAAATAGCATGATTAACAAAATTCAAGTAAATTACATATAGTGATCTGTTTGCAAGTTGCCAAATACACGTTCTTTTCAAATACACATGGAACATTAATCATAATCAACAAATTCTGGGATATTAAACAAAGAATTTAAATTACATAGATTGTGTTCTCTGGTCACAGAGAAATAGGTTAGAAATCAAGAATAAATAAGCAACTGCAGAATTTCCATATATTTAGAAGTTAACAAGCACATTTCTAAACAACCCTTGCGTTGTAGCAGAAACCACAATGGAAATTAGAAAGTATTTTTAACTGAAAGCTTATGCAAATACAATATATCAAACTTAAAGAAAGCAGAAAAATCTGTGCTTATAAAGAAATGTATACCTTTTAATAAACATTCTAGAAAATGTAATAAACAAAATGTGTTAGCTAGACTCTAGAGATGGCCCCCCCAATGAGGCCTGCCTCTTGGTATTCACATCCTGTGTGGTCCCCTCCCTTGAATTTAGACTGGCCCTTTGACTGGCTTTTCACCAGCAGAATGCTACAGAAGTGAATCTGCATAATTCTGAGCCCAGGTCATGGGTTTATAGCTTGCACCTTGCTCCCTTAGACTGTTCCTCCGCATTTTCTTAGAACTCTTCCATCTATCTCTTTTAGCTTGCTCACTCGAGGGCAAGCCAACTACTTTTTTAAAAAAGTTCAGCTATCTTGAGCCTCCCCTGCTGCAAATAAGACCAAATTATTTACAATGAAGAGACAGTGTGGAGAGAGGGCGATGTCCAACCAGCCCCTAACTGTTCCAGCCATCCCAATACAAGGCACCAGACATTTGAGTAAAGAAGAGATCCTAGGTGACCTTCTCAGACAGGCTTTCCAGTGACTCCTAGCCCAGGTACCATCTGTAAGAAAAATGGCACTGGAGACCCCAGCTAAGCCCTAACGACACACAGAACCACAAGAAATAACAATACATTGTTTTTTCAAGCCACTAAGTTTTGGAATAATATGTTACACAGTGATTGATAACCAAAAACGACAATCATCCATCTTAAGAAATTATAAAATCTTCAATAGATCAAGTTCACCCAAAAGAAAGAAGAAAATAATAAAGAGAAAGCATCAATGAAATCATAAAGAAATGTTAAGGTAGAGTCCATCGACAAAGGCAAAAGTTGGTCCTTCAAAAAGAATTTTAAAATTGATAAACTTCTGGTAAGACTTTAAAGAAAAAAAAGAAATGACAAAAATCAGAGACATAAACATCACCACATAGTCTACAGACATTAAAAAATACAGGATATTGCAATATTAAATATTGCCAATAAATTAAAAATTTAGATAAACGGAGAAAATTTCAAGAAAACGTAATTTATGAAGACTAACACAAAAATAAATAGAAAATCTTGAAAATCTATTCAAGACATTGATTCCATAATTACGAAACTTCCGCAAAGAATACTCAAGTTTCATGACTGAATTCTACTAACATTTAGGGAGAAGCAATTCAACTCCTGCACAAACTCTCACAAGCAAAAAAGGAGAGAATACTTCTCAATGTATTTTAAAAATTCAGCATAGTCTGGATATCAAAACTGGCATGAAAATAGACAGAAATATTAAGCAAAATACTGGCAAACAAAATCCACCAATGTAAGAATAATACATGGTAACCAGGGTTGGAGTGACTCCAAGAACACAACGGTATTTTAATGTTTGAAAAACTCAATGTAATTTGCCCATTATGAGAATAAAGGAGAAAAAAATATGACCATCTCAATAGGCACAAAAAAAGCATTTGCTAAATTTCAACATCTGTTTATGTCAAAAACAAGAACAAACTTTTAGCAAACTATAAAAGAAGGAAATTTCCATATTTGGAAACCAATTCCAGGCCAATTTTATATGTAATTACAAAAGGTAAAATAATAAAACTTCTAGGATCTAAATGATAAGATATTATCATGCCACAGGGATAGGGCAAGTCCTGAAACCAAAAAGCACTAACTGTAAAGAAAAAGTTAGATAAATCAGACCACATTAATAAGAAAAGCGCATGCTCATTAAAAGTCATCAAATAGAAAATACAAAAATAACCACTGGGTAGAAGATATTTGCAAGACATACAACCAACAAACGTTCCTATTCAAGTATACACAAATCAATAAGTAAGAGAAAAAAAAAACAATGAAGAACAGTCAAACTGTTTAAATTAGACATTCACAAAAGATGATATTTAAACGTCCAGTAAGGGGCATAGTGGTTAAGTTTGCACACTCGGCTTCAGCAACCCGGGGTTCACAATTTTGGATACAGGGCATGGACCTCAAGCAAAAGGAGGAAGATTGGCAGTAGATGTTAGCTCAGGGCCAATCCTCCTCACACACACACACAAAGTCCAATAAACTAATGAAAATTGTTTAATTTCTTTAGTCATCAGGGAAATGCAAATTATAAATGCAGCATGATATCAATATCCAACAAAATAGCTAAAAAATATTTTAATTGAATCACTAATGTTGACAAAAATGTAGTCAAAGGAACTCTTACTGCTGATCACACAGGGTAAATTGTATAAACATTTAGGAAAGCTGTTTGGCATTGTCTTCTAACACAAAAACTGAATACCTTATGACAGTATTTTCACATTTCTTCTTGGGTAATTCCTAACAGAAATGTATTCACATAGGCAGCCAAAGTTCCTGTACAACAATGATCATAGCAGCATTATTTATAGTAATAAAACTTAAAGTAGCCCAAATGCCCATTAGCAGTAAAATTGATAAATGTATTATGGTAAATTCATACAATAGAAACAACAGCACTGAAAATTAGTGAACACAGCTACATGGAACACAACGAATAATTCTGGTAAACCTAATATTGAACAAAAAAGCCAGGCACAATATGATTCATCCAGTATGATTACATTCAAAATCATGCAAAAAAGTAATAATATTAGAAATCAATATTCTAGTGATCTTTGAGTAGAGGGAGATGGTTGTGGTTGTGAGGGTGCATGAAATGGGTTTCTGGGGGCTATACTGTTCCATTTATTGACCTGGCTGATGTCACATGATTAAGTTCATTTTCTGATTTGCATTCAGTGGCACACTTATGATACCCACTTTTCTGCATGTATGTAATATGTATATTACACTTCAATAAAAAATTTTAAATAATGTATTAGAGATTGCCACTTTCAACAGTGTGTTGGAATCAGTTGTTCTGAAAAAAAAAAGGTCCTTCTAATACAAAACTGCTAAAAATGTGAGAAGTAAATATTACAAATATCCTTATAAATGCAATACAAGAAAATAAGGGGCATCTTGAAAAACTAGAACAGAAGAGGAAAATGAAAACCAGAATTGTAATGGAGGCAATGACAGCATTTGCAACCTTGGCGTGTTTGACAGTTTCATTCATGAAAGGGCTCGATTGCCCCTGCACAAGCAGGGCCTTTGACCTCACACTCCACAAAGAGCAGGGAGTCTGCCAAGGCTGCACACTTAGGGAATGGGTAGGGTAGAAACGTGTGTGTGTGTACACGTGTGCATGTGTGTTCAAGTGTGTGTGTGTGTTCACAAAGAAAGACAAGGAATCTTGTCAGGCTTCACCTGTGCTCTAGGTAGAAGAAAACGATTTGTCTCCTGAAGCTATGACATGATACCTGCAAAAAGTTTTGGAGTTTGGGTTTGTTTTATGAATACAGTATAGTGCTGAGCTAAGGCGGCTGTGTCTGTAAGAGACAAGCAAAGAACGTAGGGCAGACAGCTTAACAGTTCATCTGTGAACCCACAGTCCACTCCGCTGGTTGAAAGGGTATCCCCCCCCCCCCCCACCCCCGGAGAGGAGGTCTTCCGGAAGTAACCGTACAAGGGTTTCTGAGAACACGCGTTTAAAATCCCGATCTCCTCCTATATAATGGACTTAGGCTTAGAAAAAGGACCGATTAAAAGTGATTAAATACACTCCGTATATTTTGTGTAATCTTGATAGTTGATTACTTTTTATTGATGTGGAATTTAAACTTTTTTTTTTTAAATCATCTTCTTTGCTGGGGAAAAGAGAAGCAAAACCAGAATCGATTACTTTCACATTCTTTTTGTCAACAGCGCAGGGCTTTTGTTAAGCACTATATATACTTGTGTTAAATAAATGAAATAAATCTATAAACACTATGCTACCTACCCTTTCCTCATTCATCTTAATGCATTAAAAAGAACTATAAAATATGTAATAATAAACTTTTTTTCCTTTTGACATTATTCTCATGTCAAATAACTAGCTTTTTTTGAACTTTAGACCCTACTCGTAGATGTTTCTGATACTTGTTATTCATTTTGTTGTGTACATACCCTTCCATCCTGCACTTTGATTTTTTTTTTATATCCGAGTTTGTCAAGAATCCCCCACGCAGCTCACCCCTCCACTTTTGATCTTCCTTGAAGAGCACTTTTGGAGGAAGACCAGAACACTACATTCCCACCCGTGAATAATTCATGCTGTGCAGCTTCAATCCGACCTCCACCGGCTCTCAGTGATTCCGCTACCCTACTTTCATTGATTGAGAGAGAAAACTCAGGCCACACAGCCTCTCTTCTTCACATCCAAGAATCAATGTCCCTACATTTATACAACTTCCAGACTCAGAGAAAGAACAGAACTAGTATTATAATCATAGGCTTGCAGAAATAGAGGGAACTCTGGAGGTCATTTCGTCTAGGTGCTTTCATTTTACAGTTAACACACCTGAAGCCAAGAAGCCCGAAGAGCCAGGAGTGTCTATTTCATTATCCTTTAAGTCATTCTTTTCTTTAAAAAAAAAACAAACTGTTGTTTAGTTCTATCCTTTTCTGTCTTTACAAGAGACTGCTTTATCAAAAATTTCTTCCCTCTTTGATATATTTTCAGTGTATTCACTGAACTGGCAACTTTTGTTCACTCCATGTGTCACTGTATCAATCAGAAATGCATTAAACTATAAATTAGATAGAACAGCTCCGTTAAGATTTAGGGTTTATGTTTCTCACATTTCAGACCGTCCGAAGTTAGCGGCCCTCTCACTTTGGCTCAGCAGCTCAAGGATGACAGAGCCGGCTGTCTGCAATTATTCAGCATTTTCTTCAGAGTCGCAAGATGTTGGCCTAACTTCTGGCACCACAGGTCTTCAAGGCGTGACGAAGGGCGAAAGGCACAGTACCGCTCATATGTGTGCATTTTACCCAACAGTAAAATTTTCCTGCAAATCCACTCAGGCAACTTCCACTTGCATCTTGTTGGACAGAAGCATACCATACAGCACTTCTAGATGCAAGGAAGACTGGGAATTACGGTGGGTTTTCTTTTTGGTTTGGAGATTTTTTTCTACAATTTATGTAGCTTCATTTTGGTATACTTAACACTAATGAAAACAAATGTTTCCTTATGAGAATATTGCTTGTTTGAAGATATTTGCAAACCGTATATCTGATAAGGGGTTAATATCCAAAATATATAAAGAACTCATACAACTCAACAACAAAAAAACAAACAACCCAATTAAAAAGTGGGTAAAGGTGGGGTCTGGCTCCACGGCCTAGTGGTTAAGTTCAGCATGCTCCACTTTGGTGGCCCAGGTTCTCGGGCACTGACCTACACCACTCTTCAGTCGCCATGCTGTGGTGGAGTCCCACCGACAGAACAGAGAAAGATTGTTAGTACAATAGAGGTACAGATGTTAGTTCTGGGTGAATCTCCTCAAGCAAAAAGAGGAAGATTGGCAACAGATGTTAGCTCAGGGTGAATCTTCCTCAACAAAACAAAAACAAAAACAAAAAAAAAGGTCAAATGATCTGAACAGACTTTTTTCCAAAGAAGATTTACTGATGGTCAACAGGCACATGAAAAGATGTTCAACATCACTAATTATTAGAGAAACGCAAATCAAAACTATAATGAGATGTCACCTCACACCCGTCAGAATGGCTATAATCAACAAGACAAGAAATAACATGTGTTGGAGAGGATGTGGAGAAAAGGGAACCCTTGTACACTGTTGGTGGGAATGTAAATTGGTGCAGCCACTATGGAAAATAGTATGGAGATTCCTCAAAGAACTAAGAATAGATCTACCATATGATCCAGCTATTCCACTGCTGGGTATTTATCCAAAGAACAGGAAAACACTAATGTGGAAAGATATTTGCAACCCTATGTTCATTGCAGCATTGTTCACGGTGGCCAAGACTTGAAAACAACCTAAGTGCCCATCAGTGGATGCATGGATAAAGAAGAGGTGATATATATACACAATAGAATACTACTCAGCCATAAAAAGATGAAATTTTGCCATTTGCAACACCATGGATGGACCTTGAGGGTATTATGCTAGGTGAAATAAGTCAGACAGAGAAAAACAAACACTGTATGATTTCACTCATATGTGGAAGACAACAACAATAACAAATACATAGATACAGAGGTTGGACTGGTGATTACCAGAGGGGACTTGGGGAGGGAGAAGGGCAAATGGGGTGATAGGGTACATGTGTATGGTGACAGATGGCAAATTAGTCTTTGGGTGGTGAACATGATGTAGTCTACACAGAAATCAAAATATAATGATGTACACTTGACATTTATGTAATGTTATAAGCCAATGTTACCTCAATTTAAAAAAATGTTTTAAAGGAATTTTGCTCATTCAACTTTATGTTGCACATCTATTATGTGCTGAGCTCTATGTTGAGATGGCAAATCAATGCAGAGTCTTCATCACTTGGACCATTGCCAAAATTGTCAGCAATACCATGTGACCTGTCAATAAATGAAAAACAATATTTTTATACAATCAGGTCTAAAAAATATTCACATTCTTGATCACAGAAATTCTTGCTTGTGGGAGTTTTGTCTCTACCGTATAATGTGACCTTATAGAAGATATGCTCGTAATAGAGGAAGTCTGTCCAGTAGACACGCTTTCAGAATGAGTAATTCAGTCCAATACGTCTTCACAAATCTTTTTCCTGTTTTAAAAAAAGAGAGAAGTGAAAGTGGCTATAATGATCAGAAATAGCATGTACCAATTCCAACGAGAGATTTACAATTTGTAGAAAATTCTGAACGATCATCAATTCTATAATTTCTACCACATATACTGAATTTTAAGTGGAAGTTTGATTCATTTTCTTCAGTATAAATGTATGATGATAAGGCAGTGCTCTTTGAGGAAAATATGCTCTAGCCCTGAAAATACATTCACATCTTTCATTCAGATTAGAGATGAATGCGCACATCTGGGCCACTTTCCTGTCATCAGGAGGAAAAGAGAAAAACTATTTTTCTTCTTTCTTGTCTCCTAAATAAATGTAGATATTGATATAGATATATAGGCATACATAAAAATATTCATTTAATATTTCAGTGAATCCCGATATTTTTATTCTCTACTTATTGTTTAACTCTGGTTCCCACAAACTTTCCATCTTAGGGGTTATTTGTTTCCTGGATAACATGCCTTGCCAACTGCACGTATGTTCAATGACATTCTGTCCCCTGAGGGCCAATGCTAACCTGTTCACTTAAGTCAAGCTGATGCTGTCAGGCAGCTCAGATTACTGAGGGCACAGCAGCTACATGAAGCCAAAGAGACTCTTACCAGGGTATTATTAAGGCTAATAGTTCAGGCAGCTGATATAGAGTTTAGAAATTCTATTCTCCCAGACATTTGGTTTCACTCTGCTGTTTAAACAAAAGTGGGCAGAAAAGTAGGGTCAGAACAACATCTCCTCTCTTCCTGACTCAGCCGCTTCACATGTGGTTAAGGCTTCGTCAGTGTTCATGGTATTCAGAACACCGGGGGCTCTCCTCAACGTAAATCTAAGAAGACTTTTTCCTATTATTCATTTATTTTTTAATAAAAATTGTTAAGGTGCACAATGTTTTAATATACATATACATAATGAAATGATTACGGTGGTACTGTAGTCAAGCTCATTAACATATCCATCTCCTCATAGAGTTACTTTTGTGTGTGCACGTGTGGTGAGAGCACCGGAAATTTACTCTTAGCAAATTTCCAGGATGCGACACAGTGTTAGTAACTGTAGTCAGCACGCTGTGCATTAGATTCTACAGCGTAGTCATCCTGTACAACTGCCACTTTGTGCCCTTTGACCAACACCCCCCAATTCCCCCACCTTCCTGCCCCCGGTAACCACCGTTCCACCCTCTGCTTCTGTGAATTTGACTCTTTTAGATTCCATGTATAAGTGAGAACATGAGTATTTTTCTTTCCGTCTGGCTTACTTGTCTTAGCATAATGTCCTCCAAGTTCATCCATGTTGTCACAAACGGCAGTATTATACATATTTACATATTTATTTCTTTTTCTATTTGTGTATATATATATTTCAGCCTTAAAAAAAGATTTTCTTAATGCAAAAAGGACTGTACACATAAGCCTCACAAGAATTACCGTTCTTATATATGAGAAATAAATCAATCTAAAATATTGCCTGGATGTTTCCTCCCTTCCGGAAAAGTTTGCCATTCCTTAGCCTCACATTTGTGGATGCAAATGTGAAAATATGAGAGTGAAAGGACTTGGAACCATTGAATCGTTCTTCTCAAAACATAAAAAATCAGAGTGACATATCAGATGACATCCTCACTACTGCCAGACAGTACTGAATATACTCCACATCCATCCAGAGGTAGTTTTTTAGTCTATTGGTCATACTTCACGCAAACTAAAGTCATCTTTGCTATCTAACACACTTTCCCATCTGAATAAGTTTTAATTATCTGCAACTTTAAAATCAGAAATTTTTCATAGTGTTTAACTTGAATGCTTTGTATGCTTTCCCTGTCCTAAGGGAACCAAGGAAAATACCTTCCTAATTCACTCATGTATTTTAATTTCCTATATGCAAATTCTTTCTGCCAACCCCCTTCCCCCCACAAATAGACATACAAAATCATTTACTTTCTCTGAATTTAAGTAGGTTTTTTCCCCACGTTTGGGCTTTCCTATAAGCCTATAATCATAATTTCTATTTTTCTTTGTCACTTCTCAAGATAGTAATTGATGCTGAAAGTGGCACCAGAATGCGTTAATTTTACCAGCTGGAAATTAGATTGCCTCATTTAAAGTAATTCAAGAAAGAAGAAACTGCATGGTAAAGTGGAAAAGTACTGAGCTTGGAGGAAGATCCTAGCATTTGAGAGTTACCTGTAGGACTTAGAGTAAATTTCTTTGCCTCTCTGGAACTATGTCTGCTTCAGTAAAATGTGGGAGCATTGAAAAGTGTTGTAGAAACTCCAAGAACTCTGTAGTGTCCATGTAGCACCTAAGGTATGCCTAAACGTATCCAACATGCTATGAAAATAAAAAGAAAACATAATGATGGTATTTTTTCAGTCTTCTTAGATCTTGTTTTTTGTGGTAAAAGATACACAACATGAAAGCTACCCCCTTAAATTTTGAAGTATACAGTATTGTTTTATGTGCACAGTGCTGTGCAGCAGACCTCTAGAATGTTTTCATCTTGCATGCCTGAAACTCTCTACCCACTGAAGAGCAACTCCCCATTCCCCCTCCCTCAACCAGTGGCAACCACCATTCTCCTTTCTGCTTCCATGGGTTCGACTACTTTATGTACCTCATATAAGTGGGATGATGCACTATTTGTCTTTCTGTGACTGGCTTATTTCATTTAGCCAAGGCGTCCATGTTTTTGTACCATATGACAGGATTCCCATGTTTTTTAAGGCTAAATAATATTCTGTTGTATGTATATACTACATTTTGTTTACTCATTCATATGTTGATGAATATCTAGGTTGTTTCCACCTCTTGGCTATTGTGAATAATGCTGCAATGAACATGGGAATACAAATATCTCTTGAAGTTCTAATTTCAATTCTTTTGGATAAATTCTCAAAGTGAGATTGCTTGATCAAATGGTAGTTCTGTTTTTAATCATTTTAGTAACCTCAATATTGTTTTCAATAGTGGCTGGGCCGTTTTAGACAACCACCAACAGTGCACATGGGCTCTAATTTCTCCACATCCTCCCCAGTACTTATTTTCTGCTGTTTTTTTTTTTGTAATGACCATCCTAACAAGTGTGAGGTGATATCTCATTCTGTTTTTGATTTGTATTTCCCTGATGATTAGTGACGTTGAACATTTTTGCATCTACCTGTTGGCCATTAGTATGTTTTCTTTGGAAAAATGTTTATTCAGATCCTTTGAACATTGTTTAATCAGCTTATTTATTTATTTTTGCTATTGAGTTGTAGCAGTTACTTATGAATTTTGGATATTAGCCCTTTATCAGATATATGCCTTGCAAATATTTTCTCCCATTCCATCGATCACCTTTTCACTCTGTCAATTATTTCCTTGCTAAGCAGAAGCTTTTTAATTTCATCTAGTCTCTCTTGTCTATTTTTGCTTTTGTTGCCTGTACTTTTGGTGACATATCCAAGAAATCATCACCAAGACCAATGTTATGAAGTTTTCCCTCTGTTTTTTCAGAGATTTTATAGTTTCAGGTCTTATGTTTAAGTATTTAATCTATTTTGAGTTGATTTTTGTGTACAGTGTAAGAAAAGGGTCTAATTTTATTCTTTTGCATGTTGATATCCAGTTTCCCCAACAATATTTGTTAAAGAGACTATCCTTTCCCTATTATTTGGTCTTGACATACTTGTCAAAGGTCGTTGACGATATACGTGTGGGTTTATTTCTGGACTCTCTATTCTGTTCCATTGGTCTATATGTCTGGCTGGATGCCAGTACCACATTGTTTTGATTATTGTAAGTTTGTAATATGTTTTGAAGTCAGAAATCAGTGTTCTTAGATCTTAATTGGTAACATGTTTACACACGTTCAAAATGATAGATCAACACTATTTAAATAATTAATGATTAAAATGAGAGGAAAAGAAAAATGCCGCAGAGACCAATAGATGTTAATTATATTACTTGGAAAAATATTATAGAAAACATGGATCCAACAGTATGTAGAGAGCTGTGCAAATAAAAACCACTGGAGTTTGGGAGTTGAAACCGTTACAGATGTTCAGAGGTGCGTGCAAGAACTGCGGAGATAAGAGACAAAGGCAGGCATGTCAAGAGAGGCATGGCCCCCATTCATTGCTCACTTTGGAACTCCCTATTTGTCATTAACACAGTCCATTGAATACTTGTCATCTCTAAATGGTCACTTCACCAATTCCATGAGTTGAAACCTCACTCTTCCTCGTGAGCACAGCTTCAACTGCAACACTCAAATTGAGACAGTTTCTCTTACATTCCAAATCACTCACAAAGAAGCGATGCTGAATCCCTCATTGCTCACTATTTGCTTCTTGTGTTCCCTTTTCCTTCAAAATCTAAACTCTTCTAAAGTTCATGCCGCCTAGCTACATCCCTTGACAAGTCTCATAGTTTTTGTCATTGTGTTAGTCTGCCATAACAAAATATCACAGACTGGGTGGTTTAAACAACAGACATTTATTTTTCTGGAGACTGGAAGGCCAAGATCAAGGTGTTGGCAGGGTTGATTCTCCTGAGGCTGCTCTCCTTGACTTGCAGATGGAAGCTTCTCACTGCGTCCTCACATGGCCTTTTCTCTGTGAGCACCATCCCTGGTATCTCTTCCTTTTCTCATAAGGACACCAGTCATGAATTAGGGCCCCACCCTATGACCTCATTGAAACTTAATTACCTCAGTAAAGGCCCTATCTCCAATTGCAGTCACACTGGGGACTAGGGTTTCAATGTATGAATTTTGGGGGAACATAATTCAGTACATAACCATCATGTGCTGTATTTTAGTCAGTTTCTGTCATTTAAAGATGATTTTCTCTCCATGTTTCTTGTCTTTCTCTCCTCCCCAATTCTTGTAACCATTCTTGGTGTTTTATATTTGCACTCACATGACCCATCCACCCTCGCTTCTCTCAGATCCTTGCCCATCTCACCTCCAATAATGTTTTCCTCCACCCCATCTGTTCCCAGTATATGTCACAATCACAGTAAGTCCATACCCTCTGAAACCTCAATTTAAGCATCCAGTTCTTTGATCAATACTTCCTAGATTTCAAATTCTTTGTTCTCACTCTCAGATCTCTAAAGCCATTCTCCCTGCCTCTCACCACAATCTCACCTTCCTCTTAACACAGGTTAGACACTATGCTTCAACAGCCCATCACCGTATTCTTACCCTTGGCAAACACTCTCAAATTTTGTTTCTATTTCTTTCCCTTCTTGTTACTTATTTGTTTAAAAATGGGTTATTTATAATTATCTCTTTCTCCAGACTTCTAAATAAAAACCAGAAAATTTATTGAGAAATAAAATAACTGTATTTCCTTTTTCCACTTCAAATTCATAAGTATCAAGGTCAATTAGATATTCCATCACCTATATATCATACTTCATGTTAGTAAGATATCCCTCACATTTGTAATAATTGGCTATACACTAAGTCATAAGGCAAATTATTTGCCCCAAGGTAATTAAACTAGAAATAATAACGAAAACACAAAGTAGATAAAACTTCTATTTCAAAATTTCTAAACATATTTCTAAATAACTCATTAAACCATGAAATTAATATAAATTTAATTTAAAAGTACAGCTAAATAATATTTTTAAATACTCTACCTTATATTTCATAGAGTACGACGAAGCTGGTGTTTAAGGAGAACTCTATAGAAGGACTTACTACATGATTCCACTTATATGAGGTATATAAAATAGTCATACTCATAGAAGCAGAGAATACAATAGCAGTTTCCAGGGGCTGGGGATGGAGGAAATAGGGAGCTGTGGTTCACTGTGTCTGAAGCTTCATTTGTGCTGGATGAATAAGCTCTAAAGATGTGCTGTATACATGGTGTCTATAGTTAACACAGCATTGTGCACTTCAAAATTCGTTAAGAGGGTAGATCTCTGGTTAAGTGTCCCTACGGCAAAAAAGGAGCAGGGGACACAAGGAAACTCAGGAGGCACTGGATGTATCTTTCGCTTTGATTGTGGTGATGGTCTCACGGTGTCTGCATATGCCCACACCTATCAAAGTGTACACATTAAATACTTGCAGTTCTTTGTATACCAATTCTACCTCAACAAAGCTGCTTTGTTAAAAAAGAGAACTTTATAGTTTAAACGCTTGTATTTTTAGATAAACAGGGCTTAAAATTAATTAGCTAAACTTCTCATTTTAGACATTTTTACAATTTAGGGAAAACCAATAAAAAATGATATAATGATTAAATAATAAATATAAGCTCAGAAATTAAAGAAATAAAACATAAAGATTCAATTGAGAAATAAGGTCAAACTTAGTTCTTTTAAACAGTTAATAAAATAGCAAACAGCTTACACGTTTCATTAAGAAAATATCAGAAATACATAAAATCTCTAGTTAAAAAGTAGACAAAACTACAGATACGGCAGAAGTTAAGGAGACAAGACAGAAATTTTGCTTTTGCTGTAGTGGTGTATGCCTCCTATGGTCCATTTATTCTCCTGATTTCAGCTATAAATTCTAGAGAAAATCCGAAATGAACTACCTGAAAACTCTGAAAAGGAAAGGAAAGTAGTCAGGCTGTTCAAGGGAGTCAAAACTTGGAGAAGCAAATTGCCTGGGGATGAATTTTCTAGGGTGTTACCCTTAAGTGGCTTTCCCCCCAGGGCAGGGGAGAGCTGTGGGAAGTGCTGCTCAGTCAGCTAGGACACCAATAGGACCCCACCACCATTCTCATCAGTGGAATCAGGGAAAGCCTCCTAGTGCCAGACAGAGAAGAGGAAATAGCTAGGGAGATAGAGCCAGAGAAGAACATCACCTAGTTTTATACATAAACTTGCACAAGGATCAGCCTAACTCTTGAAATACACATGTATGAGACAGACCCAAACAAGAAAAGTAAAAGCTTACCTGAGGTTTGAATACTACCCACAGAATGAGAGGCAGAACTCACTGTAAAACCTGTGTTTGATTGACTGCTAAAGCAATATCATCCAGAACAATATAAGTAAACCCAGAGCCTATACAACAAAACATTAAAAACATCCAATATAAAATCTGAAATTACTCAACATGCAAGTAATCAGGAAAATGTAGACCATTCTCAAGGAAAAAGACAATCTACACATGGCAATCCCATAATGATCAAAATGTTAGAATTATCAGGCAAAAACTTTTATAAAGCTACTGTAAATGTGCACCATAAAAAGAAGGGAAATGAAAAGTTGAAAATAGAAAATATAAAAGAGAACCAAATGGAAATTTTAGAACATAAAAAATCTGAAATTGAAAGCTTACTGTATGTACCCATTAACAAAGTGAACATGTCAGGAAAGATAAGCAGTAAACATGAAGATAAAACAAGAAAAAGTATTCACTTGGAAGAAGTGAAAGGAAATATATTAAGAAAATAAATGGACAAAGTCTGAGGGAGCTGTAGGACAATATCACTGGTCTCATATCCATGTAATTGGAGTTCCAGAAAAAGAAGGGAAGAGATTAGTATCCCCCAAAATGTGAAGAAATAATGGATGAAAACTTCCACAATTTGGTGAAAACCTTTTATTCACAGATTCAAAAAAATTAGGGAATCCTAATCAGGATAAAATCAAAATGCCTAAAGACATCATAATCAAACAGCTGAAATTAAAATTTTTTAAATATTGAAAGTGGCAAGTAAATAACACATTACACATGGGGATTACAGGAAGGGGCAATATGAATTATTGTGGATTGCGCATCAGAAATCATGGAGGCCAGAAGACAGTGGAATAACATTTTTAAAATGGTGAAAGAAAAAAAGGAAACGAAAAGGAAAACATTCTCAACCTAGAATTCTATATTCAGCAAAAATATTCCTTAGAAATAAAGGCAAAGTAAAGACATTTTCCAGTGAAAGAAAACCAAGAGAATTTGTCACCAACAGTTAAATATAAAAGACTATTTTTCCCTCTTCATGATATGTATGGCTTTAAAAAAAAACATTATCTGGTAGGTAATGTTTGTCGCACGCTCTGCTTCGGTGGCCCAGCATTTCGCCGGTTCGGATCCTGGGCACAGACCTACCACCTCTCATCAAGCCAACTGAGGTGGCATCCCACATAGCACAACTAGAAGGACCCACAACTAAAATATGTTCTATCAAACATTCAAGGAAAAGTTTTACACAAACTTTTGCAGAAAATTTTTAAAAAGAGGGAGGAACATAAACTTAATATCAAAACCTGTCAACTATTATAAAAACTTCAGAATATTATGTATAAGGTCAATGGTGTAATGAATAATATGGATACCCTATAAAACATGACTCTGATAATATATCTGAAAAAGAGGTTAAAATGAGGGGAATATAGGATTTGAATTGTAGAAAATCAGAAATGAGAGTCTTGAACATTCTCATGAGAATGTTCCCAACATAAGAGAGGTGTTGAAAAGAAACTGAGTAGCAAAAAGCATGACAAATGTCCATTAAAGTGGGAAGTTATTAGATATTTTTCCAGTTATCTGTAGTTCTGTAAAATTTATTCCATGTTAGGTGTCATATTGTTTCTAATCTATAGTTTGGAATTAGTCCATTATTCTATATTATTTCAAAAAAGATACTACTGTAGGGGCCGGCCCAGTGGTGCAGTGGTTAAGTTAACATGTTCTACTTCAGTGGCCCAGGGTTTGCAGGTTTGGATCCTGGATGCGGACATACACACTGCTCATCAAGCCATGCTGTGACAGCATCCCACATACAAAGTAGAAGAAGATTAGCACAGATGTTAGCTTGGCAACGATCTTCCTCAAGCAAAAAGAGGAAGATAGGCAATGCATGTTAGCTCAGGGTGAATCTTCCTCACCAAAAAATTAATTAATTAATTAAAAGATATTACCGTAAATATATATTTATTCTCTTTTATTTACAGTAGTCCCCCTTTATCCACAGGGAATATGGTCCAACACCCCCTGGATGCCTGAAACCTCAAATTGTACCAAACCTCATATACTCTATCTTTTTCCTATACATACATAGCTATGATAAAGTTTGTTATAAATTAGGCACGGTAAGAGATTAACAACAATAACTAATAGTAAAATAGAACAATTGTAAAAATATACTGTAATAAAAGTCACCACAGATCTTAGCAACCTCAGCATGTGATTTTTTTCTTTCCTTATTAAGTCCAGAACTTTCACCTTTTCACTTAAAGGAGCACTTTAGTTTCTCTTTGGCATATCCGAATCACCAGCATCACTACTCTTGTACTTTGGGGCTATTATCAAGTAAAATAAGGACTACTCGAACACAAGCACTGCAATACTGCAACAGTTGATCTGACAGTCGAGAGGGTTACTAAGTAACTAAGAAGTGGGTAGCATATACAGTGTGGATCTGCTGGACAAAGGATGACTCAGTCCTGTGTAGGTCAGAGTGGTACCGCGCAAGATTTCATCATGCTACTCAGAACGGTGGGCAATTTAAAGCTTATGAATTGTTTATTTCTGGAATTTTCCATTTAATATTTTCCAACAGTGGTTGACCGCAGATAACTGAAAGCTCAGAAAGCGAAACCATGGATAAGGGGGAACTACTGTATTTATACCATTGATTCAGTCAGTCAAAAGCATTTTTGGAGCATTTACTATGTGCCTGGCTCTCTCTGAGGCATTGAGATACATAGGGAATAAAATAGACAATAATCTCTGCCCTCTAGGAGCTTATATTCCATGAGAAACTAGTCATTGGAGCATAGTCCGTTATTCAGAAATCACACTGTTTCAATAATAGTGCCAAACAGGAAATAGAAATCAACGATAGTCAAATTTAAGCATATGACATGTCAGTAATTGTCAATAGGATGTTGACAGAAATATGGATAATTATTGTAGCCCATAACCAAAGAGATTGAGTGTGCAAAATTCTGCTGTCAGTAAGTGCCTAGTTAGGGGAAAAAAATTAACCTCCACAAGTCAGGATAAGAGCTGTGGTATTTACTGAACTACAGCCCGAATGTAACAGTTATTTAAGGACAATCTTGCAGTGCTGGATGCAGCAATCCCTATATTTGTCAAGTGGCAGTATAAAATGGGTTCATTGCACCCGGGAAATGCTTCATAATAAAAGATGCCATACAAATATAAGTCGTTTGCTGGGATGGTAATTTATATTCATGAAGAGGATGCATCCAGCAATGATCATTTAATTAACAAATATAGAGGATTCTAAAGAGAAATGATCCTTCCCTTATGCCAAATGTGTCATCCAATATCAGTGTCACTGCTGAGGTATCAGGGATGTCAGATAAATCTTCAGATGCCTCGTACTCTATGCAGTGGAAGTAATTTCACTGGGGAATAAAACTGCCATTTGGCTCAATTACCTTCATACAGTCTAATTCTAGAAGGCAGGCAGGATTTTTTCAACACTCTTTTAAGCATCGAGGGGTTTCATCACCAGAATGATTTCCCTGGACGTGGAATATGTTTCAATTCAGCATTAAATACAATTTAAAACCAAACAATCTTTGGGAAAGATTTTAGCAGGCAATTTCTACCTTCCTGTTAGTGCGTTTTTTTAAAGCACACACAGCAGTGAGGAAATGTAGTCATTGCACTGTGTCCCCATTCAGGTTTTAAAAACAACCTGTGGAGGAGGGCTGATATTTTATCAATGGATTGTGGGATGAATAATTCACATAAGCTCAACACAGGTTTATAGTGAGCAGAAGACAACATTCAAAACCCTGTAGTACTTGTTTGTGTTTACTGTTCATTTCTCCATGAATTTTGGGTGTTCCTTGTAACTTTTATACATTAAGCTTTCCATTTATAGAAAGCACCTTATAATAAGAGGGAAATTTAAGCTCATATTCAAATTTGTTTTTCTGCTTATGGGTAAATGATACCTTGTCTAAAAAAATAGAGCAATGTTATTTCAGTATATGCACAATGCAATGTAAGTTCCATTTTTAAAAGAACATTAAGTAATATTTTGGACAAAATAGTTGAATTTTGATGGGCTGAAGAAAGTATTCTTCTATAGGGTACCCAAAAAAATATGATTACTTAATCAAAATTATTAATTTTATTTTTAAATAGTTTTGACCTAAATATTAAAACTAAATTTAGGGGCCGGCCCAGTGGCGCAGTGGTTAAGTCTGCACGTTCCACTTCTCAGCAGCCCAGGGTTCACCAGTTCAGATCCCTCATGCGGACATGGCACTGCTTAGCAAAAGCCACACTGTGGTAGGCGTCCCACGTGTAAAGTAGAGGAAGATGGGCACGGGTGTTAGCTCAGGGCCAGTCTTCCTCAGCAAAAAAGAGGAGGATTGGCAGCAGTTAGCTCAGGGCTAATCTTCCTAAAAAAAAAAAGCAAAAAACCTAAATTTAGAAGTTCTTTCTCAATACAACTGTTTTTGCATCTCTTACTACTTTGCTGAATTAAATAATATATTACATATATGTATACACACACACATATATATATAAAATATTTAGGGAGTGAAAAAGGAAAATGTATGAATGAAGTTTAGCTGTGTCTGGGTGTTTCTGATTTTTAATTTCTCACTGAGTACTTCATGATACTGTGTTAAAAATGTCTTTCATAGAACACATAAGTTTGGTCACCTTTAAGAACATATATTTCATTTTCCATGATATGCTCAATTTCAAATTGTGTTCAACCTCCATTTCTATTATTAGCAATGGAATTTGTTCTTTTGACCTGTTTAAAATAATAACTATCCTTTGCATTGAATAATTACTTAATTACTAGAAATTTCTTAAATATTAGGTGATGATATAGTTTCACCTATTTCTAGGGAGAAATAAATCTTAATTTTGTACTGACCATCCTCCTGTGTCTTTTCTCATTATGCTTTGTCTTCCTGAGTATTTTGCAACAGTAAGTCCAGAGCAATATTCTCATTCCCTCTGTAATCCAAAAGAATAGGGAAGTGAGGAAAGAAAAGCACAATTACCTAGAAGACAACTCATTCCAGCTATTTAATTTAGGAAAATAAAAAATTGTCTAGAGGCCAGCCTGGTAGCATAGTAGTTAAGTTCATGCATGGCACTTCAGTGGACCAGGGTTCATGGGTTCAGATTCTGGGCATGGACATACACACTGCTCATCAAGCCATGCTGTGGCCGGATCCCACATACAAAATGGAGGAAGATTGGCACAGAGCTCAGCAACAATCTTCTTCAAGCAAAAAGAGAAGATTAGCAACAGATGTTAGGTCAGGGCCAATCTTCCTCACCAAAAAAAAAAAAATAAAGTCTACCTTTCTTCAATCTGATCTCAAATGGAAAACTAAATAAAAGACAAGAGTCACTTTGATGAGCTGACAAAGAAAAGACATCATAGGCAAGTAAAGTTTTAAATGTTTTCACCTAAGTTTTTTTTATCAAATAAATTCAAATTCAATGATCATTTTATTTTTGCTTCTTTTATATACAAGGTTGACAATGTGTTACTGCAAAGATTCTTATTTTTGCAAAGTTTATTCAAGTATAGAATAACCAATAATGGACCACATGTAGACGTTGCATTGTTTCTGGGAACCCTTATAAATTATTAACGGCAACTCATAATTTATACATAAGAACTTTTATTATTCATAAATTATAAGAACTTACCACCCTCTCCTAATTGTACTTATTGAAATGATAGTCACTTTTCAACTCTCAGTTGAAAGAAATTTTTTCACAAAGATTTTGCATATCACCTGCGTATCATATCATCCTAATCCTTCATCATGCCTCTTTCCTTTAACTTCATCGCTTCTTTATTACTTTCTCATTTCCCTGGATTTCTCAATGCTCCTGGAAAAGCATACCCTCCATAGAGTCTTCACAAGCCGTGAGAATTAGGTCTGTATCCATTGGTTTAGTTAATTGTTCTGAGATCACTGGAAAGGAGAATGAAACTTCTCTTATAGCCTGGATTAGGTCCCTAAATTAAGCTCCCAAGATGTGAGGGAGACTCAGGTACTATCTCCCTAGGCACTGACATTTCAAAAGGTGTGGAATCCAGACCTTGGAGATATCTCTAGATCATAAAAGTCAGAGATACCCAGCGTTTCTCTGGCCCTTGGAAAGACATATGTACATTTAAACAACTTTGGGGTGAGAATTCAGGATCCCTTCCATCTCTTCTCAAACGAACAATTTTCTTCTCTCCTTTCAGGAGGGAGGGGAATAGCTGTCTCAGAGTCCATTGGTAATTCACTGTCCTCTGTTCCTCACCCACGGAGTGTCCAGTCAACCATGTTTGAAGAATTTCCATTGGCCTTCATTGCATGGTCCAGGAGTAAGGTGTTGAGCAGGAGGCGGGGGCACTTGTTATTTACCATCTCTGAGCCACACCACCTCTTGTACAAATTCAGGATAAAATTAGTAAAAGCAAATATTAAATATATTAAAACAACTTTTGAACATTTTCTGGTAATTTCCACCTGTCTTCTGATTTGGTCATTACATGTGGACATGTCCTTGTTTCCTTAACACTTTATTCCTTCATATGCAGTGAGTTGGACATATAAGAAAGCAAGTGTTTGTCCTGGGCAAAAAAGCAGTTCGTAAGTATTCAGTGAATAAGGATAACCAGGAAACGAGCCATTGTTATCCCAGTTTGGATGTGGCAGGAGAGCTCCAAAAAGTGTTGAGACTAGATCTTGAATTTTATAAACGAGTATAATGTTGTATGACCTTAGATAACGTAATGTTATACTGCACGTAATGTAATCTGTATAATGTAAGGTATATTGTAATGTAATGAACATTAGGTTGCAATGCTGTATGTAACGTAATGTTTTGGGTAACATAATGTAATGTGTGCAGTGTAATGTATGTAATATAAATATAATGTATGCAATGCAATGTAATGTTGTATGTAATGCAATGCAATATAACGTTGTGTGCAATGAAATGCAACATTGCATGACCCTGTTCTTCCCGGTAAACTTGTGGCTAGAAGAGCCCTGAGGAGGCACTTCCAAAGAGAGCCCACTCCATTCCAAGAGTGGACCTGGCATTATCCAAAGTCTGGTGCTGCAGAAAATATCCTCAGTATTCTCCTAAAATCACTTCTCTGTTCTTATCATTAAAGTAAGCTTTCACCATAAACATTCTATATAGAAAAATGCAAATCTTTAGTTGGGAAAACAGCTGTTCCTTATATTAGTTATTTATTCCTAAGTCAGGAATTTAAATTTTTTAAATGCACTTAAAATTTTATTCAGTCTTTTAATGTATTATTAATTTTTGTCTTGTATAGTGCATTAATGGTTGAAAGTGTTTTGTTGTATTCTTTTCTGTTTTATCTTTCTTTGGTATCACTGCCATCAAACAAGAAGGGGCCAAGAGTGTCCCCGGCAGGGAGATCAGCCTGCGTGAAGGCTCTGAGGAGGAGCAGCACAGCTGGGGCCGTGGTGAGAAAGGGGAAGAGGAAAGCAGATGCCAGGAAGAGGTAGCCAGAGCCGCATCCCACAGAGCTGGCAGGTCATGTTAAGCCTTCTATAGGAGGAACAAGGAGGATGTCACTTAGTACTTTTCAAAAACTTTTTATTTGGAAATGACTTCAGGCAAAGAAAAGTCGAAGAATGGTACTGTAGGGGAGGAAGACATTTCCTCTACGTGCTGTAGGTTCTTCTGGCCGGAGAACGAATTAAATTCACATGAGACAGAATAACAGGAGAAAATTGAACAAAGCTTTATAACATGTATACATGGGAAAGGCCCTGGCAACCTAAGCAACTCGCCAAAATGGCTGAAGCCACCACCTTAAATATCATCTTCAGCTAAAGGTAAAGGAGGATGTTGGGGTTGAGGGGGAGTTGATTATGGGAGATTACCAGACAAGTACAGTAAACAAATGCAGATTTAACTCCTTGCCTTTGGCATTGATTAAGAGTCTCTAGAGATAAGGTCATCTGCCCCAATTCTTCCTGGTACAGAGAGGAAGACACCTTTACAGATGGAGATTTCCTTTACAACGTAAATCTCTCTTAACAAAGGGTAAGTAAATTCTACTTTTCAGTTGCTTTCCTGTCTACAGTTTATTAAAAGTAACCAGCCCCAAATAATCCTCATGCCAAAGAGACATATCTTGGGGCGGCCACTTGCAGGCCCCCACAGTACCCTTTACTCAGATTTCACCAATTATTAACATTTAGTCACATTTGTCATTTTCCCCCTGAACCATGTGAGTGTAAGTTGCATATTTAATTCCCAATTTCCTAAGTACCTCTGACCATTTCCTAAGAACAAAAGGATTATCTTGCACAACCAGAGTACAGGCTCAAATTCTGGGACTAGTAAGTGTTACAATATCACCGCCCATGTTCCAATTTAGCCAGTTAACTCATTGTGGGCTAAATTCATTTTTTCTCACTGCTGTAACAAGTTACCAAATTAGTGGCTTAAACCAATACAAATTTATTTCTTACAGTTCTGTAGATCGTAAATCAGGTATGAATCCCACTAAACCACAGTCAGGGCATTGGCAGACTGAGCTCTCTTCTGGAGGCTCGAGGACGGAATTCCTACCTCACTCATTTAGGTTGTTGGCAGAATTCAGTTCCTTGATCCCTGTTTCCTTGCTGGCTGTAGGATGACAGCCATTCCCAGATTCTGGAGACCACATCTATTGGCTTGTGGCCCTCTTCCTTCATCCTCAAGGCCAGCAATGGTGGGTCGAGAATTGTCATCTCTATCTAACCACAGGAAGGTCGTCCGCTTTTAAAGACTCAGTTGATGGGGTTGAGCCTACTCAGGTAATCTAGGATAATCTCCCGCCATCAAGATCTGTAACCTTAATCACATCTGAAAAATCTCTTAGCCACGTAAGTAATATATTTCTAGCTTTTGGGATTAGGATGTAGACATCATTAGGGGGCGGGGCATCATTCTGTCTGCAACACAAAGCAATAGTTCTGCCACATGGCACGCTAACGTCTTGCGTGTCTCCACATAGTCCATGTAGGAAAGGCTTGACCACAGTCTGACCTGTCTCCTGGCAGACATACTAGATTCCTCCTGCATGGAGGGGAGATACGCGGCTTTGGGGGGAGCTGCCGTGAAGCTGTCTCTCATCCCTTTCCCTAGTTTCAACACAAGACTTTCTACTCCCCACCCTCCTTACAAGACAGCACAGGCCTCTGAGTCTATAGAACTACTTACTTCTAGCTTACAGTTAGCTCCTCAGGGACCCACCGCTTATGCCACCTGGCCCCTCCAGTTGGTGTCATCGTGTGAGATGAGGGACATAGGGAGCTGACACCATAATGACCTTGTTTATGCTGTGTAAATAATGAACTGCTTGAATCCATTTGTGCTTGCTGTCTCCTTACTTACCCAGTCCTTGAAAACATGGCAAGTCAACTCGACAGATGCAGGAGGGATCCTTTTGATGCTGGCCGCCACTGTGCTGTTGCTTAGAGCCTGCTGGACCACTTGGCATCCGAGAATGTCCTAAGTAGCCTTGTTTTTTCCTCTCTAGGATCCAAGCATCATGCATTGTACTTATTTATCACATCTTTTTAATCTCATTTAGTCTGAAATAATTCCTTCATCTTTCATTTTTTCCACAACATTGACATTTTTAGAGGACACTTCTTCAATTTGAGTTTATCTAATCTTTCCTCATGATTAGAGTCAGGTTATGCATTTAGGGCTGGAGTACTGAATAACTGATACTGTGTTCCTCCCATTGCATCACATGAGGATACATGTGATGTCAACATAACCGTTGTTAGGGATGTTCACTTTGATCACGAGGTTAAAGTAGTACCCACTGGGTTTCTCCACCACAATGTTACTACTTTTCCTTTTGTAATAAATACACCTCTATATAGCAATATCTTGATTCTGTGCAAAAAGACTGATCCTCATCAAAATTCCACCCACCAGTTTTAGCACCTGTTGAAAATTCTTACCTGAATTATAACTATGATGATTGCAAAACTGCAATTTTCTAACTTCATCATTCAATATATATCCATTATTTGGCATTCGACTAAAAGGAAGAGCTTTTCCTTCCTAATTAGTTATATAGTTGGTTCCTCACTTATATTTAGTTACAGTAAAAATCATGAGATGCTTATTTAATGCTATTTAATCAGCTTAGAGAGTTGCATTACTGTTTCTTTCTGCTTTGTGGTTGGGTTGTGTGGGGGAAATTTTCAACAGCTGTAGTGGTTTTGATTTTCATTTTCTCTTTTCTTCTCACGGTAACTTTGTATGGAAGTGATCTGCTTTTTCTTGTTCCAGTTCCTTTTCTGGACAGAACACCTTGTTCAGACGTGCCCTCTTCTACTAGAGAGAAGTGCAGCTTCCTTCTTAGATAACATGGTTAGTGGTAGGGCGAGCGGCTTTGTCTTGTGGTTCTCTATATTTCTGTGGTATGCTTGATTTCCTCCTTAAATTTCTCTCTCCACTACGTGTTTATAAAGCATGCCTCCCGCTTTCTGTTTACCTTCTCCTCTCGAAGCACTGCTTTTCTGAAGCGGTGATTCATGTCCACATACTTTGAGGCCCTTCCGTGTTGCCAGAGCTGTGCCTAGTAGTGGAACACTTAGTGTTGGGCCTTTTCTGCGGTGATTTTGACTGTGCTCAGTCTGTGTCCTCAGCTCCCCAGTCTTCTATTTGCAGTTGTTCAACTCATCCTCCTGTGCTGTCCATGCACTCAGGCTGGCAGTGGCATCAGTGGCTCCAATGCCGGTTCTGTTGTTTATGCAGTGGACTTTTTGTGTGCTCCTTGTTAACTTAAATGGTTCTTAGGATAATAGGCAAAGAAATTTGCATATAGACAGCCAATTAACCTAAGAACAACCAGAAATTCACATAAGAACTTTAAATAGAGAGTAGACATGATTCGATTCGCATTTTGAAAAGATCCTTACTTCTCTGAAGTTAATACATTATAACAGTCAAGAATGGATACAAGAGACGGTTTCAGAGATGGTTATAGTATTCCATATAAAAGATTGTTGTGTTTTGATCAGAGGTTCTGGAAGTGAAGATGGAGAGAAATTGACAGAATCAAGAAATGTTTAGAAGTTTTAATTGAAAAGACAGTGATTGATTAGACGTGAGACACCCAGGTTCCTCACATGAGCCCCAAGCATGCTCCTAACTCAAAGCTTTGACATGTATTCTCCCACTGCACGGAATGCATATTATTGTGTGTGGCAAACAGAAGAACGCCCCCCCGAAAGATGTCTACATTCTAATCCCCTAAACCAGTGAATATCTAATGGGGAAAATGGTACTTTATAAGTTGTGAATAAATTTACAAAATGGATGAACTCTTGAATGGTAATGCCATTTTCTAATATAAATAACATTGGATGAAGAGAAGATCTGGGGGAAAATAAGTTTACTCTTGGATTTGATGAATCTGAGATGCTTATGAGACACTGTTTTGAACTAAAAAGGTCAATTTGTCCTGGATATGTAAATATGTGGTCTTAATCATATAGGTGGTAACTGAAATCGTGGAAGTAGATGGGCTTTTGCAGAAAGAAAGGGTAGTCCCTTACTGGGCATCATCATATGGGTTGCCTCCCTTGTACCTCAACATCTCCCAGTAAGACTCATTTTTTCTCCTCACTTCCAAATATGGCTTTCCCTTTGTCATCTTTGTCTTAGTTAATGGCACTGCTACCAGTCATCAGAATAGAAACTTTGGCTCTTCCCTCTCCCCTACTTTAGTATTGAATTATTGAGATGGGGCAACATCAGGATAAGAGTCCTTATAAAAGAGAGCCGGTAGAGTCAGAGTCAATTAACTAGACACATTCTGTTGATTCTGTTTCATATGTATCTCAGAATTCCATCCATCATCCTCCATTCACACTGCTCCTGCTGTAGTTCATATGTCTTCTTGACTTGGCTTATTATACTAACCTTCTAACCAAGCTCCTAGCTCCAACCCTCTTCTCCAATTTATCTTCCTCTCAATCATAAAGCTAAAGTTTAAGTCTGTCATTTCCTGACAAGAAAAGAACTTCTTAATATGCTATACAAGATCTGTCACAATCAATTTCTAACCTCCCTTGCCATACTTATTTTAAATGTCATATTTGTCCCCTCACTAGACATCACCCCAAAAATGCTGCTTCAGTCCCTCCATCATGAACATGGCACACTTTGTTCTGTGCTTTTGCAAATGTTGTGGGTACTTCTCCATCTCCCCGGGCTCAACTCATCCTTTGAAATCCACCTCAAACTTTAAGTCCTTCATGAAACCTTCTTTCTACGTTTTTATCCAATATTTGTTCCTCCTTCCTCTCTAATCCCAGAGTACGGTGCATATTTATATAATAGAACTTCTCTCACTGTTCTGAAATAGTTTATTTCCATGCCTACTTCTCGCTTTTTATTATATTTGTCTTTGTTCTCTCATGTACCTGGCATAGTGCCTGGCTTATATTAGGTTCACAATAAAAATGTGATGAATGAATAAAGTCAGGCTCACTAAATTATAGCTTTGGAAATAATAGCACAAGGGAGCTCTAAATATGTTTCCTAAAGAGCTTCTGATGCCAACTTGTATATGTTAATTTTTATTAGCTCTCTTTTTATTATCAAGAGGTACTGTGCAATCCTGGTTAAAAATACTTTGCAATAATCAGAGAGTAGGAAATGGGAGCTAAATATTTCAGAGTAAGGCAGTTACAGATGAAGGCAATGCCCAGTTTGTGGCCATGGTCTCAAGAAACGGAAATGGAGGAGAAACCAAAGATGGGTAAGGTTGAGATCATGTTTTGGACGCTCACTGTGCCCATCACACATCCTCTCCTTTTACCATGTGCTCCAGCCACTAATACTGCCCCCATTCTCAAGATAGGTAATTGGACAGCACTGTCTCAACTGCACTGAACTCTCACTTATTCCTGAGTCTGGAACCCTGCTGCTTATGAAGCCTGGTGAATGGCTCTAGGACTGGGCAAGTCTAATCCATGGGAGTGGCTGAGGGTGACTGATTCTGTGTTCTGTCCCTCAAGTGGAAACCTTGAAGCCCATTATACACAGCTCCTTAGAAAATCCCAGGATAGTCTAGCCTCAGTTTCCCACAGCGGTGACACACACAAAACATACTCTGTGTTGGCTTTCTCTACTTCTCTAGCTTGCTCTTCCCAGTCACCCACTCCAGTTCCCTGAAAACACTTCCCCCAAGGTAAATTACGCGCCTTCAAGCCCTTGTCTTAGTTTATGCTTTCTGACAGAAACCCTAAGAAAACTCACATCAAATTGGCCCTAGAAAGCAGACCCTTGAGGTGGAATTCTGGACCTGGTCAGATGGTAGTAACTGCGTGGTGACAACCCCTGGCACATGGTAGCCAGTACTAAGTACTAAGATTCTTACAGGTGGTGAATTGGGATGAGGTCTGAGTGGAAAGTGAATGCAGTAGCTGTGACAGTGAGCAATATGGGGCAAAGGTAATTTTAAGAGTGTAGAGTTGGCTGCTTTTGTTGACTTTTGTTGACTTCAGAAGCATTGAAAAAAATGATAGGCTCAAAGTTAGTCTACTTACAACTCAAGGCATGCTGTGAAAGTCAGAAAACTTCAGTGGTGGTGTAAAAAGAAACCTTTATCTTGTGGAGTCATGAGACAGACTATACTGAAAATCAGGCCCAGGACATAATTGTAGGGGTAACAGAGCTACAAAGAAGACTGTGTGCAGAAACTCAACAGCTGAGAGGGCAGTAGTAGGTCCCTGAGATGAGGCCTTTGGGTAGATGAACTTAAGATTCGTGAACCCCCTAGGGTTCTCTGAATTCTTCAGGCCAAAAGAATTAACTGTCTCCCGATTGCTAGGAGAGGAAGTGTCCCTTGTCTGGATGCTGAAAATACCTCAGCTGAGGCAGATGTCCCGCTGCATAATATTTGTCCTTCTCTAGAGCTCCCTAGGTGGGACCCCATTGCCTCCAGACCAATAATTGGGGCTGGATCCTAGCAAAGCCTGCACAAGGAGATATAGTGCTTACTCTAAGAGAAAAGAGCCGACATCCCCCCAAATTATAAGACATGGCTAAATAGGTACTAGCAGCTAACAGAGGAACAGGGCGGCAGTGGCTCTTGAGGATATCAGACCAGGAAGGACTGAAATCTGGATAGGCAATAATGTATTGACATGGGAAATTCTCATGATTCAGAGTTCAATGTCATGGCAAGGACGCTTAGTGCCACCCCAAATATGTCTCTGAGATGGCTCCTTGAAGTTAGGATGTAACATCAGCTACAACAAATGTTGTAGAATTGCCTTAGCAGAGTACCAAGGAATAACTCGGGGATTTGGGAATGTTCAAATGGATTTATTATGCAAGGTTGGAGAACCTGCCATCTGACCACTTTTCGAGGGAGGGCCCAGAGAACAAGTCCTTCACTAACACAGTAAAGAATGCACAGGCATAGATGGCCTGTCCATTTTAATGGTTTGATTATGGCTGTCCTAAAACTGAGATCTTTAGTACCAGGGAGTAATAGGATTTTGGAATGCCAGAGACTAGCTGGAAGTCCTTAACCAACAAAGATAAGAATGTAATTACTGTGATGGGCAGCAAGACTTAAGCAGCAACCAGGGTACCTTGATCCACAAAGATCAAGGGTAACAGGCCATGGTGTTCCTGGGGATTAAAAAGATGAGAAGCCAATTGTTTGCCTTGTATAATAAGAAACTGAGAGTTGTTCAGCAGAATGTTAACGGCAGCTACCACACTGAAAAGTTGTGATCTCTCGTTCTGTTTCTAAGTCTAAGCAAGTTCCCAGACCCAGAGCCCATTAATCCATGAGGAGGCAATGTTCCTTTAAGCAAAGACCCTGTAATGTTCCTAGAGGTATGTAAAGTATGTAACATCAATATTGCCTCCAATCCTTCCCCCATAGGTGCCTTTGGCAATCCCCCAGTGTAACCTGAGGAAGAGGAATATTCAAACATTTTGAGAGTTATTGGACACAACATCTGATCTGACACAACACCTGGGAATCGCAAAGGCCATCATGCTGCCCATTAAAGTAGGGACATACGGAGGCCAGAGGGGAAATGAAACCCTGGCCCAAGAAGGTGTAACAGTGGGTCAATGAGTCTGCAGATCTATTCTGTGGTCCATTCCCCAGTCTCCCAGTGTATAAATGGAATGGATATACTTAGGATGTGGCCAAGCCCAGGGCTGTAAAGTAGGAGCCATTAAGGAAAAAGGAGCCACTGGCAGGGCCTGACATGCACCCTCTCTTCTTCTGTCTTCGTCTGCTGCAGTGTGTTGTTTTAGTTGAAGTAAAGAATATCCTGCTTCACACAGATATGTAATTGGAAAAGTCAGAAGTATTTTTATAGCCTTTTCAGGTAATTCTGGTGGTTTCAGGTAATTCTTTGATACTACACCAAAATTCCACAAGTCGTAGCTTTTTAAATGTTAGTTGCAATGTGGAATCTGAATTTTATTAATTCAGAATTAATGAACTTTTCATACTTAGTTACTTAAAAATCCATTTGTCTATCCTGCACTTTGAATGGATCTTTTCACCCATGCTTGATTTTATAACATCTTCCAAATACTGACACGCTCCGTTATACAATATTAAAAGATCACATTCATTACTATCAACACCAATCTCCTCAGAAAGGCCTTTAAGTATTGAGAAGCTGTCAAGCTCACAGTGCAGTTAAACGCTTTCCTGAATTCTAATTGTATCTTAAAACCTTGAATTTTGTCATTGGCAACAAATTCTGTCCATTGTTTTCCTTAAGGTGACAGGCTGACTTCATTCATTTTCAAAAATGGCTCCCAATACCCAAGTCTGAATAACCGTAGTTTATCTATCAGTTGTTCTTTTAAGTAAAAATGATACTCTATGGAAAAGTGACCAGAGTCACTTGTCTCACAGGTCCTTCTCCTGGAGATAATCTTCATGCTTTGAGGGGCAGAAGAAGTACTTTATACATCCCATTTTATCACACAGAATATTGAAAGAACTCAGCAAATATTAACACAAATAACGTCTTATGGAAAATAACTATGTTTTCAAACCATGGTGAAAGAGGGAAACTTTTACCAGATCAAAAATGAACACACTTACTTTCAGCAGGACATTCTTAAGTCCTTAAACTATTTCATCAAGACTTTTTTTTTTCCTCTGAGTGCCTGGCGGTGAAGAATACAATGGTGACAAATACAGGTTGGTGCCACCGCTTTGATTAGGGCTAAGGCAACAGCAGTGTTGCAGTCCACCGGTTTGTGCATCACTGGTGCAAATAGCAGAGTGAGAAAAGCAAATAACACCTTACATTATTATGAAAATAGTATGCACGTGGGGAACCCGTAAAAGGGCCCCAGAGACCCCCAGTGTTCTACAAACCACACTTGAAGAACGGCTGTCTTAGGGCTGATGAAGCCTGGGGCACTGGGTAGAAGTAGCTAAAGTGTGATCTTTATCAAGTACCACACAGAAGAATGATCAAAAATTGCAGCAACACTTTTTAAGAATCCCAAGTGTGCAAGTAAAGGAGATTCATTTCCCAGGAATTCTTTTCACTCATGATGCAAACAGCCACATGTCCTAGTGGACAGAGGGCAAAGCACCTTTGAGAGGAAGTCAGTCACAGCTCTTCAAGGGATCTTCAACTCAGATGATCAGAGGGCCTGGGAAATTCACATAGACGTTTTCCCATCCTCTTTGGGGCAAGGAACAATTGTGTACATAGACTTTCAGGAGCAGCTGAATTGTCACAAAGTTTTCAAAGGTTGATATGCAGAATAAGATCTAACCTGAGGCTAGTAATGGCTCTTTCTTCTCCCAACAGGCTTGTAATTTCCTTAGCAACGAAATGCGTCATTTAACTTTCTAAAATGCCCTCACATTCTCTAGCACGGTGCCGGCCTTGTAATAAGCCTTAGATAAATGCCCAATTCACTGATTTATCGTAATAAGAAGCCAAGTTAATATGTGCATGGGTTGATGGAGAAGAGCATAACTGAGCAAATATGCCCCAGGCAGAGATATTTCATGCGAACTTCCGCATAACGAAGATATGCACTTATGATAAAATTCTCTTAATTCCATGTCCTCCCATGTTATTTTTATTTGCAGATTGAATGTTATTCCCTTTTTAAATCTATTTTCATAGGCACTGTACACAGTTTGTCCTGTTTGGTAAACAGCACTCTAGCTGCTTGCTCTCAGCTCAGCCTCACTCCAAGCCTTTCAACCAACTCATGTCCCAAAGCGCGCAGACAGGAGGGGGCTCGTGGCGTCTCTCAGGCAATGGCGGGGGTTCTGAAGTCATTGAAGGGCTGCGGAGAAGAAACAGTTGAAAGAGTCTAGTGCTTCTTGTGTAATACAGCAAGGACTTGAGATCTGTTTCCCAAGCACTGAGTGCTTCAAGAGTGCCTTCCTCAAAGCACCATTTTGCTACCATGAGATTTAAGACACATTTCAAACTTGAGAATACACTCAGCAGTTTAATCTACAGGAGTATATGCTGACATTGAACACACCACTCAAAATCTGGTGCCAAATGAACATCAGACAGTTCCTCATCTAAGCCTCTTGCCTCTGCAGACCACCGGGATAGACTTCTATGACCCAAAGAAACTAAATAACTTATTAAAGTTAATCTTCTGTACAAACCCTCTACAAGGTCAGCTATTCATTGCATGTATATGTGTACCTATGTGTGTATATAGGCACACATATATGTAATATGCATATATATACATATACACGCATATATACATATGTTATATATATATTAAAGTATTCTCTGATATTTCCTTGTTTCTTTTATTTTCAGGAAATAAAAAGTCCCATTGCAGCCTTCATGGTTGCCAGAACAAGCTCTCTTTGAGGTGGTTTTAGGTGCAAATGGAAGCGCCCTCCATCTTCTGAAAGACTCTGCTCACAGGTGAGTGAAAGCTCTTTAACAGAAGCAAATATTTTATTCACAAAAACATATGTCTTAAAATACAGAGTTCAGAGTGATTTTTTTTTTAACTCTGATACAAAAGTGTAAATGACTGCTGTAAATGAATTCCCTGCTTGGAGGGAGGGCAGAATTGCAAAGGACTGAGATCTTGAGGGCCCCGGGTGCCATAACACAGTGGAGGAGGATGGAATATCCCCAAGGGGACAAGGGAACTCTACAGAAAGGAAAGATCAGAGCTGCTGAACACCAACTGCATGGATTTCACAATTTTGTTCGCCCATTTAGAAAACGTAACTTCTCTGAAATAGACAATACTGTACAATACAGCCTTATTTAAATAATTTTCCTGAAATGTGTTTGCTTTCTACTAATTGCCTATTACACAGAACTGTCCTGATACGGTGGTTATATAGTTGTTTCCTTATTCACTGTTCTCAGAAAAAAATGTTTTAGGGATTTTTTTAAAATTTCCATATACAGACTAAATATTTAGATTTTGGTCACTTCTTTACAACAAGTTGTGTTAATGAACTGAAAAATCCTAACTCCCTGGTCGTACCACCAGAAAATTCATCCATTTGTTGGTTTGAATTGAGAAACCAGGGCTTCTTCCCTCCCTCTCAGCCACCTTCTCAACAAATCTCAGTCCCTGTCTTTGTAAGTAACTGCTGCTAAGGGCCAGAAGGCTCTAAGGACAAAACGCAGAGCAAGAAAGTAAGGACATAAAACTCCTGGGAGGCCTCTGGTCTTTCTGCTTCAACAGACGTCTCAGCTCGCACACGTCAGATGCACCCAAAGAACTTGGTTATAAAATCTTGACCCGACTCTGTCTCCAGATCTTATTGTTCTCTCTTTCCTCGTCTCTTGCCTCCTAACACTTCACCTCTCTCTTTGCTTCTCTCTCTTTCCACATCTCCGTCAGACCGTTACTGAACCCAAACACAGGTTCGTTTACTCATCACGCAAGAGGGCATATAAAGAAAAAAAACCCCTGAAACACCAGGCTTGTGGCAAGGAAAGAGGTTTACTATTATGGAAAGGCAGCCAGATGAGTAGATGGGAGTTGGAACTCAGATCCACCTTCTTGAAGGGAAAAAGGTAAGGGTTTTTATCCAGGGTCTTAGGTAGGGGAGGGGGAGCATGTGGCCTTGTTGGTTGGCACCTTCCCATCAGCCCGCTTTTGGCCTTGAAGACAGTCTTGACATCTGGACCTTGAATTTCTGGGAAAGACAGCTCACTCACTTACTAAGGAGGGAGAGAATGGCTGGTTAGTTTTGAACAATAGTTGACTATGTTGAATATGCATAGCTGCAGTTAGCAAAGCTGACCTCAAAGTTTTTGCCCTAAGGAAGATTTTTTAACCCCTCAGCTCTGTTTCAAGACCTCCCGTCTCTGTCTGTCTCACTGTGGCTTTCTTAGTCTGCATCTCTTCTTCAAACTCAGCTTATTCCGTAGAAAACTATTAAACATGGTGACTGGAATTGACTTCCTCTGTCTTAGTGATACCTCTGGAGTTTAGAGAACAACTCCAAAAGGGCACAAAAATAGAAAAACAGGCATGAGTGAGCCCAAATATGTTCTGGATATGTTCTTTACATTATTTTCATTTTTATTTCCATGGTATCAACTAAGAAATGGAATGCAGATATAATATATGAAGAAATGGACTGGAATATATATTTGCATTAAAATCAGAATTTAATGACCCACTAAAACATAAAACCAATCAAGAATTATCACAAAGTCTGCCTTTCCAGCTAGCCTCCAGGATGTCCCCTCTATTCTCTGTGTGGCTCCACATGGATCCCCCAACCTTGACTGCACAGATTGGGTTGGGACACCATGACATCTGTGACCTGCATTCACAATCCAGTGACTCACACCATCTGTGAGCAAATCACCCTTCTGTTACTGAACTGTGACATTTTTAAAAGGCTGATGATTTTGCAATTCCTTGTAGAATTACTCCATTTTGAAGAATAATCTTGGAGGTAGCATGCCCAACTGATTTAATTTCTATTATATTTTACATATTTTCACAATCTTTTTTCCCTTTAAGTTTCTCGTTTATTACTTTTGTATTTTTAGCTCTTGATTCTTCCTTATCCTTCCTTATCCTTTTCATCTAGAATAACAGTTTAAGGTTTCCATCTCATTGGTTTTTATCATTTTGCTGAAAATTTTTACTGCTTCTATACTAATGTTTTTAGAATTTGGCTTTAGCCTTTATTATGAATTTAACCTATTTTATCTGAAATTTTAGATCTTAGCTTTAATGTTTAACTTTCTTGTTAGATCTCAACTCTGCTATACTATGGGAATATAAAAGTTAATAAAATACTCTCATTTGTTTAACTTTTCTCTTAACATTTTGTTATATATATTTTTTTTAATTTCCGATAAGTAGTAGTAAGGGCAGAGTTTCCTTTGTAGAAATTTCACTGAATAGACAGGAAACATACTACAGATTAGGAGCTTATAAAAGGGGGACAGGAATCTGTAACAACAGTGTTGCTTCTTAACAAGAAATCCCTTGGCAATTTCCCATTGGGAAGACACTAGGCTCAAGTATTAGTAATAATCCCTTCGTTTTTTAAATAGCTTATAATGTAATGAATTAAAAAAAGCCTCAATGTGCTAGAATATTGACCCAAACGAAAATAAACTTCAGCTTTACTGGAATGCAGAAAAAGTAGTTTTGCAAACATTCAGTGGGCCAGTTCCTACAAATAGTAGTTTATACATAAGCACAGAATTCTGCTGAATTAATAAAACTGATCTTTCAAAACCATAACAATGACCTCAGAGTTACTCTCATTTCCATAGGAACACACACCCTAATAGAACATCCCCAATCCATGAACAGTATTGCCATGTATGCTGATTCATTGATACTCTTCCTTTTCATGCCCCCTGAAATAACTGGCTGGGCATAGAAAGAGATGCAAAGTGACCCACACATGAATTCAATCTAGTTCTTTGGCCTAATGCTTCAAACCAACTTGGTTTTTTCCTCTAAAGACAAAATGTATTAAAATGTTTCCTAATGACCTGAGAGAACTTCCGCTTGTATTCACAGTAACTAATTTATTTAAGACAGTACCAAAATCACTGAAAAGAATCATGTTTCCTAAATAATTAACTTTAAAGGAAATCGCAATTTATTATTTACCAAGAAATTGTCACATTACAAAGAGAGAGGATTTTATGATGCATGAATATTTCTGCACAACTGAGACAAATGCATATTCTTTCAGTTTTATAGAAGTGAGTTGCTGCAATGCTTTCTAATTTTATAAAATTTTATTTGAAAACCTGAAAAAAAAACACCTGGGGAAGATTCCCAACCCAAGAACTGATCAAAGAGTTCTTTGAACCTCGGGCTTTGATTGTTGGCTGGTCATTTCTTGTTATCCACAGTTGGCATGGTTCCAGCTACCTAGATGCATAGGGTCATCTAGCCCAAGTTTTAAAAGGGCAACTCATTCCTTCCTTCAGCCAAAATTGTAGACTCATTAATTTATGATACAATCTGTCTCAAATACATGCCACCGTTCTTCTTGACAAATGGCACACGGGGCCTTCTCAGGCCTAGGGGTCATTAGAACCACACGTTGACTTTGGACATGATTTTTCCTCAAATAACCCCAATTCTACTTTTTTTGTTTAAATATGTTTTTATTTTTATCAAAATTATATATGCCTGTGTTTTAAAGATAAATATTTCCATAATGTTGTCATATGAAATAGTAATTTCCCTGACCAATTCCCCTTTGCCCTATGCTCTCCTCTCCTACCCTTCTTTTAAGGCTGACATTTAAAAAAATTACTTGTATATCACTAAATAACGTGCTTACTAATTCTTGATTATTCAATTTTAGTTTTTTTTAAAAACATACCTATTACAGAAGATAAGGACGAAGCTCCATTTTCTCTCCTACCCTTCTGTACTTGCCTCTTCTTTATCTCCCTATCCTCCCAATATAGTTATATCATAATTTAAAATAGATCAATATTTATGTTTATAGCACTATGTAAACACTATTCTCAACCGAGCTATGCAGTAAACTATGACTGATTGAGTTTGTAACTCTTTGCTTTTCCTGAAGTTAATAATTGTATAATTGTTTAATTTTCTAGGTAATTATCGCTAATTCAACCCTAAACTTTCTGCAATCTTATGTCTCCCCTCGATAAATACCAAATGCATCAGGTAGTCTATTAATTTAATCTTCTTTAAGAACTATATCCTGTAATCATCTGAGCTATTTCCATATGGACTGGTTGCTTGCTGAGCCTTCATTCTTTCCTAGAGATTCCCTTTTTTCTCCTCTCCTAATTTTTTCTATCCTGTACCTTCCCCGTTCTTGGGTTACTTCCTTATTTTGGTAGAGGATGTTTTCCAGAATCTTCCAAGACAGGACGCATCGGAAGCAAATATTTGAGAACTTCCATCTCTAAGAGTATCTTTACTTGTTTTTATACTGAATTGGTAATTTGCCTGAGTATAGAATTATAAACAGAAAATTGTTTTCCTTAAGAATTTTGTTTTCTAGCTTCCAGCATGACAGAGAACTCATACGATTCCTGATCCTTTGTGGTTTGTTTTTTTCGAGGGAGATTAGCCCTGAGCTAACTGCTGCCAATCCTCCTCTTTTTGCTGAGGAAGTCTGGCCCTGAGCTAACATCCATGCCCATCTTCCTCTACTTTATATGTGGGATGCCTGCCACAGCATGGCTTTTGCCAAGCTGTGCCATGCCCGCACCCGGGATCCCAACTGGGGAATCCCGGGCCGATGAGAAGCAAAACCTATGAACCCAACCGCTGCACCACCGGGCTGGCCCTGTGATTTTTATTTTTAGTTTTTCTAGGATAGCACAGTGCAATAGAAATTTAATGTGTTTGTATGGTGACAGATGGAAACTGGACTTTTGGCAGTGAACACGATGTAGTGTAGAAAAAAGTCAAATAATAATGTGCACTTGAAATCTATATAATGTCTTAAACCAATATTCCTTCAATTAAAAGAAAAGAAACTTAATGTGATCCACAAATGTTAGCCACACATGTAATTTTAAATATTTAGTAGCTGCATTTAAAATATTTTTAAAAAGTTAAATTAATTTTAGTATTTTATTTAATTAAATATATCCAGAATGTATATTACTATTTAACAAGTAATAATATGCAACATTTTAATAATGTATTCCACAATCTTTTTTTTTTAATCTAAGTCTTCTAAATCTGCAAAATCTGCACTGATAGCCTGTCTCAATTTGGACTAGCTACATGTCAAGTGCTCAACTGCCACATGTTGGCAGTGGCTACTTGTTAGACAGTGTCTACTCAAGTAAATTCAAGAAAATTCAAGAAAGATTTAGGATATTTTCTTTGCTTCCAGTGTTCTGATAGGACTTGAAAATCTGCCTTGGTGAGGGCCAAATTTTGCCCATTTTTCTAGACACTCATTAGGCCTGATTGTTTGACAACTCCCGTGTCTCAGTTCTGGAAATTTCTTTAAATCGTTGCCTGGATAATTCTTCTTTCCCTCCATTTTCTGTGTTATCTCTTTCTGAAACTTCTGTTATTCAGATAATATATCTTCTGTGCTGGTCCTCTATTTATTTTTCCTATTTTCCTTTTCTTTTCTTAATTCTGCTTTCCGGGAAATTTCTTTAATTTTATTTTCCGAAACTTTCTGTTGAGTTATTCTTTTTTGCTATTACATTTTTACTTTGGAGAAGTTGTCTGCTGCATGACCGTTTTTAACTGCATCTGTTCTTGTTTCGTGATTGTAGTATCTTCTTTAGCTCTCTGAGGATATTCATGATGGTATTTTTTCATCATCTCCTCTCTGTATAGTCTCCGTTTCCTCTAAGTTTCTTTTTTCCCCTCTTCATTAAATCTCTATTTTTTTTTAACATATGTAAGAGGGTTTTCTCAGTTATCTGGCAACTCTCAGTTGTCTCTTCTTATTGAAGAGTAAGAAATTAAGAGTCGCCTCATTGAGTACACGGGTTAAGCCTCTCAAGCATTAACTTTATTGTAGGGTGAGCAGACTACATCATTTCATTGGACAACCAGTGATGTCCATACCTTTAGAGCTTTCCTCTTGGATTGCTCAGATTTTCCAGAGAAGATTCTTTTATTCTCCTGTTCTAAGGAGAATAGAAGAAAAAAAAGGAGAATAGAAAAAAAACATTGGATATTAAATTCCAGGAGCAAAATAAGAGAATAATGCTAGAGATTATCTGTATCATATACACCTCTGTTCACTTAATTGAACTTTGTTCCGTATAGTGTCTCCATTTTCAGTTATAACTGATGTCCTCCATTTCAGAAACCATCTATTTCACACACTAAAGAAAATAAACCTTTAATATTCTGTTGGGGTAGGGAAAGCTGTATTATTTTTGCACTCTTTAGAAGTTCTTTTACTTCGTTATACTTTGGCATGGAGCCATAAACATATGTTAAGAGATGCTGTATAAAAGAACAATGTTGTTAGTTCTGCTTTAATTAATCAATTACACCAGTATATAAAAGTTTGGAATTTAGATAGCTATTATAGGCTAGCCTAGTTTTCAAAAATTTTTCTGTATGAAAGTACACTGTCTCCAACATCTTTTGTCTACTCACAGATAGAAACAACCTAGCCAACCACAACCAACTAGTGTGAAGCATGTAACAACTCCAAACTTTAAGTTCAGCAGATTTAGATTTCACAGAGCTGCACACTCCCTCCTACCCTACCCTCAAAACCTACCCACTTGAAGTATGCAGTCAGGACATACTGCCATCAGGTGGTAGATCTTGGCATCATTCCTGATGTCTCAACTATAAATTGCATGTTTTGAAGGAGAATCAAGGTTTATCCACTAATGTTTTTATTCATATTATTTATGAAAAGAAATGTTTTTTAAAAATTCCAAATATTAAATGTCTTGGTAAGGAATACAGTTCACATTAGGTAAGGGTTTTTCTTTGAAAAGTAATTTCTAAGGGAAAGTCCTCACTAATCTTTGATTGTTATCAAAAACCCCGTAATCTAACCCTGTTCTTTATACTTACATTATATAGAACACTCCTAACACTTCTTGAATTCTAAATTTCAAACCAAGATTGGTTTTAAATATTTACGTATGACTTTTTATCCTCCAAATACCTCCTAAGTCTGAAAGATTTTGAAGCACGTCTCCACTTCCCCTAGTGTTTCATGTCTGCTGGCTACTGTACTCCTACAATGTGTTAGTGATACCTAGATAAATTTTTCTACGCCTCGTTAGAGCAAGAAAGACCACGCCAGGAACTAAAATCTAGATCAGTCAAAAGCGAGAATAAGTCTCTACTCAGCAATAAAAGTGAGCAAATTACTGATACATGCAACATAGATGGATCTCAAGGACATTATGCTGAGTGAAAAAAGCCACACCAAAAAGGTCATATACTGTATGATTCCATTTATATAACAGTCCCAAAATGAGAAAATTATAGAGATGAAAAATAATGGGTAATTGTCAGAGGCTAGGGATGGTGGGGACAGGGAGGCGGGTGTGACTATAAAGGGATAGTAAAAGGGAGATCTTTGTCGTGATGGAATAGTTTTACATTCTGATTGCGGTTGTGTTTACATGAATCTACATATGAGATAAAATGACATGAAACTACACACTCACAGTGTACCAATTTCAAATGCCTGGTTTTGCTATTGTACTATAATTATGTAAGACGGAACTGTTGGGGAAACCGGGTGAAGGGTACCAGGAACGCTCTGTACTGTCCTTGTAATTTCTGATGACTTTATATAATTTCAAAATAAAAATATTTTTAAAAAGAATAAATCAATTTCTTCTAGTAATTAAAACTTAAGTACCTGGAATTTAGAGGTTTGAAAGTCTTTTGAAATGTTCCGTCAGTTGTGGGCAAATTGTGTTCTGTCGTATCTAGAAATGAAGAGAGGTAACAAAACTCCAAGATTCCACATTGGAACAAATATTTTTCATCTCACTACATCACATTCCCTATTCACATGGCGCCATTCCTTTATATGATTTGAGGATCTATGTACTGTCAGCATTATATTGAATTTGAAATTTAGTTTGATAAGTCCTAATTTGTGCCTCTTCATGGTTTCTTTTCTTCCTGCTGATATGGTGGGGTTTTTTAAGGCTTTAAACTTGAATATCTGTTCTTAATAAGATGGCATCTTAGAATTTTGCACATTTTTCTTTATTACTTGTCATATAGTTTTATTACTTCTTGAAAGATTGTTTTCTTATTATTTTGGGCTGAGACTGTTGAAAAGGTGGCAGCAGCCATTCAGCATAATAACAACACTTTATGGAGAAGTTTGGAACCTTTATTTCATGAAGAAAAGTCAGTCTGATGTTTTAATGATGCCCCTATCAATCATTACAATTATATTATTGTTTGAACCTGCAGCGCTGGAAAACAGTGCATGGCATTCCCCAAATCAAATCTTAATGAATAACAGCTTGATATTTATTACGTTGTTAATGTGTTCTGGCAGCTTTGATTTAAACTTGAACCCTATCAACCATATATTTAATTGATAACTGAAGGTATTCCCTAGCCTAAAAACTGAATATATTCTGGTTACAAATTGATGATTTTTAACCATAAAACTTATTTTCTCATAGTAACACTGTCACTTATAGTTGATTCGCAGATTAATCCACAAAGTCAGATTTAAACCTAGAGGTAGATGTGTCACCACCACACTGCCATGGACCTTCCACTATGATTAAGGCATTTTGTTGATGTTGTTTCAAAAAATCAAAGAAAGGTACAGTTTTATCACTAAGACGTATTCAAACAACAAAGCAAAATGTCTCTCATTTTCTCGTATTCTGTTCTCTGTCTAACTCTCAGATTTCCTCCACTCTTGCTCACGCTTTGTCCAATTCTGGCCTCGCACTGACCTCCTAGCTTCAGCGGGAGGCAAGGCCTCTCGCAGAAAGAACTGACTCGGTACAAGGTCACACTGCACTGTGCCAGAGGTCGACTTGCATCCATTTCTAACTCATCGTCCCTGCCAGTTATTACATCATTGGCTCAGCTCGAAATGTTCCGTTCAGTATCTGCTCTGTGATAAATGATGGGATCTCTTGGAGCATTTCTCCTTTAGCGGGAGCACAGTGTTCCAAAGGCACCAGAGGGACACTGCAGGAGGAAGGAGCTCTCCTGTGGTCTCTGGCAGCCGCTTGGGGTCTTCCAGGAGAACACAGAACAGAGCTGTGCCAGAGACACCCACCCAGAGCGCTGCCTTGGCCACCTTGAAGCCTCTGCCTCGCATCACCTTTGCACAGAAACCCATGCCCCTTGAAGGCTTCCCGCCAGCACCAGCACTGCAGAAGGAGGGAGCTCCCATTCCCTCTGCAGCCCCTCCACCTTCTATGCTTGTCTCATGCCCCAGGTGTTCCTACTGAGCCTCTGGAACCCCACCGCTCTGCAGCCAGGGCCACCGCTTGCTAATCGCCTGTTCCCTGCCTGTGCTCCAGAGGTTGCAGCCTGCTGGCCCAGCTCCTGCAGACCTGTTCCTGCTGAGTCAAAGCTGTGAGCTTCTCTACTGTCCCAGGATAGAGAAGGGGACAATTAGAAAGTGCAAAATGAAGAAGACCAAAAACCTGAAGGGGAGGTTAATCCTAAAAGTAGGGTAATGCTCAGGCATATTTGAACATCCATTATTCCATTTTTTCTGCTCAAGAACAAAAATGCAGGAGGAGACTCAACCATGGAGAGCTGCATGGGCTGAGATGAGAGAGCTCCACTGGGCTGCCCAGCAGACATGCGAGTAACTCCTCTGGCTGCCAGTGAAGAGGTGGCAGGTACTGTGTGTAGGAAGAGAGACCAAAAGCCCTCCAGGAAGCGTGAATGGTGCCCTGGTCTTTGGCAGCTGTCTTTGAATTGAGTCAATTCTATTGTCCTTTAATGGAGCAGATATTTATTTGTAAATTATGTTCTAATGTCCAAACTGCCTGTATATTTTGGGGGAAGGAAGCTGTGTTTGGTCAAATCTGTTGGCCATCTCTTAACATTATTTATACTATATAATGTTGAATATATATGTATCTCCTAACCTAGAAGTCCAAGATTTCTTTTTGTTGTATTTCGTTTCGGCCCCAGGGAAAAAAATGGACCTCTGATGTGCCTCAGGGATTACACAAACTCCCAGTTAGACAGCTAATTGGTCAATGATTTGAAAAGTAAAAGAAGAAATTTCTGCTCCATACAAAAAAGAAATTTCTAAAATGCAAATTGTCAAAGGAGGGAAGGGCCTGCTTTAGGAAATCCTCAGTTCACCTTCACTAAATGTGTCCAAGCAGAAGCTGGACAACTAATCTGAAAGATTATAAAAAGAATGCAAACCACAGAGGTCTTGTCAGTGCACGTGTTCAATGATTCATTTTTTCTTTTTAAAGACTGGCCCTGAGCTAACATCTGTTGCCAATCTTCTTTTTGTTCTTCTTCTTCTCCCCAAAGCCCCCAGCACATAGTTGTATATTCTAGTTGCAGGTCCTTCTAGTTGTGCTATGTGGGACGCCGCCTCAGCATGGCCTGATGAGCAGTGCTGTGTCTGTGCCCAGGATCTGAACTGGTGAAACCCTGGGCCTCCGAAGCGGAGTGCACGAACTTAACCACTCAGCCACGGGGCTGGCCCTGGTATGATTCTAAAATAATCAAAATAAAGTTCTTTGAGTTCTATTTTAGTCTATAATTCTAGTTTACTGCTTGTGTAGCACAAATGCATTTCATTCATTTCCTGATAAGAGTCAGCCTAAGTCCTTTAAACAAAGTTTAATTCACGTGCACAGAGGAGACATTCAGAAAATATCAGGTGATTTGAGAAGGCAATGCCATAAAAATGTTAAACCAGAAAGGAATAACTACCCCTAAATTTTGACATTGGCCTCTGAGTCTTATTCTATTTCCTCCCTGTCTAATGGGCTGAAGGTGTAGGATGCCATGTGGAAGCATGAATTAAGCTCTGAGGAAGACACTACTGTTGGTTATAACCATATGAAGAATTAAAAGCAAGGTTTGGTTTTGTTTTGAGTTTTAAAGTAACAGTCAATGTGTGCAATAGACTGCAAAAGAAAGACAAACATTTTACTTCCAACGTGTTGTCTATTGTTTAAGATTTTGTTTTTTAATAAAAAATATTTAAACATACCCCATGAAACAAACCGCTAGAACTCACATCTTCTTATACGAGTTCAGAGAGTTAAACAGGAACTAGTTATAAATTATTTACATTTTAACTTGATTGTCTATTTCGTCAATACATATTTCACAGTTCACCAGTGACCCACCTTAGCGTTTACAAAGTTTAGCACCAGCATATGTTTAGAATTTGAGATTGCTGCAAGAGAAGATGTGGTCACGGATTCAGAAGGGAGTTTTTAATCCGCTTTCCTTTGTAACACTTTCCCCTCTACTGCTATCGGCCTCAAGCTTCCTGCTCTCCAAATTGTTCGGCTGACATTTCATCTCTTCGTCTGTTCAAGTGTAGCACGTCTGCATCCAATTCTACATGAAATTAAAATGTGTCACCACTCTCCTAAAGCCATCTTCTATTGCTTTTATAAATATGTCCATCTTCTGTCATGAGTAGCGAGCACTAGTTCATCCCTGAATAGATGGTATTGATTCACTAAACCCTACAGATTTTTGACCTTTTTAAAAAGTGATTCCCACTGCACAAGATATTTTACAAAGTGACAAGGACTTCTGTGCATTGAGATGAAATCAGTACCATTCAAACTGAGCATATTTCCTAGGGAGATTGTTGACTACATCGCATTCAAAATTGTATCATGTTAAATAAGGGATATTTTGAATAATTTCAGTTGTGAGTCTTCTGAAAAGGAGGGAAATAATATAAAAAATAAAACACCATGCCATAAATTGAATCTAAAATCAGCAAAGGGATTAATAAGTTGATATTGATATAAATTAACTGTGAAGCTGAATAATACTTTTGGGGATAAAGGAAGGATTAAATCAGAAAGTAATTAGGCAGTGAATGATCCAAATTACCATGTAGAATTAAGACATGAAGTGTATGTGATTTAGAATCAAAAAACCTGAATTGTATTCCTGCCTCTGCCATCTGGTGAAATTTGTTTCCCCTCCCAGGACATGGTTTCTTCACAAATAAAAAGAGTGGATTAAATTAGATGATTGCTATGGTCTTCTCTAGATTTGACAATCTATGATTAACCAGGTCTACATAGCATTAAATAATAACCTATAGTATAAGCAGATTAATTTAAATAAAATTTCTACATTAATTTATTCAAGAAATATTTACTCAGCAAGTATTATGGGAAAAGTATTGTAGCAGACATTTGAAATGCAAAGTTTGTAGAAGGAAATTTTAGTTTGACATACCTGCACAACATCCCAGTAGAGGTATCCTGAAGACCTGTGGAAATGCAGGTACAGAGTTTAGGAGAAAGATTGGAGCTGTGGCTTGGTAAGCGACCATCAAGTACTTCTCTTTTGTAATCCAAACGCTTTAAAATGTGTGAATAATTAGTACTACAGGTAAGCATCAAAGGTCACATTTAGTGAAGTAACTCGTAGACCCATGGTCTCTCCATAGAGCTATTGAATTGCTAGCATACGGTATTGCCATTGATTCTTCATTCTCAAATACAAATGACCTTTCTTCTACTCTTTCCTGTATTTTCCGTAGCTATAATCCTTATGTCTCTTATTTAAAATGTCTTGCAGTTATTAAAATGGTTTCTCAAGAGTATATCATTTCAAAACGAAACAATCATTTTAGTAACCTAAAGGGATTAACTGACAGCTGTAGAATGTCTGGCATCAGTGATAAGCTCTTGGAGGGATATTTTTAAGAGGGGATACTGCCAAGTCCTTAAAATTATATCACCCAGGTGAACATCAACTCTGTCAATGTGAAGACCATTCTTGATTTTGCATTTGCAAGCCATAGTAAATCATTCCATTCTTGAGATTAACCTGGTACTCTGCTACTTGCTTCCACTTTTAATACAACATACGCAGGTAAATCACGTAGGCATTTGCTAAGTCGCTCAAGAACTTCTCTTTTTCATAAAGTTTTATGTGCTCATATAACCAAAAAATATTTTTATACCTAGAAGTACCAAAACTGTTTTTTTGTTATGGATAGACTCTTTATATTCAAATTAATATATCATATATTAGACTCTAATTATTCCCCTATCTCATTAAATCAATCTCTATCTCACTGAGCGTTCAGTTACATATTCTTGATACAGTTTACAAGATATGTGAGATTAGGGAATTCATTCATTCATTTACTAAACATGTGTAAGTTGAAGTCCTACGATATACTAGGTACAGTTTAACTTTTTTAAGAATATAAAAGTAGATACATCAAGAACACAGTGCTCCAACTGTCAAGTGGGGAAGAAAGACAAGTAAACCAAAATGGTTGCCACATTGTTCATAATATAAAAATCACAATGAAAAGCTAAATACAACCTAAAGAGGTGAGTTAAATAATGATATATTCATGAAGTAGAATTCTATGTCATAAATAAAATTGATGATGCATATTTAATAACTTGGAAAACTTCCATGATAAACTGTTTTGGAAATGTATCATAATACTTATGAGAGTGTATGTAAATAGTCACATATATGTTTTGTGAACTCAAAAATATATAAATATAAGTGGATATAGATAACACACTATAATAATAGACTAATGTTCTGAATTACAACATGATATATTCTTCCTTCTCCATAACTCAAATTTTTTCCCTCCCCATGTGGCTACTCCATCATTAAAACTAGGATATGAGGTTGCTGTAGGGAAAGGGGAGGGCTGAATTACCAGATGCATTAAATCACAGCACAGTTTTAGTTGAATTCTTTTAATTTCAGACAGAGACAATAATCTAGAAAGTCAGACTTTAGGGATAGAAAAGATTTTTCTGGGATTTACATGGCTGGGGCTTTATATCACAAGAATCAAAGCTTGGGAAATTAACCATAGAGTAAACAATAGATAAGCAAGAAACTTATAATATGATTTATGGCAAGTTTCCATTCCACAGGAAGAAAGAAAGCCTTTCCAATCCCTGAATATTGGGTAAGGGGAACGACTTAGGGGTAAGAAAAAGAGAGATAAAGAGGTCAAAGAAATAGGAAGAAAATTCTTTGCTTTTCCTATGTCAGGATAAAACCTTAAAAAGAGGACAAAGCATAAGGTATAAACACCCAGGTAAAATGGAAATACAACATACCAAAACTTACCAGATGCAGCAAAAGCAGTTCTAACAAGGAAGTTTGTATCAGTATATGCCTTCATTAAGAAAAACAAAATGATCTCAAATAAACAACCTAATTTTACACCTCAAGGAACTGGAAAAAGAAGAACAAACTAAGCCCAAAGTTAGGAGAAGGAAAAAAATAACAAAGATCAGAGCAGAAATAAATGAAATAGAGACTAAAAAGAAAATAGAATAATAGGTAAAATGAAGAGTTGACTCTTTGAAAAGATAAACAAAATTGACAAATATTTACAGGACTAACCAAGAGAAACAACAGAAGACTCCAGTAAATCAAATCAGAAATGAAAGAGGAGACATTACAGCTGCTACCACAGAATCACAAAGAATTATAAGACACTACTATGAAAAATTTTACACCAGCAATCTGGACAACCTAAAAGAAATGGCTAAATTTCTAAAAACACCAACCTACCAAGACTGAATTATGAAAAAATAGAAAATCTGAACAAACTGATTACTAGTAAGGAGATTGAATGAGTAATCAAAAACCTCCCAAGAAAGAAAGATCCAGAACTAGATGGCTTCGTTGCTGAATTCTACCAAACATTTCGAGAACTAATGCCAATCCTTCTCAACTCTTCAAAAAATAGATCAGGAGAGAACACTTCCAAACTCATTTTGTGAGACCAAAATTAACCTGATACCAAAACCAGACAAGGACGCTACAACAAAATAAAATTACAGACCAATATCCCTGATGAACATAGATGCAAAAATCCTCAACAAAATATTAGCAAACTGAATTCAGTAGGACAATAAAAGGATCAAGTGGGATTTATTCTAGTGAGGCAAGGATGGCTCAACATCCACAAATGATTCTATGTGATACACCACATTGACTGAAGGATAAAAATCATACCATCATCTCAGTAGATGTAGAAGAAGCATTTGACGCAATTCAACATCCACTTATCACTAAAAAAAAAGACTCTCAACAAAGTGGGTATAAAGGGAAGAAAACATAGGGGAAAAGCTCCTTGACATTAGCCAGTGATGATTTTTTTGGATGTGAAACCAAAAGCATAAGCAGCAAAAGGAAAAAATTGCCAAGTGGGAGTACATTATATTCAAAAGCTTCTGTGAAGCAAAAGAAACAGTCAACAAAATAAAAAGGCAACCTATAGACTAGGAGAAAATATTTGCAAACCATATATCTGATAAGGGGTTAATATCTGTAATATGTAAGACTCATACAACTTTAGTCAGAAAAACAATTCAATTGAAAAATGGGCAAAAGAGCTGAATAGACATTTTTCCAAAGAAGATGTATAGATGGCCAACAAGTACATGAAAAGTACATGCTCAACATCACTAACTATCAGGGGAATGCAAATCAGAACCACAATGAGATATCACCTCACACCTGTTAGAATGGCTATTATCAAAAAGATGAGAGATAACCAGTGCTGGCAAGGATATGGAGAAAAGGGAACCTCTGTGCACCATTGGCAGAAATGCAAGTTCATGTAGCCACTGTGAGAAACAGTATGGATGTTCTTTAAAAAGTTAACAAGAGGGGGCCTACCTGGTAGCATAGTGGTTGGGTTCACATGCTCCACTTCAGTGGCCCAAGGCTCACAGGTTTGGATCCCTGGCATGGACCTAGCACCACTTGTCAAGCCATGCTGGGGTGGTGTCCTACATAAAATGAAGATTGTCACAGATGTTAGCTCAGCAACAATGTTCCTCAAGCAAAAGAGGAAGATTGGCAGCAGATGTTAGCTCAGGGCCAATCTTCCTCACACACACACAAAAAACGTTAAAAAATAGAACTGCCGTATGATCCAGCAACTCCACTTCTGGATATATATCCAAAGGAATTAAATCAGTATTTCAAAGAGAGACTTGCACCTTATGTTCATTGCAGCATTATTTACAACAGCCAAGACTTGGAAACAACCTAAGTGTACATAGACAGAGGAATAGATACAGAAATAAAGATTTTACATATATATATAATGGAATATTATTCAGCCATAAATAGGAAGGAAATCCCGCCATTTGCGACAACACATGAAACTTGAGGGCATTATGCTAAGTAAAATAAGACAAATACTGTGCAATCTCACTTGTATTTGGAATCTAAAAAAGCTGAACTCGTAGAAACAAAGAATAGATTGGTGTCACCAGGGACTGGAGGGTGGAGGAAATGGCGAGAGGTTGGTCAAAGTGTACAACCTGCCAGTTATAAGGTGAATAAGTTCTGAGATCTAAGGTACAGAATGATGACTATAGCTAACAATACTGTCTTCTATGTTTGAATGTTACCAAGAGAGTAGATCTTAAATATTGTCACCACACAAAAAATATTGTTTTGAGATGATGGATGTGTTAACTAAGTTTGTTGTAGCAATCATTTCAGAATATATACATCTATCAAATCACTATGTTGTACACCTTAAACTTACACAATGTTATATGATAATTGTATCTCAATAAAACTGAAAAAAAAGACTAACCTCATTGATTTTCATTGAGGTAAAACTGTCAGTGATTTCTCATAGTCACCAAACACCATATAGCCCCTCTGAAAATTATGTAAAATAATATCGTCTAATATTAAATGTAAAATCATGTTACGTGTTTTAATTTGGGCAAAGAAATTAGAAAATATATTGTAATTAATTCATGTGAAGATCTTTTTTGAAGATTCTGACTTGAAGAATATTGCATGAAATAAATAGAACAAGGTAAGAAACTGGCACTACGAATTGAAAGTAATAATTCAGGGCTCATAATCAAAGAAAAGACCTATATTTGATTAAAATGCCAGAGGCAAGTTTCTCTAAACTGTAGTAGTAAATAGAAATCCATATGTCTGGAAATAAAATAAGGAATTATGAAAAAACTTTGTTTTTAAAATGTATGGTATGTTTCTCATTTAGTGATTTCTAATTTGTCTAGCTACAGAAAATATGTTTATGTGAATGGTGTTTTGTTTCTCAAATTTCTATCAGTTGATAGTTTTGTAATCTCCTGCTGCCTGCTCTTTTGTTGTTGTTGTTAAACATTGGCACCTGAGCTCACATCTGTTGCCAATCTTTTTTATTTTCCTTCTTCTTCTCCCCAAAGCCCCCCAGTACATAGTTGTATATTCTAGTCCTGAGAGCCTCTGCTTGTGCTATGTGGGACGCCGCCTCAGCATGGCCTGATGAGAGGTGCCATGTCCGCGCCCCGGCTCTGAACCAGCAAAACCCTGGGTCCCTGAAGCAGAATGCGTGAACTTAACCACTTGGCCATGGGGCTGCCCCTGCCTGCTCTTAGCATATGTATTACACAGGAGAATTCTGCATATATGAATTTGTCTCTATAGAAACTTCAATCTCAATGATTGTTTTTCCTCATAGTCTATAAAGCCCTAAGGATTGTTTAATGGTCAACGTAGATTTTTAAAAATATCATGTGTGAATATATCATTGATCTGCTGTTTGATTTTGCAAATTAAATGGCTCACATTTGAAGAGAGGATTTTTGTGCTTGGGTTAACACTGAGTGGTGAAAGTCACTCCGGGCCCTCAGGAATGGCAAAGACAAAACTATGGTGTTACTCCCAGCCTTTTCTCCATGGAGATCAAAGTACTTAAAAATACTTTATGAAAACAGCTAAAATGTTATCCCAGAGGTCTCTTAAGCTATCTTCATTCTTTTTATTCTTTTTTTCCTTCACATTGGGTATTTTTCAATACTCTATCTTCTAGATCACTGATCCATTCTTCTGCATCGTCTAATCTGCTGTTGATTCCCTCTTGGATATTTTTCATTCAAGTTATTGTATTCTTCAGCTCTGATTCTTTTTATATTTTCAACCTCTTTGTTGAAGTTCACACTGTGTTCATTCACTCTTCTTCTGAGTTCAGTGAGCATCTTTGACCTTTAATTTGGACTTTTTATCTGGTAGATTGCTTATCTACATTTCATTTAGTTCTTTTTGTGAGATTTTGTCTTATTCTTTTCCTTGGAACATATTCCTCTATCTCCTCATTTCCCTAACTCTCTGTATTTGTTTCTATGGTTAGATCTCCTCGTCTTGAATGGCTGGCTTTATGTAAAACATGTCCTGTGGAGCCTAGTATCACAGTCTTCCCTGGTCACCAGAGCAAGGCACTTCAAGTATGTCCCCTGTGTAGGCTGCATGTATCCTCCTGTTGTGCCTGGGCTGCAATTGCTACAGGTGTTCTGCCATGTGGGGCTGTCACCCCAGGACTGGAGCTGCTTTGGAAGGGCTCCAGTGCTGGCCAGGGCTGCCCACCAGATGGGGCAGGACAGGAGCCACTTTAAAGGGGTGTCAGCTGGGGCAGGTCCACAGGGGAATGCTGGGCAGGGTGAGTGGTACTAGCAAGATAGACGGAGAGTGTCAAAAATGGTTCCCACCAGAGCTGGACAAACTGGGCAGAAGGAGAGAAAAAACATGTTGCCTATCAGTGCATCCATCCCTGGAGAAAGTTCCAACACATCCATGCTCCTCCAGCACACCCCCTAAATTTAGTCACTGAATCCCTTCACTTATAACCCAGGCATTTTTCAAACTGCTGGCTCTGTGCTGTGACTCAGAGCTAGTGGGCTTGGGCACACACCATTTAAGAGTGGCGTCCTGGTTTCCTATTGCCCTCTAGCTCTCCTGGATGTAAGCCTTGCTTGTTTTCAAAGCCAGACATTAGGGGGACTCATCTTCCCAGTGCAGGTCCCCTGGGCTGGGAAGCCTGATGTAGGCCTTGCACCCCTCACTTGTCCAGGAGGACCTCCATGGTTGTGACGTCCCTCACACTTGTAGGTTACTGCACAGGGGGTGGGGGTCCTGACTAGACAGTGTCTCCACCTCTCCTATTCATCTCACTGTGGCTTTTTCTTTATATCCTTAGTTATGGAAAATATGTTCTGCTAGTCTTCAGATCATTCTCAGCACTAGTTGCTCTATATGTAGTTGTAGCTCAGTATCTTCCTACTCTGACATCTTGATCTGAGGATTTCCCTCAGGTTCCCACATTCCTTCTTGTATCCTTTTCAATTTCCCTTTCTGATTCCTGTGGACCTGGGAGCTTTAGGTAACGTTATGATATCGATCCTTGAAGCCTAAACAGTTGCCTATGTATTAATCTACGCTGCTTTACCTTTGCAGTTACCTTGAGAGCCTTGATCTGAAATTAAACATTTCTAGGGAATTTTGTGACAAAATTAATCCAGATCCTGCTCCACTGACAACCTTGGCATAAATTTTATCAAAATTGTGCCATGAGTTGTTTGGGTTGATATCATAATTTTTTTAATTTATTTTACTATTCTCAGAAAATGTCTGACAAATTTAAATACCATTTCTTTAACTTTCTTTCTCATTTCTGACAAGACTTTAAACTGTAGGACCTAAGGAAGTGGTAATATATCAGTTTCGTTAGGTATGTTTGCATATAATAGGAACCCCAAGATACAAATGGCCCAGATAATATAGATTATTTCTCTCCCATGTAAAAGATATCCAGAGATAGGCATCTCAGAGCTGGTATAGCAGCTCCATTGTAATAAAGAACACAGGGTGCTTGAACCATCCTGTTACATCATTCTAGCAGGTGGCTTTTATTTGTGAGATTATCTCATTGTTATACTATGATCATTGGAGGTCCACAATTGCATAAGCATTTCTGTTACCTGGAAAGATAAGGAGGGGAAGCAAGAGAAGTGTTTCTCCCAGATGAACCCACTCTCTTTAGGTGGCCTTAAGAAAGTCACTCACAACAGTTGTACTTAGTTACCAGGCCAACATACTGCAAGAGAAGTTGGGCAGTGTGGTCATTTAGCTGGGTGCATTGCCACCTAGAATAGGATTGGAATTATTTTACTAAGGATAAGAGGATGATAGATATTAGACAGTAAATAGCAGTCTCTGCCACAGATTGCTATCAATAAAATACTGTTAATTATCCCATCACAGTGGGATTCCCAACCCAGCTATTCAATTTATTCTCTTTAATGTAAACCTGACCATTAAAATGGATGCCATAGAGAGGGAGTTACTGATGGTGACTTTCCCTGAAGCCTCATCCAAGAAATTGTTGAAAATAAACCAGGGAGACAGAATAAATATATGTCTTAATAATAATTGCTATTATTTACTTACAATTTCCTGTGTCAGGAGAATTACCTAGATTACTTTATTGAATACCTACAACTAAATCAAGGTACTATCATGCCCATTTTACAGACACAGAGACTAAAATTTAGAGAGGTTAAGTAGCTAAAGCTGTGCTCTTAACCCCAAAGCTGCACTGCTATTGCTGGGAACAACTGTTCCATGTCTTGCTTTAGGGTTAGGAGTCACTCTGAGGCTGAAAGGAATATGCAAGTTTATAAGTTAAGAAATATTACTGAACGCCTGACAGTTTGAGGATTTCTTCTTGGAATTTGGGCATATAGAGAAATATCATGTAATCTCCACTTTCCAGAGCGGCATTTTCAGCAGCATGCTCTTCAATTGGATATTAAATGTTATTTGATTAAAAACAATAAAGATGCTATAGTGAAATAAATTTGAGAAGTGTTGGGTTAAATCAAGTTAACTTGGAGTTTTCAATGTGCAAAAGATCTCAGAACTTTAAACATGCTAATTTTCTTTCTCCGTTTATTCATTTTAGACCTTCCAGTCTTCGTTCGTATGCACGTAAGGGAGTAACGTCGTAGGTAATTTTCACTTCTGAATATTGTGCCATTCTTTTCATTTGGCTAAAGCATTTTTCCTTTCTCCACCCTCCCCTGCCTTTTCCTGGGCCCATCCCAAACTGTGTCTAGTTTTCTTTTTATCTTTTATTTTAACCATAATAAGATCATATAATACTCATTTTTTCCATTACTTGCTTTTCCCACCCAAAAACATGTTATAGGCATCACTTCAGGTCGACAGATACAAATCAAACTCATTTTATGATAGCTATTTAACATCCCATGGGATTACTGATGACATTCAAAATACTTAACAATTATTATATATCAATTATATCTCAATAAATCTGGAAAAAAACACAATTGGTATGGCCTGGATGTTGATCAATTAGAATGGTCTTCTGCTCTTAAAAGAAAAAAATGGTTTATTCCAACTGACTCTCAAACTTGCTGAGCAATTTTCTAATCATTCCCATGTGAATGGATACTAAGGTGTTTCCAGTTTTTTCATCACAAAAATAATGCAATAAATATTATTGTATGGCAATATCCTTACATAGCCGAGCTTTCATTTCTACAAGAAAGATTACCAGAAAGGGGATTGCTCTATTGAAGGGTATGTATATATTTTATTACTAATTTTCATCATTATTACCTGACAACCTCCAGCTATCAGTGATACATGAGTGCCATTTGCCCAACTTCTTGACAGCATTCAGTTTTATCATTGTTTATTTTTTGACAATCTAATGGGCAAAAAGTAGAATCGGTATTTTTCAATTTACATGTTCCTGCTGCAATGAAGATAAAGCATCTTTTCACTGATTTACTGGGATTTGGATGTCCTCTTAGCTGCGTTGCCTATACATAGGCTTCGCCTCCATTGACTTACATCTCTTTTTCTTATTATTGCATAGGAGCTCTTTGTAAATTCTGTATATTAACTGTTATCTGATGTAAACACTGTAAATATTTCCCTCAGGCTATTGTTTTTAACTTTGCTTATACTTTCTTTGGATTTACACAAATTTTAATTTTTATGTAGTCAAATATGCCTCTCATTTTAAAGTTTTTGAGTTTGCTTTCTTGCTTGACAAGCTATCCTTCACTAAGATTTTTAAATATTTTTCTTCCAAACTTTTAATTTTTTTTTAAAGTTTAAGTTATCTATGCTATATTTCATCTTCTCGGTAAGAGAAGAAGTCTATGCTAGTATTCTTCCAAATGGAAAGCCATTTTTTTCCATACCACTTCTTAAACGTCACCCTCTTCTATAACTGAATTGAAATACCACGTTTGTTACACATTACACTTTTGTATATACTAGATACATTTCTGGGTATTATTCTTTTCTGCTGATCTACTTATCTATTCCTTTGCTGTTATCATTTTCTGTATTATAGTGACTTTGTAGTCAGACTGAATATCTGACTGGTCAAGAATCTTTTCACTATTTTATTGTTTCTTAATTTTGGAGCTATTCTCCAATATTTATTAGTCCATTTGAATTTTAGATTCAGTATCCTGTTTCAAAAAGAAAGAAAACATATGAAGTGGTACTTTGTTAAATGTGTATGTTTACTTGGTGATAGAAAATTAATTTTTTACATCCTAGAACATGATACTATTTGAACTTTATTCAGATGTTTTTGTAACCCTTAATACAATGTATAGATTTCTGTGTGGAGATAGGCACTGTCTTTTTAAGCTTATTGCAGAGTATTTTATAGTTTTGTCACTGTTTTATTTTTTTCATTTTCAACACAAACTATTTCCAGTGTAGATAAAACCTAATGAATTTTGTAAGGTTTTTTTTTATCCAGCTAATTTACTATCTTCTAGTATTAATCTTAGTAGATTTATACCAGGGTGTATATAAATAATGTCAAAAGACAAAACAACCTAGAAAAAAAAAATTTGTAACAAAAATGACAGATAAAAATACATTTCTTAACACATAAAAAACTCTTCCAAACAATGCGAGAAAACAAAAATGCAGTAGGAAATCTTATAAAGAATATGAAAAGGTAACCACAAAAGACAAATACAGAGAAGATAAATAGCCCATAAACATTCGAAAAAATGTTAAAACTCATAACATTAAAGAAACACAAATTTAAGTGAATTACTATTAGATTGGTAAGCATTTTACAGTTTGCAATTTAATAGCTTTAAAATGTCAATAAAACTGAGATATTCTCCTGGGCACTCTTACTGGTAAATTCAATTTAAATCAGACTTAATCTCCATTGGAACTACCTATTTGGTTGCCAATCAGCTTGACCAGAACATGAACATTCCTACAGGGCAGGAGTAAAAACAAGATTGAAGACATAGACAGGAATGAGATTGTATAATGGAAGAACAGAGTTCTATTCCATTTTCAGATCCAAAATGTCTGGAAGGACCTGCAGTGCCATGCGTTAACAGAGGAACAAACACCTTTGCTATTAGATAGTCATGGAACGGAGAGCAATGAGAACACTCAGATATCTCCTTCAGTCCATGCAAATGCACCTCTGATGCCTAAATAGTATCTACTTTAATCCAATCGTTCTCCATCTTCTCTCCTTCCTTCATATTCCTTAAGCCTTTTCTACCATTGTCCTTGACCCTAGAACTCCAGGCTCCATCTTGAAGGAGTTACAAAGGGGCTCTGCTACGGATCCATTCAATGAATCACTGGATAGAATGAGATCTTCTGACTTAAGGGTAGAGCATCTGTAAGATGTAAGATCTTTATTGACTGGCTTTCACAGCATAAATCAACTGCATTATTCTACTAAAAATCTTTGCATATTTATTCCAAAGGTGCTCCTCACTTCAGGAATGAGTTGGAGGCAGGAAAGAAGTGAAAGTAAACTTTGTCTGCCACACCATACTCTGTGAAATAAAGTAAGATATATTAGAGACCAGAATCTTATTGTTCTTCTCTGGCTGCTTCTATATAGTTCAGCTCTTGCTGTTTAAAAACAAATCATGTGGGCCCGGGAGAGCTCAGTCATGTTCTTCCTTTTAGTAGCAGAGCCAGGTATTGACCAAGAAAAATCTGGGAATAAAGTTAATTCCGGAATGCTATTGCCCTCAGTGGAAGAGCAAGAGCTTGGACATTCCAAGAGCTAGATTACTGCTGACTATTGAAGAGTCACCACCATTCCTTCTTGTCTGGGAACAACAGCTCAACAGATAAGAAATGGAAAGTCAGGTAGGAATACGGTAGAGGGCCCAGTTCACAAAAGGCACAGAGCTCACTCTTTGAGGCAAATGACCCCCATAGAAGAACTTCAAGCTTCAACAATGAGGACAATAGTGGAGTAAATTGAAAAGTTATTTCATTTTAAAATGAGTGGTTTTCTACAGGTACTGAAGGGAAACAAGATATTTCAAAGCTTGAAGATTAGATCTACAGAGGCCATGAACGGAAAATACCTGTGTAGGTTTTTGTTTTCGTTTTCACTCCTGTAGATACAAAATGCACTCATCTTTCACCTCACTAGGGTCACCTGATTTATTTCCTGGATTTTGTGCCTTATGAGAACCCATTACTCAGGTTCAGGCCAGCACTTCCATGTAATGAATGACTGGAGCTTTTTTTCTTTTAAAGCCATTTTTTCAGTGCTCTGTCTACATTCCCAGGAACATAATAATTCAGATTAAGGATAATAAGAATTAGCAGATAGAAAAGAACAGAGTCACTAAATCATTACGTCAAACTCTGGGTCTTTGCTTTTCTATCCAACAGTCTGTAGAATTCTCTTCCCAAATTCCCAGTCTGTCCAACTGATAAATGCTGCTCGTCGTTTAAAACTCAGCTAACCTGAGTGAAGTCCTGCCCATCTGCCAGCCCTCACTCATGTTAAATTAACAAGACCCCTTTTTCTGTCTTCTGTATGCAGGACAAGCCCTTAATCACAGTATGTATTGTTTGAGGCTTTTTGATTGCAGTGTCAGAAAACAACTCCAGCAAATTTTAAAGGGTAATTAGAAAATAGAAAGAGCATGAACATAGCCATCTTCAGAATAGAACTTGAACTGAAAAAAACATTTTGGAGTGTCTTTCTCATCTTGGCTTCATTTTCATTTTTGTTTGATTATTTTTTATCTCTGCAGACCAGTCTTATCTTTTTCTCTGCCCACATACTGCAATCTGACTGCCACACAGTTCTAGTGGCTACTTTTACAGTCCAGCCACATGCAGAGATTCACTGACATTTAGAGTTCAATGCCACATAGAAGGAAAATGATTAAACCAGATAGTATTAGGTGAACCCCAGGAGCAAGCGATCATAGCTCAACAGCAAAGTCACCTGAGTGCCAGTGCCCAAACCCTGTGGATAAAGGAAACTTTTCAGACAAATGGGTAACATTTTAAGCAGGAAAGACACCCCAAAATTGTTTACTCTGGTCTGTAATATCTTCTTGAACTTATTTACCTAACTAACCTAAATAGAACAGAAGTTCTTTGAGAGCTGGTACCACCTTTTATCATTAATTTTTCAGCATAGAATGCTCAGTTTGTGCCACACAATATGAGCCTAATGTTGTTTTTTAAACAAATCCCTTTTTATTAACATTTTGAATGAAATGTTCATCAGAGTGCAAGTGGATAGTCATTTTATTTTCTCAGTCTTAAGAAACGAGTCTAAATCATAACCTTACGTGGAATATTTGTGGGAGATGGGGCAAGACAGTATACATTAGTGCCCACATGAAAGCATCTTTGACCATGTATTGGGACAGCACAGTGAAGCGATTTGTTTTAAATGGGCTTTGGATTCAAGCAAACCGGGGTTTGAATAGCAACTCTGCCACTTTCTATTTATATGACGTGGGCTCAGTTATTTAACTTCTAAACCTCAATTTTCTCATCTATAAAATAAAGATGATAATAACGTTCCATAAGTATATTTTAATGTTGAAATGAAATACTGTATGTAAAGTGCTTTACAAATAAGTAAACAATCAGATGGGGAGGGGAGTCCCTCTTTTTACCTCCAGTATAGCTTTCCTAAGTAAAATTGCCCACTGTGATGCTATGAAATGCTTAGAAAGAAAAGATAGTGAGACAGAAGAAATAAATCAAACCAAGGATTCTATTAAAACTCATTATTGAAGTATTGAGAAATTAAAGAGCAATAAGGAGATTACTGAAGTTGAAAAAAGTTTAAGCATAAAGAATTTAAACACAACATGACGACACTACAAAGCAGAGGGTTTAACTTACTCACTTAAAAGGAGGTATGTGACATTTATAGAATGGAAGTTCACAAAAATGCATAACAGCTAGCGGTGGAGCTGGGTTTCCTAATGACCAGTTAAATGTTCTTTCTAAGAATAAGGACGTGAACTGAACCTATAGAGGATGACTGACAGCTGGTTCATCCTATTAAAATATATTACCAAAAGTCAGGGTTCATTGGCTGACTCAACCTAATACCCACCATTCTTAATTTTCTCAACTGAACTGATTTCACTTTGCACTATACTTCAGTCATCCATTCCATTGGCTACACAGTTGACCTTGCCGTCACTCAGAACAGCTCTGAAGCCTTTAATCCTTTGCCCAACTCAACGATCACAACTTCCAATCCCTATAGAGCTCTAATTCCCTTATCTCCACTTCACATGTTCTTAGAGTCATTGACATCTCCAGTTCTCTAATTCCTTCCATTTTTTTCCTCAATCAGCATATTTCCAATGTTTTGCCTTCTTTCTCTTTTTGCCTAGGTTCCATGAAGCTCCGTAGGATTAATGTTTGCCGATAATCTCAAATCCCTGTAACTGAGTCCTTCCACAATACTAAAAACAACACAAAAATAGAAACTCAGTAATATTTCTTCTTTATCCCCAATACTGGATGCTGAGTTTTGCTGGATAAAAACTCAAAACTAGGCAAATTAGTTCCACTCTAAATGTGTGGATGATAGCCTCAACTGGCCCCTCCATGTTTCCTTACAACAATTATTTCAAAGTCTCACACTCAACTCTCTTTTTTCCATCCTCAGAGAAGCATCAAGCTTCCTGTATAACAGAGAAATAGAGGCCATCAGGCTACAAACATCTCAATTTCCTGCCCTTTTGTTTCTCTCCCACCCACACCTTCTTCTCTCCCTCTCACAAGATGAAGTATTTTCTCATCTGCTCAAGGATAATTACCCCAACTATACTTTGCATCACATCTCTTCTGACTCTTTGAAAGCCCCAGACCATCACATTTTCCTTCAACTCCAAAAAGAAAATATGTAATATATAAGCATAGCCAATACATCTCATCTTAGAAATGAGATTATAGGGGCCAGTCCTTGGAATAGTGGTTAAATTCGGTATATTCCACTTTGGCGGCCCAGGTTCAAGGCCTGGATCCTGAGTGTGGACCTACACCACTCAATAGCCATGCTGTGGTGGTGACACACATACAAAATAGAGGAGGACTGGCACAGGTGTTATCTCAGAGCTAATCTTCCTTAGCAAAAAAAAAAAAGAAAAGAAATGAGATTATAGTTTCTTTAAAATCCTCCCTTAGAACCTTGTTAATTCCATGTAATAGAATACCATTTGGCCATAAAGAGGAATGAAGTACTAATCCATGCCTCAACATAGATGAACCTTGAAAACATTATGCCAAGTGAAAGAAGCCAGATACAAAAGGCCATATATTCGTATATATGATTTCATTTATACGAAATTTCAAGAATAGGCAAATCCATAGACACAGAAAGTGATTGCCAGGGGCGGGAGGTGGGGAAGAATGAGAGGTGACTGCTAATGGGCATGAATTTTCTTTTGGGGGTGATAATGTTCTAGAGTTCATAACTTTGTGAATATACTAAAAGTGACAATGATATACTTTAAAAGTATGAATTTTACAGTATGTGAATTATGTCTCAATAAAGCTTTTATTTAAAAAAAGAGTCAATAGAACTGCTAATACGTGTATCTTCTGACCAGCAAAGTAAATGGAACATCATTGTTTCCATCTTTAAGGGATAGATCCTTGACCAAATTACCGCTCCCTAGAGAGTCCAGTCATAATAATGAACTTGCAGTAGAAAATATGACTACAATGAATCACTCAATAACTGCCTAATGAAAAATGAATCCAAGTAATAACAGATAATCAATAAAATGTAAAAAAACATCAAAACCATTTCATTTTATATTTCAAAACTAAAATAGCTACACCATATGTTAATTAAGCTTTGGGGAAAGATTATCATCAGTCACCTACATAATTTTTCCTAGAAAAAAATTAAAGTGATTATTTTAAACATAATACAGTTTTAAATGATAGTTTCCAAATAAGGTGAAATGTCTAATAAAGTCCTCGGGATATTACATTGGACTTTATGTAACCTAACAATTTTTTTATGAACCTAAATAAAAAGATAAAGTTTCTGGATGATGAACATGATAATTAACTCAAAGAAATGAACTCGTGTTTTATTAGCATTCATTTGCATATTTATTCATTTGCGAAACCTTTGAATGCCACTATACAGCAGGAAACTGTACTGGGTTGTGTTCATTGCTAGTGATGTTTCTACAGTGCGTTATTGCTTCAAGAAAAAAAAATAACGGAGCACTCATTTATGCCTCTTCCACACGCAGAATTTCATAACTAATGGAGATAGACTGCCCTTTGTTCTTTTTGATTTGGAAGATAAGGACCACGTGTCAATAAAATGGACCTGAAAACTTCAAGGAATATGAGGCTGAGTCCAAATGAATCCATTTGCCCTAACAGAGAACTGTAATGGAAAAACTGTTTCATATTTTACTCAAGTCCAAATATCTTGAAAAAGATTTTTTTTTTTTGAGTTGCAGTATTCTCAATTCTGCCAGTAGGTTAAAATGAAGAGCTACCTTTTGATCAGCAAAGCTCATGAAGTATTCATTCGTATAACCTCCCTGTTCAACACTCGTCCCTTTTCCATATCTGTTCATTTGTTCAACATGGGATTTAAAACAGAGTTCTTTTTAGTTTACAACATCTTCCCCTCCCTCAAGTCTTTTTTCAAACTATAACTCTCAGCTCTCTTTCTTAGGCAAAGATTACATTTTCTTTTTCTCTCAGTCATTGATAGAATAGCAGAGTCCCTTAACCCAAGCTGATCAAATGTTCTTTTTTTCTGCGCTGAAGGTATGTTTTCCTCTGGGGTTTCTGTAACCAGGCTAGAGCCCACAAAGCAGGTGATACTGTGAGGAAGAAAGGAGATTCATTTGGCCATCAAATGTTGAATCTGTACCCAAAATTCCACTTACGGTTTTTGCCTGTATAGAAACTATATTTTAATCCACATAAAATAGTCATGTACTCATTGACTCAACAACAAAATTTTAAAAAATGATTTGTATATTAGAAAGTGAATACGTTTATTTGTGATGAGAAAAGTCTCTGTCCACTAATCTCAGATCAGTCATCTTCATTCAGCCCTATCTCTTTGCCTAGAAGGGAGAGAAAATATTTTAAAAACAAAGCTAACCAGTGAATAAAAACACAGGGAAAATAAGGAAGATTATTTTAACTCAGTTTTCTGATCATAAAAGTGATACTAGGCTTCTGAGCAAGATAGAATAATAGGGATCAGATTTACCCTTCTTTCCTGCATAATTCCTGCATATCTGTCAAAGCTCTGGTGGGGCATAACCTCCCCAAAGCCTTCTTAGTGAACTCTCTTCTTCTGCCCATATCTAAGTGTTTATGTTTATTTTACCATGTTATAAATCTCCATGCCCTGCCTTTCTCTAACTAGGGATGAGGTCTCTGAAGGTAAAGACTCTATCTATCATTTACGTACCTTCAAATACTGACTTGTAGGTGGCTCTCAATAAATATTAAATAGAGGGAGAGAGGAAGGAAAGAAGGAAGGAAACTACGTATGTACCATAATGCTAAAAAAACATTCATACTCAACAATTACAATTTTTCTAGGTTCTATCATAATTTTTCCTTTTCTTTTTTACCCTTCCATAGCTCTAAAAATTATTAACTTTTCTAATAATGGCCTCCATTTAGGCTAATTCTCACTGACATTTAGGGAAGCGCATTAATCAAGAAATTGTCTTTAAATCTCAGTGTAGAATGGGTTGCTTCTGGAAAGATTCCCTGAGAATGCTGATATAATTTTTATACCTGGATTTTTTTTTAATCCTACTGCAAATAAAAATCTCCCTTGGATTTTTCATTTTTACTCACTTCCTCTTAGTAAGTCTGTCATCATGTATGATAGATTCCCATTTCCAAATTACTGTTGCACATTCAAGCCACATCTCCTTTATGTCAAAAAAACCTCCTCTTACTTTCAAAACATTATTTTTCTAAACTCTGCAGAAATATTTTTGCATTTGAAAAATAGCATTGAGATAAAGGAGTTCATACTAAAATAAATTCCAGAAAAATTGAATGGTTAAACATGAAAATTAAAATTCTAAATCACTAGAAGATAAATTTAATATTTATCTAATATTTTAAAAGATAACTTTCTTAGCTTTGAAGGTAAATGATTGAATACAAAAATATTTAGCATTTAGACAAAAAATCAAAATAAAAAGACAACTTCTTGAGAAAATTTTTATAAATATATCAGATATTTTAATACACACTGCATCAAAATGTAAATAAAAGTATTTAAATCCAAAAAGTTGATTTGATAAAAATTTTAAAACAATAATTACCAAAAAAAATACGTAAAATCAGTGAGTCTACATATAAAAAGTATATATATGAACCAAAACTCATATAAGGCAGGGACAGGTGAAAATTAGCATAACACTTTAGGAGGTAATCTGGAAAGAGTTATTAAAATGGCTATAACCCTTGATCAAATATTTACATTTCTTGATATTCTAAATACATTATCCAAAAGTTAAAAACAAACCACATGCATAAAAACATTCAAAATAACACAACAGAATGCACTATTATTGTATACAATTATTTACAATAGTATAAAGTATAAAGGACCAGAATATCTAAAATAAATTTTTTGTTAAATAGTGTAAATCATAAAACATGGAGTTGTTAAAGTTAAAAAGATAAAAACTCTTTAGCAAAGTGAAAAATGTTTATAATATAATGTTAATTGAAAAAGTGAGATATGACAAGTTCTACAGAATGATTATGTCTATATTGAAATTATGTGTGACCATGGGCAAGATCTACAAGGGAACATGGGAAATCTAAACATTTGATTTCTTGGAACAGCATAGTCATAAATTATTTTTTTTAATTGACATTGATTTAGAGTCTTGGTTTCACAATATAATTTATGCAATAAACATTTTAATGAAATAACAGAAAGCTAAACTTAAAGGATTCTTACTTGATAAGAGTCTTGAAGCCAGGCTAGATGGTGAATATGGCTAGAGTTGCCAGATTTAGCAAAATCTGTAAAAGTACAAGACTCCCAGTTAAAGTTGAGTTTTAGATAAACAATGAATATATTTTGTTTGTTAAAAATTTCTTATTTTGGTTGATTTTTATAACTGTTGGAAAATATTTTACCCCAAAGAGAAATGAACTCTTTCTCTACTTTTTTACTATAAATATTTTTCTCTAAATATTTGGAACATGATTTTACTACAAAAGCATTTGTTGTTTATCTGAGATTCAAATTTACCTGAGTGTTTTGGATTTTATCTGGAAGCCCAACCTGTGCCACTTAGGAGCCCATACCCACCCCAGTCATTAGCCATAAATATTAAACCCTTATGCTCCAGTATGAGAAGTGGGGTGGGGCAGGGCACAAGTGAAACAATCATTGGAAGAAGCAACCTTGGCTCTTACCAAATATAAAAATGTTCAGTTTTATTGCCGTAATACATCCTCTGGGAAATCTTGATTTTATCCAGGAGGGTCAAGAATAAGAACAGATCCTGAAACAAAATAGAGATAAGAAAGATGAGTGCGATCACTGTATAAAACAGGGACTATTATTTTCCCAAATTTTCAAGCCCAGGTCAACTGTCCGAAACTAGTCTGCAGAATGCATTCTGATTAAGCCCCAGTAACAGTCTCTTGTATTACACAGTTTACTCTATCTTCAAAACAGCCCCACTAAATAAAGCAGTTGGAGAAGATCCAGAATGGTTCAGGAACCACTGTCACTGATGGATCTAATTGATTCTTGCCAGATTGTTTACTTTCATCAACAATATGTTCATGGTCATCTATAGCTGGATAAAGAATGTTGCCTAAAGGGCAATGCATAATTCTTTCCAGATTATAGCTTTATTAGCTAATGAGATGTTTCATTGAAATTTTATATCCATTTCCTTCCTGATATATTACAAATCTCAGCATCTTTAGTCAGAGTTATAAATGGCCCAGGCAAAAGGATTGGTTACAGCAAGGATTCTGAAGCAATAATCAGCTTGCAGTGTTGAAAGCCTGGGAAGAATGCTAGCGCGACTGGAGCTTAGTGAACAAGAAGAAGAATAACAGAAGATGAGTGCAGAGAGGTAGACAGGGGCTGAAACCCTGGACAGTGTTTGAATCCCATTTGAAATGCCATAGGCAGCCCCTAGGGGGATGCAGAGGAGGAATTGATATAATCCTATTTGGGACAGGTGCCATGGTTTTATTTTCATTAATTAGGAGTGATTCTAACAGACTCTTTTGTAATTATTGCTGTGAATAAGAGCTGCAGATCAACTATTCTAAAAATGAAATCATGTTTTTTGGCAGATGTCCCTCAACATTCAACTAGCTTGTATTTAACAGTCCTATGCAGTATTTTAACTCAGTTTCAGAAATAGGCCAACATTCTGCAGATAATATGTTGCTGAGCCCAAACCATGGTCATTTGTCCCCTTAACTACTACAATAGTCTCTTAAATTAATTGGTGCTCCTATTTCTACTTTTGACCTCCTCCGATCCAGCCAACACTCAGGAGTCAGTATAATTTTTATAATAGCAATCAATCAAATCATGTAATTTCTCTGCTTAAAACATTCCAACATGGACTTTGGGTTTCTTTTCAGGATGTGAATACCTGGAAAGAGCATCACTCTCATGCATATAACACAAAAATGCTAAGCAAACTTCAAGTTCATGATTTTGAACCCTTCAGATGTGGAAGGAAAGGCATAGCTATTACTAGGCGTAAAACCTATTTATCTCAGTCTCTATGGTCCTATACAAAATATCCAGCTTTCAACCAAAATTATGAGGCATATAAAAAGGCAACAGGGAGCAACATATTGCCAAAAGACAGAGCAATCAATACAACCATACCCAGATACGACACAGATGCTGGAACTATCTGACAGGGAATTTAAAATAACTATGACTAATACATTAATATCTCCAAAATACTTTCATTAAATGAAGATCAGATGGGAAATGTCACCAGAGAGTGAACTGAAGGAAGGAAGGAAAGAAAGGAGGGAAGGAGGAAGGGTGTGAGAGAGAGAGAAAGAAAGAAGAAAAAATGCTGGAAGTGAAAAACAGTAACAGCAATGAAGAATGCCTTTGTAGACAAGATATAATTGAAAGTAAAATCAATAAACTTGAAGACAAGTCAATGAAAGTCTTTAAAACTTAAAAATCTCTCAAAACTCAACAATAAGAAGACAAACAATCCAATAAAAAATGTGCCAAAAATTTGGACATTTCCCCAAAGAAGATCTCTTGATGGCAAATAAGCATATAAAAAGATGCTCGATATTGTTAACATAAGTTAAAACCACAATGCGGATACCACCAACCACTTTTTAGAGTGGCTAATTTTTATTTTAATTGGAAATGCCATGTACTTGGAAGGATGAAGAGCAACTGTAACTTTCATACATTGCTGGTGGGAATGCAAAATGCTACATCTACTTTGGAAAATAGTTTGACCTTTTCTTAAAAGTTAAACATATACTTACCATATGACCCAGCAATCCCATTTCTAGATATTTACCTAGAAATGAAAACTATGTTCATACAAATACCTTTACCTGAATATTCATAGTTTTTAAACTCCAAAAACTGGAGATAACTCACATATTCTTCAAATGGTAAACTGATAAACTCCAGCATCCATTCAAGCAACATTACTCAGCAATCAAAAGGAATGGACTAGATTCCCTCAACATGGATGAATTTCAAATGCATTATGCCAAGTAAAAGAAGCCGTATTCCAAAGGCTTCATATTGTATGACTCCATTTATATGGTATTCTGGAAAAGGCAAAACTATAGGTGGGGAAACATCAGTGGTTACCAGAGGGAAAGAGAAGGAAGAAGTTGACTGCACATGGGCAGTGTGAGCTATTTGGGGGATGAGGAAAGTGTTCTGTTTCATGACTATGGTGATCAATACATGACTTCATTCACTTGCCAAAATCCACAGGACTGTACACAGAAAGAGTATATTTTGCAGTACCTATTTTTTTAAAAAAAAACTTTCCAGTGGCCTCTATAACACTTAAGATAAAATTTAAGTTCATTTCCATGTCTTATAAGACTTTGCATGATATTTCTTCTGCTTCTGTGTCCAAGCTCATCTCATTACTCACTGAGTATAGCCACACAGTTCTTAGTACACCACATTCTCTCCCATTTCATGCTGCTGCACTTGCCATCAAATTCCGGGAGCTTCTTTTTTCCCAGGTCTTTATTTGGTTGGTTTCTTCTTCTAATTCACATCTCAGCTTTAACGTCAGCTCTTGGAGATCCATTCTTAACCTCCAATCCAAAGCAGATTTCTCCCTCAGTTCTCCTTCCCTCTACCATATTACCTTGCTTAGTTACTTCACACAATTATCAGAATCTGAAACTAACTCTGTTTGCTTATTTATGTTTTTCCTTATTTGTTAATTTACCCCCACCTCTAGGATACAAGCTCCATGGAGACAGGGATTATTTGTCTTTTTCACAAATAGAAAAGTCCCTGCAATGAACCAGGCACTTGGTAAGTATTTGTTAAATGAATGACTAAATTTGAAAACTTTTACATTAAACCTTCTGAATCAGTTCCTCCAAAGGTCTCCCAGGCTACACTAGACTTTTATAAAAAGGAAGAAAAAGAATTGGCTTATATGTAACTACAGTATTTCTGGAATAAGGTGGGTTATTAATTAACTCATCAAATGATTTTTAAAAGAGACTATTGAGCAAGATCAAAAATCTCTACAGTAGCCTCAAGGCACAGGGTTCTGTTATAGTTTTGTCTGAACATGGATTCATTCATTATTGGACTGTGGGAGTGGCTGCTTGAGAACAAATACACTCAGATAGAGATTACTTCTTTCTGAAGAAAATAATACTATAAATCTCATCGTGAAAAACATGAGAGCTGAAACTATTTTGTTTTCCCAATCTTGGTATTTCAGATGTTTACCACAGACTCTTGCACATGGTCATAACATAATACATGTTTGATGCATGCATTAAACAATTAATTAACATAGTTCCTCTATAGACAATCCCAATGTACAAATATCCAGCATGTTATAAAGAAACCACATTAGAAGAAATGGGTTCTACTGCCGGCTCTGCCACTAATTAGTGATGTGACCTTAACCTTTCTAATCCCCAATTTCTGTAGAATGAGGGAGCTGGGTTAGATGACTTCTCATGTCCTTTCCTCTCCTCTCAGGGTTTTTTCCTATTTTGTGTTCAGAAATTCACTATAAGACAGTTTTTAGAACTAGAACGGTTTTTTCCTGGAGAGTCAATGTTTTCAATTGAAGCAAAATCTCTCAATTTCCCCCAAGAAAACCTGGTTTATCCTGAATTTAATGTATTCAAACAAACCAAAATGTCTATGTCGGTGTGTACGTGTTGGGGTGTGTGTGTGAAAAACCAAGCACTACAACTCTGAAATTGAATAAAACTGAAAAATAATAGAATTGAATATAGCTTATCTAATCAAACATAGTTCATCCTGAAAGCAGCTCCTCGAGGCAAAGTAATTTTAATTAGTGGAGAATGAGCTGGTAGATGGGAACCATTTTAGGAATTCTTAAAATGTTCTGAACATTTTCAAGACCTTTTATATCCTGATGACACTCTTTTGCTTATAACCATTATTACATCTAACATTTCAAAATGTATGACTTTTCTTTTTCTTGTTATAATGTAGCTCTCTGTCATAATTTTTACGTTCAACAATCGTGTTAAGTTATTCTCTGACCTTCTCAACTGAAAAGAAAGATAAAGGTGATTCTAGATTTTCCTGAGGCCTGAAGCAGAGTGTAAAGGAGGCAGGGAAGTAGGGGATTAAAGACAACAGTCACAGTGTGTTGGTGGGATGAGAAAGTAGCTGTTACACGTGGAATTAACTAAGCTTTGGGCTATAAAAGGAAAAGCAATGGAATCGGTGGGATTCGTGAGGACAAAGAAAATAGAAAGTAGGATGGAGATACTGAGTCCAATCATTCACCACCCCAGTCTCCGTTAGTCCAAGATGCCATGGGTGGTTTCTGAAGGAACCAGAAGGGAAGAGAGAGTTGCTTCAAGGCAGACGATTGGAAACAATTTTCCCTTTCACATTCTTTAAGCATTTCTACTGGCTCACTACAAAACTGGACTTCCCTTCTCCCTGAGCTGTTATTTTGGTCTATTTACCACCTCATGAAATTGTAATAGTGCTATCTATTATTTACTTTGATATCATACATGGGCAACTTCCAGAATCACATAGCATTTTTGTTAACATTTGAAAACTTTAAATTTTTGAGTTATCTCGCTGTAAGTGGACAGTATCTATTTATATCATATAATTATGGCTATACAACTGGAAGGCTACTATAAATTCTGGAGAAAAAAAGCCCTAAATAGTCTAAATGACAACCTCTTTGTTGACAAAGTAGCTTCTGATGATATAGAAATAAAAGCCATAATCCAAATATCACAGACTTTGATTGGAAATATATTCCACATGAAAAATATATGAAAATAAAAACAGTTCTACAGGTTCTAGTAAAAACCACAAGGAATCTAAATTTTGTCAGCTTAATCCCTCTTTGGTGAGTGGGTCTCATGTGATGTCCCTCAAAGTGTGTTCCACGGATCACTTTCATCCAGATCAGCCGGGCGCTTGTTACAAGGCAGCTTCCTGAAATCCACCCTCGGCTGGTGAATCAGAATCTTTGAAAATGAGCCTGATGTTCTGAATTTCATCAAGCTTTCTACATTGCATTGATGTTTGCTCAAATCTCAGCATCTCTAGTTTAATGCGGGATCCTGTGGTGTCAGAGCAGACACCACGCCAGCACTCGGCATAGAGGAGTTTACCAACCACAAAGTAAACTGTCCTTCCTGTCTCTCCTCAACCCCCCACAGTGCTTCCAGGCTTTGCTTGCCGATGACACAGATTAGATGCTGCCACGTCCTCAAAAGCCCAAAGGTTAATGAGGCATCTCATTCATATTTCATGATTGCTGTTTGCCCTTCTCTGCCTTTGGGACACACAATGGAAAAGTGCAATCAATAGAATAATATCAGAAGCACCAGACAATTAAAAGTTACCGGAAATAATCTATAGACTCCTACTGTATTCAAAGCAAATGCCCTGAATTAATAAATTATCAACAGAGATCATTATTTCATCAGAATTTGTCAATGTGTGAAACAAAACAAAACGAATATACCAAACCCTAGGAATAAATAGCACCTACCAATTCGTTTTTTCAATATCCCATTCTCCACATGCCTGTTTTCATAATGTCTGCCCTGCTGCTTGTCGTTGAGGCCATCATTCTAATACTTTGTTTTTTGTGCTTACAGACTATTTACAGCTCTTTACTCTCAGGCTGATGTGCTCACACATGGGACCATGATGGAAAAGACAGGAGAAATTCAATGTGTCTGTGTTGAAAACTAATACTTCTGGCATTCACTTTCTAAACTCTCTAACTCTTTGCTACATTTTAAAGCATATTTATTGGGTAAGGTTCCTCCTAAAACTTTTTGGGAGAGGGGTTCTTTAGTAAGTATTTTTCTTTGCATTTCCTCTTCTCTGAAGACCTTTAGCTCTCCTTTCTTGCCCTTTGTTTTATATTTTAAAAGTTGATTTATAATTGTAATAGAAACCATTGAGTATCTATTATATTCCAGAAATTTTCTATGCATTATTTTTAAATCTTAAACAGGTATTTCCCCAAAATAGGTTATTTGTAGCTCAAGTCCTCTAAAATGTTCCTTTCAAAAAACAGGATTTAGCAATTAGATAATTCAGGTACTGCTTCAAACTCTTTCGTGATTTTCAGATTCCCAAAACATATTCACATATTAAATCATCCAAGGAAATCTAGAGTGAAAATAAGAAACTGCAAAACTCTTTACCCCAGAGTTCTTATATTAACTTGACCTTGGAACATTTTTTTTCAAGGTTTAAGTGAAATCACTTTGGAGAATGCTGCCTGAGACCAAATTAGAAAGCCATTTAATATTATTATTGTTATCGTTGTGATTATTACTCTTACTTTAAATACAGTAAAATTAAGACGATTCCTCCAAAGCCAAAAACCAATGGATGGCAGAGCTAAAATTCAAACAAATCTGACTCAAAAATCTACTTCGTTTCCATTACTTCCACTATGTTCTTTCTCTTTAATTTCCAAATCATTTCCAAAATTCTGTGAATTCAAAGAAACTTACATCTACAATGGATATTGTACACCCAAGGGAAAATCCTCATTTTTAAATTCTCCATAATGCCCGTAAGATAAAACAAATTAAAACATTTTTTTTGGTTGGATCTTGTTCATATAATAATGAATTGTAAGCCATTAACACACAACACTGTTTTGCTCTATAGTCAGTTTTTAACGTTAAATTTTAGGATAAAATTTCCGAAGTAACAATTTATCCCAAGCAATTTTTAAAGAGTTGGAGACATTGAGGCAGAAATTAGCAAGAAAGCATACCTCAGAGAAAAACCTTCACGAAGAAAAGAAGGAAGGTTGAGAGGAAGGGAGGGAGGGAGGAAAGAGAACAGGAAAATTAAATAATTAAATTCAGAATGAGTGAGAACAGAATTTGCTGCAGTTCATGAGATCTAAGGACACAGCACCTCCCATCCAGGAAACTGTCCTACAGCAATATTTGCAAGGGACGCCAAAATGACAAATACAAAAATGTTCATTACAGCATTGTTTATAAGAAAAAGTTGCAAACAACTTTGTCCAAAAATAAGGAAACGCTTAAATAAATTATGGCATAGAATATTGAGATAGGTTTATACAAACAGATAGGAAATAACCACAAGATATTTTTCTCCCTTTAAAAACAGTCACAGAATATAAGTAGCATAATCCCAAATTGTGAAGGAAGAAGATGGGAATGCCGAGGTGAAAGAGGTTAGGAAGGGGTACCTTGCTTTCACTCTTATATTTGCTATAGTTCATATGTAATAGCAATAAGCATGTAATCTCAGATTACTTTTCTTATTTAAAAATAAGTTTAAGAGATCAAGTAGAGAGCGTTGTGTAATACAGGCGGTGTACTTCAGTGTTTCCAGAGAACCTGAATTAAACTATAGCTCTGCATCCTGTTATCTGGCTAACTTTAATATTGTCCTAGATTTATCTTAGCCTTTGTTTTATCAACATAAAATAGGGATAATTTATACTTGTTTATCAGTATTCTAAGACTTAGAAGCGATATAGATAAAGGTACCCAATATATGGCATTTAATAATAGAAAATCTCTTTGAAGAATTAACGGTATATCGCATATTTTATTGTGTTGTTCAGTATCTTTTGTGTCATTTATCTGTTCCTAAATGCAAGTTCTTTTAAAAAAGATTTTGTGCTCATACTCTTAAATTTCTGTCTCGTCTGCCATGTTTACTTACCACTATCTGGTAATATCTTAGAATGTTGCAGAGTGGCGAAATAAAGTAGAATTATGCAAATTTTAGAGCTGGAAAAGATCTTAGAATTTACCTGGTCCAATTTCCAATTTTACTACTAAGAGAACAATTGCTTGGCATGCTAACTAGTTCATTAAACTCATCAGATTCATAGTGTGTATCCCAAGGTGTCCTGTCTCATATACACTGTATACAATCCTTATACAATGCTGAGTTCTGTTCTCCTGGGAAATCTTCCACTTAACTCACACCATTGAGCTTCAGTTCCTGGCAAGAGGGTGATAATTTTAGAAGATGGAGTATTTGGAAGTGTACAAGTCTGAAGACTATCACTGCTTAAACTTTAAGAAGGAAGAGTTTGACGGGGGTAGGGAAAACATAAGAATACTGGTACAAGAGACAAACTTCATCTGTTTGGCTATTCTCTAAATTCATTTGTATCATGTCACTCAAAAATAATTTCTTACGTCTGCTTTGGTACATATGTGTGCTAGACTGCTATGCCGTCCCCAGAAATAAAGCTAAGGAAGGGTAAAGTGATGAAAAGACACACCCTCTTTGCATTCCTAGTAGCCACATTGATGGGAGATCATTGGAATACTATGAAATATTTTTCAGTAGTGGTATTTCAGTTACATTACTACCTTTTCAAGTTTTGTGCATTTCACGCAAATAAAAATGACTACTGAGGTAAATAAACTAACAAAGTAGGTTTTTCATATTTAAGGCCCAGAGGATTAACTCCCTATCAAGTGAATAGTTTTACTTTGGGCAAGAAGTACTATAGAAATAATAACCTAAAAGAGATTTTTTTTTCTATTATGAAATATTTTCAGTTGTACAAAATGGATAGTAAATAACACCATGAACTTGGTATACCAAAAAATAAAGAGAACATTCCAGACATAAATGGTGTACCTCTCTCCTTCCCAATGGTCATCATTACCCTGAATTGGCATTATTCATTCCTTTCATGTTTTCATAGTTTGACCGTAAAGTGTGTATCCTTAAACTATACAGTATTGTTTGCAAGTTTCCAATCTACAGGTACATTGTATCATTCTTTATGTAACTTTATACAATTTGCTTTTTTTTCACTTAAAGTTTTGTTTTTTAGATTTATACATATTGACACAGAGCTCTGGTTTATTCACTTTAACTGCTATTTGTATTATTAACTTGTAAAAATATGTGTTCTCCTATCGAAGGGTATTTATGTTATTTTCTGTTTAATTACAAACAACATGGTAAGGAATGTTCTCATATATTATCTCCTTCAACTCATGGGCATAGGGCATGTGCGTCTTCAGCCTTGCTAGATATTGCCAAATTATCCTTCAAGTTCATTTACCGATTTACACTCGTACCATATACGTAGAGATTTTCTACTGTGCTAACATCTTCACCAATACTACCTGGTAAGGCCTAACTTCATCATTTTAAAAGAGCTAGTTTTCCTTTTCTTTAAGTATTTATCATGCTAATGAATTTAGTTTGTTTTTTACAGTATATTTTGCAGATAATATCAGGTAAGAGTGATATGAAAAAGGAAATTGGACCTAATTAGGATAAAATAAAAAATATTAACGATTAAACTTTGAAAGATATCTAAATAAATATAAAAATATGAGGAAATATTAAGCATCCATTTTAAGGACTTTGACATACTTAGAATTATAAATGCTCTTTGCAGATTCAAACCGAAAGGACTCTCCGAGAAAAATCCCTTAATGCACGTGAGTGCTTTGTAAATACACACTTCTGTGACAATTACAGGTCTCTTATGATAGCACATAAAACGGACTAATTAAATATAGTGAAAGTAATTTATTCTTGTGCTTACTATTTAGAAAATATGCATTAGAATTTAATATTTTGGTATGTTTGGAGTTTTGTTCTAAAGATTTTTTGTTGCTAACTTTCAATAGCTTTTTAGGGGGCCCTTTAATTTCTCATTTTGATCTTTCCTTTTTTGGTCATAGTTACAAAACACTTCTAATGGTCTATGATCTAAAGAAGGTCAAGAATTGGTATTTCCTTTCACTGGACAATTAGAAGTCTATAACAGGGAACGTTCTATTGAATGCCAGACTTCATTCAAGATGTTTTCACTTGGGTTTTTCACAGACAGATATTGATTTCCTTCTCCAATGCAATATATCTTTTCATGTAATAATGCCTTAAGCAGAGCAGAGATTCAAGAAGAATTTGAATTTTTATCTGTTGAATACTTATTTTCAAAACTTTGACATACATTGTCTCCTTCCTTCATATCAATTGAGCAGGGCTAAATCATTTTCGCTCAGAATTATATTTTCATGTTGTAGGTTTAGAATTTCAAATAGGTAAAGGATTGTGTCAAACATCACAATAATTTAGAGGGAAAGGGATTGAATAAGCTAAGGAAAGCCCCTTCCTAATTCCCAAGTGGCTTCATAGAGTGGCCAACATTTAATTAAGTGGCCACAGTCCAAGGCATTACATGTTGGTGGCGGTGATTTGTCAACACAAAGATGGGGGCAGTCACATTAACCAAGCTCACAAAACTAACATGCAAAATCAGAATATCAATTTAGTGATTTACAGTGAGAAAAATGACTGCAGAGGGGACCGATCTCTTAAATCCTTTGATCGTTGTACTTTTCCCTGCAAACATGCAGCTAGAGAAGTCAAGTTGTAAGGTTGTTTGGCAAACTGGAAACTTATCCTTAAAGCAATTATAATAAGTGCAGAAATTCAAAAGAGATGAAAGCTCATGCTTGACCATCACAAAAATGTCATGGCTAAGAAGAAATCATCTAAGAATCCCAATCATCTTCCAACAGGACTTGCAAAATGCTACAGCTATTGAAGAAATTAGGGTTAAATTCCTTCCCATAAATAAAACTGCAGGCCCAGAGAGTTTCACTGATGAATTGTAACAGACATTTAAGGAAGACATAATGCCAGTACTTACACACACTCTTCCAGAAAATTGAGGAGGGTACACTTCCCAATTCATTTTATGAGGTCAGCATTATCAGGATACCAAAACTATACAAAGACATTATAAGAAAGGAAAACTACAGACTAATATCCCTCATGGTATAGATGAAAAAGACTAAACAAATTTTAGCAAATTGAATCCAACAACATAAAAAAAGAATAATACCTCCTGACCAAGTTGGGTTTATCCCAGGAATGCAAACCTGGTTTATGTTCAAATGTCAATCAATGTATCAACTGATGAATGGGAAATAAAACATGGTATATCCATATGATGGAAAATTTTTCAGCAAGAAAAAGAAACTAAGTATATGCTAGAACATGGATGAAACTTGAAAATGTTATCCTAAGTGAAATAGTTCAATCACAAAAGACCACGTGAGATTCCATTTATATAAAACATCCACAAGAGGCAAAGACATAGACACAGAAAATAGACCAGTTGTAGCCTAGGACTGGGAACTCGAGGTGGAGGGAATTGGGAGGAAATGGGGAGTGACTGCTAACGGGTACAAGATTTCTTTTTGGAGGATAAAAATGATCTAAAGTCAGTAATGCTCCTACAACTCTGAATGTACTGAAACCCATTAAATTGTACACTTTAAATAGGTGAATTGTGTGCTATATAAGTTTTATCTTGGTAAAGCTATTAAAAATTAATCAATGTAACTTACCATATTAACAAACTAAAAAAGAAAATCATATGGTCATCTCAATAGATGCAGACAAAGTATTTTTCAAAATCCAAAATCCATTCCTCATAAAATCTTCAGCAAACTAGGTATAGAAGGGAATTTCCTCATTTGATAAAGGGCCTCTAGGAAAAACCCTCAGTCAACATCATACTTCATACTTTCCCTCTAAGATCACAGATGTATCAATCATATACGTCAGCGATAGGAAAGCTCATTCAAGAGCTATAGTTTGTCTGCTTAGAATCTTGACCCAATTGACGCAATTTCATAATGAATTTTGAAAAGATGGCATTCAATTTCTACTGCAAAAATATACTCTGATATTAACATTTTAGGAATAACAAATATTTACAACCTGGTAATTGATATTCTTCTATTGAATAAGTGAAGTGATCTAAGTTGCCCAAACAAGTATACGTTTTTCCTATTATACATAATGAAACTATTTTCAATTTGAATGAAAAAAGGTACATTTCATAAAAATTTATAGCTTTTCAAAAATCTATGTTGGGGGTGGAAAGGAATGAGAATGCTCACAACTGCTATATCAACATGTTCCATTACTTTCAGGTAAAATTTGATATGTGATTTAGAAATAAATGATTTTTAGTAAAGCAGAAGGAGAGTCGTTAGTGAACACTTTTTTTTGTGAGGGAGATTGGCCCTGAGCTAACAACTGTTGCCAATCTTCTTCTTTTTGCTCGAGGAAGATTAAGCTAACATCTGTGCCAATCTTCCCATATTTTATGTGGGATGCTGCTACAGCGAGGTCTGACGAGTTGTGCTAGATCCACACCCAGGATCCAAACCCTTGAACCCCAGGACACTGCAGAAGTGGAGCTCGAGAACTTAGCTACTATGCCACCTGGCTGGCCCTGGCAACACCTTTTTTTACCCTTTTGTTGTTTTTACCCTTTTTGCTTTTGTTTTCTAATATTTTTTTGTGCCACCAGGAAAAGCTGTAATTTTCCTGAGCAGTTGGGGATCTTTTGGTTTGCCTTTTTTTTCCCCTTAATCTCATAGAGACTATGAATTGTATGATCCAACGTATTCCCTATTTAGGCTGGTTACTTTTAGTATAAATGCATAATCTTGCTTCTGGAATTTGTGTAGTAAATACACTCATCCTCATTTCATTTTATTTTTTCCACTCCAATTTTCACTCTACCCCTATTTCCTCAACAATTTATTTTTGATGTTTTATCTTGTCAAAGTGTATATTTTTAAGTTGATGACAGCTGACATCATACTGTCTTGTGAGTTTCAAAAGCTACTATTTCAGAATCCAACCCAGCCTGCTGCGGGAACCAATTCCCTCCACTCTTTCCAGATGCTGGAGGAAAGGGAAAAAGAAGTGGAGATGTACACAAGACCTTTCATTTCTTTAAGGCAAGAATGCTTCTCAATTTCTGTTTTTAGCCAATTAATTCAACTTACAGATCACCTTGCTTTCTTGTAGTGCTAACAGTTTCTGTACAGCAATACTGAAGGTGGGCACCACTCTGATTTATTCCTTCAAACTACCACTGACATAAGGCTATTATTGTAGTAGATGATTAATTCTCTGGAGAAAGGGGTGCTCCCTGTGGAGGCAGATTAGGTCAAAGTAAATACTTCTCTATTTCATGACATTTTGTAAATTGCTTTAATTCCTCTTCAAAATAAAGCAAGTATATGAACATGCAGTTAAAAATCTATCTCTGTTTCTATTGCTAATGTACAAATCTGTACAAAAGTAAAAAGGAGAAAGAGCTTCTCCTCAATTTCTTTCTGGAGAAAAAACATAGGGCCAAAAATAAAGATGTCACCATACTGGCAAAAATTTGATAATATGGGAATACAAAGTATTGGTGAGAAAGTGGAGCCACAAGAACTCAAACATTGCTGTTGGGAGTGTAAATTGGTACATACAGTTCAGAAAACAATTAAGAATTATCTCGTAAAATTGAGCTTTCACATATCCTGTGACTTAGTAAGTCTATTCCTAAGAAGGTTGCCTGTAGCTATAATGTCCAATACAGAAGCCACTAGGCATAAGGGGCTATAAATTTTTTTTTAATTTTTAATTTTAGTTAATTAGAATTAAATAATGTTACCCAGTCATGAGCAGACCTAGTACCCAGATGTTGGTCTCTAATGCCATTTTCTAGTAAAAAGAATCAGACCCCTTAGAGAAATGTCTGATTCTAGAATGGGGGCAGGAAATATACAAGATGAGCCTGGAGCATCTTGTAGTGCCATTAAGGACAGAAGTGCTAAACACCCACACACACATACACACACACACACTATTGGGGTATGTTAAAGAGACACAGGAAACAACTGAAAAGCTCCCAATAGCCAAAGTAGGAATAAAAAATGAAAAACTAAATTAGATTATAACCCACAGTATAAAATAAATATCCATCAGTCCACACTGATGTAAATTAATTATTGAATAAAAGAGTAAATGGAGGAGAAAAGATAAATTCCCCTTGCAAAAGAATTCCAAAGAATTCCCACTCTTTAAGTGTGGGCTGCACATGGTGACTTTGTTCCTAAAAGTACAATGTGGAAAAGTGGGACAGGGAGGGAGAGTAAAGAGTAAACTTTACAGAGGAGAGAACTGACAAACATGACCTCAATCAGGTGATCAAGGTCAGCATCAACAGTGACAAGTCATGTTGATAGCATTCGTAGGTATACCCTTGATATCATGTGATTAAAACGGCAATCTGCCTCTGTTGTCTTCCTACCCCTAACCCATAACTCCAGTCTAATCATGAGAAGAACAGCAGAAAATCCCAATAGAGTAACACTATACAAAACACATGACCAGTACTCCTCGAAATTGCCAAAGTCCTCAAAAACAAGGAAAGTCCCAGTAACTGTCACATTCAGGAAGCACCTATAGGAACATGATGACTAAATATAGTGTGGTATCCTGGATGGGGTCCTAGAACAGAAAAAGGACAGTAGGTAAAAATAGTGTAAGTAAATTATAATTTAATATAAGTGAATATTAGTAAGATATGGTCTTCAGTTGATAATAATGTATCGGTACTGGTTTATTCGTTGTTAACATGTACGATACTGATGTAAGATGTTGAAAATAGGAGACAGTGAGTGAGGAATATATAGGAACTCTCAATGCCAACTTTACAATTTTTCAGTAAGTCTAAAACTGTTCTAAAAGCTGAAGTTTTTTTTTTTTAAAGACGAGATATAATCAGAGAAACAAAATAGCAGTAAAACTATATGAGGTAAATTTGAATGACATGTAATATCCCCTTTTCCCATTAATCTTTCATCAAAATAAGAAATTTATTTCAACACTCCATGGATTGATTTTTCTTGGAAATTAAGCACATAAAATTTATTTTTTAATTAAATTATATAAAAAATTCAGTTCCTCAGTCGTACTAACCACATTGAAAGTACTCAAAAGCCTCACATGGGGTTTGGCTGTGATATTGAACAGCATAGCCATGGAACATTTCCATCACCGCAGAAAGTTTGGTTAGACAGTGCTCTGGAGAAACTCACAAATGTGCACCAATAGATATGGACAAGAATGTTCATAGGAGAATTGTTCATGATATTTAAACATTGTTAAAACAAAACAAAACAATACCCATCAACCAAGGAATGGATAAATAAATTATGATGTATTCATAAAGCAGAATCCTATACAACAGTGAAAATTAATGGACTATGAGTTCATACATCAACATGGATTAATCGTTAGATTGAGTGAAAGAGGCAAATTCAAAAGTCACATATATTATAAATTCACTATTAAAAATTCAGAAACTACAAAAGCAAGTAATACATTGCTTAGAGATATGTATGTGGCAATATTCCAAGGAGAAGTAAGAGAATGGTATCACAAAATCCAGTTCAGTCCTCTGGAATGGAGGAGAAAGGAGTCGTTTATTGGGAGAAATATTTGGAGCTTCAGTGGTATTGGTAAAAACCTTCTGCTAAGATTGGGTGCTGGTTACAGATATGTTTGTTTTATTATTATGCTTCATAATTTTCTTTTTAATTACATAAGATATTTTGAATATATTGTCTATCTGTCAAAGCTTTATTGGATTCCTCCTTTTGTTACATATCACTTACCACTTTTCTCTATTATGGATTTCTCATTCCCATTATCAATTGTTGTGCCACTAAAGCAGTTGAAGTTAAAACTTGCTGGCTCTCATGGATTTTGCTATTTGTTTCCTGACCCCATAAATGGTTTTCGTGCTTCCAAATTTGTATTACTACATTTTAGTCTGGATTTGTAGCCTAATTTAGCAGTTCAAAACTCAAAATGAATATAAATATATGCTTCTCAATTCAGAGGATAGTATCTTGCAATTCAAATGAGCAAGACCAATACAGACAATCTATTATTTAATCTTGTGTCATCCAAATATTGACTCTTCTTATAACGGAGCATACTTACCTAGAAGAATCAGCAACTTACAGTGCACAAAATGTTTCAGAACTCACTTAGTAGACTTTATTAATATTCTACAAAATACTGTTGATGCTATTTCATTCATATTTCAAAATCCTCTCCTTAAATTAGTTAACTGAATCTCTACCCACTCTTTCCAATTCTTTATGAAATACTAATTTCCTTTTATATCCTGCTAGGGTTTCAAAAATAGTAGTCAATGGGGAAAGCCTATTTGAAACTATTTTTTTACTTATATCCCTTGCTGATTTCCTGAATTACTATATTTTTCATAATCATATTTTAAAACAAATTATGTATTTAACCACAACAGATGGATATTTTGGTTATTTTTAATAATACCTAGATTTTTAAATTATTTAACCTATTTTATTTTTACTTATAATGTTTTAAAGTGCCCACTGTTGAGAAATTAAATATAATGAAAAACCAAATCAAGTTAATAGAAAAACAAGCCCTCTTTCCCAGTTAGCTAAGCTAACTCCATAGTCCAAAGGTGTGACTAGAACTTTCTACTGTGAACATTGTTCCATTGTCTTTTTACGTATGCACTGAAATACATGCTGCCTCTTCAGTAAAAGTGGTAAATATCTATTTTTCAAAATAAAATATTTTGGTCAATAAATTATATTAATTGATATCCACTTTTAAATGTCTCAGTGTTAGGGACCCCAACACCAGCCTCATTGCTGCTTTCACAATATTAAGAAAATAAAAAGATGAAAACTCACAATACTGTAAATGAAGAGTGAAAGTTAACTAAATCTGTAATAAACTCCATCCATGACAAGGCCGATAGAAATGACAGAAGAAGACCTGTGAGCCACCTGGGCTATGCCACCACCCACCTGGAAATAAGTACAAATATTCCTCCTCGTCATTCCTTGTCATTGCCTTGAAGCAAACAGAAAATTGCTCCAAATCCTGAAAAGATCTGAGGTGGACTGGACCATGGGAGAAAAATGGCTGGGCCAATAAACTTGTTTGCTAGTTAATTTAGACTTGGGAATAAGATTTCAGATCAGTCAGGTTAGTTTCATCACAGAAGAGATGTTGTTTGGGAGCTAATGACAGGTATGTTTTAGACTAGACCAGCTTCAACAGCAGAATCGAGTGAATTAGAGGAAGCTAGCCAGGAAAGAGAAGGGGAGAAGGGAGTGGGGAGGCATAGAAGGAGGGACCGAGGGAGGGAAGAGGAGGAGGAGAGATGGAAAGTGAACACAAAAGCAAAGAGGAGACAGAAAGAGAGTCTCAATGGCATTTTATCCCTGGCCCAGTGGCTCCTGTTGCTCAGTGGTTTCCAAGGTACTCTTCTGCAGTTTCATACTAAACTTTGTTTTTGCTTTAACTTAAGCTACTTAAGTGAATTTCTGCTATTTAAAGCCAATATATCTCTAGGAAATATGTGGAACTTGTTATACAGAGAGAATTTAATTATTCTTTACACACCAACTTACCAAACTACTACAAATATGCAAAGGAGCTTTAATCTTCTAAATAAACAGATAGTAGGGCCAGAGACTATATATATATATATTATTAGGACAAGAGACAATATATATATTATTACTAATAATACTAATTACTATATATTATTACTAATATAAATTTTGGTTGTTGACAACTACCAGATGTGAATACATCACTTACCATATAAGTAACCTGGAATGAGAATATTGCAGGGCAAGGAAAAGGAAATAGCTTTCCAAAGGCTTAGAAGAATAGCAGACTTCTGAGTTACGGAGTAGAAGAAAATTGTTGGGTATCCTTAGATACAAGGACTTTCTATGAAACTTTTGCAGAAAGTCATGCAGACTGAAATGAAAAAGAGACAATCAGGTGAGATTCAAAAAAGAGATGGAGGAGATAAGAATTGGAAGGCATTTAAAATCTAACAGAAAAATTAAATTAGCATTGCAATTAATAAAGAGCAAAAATGAAACTGGGATCAGCCTTATGGAGGACAAAGTTGAGAGTCCCCACATTCCTCTCACCCTCAGAGATCATGTTGGTGGGTCTTCGCGGCCTACCCAGTAGTGTGACTCAAACCTTCATTTCTAAGGGGCCTGAGCCCTTCTCTGTTCAGTTGCTCATGTGTCTATTCAGAGTTACACTGAGACAAGAGAGTCCCAAGATGTGCCACAGGATCACCTGAGCTCTATACATTCCTCCCTGCCACAATTGTCTAAAACCATCCCTACCTCCTCCTGCTCATCAAGATCAATTAGCCCTGCCAAGATCATGACTCCCTTCTTACCTACTGGACCTGAACAAAAGAAGTCCAAAGTGCTCAGTTAAATGAGACTCTTTCTCTGCCTCTTGGCAGTAAACCCACTTTGGACCAGGAACTCTAACAATGCAGAGACCAGAGTTACAGGGATGAGAAGCACAAAGTCCCCCAATATATGGTTGGAAGTGATGACAGGAGGAACCACTTCTGCTACCTGCCTTGGTTCCTGGGCCATGTATTCCTCCTATGTTGACAGAGCACCATATATGGGTCTCTGATTTAATGCATATAATTAATGCATCCTGAGGATGGCACTCTATCCTTTGAAAGTATTGCCTCCAAGCTATGCCTCAGCTGTGCCTTTAGAATGCCATTCCTAGAAGGTCTGTCAGAGCAATGGGCTAATTAATTCTGGATACTGTACTACAGGATACAAGCAGTAAATCCACTGGTCATGGGCCCACTTCTGTACTTCCTTTGCTCTAAGTGAATCCTCTGGTCAGATGGCTGTTGCATAAGATTCCACATCTATGGATCAAACATTCCATAAGCCCCTGGATAACAGCGCTGGCTGAGGCACTACAGGCTAAGAAGGCAAATTTATACCAAGAGTAGGTATCTATCACTGTGGAAAAACTCCTATTCCTTCCAGGTTGTAGTCTCCTTGCTACCAGATTAGATTCCACAAAGAATAGTGTCATTTAGGGGCTCAGACTTGGTCTCTGTCGGTGGCAAGTCGGACATTCAGAAGCATCAGTATCTAGACAGACCATGACAAATGGAGTCCCTTCTGTTGGGTCCATGCAAAGCATCCATCTCTGCCATAATGACCACTCCAGTAATGTGCTTATTGGGCCAGATCCAGGATGGCTAGTGACAAAGCCTGGATAACATTGACTGGACAAGCCATTTTGCCTACTTGATGTCCCGTGACTCTTTCCCGATGCATGCTTTCTGGCAGCATCAATGTGTGATAGAAAAATTTTTATGCTTTATTCTCACTCCCATGTCCACCTCCTTGTCTCTGATCTTCTATCCTTCCTCCTTCCAGGCCCATGACCAGCTGGCCAGGCCATTGCCCACTGTCATTCTCATTCCATAAAAAGCAGAGTACACTGCTCACAGCTCTGCCCATAGGGAAGAGTTTCCCTGTCTGCTGTTTTCAAAGCCACCTTTGAATACGGCTACAATGGAGCTGCCATCCTTGTTCAGCCTTCACACACATAGAAAGCTGACTCATTCATAAACAGAAGTTGATGATTTTTTTCTTTCTTTTCTCCAGTCATACAAGACCACCATATGACTGTGGGAGTGAGCTGGGAAAAGACTGCTGGGGTTACTGTGGTGCGTATCTGGGATACCTGCTTCTTCAGCTTATTCATGTTCTCTGGCGCTTCCCGGACTCAATTCCAAATGTACCTTTTCCATCTTGTGATTGACTGCTGCTGGTCCTGTCTGACTTTTTGACTCTGCTGATCCAACATAACCCAGCTCACAACAGGCAGTTCCGGATACAGAGTCACTTGGTGCCTCATAATCAGAGGTTCAGTCTCTACCAGCACCCACTAACACACCAGGAACTGTGTCTAAAATGACGTTACTCTTTGCTGCAGTTGGCATGGTCTTGCTTCAAATTCTAGAGGCCTCTTTTGTGATTTTCTCACTGAGGCTTGCTATGAAATGCACACTGAATCTTTTCCCACCACTAAAACCCACAGTATCTTAGAGTCTGTTGGATCATATGACCCAAGTGCCTGGGAAGCCTGACCTTTCTGCAGAACTCTTTCCTGTCACACATGCCACTCAATGCCAGCAGCCTTCCATGTCACTCAGAGGAACAACATTCCTAGCATTCCTGTGTCCCCTGAAAAGAGTACATCTCAACTCCTGGGGTCCTTGATGAAGTGTTAAACTCATGTTCCAAGAAAGAGCGACTAAGAAACTAAATTTTGCCTACTTAGTCTTACATTCCGGCCCCCTTGATCAAGCATTTGAGCTGAGCGACAATACATTGATAAGCGGCACAGAGATCTGGTAATATGCTTTCAAGGAGGTCTGTTGAGGTCATTCATTTTCCCAACCATCTCTGTGTCCTCCAGAGCGTCTGTCACAGAGTGTGCTCCCTACTTCATGATCATATCCATACTCAGGACTCCCAAAGTAGGTGATTCTGAAATCTCCACTTCTAGACTCAGCCTTGTCCAGGTCAAACGCACAGCCTCCTCTACTTTCTCTCCCATTCTAATACTTTCCCCTCCGCCCCATTCTGCTTCTCAGACAGAAGGCATCATGGCATATTGGAGACAGCAGTAGAAATCAAGAACGTTCACCAATGGAATTACATTTGAGCTTGGCCTAGATGAATGAATTGAATTTCTATAAGCAGAGAATGAAGAAAGGCAGGTCCAGGTAGAGGGAAGAAAAACAGAAAAAGGAAAAACCTCAGAAGGAGGATGAGATGTGGCATGTTTGAGGAAGAGCAGTGATCCAGTGTGATGCGACAACTTTATAATTCTCCAGTTAGGGGCGTTGTTTTTGTTGCTATTTTGTATTATTTTTTTAAATCTTAGAGCCATTTCAAAGAACACAAACTAAGGGCCATAGAACAACTGAATACTGTAGTTTACATATAAACTCAGCAATATGGTTTTAAAAGACACTGTTATTCCCCAGTCATATATATGATGTATCAGTTAATACTTTCTCACATGACGTTCCCCCATTTTTGCGATAGTATCTCATTGTAAACTCATATCAAATTTATTGACGAATATCACCTTAGCACTTTTTTTCCTCCATATTAATGACTCCAAACCTACAATTTTCTGGCTTTCACTCTTGTTTTTTCTTCAGATTTGGTCTTTCCCTAGTGAATTCCTTTCCATTTATCTTGATTAAACCTCACTCTATTGATTTCTGTCCTTTCTCTAACTTCTCAGAAACCTACTGTATATTAATTTTGTTTTCTGTGATATTAGCTACCTTCCCGGAACTGAGTAATATTCAGGGAAGTTAAAATACAACAACATTGAAGAGCCAGCCTTGCAGTTAAAGTTCAGCACACTCTCCTTCAGTGGCCAAGGTTCCGTTCCCAGGCACAGAACCACGCCACTGGTCTGTCGGTGGCCATGCAATGATGGCGGCTCACATGGAGGAGGTAGAAGAATTTACAACTGTAAACAACTGTATACTGGGGCTTTGGGGAGAAGAAGGGAAGAAAAAAGGAGGAAGATTGGCAACCGATGTTAGCTTAAGGCGAATCTTCCCCTGAAAAAAAAAAAATTCCAATAACATGGAATGACCTCCCTTTCAAACTTTGGATGCTATGTTAAATTCTAACAGGATGAGAAAATATGTGCATGCATATTTTATCTTAAGAAGAAAAATTCTTTGTGTTCCAATGATTTCTCTTGCTTCATTGGAGAAAATTATAACATTTAGGAGTCATCTACTAAAAGGCCAAGCTTAAATACATGCCTTCCTTTGCAGTGGGACAAAATAAAGAGAAAGGTTCATATCCTAAAACAAAGAGAGTTACTATTGGAGAGTTATGATAATAAGCAGAATAAAAATAATATATAATTACTTTTGACTTTATTTTTCTGTGTATCAAATATTACACATTCATTCATTCATTTAATCTTTATAAGTGTCCTAAGAATTAACATTTAAATAATTTATTCAATGTGATGAAGCAAGGTAAAATTTGAACCCAGGTCTTTCTGACTCTTTTCTTGTTATAGTATGTTCTGCTTTTAATTCATTCATTCAACTCCATAACTTTTTTTTGAGAGTCTCCTATTTTCCAACCACGCTGCTGGATGCTGGAGATATAGTGATGAACAGGTAAGTTTCTAGTCCTCATAGATCTTAATGTCTGTGGGGAAGACAAATCTTTCTCTTAGGCTCATCCATATTCTTTTCTTTACTGCACAGAAAATAAAACTATTTTTTATATTTTTATAGCTATTTTTTTATAGCTCAGCCACGAGCTCCCTCAACTGACCTTCCCTCCACCTCAAAATGTATTTATACTCCTCCCATCTTCACTTCCCTCCACGTCGCCTGACAGGAGGAAGATCCATCCTGTTCTCTAGGATCTACCGCCAAAACTGTCGTTTTGACCCCATGTACTCCCAACATTTCTCGAAATTTTTTTCCAAGCTTCTCTCTCATCTTCAATATTTCCCTCTCTACTGATTGTTCCCTCTGGCCAACAATCTCCAGAAATAAAAATACATATATTTGGTTTTGGTCTTATCTTTCTCAAGCTACTGCTTTCTTTCACTCTTGTCCTCAGCAATAGATTTAACAGGTTTGAGAATCATTTTCTCACTTTCACACATCGTATTCACTCTTCGAACCAATACAATATGACCTCTGCCTCTCCATTGTTAAACTCGAAGACAAAGGGAAATATAAAATACCCCGGTCCCTCACTCCACGACTGCGATCATTCTGAGGGATGTATGTCACTCGGCCTCCCAGTTTCCCCAGGAGATTCGCTGCAGTCACCCCTGCAGACACTGCTCACTGGCTGCGTTCCCTTTGCCTTATCCATTCCCCACTCCCCTACCAGCATTGTCTGCACTTTCCTTACATACTTTGAATATATTTTTTTTTCTAAAATATAAACCTGCTCATGTCACTGCTCTGCTTAAAAACTTTTGGTATCTCCCTTTCTATCCATAGAACAAAGTTATTGTTGACTTGGAATCTTAGGCCCTTCCTAAATTTGCACCAACCTACATTTTTGGCCTTATATTCTACCATTCATTCTAAAGTCCAGCCACATTGAATTAATTATACCTTCCCTAAACACACACCCTTTACTTCAGAACCCTTGCTTTTGCTGTTTCTTCTTCATGGAGTGCCCATACCTCTTTCCATCCCTCCCTCCCCTAGAAACTCTTATTCATTCTTCAAGACCCCATTCAGATGCATCATCTCTAGAAAGCATTCCTTAATCTCTCTAAACATGGCTATATGTCTTACATGATGATGTAGCACTCTGTTCATATCTCTATCAGACCACTTATGTTTTATTGAAATTTGTTTATATATCTCTCTCCTTCACTGTCCTATAAGTTCTCTCAAGTCAAGACCATAACTTACTAAGTCTTCTTGTTTCTAAATACTAGCATCTTCCTGTTTCCAAATACTAGGACCAATATCTAGCGATAAGTATTTGGATAAATGAATGAATGCTAGAAATTACAATTAACTGACATGAAGGGAAAGAAGCAAGTGGGATTATTCTAGGTTTTCTGCTATCCCATCTCCCCCATCCTCCTCCACCACAACCAGTACATATAAACCAAAATTTCTGAAGTAGATTTAATATTAAAGCAAGTCTCATGTACGATATGATTTGTGAAACAAGAGGGCTATTGCAGCCCTAAAACTATCTTTCAGACTACCTCTTCAACTCATGAAAATCTTTTACTGGGACACAAACCTTTCACTTCAATATTAGAGAAAAAAATGCTAAAATTCAAATGACTTGGGAATTAATACACTTATGTAAATTAGTTTTATTGCTAAAATAAATTATATCAAATTTCGATGTGAGGAGAGGATTAAAAATCAAGCAGGCAATGAGTCTCTGAAGAATGGGGTTACTGGTGCCCTGAATCCATTCCTTTGTACTGAGACAAACAAAATTTATGCACAAAAGGAGTTTTCTATTATATACTTCCACGCATTTTCTACTAAGTTTCAGATTCTTACTTTTTCTACTACCAAAATATCTCTGTTAATATCCCATCCCCTTAGGACCCTGCTCTGCACTTCCTTGGGTCATACTGGATAAACTCCAGTAATCACATCAACTAAGCCAATGGATCTGAAACTTGTCCAACCACCCGAGGAGGAGTATTTTTGAAGAGTTTCTCAATCCCTCCTCAAACGTATTAAGTTTAGAACCGCAGATATGAGGCATAGAAATCTGAATTTTTTTAAAGCTCCCCAGGTGATTTTGATGCTCATCCAGGTTTGGAAATCTCTAGACTGGCAAATATATGACCTCTTTTGTGGTACTTCATTTAACTCAATTAAATAAGTATCCACCGGGTGTTATCATATGCTTAGCATAGATGCATCATATAGCTAGCATTTCACAGTGTATATGGTTCCCTCCCAGTGTTTTCCATAGTGCTAACTGGGCATTCATTGCCTCTAGGGAGAGTTGTTATGCGTAAACCAGTTAGAGAGCCAAAAGAGAGCCATATCATATGGAAACGATTTTGAAGAATGTGTTATTTGACAGAAATAATATTTCCCTTTCCATTACCTTTACCCACCCTCCTTCGCTCAGACTATAAAGTTTCTATTCTGAGGAAGAGGAGAGAAAAGTGACAGGATACCCAGACAAGTTTAAATATTCAAGAGAAGAGGGCTTGAAATGGAGCAAGATCCAAAATCATCTGTCCTCAACAGCCCCCATCCCAGCGAACACAGAAACACACCCTGTAGTGCTAAGGATCGTCCAAAAGCCAGCCTGAAGGGATAATAACTAGTTATCACACTCATCAACCTCCCAAGACTAATGGGCAAACTCAGGAATGGGGGATACTGAGAATTGGAGACATCTAGAATTGACTTAGGTGGAATTTCTACCAAACAGAAGAATGAGGACAAAAATAAAATAACTTCCACTCACAGGAATTGAAAGAAAGATAGATATCTTGCATAACTTAATTTGTGGTCTAGTATTTATGCCAATGCTTTAGCATTGACCTAAAGTTGTGGGTGACTCTAAAAGCAGAGCAAATTGCAGCGTCCCTTCCTTTAAAGGAGGCTGTGGAAGGCAGCAGTGGGAGGAGAACAGGCTTCAGAGTCAGACACACCGGGGTGAATCCTGGGTGTCCTAGCAAGGGTTGGCTGTTTGTGTTCACTGAGGTTCACTTGCATCATCTACAAAGTGAGAATGGTGCTTTAGAATGAAATGAGGGGTAAGGGTTAGAACCCTGAGACAGGTTACAAGCTCAGTAAATGTCAGTTCTTTTATTTCTTCCAAGAGTATTTTATCTTAATTTTGAGGCCCCTTATTTACACAAAAGAAAGAATAATCATGCCAAGGTAGAATGACTCAATCCCGTAATTCCTTTTTTTTTTTTTTTAGATTTTTTTTATTTTTTCCTTTTTCTCCCCAAAGCCCCCCGGTACATAGTTGTGTATTCTTCGTTGTGGGTTCTTCTAGTTGTGGCATGTGGGACGCTGCCTCAGCGTGGTCTGATGAGCAGTGCCATGTCCGCGCCCAGGATTCGAACTAACGAAACACTGGGCCGCCTGCAGCGGAGCGCGCGAACTCAACCACTCGGCCACGGGGCCAGCCCCTCAATCCCGTAATTCTTATAAAGTATGACTTTGTAGATTTCTGTCACTGTTTGAACCTGTGGGAAGAAGCTGATGTTCTGCTGAGTGTGTTGGTGATGACCCTTCCCTCCCATCAAACATACCAATGAAGCAGACACTGATTTTGCCACCTCCTCAGTTTCTTAGATGTTTGAATCAGAGTTTAACCCAAATCACTCTGGTTACAATGGCTGCAGAGAGCTAATCTGTAAACTCGGGGTCTTGTTCTGATTACAATAGCAAGAGGAAGCTTTTTATTTTCGCTCAGATTGGCAAGCTTTTGTGCAACTGCATTTGAATTGTAAAGTCCATTTGAAACACACCCTCTCTGGGCGCTGGTCTCTGCAGATGGAGGAAGTGAATGCGGTTTCTAATTTATAGTCAGTGTTATGATGCACAAGGTAACCATAGCTTTCAGGTAAGGAAAGTGGAGACTTGGCACAGCAATTTGGAATTTTTATAGTTAGTATCATTTTCTTGTTAATGGGTCCATTGACAATCATAATATTGGGCCATAAAAGTTGGTGTTAACTTTCCTTTGCCATTTCCAAATTTTCACCTTCTTTTTTTCTTATTCAAACAATCATTGATGATTATAGTTGAAGACGATTATAGAGATTGCACAACCCAGGGACAAGAAAGCGGCAGTCTTTAGGCAGAAGTCCAGCTACAGATGGGTTTATTTTCTCCCCACAAAATGTTTCTTTCTCCTTTTCTTCTTTTTTTTTTTTTTTATTCTTCATTTCTATTTTTCTCTTTTTTTAAATCAAGGGATGACTTAGATACAGGGAAGTGCCCAAATCTTAATGTGAATTTTGTATATGTGTATACTTATGTAAACCACATTCCAATCAAGATACTGGACATTTCCACAGTTTCCTTACAGCCCTCTTAAATAACCAAAATAACCCAAAATAACCGCTATTCTGATATCTATCCCCACAGGTTAGTTTTGCTTGCTTTTAATTTTGCATAGACGGAATCACATAGTATGTCATCTTCTTGTGTATGAATACAAATGCTATGAATAGTCTTGTACATGACTTTAGGTGGACATAAGCACTCATTTCTAATGCGTGTCTACCCAGGAATTAAATTGCTAGGTTGCAAGTTATAAATAGTGTATAAGGATGCTTACAACTGCCAAATGGTTTCCCAAACTGATTGAATTAATTTATACACTTATCGGCAATATGTGACTTCCAGTTGCTCCACATCTTCGCCAATACTTGGTAAGGTATTTTCAATAAATTTTAACTTGAATATGTCTAGGGTCTGTGTGCATCTTCCTCAGTCCATAAAACTTCCCGTTGTCTTATACCTAGGCATTTCATATCCAAAATTTAAGTCCATGGTCCTTGAAGTCTTTTGAGTCAGCCAACTAACTATTAATCTCATCCAATTTCTCACTTATCAGATTAAGAAAACTGGTCCCAGGAAATTTAACTGGCTAACCCAGTGTCACATAACTAGTGACAAATTTAGAATTAGATCTCAGGCTGGACTTCTAGACCAGGCCACTTTCTACTTCTCAGCACTGCCATCCACTGATACTCAGCCCCCATTTTAACTCTTATCTCTACTTGATAAACCCCCTTTCAAATAACTTTATGAAAGGAAACGTACCCATCAATAATGTGCCTCACTTGGCACCATATTGTTGGCCTATATCACAAGGCTTTCTATTGCTTCTTTTCTTGAACAATAAATGGAAAGCATAAATACAAATATGTGTTGAAAGAAGTATTTCATAAATATGTGAAAGGAGGTATAAAAAAAAGACTGGAATAGGAATCAGCCGACTGCCTGCTAGTTTTCAGAATCTTATTCAAGGAGAGAGGAGCCTACCAATAATGGGAATAGGTCATTCTCATCCCACCTCAAGGGCTATTTTACCAGATTCACAAAATCTTCATGGAAAAGTGTAGTGGTTTACTGGCCGGTATTTCTTCCTGGTCTCTACCTTCTTGATATAGTATAAACATTTGCTTAAAATCAGGGAGAGGCGTAAATGAAGTTACGTGAGTAAATATGGTATAATTTGAATTAGGCAAAGGCCGTGAAAGAAGATTGAAAAGTGAAGGCACTATGATGATGTCTATTGACTTCACCTCAGTTTCCTCATATAGAAAATGAGGAGTTAGCTGAATTATTTTTAAGATTGCCTTCAGCTTGGTGGTTCTATGAATGGATTAGCCATAAATATAATTTATATGATGAAGGGAAAACATAAAACAAACCCAGAATTTATTTATGAATATCTGGTTTGAGAGACAGACTTAATTATGTAAAATGGAGACTCCTGTCATCTGATAAACTGGCATTTCCATTAACTGGTCATTGACATGAACTTGGTCTAGTTATTTCATAATCCATCATCCCCCTTCTCCCTCCTCACCTGCCTTCCAATGTATTTGATTAAACAAATTTATGTTTAGTATTTGACAAAGAAATAGTTTCTATTCCTATAGTTTCTTTTCCACTTTATCAACCTGATATATTTCTTACTGGTTTATCTGAGAAAAATGGGATCAATTATTATGCTATACAAAACCAAAAATATGAAAGTAATAAATCTATCTCAAATGAACAATATAAAATTGTATTTATAGAGTCTGAAATGAAATTACATTAGTCATCTTTTCACCAAACGATCTGAAGCGTATTTCTTTTCCCAAAATGGTCTGAAGCAATGGAATAAAAACTCAGGAAGAACTTTTTGGATTTCTCATACCTAGAAAAGAGGAATTCCTGTAAAAAAGCTAGCTTAAAATTATCAGAGTGTTTTGATTTGTTTTGACAGACTGGGAACTCCAGAGACAAGACATTCAGTACCTTACTTAGGAATCACCTTTTCCCCTTGTCATATGAGGATTCATGTTTTCCTTAATTAGAAATTGATCAGAAGCCTAATAAAGCTTGATGAGTGATAGCACTAAAAATCCTTTTCACAAAAGGCTGAACTTTATCTACTCACAAATTTTCTTCCCTTGAACTCACTCCATGCCCTCATTGCATGTCTGAAGAGAGGATGGGGGGAAATTCGACTTATTTTTCTTTGTACAGTTTCCCACTAAATTTTTTATTACTAAGAGTGGTTCTAATAAGTTAGTCAGAGTAACTGAAGAAATGTAAATGTTTTTTATACAGAGGAAGATGAAATCATTTAAAGATTTACTTGAGGATGTTTCTAGAGATTTACAGAGGTGGAGGAACCCTGGCTTAGGAAAGAGAAATAATTTAGTTTACACCAACAGGACCTGTGGTTTGTGATTCACTCAGACCAAAATCTTCAGCCCTCCCCCTGGGAACAAACACATGCATAAACAGCCAGAAACGTAGATTGTGGGAGTTAATAAAATAGTATGAAAATCAATCAGTTGGGTGAAGAAAGGCTGTTGAATAGAATTCAAAGTTTAAATATCCCTACATGATGGTGTAAGTGATTGCACTGTGTCACAGCTTCCTTACAGTCAGGATCTTGATTTATTGTGTGTATGTTTTGATGGAGATATATATATATATATATATATATACAGAGAGAGAGAGAGACAGCACACACTGTCGGTAAAACTGCCTTGGTAGTGGGTAAGCAGGAGATCTTATTCTTTACCAAAGAAATCAAACAAAAATTCCACCATGAAACGGATCTAGTGAAAAAGTCTGACTTAGAAGGAAAGTAGGCAGAATACAGTTAAACAAAGCAAAAACAAGCCACAGAGAGATGCCCTGGCTGGGAGGTTCAGCCTGGGTTCAGTAAGGGACACGCTCAGCATCAGGGTCACCACCAGGGCTTGTGCTCAGGTTGTTACAAGAGCAAGAGTAGGACAGAGGGACAGACGGGGGGAGTGGAGTCATGACAGGTGTTAAAGCAAGTGAGAAGAGACGACGGGCTACAGTGTGGTCACAAATAAGTGTCAAGAAGCTGAGTTTGGGAAGGACATGCTTAGCCAGGATTAGAGAGCTCACAGTCAAAGAAGTAAGAACAGCAAAATATATCTGAGGAAAAATATCTCAGATGACATCAGAATTCTGTCTTTTCAAGGATTTTTATTATTGCTGTAGTTAAATGCAATAGTTCTTCTGGGGAAATGACAAACATCCCCTTGGCAACTCTGCTCCAGGGCAGTCTTCCTTACTAGAAGGATTTTAGGCCCAGAGAAGTGATTTTATTTTCATCTAACCAACCTTTCTCTAGTCTATGCTGGATATTAGTCATTGTAGCCAGCCTGGAGCCATAGCCAAGAAGCCAGTGGAGACAGAGTCCTTTGAGTCTCCTAAAACTTCCACGGTTAGCTTTTTCCCCAAGATAAGAGTTCCAATCTAATAGCTGAGCTTTTACCTGAGGTTCTGACATAAACCACAAAAACATTCAGAGTCATAGAAGTTAGAAACAGCAAAATACGCAGCTCCAGGGAAAACCAAAGTAACCTGTTGACTACTGTTTCCTTTAGTGTCCAGTGGAAGAACTGAACCCGGAGCAAGGACTAAATCTCAGTGAAACTAGAAAGAATGAAAAGATTTCTTAAATCTCCTAGGAGAGAAGAGCACAGGCCAGATTTGGGAGGCAGACCGGGGAGTTCACTATAAATTTCAGTGATTGCACACCTGAAAGATTTTACACTTTTAAAAATCTTCATGCCTGTGGTATTGTGGTTTCTGTTTCAAAATACCCTTCCTAACCACAGTGAAGGGATTAGGGAAAAAAAGAACTAACCTAAGCAATTTTTTTTTTTCTTACTGAGGAAGACTGTCCCTGAGCTAACATCTGTGCCAGTCTTCCTCTATTTTGTATGTGGGACACCACCACAGCATGGCTGCCAACGAGTGGTGTAGGTCTGCACCTCGGGACTGAACTCAGGCCACCGAAGTGGAGCATGCAGAACTTAACCACTATGCCCCAGGGCCAGTCCCCTAAGTGAATTTTTAAAACAGTATTTTAACTAGATATTTTAAGGCTAAAGAAAAAGGAACTGTGAGTGAATATTGTACTCTGGCTAGTAGATTTATTTCTTACAGAGCATGGGTTATCAATTTAGAATCTACTTTAAGAATACTCTAGTATCAAACAAATAAGTAAATAGTTTATACACAATGAAAGCCAGGTTTTTCACTGTTGAAGAAAGAACGTTCAAATGAAGAAGAGAAAGACTAGAATGAATCATGTGCTATGGATTGGGTTTGGAGGTATAATTATTATGAACTCATAGTCTTCAGATAGGTAAATAAGTAGGTAGATAGACAGATAATCTGTGTGTGTGCATGGATTGGTATTTATATATATACATTTCCTAATTCTGTTTGCTGAGAGGGCCTAGAAGCGAGAACACCCAATAGAAATGAACACATCTTGGCACCCACATCTCGGTTTACATATAGTGTTCTCCCATAAACTGAAACATGTGAAGTGTTTGATTCCAGAACTGGGGCAGAGAAAAGGCAGATGAGCCTGGAGCATCCTGAGGGGCCATAAAGTAAGAAATTGCTCCAAAATGGAAGAGGTAGCATATTGAAAGGGCACAGAAACCACCTAAAAAGCTCCCAATGGCCAACACTGGAACACTTTGAGATGAATGAATGAATAAATAAATAAGCAAATAATAGTATTGGATTAGAACTCATAGAGTAAAATAAGTATCAATTAATAAATGTGGGAAGAGAAATAGCTCTTATTTACAGCAGAATTCTGATTAATAAATATGGAAGAAATGAGGGAAATAGACCATTACAACACCACAGTAATAATTGTGCAGGTAGGTGCCACTCAGACATGTTAAAATTAGTGGGTTAAAGTTTGAGGAACAGGAATTTCTCAAACTACCTCCCCAAGATATTTATTAATGAAAAAAGAAAACTAGTACGGTCACAGCAGAGAAGGCTGGCAGACAGCACCCTGACCGGTACTAGGCATGTGGACGTCATGCACTCCCTGATACAGTGCACCGAGAAGAGCACACCACATCTGCAACAGTCTTGCCAAAAATACGTAATCTCAATCTATTCATGAGAAAACATTAGACAAGTGCAAACTGAGGGCCGTTTTGCAAAACAATGGTAATCTGCAAAAGTTTCCAGGTCATGAAAGACAAGGGAAGACAGTCTTTCTTGTAAGCAACTCTTACAGATTTGAAGAGACGGAGGAGACAGGACAAATTCAGTGAAAGTTGGCATTGTGGACTACATCCTAGAACAGAGAAAAGGACTTTAGTGGGAAAACTGGTGAAATCCAAATGAAGTCTGTAGTTTACTTAATAGTATCATACCAAAGTCAATTTCTTGGTATTGATCATTGTACGGTGGTTATAGAATGTTAACATTAGAGGAAACTGGAGGAAAGGTAGAGAGAAGCTCTTTGTACTATTTTCACAACTTTTCTGTAAGTCTAAAATTATTCCAAAAGAAACGTTAAAAAAATGTTTTATCTAAATAAATCTTTTGTCTTCTCACTAAATATTGGATTGAATTGCATTGAAATGAATTAAATTCTAAGAATCAAAGATAGAGGAGGAAATGCTATGAGGAGGAAGATAAAGATCGCTGTGTGTCCCCAGAACTAAAGCCACAGGAAAGGATCCCAGGGGATGGTGTCAGGCAGAGCTGGGGTGGGGGCCCCGCTCAAATCTAAGCTGTGTCCTACCAAAGAGCTGTAGACTTCTCCGGGCGTAGTTAGTAGGCTGTGGAGCTGTGCCCTCCAGAAGAATATGTCCATTAGGGACCAAGGGAATTCTGGAAGAGAACTTATCCAAAGACAGTGTTTCTCAAACTTTAGTTATTCTGCATACTATTTTCACAATTTTTGCTAGCTCTTATATGACCTGAATTATTGTTTGCTCCACACCTTCCTTAGCATTGACTTTGGAATGGCTTGCTTTTTTAACTTGCTCTTATCCCTATGCTACTTAAAATCATCTTGCATGTCACCAGTGGTCCACATACCACAACAGGGGGCCGGTCTTAGAGGTTGTGAAGGGGTGCTGTAAATAATGAAGAAACTAAGGGGAGGGGATGATTGTCCATCCAACACATCACTCACACACACACACACACACACACACACACACACACACACACACACTACTGTCTCAGCCTAAACAGAGAGAAACATAGAAGAGGAGCCAGGCATTCTTGCTGCTTTGGCACGGAAAATTCCATGACTTTGGAGCATTGAGGGATCCAGAGAACATAATGAAGCTCTGGAACCTCAAGGACGTAGATGTCAGGAGTAGAGGTGATGGAATCCAGGAGTGGCAGAGATGGTGGAGGACAGAGGAGTGCTGATGGCACTCAGGCAGCAGACAAAGGGAGAACCAGAGGTGGTAGCAAGGCCACCATCTCTGGAAGCACTCAGAGTTGCCCAGCGCATAGGCAAAAAGATTCTCATAACTGGCAATTGAGCTATGCAGCTGTAAGGCCCTCTCAGGCAGTTGTGTGTGCTGGAAACTGCGCTAAATAGGCTGGAGAAGGAATGAAGAAAACAACTATATCACAAAGTGGCAGAACAAACTTGTATTGTAAGTCTATGCGTGATATCTTTAAGGATTCTGAGAAATAACTAGAGCTAACTGGTGTGTCTTTATATGCATGAAGGTCCTGTATTAGAAATTGGAGATAGAAGCCAATGAAAACTAATCACGCAAGTAGTAGCTAGGATGTACAGTTACGGGAGTGTAAACCGGTAAAGCCATTCCACAAACTGCTGGCAGTACTTAGCAAAATAAAGTGTGGACACATCTTATGATCCTTTAATACGAGAAAAATTCCCACACAGTCTTATAAGAGGAAATGTTCATTACATTTTGGTTTGTAATGGCACAAATTTGAAAGCAATCTAGGCTTTCAATATTAGATTATTGGATAAGTAAAGTATAGTCGGTGTAGACCATGGAACACTGGGCAGCAATCAGAACAAGGAATTACATGTGTGAACAGCATGTGGTTTGATTTTAAAACAGAGAGTTGAGAAAAAATACAAATAAAATAGTCTAACAGCTAGCAGCCATGTAACACTTACTATGTCAGATACTGTTCGAAGCACTTTACATTTATTTTAACTTATTTCTTCCTTGCAAAAACCCTATGTGGTAGGTAGTGTCACTGTCCCCAGCTTATGGATGAGGGAATTAAAGCACAGAGAGAATAAGTGACTTGTCCAAGATCAAATAGCTAATTAGTGGTAAAGAAAATGTTTAGAACCAGGCCACCTATCGCTAAAATCCTTGCTCATACCACTACATAATATTGATATCCTCTATCAATAAAAAACAGGAAGCAACTTTGATCTAATGCATTCTTGTGATTTAAAAACACGTCCATTTCCAAATTAGAGTACAAATGTTTTAAAATATATATATATTTCCAAGAATGTGTAACAGAAAACCAGCAGAATGAATATGCCTATTTGGGGTAGAGCGGACAAGGGTCAGAGTACATAACAGGTTTAAAAGAGGATAATAAATAAAATGAAATGAAAGAACATAAAATAGTTGTAAGGCTTAGAACTGACAAGGCAGCTGGGAGAGTTTTAGAGAAATCAGAGGGGCTGTCGTTGGTAGCGTGGCCTCAGCATGGTCCAGGCTGAGAGAGAAAGAATTGAAGCCCGGACTAATGGTCTACCACATAAATCAAGACGCATTCGGTACCTGAAGGAAGGATTACTCCGGGATAGACAATCTTTCCTTGCTTCATAATTACTGTATAATATTCATCAAATTTCTTGTCCATTGAGTCAACAAAACAGAATATTTTTTTAACTTGAGATATAATTGACATATAACATTGTACTAGTTTTAGACGTTCAACATAATGATTTGATGTGCGTATGCCTTGCAAAATGATCACCACAATAAGCTTAGTCAACCTCCATTACGACACAGTTACAATTTTTTTCTTGTGATGAGAACTTTTAAGATCTACTCTCTTAGCAACTTTGAAATAGATAATATTGGTAACTATAGTCACCATGCTATACGTTACAGACCCAGGACTGACTTATAACTGGAAGCTTGTACATTTTGACAACCTTCACACATTTCCCCCGCCCCCAGCCCCCAGCTCCTACCTCTGGCAACCACCAATCTGTTCTCTATATCTGTGAGTTGGGTTTCTTTTTCTGTTGTTTTGTATTTTGTTTTTTGTTTTTAGATTCCATGTGCAAGTGAGATCATACAGTATTTGTCTTTCTCTGTCTGATTTTTTAATCAGATTGTTTGGTTTTGGCTTTTTTCCTGAGTTGTATGCATTCTTTATATATTTTGGATATTAATTCCTTATCGCAGATATACGATTTGCCAATATTTTCTCCCATTCAGTAGGTTGCCTTCATTTTGTTGATAGTGTCCTTTGCTGTATGGAAGCTTTTTAGTTTGATGTAGCCCCATTTGTTTATTTTTGCTTTTGTTCCCTTTGATGTTTGTGTCAAATCCAAAAAATGACTGCCAAGGCTGATGTCAAGGAGCTTACCCCCTATGTTTTCTTCTGGGAGTTTTATGCTTTCAGGTCTTACTCAAAGCAGGATTTTTATTTACTTTTTATTTTTTTTATTTATTTATTTTTTTTTTGGTGAGGAAGACTGGCCCTGAGCTAACATCCATTGCCAATCCTCCTCTTTTTGCTTGAGGAAGATTGTCACTGAGCTGATATCCATGTCAGTCTTCCTCTATTTTGCATGTGGGATGCTGCCACAGCATGGCTTGATGAGCTCTCTGTAGGTCCTCACCTGGGATCCGAACTTGTGAAATCCAGGGCACCAAAGCAGAGTGCACGAACTTAACCACAACACTACCAGGCCAGCAGAATATTTTGACCCCAAAATGTAGTCCCCACATGCCCCACATTCCATACTTTAGACCTGCTAACTTTCTTTGTTCTTTGTATCAAGAATTAAATAATAGCTATGAATCCTGCATCCAATTCATAATGAATCTTTCTGGTAGTAATAATCACTACAAAATAAAACTGATGACTAAAATTATGCATTCAATGTTTAGTAATGACTAGAAAGTGTTGAAAATTTCAAAAATTTCTTGAAAAACTAGATCTGCAAATTTGGCTCAAGAAAATTGGGTACTTTTTATACACAGGAAATAGTAGACACAAAAGAAATTGGACAGCATGGGGCCGGCCTGCTGGAGTAGTGGTTAAGTTCATACACTCCACTTCAGTGGCCTGGGTACAGACCCACACACAGGTCATCAAGCCACACTGCAGCAGCATCCCACATATAGGACAGAGGAAGACTGATACAGATGTTAGCCCAGGGCAATCTTCCTCAAGCAAAAGAAAGGAAAACTGACAAGAGATGTTAGCTCAGGGACAATCTTCCTTACCAAAAAAAAAAAAAGAAAAGAAAACTGACAGTAGTGGACATTTTAATATCTAATATTGGACTAATGGGTGGATTTAATCTCTGTTGTAAAATTTATGCAGAAAATTGTTTTCCACTTAAATAGTTTCATTAAAATAAAAATAGAGTGGAAATTTTTTGAAATGGTTTACCCTTGCTATATAAAAAGTGATTAAGTAATTTAATTATAGTTAGCCCCAGGAAATTCTTTCTCAATGAAAATCCATCCATGATGGTGAAATACTGTTTTAACGTATCTGTAGTAACAGGAAATCAACACTTCTTAGGGTCACAACCCAGGAGAACACCAGGTTGTCATCTCCTCTTCACAAGCATCAAGCCCACACCAGACACCACAGCCATTCGGAGGTGGGATAGGGCAGACAAGCCCGTCCAAAATATGTAAAGGGACTAGGAAATTCAATCAAAGGTTAGATTTCAGAGCAATCACTGCAGGCTAGGGAGAGCAGGGACTGTGCAGGAAGCGGCTTTGATCTGGGCCTTAAAGGGTGAACACTATTTTGATGGGGAGGGACCACGATTGAGGGGAGTAGGACTTCTAGCTGGTGGGAACAGTCTGAGAAAATTAATAGAATAGGGGAACATATAAGGCATGATCAAAAAATCAAAAGGTGACCTTTTTGGCTTGATCATAGGTTTTACGTAGGGAAATAGTAGAAGATGTAGCTGGAAAGGCAGGCGTGAGCCAGACTTTGGGGATCCTGAAAACCAAGTTGCATAGTTAGGGCATCACAGAGAAACCATGGAACTGCCCAAGACTTTTGTTTGTTTTGCCGAAAAACTGATAAAACCCCAAACAAACCTTTAAACTCCAGGACGCTTTAGGAAAAAAAGCCTAGAAATTATCCACTAAAAGATAAGATCCAATGATGTAATTTTCCACTTACTCTAAGTCTTTATAAAACATCACACTAGAGAAAAGAGAATCCTGGTAAGGCACTTGTTGGGAGAATTATAACCCTCTCCCAACATGGAGAATAGATTTCCTGCTTAGAATCCCTCCCAGCTTTTTGAGTCAGGCCCAGCACAGCAGCTCCGCTGCCCTCAGGGCGATCATAAGGACCTGGGACTTTGGTTTGTGGCTGTCACCTCAGGCTCAGGGCTCTTCCTCTCTGCTGCTGAACCAAGACAGCTGGGGTTGTAGTGGAAAGAAGCCTGGACAGAGGACAGAGTTCGCTTAGCTCGGCCACTCCGGAGCTTTGTAAGCTGGGCCTCTGCCTTAACCTCACGGGGCTTCGTTATCCTTCCCTGTGAGGTGAAGAACTTGACCTGAGAGGACCTCTAAGTATCCCTCAAGCTTTGACATTTTATGTCCGTAAGACGTTCCTTTAATAAGCTACTTCAACATTTCCAGAAGCACCCTCTCCAGTGCGACACAAAAAGTACTTGACGACAGGTGTTGGCAGATCAATGGACAAGTCAAAAATTATAGGTACACAAAACAAAAGTAGCTCTTTCTATATTCAGCTTAAAATGCAGACCTTACTAATTTGCCTTCTTTCCATATACCTTTACATACATACAGCTGAGCTGCCTGAGCGTGGTCTATTTTTGGTGCAACATCAATTCCGCAAAACAGATTAGGAAAAAAATTCTAATTCTCTTCTTTTCTTTTCAATCTGCTTTTAATACTAACGGCAGACAGAAAAGCAGTGATCAATAATATAGAGGTTGCAATCAGAAGACCTGTGTTTGACTGTCATTACTACCACTTACATTACCTTGACCACATGTTTTTTTTTTTTTGAGGAAGATTAGCCCTGAGCTAACATCTGCCACCAATCCTTCTCTTTTTGCTGAGGAAGACTGGCCCTGAGCTAACATCTGTGCCCATCTTCCTCTATTTTATGCGGGATGCCTGCCACAGCATGGCTTGACAAGCAGTGGGTAGGTCCACACCCGGGATCCAAACTGGCGAACCCCAGGCCCCTGAAGCAGAACGTGCAAACTTAACCGCTGCACCATGGGCCTGGCTCTACCTGGACCACATTTTTTAATCTCCCTAAGCCTTAGTTTCTACACTTACAGTGTGATATTTTTGTGAGAATTAATCTAAATCATGTAAATAAAGATAACATATAATAAGCGCTCAGTAAACAGGAGAATATAATAATAATGTTAAACATACATAAAATATTGAACAACAAAAAAAAAGGATGTCTTTTAATATGGAAACTTCCCGAAGAAAATGGCTTAGACTTGGAACACTAACCTGCTAGGATTTGCCTTCCTCTAATTAAGTGGCTCTCAATATTGACTTCATGACAGAATCATTTGGGAGTTTTTGAAAACTACTGATCCCCAAGCTCCACCTGGACACAATAAATCAGAATATCTGGCTCACTTAGACAAGGAGATGGACTGGAAAGCTGAGCTGCTCAGACAGCTGGAGAGCTCTCAGACCTCAAGATCCAGACATAATTTAAATTTTAGAGACTCAAATCTAATTGAGTTGCCTTCTCCCATTAAAATCTGAAATTACAGAACTGGACTAGATTACAGGTGAACTCATGATACATTTCATACAGTGAAAAACCCCTCCAGGAAAGCAATGATTTCCCCCAAACCTGGGATTCTTATATGTTCTTTATATTCTGAGATAATTTCCATTTCAAATATGCCGATGAATGCCAAGATTTGGAGCTTGGAATCTCTTGTCATCTAGCTCAGACTCAAAGGCAGAACGCAGGCCTGAATGACATATGATGTCGAGATTAATATCTGTGAGCCCTATTTGATGGTTGCGTTAGATGTGTTGGGTCCCTAGTATGTGATCTGATCACAGGATGTGGAGTAACAGAAAAAAAGAGCATCAAAGTTTTTTATTCGCAGTATAAAATTCAGGATTTTTTCCTCAGTCTGATAAAGACATTTCACACTTGGGAGGTTTTGTTATTCTTAAAAATACGTTTCAGTAGTAATAAGGTCCAAATAACTAAATTAGATCGTAAAGAAAAATTTTAACATTTCACATGACTATTTCCGTTTCAGTTTTAAAAGTATATTAATTACAATAGTGTTATTTTAGTGATAATTTTGTAGGCTGACATCATTTTCACTAACTATGAGCCACTTCTGCTATGATACAAAGATAAGATGACTCTACCACTTTTTTTAATGAAATTGCCATTGCTCAAAATATTGAACCTCAATATGTCACTATCTGTATATTAGAAATGACATATGGAACGAATAACATTTTCACTTCTTTTCAAACCTAGTGATTCTCATTAGGAATTCATTTTCAAATTTGCCATTTGGAGATCCCAGACTCTGCCTCCTATAGCATTCTGTGAATTAAATTGGCATAACTAAACATGTCCCTATCAATCAACAAAAACGCTGATGTCCTGTTTTGGCAAAGTTTTCAAAATATAATACATTCAGAGAATGAGGCAGTTTACATCATAAATAAATCTTTCACTAAAATCATAGCAAATTTAACATCCTATAGTTATTACAATGGAAATTAATATAAAAGATTTTCTTAAAAAAAAAAAAAAAAACAGGATAGGGAGTAGAAACAGCACTACTCAGTTCCAGCCCCAGATCTTTGTCTAATTAATAATGTGACTCTGGAGGGTTTACTTCAATTATCTGGGCTTCCGTTTTCTCCCTCCGTCTCTAAAATTCTTTCAAGCTTCAATATTCTTTAATTCTTTAATTATATGTGCTGTCATGTTTATAATCAAGAGAACCAAAAGCTCATTTCCATGACATAAAAAGTGAGTGAGTTTCTCTTTGGTTATGTGCCGATCTTTAATATGAGAATTTTGCTCTGCTTGGCACTTATATTACTCCATTAAAATGAATAAGCTTACTTCCTAGCCTAAGTTACTGTTCTGAGAATTGGGACAGCTACAGTATTTAAGGAAAAGGTTAAGTTTCTATGCAAAGAAGCCCTAAAATACAATGGCCTAAATTAGATAGACGTTTCTGTTTCACATACCGTTCCAACTGATCTAGGGTAGGGGGAGGGGGCAGCTCTTTTCCATGAGGTCATACTGCCGTCCAGTTTCTTTCCCTCCTGTTACTCCATCCCCCTAGAGTACTGTCCTCATCATAGTTGGGGAGTTGAAAATTTCCTTAGTAAAAAAGTTCTGGTTTCAAAACCTCTGGTTCCAGATAAGAGAAATTCCTGGAACGTAAGTGATTTGCCCAGTACAACACTACTCCTTACGCTTAGCATTCAGCCGGTCCTCTATCAGCTTCAGCAACGTGCGTCTTCTACCACTTCAAACCCTAACCAGCCACTAACTACGTCAGTATAGTGCAATGGAAAGATCACTGATTTCAGAGCAAAGCAGACATTTGTTTGAATTCCAGATTTCTCGCCTGAGCAAGTGACATAACACTGCTTACCTATAAAATGCAGATAATCTGTATTTCACGGAGCAGAAGTTAGTATGAAATAACATAATGTAAATAAACTTGCTTGTCATGGAACCTGACGCACAGTAAATGTTTCATGAGCGCCCTCACTCTTCCTCACACAGAGAGGAAGAAAATAGCTTTCTGTGCCCAAGTACTGCATGGTGGAGGTAAGATATTCCAACACAAACATCCCTTGAATGACCAGCCTTCTGAGCAATACAATGATGCTGTACATTCACAGAGTCCTCTCCAGTTTTCAGACCACATCTGCATATATTATCTCATTTGCTACAATATTACAAGGTAGGTAGTCAGTAGAATCACCCTCCTTTCACAGCCACATGGAAACCACTGGATCACACTTGATATTTCCAAATCACTCTACACACTTTACTCCATCTGATGCTCGCAACTTTGTGAAGTAGGAGCCGCAGATACCATTACCATCATTTTACAGATAAGAAAACTGAGTTTGAGAGAAGTCATTAGCTTCACTTTTATCAGAATAAAGAGCTAATTTATAAATAGTTCTCAAAAATTATTTTTTAAATGGCAAAAAAAGTGAAGGGATAAATCCGTCTCTTGCTTTCAAATATTGTTTTATTTTGAAGTCTCAGAGAAAAGTATATTCCACATTTAGGACAAGATCCTGATTGTTTTTCTACGTATGGACCAGTATACTCCCTGCTACGCTGTAACAGCAGGCACCTTAGGGGTCAGAGCCACAGAAATCAGGGGTTACTCTCAGCTCTTTCCTCTGAAAAGATACAGACAGCCAACTCTGTGACTGTGGAGCCGGCCCGACTATTCTGTTCCTCTCTGTTCCTCTCCTGCTACTTCAGCAGGATGTACATCAAGAGGCTCAGCTCTACAAGCCAGAAGTGTTGGTCCACTATACTGTGGTGGTGTGGTTTCATTGGGTCAGATCGGGATCTCTCTCCTGGGATGTATGGACCCTTTTAGTTCATTGACTCTGGAAGCTCCATCTCCAGAAACTCACTCTTTCATAACCAGCAATGCTTTGGGCTGCAGGGGTCAATTTTTATCAAGCAGAGATCTATTTAAAAGAAAGAGAGGGGCTGGTCCTGTGGCATAATTGTTAAATTCAAGCGCTCTGCTTCAGTGGCCCGGGTTTGCGGGCCCAGATCCCAGGTGCAGAACTTCAACACTCATCAGCCAGGCTGTGGCAGTGATCCACTTATAAAATAAAGGAAGGCTAGCACAGATGTTAGCTCAGAGCGACTCTTCCTAAGCAAAAAAAAAAAAAAAAAAAAAGGAAAGAGAAAATGTTAAGTGACTACTGGCCTTGGCTCGGCTCAGTGGCTCTATGATAGCAGGTGCAATGTCTTCATGATTTTCTTGGCCTTTTATCAGGGTCATTTGATTACTGCTATGGCTGCAGCCCTCCCATCCTTTGCCAGAGAAGACAAATTTGGATAGCGGAAAGGTGGTGCCTATAAGCATCTGCTTGACCACATCTCTCACTGGCCAGAACTCTGTCACATGGGCACTGTTACTTGCAAGCAAGGCTAATCACCCAAGCTAGAATAATATCTACTTTCATTAATCTCAGGGGAATAAAATCAGCATATTTGGGTCATGGAGAACTTGCTTCCTTCTGATTTCTTCTTACTACTTTTTCTTTCCAAAGTCAAAACAGAAAAAAAAAATTGAGAAAATATCTTGAGTTTCTCTTCTTCTCTGAACAGGACCCAGTGACACTCTCCTAGTCATTTAAAAATTTCCTTGGTAAATACATATGCATCAGTATGGGAAAAGTTTGAAAATATTTTGTATATAAACACATGCAATGCCTAAAAGATGGTCTGGAAAGATATATTCCAAACTTTTGACAGTCATAAATGGTGTGGAAAAAGATTAACTCCATTTATTCTGCTTTAAGAAAATATTCATGTATACTTAAATACATTCTTTTTAAGACGATATAGATCAAAAAATCCTTGGAAACTAAATTCTTGATGTTTTAATTAACATCCATCTTCTTCATGAACATTCTGTCTCCATAGAAAGATATTTTCTTCAGAGGAAATCTACATATACATTCAGCCTCTGTCCACATGTCATTTTGATGAAACTGATTTCTTAAAGAATGTTTGTCCTCTGTATTCCTGGATATTTAAAACCATCATTTAAATGGAACCAAACAAACTTAGCTACGTTATGAACTCCTCATGTTAATTTCTTCTCCCTACAAAGTAACATATAAGGTACTAATAAGATTTACTATATGATATTTAGTCAAACTAATAATATGACACATTTAAGTGCCACATATACTACAGGAAAGAGAATAATAATGTGTAACGAATCTATAAATCATATCAAACATTGGACTGCAATTGGACTTCTCGGCAATAAAGAGGTGGCATAATAAGCCCAACAATGGAATGATGTTCCATATGGGATTCTTAAAGCAGCAATTTTTAAAAGAGTGTAAGTGGAAAACTAAAAGTACAATTAGTTGCACAAAAATATTGATTATACCCAGTAGTTTTATAAAGAAGTGACAAAATAAAAACATGTAGTTGTATGATTAGCTATTAAAATATGATACAGGCAAATTTTATAGTCAAAATGTCATTATGCTTAAGAGAATATCACCAATGGGAAAAATGTGGGCCTCATCACAACCTATAAAATTACATCGCACACTTCCAACTGGATACCATGCAGCTTGTTCCCTTTGAAGAAAAAAATTGCCCCAATTTGTTAAAAAATAAAAATATAAATAAAAATGTATGTATACATTAAGAAATTGAAGTTTTTGGGCACTGTGATATACCCAGGTCCTAGAACGATGCTGCCAGTTAGGAGGCACACAGCAGCTGTTGTTGAATGGATTACTAAATTGAAATACACACCCAAAAATATTATCTCTGAAAAATGGAATTAGAAAGTATTTTAATTTTCTTTCTTTCTCTCTTTCTTTTTCTTCTCTACATCTCTTAAATTTTTAATGAATATATATTACTTTGTCATTAGATAAAATAAATTATAAAGCAATCTTTAAAACAAAATGGTTTAAAATGGCAAGCACCATTTGAAGACCTACCAGACTCGAGTTACTAGGCGAGGCAGCTAGGGATAGCTAGCAGTTGGGCTTACCCGCGGGAGACTCACAGCCAACAAGATGAGCACAGCAGCAAGGAGAGGCCTGGCTGGAGGCCTTACAAGCTCAGATTTTGTGCTTGTTCTCTCTCATGAAGTTGAGATCCAGAACATGTTGCCCTCCTCTGATTATAAAGCTGAATATCTCTTCGCTAACCTGGGGTTAAGGCCATAAGTGAACCAATAACCTCAGGCCCTGGGGGAAAAAAAGTTACAATGAAAAAGAGATTGAAATACCGAGCTTGTGCTACACATGCTTGTTTGGTCTAAAGTCAAGCTCTCCACATAGAATGCATAAGCCCAAAACACTAATGTAAACTTGGTTTGAAGGACAGAAACCATAGAAGAGTCAATCCTATGGTGTAGCTTCATAGGAGTCCTCACCTGTGAACCTTTCAAGACGATTCTCTCAGATGATGAGTATACATAAGGATTGCAAAATACATGAGCAAGTCCAAAGCCATATTAGGCCATGTAAAAATGAACAAATAAGATAATTCACAGAATAGAATAAAGCAAACTGGAAAAAATAAACCAATTTTACAATAGGATTGTTTAAAGTATTCAACAAGATAGCAAGGGAGAGAATATCGTTCAACAGGAACAAGCAGTTATAAAACAAGAAAAGGAGAAAATGACAAATAGCCAAGGTAGAAATTCTAGGCATGAAACGTTAAGTCATTGAAATAAAAGTAAAATACTCAGTAGACTAAAGAAAATAATGACACAAATGAAAAGAGAATTAGGACATTGGAAGAAAAAAGGACATCTCCCTGAATATAACACAAAGAAATAAAGAATCTGCAAAAGAGAAATCAAAGCTTGGAGGACAACGAGAATGAGCAGCTCTGACATTTGTCTAAGGGGAGTTCCAGAAGAGAGGAGAGAATGTGACTGAGAGAAAACATGTGAAGCAACAATAGCTGGCAATTTTCTAGAAATTGGTCAAGAGATCAGAAGTGGTGAAAAGTATGACTCTGGCCCTATCACTGGTAAGAAATTTTAACACTGGATGAAGCAAATCTTTCCAAGAATTGGACAACAGACGTGCAGGTTTTGGTCCTTGAGAGAAAGAAAACCAAAGTAAGCTCTACTTTCCAAGCTGTGATGGAGCAAAATGGAAGCCAAAGACAATGCAGTGGCCTTGTTGGGCAAAGGACACAGATGGGAGGTTGGGCTTTGAGGGAAGTGAAATTTATGGGCAGGGAACAGGAGAGGAGGAGCCCTGGACGGCTCCAGACAGTGTCCATTTTGCTCTTAGCCAAATCCTATGTTGTGCATTCACGGGACAAGTCTCCCCGAGGCCCAGTTGTGAGCAGCTACTGGAGATGGGCAGGAGGCTCTGAGCTCAGCAGAGACTCTGTGAATAAGACCTTTGTGGAGAAGATTACACAAGTTTACTAAAAGAGTTAAATTAATTATGAATACATGAAGACACATACCATGTTTGCCAGGAGAAGATATTAAATACATTTATTCTCTTCCAACTAACCTATAAATTCAATTTAATTTCAATCAAAAGTGTCTTTCTAAAAGTCACATAAAAAAATAAACTCAAACAGTTTTTAGAAATGAAAACAAAGAGAGGGTGTGCACACCTCAGAGTAGAGAAGATGGGATTAAGACACAATAATCAAAAGACACGAAGCAAAGATTGATGCCTTTGACTACATCACAGCTCAGAACTTCTGTAGGGCTAAAGAAACTGTTAAGAATATTCAAGATCAAGGAAAGAACAGGAAAAAAATTAGTATCTAGGATATGTAAAGAATTCTTGAAAATCAGTAATAAAAACACATTAATGGTAAAAATAGGAAAAATTGGCAAAAGATGATTGGCAGAAGAGGATATGCTAACGGAAAATAAATGTACAAGAAGTTGTTCAACCTCAATAATAATCAAGGAACCTCTGATTGAAAACAGGAGATACCATTTTTGTTCCATCAAGTCAAATACAAATGAGTCCAATAGTATAAAGTGCTAGCAAAGATCTAAAGAAAGAAGTTCTCATACACTGCAGGTGGGAGCAAAAATAGGTACAGCCACTTCAGAGGGCAGTTAAGCAGAGCCTAACAGCATTGAAAACACTTACAACCTGGAAGCACTGCTCTTTCATTTCTGAATATATAGCCTCTTCCTCCCAAGCCCCTCCCCCTAAAAAGCGTGTATATGCACAAGGAACATATTCAAGGAGGTTTGTTGCAGCATATTTTTAATAACAAAAATAAAGAAGGGGAGACAAATCTAATTGTACATAAACACAAGAAAATGAACAAATGCAGTATCCTTATGATGAAATACTTTTTAGCAATTAAAAAGAACGAACGAGATCTATCTATCTATATATGTATATAAACATGGCTTGAGCTTAACATAATAGATTATAAAAAGCAATAGTATGATATATATATATAATATACACACACATAGACAAATACATAAAACACAGTATACAGCATATGTGTTTTGCTTGTTTGTTTTTAAAGAATGGAAGAGTAAACATCACAGAATTTATCCACAGTCAGAATTGTGAATAGTCTAGATAAATCTATAATGATTTATTTGAGAAAAAAATACTAAAAGAGATTTGTGATAAAATACTAAATTTGTCAATTTTAGATGGAAAAAAGTAAGTAATTGTATATTATTCTTTATCCTCTATTGTTCTTTTAAATGTCATAAAGCTTAAAAAAATTTCACTGTTTGTATAACAGATGACAGAAATTGGTGGTGGTGAAAAATAATTGAGGGAATCTTGGGTCATTGCAAGTACCACGACAAGTCACAAGTCACGTGGGGGATCTGGTTTTGCTTGTCATGGGTAGCTTTGAGAGATCTAGATTTTCTTTTTTATAGAAGAGGTAAATTAGAGTGACTTCAGCTTTAGAAAGAGACTTTTTGTTTGTTTACCTTAAATAACTCCCATCTGAAATATTTGTTGGTAACACATATACTTGAAAGAATCCTTTTGTTCCCTATTATCAGGCAGTGAAGTTTTCCCCAAGAACATTTCGGAGCAAAAACCAGATATAAGGCCATGCTCTAATGGCACCATTAAATTGCTCAGGGCTTGGTCTGGTACTTACAGTAATACTTAAAGCATTCCCCGAAGGCCCATCAAAATAGAGCTGAGATATGATGTTCATTCAAACAAATGTCTTGCAATTTACACCTAATGAAATTTCTCTCTAACATTGTTTCCTTCACTCCTCCCTCATTAATCAATTAAGAGGGAGTAGAATTAAGATACCAACTTTAGCATAATGTGAGAAAGTTCAGCATTCCATAACTGGGGAGTAAGCAAATGACACATGGTTTTTTAAATGTGTGCAATATATCAGAAGTGGAGAGAGGAAATTAATGTGAACTTGGGGGAAATAATACGACTAATACTGCTCAGTAGCAGATCTTGGATATGTTTTTCTCTTTGATTTTGAAATTATTGGATACTTTTATGGACTTTGCCAGTAAAATAATTCCAGTTTTATTACTATCCATATCCTGTGGTTTTATTTCCTAATAAAAAGATGTGTAGTGTTAGTGTTGTCCTGAAATGTAATTGATTTCTGAGAGGTATTATTTGCTATCTGGGAAATGGTCTTCTGAATTTCTATGAAACAGTGCATGGGTGAATGAGATGCTGAGAAAGACTGCAGTACCAAAAAGTAATAATGGAGATAAAAATTATTTCTCATTATTTTAGTATTGGATAGTTTTGAGTTCAATTTATTGAGGTTTTTAAAGCTTTTTATTGAAATTGTATAGTTCAATAGAAACCAAAAATTAGTTTTGATGTCATGAAATATTTTCATTCCTCAAATCATTATGATATTAGTAACATTAAGTTGAACCCCTCCTTTTTTCCCCCAGAAATGCAAATAGATATACTTAGGATGAAATCAGAGAGCATAGGAAATTTAACTGGACAGTCCTTATACATGAGAATTCTTGATCTGTTTAGGCGCTAGCCACAGGAACCGGCTCAAACATCCCAAAGAACTTAAAATATTTACTGAGAGCTTATGTGAAGGAGACATCCTAAACATTGTGGGAGGCACAGAGAGTAGAGATCTAACTGGGGAGAAAAGATGTCATCAGCTCATATTTCAACCCTCCTTACCACCAAAAGCCAGACCAAGCTGCTCCCAAGCTCCTCTCCCGTACCTGCTCGCCAATTCCAGCTACAGCCTTCAATGGGTTTCATTAGTCCAGCAAGGCCACCGCTCTTGGTTTGGGTTTCACTTCCCCATGTCACGGTTTAGAAAGTAGCCTTGGAGAGAGCTCACTTTGTGTGCTTCCTTTTTCTCAAGAATCACACCCAGCGCATCTGTTGTCAAGTTCTTGAAAACAGCTGCTTTGCATATCTTGTGCAGTGTTATAGTTTGTTTACTGCAGTAGAGCAAATCTGATATTCATTACTACTGTGTGGCCAGTAAAGTCCTTGGGCATTCTCCCCCCTTCGTATCCATATACCTCTTATTTCCTTTTTTTCTTCTCTTCTCCCACACTATGACCTGAGTCACCTGAGGGCTGAAATTATACATTTACTTATGACATAGCCCTAGGGCCAAGGGAGATGTGTATTGAATGAAGCTAAAGGAACCACAAATTTGAATATGACTGATGATCAAAGGTTTTTCCAACTCAATGTTATTTCTTCTTAACAAAGATAACTCCATTTTGGGTCTCTCTTCAGAACAAGAATATAAGTATCAGATGTAACAGTCTCCATATACAGATACATAATCCGTTATCCCACAATTCTGAAAACCACTAAAACCCATAATATTTGGCCAATTGGTTGCCAAAACTCATTTGGTAGCAAAACCAGACCTGAACTAGCGTAAGTGGTCAGTTGTGTCTCAATGCTTCTCCCAAGCACAGGCACCAGTATTGATTATTGGTTTTTTATCTTGTAAATTTTGGTTTAATTGAACTATAAAAATTTCAAAAAGAGTTAAAGTTTGGGTAATGTTGGGAAGAAAGGGAAGCATCTGTCATTATCAGCAGTGCAGAAAATGGAGTTAATGGGCCACTATAAAGCATCTTACTAAAGAATCTAGTATGGCAGCTGCCCCTACATATAATTTAAAGAAGAGAAAGACAAGATGTTGAAGTTTTATGATGACAGTGATGACAGGAAAAGCACTGAAAACAGGGAAATCACTTCAGAAGGTGAAAAATGAAGAGCTTAACTGTGGGTTGATTAAAGGATTCTGACAACATAAAAACAAAAAAGGAAAGTGTGAGATTGGTCAGTGTTTCTGGACAAGCAACCAACCATGGAACGTAGAGATCATTTTCCATAAGACACTTATCAAATTTTTTGCATAAGCAAACCAAACATATTTACCTTTCTGTCCTTCAAGAAAGGGACTATTAAGAAAATGGGACATTATCAAAATCCCTACGTAATGTTGAAGTTTCCATCTTTAGCAGTGTTGTTTTCATGGGAAATGCCAAACAGTACCATCTTGGGACCTGATTCTTAGAATTACGCTAGATAGTTCGCACATTACCAGCGTTCCAAAATGTTATTTTTAATACATGTGAGTTAATGAAAATAATTAAAAAGATATATAAAACAAAAATTGAATCATCAAATAATATGTGAATTTAGACATGTTTACATTTACTTTATAGTAAAAATAATTGTATTGTTGTTAGAAATGGGCTATTTTTTTTAAGTCTGAGCAATTCCCTCCCAGTTTTCTAGCTTTCTTATTGGGTCAGCCTATTTCACAGTTAACTAGAGAAACATGGTAGAGAGAGAAGACAAAGAGCTTTGAATCTTTTGTTAATTAGTCTATAATGCTCCTAAGCTAGATTTAATTCTCTCACAATGTTGTGGCTAACTTCTTTGAGAAGGGATGTGGAGAAGTGCAAAATTTGACTTATTCAGCCACGTGAAAATTGATTCTTTTCATCCCCTGTCCTTTTTATTTATGCCATTAACTATATCTAATATTATTTTTGAGTGAGATCACAGCAGGTAGAGCGTTCTAGAATATTTTTCCTGCACCATTTTAGATTTTGAGGAAGTTATCTGATTTTCACTTAGTTTAATATAATTTTTTCTGTATAGACGTGCCACCAAATGGACTTTGTTTTACTTTCACAAATGTAAAACCAATTCAATAAACCATCTTGATCCAAGCTGCCACTTAAAACAATTCATCTCTTTGATTTCCATAGTATAAACGCAACTCTGAAAAAATGCCTAATTTCATGGCTTGTTTTCTAAGTATATAGACCCTTTCCTATTATACTTAGTGATACAGTGAAAAATATATAAATCAATTTCCTCTTTCTCTAATAAATGTTTAAAAAAAACCTAAAAAGGATATACTCAAGCATAAACAAGATTCCTATGAGTTGTTTAGATACAATTACAAGTGATAAAAAAAAAATTGGAATGTCTTCTCCATTCACTGAAAAGAAAAATGCAGATTATAAAAGCCGCCAAGAAAACATGAAATGATCTTATCCTAAACAGTAATAAAAGACATGCAGATCGCAGCAACCTTGAGATATCACTTTACCTTATAAAATAGCAAAAGAAATTCTAATTATAAATTTAACTTTGTTGAAGGTATATAAAAGTAATATACTCCTGGATGGTTCTAGGCTTTCTTGGAAAGCAATAAAACAACAGATATTGAATCATAAAAATATTCATATATCCATTACTTAAAATAATGTTGGTGAAATGTAGTCTTATATAAAGTGATTTAGTACATAATGTAAAATGAAAAGATGACAATAACAAATATTATATTTGTTATTGTAACTGTAAGTAAGTGAGCAAAACCTTGCTCTCACATAGAGATTTGAGAGGAAGATAGAGCCTGACCTACAGAGAATAATCAAAGAACAACCTGCAAATTTTCTCTGTATTTGTTAAAAAATGGCTAAAAGGAAACTACTTTTATGTTCTAGAGCTACAACAGCCAGTAGAGGAGCCACTAGCCATATGTAGCTATTGAGCACATGAAAAGTGGCTACTCCACATTGAGATACGCCACAAATATAAAATACACTCTGGATTTCAAAGACTCGGTATAAAAAAGGAATGAAAAGTATATCATGAATAATTTTTTATTGATCACATGGTAAATTATAATATTTGGCAACGTTGAGTTAAATAAGCAATGCTATTAATTTTGCCTGTGTCTATGTACAGTTTAAAATGTGACTACTAGATTATTAAGGGTGATTCTGTGACTAAAGAAAGCCCTTAGGCAAAGAATTGCAGATTCTTAAGACAGGACTACAGCAAAACTGCAGCTGACCTGTACAGTGGACCAAGAAGCTATGGGCGGGGCATTGACACCTTGTACTGGCAGAATGTCTGATGGGATCCACAAATATTTGTGAGAGTGCTTTTGATTGCAAGCAGCATAAAATTCAATTCCAACTATATTAAACAGTAAACAGAACACACCGGTTGACTGTACTGCTTCAAACTCAAAAGTACACCTATAGTTCAGGTACCTCTTGAAGCCATGGCTCAACATGTCACAAAAATCCACTTCCTTTTGCATACAACATTGGCTTCATGCCAACAAAAGCCTCCTGTTGGTTCTACTGATGGCAGCAAGATGGCTGCCAGCACCAATGGGGGTTTTATACTTCCTACTTTAAGACCAGCAGGTGAAAGATTATGTCTTTTTTTTGGTTGCTCTCATGAAATGAAGAGGCAGTTTCTTTCCCAAAAGATGCTACAAATGCCTCCTCGTATCTCATTAGCCTTAATTGAGTCCCAGTCTCATCTTTAAGCCAATCACTGCTGCCAAGCATTAAGATAAGTTGATTGAATTAAGGCAATCAGGGATCACCACCTGAATTTGAGAGCTTGGGGCTAGGGGGTCAGTCCTGCCCAAACTGCACAGCTGGGAAATTCAAAGTCATTAAGAAAAAAAAAAGGAAAATGGATGCTAGGGATGTACGCAACAAATATCCACTCTACAACCTCAGGCATAAACACAGAGGCAAGAATTCTAAAGGGAATTTCAATGAACATCTTAGCATGAGAAAAAAATACCCACAAGGGAAAATGAATGCATAAACTTTGTCAGATGTTTTTTAACTTTTTACTATCCCAAAGTTCTTTGCTATTAATCTCATGGTCTTAGCAATATAACCCTTAAACTCAAGGGACATAAATGCTTCTTTTTCTCAGTATCAAGGAAGGGACTAGTGAGGGAGTACTGAGCTACTGAAGAGCTGGGAGGACGCTGACACAAAGCCAAGCAAGTACTAAGGGTTTGGAGGACAAACATTAATCCCTCCTCCATACTTTTGCTTATCCATGTCTTAACTAGTTCTCTCCAAGGAAAGAGGAATTAAAATTCTGATTTGTCCATAGCTGTGACATTGTCAGCACCACAATTAACTGGTAGATGTGGTTTCTATGTGTCAAATTCTAGCACTCCCTGAGTAGAGCTCCCCACATACTTCCTTTTTTCATGCTAAACAGTAAATTGGTAAGGTCATTCTATCTCTATTATTTACCTTATGAGCTGTCAATAGGATAAGTAAGGTTGAAGTCTTCGTCACAGTTCCAGTCATCTTAGATACAGTAAGTAGAAATCCTCTTAGATTATAAATCTCAGTCAAATTGTCCAACCCAACTGAAACTATAAGTTCTCCAGTCCAATCACTACATTGAGGGGCATTGAAAGTTTGTTCAGAAATTTATAAAGACATTTTAGGTCTATTCTGTTGTAATTTTTATAAGCACAGTCACCTCACTTAAGAAATCCAAAAGGAATAAGCGTGAGTGGACAAATGTCGACAACAATCTCCAAACAGAAGATGAGAAAATAGCCTGAATTCCCGACAGAAAGGGGGAAGATAACTTGAATGAATGTAACAGGTAGGGGCAGATAAAGAAGAAAGGAAATCAAGATTGAACCTTAGGACAGGTTCAAGGATACTTGCAGAGATCAAAAGAAGGTGGTTCTGGTGAGTCAGCAGCAGAAAACCACACAACAAGAGAAGAAAATATGAAAGCAATTTTTATGTTGGCTTGTGGTTTTGCTATGGTTGTAGTAAATCCAATAATTTCTTGCAAGTAAAATTAAAAAGGACTTGAACCAGCTGAGGCAAAATAAATGGCAGGCAGCAAAGTTGCACTTTAGGCCTTGGCAGATTAGCTTATTTCGGACCAACCATCCCACAAAGAATAACTAAACAACATCAAACTGATATTTTTAAAATCTTATTCTAATGATTCAGAAAACTACCGAAGTGGATACAGGTTTCCCTCGCTGTCCGAAAGTTCACTTTATGCCGCTTCACTTTTACCAAAGACCTACATTAGTACCTGTTTTCGCTAACCGAAAGAAATCCAGAGAATTTTTACTTTTACCAAACAAAAAGCGCAAATAGCGTTGACCGCTTGCTTTCTGCGAGCCGTCACAGAAGCAGCCCGCACCCAGAGCAGTGAGAGTGGCACCGCCGCGCTCCTCCCCCAGGAACTACGCTCAGCATCTCAGCATCAGCACCGTAGTTTTGAACTGCGTCCGTGAGCATCAGTGCTCCGTCTACCTTTATTTTGGGGGCCTGGAAACGGTCCAAAATTTTTTCCATATAAACTAATGGCAGTCGCTTCTTCGCTTTACACCGCTTCAGCTTACGAAAGGTTTCACAGGAACGGTCTACTTTCGGATAGTGAGGGAAACCTGTCTCATGGTACACTCCCTGTACGCCCCACTCTAGCGCTGAAGTACCCACTAACGCTGCTGCTGAGAGTGCCGGTGGCCTTCAGCTTTCAACTGAGTCCCTCTCAGACTTGTCATCAGCTGAAGAGAGCCACCTCATCTCAGGTCATGTCACTTCCCCGGGCCATCTCTCATCCCATGGCCAGCATGATGAGGGAGTAAAAAGAGCCAGCATCCTTACCCTAGTATAACTGAATGCTGAAGGGCCATGCTCAGCAGCGGAGTCTCACGTAGGGTTGGCTGAGGTCTTCGTTGCAACTGCATTGTGGTTCTACGCCTCCTTCTGCTCAGTCGTATTCCCTTCACCCCCGCAGGTATTCATCCTTAGAGAGCTCACCAGTAAATTTGCTGTATGCAAATCTACGTCTCAGAGTTTACTTTGCAGTAGTGGATAGCTCCAGGCATGGGGTAGCCGCGCAATCATTAAAACTTTCACAGATGATGAACTGGGATGGGATCCTAGTGAGAAAATAAATCCACTGGTGGTAACAATGTATGAAACATTGAGAAATACAGGGAAGTGATAAATATAAGGATTCTGGGATGGCTGTTGCTGGGGATTATTAATATTTTGGGGAAAGACAATGAAGGGCTGAGGGTGATTACTCGCCAGTTTAAGAAAAGGTGTAAAAGCCAGAGGACATCCTTGTCAGCATTTTAAAACTCTTCTGCAGCAGAAAAAGTTGAAGACTAGGTCCAGGGCTAAATTACAACAGTAGCAGACCTCTAGAGAGAATGAATTCTCAAATTCCACAAATCTGCTATGTCAAATGGTTGGAAAGAAATGGAACTCTGAATCTCTTCTTCAGGACAAGAGAGTGCAGGGGATTCAAGATTGTCAAGCGCATCAACTCAGACATCTTCATTCCATATCTCAATGTTGATCCCTTGGACACCCACATAAGGCCATGCCATTGGCAGTGTAGAATTATACACCTTTGGAAAGAAAACATGCTAATAGAAACATTAAATGACTGTGGGACATCAAGGGACCATATAACCAAAACACCCCATCATGAGCTGAGTTCTGTCAGACCCACCAAAGGCAGGAGGGCCCAGCAGCAATCCATTGTAAGATACAAGTACAGTCATGGGTCACTTAGCAACGGGGATAGGTTCTGAATAATGTGTCGTTAGGTGATTTCATCACTGTGCAAACATCATAGAGTGGACTGAAGGGGAACAAAATTTGCCACCCCAAAATATGTCTCTTCAACATGAGGATTATTTTAGGCTGATTATTTTTAAGAAACAAAAAACTCAGAAAGTTTTTCCTGTTACCTCCCCCTTAACTGTCTAAAAGAATTCAGATTTAAAAAAAAAAAAAACCTGTCTCAGGAAGCCCGTTAGCATAACATGAACTAGGCAGGAGACAGGAACCTAGAAAAGCCTGTTTGCTGGACTCCCCTCTGTGTTCTCGTTCTGTGTGGCCAAACATACGTGTGTTTTCCAAACATTTGCTCCTTTTCACCTGCCTGTGAATTGCCTTTCTTCCCTTTGAAGTCCCTGACTCTCCCCACCCAACATCTCTTTTGTCTTTAGCTAAGGATGGTGTCTAAGGTGAGGGCTTCGGCCATTTTGGCCAAAACAAAACAAAACAAAAACAAATTCACAGATACAGAGAAGAGATTGGTGGTTACCAAAGGGGAAGGAGGTTGGTTGCGGGGAGGCAGGGGGCACAAAATGGGTGAAGGGAGTCAACTATGTGGTGATGGATGGTAACTAGACTTTTGGTGGTGTCACTTTGTAGTGTATACAGATGTTGAATCATAATATTTTACACCTGAATCTTATGTAATGTTATATACCAATTTTATTTCAATTAAAAGAAAAATCTTGGGGCCAGCCCCATGGCCGAGTGGGTAAGTTCGTGCACTCCACTTTGGCGGCCCAGGATTTCATGGGTTCAGATCCTGGGCATGGACCTACCACCTCTCATCAAGCCGTTCTGAGGCGGCATCCCACATAGCACAACCAGAAGGACCTACAACTAGAATATACAACTATGTACTGGGGGCACTTTGAGGAGAAGAAGAGAAGAAGAAAAAAAAGAAGATTGGTAACAGGTGTTAGCTCAGGGCCAATCTTTAAAAAACAAGAAAAAGGGGGCTGGCCCCGTGGCTGAGTGGTTAAGTTTGCCCGCTCTGCTGCAGGCAGCCCAGTGTTTCGTTGGTTCGAATCCTGGCCGCGGACATGGCACTGCTCATCAGACCACGCTGAGGCAGCGTCCCACATGCCACAACTAGAAGGACTCACAACAAAGAATATACAACTATGGACCGGGGGGGTTTGGGGAGAAAAAGGAAAAAAAAAAAGCAAGAAAAAGAAAAATCTCTCCAGGAGCCAGATGGCCACACAATCATGGCTTTTACGACCTAGAGTTGCAAAGCCTCATTGCCCCTTGTAATATAAATACCGGGGTAGATGAGGCTTCAGTCTCCCAGATACAAAGCTAACCTAGGTGCCTGTCCCTTCGGCTTTGGGCGAGATAAGAGAAGTTTTATTATCCTTTTGGATCAGGGCAATTAGCTCTTTCATTAGGGAAACAAATGGCTACAGATCTAATCACTATGGTATGCGAACGTGTTTCTAAGAGAAGTGGAAGCAAACAGTTATGACTTTGCAGCTTGTCTGTTTCCATGGCTCAGACTTTTTACACGAACACTGATAATCCAGGAATATTTCATTTCCCCACAATTATATATTTAACAGAAATGTCTGCACATGTATACAAAAAACATGTTCAAGAATGTTCATGGCAGCATTATTCTGAAGAGCCCCAAACTGGAAACTACTCGAATGTCCATCAACAATAGAATGGATAATTATCTATTACAGTATATTGATACAATAGAATTCAATGTAGCAATAGAAATGAATGAACCCCAATACACGCAACAACAGTGACATTCTCACAAACATAGCTGTGAGCAAAAGAAGCCAGACAAAAAAGAACATATACTTTCTGATTCCATTGAAGTAAAATTCAAAAATAATCAAAACTAACCATTGGTGTTAGAAGTGAGGATAATGCTTGCCTTTGATGAGGAAAATGCGGACAGCAAGTGGGAGGGAGCAAAACAAGGACTTCTGAGTCATAGCCTTTGTCTTGAACTGGGTAGTGGTTACACAGCTGTGTTTATTTTGCAAAAATTGATGAGCTGTTCAATTATGACTTGTGTACTTTCTGTACATATTTTATATTCAAAAACTTTGTTTTGAAAAATGGGGGTAAATTTCTTGTAAAGACTCAGCAGTTCTGCCAGAATTCAAGGTCAGTAAGCATTCTGGCCTCTGGAAACACTAAAACAGAGACCAGAAAGCAACACGACCAGAGTGTTTCTCTCTCTCCACCTCTCCTCTGTGCCTCTCACTACTTCTCTACCTCATTCTTTCCCTTCTCTTAGGTCTGCTTGGCAGAGCAAGACAGATGAAGTAGTAAGAGTAGTTAATAGTGTGGTTAATATCGTTTATTCCTAAAGGGTTTTTTTAATGGGAAATATATAGGCTTTGAGCTTCTCTGTTCGTATCATTCCCAATAGGATTTAGAACAGAGCTGATATTCTAGCTTGTACGTACAGGCAAGGTGAGCATTTCTTCTGATTGGTGTCACCCATTCCACACCTCTTATTAAATGATTTGAATATGACCTCTGGCTTAGATTTTAAAAATAAATAAAGGGAAAACCTTTCATTTCAAAGCAAATAGACACTAATTATAAATTTAAACTTCAAATTTTCTGTAATGAAAAACTTCTGATCACTAAAAGAATAAAATAAAGCAAACTGACAGTTTTCTACACCAAAGGGACTACAGGTGATAGCTAGTAAATTGAGAGATATCTCTAACGTTCCAAAGCAATTTTCTAAAGCCGGAATCATTCCTTCACACACCTGCAAAAGATTCAGAAGCCCATGGGGAAGTAAACATTTATTTCAAAAATAAACTTTAAAGTTTGGAGATAAAAACAGACAAGCTGTTTTCTTAAATAAGAAAATGTGGCTCTACCCTACCAGAGGTACTGTACTCAGAATTTCAAAGAGCAGAAATAGCAGGTGACAACTTACTCGGAGACACTCAGGCCAAGTGAACGGCAGAACGAGTATAATTTACATCCACTAAGCACCATATAAGCAGAGAGGACTAGAAAGAAGGAGACGGGGATTCCAACTCCAGTTTTGCCGCTGACTACATGGATTTTCTTCACTGTAAAACGGAAACAAGCACTCACTCTATCATGAGAAACAAATGATCAAGATGAAAATTTCCTCAAAGGAAGTTACTTACAACTTACATTTGTAGTTTTTATTAAAATCTTCTCAAGCCTCTTTTTCCTCTCTCGTTACATTTTTTCTTCCCACTCTTTTCCTCCTTTCTCCTTGTCTTTACCTTTTTTCTTTCCTTTCTACTTTCTCTATCACTTCCTTAACTGTCCATAGTATGTTATTTTAACTGACCGTATAGTTTATATTTATTTGTATTTCTTTCTTAAAAATCAACTAAATTACTTTTACCTGCTTGTAACTCAAAATTAATTTAGTTTCAGTGGGTCACTGGTTTACATGAGAAAAATAAAGTTTCTTTACCCTGGTCTAAAAGAATCATCCTTGGGTTTATTGAAAAGAAAGATTTCGTTTGTTAGGGAGCAATATTTCAGGGTCACAAGGAACCAACCTGCTAGTGATTTTCCTTTCAGGGACGCTGAACCAAACACCACCTCATTTCTTTTGGCTGCCCTGTATCCTACCCTTGGGTGAGTGTGTATCCAGAGTGCCTCCCTCCCTGTCTACCTCCTGAATGTTAAATGAGATCCTAGGATCTCTGATCAATGTTAATCAATCAATAAACACTTTCTTAGCATTCATAGTATGCATAGCTTGTGTTAGAACTTTGCAAAACTGGAGTTAAGAAAGATGTGGTTTTTAACTTCAAATATCTTGCTACGCATTTATATTAGAACACAGTGCAAAAATAATATTATGAATCAGAATAGATGCATTAGGTCTTATTCACTCATTCAACAAACAGAAAATTTTTTCCTGGGGACTGTTAGGCTGGTGAGCATACCAAGAAAATTAGGGGAGGATCCCTATCCTGCAGGAATGCATCATCTAAAAGAGAAAAAAGACAAGTAAACAATTGCAGTCATGTGTTGCTTAACGACGGGATACCTTCTGAGAAATGCATCGTTAGGCAATTTCCTCGTCGTGCAAACATCACAGAGTGCACTTACACAAACCTAGACAGTATAGCCTGCTACACACCTAGGCTATATGGTACCAATCCTATGGGACGCCTGTCATATATGCGGGTCTGTCCTCGACCAAAACGTCGTTATGCGGCGTATGACTGTGTATTATAATGTAATGTAATAAGTATCATAATAGTGAATTAGGAAGAAATCAGACAGGAAGGCATAACTCTGCTTGAGGGTGTCAAGGCTTCACAGAGGAGGAAGCATCCAGCTGAGGTTAAGGAAGCTCACCAGGTGAGAGAGAGGAAAGGAGAGGTGGAGTGTGGTTTTCTCATGTGTTGGCCTCTCTTCTTCTGCCTACCCCTCAAATGCTGGTATTCTTCAGAGTTCTTTACAAGATCCCCTCCACTTCCTGCTCTGCCAACTGCTGGAGTGACTTCACCCACCCAATGACTTCTGTGGGAGGACTCCCAGGCCTGTGTCTTCAGTCTCAGAACTACGTATTCAACTACTTGCTGCTGATCTACATGTGAAGGGCCCAGAGCCACTTCATACTCAAGTCCAACCTGAATTTCACCTTTCCTGCTGTCTCTGACCTGTAATAATGATCAGCCCCTAACTGGTCTACTCCCGTCATTTCTCAGTACTTGAGACTGATGGAAATTTCCAAAGCACAAATTTAGTCTTGAGATTTTCCTGTTTACACCTTTTTGACAAGATGCTGGATTATCTGGTCATCATTTGCCCCTCCAGCCATCCTTCTTGCTCTCCTAACCTCTCATTTTACATCCCAGCAATACTGAGTTACCTTGAATTCCTCACATCAAACATCCTCTCTCTTAATTCTGGGGCTTCACCGTTGGTATGTTCTCTCCCTAAATACACTCTTCTCCCATCCTTTGTCCTGGGTGAGGCCTTCTCCTTCTCCAGGTCTCAGATTAAAGGTATCTGCCCCTGAAATTCCATTGCTGACCCCACAATGCCGGCTAGAGCCCCTCCTCTCTGCTCCCTGCACAGATCTTCTCACACTGAATTATACTTGCCCATCTACTCACTTAGTTACCCCCTCTCAACTGCAAGGTCCATGAGACCATGATTATGTCTGTCTCGAATAATGTTCTATCCTTTACTATGTATGGTGCTCCACATTTGGAATTTGGATTCCAGAGAGACACAGAGCAAAAGTGTAGAAACTTGCTGGCTGACTTACAGATAATGTTTACAAGCTTATGTCCATGTTAGAGACTGGCTCAGGCACTGCCAACTTCATGTCGAAGTCTAACTCTCCCTTTTCATCCAGATACTTTCTTGAAGAATAGGATTACACTCACCTAAGAGATCAGCTCAAGATTCTTGACTGTCTGCCCCTCTGAGAAGTCCTTCACGTGGTTCCTCAGCTGACACTGAACTCTTGGAGGCCTTGAAACACCACCTAGAAGCAGCACTGTATATTGAGAAGTCGCACATGACACACACCTCATAAATCAGGGATAAGTCATTACCGATTCTTAACGTGTAACCAGTGAACTGAAATAACAACAGAGGCTGCACAGTGTGCTTTCCAGTTTAGGGAAGACATTTGTTCAAATAAGTTAATGCTCCTATCTTAATTGGTTGGAACAAATTTACCTACCTAGGCAAACAGAGTAAAACAGAAGTAGGAAAAGAACTTCATTATTTATTAAGATGTCAACTTATTCGTTAAATAAGTATTTGATATATCTCATTGGATTTGTTCGTGTAACTCTTAGAAGAGTGACTGAATCTTCAATTCTGTTTTGCTGAAATTAGTAATAAGCTGATTTATAATTACAAGGCAGGGGCATAATGGCTTTAATAAGGCTTACCTGAAACATAGTTACTTCTTGCATCAACAGCATTACTCAAATATGTGTCATTCTGGAGAGTAGTATGAAGCAGTCATAGAATTGTCTCTAAAATTAAATTGTTAAATTACTAAAATTTAATAAAGCAAAGTAAGTTCAAAGTATTTCTTTTTTTATTGTTTTTTTTAAGTTCTGCAGTGCTCAAGAGATCAATTTTGTATGTTTTATATGGATAAACTTTTGGTGAGTCAATAACTGAGAAACTGATGAATGTTCAATAATCATGTGCAAATAGATTTTTCAGCATTTAGCTAGAGAAAGCAAACAGCTTGGGACTCATTGATTAGAAAGGATCCAACAAGATGAGAGGACATGTTATCATTCCATCTCATGGGGGAGAGGATCCTTCTGAGAATGGATGAAATACGGTTCAACACAAGACACTCAGGGAAGAAGTCAATCCCGGGATCTGGAGAACAGCAGAGCTTCCTTGTGGGATCTGCCAGTCCCAGGCACCCTGAGGAACCAGATGGGTGTGAGTGAGGACATCCACCAGACACTGAGACGGCAGCCTCTAAAGAAACCCTGCTGTCTTTCTAGAGGATCTACAGTGTAGACAAGTCACTTTAGATTGAAAATTACCACACACACAAAAAAGGCTTAAACCACAAAGAGAATTTAATTGCCTTATTTAACCAAAAGGCCCAAGATAATTAGGCTTCAGGTAAGTCTCAGTCACTTAGAAAATGTGAACTGGAGCCCAATTTCTTTCTCCCAATTTCTTTGCTCTGCCTCCTTAATATAGATTCTGTTTTTGATCAGCTCTTATCTTGAGACCCTGAGGTAGCTTCCACATCTCACTGAGCTTCACAATTCCAGGTTTAAAGTTCAAGGAAGTCTGCTGGTTTGGAGAGTTCAAACAAAAGTCCTGCGTTTGAGTCTCATTGGACCTTTTTGGCCGGACTGGAGACACCCGTCTTAACCAACCACTGTGGCCAAGGGGGCCAACAGGCTGAGTGACTTAAGCCAGTTAGGTTCTAACTTAGCAGTTGACGACAGGTTCCGTCTTACCCAACTCACACGGCTGGAAAATGTAGGGTATTGTTATGAAAGGAGCGAAGAAGTCTAGGTTCTGGGGAAGCATCCAAGAACTATCCTATTTCATATCTCTTCAGTTACACCAAACATTTATTGTGTACTTAGAATATGCCAGGCACTGTGCTAGATGCTGGGGAAGGGAAGCTGTGCTAGGGTGGGGAAGATTTGGAGTAAGATATAGGGAATGCGCAAGATGTAAAGATGAACATCATGTGGTCGTTGATCTCAAGAAAATTAACTCTCTGTTGGGGGAGACAAACGTTAATAATTTCCTTGGCAAATCATGTCAGGGTTGTTGACGGACATGGGCCCTTTATACAGCCACAATGGAGGTAACTGCAGGACAATTTGGCAATGAACCTTGGTCCCCTTTCTGCTTTCATGGCCATGGTCCCCACATCCTCTGTATTAAGGTGCTTTTATATGGCATATTTTGACAAAGCAGGAAACTTCCAGATTATTGTGAAATTGTAGTAAGGACATGGGCAAAGATTTTCCTTTTAAATTTTTTTTTTTTTTAGACAATCCACTTTTTTTTTTTTTTAAAGATTATTATTGTTTTTTTTTTTTCCTTTTTCTCCCCAAAGCCCCCCGGTACATAGTTGTGTATTCTTCGTTGTGGGTTCTTCTAGTTGTGGCATGTGGGACGCTACCTCAGAGTGGTCTGATGAGCAGTGCCACGTCCGCGGCCAGGATTCGAACCAACGAAACACTGGGCCGCCTGCAGCGGAGCACGTGAACTTAACCACTCGGCCACGGGGCCAGCCCCTCCTTTTAAATTTTGAAAGGTTTTATGAAACCAGTGATTGCCAAGAATAACAGTACTCATTTATTCAAATCATCTCCTATGTTGTCTTCATAGTTTTCCTTAAATTTAATTTAAACAGCTGTCATTTTTTCTCCAGCATTATGTCTTGCCTGTCTCCCCTCCTGCTGATGGTGTTTTTAAGCAATGACAAAATGACATTAAAAATTCAATCAAAGTGGCTATTTCTTCATCACTATTTGCCTAGAATGATGTATTAACTGTGAAGAATAGCCTTGTCCCTCAGCATGCGGAAAGAAGTTAGACTGTATCACCAAGTTTCACAGAGTTTCTCTAAAAATACCAAGTCTTGCTTATGTTTTATAAAGCACATTTTCTGTGACTGGAGCATAGCCTAAGTATGTAGTTACTTCATGAATTGCTGAAAATTGTGCGGTACTCTAAGACTTTTTAAACATGTTATAGAGTATCTGTCATAGGAAACCTGGTGGAGGCTTCGCCAACATTAGAAGGGACATGGGCTTCCTTTACTGCCCCCTGGTGTCACTGTGTAGAATTGAATGAGACCACAGGTATTGGTAAAGCCATTTAAAGAAGAAAATAGAGATGAAATAAACCCCTGAGGGTGTGTAAGTATAAGCATCCTAAGAAATCCTTCAAAGCAAGGGCAGGAAGGCTAACAGTGGCATACAGACCCAAAAAGATGAGTGCTATTGGGCTATCAGCCTCTGAGTTGAGAGGAAGTAAAGAATGAGGGAACATGGTGGAGGGAGCCATGGGAGAACATGAGTGCACGATGGGAAGAAGGAAAGGGCTTGTGATGGAGCCCCTCTCTGCCACGTGGGAGGGCCGGGGCATGGGAGGAGAGGGGAATAAGGACTTTACCTTTCTGCTTCCGAACCCACAGCCAAGCATGCATCCGGTTTTGACTGGATGATGCCAGAAGCCAATAAACCCCTACAAGCTCAGGTCTGAGGCTTTGGAATTCATGTAAGGCCGTCGTGTCCATAGGAAGATTGCTGATAATGGAAGACCAGCAGTAAAAACATGTAAATTAAAATGCACAGTTCTCTTTCATCCTCTTAATTAACTCTGACACATAGAGTACAGAGTGACTTTCTCGTTTCCAAATTGTTTTTTCTGAACTCAGAGTTAGTAGTAATAGGACCACTGCATTTTCTTTCCAGTCCACAGCAGAAAGTACTTGGCATCTCGTCTTAGAAGAGATGCCAATTTTATATGGCCATTTTCACATCCAGGTTTCAGCAGATGTCGAAACATCCCTGATGATGCACAAAGAAATCGTTCCTGTGCTTTTGTGACATCTTGCTAAGGCTAGAGTCTCTGAATCTCTCCCTTATTTTGCCCTGAGAGTGAACTCTATCTCTCACCCTTTCTCAGGATCTCTAAGCTTGTTACGTCCCACCACCCTATACCCAGAGAATTTAAGCAGACTTAAGTGTTTTGACAGGCTAAGCCAGTATGGTAGATTATTTGCCGTTAAGTATTTTAGTTATCAGTAATAGTTTAATAAGTTTTCTAGAGCAAAAAATATATATATTTTTTAACAGAACTCTTCGATATTTTGACAGAAAATGTGATCAGGGGATTACAGAAGAGTAGTCTTTCAATATCCTCACAGAATGCCATGGCTGCCTTGCTTCACATGTACAAGGTCCCTCCTCCCAGCCACTGCCACCAGAATCCTCTGTATTTTCTCCTATTGCTTAAGTATCTACATGTTAGTTTTCTATGAGTGAGCCTATTTGATGTTTGCTCATTGGTCTGTCTGCCCTTTATCAGTGTGCCTCAATGATGCCTTAAATTCCTTAATTGCAGGTTACCAGAGGAAAAAGAATCTGCCTAATTCTACCTAATACAGCATCATATTTAGGTAATTATACTTAATAGGTGCTTTTTTATTACAGGAAAAATTATATGCAATATTATATCACAGAGATTTCTTCATGATGTCTTTGGGCGGAGGGGTTCTACTGTTCACCTTCTTTTACTATTTTTTTTTCAATCTCTCTTAATAGTGACCCCAGTAGAGGACAAGAAGTAGCAGTCCTTAAAGAGTGAATAAAATAGCAGTCAGGGTCCCCTCATCTCTGGATGTGGCCCTGGTCACAGCACTCTGAGCTTCTTTTCCTCAGTATGCAATGCAGATCACATAGTGTGATAAGACACGTGTTTCCCCTGAGAATTTAAGATGGCAGCTTTCTACTCAAGCCACTGACTTCCACATCTCTGTATGTCAAAAATGCATCTCTCTCTCTTTTTTGTAATCTCTTATTTTACAAATGAGGGAATTGAGATCCTTAGAGGTTAAATGGCTTGCTCACGGGGACACAGCTAATTAGCAGACTTGCAGCCATCATTCATCAACCTTAAAAATGTCCTTTCAGTGTGTTGTCTAGTATAACCTATTACCCTTAAGAAAGCTCCTTTCTGAAGAGCTAGGAGTTTCGTCAATACTGTCCACCTGCCTTTATAATTAACTTTTGTTTTATCTCTCTTAATAGAGTCCATAAAATAGAGGACAAGCAGCAGTAGGTATTTTTAATGTGTTACAGTTTCTGTACGTTATTAAGCCAACCTTAAAACAATGTAAATTATTGAAAATAAGAAGCAGCCATAGTCTCACCAACATAATAAAACCACAATTATTTGATTTTATGTTCTTTCCAAAACTTCTTTTTTTATCGATCAATACATACGTTTTAGAAGGCTGTAATATAGTATTTGTTATATGTGTATTTATATGTTAGTGTTCTATTTTTCCTCTTAACATTATCGTGCTCATTTTTCTATCTTTCTACAAAATTCTACCAAAAAAACTCTTCTGCAAGATGACTGCATCATCATGGAACAAGAGGAAAATTAAATTAACCATTCCCCTGTTTTTGGACACAGAATATTTCTAATTTTTCCTATTATGAGTAATGCAGAAGAGAACACATTAGAAACAGAAGCACGGAAGTCTTCACACAGGAGTCTAAGCCTGTGATAAATATCCCTGTGCTGAGTGAAAGATCTGGCTCAGATTTACCTTCTGTGAAACAGAACATGCAAATATTGAACGTTGTTTTGACATAGCATACACTTGCTTTGCCATGACAGGGCTGGGGATAGAATGAACTGCTCTTTGAAATATTTAAATATTTTTCTTGGATAGTAGACTCTTTTATTGAACTGTAAACTCTGAATGGGTAAATATTTCTTTTTCTTCAACTTAGAATAGGACAGGCAGTTATAAATTATACTATTGTACACCTACTATTGGCCAAGTACTTAACATACATTATCCAGAACCTTCTCAGAAATCCTATAAGCAAGGCGCTGTTACTTTATTTTATAGATTTACAAATGAAGAACCCAAGGCTCAGAGAGGTTCAGCAACTCCCAGAGCCAATTTCCAGTTAATTGACTTTAAGCCAGTGTTCTTGTCCCTGGACCACCTTACCCTATTGGGTACCATGTCAAAACTGAGTAGCAATGAGAGGATACAATACCCAGTTGTTTTTTTTAACATACATCTTTATTGAGATATAATCCATATACTGTACAAGGCACTCATTTAAAGTGTACAATTCATTGGTTTTTAGAATATTCACAGATATGTGCAACCCTCACACAGTCTATTTTAGAACATTTTCATTACCTCAAAAAGAAACCTCATGCCCTTTAGTTATCACCCCTTCCAACCCCCTCTCTCCTCAGTCCTAAGCAACAATTAATCTACTTTCTGTCCCTATAGATTTTCCTATCTGGACTTTCATATAAATGGAGTCATATAATCTGTGGACTTTTGTTTCTGGCTTCTTTCGCTTAGCACAATGTCTTCAAGGTTGATCCGAGTTGTAGCACATATTAGTACTTCTTTCCTTTTCATGGCTGAATAATATTGCATTGTATGGATATACCACCTTTTACTTATCCATTATTCCATTGATGGATATTTGGGATGTTTCCACCTTTTGGCTGTTATGAATAATGGCGTGATAAACATTTGTATATGAATCTTTGTGTGGACATATATTTTTATTTCTTTGGCTATACACTAGGAGTGGAATTATCATATGATAATTTTGTTTAATTATTTGAGGAACTTGCAGACTTTTGAAAGTGGCTGCCCTATTTTACATTTCCACCAACAGTGTACAAGGCTTTTGATTTCTCCACATCCTTATCGACACTTGTTATTGTAGTTGTCCCCTAACATCCACAGGGGTTTTGGTTCTAGGACCCCCAATTATATCAAAATCCATGGATGCTGAAGTCTCTTACATGAAATGCTGTAGCATTTGCATATAACCTATGCACGTCCTCCTGTATACTTTAAATCATCTCTTCTTGTTATTAGTGCCCCGGGCCGTGGCAGTGAGAGCAACGAATCTTAACCACTAGACCCCCTGGGCTGGCTAAATCATCTCTAGATTACTTATAAAACCTAATACAGTGTAAATGCTATGTAAATAGTTGTTATACTGTATTGTTTAGGGAATAATGACAAGAAAAAAAGCCTGTACATGATCACTACAGAGGCAACCATCGTAGGCCTTTGGATCCGCAGTTGGTTGAATCCTTAGATGTGGAACCCATGGATACGGAGAGCCGACTGTATCTGACTTTTTGATTCTGGCCACATTAGTGGGTGTTTTTAACTAGGTTAAAACCTACTTTTTAGCCTCATATTCTAGTTGCCTAAAAGTTCCAGAACTATGGAAGATGTTGGAGCTCCAGTTGTGAACAAAACCAGCTAAAACCATTCGCACCTTGGGACCTACCACATAGGAAGACGTTATCAATCAAATAATCACACAAATAAATATAAATCTACACCTTTGCTAAGTGCCAAGGGACAGGTACTTAATTCTGGAATTTATAAAAATGGCGGCTGCAGAGGGAGTCGGGTTGGGGGTTGGCAGACAAACTTTCTTTTCAGGAAATGTTTGTGACGAGGAGGTGTTGGATTTATGGCAGTATAATATAACCAGTTTCATTCTGTTTCAATTTTTTGGCAGACACACTAATAAATAGCTTCCAGGTAAAGCCTCTAGGAGCCAAGAAAAAAACAGAACGTCTTTTTTTCCTTATGGTAAACAAAAATAATTTTACTAATATTAAAGCTCATGTTCTGATAGACATGTTTATTAGCCTCTCTGCTAAGCTACCTCAAACATTCACATATATTTCCATGGACCTGATTACACAAAATGTCTTTTCTTTATATTTATTTTTTTCTTTATTTCTTTGTTTGTTTCCAGTTCTACTTACTTTTTTCCAGGTGTTTGTTTTCACACCATTTGTTTTATTATTTTGGATGTTTATTTCACATAATCTATGGCCCCTTTTTTGAGCATTTGGGGTTTTATCTATTATTTTATCTACAAATAGATTAAAGTTTATTTTTAAAACAAGACACTTTCTCAGAGTTTCTAATTATTAAAAGAAGTGATGGCTTTGATCTTTTATAAGTTTATATCAAAGCTTCACTAGACCTCTGATTTATATGCCTATAATTCCCTATTGTTTTAACATTGTTCCCTAGAAGACTAGGGTTCCAAATGAGTGGCATTTACCTGGATTTCACCTGGCTTAAGTACAGCTTAGTATATGATAGTGTTCAACTGATATAGGCACTGAGGTCAGAGGTGAGCTTCCTTCCAGACTCTGTTTTCCACTGTTGGTGTTATCTTCAACAATTTAACCACTCTGAACCTCGGTTCTTTCATCAAAAAAATTTTTGATGGACTACGTTTGCAAGATTTTTGTCATTAAATAATACAACTTGTGTAAATGATTTTGTACACTTAGCAAAAAATATTATAGAAGGGTAACCTATTAAATAATTATTTTATTTTGTATTTCCACTGCTGTAGATTCACCTGGAATGAAGGAAAGTTTACTTCCTTCCCCCCTGGACAGTTACAAGGCATTTGTTTCTAAATCCTAATCCCTCTTGGCCAGTGAGAAAGGTAAGCAGGCTCCTGGGGGTTACTAGCATCTGACACCTGGCTTCTTAAGAATTCAAACACCAGCTGATTAACCATCAAGTTGTACTGAGGGAGAAATGTGTATGATGAAATGTTGGGTTTTGTTTTACGTTTTTTTCTTTTTTGTGTGTGAGGAAGATTGTCACTGAGCTGACATCTGTGGCAATCTTCCTCTATTTTATGTGGGATGCCACCACAGCGTGGTTTGATGAGCAGTGCTAAATCCGTGCCTGGGATCCAAACCTGCAAACCCCAAGCCACCAAAGCAAAGTGTGCCAACTTAACCACTACACCACTGGACGGCCCCGGGTTTTGTTTTAGTTGATTGGAAGAAGGAAAGATGGAACGATAAAGACAGCCAATCCTTGGGTGGATCTGTGGAGGCTGAAGCAGAAGGGTTATAGGAACCTAAAGGAATGAGCCTTTAGCTAGCTTTGATGCAGCATTTTGGAGCCGCAAAGGTTGCAGAGTGGCAGTGGGCATGCCACTAAGTGCTGGGAGCTGCTCAGGGAGCCTTGTGGCGGGCCCCAGGCCTATGGTTTGCAGACAGAGTCTGCTTATCTGCTGAATACAGAGCTTGGCAGTGGCAGCGAGCAGCAGTGACCGAGTGATGGTGGGCGACCAGCTCACTTCTAGTTCTCAGTAAGACTGAAAGCAACCTCAGCAGGGGTGGCAGCCACCGCCCTAAGACTAGAGCTCCTCCCTACTAGGGCTTTAGAAAAATGACGGAACTCTGAAGATCCAGGAATTCTTGAAAAATTCCAAAGAGAAAAAAATCCCCACTAAAACAACAACTGATGTTGGACTTCTTACCAGTTTTGTTTTTTTTTTTTCCTGGCAAAGGAAAAGAGAGGAGCATTTTGAGCTTTTGTAATTAAAGCAAAAAAAAAAAAAAAAAAAAAAAAGCAACATTATTTTCACTCTAAGTGATATGAGGCAACTCATAGCTATTATATATATCAAAAAAAGGTACAAGTATTAACCATTTGACAATTGGAAAAGCCTGCACACTATTTTGGCAGCAACACTGAAGTAATAAATGTCTGCTATAATATGATATTATTATTCTTTCACCTTTGTGAGTCCTCTGTTTGAAAAAATCCTATGCTTTAGAAAACAGGTGTAGACCACAGGAAGCCTGGTCCTTGGGTAGTATCTCCTCCAATCCCTGCTTTTCCTTTTCCCTATTTCTCTCTCTGCTTGTTTCTTCTCTCCTTTGCCTTTTCAAATCCTCTTTCTCTTTCTTTTCGTTTTCTCCACATTCTAGCAGGTTCTCAGTCTCATCACTTCCCTCTCATTCTACTCTTCCCTTCCACAGCCCCCACTCCCTCTCCCTGTCTCTCCTCCATTTCCACATCCACTTAGCACTCACCTTCCGCCTGCTCTGCTTTCTGCTTATCTGCTCCCGCCACACACTTAGCCCGCTCCACTCCCTGCCTTACATTGACTTTTTCAAAATAGAATTTTCTTTAAGTAGAATCAGTGATGTAGATCTATATTCCATCCATTCATCCACAAGGGAAATCTCACCACTCAGCCCGTTGCAAGTGGGAAGTTTCAAATGTAAGCATTTGAGTGTCTTATATTCTCTACAATGATTCTGAAATTTGAGTATGTCTGTGAAGAAAATTTTAGATTGAAATAAAAAGTGCCTAAAATATCTATGAAACCTTTATTTAATAGCTTATCTTTCAGGAAAAAAAAAAAGCAAAAACAGACATGGTCACTGGTAACAGAAAGGGTTCTTTGGGGCTGAACTTAAGGAGTTGAAAAGAGGGACATATTCAGATAAAGTGTCTGGTGAGGCAAAACGGTAACACCTCAGTGTAATAAGATTCTGTTTTAAAATAGCTGAAGTAGAAAAAAGTATATGTAATATTCCTCCTACCTAAGTAATTATGACTTACAATTTCTTTTACTGCTGTAGCTTCAAGGCCTGACCTTGTTTACCCTTGGAACTTCTGTTCTGGAGGCTGAAAGAGCATTGTGTGGGCTGAGGAGAGACGGCGGGAGTCCTGACTCTTACAATGGTGTTGACTTGAATAGGTGGACAAAGCGTTTCCTTTGCTCTTTTAAGGACTCATATTATTTTTTCTGAGAGGCTAATCAACCAAAACAGTAGAGTCCGTTCGTGTACATGCAGTGGACTTTTCACCTTGAAACCTTTTAAACAAATGCCTAACAGGAGCTGAAGAAACATTTTCTAATAACTAAAGTGAGTCCCTGTGAACAGAAAGTTCCCAGTGAAGAGGAGTGATGCAAGCAGAGGTGGAAATATGAGAGAGGAAGGCTTTCCTTCTCATCCTTGTTCATTTTGAAGACAAGAAATACTGTCATGACAATCTCATGATGAGGTAAGAGGGGGCAGTCTCCTCTGTCATCAAACTGGAAGAGAAGAGCTTTCTGATGCTCAAAATATTGCCCACACTTGCCTTGTCTGATGATTCGCAATTGAAGAGTAATTCCTTCAGATAAGTCTTCTTGTCTCCTGTTAACTGAATATGTTAGAATGGATAAATCAGTAAAGGAAACCTGAGCACAATTTTCCTAAGAACTGATTCTGTATCAGCGCTGCCCAAATCGTATATATAGTTTTACTAAGAGCCACATTTAGAAAGTAAGAGGAAACAGAAACAGATAAAATTAATTTTAATAATATATTTGCTTTAACCCAACATAGCCAAAATATTATCATTTAAATATGTAATAAACATAAAAAAATAGTAATGAGGTATTTTACACTTTTTTTGTGCTAGACACAAAAGGACAAATTATAGTCTGATTCCACGTATGTGAGGCACTTAAAGTAGTGAAATTCCTAGAGACAGACAGCAGAACGGTGGTTGTCAGGGGCTTAGGAAGGGCCAATGGGGAGTCGTTTTTAATAGGTGCAAAGTTTCAGTTTGGGGTTATAAAAAATTCTGGAAATGGATGGCGGTGGTAGCGTTCACATAAGATTGCGAATTACTTAATGCCACCGACTGTGTATCTAAAAATGATTAAAATGGTAAATTTTATGCTATGTATATTTTGCTGTAATTAAAAAAAGAAAAGAAAGAAAATTCACCGCTATAAAGCCTGTGTTAACCTCCAGCCTTTTAGCTTTGAATTTATTTCCTTGACTTTGGGACGAATACCTTCTCTATATTGCTTCATGATCACAGGTTGGGAAGTGTTATTATATTATTAATTATAAAATTGCACCTTATTTTCTATGTGGTTGAGTACCAGGCGGTTGATGCAACAATTAGTGGGTTTAACTTTCACTTGCAAATAGAAATGCCAGGACCAACCGAGACTCATATGAAAACAATGGCTAAAAACTGGATTCCTGCTACAGAGGTGGGCGTGCTTGAAAAAGAGAAAAACAATTCCTTTCAATAGAAGAAGTTAGTTTAAAAATACAATACATGAAATTCTGGGTTTTAATGAGATATTAAAAATGCTTTCTCAAGTAAACAAACAAAAGGAATTGCCAGTTTTTTCCAGTTTGACACCTGTCAGTGTTGTACTCAGCCTGTCAAGATGTGTGGGCATCAAAAGTGGAAAGAAGGGAGCATTTTTCTAACTTAAAAGTCAATTAATTAGCACATGTTTATTGACCTTTAGGATAACCTAATCCCAAAATTCAAAGCTAAAATAAACCTGTATTTCAGGATGAGAGAATACATTCCCAGCTGTCCTATCACTGCACGTGTCCCGCCGACGGAAGCAACGTGCTCCTAGAAAGCCCATGTTTAGCCGTTGGAGAGGCCTGTGTTTGAATCCCAACACTGGCTTATTAACTGTAAAGCATTCAGAAGAAGTGCGTTATGATGCGGGGTCTGTGAGCCGAGGAGTCGAAAGAAAGATTTCTTAGACTCTCAAGATCTGGCAGTAGTGCTCTTTTATTTAGAGAATAGTATAGAATAGCATGGGGACAGGACCCATGGGCAGTCAGAGCTTCTGCTGCCGCCGCTTCTGCTGCCCCCGCTGGCATGGGGACAGAGCCCATGGGCAGGCAGAGCCGCTACTGCTGCCCCCGCTGGCATGGGGACAGGACCCACGGGCAGTCAGAGCTCCTGCTGCTGCCCCGAGTTGAGGGTTAGGACTAAATTTAAGGCATAGGTATGTGAGTCATCTCTTTACAAGACAAAGAATATGTGAAAAAGTTAAAATGGTATCAGTGCCCTTATGGCCTGGCCATTTGGCGGTCCCACAACTTTTAGATAAGAATCAAACCGGATTGAGTAAATGGCAGAAGTCATGCTTGAATTTTATCCTTGGCTAAAGACAAAGGAGGATTTGTGGGGGGGAGGGTCAGTTACATGAGGTTGCCAGACAGCAACCAACTTAAGTTCTTGCCTCTGGCATTGATTAAGAGCTTCTAGAGATAAGGCCATCCCCCCTTCTTCCTGGCACAGAGAGGGAGGCATCTTCACAGATAGAGGTTTCCCTTAGAAATGTAAATGTTTCCCAACAAAGGGGCAAAACAAATTCCACTCCTTGGAGCCTGAATCTCATCTGTAGTTTTAAAACTAACCAGCCTAAAAATCCTCATCATAAGCCATTTTAAAATTAAGCAGCCTAAAAGTCCTCATCAGTTAGTATGACCGTAACATTGTGTACTGAGAGAATATCAGCCTGAAGTATCTATGTGAATTGCTCTGCTGAAGAGTTAAGACAATCCCAAAAGAGAATTACAACAGGAAGGAAAAGGTTGAAGTTTTAGCTAAACTGGACTTCTCCCTGCAACTCCCAAGTAAAGGTAGCTAAAATGGAAATCCTGATCCTCTGGTCCAAAATGCCCATCTCTGCCCATCCTCAGGATTGTGTCTCATTTACCAAGGGGTCCCTTAAATCTTTAGGTTAGAATTTCCCACCCTTTTAACTTGGGAAAACCGCTACCTCTTCCTATGGAAAGAAATCTCTTCTTATGAACCATTCTTCCCTTCACCAAATACTTTACCAAGTGTAAATCAAGCAGATTTGAGGGCTCCTGAGAAGGCCTTGGTGAGATAGCCAATGACACCTATCATCTTTACACAGCTAGGATGAGAGCGGCCTCTGGTGCTATTGGAAAGCAGGGTTAGGGTCCTCTAGTCCGAGCTTCTTGTCAACATTCTTGCCAATGTGAACTAGAGGCTTCCCAGTTCTTTACTTTGATCAGGTTGCCCTTAAAGTAAGCCCATCTACTTAAAACTCTCATTAACCATTTTCAAACTACACAGTTGCTGTGCACTGAGTTGTGTCCCCCCAAAATTCAGATACTGAAGCCTAACATCCAATGCGACTATATTTGAAGTAAGGAAATTATTAAGGTGCGTAAAGTCATAAGGATAAAGCCCTAAACTGACGGGATTAATGTCCTTATAAGAAGAGACACCAGAGAGCTGCTCTCTTTGCCATGTGAGGACACAGCAGGAAGGTGGCCAACTGCAAGCCAGCAAAAGGGCTCTCAACAGAAACCAAATCAGCCTACACCGTGATCTTGCCCTTCCCAGCACGCAAAACTGTAAGAAATTAAATTTCTATTCTTTAAGCCACCTGGTCTGTGATATTTTGCTATGGCAGCTCAAGCAGACTAAGACAATAGTCTAATCTCATATTGAGAGAGAAAATATTTTCTCAATTAGCATGGGACTGCCATATCCTTTGAGCCAAATATTCTCATTTATTCTAGAAAAGCACTGTTTTGTTTTCTTTTGTTTGAGATTTGTTTTTAACTGCTGTTAGTAGCCTATTTGAATTATTTTTAAAAAGAATACAAAGATTAGTTTCAATGGTTGTTTTCTGAGCTTCTGGAAAAAGCTCTAAAAAGGAATCTTCTGATGAGGGGGCTAAAGGGTGAGGCGTTGCTGCTCCTTCCATATGCCACGCTAATACGAATATCTGAATTGCTGCAAATCAGTGTAGCTACTTCCTGCTTACAAAGAGCTCTCCCTTGAGTTTTCACAACCCTGAGACACAAATAATTTTTTTAATTTCAAAGATGATAAAAATGAGGCTCAGAACTGTTAAGAAATTTGCCAGAGAACAACCAAATAGAAAGTTTGTGATGCAAACACCAAACAAAATCCTCTTTCTAGGGGTCTAATACTTTTTCAACTCTGATTTTTTTTTTTATTAATGTTATGATAGATTACAACCTTGTGAGATTTCAGTTGCACATTTTTGTTAGTCATGTTGTGGGTACCCCACTTCCCCCTTTGTGCCCTCCCCCCACCCCCCCTTTTCCCTGGTAACCACCGATCAGATCTCCTTGTCAATACACTAACTTCCACCTATGAGTGGAGTCATATAGAGTTCATCTTTCTCTGACTGGCTTATTTCGCTTAACATAATACCCCCGAGGTCCATCCACGTTGCTGCAAATGGGCCAATTTTGTCTTTTTTTATGGCTGAGTAGTATTCCATTGTGTATATATACCACATCTTCTTTATCCAATCATCAGTTTCTGGGCATGTAGGTTGGTTCCACGTCTTGGCTACTGTAAATAATGCTGCGATGAACATAGGGGTGCAAGGGACTCTTGGGATTTCTGATTTCAGGTTCTTAGGATAGATACCTAGTAATGGGATGGCTGGGTCATAGGGTATTTCTATTTTTAACTTCAACTCTGATATTTTTTCTCTCAGTTTCATTCATTTTTTTCATACTAATCTTGTCCATTTTTCAGTAAAAGGTCCAACAGTACAGAATTGTTATCTAACAAGTTTTACACAGCATCTTAAGCAAATGACTACTCAAAGCGACGTGAGTCAAGAGATATTTATTGTGTGTCCCCTGTGTGCAAAGCACCATATTAGGCCTTCTCTCCAGCTCTCAGGAACTCACAGTTACCATCTGATGATGCTACAATAAAATTACGTTGTCTTTAAAAATACGTTTTTACAGACATGACTTAATTGATTCTGGAAAAAATAACGTTCAGAAATCACAGTCATCCTCTGTGATATTATCTTCCTAGCATACTCCTCTTGTATGTCTGTTCATTAACCCCACCCAACCATTTTGATAACAAAGGAGCTGACTTGTTCTTATTTTATATGATCCCTTGACACAGCTGACTGGCCCAGCGTGTATGCCTGACCCAAGCTGGGCCAATGAGTCTTTTCCCTGAGATTTTGGAATTTGACATCCAGAGAGTCAAAATAAGTCTCCATCTGAAAGCTGAAGACCTGAAAGTTAACTCTTGGGAGCTATCGGTTACCATGTGTCCCACCAAGTGGAGAAAGATAGTCTGCAAAGAATGAAAATAAAGCCAACAGGTAGAAAGAAGCAGAGATGATGGAGGCCAGCTTGCCTTCTAGTCTCTCTCCTAGCTGTTCTTAAGATCCTTACAGAAAGTTGTTCCTGCCCTTTCGGAAATTTGGTTTCTACTCTTCTTTTACTTCCAAAAGCCAACATTTTGGCTTTGTCTTGTGCGTTTTTGTTTTTTGCTTTTTTGCTTAAGCTAAGTCAAGTTGGGTTTGTGGCTTCCTATTCAAAGTCTGAATCGACACAAAGATCCACACATCATCTTAGTAGCAAAAGTGGGGGGAGAAATTCAATTCACCATAGTCCTATAAGGAAAAATAAAATGTATGAAAATTAATTTTAACACTTTTTAACAAAAGCTATTCTATCATATGACTTTAAAATATTACATTCACATAAAACAACTGAATTTTGCTTCGGGAAAGATACTTGGAAATTTTTCCATGGCAATATTTGAGTGCCTCCCTCTCTTTTTTTACATTTGAGGAGTCCAAGGCCCAGAGCCTTTAAATGTCAAGTCCAGCTGCACCAAGAATGGAATCGTGACACCAGACTCCAGGTAATATTTCCTTCCATGTAAATACGGAATTAGTGTCCAGGAATATACTAAATGACTACTAAGAGTAACACACTCTGCTAAACACCGGAGAATTGTTGTGCACATAATTTATATCATACAAAGTAGGTTAAACACTACCTTTATTTATCATTGACAGTGCTTTCCATTCTCTCCCCCTTCTCTTTCTATCTCTATCTCTCAATCCATATCTCTATCTATCTATCTAAAATTTTTACCCTCTCTCTGGGTTCTTTCCCCTTAGCAAGGTTGTTGTAAATTTCACAAGGTCTATTTATGTATCTTTTGTATCTCCCATTGCTCCAAGCACCATGCATCAAAGATGAGACTGTGTATTTGATAGTCATCAGTCTGCAGGTGATAATTGATTGTTTTTCTAAGGGAGCAAAATTTTTGGAAATACCCATAATTAGGAGGCTGGGACAGAATAAGAAAGAATTATTGAAAAAAGATAAATGAAGTTGAGTCCTTCAAATTTTCTCACCCCTCTGTCAAATTTCTTCCTTGCTTCTGTCTCCTTCCCGTATTTTACCCAGCTAACTCCTTCATTCCTTAAGTCTCAGTTAACATCTCAGTCCCTTAGGGAAGCGTTTTCCGGACTCTCAGAAATCTCCTGTAACAAACTTTCATCACACTCCATATTTCCACCTTTGTGGCACTTACTATACTATTTGTTTTTTGTTAATATTGGCATTTCCCTCAAAGATGAAGCTTCTTAAGGGACCATGTCTTTCCTGTTCTCTGGGCTATTTGTGAGACTGACCAGTACTTGGCACATGGAAGACATTTAATAAATATTGTACTTATTGATTGAGTGAAAATACATCATCATAGTAAACAAAAAAAAGGAAAACATTTCAGAAAACAAGAAATTCATTCATTAATATGAATTCAGGGGCTGGCCCGGTGGCACAGCAGTTAAGTTTGCTCATTCTGCTTCAGTGGCCAGGGGTTCATCAGTTCAGATCCCAGGTGTGGATCTACGCACTGCTTGTCAAGCCATGCTGTGGCAGGCATCCCACATATAAAGTAGAGGCAGATGAGCATGGATGTTAGCTCAGGGCCAGTCTTCCTCAGCAAAAAAGAGGAGGCTTGGCAGCAGATGTTAGCTCAAGGCTAATCTCCCTCAAAAAAAAAAAGAAGGAAAAAATATAAATTCACTATTTCATATCATAAACACTGCAATAGTGTTTATTCACTTTTTAATCATATTCAATAAATTTTTATAGCCTGTCTATTATATTTCTGTCACTATGCTATATGGAGATGGGAAGAAAAAAGCTACTGCCCACTGGGAATGGTACTCCTCTAATGGAGGGAGAATCATTTCCACAAGTTCTTCTAAGAAATGTGATCATTTCTAGAGGAACACACAGCTATGTGAAATAGTCAATGTTACCAAATACTACAGAGAAGTCCAAAGGAAGCAAGCATATAAGACATGTTACATATGTGGTTAGCATTGAATTAGAAAATTAAAGATTTGCATTATCTTTTCAATCATTTGACATGTTTAAGCCGCGCCTTCTTTAAAAAGGCATATACTTAATTCTTGTGCTGTGCTGTGCTGTCTATATAGCCCCACAGATTTTTTTTTAAGAAGGCTATAGACCAAAATACCATGTTTTGTTTAAAATATATATTCAAATGATTCAAAATATTTTATTTAATTCCTAATCCATCAACAAATACTCATGACATCCTGTTTGCTCCATATGGTACTAAATACTGAAACAACTCTAATTTGGGGATAAAAAAAACTGCTAACTGTGTAAAAACATTCTAACAGAAAGAAGATAATAAATATTGCATTATTCTCTGCTATTTATATGTGTATTCCACCCACTCTAGTGAATAATGAAGCAGTTGTTAAAAGTTCAGTAAAAGATAAAATACTACTGATCCTGAGCCCCAATTTAATTAGGCCTGGCCAGGATTTATTATGAGTGTAGAGAGATCATCAAGAAGTTTAAAGAAGTGATGCTCAGTAGAGATTATCTATGCAGTGTGCATATATATTTATAACTCCACCGGGCTCTTTTAACTCAACAAATAACCTTCTTTTTCTGTGGCCCAAATAACTTTCTCTTTTGGAAAAAATAAATTTCCTTGAACAGTAGGAACGCTTCTTTTTAAGTGAAGGAACTGGCTTTATCGTTGGTCAAAAGAGGCTATAAATCAAGCGATTCTTACTATATATTTGAAATCTATGACTAGCTATCTGGTGGGTTGAAAAGCATGCCCTGCTGAAATGGTCATGCTGTGGCTGCACTTAATCCTTGAAGGCACATGTTCTGGACTGTCAGAGCTCCACTAACTTGTGAAATTGTGATTATTCCTTTCAGGGACAATGCCACTGGGCCTTATCTCATGGTAAGATAAAGTGACTAAATTATACTCTGGGAGTACAGCTGCTCACTCAGTGAAGAAACAGGCTTTTCTGGGGTATGCACAGTCAGGTTCCTGGAACAAAGTGTCACTTACTGGTGGAACAGCCTACCTTACACTTACAAATTGCCATGCAAAGCAATAGAACAGGTTTACTAACGTTATATTATAAATGCCAATTTATTCCACTGGGTGAGATTGTTGGACTTTAAATGCCATCTGTTTTGTTTGTACATATTTTACACCCTTTCTCTGGAGAAAATTAACATGAATCAATGTGCTACCCAAGTTTGTTGAATATGGAAGAGTTCCAGGAAGTTTAGATGCAATTAATTAAATAGATACTTAGAGCTTTATAATTCCAATAGAAGCCATTGTCATGTCAAAAGTGTCTTTCAATATTATGCTGAAAACCTGAAACATACGTCCTTGAATGCTCATTACAGTCACTGAAAAGAGCTAAGGGAATTCATTTCCGTTTTGTTTTCTCACTCTTTGTCTGAACTTTTAACTAACCTATTTCTTTCCACCCTACTCTCTTGCCATTGCTGGGCTAGTGAGTATTTGTACAGCTGTTCTCATCCCTGAGCTGCTGAATAAGAGCCTGATTATTTCAAACAACTTTTGTAATTAGCTTTCAAGAAGCAAATTGCTATGTTATGTACAGTATCTGTGATTACGATAAACTGTTCTTTTTTATAACATTTCAGAGTGGGCTTTAATTGGCAAGCCCCAGCAGCTTGGTGAGCATTCTGTGAATTCACTCAGTACATTGAAAAAATAGAAGACTATTTGGCAATCAATAGAACAAGTATGGTACTTTTAGCTCAGTTTAGTTTTAAAAGGATCTATTAAATCAAAAAACCCTAAAATGCAGTGTTGTCGTTCTCTCTGGGGGTAATTCTGTGACTCAGATGTGGTAGTGATAACTTGGTAAGCTCAGTAATTCAGGCAGATAAATCTCACAGGTTCTAACATGCTTTGATATTTCTTGATTTAGGCCCTCATTCAATAAATATTTAGACAAACATCCAGGATCACTTAGACACACTGCCAGGTACCTGCCAGGAAAATGCTCCCCGACTCCGCTCTCAGATGTGGCCGTAGAAGATGATGCCGAGGGAGACTCTCCCATGGAGCAGAGCTTGGAGAAGCGAGGCTGCCTAACCGAGAACCCACCGCCCTACTGGAGAGAGAGGCCATATGTGCTGGGGACAGTGACCGTGTATGTTGTTTTCTGTTCTCTTATTTCCAAAAGGGGAATATTTTATGCAGTCATCGTTTTTCCCTCTACCCTGTTTCCTGGGTGTGTTAAGGTGGCTAAATGTATAATTTAGGCATAAGTTTCTCCACGATTAGGAAATATATCTGCACATAACCAAGAAGAAAGCATCAGCCAGAAATCCAGGACCTGGAACTGGGCGAGACTTTGGTATTTGTCCCTTTTTGGAGAAGATGAATGCATTTCTGAGTATGCATGTGATAGTTGCTTTGTAGTAATGGAGCATGTTTGAATTGCTAATATAAGTATTATGTATGTTGGGAATTAAAGGGTTCTGCACCCAATTCCAGTGTGTGGGGGCAGGCAGGTGGGGCAGGTTCCCACACCACCAAACAATTCTTGAACATCAGCTGGGTATTCTACAATTCAACTCAATTCTGACATTATCTACCCAGATAGCATCAGATCCCACAGATAAAGGGCTCAGTCGTACAAGACTGCTGCATCCTCACCTCACCACTTCAGACGCCAGTCACAAGCGTAGATTGTTACCTGTACTTCTGACTAATTGGCTGTAGATTGGAAGTTCCAATGACCACCCCCCTCCTCAGGTTCAATTAATTTGCTAGAGCAGCTCACAGAACTCAGAGAAACCTTTTAATTACTAGATCACCAGTTTGCTATAAAAGGATATCAGGAACAGCCAGATGGAAGAGACGCATAGGGCAAGATATGTGGGAAAGGGCGTGGAACCTCCCTGGCCTCTCTAGGCGTCCCACTCTCCCAGCGCCCCCATGTGGTCACCAACACGGAAGCTCTCCAAACTTCCTCCTTTCTGGATTCGTATGAAAACCTCATTACTTAGGTATGATTGGTAAATCATTGACCTTGGTGATTGATTCAACCTCTAGCCCCTCTCCTCTCCCTAGAGGTCAGGGGATGGGACTGAACATTCCAACTGTCTGTTCATGATTGGTTCCTCTGGTGCCAGCCCCCATCCTCAGGTGCTTTCCAAAAGTCACCTCATTAACATAAAACCAGTTGTGGTGGAAGGGGGCTTGTTATGAATAACAAGACACCTATTTCACCTTTAGGACTCTGAAGTGATTTCAGGAACAGAGGACCAGAGAACAAATATTATAACAAAAAGTGTTCCCATTGTTCTTATCACTCAGGAAATTCCAAGCATTTTGGGGTCCATGAGTCAGGAACCCTAGAAAAAGACCAAATACAGATGAGAAATTTATTTCAGTCATCTGGATAATGAAATATATATTTCTTATTAATCACAATATTGTAGGAATCCAAGAGGTGAAATCTAGCAGACATCCATTGTTTCTCTCTGTTCTTCATTCCTTCTTTATTCTAGCATAAAACCCCTCTTTTCCTTTCTCTAACTGCCTCTCCCCTATCTGGTGGTACTGACAATTGCAAACCCCAACTGCATGCCCCAGGAGTGGATATTGACTGGGCAAAAGGGTTCTCCAGACCCTTGTCCAGAGATGGATACTGGACTCAAGCAGGCCCATCAGATCCCTCTGCAAGGAGGGTCTTCATGCTGGGGGATCATAGATGGGCACTGAGTGCTGGAGCCTTGAGAACCCAAGCAGCATCTTCCATAGATGAGCTTGACATAAAAGAAATAAGGCTGCTGGCAGAGCCTCATATGCCAAAGGCAAAGTCGTCGTACTACTTGGGCAGGAAGCCGTACAAGAAAGGCTCATTTCAAGTGAAGCCTCATACAGCGGAGGACCAACACCAAACAGTGGCATCTGGAGACGCACCAGAGTAGTGAATGTGGACTAAGAAACCTTGTTTGAGGATATCTACAAGTTCCTACAGCTCCTACACGACTCTGAAAAGAGACTGTGTGTCCCCAAAATAACTGACTTTGTTGGACTTGAGTCTTTGGGTATACCCAAAATCAGGATTTTTGGTGAAAGTCATTTATTTTGGAGATGATTTCAGGAAGCAAAATGAAGAAGTGAGAAGTGAGACAGGAAAGCCAGGAAAAACGATGAACAGTATCAGTACAGAACAAGTTACCGCTGTGGACGACGAGGCCCAAGCTTACAGGGACCCTCTGAGAGGTGGTGTAGAACACAACAGGGGGCAAGGAATCTGGATGCTTATCCACCACCTCTTCTCCATTTTTCATTGGGAGTCACTCCTGAGCATTAACTTCTACTGCACATCCAGCTTGCCCATAAGCTTGTTCACACGGCCAGAGAATGCTCTCAAACACAGAGACACAGAAAGCTGAAAGTATCTATGTGCCTTCTGGGGTGTCATGTGCAGGGGATATGTGCAGGACACCGAGAGAGTCTGCTGTAACTTGTCATCAATCTTGGGGAGTGGACTTCCAATTATTTTATTTATTTGATTTAGAAAAGTAAAGATTTTAATCAAAATGACAAAACAAGCCAATTCACAGAAACCAGTTCTTTCCACCCCAGCTCTAAATACAAATAAATACAAGTGAAAATATTTACTTTAAAAGTGGTTTATTAGAGCCAAGCTTTCAAAAACAAGAAAAAAAAAATTCTCCAGGTGAGATAAACAAACAGAACACCTGCAGCAGTGATTTGAAGTTCCATGGTCCATGGGAGCAACCAAATATGTGGGTTAGGATTAAGGTTGTGGGTTAGAACCGTCAAACATGAGTGAGGGCTACTGTCTAAAAAATGAATCCAACAGATTCTAGATGTGAAAAATTTAACCATTGGAAGAAAAATGTCTTTTTTATTTCAGGTCTTCTAAAGTAATGCATACCTCTTACAAATATGCAAAAACAGCTTTTAATACAATGCAGTGCTGGAACCATATCTTTAAAATTTTGTGGGAAAAATTAATATCAAACAAAAATTGATTATATATTTGGCTAAATTATCAATCAGTATGATGACAGAATAAAGATAAATTTAGATATACAAAGATCTTAAAATTTGCTTCTGACATGTCCATTCTTTGAAAGATGCCTAAATGTGTACTCCAGCAAAATGAAGAAGAAAACAAAGAAAGAGAAGACAAAACTTCCCAATAATGACAGTTAAAGGAAGATCTGGGACCATGCTGAAGACCTAAGGATCAACCAGTTCGTATTGGAGGAGGAGGCAAAGGGCTCCAATGTCACTAGAAAGAGGTAAACTATACTTAATAGAGTGGTTAGGAAGAGATGGCATTCCAGAGAGAATGAGAAAAATCACAGAGATGTGAAACAGCATCACGTGTTCAGGGAACTTCCAATATTTCAGAAGGCAGAGCTTAGTCTGGAGAGATAAGCAGAGCAAGATCACTAAGGGAGGTTGTGCCAGGCACAGGAGACTCTTTGCTACCCCAGCCCGTCACCTCTCTTGCTCACCCAAGAATGTAAGAATCAGGCCCCACCAGTATTCCCTTCTCTCTTTTCAACCTGTTTGATTCCACAACAACCCATAGTCAAATGGCCAAAACCAACTGAGACAAAATTTGAAATATTTAAGAATCATCTTTGATGACATTTTCTGTACCCTTTGCTTCAATGGCTGGATCTACCAACAGGAGTCTAGGATTTTTGCTACAATCTCTCCCCTACCAAAATCTACTGTAATGAAACCTTCTCGAATTAATCATTTATTACTTAAGAGTGCTATAAAGGAATGTGCTATTATCATTTTAAGCCCCTTTTTGAAATTGTGAAGTGAAAATCCTTGCTTTTTACTTAGAAAGCTATTAATTACAATAAACAGATCTAGTCAAGGAAATTTTTCTGAACTTATACAATATTGTCATCATTTAAAGACAGATAAAACAGACAAAAAGTCACCGAGGGTTGAAAGATAATTGCACGTGATATAATAAAATTATACTTTTAAGCTTAACAAACTTTAAAAAACCATGTTATCACTTTCTTTTGGTTCCTGGACCCAATTCCAAGGGGTGTGTGTGTGGAGGCTTCTCCACACGAACAAGCAATTTTCAGGTACCAGCTGGGTGTCCTACAATTCAACTCAATTCTGACGCTATTACTGGGCCCTAAGGGACTGACGACCTGCATGTGGGTCATTTTGCCTGGAGCTGCTTGCACCAATAGGATGAGACCGAGTTCAGAATTGCAGAGCAGAAACTTTACTCATTGATCAATGAGTGGAGGAGGCAGAGCTCATGCTCCAAACCACCTTCACCGCAGAGGGAAGGTGAGCAGGGTTCTTACAGGATGTGAAGGGGCAGGAGGCTCCGCGTCATTGCTCAGGGTGGAGGCATTTGGGGCATGCCAGATCTTCCCTTCTTGCGCATGGCACCTTTTGCACACGTTTCCTTTTGCACATGGCACCCCATTGCCATCTTGGACTTTTCTGGTTTGGACTGGTTCTGCTGTTTGGCCATCTGACACTGTTCTGCCTTGGTTCCTCTAAGCACACAACTTAAAAACAAAGCATTAGATGTGGAAAGTGTTTTAGGGACTTCCCTGGGTGACATGTCTACCCAGAGATAGCATCAGATTCCACAAGCTGAGGGCTCAGTCCCACAAGACTGCTCTCACCTACCTCAGATGCCAGTCACAAGTCCAGGTTGTCACCTGTGCTTCTGACCAACTGGTTGTAAATTAGAGGTTTCCATGATCCACTCCTCAGGTTCGATTAATTTGCTAGAACAGCTCACAGAACTCAGAGAAACATTTTACTTACTGGTTTACCAGTTTATTATAAAAGGACATAACTCAGGAACAGCCAGATGGAAGAAACGCATACGGCAAGGAACGGGGAAATGGCACAGAACTTGCATACTCTCTCTGGATGTGCCACTCTCCACCATCCTCCACATGGTCACCAAGCTGGAAGCTCTCTGAACCCTCTCCTTTTGGGTTTTTAGGGAAGCTGCATTACAGAGGCATTACACAGGATTGATTAAGTCAATCTCCAACCCCTCTCCTCTTCCCTCCCTGGAGGTCAGGGTGTGGGGACTGAAAGTTCCAATCCTCTAATCACATGGTTGACTCCCATGACCACCAGCTGCCATCTTCACACACCCTCCAAAAGTCACCTCGTTAACAAAACAAAAGACATTTTATCACTCTCAACTCTTCAGAAATTCCAACGGTTTGGGGAGCTGTGAGCCAGGAACTTTGGACGAAGACCAAATATATATGAAAAATATACTTTGGTCATCTGAATGATCAAATATATATTTCTTATGAATCACAATACCACACACAAAATTAAGGGAAATGATAATTTTACAGTGAAAACCTTTAAATATGTTCAAAATAATAGTAATATGACTGTGTTATGTTTAAAATACAAACTAAAATTAAGTGCTAAAACTTTTAAAAATTGGATTTTTTGGTTTACTTTTCCCAGGGTTTTTCTGCCTTGTGGTCCCCTGACTAAGGTTGTACTATGATAAAACATCTTAATACCACTATCTTTTCATCTAAAGTAATTTCAGCATTATTACTATTATTTGCAGTTTTCTTCAGCCTAGAATTCATTACCTTATATATACATAGAAATTTTTCTTCAATTATACCAATAGTGTCTATTATAACACACTCTCATAGGAATAGAAGCAAAATAAGGGAACAATAGATATTGTAGTACTTATTTAGTGATGAGAGATAAACTATTATCTGTCGGGATGGACAAGACGACATAATGTTAGAACATTTCTGAAACTTTACTCTGCATTTACCCCAAACTGGCTAATGGCTAAAAACAATCACCAAAATTGGCAGATTTTGCCATGTTAAACTTTTTATTATATATAAATCATGACAAATGTCTACTTTAGAAGCTTTATCCACTTCAGAACCCAGAGAAACATCAAAGATGTTTTGCAGAGGCAAAACAAATGCTTCTTTTCCAACACAATAACTACTAACATCACCGCACTTCAGTGTGAAGCTTATTTTGATATGACTGTAAAATGTATAACATGCCCTGTACCCTGTAAAGGGCTATGCAAATGTAGTCTAAATGCCATGAAGTGGGAAAATGAAGATCAGCGCGTAGAATCTTAATCCCAAGAAACACGGTGACCTCATTTCTTAGCAGAAGCAAGTACAATTCAGTAAAAATAAGATAATCTCAAGGGATTCCTAAATTCCCCCAAACCGAAGACAGATTGAATGTATGACCTAATCACTTGTGATTTCCTTTTGTGCCAAAATATATTAAGGTCTGTAAGGTAACGGATATCTGCATGCATTGTTTCCAAAGGGTTTGTTGGTTTTCTTAATGTAATTTTTTCCATGGGGTTTTTGGTTTCCCCGTTACAGTCTTAAATCCATTGTTGTAGACTCTATGTTATACAACTTGATATAATATTCAACTTGATCCTAGAAGTATATACAAATAATTGGTAAAGGACCTGCCCAAGAAGAATTCTCAGAAGAGGTAAGGTTTAAACTGAGTCTCAGAAGACAAGCTCCTCAATCGGATAAGGACATTTCAATTCTTACGTGTAAAAGTGTGGAAGAATTCAGAATGTGGTATGTTTATGTAGGGAGATCTGAGGCTGCATCAGTATGACCCAGTATAGCTTTCCATGGAACTGAAGGGTAAGTTGAAACCCAATCTGAAAGGCCCTGGACAAGGCTAATGATAAAGAGCCATAGGGAAGGTTAAGTTCTAGAGAAAGTATGTAAGGCGAGAATCACGTTTAGGTAAAATTGACCTTGAAAGTCACATTGCCCATAAAGTACGGTATTCATTTAAAATGTATAATCCTATGTGGTGTTCTTATTCACAGTAAAGCTTGAGAAGCACTAAATTACCTCCAGGGAGGAGGAAGTGAAACTGGCATGAGATCATCTGCTCATTCAAACCTTTCTACTTTCGAGATACTATAAAATCTCTAGGATGAACGTGAGATAGGGGACAATTCTCTGCTTACTTACAAGGGTTACCGAATTCTGCTTTAAGATTAAGCCTATATAACCAATATTGCAAGTTAATTAGGTTAAATGATGTGACTTTATTGTGTTGATTAAATTCATTTGATATAGACTAGACAGAATACATTTTATAGATATAGAATATATTTTAATAAACCAACTACAAACTCAGAGTCTATGATAATTTACCACGAGTTAAATCAAATTTATCTATCAAAGAGAAACAATTTCTATGGTAAATTTATGTGTTATACAAATTTAAGTTTACTAAGAATAAACTTAAAATTTTGAATAACTCAGATTAAATTATTCTCACACAAATGTGTATTTTTAATTAAAAATTGGCATTGGAGCTTCTACTTGAAAAATACTCTGTTAGCAGTTAGTTGCTGGTGTACTTGAAAATATGCATTTCTTTGTTTAAAAAAATTTCTATAATGCAGCTTTTCACTAATTCAACGTGACTCTCTCAAGCTGTCCCTCCTACCCACGTGAGGTGAATTTAAGTAGGTGATATTTTCCTGCTGTGGCATTCTCCATTTCCAATTAAGAATGATTTAAGGCAAATCAAATTCAAAATAAAGCAGAGGCTGCAAAACTAGTTGAGATGTATAAAGATTGCTGATAAGGTATGAACACAAATAAATAGATTACCATGTCATGATTTTTTAAAAGGACTCTGAAGAATAACAGATCACTCACATTATGAGTATTGCAAAGGTGGGCTGAAATCTACCAAAAGTTTTTATTTCTTAAAATATATTTGAGATAGTAAAGCAGAATGTAAAATGAATTAGAGGTAGACACTTTCAAATGAGGAACATAGAGATATGGGATTGGAAAAAATTATCTATTCTATGTTATTTATCTTTATCTTAGTGCTATTAAATTAACTGTACTGAGCTAATGGAAATATGAAATTAGCATTATAAAAAGAACTTGAGATCCAGAGTAAATATTTATTGAGTACCTACCATTTAATGATACAAGACAAGGCACTGTGCGGAGGGAATATCTTTATAAATGCATTCAAAATAATGAGATATTTTTTAAAAGAAACATTCTAGTTTATTCCATTGGAGGGCTGCATTTTTTAATTTAGTATTTCTATATGCCCCATCTTTCTCTACAAAAGGATTTAAGTTACCAATTTCTAAGGGTACTTTAAGGCATGTATGAAAATAATACTGTAAGTCAGTATATGTCATATAAACTCCATAAGCGTGGTACAAACAAAAACGCTGTTGGGTTCTGAAGAGAACAAACCACTTCTGTCTTTGGCTATCAGAGAAGTCTTTAAGGATTCTTTGCTATTTCAACCTGACTTCAAAGGATAAATGGGATTTCAGTAAAGGGAGTTGCAGGAACAGCATATCTCAGATTCCAGAATAGCTTGCATAAGGGAAACAAGGCGGGGAAGCCCTAGATGCATTTGAGTAGAGCGAATGCACCTGCCCATGGTGGATTAATTGATTGGTTGGTTGGTTGGTTGGGAGAAGGTGGGAGAGGTGGTTCATTCACCAGGTTTTTGCCAAGCACTGAGTTTATGTAAGAGAAATGATGAGATTAGGAATAGTATAGAGAAGGTGGGCTTAAAAACCAGACAGACCAGGGATCAATACCAGAGCAGCTTCCTTAACCCTTCGGAACCTCCCTTTTTTCCTTCTAAAATGAGATCATTAATTGGTGATGACAAAACTTAAATAAGACAACATAAGAGAACATCCAGCTCATAGTACTGATGTGATTTTTACTATTGGAACCGAACAGGATCCTGAAAGGCTTTGAATGTTAATAACAGTAATAATTTTAATGAGGGCTTACAATGCGCCAAGCTCTGTTTTAAGCATTTGATGCGTATTAACATACAAGAGATTGAGCGAGTCAGTTCCCCAAGATCACAGACGTAGAGCCAAGATTTGAACACCAAAACCAGAAGCAGCGCAGTTGTGAAGACAAAGCCTCTGCAGTCATGGTCAGGGCCTGGGTTTGAATACTTCCTGATGTCACCACTTTCCAGCTGTGTGGTGTTGTCACATAATAAACATTTCTTTGCTTCATTTCTTTTTCCTGTATAAAATAGAGTTAATCCCTCATAGGGGTGAATGTATGTTACAGTAAAACTTTATTTATAAAAACAAACCCTGGGCCAGACTTGCCCTCCCACCGCATCCCTCCCATCACAGTTTGCTGACTCCTCCTCTAGCCAACTACTAGCTGAGTGACATTTGGAAAATCGTTTAACTAACTTTTCTAACCTCACTTTCCCCTTCTGTTATATCAGGCCAACATCAAAGCAATATTGTGATGATAAAATTAAACGATGTGTGTAGAAATGCTTTGTAAATTCAAACTACCATAGACTTTAGGTTTTACAGCGTAAGGTCCACAAAATATAAATTGCTTTAATGGAAGATCATGTCCATTTCTGTTGAAGAGCTTTTGATCCCAGTGTCTCAGAATCTCAGAATTCAGTGATGATTGAAATGTTTCCTTTCTAAAATTTACAGAGATCAATGACTGGTTTCCAAAACTTCCAATAGTTTTTGTTGTTTTTGGTTTTTTGTTTGGTTTTGTTTTTTTGGTGAGGCAGCTTCGCCCTGAGCTAACATCCATTGCCAGTCTTCCACTTTTTCTGCTTGAGGAAGATTAGCCCTGAGCTAATGTCTATGCCCGTCTTTCTATATTTTGTATGTGGGATGCCTCCACAGCATAGCTGATGAGCAGCATAGGTCCACACCCAGGATGCGAATCTGCAAACCAAGGCCCTGGAAGCTGAGCATGTGGAACTTCAACCACTCGGCCACGGTGCTGGCCCCCAGTTTTTGTTTATATTTGATCTCTGGTATCAAGCCCGTTCTTCCTGCCCTGGGTTCTTGTGGATGTTGTATTCTAAAACTAATAAAGCAAAGAGGGAGTCCATTGACATGGAGATAGTGATATATGTTGAAAAGAAATCAATTACAGGAAACGTTTGCCCATTATATTTAGTGATATACTGATTTGGTCCATTCTTTCAACAAGTATTGATTGAGCATCCATTATAAGCCAAACACTTCAATGTCCTAGAGATACTAAGATGAATCAGATGCATTCCCTGATCCATGTAAATAGACCAGTTACAATGGACTGTACTATTTCAGAAGATGAGACTCCTCCCCCTTGAATGGGTTCAGTAAGCAAGCTACTTTTGAGCTGGACACTCAAAGATTTTGCTAAATGGAGAACGAATGTGTGTGCAAAGACAGTCATGCAAGGACATGACATGAGAGGGCCGTGTTTCACAAAATGCACTCATTTGCACACTATCTTGATAACTTTTATTATGTCCACATACCATGTTCCACTGTTTACTTCACAATTTTCTTTCAATCAACTCATAGGTTTAAGTTTAGGTAAATTTATTTTCAAGGGAAATGTCAGCTTTGTTACACTAGTTACAATTTTCTCTGATACAAACATTAAAATAAAATCCATAATTAATTAAATAAAAACAATAGTGAATAAAAAAGTGGTAATTATTATACCATCAAAAATTATTTCCTTGACCACCAGTGAGCTGCATTTCACACTTTGGGCAATGGTATTTGGAGGAGTGGTGAATTCAAGTAGGGATTTAAAATTACCAAATAAAAATCACAGAATGTTTGGTCTAGAATGAATCTTAGACCTTATGTAATCTATTTGCCACCATTTTACTGAAGCCAAGGGAAAAAGTATTTTGCCCAAGATGGCAAAGATATATGTTCAATTGAGAACTTACAGCTCCTAATCTAATGTTCCTTCCAGTGCCACATGGGACTGGATTGATCTTTCAATACTTAATGACTTTGATAAATAAATTTATAGATCTTCAATTTTAGACTGAGTCATGTAGAAAGTTGCTTTAAACAATGGATTCAGTATGCCCTGTTCTCTGGTAATGGGATTAATAACTTTAAAAAACATTAATGAAATTTCTTTCACTTAATACCACTGTTAGCCTACGGCCTGAAGATAAAAGCGTGAATAATGGCATTTCTAAATAAACATGGCAGACGCAAGATGTGTTGATCTCTGCCCTGTCATGAAAACTCCACCAAAATAACAGTGAAGGGTTATTGGAAAAAAAGGGGGGAGGGGGATATATCTCTCCCCTCAAAAAAAGAAAAATGAAAGGAGACAATAGCAGATGGAAGGTAGCAATGATGTTTTGGGGAAAAGAAAATACAGGGATAAGCAGACACTGAATTAGCAGAGTGGAGGTAGCTAAATTAAAGTACCAAGAACCCGGTGCATGGGGAAACCGAAAGCAGAAATTGGAGGCTCTCAACACACCTGAATTTAGGGATTGGCTTCAAAGTGGAAGTGAAAGCAGAAGGATCAGCTGAGAGTCTGGATAAGGAGCAATTAGACCCTGCTATCCCCTCTCCAATCTGTATAACCAGACCACTGGCCCTGCTCCCATGATTAAATCAGCAAGTCCCCGGACTGGGGACCCCAGGCACAGCTGATGGCTGTGCTTAAACGAAGGGGTTAAACGAAAGTGAGCTTAGCGGGCAGAGAGACCCGCCCCTTCCTAACCCCATTCTACTCCCAGGACAGCCTAAGCAGGCAATAAGGGGACTCCTTTCTGGTAAAAGTAACTAGGCCAAAAGAAAGGAGGTGCAAGTGCTGACACTTGAATATGCCTCACCAAATGAACAATTGCCCCAATCAGTTGCCCTAGGGTGAGGCTGACCACCCACCAGCCAAATACCCCTCCTGCCCCCAGGCTGGCTTTTTAATAACTATTTTAAATACACATGGACAAGGATCACCAGACATTTTAAGGACAGCTTTAGCATAAAGGACAATAACAAAAATAAACAGAAAAAATAATTTGAAGTATAGAGATAAATAAACTAGAAAAACAAGTAAAATTGTATTTACTAATGTCCAAGAGATCAAAGATAATTGCATTCATTAAACAAGAACAGATTGCTGGGGGGGGAGAAATGAAGAACATTTAAAAACCAAGAAAAAGTTCTTAGAAATTATAAATACAGTAGGAAAAATATGCATATATTTTAAATCAATGAGAGGTTAGGAGTTGAAAAGAGGAAATAACTCCTCCAAAATAGAAGCAAAAGTCAAATTAATAGGAAGTAGGTGTAGGAGAAAAAATACTTTAGAAAGTGAATCTCCCCAGTGAAGCTTGTATAGAGTTGATCTATTTTAATAATAACAGGAAAATTTTCCCAAGTAGCTTCTTGGGTTATCTTCCATTCACAAATGTACATGTTTGCATTAGACTTGTTCCAAATTGAGTTATCAGATGTTTTTATTGGAAAGAGAATATTTTAAATGTTTAAAATCAGTCAAGTGGCAACTTAACCACAGGAATACAGTCTCCTCATATATATTTCACCGTCATCATAGTCTCATTTTATAAACTTCAGCCAGTCTGAGTTTCATTCTTTAAGAAGCCTGCTTCAGTGATCTGGGAGGTTGGGGGGAATAGAGAGGAGAGGCAGAGTGGAGTTGAGGGTGGAGGGGTGTGGGAGGAGAATGAGCAAGTAAGAGCTGTCTGATCGAAATGAGCAGAGCCCTCTAAGGTGATCTTGTGTAGTGGTGTCTGCAACAATCCCCCCATAACAAGGCCAGCCATGGATGCCAAGGGATTTGATCGCTGTCAAAGAAAACCAGAGCTGGACAGCAGTTAAAGCAGTAACAACAGATTTTATTCAGGAGCTATTGCAACAGGGGAAAAGAGACCTCAATATAGAACTGGGTTCAATTCCAAATACAGCAAGGATAAGTGTGGGTTTACAGCCAAGGAACAAATTGGGGTGAGGGAAGAGTCAATAGATAGAAAATTACCAAGAAGAAACGTCATGAGTTGAGGGATTCTTGCTAAACCCACTCAATAGGATTCTTGCTGAAGGCTGCCCAGCATGATCAGATATCACCTGGGGGATTACAGAGGATGAGGAAATTTGATCAGATATTGAAGGTGATATTGAGGGTGGGGGATTCTGGCTAAAGGAACTTAGCAGGATTCTTGCTAAAACTGGATTCTACAAGGTTGGAGATAGAAGCCTAAAGTGAGGCCTAGTTGAGCAGAAGGCTCAGAGGAGCCTGACTCAAGTTTGATCAAGGAGAGAATCTTTGTCATCACCTTAAAACAAAATTGATGTTCACTATACTTGTAGCTTTCCCACATCATTTTGTCATCTTATATAAGAAAAAGGCATTATAGCCGGTTAAAACCGGTACGAAGAAGCAAGAAGCTTCCCCAACCTAACTAGCCACAACCCCCTATACTCACAGTGGTAAGCTTGCCACCTTGTCCATGTTCGTTTTCCATCTCATCCCAAAAACTGAGATGCACATGCGTACTCAGAAGTGCTACGGTATAGAGCCTAAGGGCTCAGACGTGGTGCCAGAGGCTGTGGGTGCAGATTTTGACTCTACCATTTGCTAGCCATGTAATCTTGAGAAAAACGACTTTATTTCTCTCTAACTCAGTTTTGCCGTTTGTAAAGTGGAGATAATTATTGTATCTAATCTCGTAGAGTTGCAAAGATTAAATGATTCTATATGTAAAGAGCTTGGAACAGTGCCTGGTACACAGTAAAGGCTATATAATTGTTAGCCATTACTATTACACTTTGTTGATGTTAATTATTCTTCTAGGGTAAATAGGATTTGTTAATCCCCCCTTCTTTCATCCTAAGAGTTCCCCACCCACCTTCTCCTTTGAAACCAAACCAACTACCATTTGCTCTTTCCCAGCAACATAATTATTTCCTATTTCTCTAGAATAAACCAAAGCAGTGTTGTAAAATAACAGATAATCCCATACGATCTTGAAAAGAAGGTGAGGGGCCAGCCCCGTGGTGTAGTGGTTAAGTCCAGCATGCTCTGCTTTGGCAGCCCAGGTTTGGGGGTTTGTATCCCAAGCATGGACCTACACCACTCGTCAGCCAAGCTGTGTCAGCGACAGCATATAAAGTGGAGCATATAAAGATTGGTATGGATGTTAACTCGGCTAATCTTCCTCAGCAAAAAAAAAGAAGGTGAGACAAACTATATCTTCCTGTCAGTGAGGCAAGACAGTTGTTCTGAATCCTTGAAAAACCAGAAACTATTTTTAGTGGATACTATATTTTAATTATTATTTTAAAAATACAAAGATGAGATTTAGGAAAAAAATGCTATTCAAAGGTTTTTAACAAAAAGCAAATACTTTGTCCCTGACATGTTAATCCTCTAGTTTCTTTCCCAAGAGGAAAACATTCTAACCTTTTAATTTCTTCCTTTGTGTAGTTCTCTCTCTACTCGTAGTTCTCTCTCTACTCTACACAATATGCCATATTAATAGCTCTTATTTTTTCCATTTTATGCATTATCTGTTGATTTTCTGCTGTGACAGATGAGGACAGAATTCACGTACACTACTTTCGCTTCCTTCCTGCAATGTACCTAACATAGTAATACACTCTTTAGGTTAAATCAATAAATCATGGTTACATTACTATAAATATGTACTATTGTATACTAAAGAGCATAGTATCTTGTGATTATTTTTCCATTCTTATATTACCATTTGTTTCCTTGGAATTTCAAATTGATTATTTTTTCTTCCACTATTTGTCTTTCTCATATTTGAAAATTTTTCCAAGTTCTTGGTCACAGCATATCTTCTACCAAGAACCAGTAACTCTCAGTAGTTTCTATTTTAGTTGCAACATTCTCTCATATTTTCATCTCCTTCAATTCCCGAATTGTTCTGGAAGGTAGAGGTAATTGCACTTATTTTTGTGATCCATCTTTTCAGTTCTATCCAGGTGCCATCTTTGTCTTCCTTAGGGTGCTCAGGCCACATGCTCTGACTGCCCGATTTCCAATCATTTATTTCCTGTGGACAACGCTCACTATTGAGGAGCAGGAAGAGCAAAGGCTTAGTCAGACTCTGATTTAAAAGCTAAATCTGCCACTTACCAAATATGTGATCTTACGCCATGTCATCAACCCTGGTCCTTTCATTTGCCACTGTACATTAAGGACTATATTAGAGAATTCTTCAAGAAATATGCATTTCCTTATTGAGCATTTAACATCTCCCTGAGCACTACTCTAAACTCTTTACATGCATTTTCTCATTTAATCCTCACATCAGTTTATGAAGTTAAATAGTCTGATAATCCCATTTTACATATGAGGACTCTGAGGCATGTGGAAGTTTAGGAATGTGCCTAGGGTCACATAGGAGCCAGGGATGGAGCCAGGAATCAGACTCAAGACTCCGACTTCCAAGCCCAGACTCGCGGCTCCTACAGCTTGCTTCCCCTCAGTGTGAAAACGCATCTTCACAAACTGTTCACCATGATAATAAACCATATGGCTTCTCATACGTATTCTGTGTCCCAGGATTTATCTGTAAAGGATGGTCAGTCTAATGGAACATTCCGATAAGAAACTGATCAGCTGGAACTATTCTCTAGGCAGATTCCAAAGCCAGCAAAGCAGAGTGGCAAAGAGAGTGACTGAGTACATTCCACACAGCAGATGCGGGCGCACAGGCTGAGCTCTAATGAGCCTGCAACACTCCATGATTTCATCAACCACCAGACCTATTGTGCAAAAAGCGCACTTTACACCTCCAGAAGCTCTGCGTTGCAGCTTCCCACACCAGCCTCTAGTTCGTTATCAAGAAGCAAGCCTCTCCTTACCCCACCTCACCGGCCGATTGAAATGATTACCTGAGAAGGTGATTCCCCAAATTACTGGTCATCTGAATCATTGAAAATTCACTTGACTTCAAGTGATAGAGATGACAATTTTACATACACAGACATGTATATTTCTGGGCCTCACATATAGAGATTCAGATTAAATAGGTCCACAAAAGGGCCGCATTACATATTTTTGTAAAAGCTCCTCAGATGATTTTGATGATCAGCCAGGTGCAGGAACCACTGCTCAAAGCGCTGAGCTCCGTTCTCACCCAGGCGGTGTTCCCTCTCTTCTGCTGTCTTCTTCCTACATGGAACCCTGCAGTCAGCTGGTGTCATTCTTCAGCCTCTTCCTTTGCATCTGAAGGACGTCTGTCCAAACGCTAACTACATTTTCTCTATTTGGATCATCACTGAACTAAAACCACTAGTTTATTTCTTGGCAGATATTTCATTCACCTATATTATTTACCTCTTCACTTGATTTCTCTGTAGGTCTTTTTCCTTTTGTCAGTTTTCCATATTAATTCCCACGGGAATATCCCGAATTCTCATTTTCTACTGCTCCCTCGGCCCCTCTGCTCCTCCTTCTCTCTGATGCACCCTCACGTCCAAGCTGCCTTGCTCCCTGGACCTTTGCGGAGGGAACTGGCCACAGAAGTAACCACTGACACATGTTTATATGAAGGACGAGGAGAGTTCTAGAAAAAGAGAGTTAAAAAGTCATCTAGTTATCTAATTCCCTGCTGCTTTCTTCCCAGCACCGGTTATTCCTGCTTTCTCAGCAGGAAGCGAGCAAATTGGAGATAATGGTGGGCAGGTTTTATGAGAGCAGAAGTGGGGAAGGGACCAGGGCACAGGTACAAAAGACATCATTATCCAAAGATTAATGCCTGTACTTTAAGACTAGAGAAAAGATGGAGAGAAACAGATGGAGAGAAAGATCTACTGACCTGAGTTAAGAGTGGCCAAGGGGCTTGTGCTGGACTGTCAGGAAGTATGAAATCCATGACCTTGAAAATAGGATTATTTGCTGTGTTAGAAGTGATGTAGGACAGGTGTTTGAAATAAAATTCTTCATATGTAAAATAAGCTGGGTCCTGAAAAACCTCAAACGGAAGGGGTGTGAGTAAGGGGATAAACTAGAGAGAGGCCTTTCATGCTGGGTGGGGGCACATTTTACTTCCCCCCAAGGACTGGCCATGGCAGGAGGCATTCTGATTTGACTTCACGTCACATTGTTGATTCAATAACGTAATCATGATACTTTAATTTCTGATGTTTATCAGTTCATATATCTTTTAAGTAAAGTAAAAGTATTCGGTGGATTATGATGGCCATAAATCCAATTTCTATAATCCAGAGTTTGCCAGACTGTTTAGTTATCAAATACCTGGCGCCTTCTTTTCACCTGGAGGACATTCCTGCAGGACAGGAAACATTGGTCAGCTGGGGCAGTGAATTGTATAAGGACTGAGGCCAAGGTGCATTATTTCTTTTTCTAAACGTTACAGAACAAAAACCACAGCTAAACATAAATACCATAACATAAAAACCTGCTGTGCCCCAACCTGGGACACCTGCTCTGCCTGGCAAACTTTCTCCTACCTTCCATTTATGCCTCAAAGCTACCCCATAACAAACTATTTCATGCCCCTCCAGGTCTTCCTGTTTCTTCTATGCTACCACTGCAGCTTGAACTGACTGAGTACGCTGTTCATTGTGATGTATTTTAAATAATCGGATACATCTGTCTCTCAATTACATTTGGAGCTTCTCCCAAGAACAATGTTTTATTCATCTTCCTAGTCCTTCAGGGGCGGTGCAGTGACAGATAGGGAGGGGAAAGCCTGCAAATGAGCAGCGGTGAACATCATGGGAAGAAGCAGCCTGAACTGTTTTAATGATGTATAGGCATGCGACTCTGCCCTGTGCTCCACCCGCTCAGGGAGAGACCAAAAATCTGGCTCTAAAACTGAATAGTCTAGAAATCTAGTTGCAAGATAAAGATAGAAGAGATTTGTCTGGACTCTCAGAGTCTTGTCAGTGTGTTAAATGTCCACTGTACAGAGGTTAAGAGCTCTGGCTTTTGAGTCAGACAGCATGGAATTTACTAGCTATGAGGCCTTAGGCAAGTCCCAACCTCTCAAAGCTTTTCTCCTCATCTGCGGAATGGGGAAGTTAAGGAAATGAAATAGGCACAGTCCTTGGTTTCAATAAATGTTATTATTATTGTTTTTATTATTATCATCCGACTAGATTTGTACAATGAGGAAAAACATTGTCCTGGAAAAGTAAATGGTCAATCACTAGCCACACATCGTGAATGTCAGAAAATGTTGTATGAAATTCGGAAGTACTAATCCAAGGCTGTCTGTGTGCCCATGAGGTATGCAGGGATGCCTGTGGGGGGTGTGTGTGCACGTGCAAATGCGTGACTGAGAGTGAGAGAGTGAGATTGGCAGGGAAAGGCTATGGATAAATAATAATGGTCAGGTTTCAGGTCATCAGGTAACTTGTAGAACAGAATAAATAGCTTTCCTGAATTTTGTAGACTGAATTGTGTCCCTATAAAAATTCAAATGTTGAAGCCCAACCCCCAGTGTGACTTGGATTCTGAGATAGGGTATTTAAGGAGATGATTAAGGTTAAATTAGGTCCTATGGGTGGGGCTCTAATTTAATAGGACTGGTGTCCTTATAAGAAGACAAAGAGACACCAGAAGGGCATGCACACAGAAAAAAGGCCATGTGGGGTCACAGCGAGAAGACAGCTGTCTGCAAGCCAAGAAGAGAGGCTTCACCAGAAACCAGCCCTGCTGACACCATGATCTTGGACTTCCAGCCTCCAGAACTGTGAGAAAATAAATTTGTGTTGTTTAAACCCTCCAGTCTGCGGTATTGTGTTATGGCAACCCGAGCAGACTAAGACACTGAATAAAAGCAGTCTTTCATTTCTCACAAAAAGTTCTCTCTCTCTGGAAGTAGGGACTTGGGGACCATATAGTCTGATCCTTCATGCCCAGCAGAAGCCACCACTTCCTGCGCATACACAAGCTTTCCTCCTTCTCAGGGCTGGGGAGGAAGCCCCCACGTCAAAGTCCTTCTCAGTGCTTGTCTGGGGAGCAAATATTTATGGCAGACTTTTTAACTATTGAAGAAACGTCTTTCTAAGGACACATGACTAGCAGGTGGGAAGCCATGATTCCAGTCCAAAGATGCCCAGCTCTGATGTCTGTACCCTTTCTATTAGAAGAACTTCCTCCCAGAGTTTCCCCAACCTGGCACCAGGAGGTGGCCAGAAAGCTTGGTTGAATGTTTGACCGAAAACTGATGGTGTGTCAACTTGTCTTATTCACACTAGTTGACTTTGTATATATGCATATATATACACTTTAGTTTATGGAACTTGATTTTGAACAGGAGGAAAGATAAAGCTAAAAAAACAACTGGAAGATAAATTTGCATGAAGTCACTGAAAAATAAAGTTATGAGGAGCCTGTACTGATGTGTTTAAATTTGCTAATGGGGGGCTGGCCCAGTGGTGTAGCAGTTAAGTTCTAGTGCTCCACTTCAGCAGCATGGGGTTCACCGGTTTGGATCTTTGGCACAGACCTAGCACCGCTCATCAAGCCATGCTGTGGTGGCATCCCACACAAAATAGAGGAAGATTGGCACAGATGTTAGCTCAGTGACAATCTTCTTCATGAAATAAACAGACAAAGAAATAAATAAATTTGCTAATGAAATCTTCACCATTACCTTCCTAATGCTGGATTTAAATACACAGATGTATTTTTTATTTTTATCGCTTTTTTAGCAGGATCAGTTTTTACTTTCTCCCCTACCTTTAGAAAAAACATCTGTCTGGGATTTCTCGTGGTCCCAAGGCTGTAGCTGGAGCATGGAATTCGCTGATGCATAGAAGGGGTTGCCATGGGCTTGTACCTCCTGCCCCCTACCCCCAAGCTATTACAGCTGCTGCTGACAGCGCTGACAATGCAGCTAGCAAGAGCAAGCAGTCTCAGATTCTGCTTTAGTTGAGGAACAGGAAAAAAAAGAATAGGATATTACCCACCTGCCTATTTCCTCCTCTTAAACACAAAGAAAACTCACTTTTTTCCAAAACTTTCAGGTGGAGTACTGGGAGAATACAGGCCCTTAATGTCTTTATATTTTTATAATACTTTACATTTCTGGAGATTCACATCAGTTAATTCGTTGTTTTCTTTATCTGCTTATGTAGCAACTAAATAAACCCAGATAACCCTTCACCCATTGCATAGTCATGGATCGTGTAGAACTTGAGATGGGCTCTTTTAGCCACATTTTCATAAATGTTCAATAGTAAAACATTCACATTTCTACTGCAGGCATCCATACTCTCTAATTTTCATTCTCTGAATATTTAAGGAGAAAGCAGGAAGGAAATAATGACACCTGGTTTACTCCTGTAATGGGCTTTTTATAGGTTAGTTTTGTCTACTTTTTTGAAAGAGATCTTTTTTCCAAATTTCTATTTTGAGCATTTGCTTTCTATAGTTTCTGATGGCTGGGACCCACCTCAGAACTTCTTCCCATCTATCCCAGCTCTTCTTAGACATTTTTTTAAAAGTAAGAATAAAGATGGTAGTTTGGAATATGGTGAAGTAACTTAATTATTTTGAATGTATCACCAATTTAGTGAAACTTTTAAAGATCCAGAAGAAAAATGCTCTCTTTACATTCAGGCTTATCTATCCAGAAAAAAATGATTCTAAATACTGCAAGTGGAATTATATATCTGCTTATAAATTTGAAAAATAATATTTTTAAAGGATTAGAGTTGATTCCTAATATTTAATTAGGAGAAAGGGGAGAACCAGTAAACACTTTTCAAATTACAACTAAATATGAAAATAAGATATTGAAGTAAAACCATTTTGGGCAGGCTACAGTATTGCAATATGAAAAAAAAAAATGTGTTTAAAGACAACCAAATGGAAAAAGCAGAATTTGAAACTAAAAGTAAATATCTGGAAAAGAGTCATCATTACCTGTGTCTCCCACTGGCAAATATTTGCACATGAGGAAAACTGGGAGAATAGAAATGGTGCTGAGAAGCTGATGCACCAGCAACCTTAGAAATGATCTAATTTTTCATTCTCAGTCTTCTTTCTAAGGAACAGTGACCAATCTAATATTACAAAGTGAATAATAAGTAGTAAGCTGACTACAGCTATCCACCATTTTTCTCTTGGGAAAGCAAGTGCTAGTTGGGAAGCAAAATTTGCTTCAGGATTTTCTTCATTTGCAAGAGACAGAGATGCAAAGGATGTATAAACATTTGAAATGTAGGGTTTATATTCAGGATTTCTTTTTCCTTTCTTTCCTTTTATGTTTTGATTTAGGAACCAAGTATCCTTAATCCACATACAGAAGAATCAGGTGACAGCTATGAGTCCAGTCAACACTTAAGTATCGGTGATATGTTAGGGAACTGAGAACTTGGACGCCATCTCTAGACAGGAGGAAGACACAAACCAGAACAGATTTTGACATAACTCTGGTGGCTTTGGCTCCTTCTCCCCACACAAGCATCTTCAAGAAGATAAACACTTCTTGTTTTTCTTCTTTTATGTCAAGGGTACGCTGTAAATTATTAGAACTAATAAATGTGTTCAGCAAGGTTGCAGGATACAAGATCAATATACAAAAATTAGTTGTGTTACTGTACACTTGCAATGAATAATCCAAAAATGAAATTAAGAAAACAATCCCATTTATAATAATATCAAGAAGAATAAGAAACTTAATAATACATTTAGCAAAAGAAGTGCTCAACTTATACTCTGAAAACTATAAAACATTATTGAAACTAAAGAAGATGTGAATAAATGGAAAATATCAATACTCCCCAAACTAATCTACAGATTCAATGCAATCCCTATCAGAATCTCAGCTGACGTTTTTTAGAAAGTGACCAACTGGTTCTATAATACACATGGAATTACAAGGGACCCAGAATAGCCAAAACAATTTTTTAAAAAGAATAAGAAAGTAGGAGAACTCACATTTCCCAATTTCAAAACTTACTAAAAAGCAACAGTAATCAAGATAGTATGGTACTAGCTAAGGAGAGACATATAGACCAATGAAATAGAACTGAATGTCCAGAAATAAAATCATGTGTCTATGGTTAACTGATTTTCAAAAAGAGCGCCCAGGCCATTTAATGGGGGAAAAAAACAATACTTTCAAGACACGATGCAGAGACAAGTTGGTAATCACATGCAAAAAAGAAAGTAAGAAATTGGATCCTTATCTCACATCATACCAAAAAGTTAACTCAAAATAGATCAAAGACCTAAATGTCAGTGATAAACGTCCAGAACTCTAAAAAGAAAACATAGATGTAAATCTTGATGACCTCAGATTTGGCAAATGATTTTTGAGTATGACACTGAAAGAATGAGAAACAAAAGATAAAAACAGATGATTTGGACTTCTTCAAAATGAAAAACTTTTGTGTTCCAAAAGACATCATGAAGAAAGTGATATCCCACAGAATGGAAGAAAATATTTGCATGTTATATTGCTCCAAGGGACTCATATCCATAATATGTAAAGAACTTACAGCTCAACAACATTTAAAAAATGGGCAAAGGAGCCAAATAGACATTTTTCCAAGGAAGATGTACAAATGGCCAACAAGCACATGAAAAGATGCTCAACACCTTTAGTGGTCAGGGACTGCAAATCAAAACTACAGTGAGATACCACTTCACACCCACCAGCATGGTTAGAATAAAAGAAAGACAATAATAAGTGAAGGCAAGGATGTGGAGAAATCAGAACTCATATACTGCTGTTAGGAATGTAAAATAGTGCAGCTGCTTTGGAAAACATTTTGACAGCTCGTCAAACAATTAAACATAGAGTTACCATATAACTCAGCATTTCCACTCCTTGGTATATAGCCAGGAGAAATGAAAATGTATGTCTATAAAAATGTATACATGAATTATCGTAGCAGCATTATACATAACAGCCAAAAAGTAGAGACAAAACAAATATCCATCAACTGACAAATGGATAAACAAAATGTAGTATATCCATACGACAGAATATTATCTGGCCATTAAAAGGAAGGAAGAACTGATACTGCTACAACACCTTGAAACAATCTTCAAAATATCACAGTAAGTGAAATAAGCCAGCGGCAAAAGTCCACATACTATATGATTCCGTTCATATGAAATTCCAGAATAGGGAAATCTGTAGAGACAACAAGTAGTTGCTTAGGGCTCAGTGATTGCTTGGAGTTGGGGCCTTGGAGGGAAAGACAGGTGATAGTTAAAGGTTATAGGGTTCCTTTTTGAGGTGAGGCAATGTTCTAAAATTGACTATAGTGATAGTTGTATATGTCTGTGACTATGTGAAAAACCATTGAAATTGTACACCATAAATGGGTGAATTGTGTGGTATGTGAATTATATCTCAATAAAGCTGTTTTTAAGCAATTTTAAGTGCACCATATCAGTAATCTGAAAAGCAAAGAAAACTGTACTGTAAAATGTCTAATACATAATGCATTTCCATCTGATCCTTTATGGCTCTAGTACTTCCAGAATTGCTGCACAATTTTTTTATAATATTAAACACATCAAAAATCATCTTTGTGCCCTCAGGGCTTGCAGAGAAAAATGATAACTCCCTAGGTTGGAATTCAAAGTTCTTCACAATCCAGCTTCACACTAACTTCAGAAAATTTATTTAATTTAAAACGTTATATGAGCACGAGTAAGTCACTAAAACCATACAAAAGGATATACAGTGTAAAGTATAAATCTCCCTCCTACTTCAAATTCCTAGTTTCTTTCCCTCCTTAGAGGCAACCAGTTGTCAATTTCTTGTGTATCTTCCCGGAGATGTTTACTACGACTCTGTTCTACACCCCACCTATCCTTACCTCTCCACGCATATTCCACTCATTCAGCACCTAAAATGGACTGCCTTTATTATTAATTATCATTTTACGTGCATAAAAGTTGTTTCTCACTGAAAGTAAAACTACATGCTATATTTTTAAAAAATGTTACCTATAGCACCAAAAACCCAGGACCTTGTACATTGTAGATACCCCAGTAATTTTTTTCCCAGTAAATATTGTTGACTGGCAAGATTAGAGGAAACTGCTCAGAAAAACTTTTGGTTCTCTGCTGACAGTAGAGACTAATACCTTAACAAGGAAAAACAGGGGCCGGCTTGGTGGCATAGTGGTTAAGTTCTCGAGCTCTGCTTTGGCCCAGGGTTCATGAGTTCAGATTCTGGGTACAGACCTACACCACTCATTAAGGCAGGCTGTGGAGGCAACCCACACACAAAACAGAGGAAGGCTGGCACGGATGTTAGCTCAGGGACAATCTTCCTCAAACAAAAAGGGAAAGATTGGCAACACATGTTAGCTCAGGGCCAATCTTTCTCACCAAATAAACATAGACAAGGAAAAACATGTGGACAGGAGTAGAGGTATATAGAGAAAACATTTTCTTAAATGTTTTCACAAACGCATAGGATTGAAAACAATACATTAACTTCCATGGAAAATAACCAAACTTTGTACTGCTTTTCTGATGATTTTAGACATTGGCTGAAAATAAATCATACTCCCCGCATGGAAATTCATGGCCAAATAATTGTGCTCATAAAATGTTCCAATTAACCTCTAAAGCAATACTTTTTTGGCTTGAAGTTGATAGCATATTCTACTAGATCACGAATTCATGTCTAATAACGTAAAAGACTTTTTTCTTGTAGCTCAAAACCTAACAATGAAGATAACAATGAAACAATTGCTGTATTCATATCTCTATAACTATTGGATTCTCGGTATTAAGAAAAATAATATTTCTCTTCAATTAAGTTTTGGTAAGTTTCTCTTCTTTTCATGCTTTTTCCTAGAGATATTCTTTGACTTTTCTGAGTTACTCACCATTACATTTACTTCCCTTCTTCTTTCTATGTGCTTCCTAATGACAATCTTGGTTTTCATACTCTCTCTATTTTCACTTTGCTTCACTAATTCTAGAACTAAGCAAATATTCCCCTGAAGGACACAAACACAAAAACAAGATGGTTTTATCTTGCATTATTAAGTAATAATAAGGTATTGAGATTGAATCTGGTTCTCCAAGCTGCACCAATCTTCATCTTTCCAGGTTACTCTAAATGCCAGTGCATTACTAACTTCCTGGACAAAATGCTCGCTGTGAAAATATAAACTTCACTAATTAGTGAGTTGGGTGAATGAGCAATCTGCGCATATTAACATTTGAATTGTAAGATGTTAAACACAAATAACCACCCACGTTACAATATAAGGAGTAACAACTGAAATACTCAAGTGATTTATTTAAATTTTTCCAATTGTAGAACTCTTTGTCCGGGATATGTTTATTTGTTCAGACTATTGTTAAAATAATAATATGACTAAATATTCAATTTCTTCCTTTTGGTGGGCAATGATTAATTCCACATTTCTTTTCAAAATTTCAGCCATGTGCCTTACCTTGACTCAAACTGATATGGCAAATAGATCAAATTAAAACTCACAAATCTATTTGCATTTCAAAAGAGAGGAAACACGCCAAAATTAATTCAAAATTTTCATATGCTTTTTAGATAAGTTTGGTGATTGACATCTGAGCTTAAACATAACTTCCATAACATCATCCATCTATGTAATATGTTTAATAGAACATATTTAATAATATATTTAATTAAGAAGCCTTCAAAATCCTAGTTAACAAATGATAGAAAGATGTCTTGTATTTGAGTATCTTAATATTTTTAAATCATGCTCATTACAGACAGTGGAATGGTCCATTGGTAGAGCTTCAACTGTAGAGATGACAAACTATTTAGTGAGCAATTTACTGAGTATCTCATTACCTTTTCTCTAACCACAGACATTGTAAGTTCATTCTATCAAACTTAATAATGTTGCTTTTGAAGCTCTTTACTTCTAAGATTTAAATGGGGACTCTGTCATATGTCAGCCTACAAGTGAACCTACATATCCAGCCCAATAAAGCAGATGCAACGTGCTAAAGTCTTCCTCTGCTACAAATGAGTTAGGATGCTCCCTTTCGCTTAAGTGAAGCTCTTTATAGCTTGTCGGAAAATGAAAACTTAAGCAATAAATGAGTTTCTGTATCCTCTGAGAACTGATGCTCCTTCATCCTTTTAGGTCAGTAAAGCGCATCTCTCTCTAAGGCTGACCTACATAATCCTCAGTCCAGAAAGTTATTCTAAACAGAATAATTTAAAATCTATGTAGTACATACATTAAAATTTAAGTTACAAAGAACTCTCATGTTTCCAACTGAGCCACAACAAGTGATTTTGTAAGACCAACACAGCCAAAGATTTGGTCCTTTATGTAGATGGAATAATTGCATGTTTTAAATACATTTTTCTACTGGATTAAATGAAATAGTGTTCAGAAGATTTATCGTTTTTTGTTTGTTTTATAAGATAATGGAAAAATACTGGACTCTTAGAGGTTAAACCGTTTTAACATCTAACTCTTTTATTCCATCTCTGACAACTAGCTGCTTAGCCTTTGCTGGAAAATGTTGAGTTACAGAGAAGTGAATGCTTCATTATTGGAGAGTCTAACGTAAAAAATTCTTCCTTATGTTTAATCAAAAGGAGCTTCTGTAACTTCTAATCATTCTACCTCTTGTAGAAACATAAATCAGTCTATATTCAAGGAGTAAATAAAATTGTAGATGACAAAAATGCATTTCAAACTTGGTTTTCTTGAATTCTTGATTTAAAAGCCCAATTTATGTACAAGAACTTTCCAAGGCATATTTACTAGAATTTGAGTGAGCAACGGAAGCCCTAATGCGAAGAAAAAAGATATTGTTGGCATTTGAGAGATCAAAGTAAATTCGTGAATACTTTTCTTCCCACTTTTGTCACCTTTCCCCTATTTTCTTCATTCTTCCCTTAAATTAAAACTCCTTTCCGGGGCCGGCCCCGTGGCCAAGTGCTTAAGCTCTCGTGCTCCCCTGCTGCGGCCCAGGGTTTCGCTGGTTCGGATTCTGGGCACAGACATGGTACCGCTCGTTGGGCCACATTGAGGCGGTGTCCCACATGCCACAACCAGAGGGACCTGCAACTAAGATATACAACTATGTACCAGGGGGGCTTTGGGGAGATAAAGCAGAAAAAAAAAAAAAAAAAAAAAAACTCCTTTCCAGTGGGAATGATTTCAGCTGGGTTCCTCCTGGGTTAAAGCAAATGACATTGCTATTCCAAAGAGATGTTTGTTAGAATGAGTGAATGTCTAATTGGTGAAATGCAAAGAGTAGAATATTTTGGTGCTTTCTACCACTCCAAGAAACCATTTCCCTCTCCATTTATCCCAAGTAAGCCATCAGGGGGTAAAATACACAGAACTATTCACATTGCTTAGTAACGTACTGCCACACATTATCTGCACATAGCTCTGCACCTTGCAGGAAATAATGTTTTCAGCACCAGACCTAACCTGAGATAAGCCTCTACCTCTCTGGCAGGAAGTTATCCTCAAGGTCACATAATAAAATGCCTTTCTCTTTCAAATGCCAGTATTCAAATTGAGTGCCATCTCCTTTTGCACTGTACGGAATGAAACAAAATCTCAGCTTACATCTTGATGCATGCCACAGCACCTGAAAGCTCCTCCTTTGTAGGGAAGTGATAGGTGAGGACCGCCTCTGGAACTTGGCTGCCAGAGGTAAAGGCAAATGTGAATTTGAACTGGATCCAAAGCCTGATGCCTGTTTGGACATTAACACTGTCACGTGATCTACAAAATATGCCTGGTGCTTGTTTCTCTGGGCCAATTGGCCTTCTAAGTGTATTGACTTCCAAGTTTCATCCCCCACTCTGAGACTCTAGTTGGAGAGCCTAGAGACATGAAATTGTTGACACAAGAGGTTATAATGTTTGTAATAAAATATTCCATTTGTCTCTTTTATATCTACACATTTTTTTGAATTATAGGGCACTTAAGGTTGTTGTTCAGGCAATCAAGTTTTGGACAGGCTTTGCATTTAAACTTTGCTATGGGTTTGAAGCAGCTTCACCCTGAGAACTTCCTATAACCACATAGATTTATTTTAACTGTGTGTTAATTTAATGATTAATCAAATTAACTTTTTTAATTCTTAGTTTTTTAATAATGCATTTTTTGTGGCATGACAATATCATAGTACTAATTGCTTTTCTTCTAAATAGGCATACGGAGCTCTTTTTTTCTTAATGTATTTATGAAGGCATAGCTTTCTTTTTATACTAACAGGAATAAGCATGTGAATAGTTGTTAATGAAGTTTTCATTGGGAAAGAAGGTAAGAATGAGGGAGTGAAATAGTTGCTTTAAGCCTTTCTGTTTAGCATATGTGGCAACTTGTGATAGATGGGGAATTATATTCTACTGTGTTTCCTCGGAAATTCTTCCTAGCCTTTCTTAGCCTCAGATTCCCCACTCATAAAATGGGTATAAAAAATGTCATATTTTGTCAAATCTAAGACACACTGATTGTAACACACACCATTATTTTATGTATGATTAAGGAAAACAAAAGTAAGTCAAACTAAGACACAATACTTTCTTATCTCTTAAAATTGTTATTTTATACTTACTGAAAGGTCTTTTTAAGACTTATTTAGACATATTTAATTGTATGTCACACATTTGTTTCTATGACTTTCTGTGTGCACAATAATTTTCAATATGGTAAAAATAGTATAACCAAGCTGTGAATTCACAAGTAATGGAAACCATGTCCTCCTGGCTGATAATGACTATAACCAACCCTCAATTATAGATGCTCCTAAGGCCAAAGGTGTCAATATGTGAAGGAAAAAAATGTGTCTCAGACTCTAGGAAGAATGGAATTTTATTATTATCAATAGAAATAATTATTGTCATTATTATTATTATGGTTGTTATTTTCAAAATCATTCATATACCACAGATGAGTATGTTCTAAAATGAACATTCAAAGATGACCTGCTTTAACACTATAGAAACTATCATCTTAAAGTTATTTTTTGAATGAGTTAGAGAAAATAAATTCTCCTTTTTTTCAGCATAAATTTTTGTGGGGGCTTCTCTGACCTAATGTCATTAATAATCTGATATCCAATTATTTCATGGTTTGCCTTTGTTCCAGGAGCTATCAAAGACTTCCAGTTACCCTGGACAGCACCATTCTTGAATAAATCTCCCTCTAATTAAGTATGTATGAATACCTTTTAACAGTAACTCTCAGTGAGGTTGACCCATAAGGACAGCCAAGCATATAAGCCAGGCCATCCTACTTGCTTTCTTTCAACTTCTACCTCCTCCTGTGACAGGGAACCTTAAAAAAATGATAGCTCCATTCTGTCAAGCTTTACAGACTTTAAGGCTTTATATAAATTCCACTGAAGCTACATATTCTAACTTGATGCCCTCATCCTAGCTGAACACTGCCCTGAACTACTTTGCAGTCAACAGAAGTATCTTGGAATGGTTTGGCATGTGCTTCCCCTCTATGATTCACTTTCGGTGGCTCATAATGCAAGGTGTACAGTACTGCAGAATTTATTTCTCTAAGTTCAGTAACCTTCCGAGTTCACTCAACCAAATAAGAAAAACATTAGACCACATAATGTAAAAATAAATTCCTAGGCACTATCTGTGCAAGTATCAAAAACATTTATAGCTCATACTTAAACTCCTTTCATCTATGTAGTGAACACAAAGCCAATCTGTTAAAATTCATCATTTTTGCTTTTTTAGTAAAAATAAAGGTGAATCATTAAAGAAAAAACCTAAGAAAAGCCAATATCTACTATTGTCAATAACAGATTGTATATTCCTGCCCCTGGGAATAAGATATGAAATTTATCCCTTCAAAATCAATGTTTAAAATTCCGTGGGTTTTCCAAATTTTGAGACATTTAGTGACTTTATAGTCATTAAATCTTCTCAACTCATATCTTCTCAAATTGTTTAAGTCTTCCTTTGTGAGCTGGCTGTGCATCACTCCAAGGGGAGCCCTAAAAAAGGGACTGTGGATGCCGCCCAATATTTTCATCCTGAGATGTGCTCCTCTACTGCCCTCTACTGTAAGTATCAATAATTTCTACAAGGCTGCCGGAATGTATATGGTGTTTCTATTAATTGAAAAGAATAGGAAGTAAAAGCTCTACTTTGGAAAGAAAACAGGCGCAAAGATAATCTACAAAGAAGAGGTGGGAATTTTTCATTATTATAAATTACCCTAAAAGGTTGTTACTTTAAATCACCGTTATTAAAACAATGTTCCAAAAACATGATAAATCATGCTAAGCCCAATTGGCTGTATTTGTAGTGGCAGGAGGAAATTCTCTCAGGATCTCACGCTGGAACTTTTTTTGTTCACTTCATGATAAATAAATGAGTTAAAACAAGAAGTGTGGTAAAGTCTATAAACTTTGACTTCTGCTCCAATTTCCTCTTTTTAAATGTCTTCTTTCTTTACTGAGAAGAGAAAGGAAGTTAATTTATTTTCCTCTCTTGCCAAAACGGGAATGAAATTGATAGTCAATTATTTGCCCTTGTTTATAGTTGGCTCAATTTTACTTTGACAAAAATTCATTCCAATTAAGGCTCTTAATGTTTCATTTCCTTCTTTCTGTTCTTCTGTCCTTTCTTCCTTCAACAAACATTTATTGAGCATGTTCTAGGCCCCAAGTACCTTGTTAAGAGCAGGAAGAAGACTGGTTCCTATCTTTATGGAACTTACAGTCTTTAAGGAGATATAGACATTTAACGAAAATTTGCAGGAATGAGTATTTAATTATAATTTTTCAAATCAATGTTACAAGCAGAGCACATAGTATATGTAAAGGACCCTGGTTGGAAGGGAACTTGGTGCACTCAATAACCTGAGATGTCAGTGCGCTAACGAAATGTGGTACATGAAGCTGGAGAACGAGACAAAATCAGAACACACTGGGTCTTTTAGGACATCTTAAGGATTTTGGCCTTGATCCCAAGAGTATTTGGAAACAATTTGGTCATTTTGGGCAGAGGAATGATGTGATCAGACTTGTGTTTAAGAGAGACCACTATGCCATTTGCATTGGTAAAGTGGGGATAGGACTGAATGCAGATTTTTTCAGTGGATATTGCCTCAGTCTGGTGAAATATGGTGGAGGCCTGAAATAAGGAGGAAGCAGCAGACGACTAGGAGAAATTTTTAGAAGGTACAATGGAAACGACTTGGTGTGTAGTTGGATGAGAGTGTAAAGGGAGAGTTTGTGGAGTTGGACTATAAGAGAAGAGCAATTCTGAAGCAGAGAAGGCTTGCGAATTCATTATTAGGTGTGCTAAGTTTTCTCTGTAATTCAAAACAAAACTGTCTGTTCTTTACTGCTCTCCCCTGCTCACACACACATACACATAGAAATCCCAGCATTTCAAAGGAATTTCAGGCATGTTCCAGCTGTATGTCAGCTTAACTGGTATAGAAGACACAGCCTCCCCCTATAAATATATTGAAATGCTGGATATATTTAAATTTATGAGTGTGAATATATATACATATAGGTATTTGTTTTTGTGTATGTATGGATATATGTATATTATGTGTTTATGTTTATAGATGTGTATATATGTGTAAACACACAAACATAGATGTGCATGCTGATTCAGCTGTGCTCATAGGGATTCAGACCCTCCTATAAATCTTACTGCAGGAGACTAAAACGCTAGAGCACATTTGGGACAAAAGACATAGCCTTCAGATTCATGTGGTAGGACTGCCAGAAACAAAATCTTGCATAATGCCACGTCCGCTCACAAACTCAGCCAAGAAAATCATAAGGCAATTTCCTTGTACTTTATTCAGTGTATTGAATGGTAAGGAAATAAAAAACCAGCTGTGAATAAACTAACCTGAGATTTCTGTTACACATTGGTGCAAAAATTGCTAACTGAAAATTTCAAGTAAAATCTAATTAAGAAAGGTTGAAAACAATGGGTTTTGTTATAAACAAACACAAAACTGCTGTTTACATATAATCAAAAATTGTAAGCCACGTAAGGAAACAAATAACAATGTGAAAGAGTCAGGAGATACAACCAACAGGAGAATTAAGACCTGTAAACTGCAGATGACTTAACAATCTGAAAAGGACTATAAAAAAGCTTAAAATGATTCTTGAGGTAAAAGAAAGAATAGACATCATAATAATATAAAACAGTATGAATAAAAGATCAGGCAGATTTGAACATGAATAAAAACTATTTCTGAAAATACCAAAAAAACTAAGGAAAAAAAACCTCAGAATATGGTTGAGTAGGAGAAAAATACAATTGAAGAGAGAATTGCTATCCTGCCCTAACAGAAAATGAAAGGTTTATCTTCTTGAGACATTTAACAAAAAAAGATCTGAACTAGGAATAATTGAATTTCAAAGCAAGATGCCCCCAGAAAAGTTTCCACAGATAATGACTTTTAAGGAGGAGGGTAATGAAATCAATCACCCATTCTATTATGCGGTCCAACAGTCAAAAACTCCTCATCATGGACACAGAACTTCCAATGAACTTTTTGGGATTTCAATTTTGATCTTAAACTTAGTGAAAAGAACTTCCTTCTATATAGAATTATCTAGTAGAGGATCTGCCTTCTCTCATAAACAACTAGAAAACTGCACAAAATATATGAAACAGACAGAGCAGAACTATGAGCCCTGAGAGAAGAGAAACAAACAAGATGAGACTTATGATCATCTCAGCTTTCTTTCCAGACTACAGCATAGCTGGGGAAAAACCAACTAAAACCAACTGCCTGCTGAGATGACAAGACAGAGATAAAAATTTGAGGAGGCCAAGGTAGCTGGGATTTGCAGGGCAGAGTACCAGGGAACCACACAGAAAAAGAGCTCCAGAAATCTGCATACAATTCCCTTCAAGTCTTTGACTGAATTCAATTCCAGTCATGTGCTAAGTAGAACTCTTCAAGGCCAGCGAAAATACAGCATCCAAACAACTGTAAGTTAAACAATTCCCAGAATTCAGGTGGGTTTGGGAGATAATGGAGTTCATATCAGCCAGAGAGGAGGGAACCTGTTAAATACACAGGACAGTCACTAGGAATCTCAAAAGAGTCATGCCTTACTACTAGGGCTAAATAGTCCTAGAGTAAAGGCTACTGTAGACCCGTCCTAGGAAAGCCTAAGACAAACCTCAAAACAATAAAGCAGATCCTCAAGTAAATTAACTGCCTGTGAAAACAAACTTCAAGACCCTCAAAGGAAGAAAACAAAATTTGAACTCTCAACCACACAAAAATCACAATGCCCAGCATCCAACAAAAACTATCTAGACATGCAAAGGAGCAGAAATACTTGACCCATATCAGGAAGGAAATAAAAAGGCAATAAAGAGATCCCCAAACGACAAGGATGATGAAATTAGCACATAAGAACTCCAAAACAGCTATTATGCTCAAGGATTTAAAGGAAAATGGAAGATATTTGAAAGTGCGAAACAGAACTTCTAGCATTGAAAAACAGAATACCTGAAATGAAAAATTCACAGTGATGCCAGCATTGTGGTGGCATAAGATGCCCCTCATGTTTGTGCCCCCTGTAACAACAAACATTTGGCATCTATCCAAGGACAAAAGTGCCTTTGAGGGAGCTGTGAGACCCAGCACTCTATGCTAAGGAACTCAGGAATTGTCTTGCCCACCCATGCATCAGGTAACAGGAAGACAGATCTCAGTCCTGGTATGGACTTTGCAGTGGCCCGTGTACTGGTTCCAGCCCCTCTCACCCATGCTCTTGGAACCCCTATAAAACATGGTCTTAGACAATCACCTATGGACTAGAGAGCATTTGTTGAAGTACAAGTTTCCAGAGGAGAAGTTCTAGCATACCACTGGGGCAAAAAAATACGAGTTTGGATGCACTTCTCCCAAGGCAGCATAGTTTAGGGCCAATAGAGGTCTTCTTGGGTTATGATTTCTCCCACAAGGGAAAGTAAGAGCATGTGAGTGAGCTCACAACTCCCTCAGCTGTGTGGGATTCTGCCAAAGGGGCTCATGTCTTTCTCGCAACATCCAGAATACAGAATCATGAGCTACATGAGTGAGGGACAAGAAGAAGCTGAGAGAACAGTAGATGAGACTCTAAGAAGACATTAAACAGAAGTGGATCCTAATAACTATGTCACAGAGTCTATCAAGAAGCCCACCCACAAGTCGCAGGGAACATATAACACACAAATGCGCCCAACTAACCCACAGGCACCCCCAGTGCTCCATGTGCCTCACCCACACACACCCCCACCCTGTGCCCAGCTCCCTATAAGTGCTCCTGACAGCAGCAGAAGGAGCAAGCTTCAGAAAATGGTTAATAAACATGCACAGAAAACTGACCCAAATCTACAGACTGAGGAAAGACTACAAATTTGAGCTTTAGTGCCACCTTTTGGAAAACAAAAGACAGGCTGTCAGCACTCGGCCTGATGCCTTGCAGGATCCAGAGCAGTCATAGAACTGAAACATTTGCAACAAGGGAGAAAGAAGCATGGAACAAGTGACCCATAGAAGGACTGAGATAGCCTCAGAATCTCTGGAAGGACTGACAGAAGGCATCTCTCTCCTGAAGCCAGTTAGTAAAGACTGGAGGAGGTGACAACTACTTCAAATGTGAAGACAGCAGTGCAAAACTTCAAAGAACATGAAAAATCAAGGTAACATGACACCACAGAAGGATCACAATAATCTTCCAATAAATGAACCCAAAAACATGGAGATCTGCTATTTACCTGATGAATAATTCAAAATAGCTATCTAAGGAAACTCTATGAACTACAAGAAAATACAGAAAGACAATTCAGTGAAATCAGGAAAACAAAACATGAACAAAATGAGAAGTTTAATAAAGAGATAAAAATCGTAAAAAAGAACCAAAAAGAAATTCTGGAGCAAAAGAACACAATGAATGAAGTGAAAAATGCAATAAAGACCATCAACAACAGAATGAAACAAACAGAAGAAAGAGTCTGTGAGATAGAACAGCAGAAATTTGAAATTATTGAATCAGAGGAGAACAAAGAAAAAGAATGAAAAAGAGTGAAAAAAAAGCCAACATGATCAACAGTGTATTTTCAAAAGAACAAACTTGCAAATTATTGGAGTTTCAGAAGGAGAAGAGAGGGAGAAGAGGGCAGAAAGTTTAATCAAAGAAATAATGGGTAAGAACTTCCCAAATCTGGGGAAAGATTTGGATATCTAAGTTCATGAAGCTCATAGGTCACAAAACAAATTCAACTTAATGAGATCCTCACAGAGACACATTATAATAAAGTTGACAAAAAGACAATCTTTAAAGCAGCAAGAGAAAAAAAAGCGTGTAACTTACAAGGGAACCTCCATAAAGTTATCAGCACATTTCTTAGCAGAAACCTTGTAGGTCATGAGAAAGTGGGATGATATTTCAAAATGCTGAAAGAAAAAAACTGTCATCCAAGAATACTTTACCCAGCAAAGCTGTCCTTTAGAAACAAAGACAAGATAAAGACATTCCTGGACAAACAAAAGCTGAGGAAATTCATCATCACTAGACCTGTCTTATAAGAAATGCTGAAAGGAGTTCTTTAAACTGAAATGAAAGGATGCTAACTAGTAACAGGAACACATTTGAAAATATAAACACTGATAAAGGTAAGTATATAGTCAAATTGAAGTATATAGTAATTATATATTATTTATTATAAATAGTACATATAGTAAATATATATTATTATATTATATCATAAATATAGTCAAATTCAGAATACTCTAATAATGTAATATGGTAGAGTGTTAACTACTTAGTCCTAGTATAAAGATTAAAAGACAAGAGTATTAGGAATAACTATAATTACAATAATTTGTTAATCAATATAAAATATAAAAAGTTAGTTTGACATCAAAAACATAAAATATTGGAGATAAAGAGCATTTTTTGTATGAAGTTAAGTTTTTATCTTAAAATAGACTGTTATCTCTATGAGATGTCTTATGTAAGCCTCATGGCAACCACAAAGCAAAAACCTACAATTGATACACAAAAGATAAAAAGAAAGGAATCAAAGCATACCACTATGGAAAATCATCAATTCAAGAAAGAAGACAATAAGAGAGGAAGAAAGGAACTACAAAACAATTAATAAGAAAACAATTAATAAGATTGCATTGGTAACTCATTACCTATCAATAATTACTTTATATGTAAATAGATTAAATACTCCAATCAAAAGGCATACAGTGGCTGGATGGATTGAAAAAAAAAACAAAACAAGACTCAACTATATGCTGACTACAAGGGACTCACTTCAGCTTTAAGGACATACAGAGGCTCAAAGTGAAGGGATGGAAAAACATATTCCATGCAATGGAAACCAAAAGAGTGCAGGGTTATCTATACTTATATCAGACAAAATAGACTTTAAGTCAAAAGCATAACAAGAGACAAAGAAGGTCATTCTATAATGATAAAGGGGTCAAGTCATCAAGAGTTTATATCAATCATAAATATATATGCACTCAACTTTAAAACACCTAAATATATTAAGCAAATACTAACAGATCTGGAGGGAGAAACAGACCATACAATAATAGGAAGGGACTTCAATGCCTCACTTTCAATAATGGATAGCTCATCCAGATAAAAAATCCATAAAGGAATATTGGACTTGAACAATACTTTAGACCAAATGGACCTAACAGACATATACAGAACATTCCATCCAATAGCAGCAGAACATACATTCTTCTCAAGCACACACAGAACATCCTCCAGTATAGATCATATGTTAGATCACAAAACAAGTCTTAGCTAATGTATAAATTTGCAATATATGTGCTCAGACAACAGTAGAATTAAACTAAAAATCAATAACAAAACATATCTGGAAAGTCCTCAAATATTTGCATATTAAATAGCACATGGATCAAAGAAAAAATCATAAAGGAAATTAAGAGAACATTTTTAATAGAATAATAATAAAATTCAACATATGGGAATTTAGGGATGTAGTTAAAGAACGCTCGCCCAAAGGCAAATTTATGGATTTAAACGCTTATATTTATTTGATGAGAAGAATCTAAAACCAATAACCTAAGCTTCCTACTTAGAGAGCTAACAAGGAAGAGCCAATTAAATCTCAAATAAGTAGGAGGAAAGAAGAAAAATAAAAATGCAAATTTATAAAAGAAAAAAGAAAAACAATGGAGAGGATTGATGGAATCAAAACACCCTTTCAGAAGATTAATTAAACAGATAAAACTCTAGGTAAGTGATAAACAAGAAAAGAGAGAAAATCTAATTACCAATATCAGGAAGAGACAGAGATCATCACTATGAATCCTTCAGAGCTTAAGAGAATAATGAAGGAATATTAGTAATATTATGCCAATAAATTTGACAATATGTGTGAAATAGAAAAATTTCTGGAAAGACACAAATTACCCAAACTGACACAAGAAAAAATATAAAACCTGAATAACTCTATATCTCTTGAAGCAATTGAAGATGCAATTAAAATCTATCCCTCCAGAAAGCTCCAAGCTCAAATGGCTTCACTGGTGAAATTATAAAATATTTGAGAAAGAAGTAATACCAATTCTACATAAACTTCCAGAAAATACAGGAGGAAGGAACTTTTCTCAACTTACTTTGTAAGGCTAGAATCACCATAAAACCAAAACAAAAGATATAAGAAAGGAATACCAACAACTAATACCTCCTCACAAACATAGATGCAAAATCTTTAACAAAATATGAGCAAATCAAATCTAGTAACACATAAAAAAGATAACACATTGTGGCCAAGTGGAGTTTTATCCCAGGAGTTAAGATTAGTTTAACATTTGAAAATCAATCATTATTACCATAGTAACAGAATTAAGTAGGACATTCATATAGTCTTCTTAATAGGTGCAAAAAAGGATACATTTCACAGTTAACACTCATTTGCAGTGAAAATCTCAGCAAAGTAAGGAATAGAAGAGAAATTCCTCAAACTGATAAAGCGCATTTTGAAAAAACCTACAGCCAACCTCATAATTAGTGGTGGAAGACGGAAATCTCTATGCCTCAGATTTGGCAAAAGGCAAGGAGGTCTGTTCTTAGTATTTGCTTTCAAAATTATACCAGAGGTCCTATCCAGCATGATAAGCAAAACATAAAAATGAATAAATAAAAGGCATACAGATTGGAATGGAAGAAATAAAACTGTCTTTATTGCAGACAATATGATCAGTAGATTTGCAGACAACAGGATCTTTAGATTCTAAGAAATCTACAAAAATTTAAATGACTAAGAAGTGAATTTAACAAAGTCACAGGATACAAGACCAATGTAAACAATAACTTGTATTTCTATTTACTAACAACAAACAATTGATGCATAACAGCGAACGTATAAATATCCCTTACCTGGGATTACCCTGAAATATGTGTGTGCCAGCATTTCCCACAGGATTCAGCTCCAGTCTCCCACAGTGGTACCCGGTTTATGCATCCTTCCTTAGCTGCCTTCTTTAATAGCTCCACTCTCTACAAGTGGCTCTGCCCTTCCAAATAACCTACTTGCATTCAAATCCCTGTTTTAGGTTCTCCTTCTGAGGAATCCCAACCAAAACATATAGCAACATGATGTTCCTGGAGTTGAGGAGGTCATGACCAAACTGCTGAGTGACTAGTTCCTGAGAGGTACAGAAAATGAATTCTCTGCCTGCAGACAGGCTCCAGTTTGTGAGTAGATGAAATGAAGGGCTGCATGCTTGCCAGGGTCTCTTCGGTGCGTGGTGACAGGCTATGCCTACAGGAGCTGTTTTGAGTGAATTCCTTTATCAATGTGTGATACATCATGATTGCTTCATCAGTGCAGTGTGATAATGTCACTTTCAATTCACAGCGATGTCTGCAGGCAATTGAAAGGTCGACGATAACCAATGGAAAGTGGTCAGCAATGTCATCTGGCAGCTGTCTACTCTCTCCCACTTCACACTCCAAAGTTGAGCATTAATCCCAGAGGAGTATCGATGGATGGGAAAGAGAAAGATGCGGGACAGCAGGATACTTTTCTCTTCCACTCAAGATAGCTAGCCCCTCAGTCTACTCTGGGAGGTAGGAAAGGAGCAAAGTTTTGAATCAAATATGAGATCTAAGTTCTGCAAGGAACAGTCCTGAATCTTCATAACTGAGCCTATTTTAATATTGTTTTTAATTTAATATTTAATTTTTGTATTAAAGTAAGCATACTTTAATTATAAAAGTGACCAAAATTATGAACTGGAGTGACATCCTAAATGAGCCTCATGCTCACCAGGAGATGGAGGTGGGCGTGGGTGGGGGGTTGGGTGATTTTAAACAGAGCACAGCTGGCAGTGTTATTGAAAAATAAACACAGGTAGATAGCAGTATATATGTGTATTTAAATATAGATACCTAAAGACAGTTTAAGTAAACTGTTTCTGGTCCCTGGAGCATGCATATATATTTAACTATTAAAAAAAAGCATGCATTTGGGGCGGTGTTTCTCAAGTATGATTGTAAATCCATCTGGATCACCTGGACTGTTCATTAAAATGCAGGATACCAAGTCAAACCTCAGACCTAACAAATTATTTCTGGAAGTGTGGCCTCTAAAATCTACATTTTTAAACAAGTTCCTAAGGTGGATCTTATGAACATTAAAGTCTAAGAAGTATTGTTATACATATTTTCCTTCACCTTCCCTTTTTTGGTGATACTTTCATATAAGTATATAGAGATCTGCTTCATGCCATTTAATCACTGCATCAGATTGTGCTGATTTATTTGAGTTAATTTATTCAATCATTCCTCTATTTTGGACATTTTTAACTTTTTGCTATTTCTAACTACACAACAATAACATCTGTGTGCATACATCATTGAAAAGTGTGCAAATACAGGCAGATTCTTAGAAGTAGAAAAGCTGGATCACAGGGCATGTGCATTCAAAATAATTATAGATATTACCAAATTCACCTACCAGAAAAGGATTTACCCATGTACAATACATAAAGGTGTGTGAAAATGACCATTTCCCCAAGTCCTCTTAAACACTAGATATTATTAATATTTTCCATTTTTTAATTAAAAAGTTTATTGTTTTAGTTTGTATTTCTATAATTATCAGAGAGTTGACCATCTTTGACGTATTTATTGGCATTGTGTATTTTTTTCTTCCATGAATAGCTCTTTCTTTTTCTCTCGTTAATTTACAGAAGCTCTTTTTATGTTCTGGATAGTAAGTTTTTGCCTGATATTTATGTTGCATATATTTCTTCCCTCTGTGATGCTTGTCTCTTTAAGATGTTTTTCACTTTATAGGAGTTTAGAATTTCTTAGTGAAATCTGAGTTGACTTCCGAGTTTTGTGAATTACTGAGGAAGACCTTCCTCATCCAAATATTATTTCTTTAAATCCTTACTCAAAAAGGATTTGACTTTTATATTTAGCTTTTAACACATTAGAATTTATCTTTATATGGTGTCAGGTAGAAATTGATTTTTATTCATTTCCACGTATAGACAATTGCATCAAGAATATTTATTAAATATAGTCCTCCCTCAGTATCCTCGGGGGATTGGTTGCAGGACCCCCCTTGGATACCAAAATTGGTGGATGTTCAATCAATGTTTTTGCGTATAACTTATGTACATCCTCCTGTATACTTTAAATCATCTCTAGATTACTTATCATACCTAATACAATGTAAATGCTATGTAAATTGATGTTATATGGTATTGTTTAGGTAATAATGACAGGAAAAAATATTTGTGCACGTTCAGTACAGACACAAACATCATAGGCCTTTCATTCTGCAGTTGGTTGAATCCGCAAAAGTGGAACGTGTGGATAAAGAGGGTCAATTGTATACCACTGTATTTTTTCCCCTACTTTAAAATGTCACTTTTATCGTAAACTAAATTCCCATATATATGAGTTTGTTTCTGAATTCTATTTTGTTCTATTAAACTATCTGTTTCCATGCTAATGCTGCCATTTTTTAGTTACTATGGTGACATATATTTTTATATACCTATTAGGAAAAGTCTCTTCTTATTGACCTTCTTCTTCAAAAAAGTTATTCTTCTCCTGGCATACTTACAAATCACTTTGTAAAATTCCATAAAAATCTCATTGGAATTTTGAAAAGTATAGTTGCTGAGCAAGGGCTCGCTGCCCGATGCTCATAGAATCCAATACTGTGGCACTGGCTTTGGGAGAACCAAGAGCTTTATTGCAGGGTCGCCTGGCAACGAGACGGGAGGCAAGGCTTAAATCTATCTCCTTGAGCTGAAGTGGGGACGGATTTTTAGGGAGTTGGAAGTGGGAGTGATTATGTAAAAATGCTAGCTTGGTGGAATCTGATTGGATGGTGAGAGTGGAAGGATCTTGTAAGTCCAACTTGCTACAAATCGAGGGACCCTTTGCTTCTCACGAGGTGCCCTGTAGCGCTTTTACATCACGTTGGGTTCCACAGTCAGGAATTTTTTTGGTCCTCACGCTGCTTGAGGTCATCTGAGGCCAAGGTTTCTGACATCTGTGCACACTATCTGAAAACCAGCTTACAAAGACATTTTAGAGAAGGAAGTAGGACTCAGCAACTGTAATGGGTAATTCTGAGGCAATTTCACTATTAAATTTATTACATTTATCTGGAGTTTTTTTTTTAGTGAGGAGTCTTCTCAATTAAGAACATGTATGTCTTGTCATGTATAAAAGTCTTTTTATAAAAGCATTTATTAGCTGATGTACCAATTTGGACTAAGGTTGGGTAACATATAACCAAAGGAAAAATAAACTAAATAAGAATGGCTTAAACAAGATAGAAGCTTATTGCTTTCTGTTCTTTCACAAATATAATCGTGGTTGAAACAAGATAAGAGTTTGTCCTCTTCAGTACTGAAAGCCAGGTTACTGACTCCTAAAAGAAGGATGTTGTCTCTTATGCTGGTGGCTTCCAGGCTGCAAGTTGTCAGTGTCTGGGAGTTCATGGAGTGGCCAGGTGTTCCCAAAGCCTTCTATGCATTAAATATTATCCATAGGTTGAATAAATAATATGTCTAGCTCATATTTATTCTGTGGTACAATAGATATTTTTCAGTAATATGTAGATCTTTTGTAGTTAATAAATCCTTCATAAGTATTTTATATATGCATATGTTATATATAAACTATGTAAATTGTTCATATATAAGTGTTATATATATGCTCATTGACTGCTTACTATGTACCATGCACTATGTTTGGCACCGAGAATACAGCAGTGAATGCTTGGCAGAGGCCAAGTCCCTACCTCCCCATGGAAAAGAAGATCAATAAATAAATAAACAGGAAAGTATTCTAAAGAAGAGTAACAGTGTGCCAAGACAGAGGGTAACTAGGGGAGGTAATTTTACATAGGGAAATCAAGAAAGCCTTCTTTGAAGAGGTGACACTTAAGCTCAGAATGAGCCAATTACGTAAAGAACTCGGCAGAGGAGGATGAACATTCTAGGAGAGGGAAAAAAGAAATAGAAAGGAATTGTTCTGCTTAAAAAGCATGACAGAAGCAAGTTTGGCTAGAGATTCAGATGTAAGAAGAACAGTATAAGATAAAATTGGAGATGAACCAAGGCCAGATTATTCAGGGCCTTTTCAGTTTGGATTTTATTCTTAAGTCAGCTGGTAACTTTTAAGCAAGCAGGGACATGATCTGACTTACAATTCAAAAAGAGCGCTTTGGCTACCATGTGAGGACTAGAGGAGAGAGGTTGGAGAGTGGAAAAGGGCCACAGTCAGCAGTTATTATGGAGTCTGAGTGTTGCACATACTGATTGGCTGGTTTGCTCTTCATATCTGTTTTCCCATTCCTGCCGGGAGCCGCCCACCAGTCAGCTAAGCCTCTACCCAAGGACAACGGTCCAGGAGAGAGATGAGGGAACGCACCGCGGACTCTCAGAAGATGGCGATCGGCCGCTCCTGATCCTACTCATGCTACTAATCTTAGCAATATTGCTCCTGCTTTTCTTTTTCTGTACATGGGATATCTTGGGGAAAATCTCTCCAAGCAGGGGAAAGAAGCTGACGTAACCTGGCCTTCTAGGGAATGTTCAGGGAACAACAGCCTGAAGGGAAAAAAACATTCTGACCCCCTCCTGGAAAGGCGGAAAAGGAATTTGGACAGCCCTCAAGGAAGAAGCCTTCTAATAATCAGCCTCAAGGGAAAACATTCCCTCCTCAGGTCCTTCCAGGAGGTAGAGATTATCCTAGGCCTGTTAGGACAAGAGGCAAATGGTGGCACCCACCCAGGAACAGCGACATACAAAAACTACCCCTTCCTAAGGCAACTCATGATCCTGACAAAGTTACAAAGAAATATCATAATATATTGACACAGAGGAATTGGGATTATGATGAGGATTGGGAACCCTATAAAATAGTTAATGATAAAAGAGAAACCCCAAGCACTGTGCCTGTGTGGCTTTCGATCCTCTTATGCTTTGCAATACTTCTGCTTTCGTTATTACAGGAATAAAGATGGAGGCTTAGGGCCATTTGACCCATGAGGAACTAAATCTAGATGTTACACCCCGTTTTGCAATCAGTCTTAAACATCTAGACGCCTAGTAGACATGTAGAAAAGGTCAATATCTATATTTAATAAAGGTTGCTTACTTCTCAGAGACATACTGTGCTAATATTGCAACAAGATATGCTTATGTACCCATTTTGTTTGCCAAAATTATGTACTGAGATAATTCTATGAAATCATAAACGCGTGACCTGGACCCTATATAAGTGCTTGAATGCTTTGAATAAATCAGACTTGGAAACCTCACTTCTAGTCTCACCGTAACTTCTTTCTTCACCGACACTGTTCATCCCTCAGGAAAACCTACCGGCTGGAGCTGGACTCCAGCACATTCCTGTTTAGTAATAGAATCCATTTTTATCTCCACCACCCCATCTTATCGAACAGATTACATTTTCCAGCCGCCCTTAAAGCTAGATGGAGTCACGTGATTAAGTGCTGGCCAATTAGGTTTGGGCAAATGTACTGTGTGAGACTTTGAGGACGCCTCTGACGATGCTGAACTTCACCTGAGCCTGTGCTCTGGACAACAGTGATGACTGAGAAATTCCCCCACCTGTTTGTGTTCCAGGAAAGGGATTACCTCATAGAACCACCCTGCCCTGCATGACTTCAGTGAGACTCCGTGCACACTTTCTCATGACTCCATGAGCCCCTCAGATAGCCCGTCTTCTTGCCTGGACCTCTGAGGAGGCCAGATAGTCCCTGCAACTCCCCATTCTTTCTTTTTTATAATTGAGATACAATTGCCATGAAACATTATATTAGTTTGAAATATATCCAACTCACCCTTCGTTGTCCCATGAATGGTTAGCTGATATTAGAAATGTTTGTCTGCCTGAAAATAGCTAAACACATTACACATTTTCTGTTCAGCTGACTGAGATTTCCCTTGATTGTAAAAACTGTGAATTACCCCATCTGAGACTTGCCTATGATGCCCTATAAAATCTAAGGCAAACCACACCATGGAGACACTCAGATCTTAGGATCTAGGGTGTGCTCCTTTTTTGCAATAGCCTGAATAAAGTCATCTCCTTAATTGTTGGGTGCATTTTGTCTTCCACATCTTTTCTTTCCTTTTATTGAGGAAGATTAGCCCTGAGCTAACATCTGCTGCCAATCCTCCTCTTTTTGCTGAGGAAGACTGGCCCTGAGCTAACATCTGTGCCCATCTTCCTCTACTTTATATGTGGGACACCTTCCACATCATGGCTTGATAAGCGGTGCGTAGGTCTGCACCTGGGATCCAAACTGGAGAATCCCAGGCCACCAAAGCAGGGCCCGCAAACTTAACCAGCCCTGTGCCACCGGGCTGGCCCCTGTCTTTGACATCTTTTTATAAGGCAGGTGGTATATCTTCTTTGCCATTCTTCCTTCCTAATGCTTTAAATGTATGGGTGAAGGCTGGAGCTCAAGCAGCCTTCTTGGACCACAAGGTAGCGTACATTTAAAATGAAGCCTTCTATATCAGACTGTGGAAAGGTCTATAAGAGAAGCATAAAAGAATGTAATAAGATTACAGAGAAAAATGAGATTAATTGTGAGGGGCTTGAGTGAAACTCAAGGAAGGATTTTCAGAGAAGATGATACTTCAGATAGGTTTTAAAATAATGAGGATTTTGATTGATGGATGAGAGGAAATGACAAGGATAACAGAATCTTGATCCAAATTGACATGAACAGGCTGGAACAAGTGAGCAATAGGACAAAAACTGGCGACTTGCCAAGTTTATGGAATGAAAGATAAGGCAAATTAAAATTATTTATCAAGGAGTGCAAAAGAGTAATGATACCAAGGAAAGAAATGGAGACTCTGGGAGAGGCATAAATGAATGATTTCAGTTTTAACCACTTGAATCAGAGGTGATGGTGAAATATTTAAGTGGAAATATCCTAAAGGCAGCTAGAAATACTGCTTCAGCTGTTAAAGCGAGATCATAATAGACATGCATTTTGAAATTGAGAGAATAATTTGATTTTCTGAACAAAAAGACCCTGAAGTGGATGAGCTGATGGAAACTGACAGAAGACTGGAAACTCCAAGACCACTTAGTGGCAGTATAGGAGGAACAGCTGTTGCAGCAAAGAGAATTGAGCGCCAGGGCTCATAGTTTCTGGTAGCTTTTCCCCAACACTTGTTTGGAGCAACACTGCAAAATTGTAAAAGAGATGCCAAGAAAACAGTGTCACGTGCTCCAGTGTCTTTGAGACATTCTGGGTTTGGAGCTAAACAGGTTCTTTACTTCTGGTCTTTATGAAATGTTTAAAGATGGATAAAGTGTTATCAATCTCAAAGGAGGTGGGAGATAGTATGCAGCGTTTTCAAAACTTATTTCACTGAAAAACATTTTTATTACAGAACTTTTTGCAACAATATGCCTGTTTTGAACTCCACCAGTTCAAGAAAAAGGGGGCACAGTGGAAGATAACTAGTGAGTAGGATGGGAGAGCCATCTTTCCATCCTGGAGAAAACTACTTAACTTACTAGTGGGAGTTCCTTCCTACCCCATAGAAGATTTTGAGGTCACAGAATCATTGGAAATTTGGTTGAAGCTATGGGATCTTTCCTCTGAAAATTGAACCATGTCTGTATGTGTGTTGCCTTCTCTGGAAGCCCAAAATATGCTAAGGGTTAACAATGACTCATTAATTTTTTTTTAATATACATTTTTGCAAACTTGACTTAAATTTCTTTAATATGCTTATTGCAAAAGTATTATACAATAAAATACGAATTGTATGGAATAAAAAGTAACATTTCCCTCATCTGTGGCCTCCTATGTACTCCATCCATTTTTCTGAGAGTTCACTTTTAACAATTCTCCATGGATATCCAAATACATTTAAAAATATAAGTGGGGTTATTCTACCATTTGCATTTGTAAAATTTACTCTCTCCTGGACATTTTTCCACATGAGGGCATATTGATTTAGCTTATTCTTTTACCAAATTCTTGGTATGATGTACTATAATTTTCCATTTTTTCCCCACCCTTTATTAATCCATTTAACAAATATTTATTGAGTCTACTGTGGGTAGGTGTCCTGTTGGGCTGGAGAAATAGCCAGGAACAAAACAGATATGGTTCCCACTCTTAGGGAGCTAGTCGGAGGAGACAAGTCACAAACAAGTAAGTTAAATAACTACAGATTGTGAGTATGGCTATGCAGGAAAACAATCCTAGATGAAAGCAGGAGTGACCAGGGGAAGGAAGTCAGTTTTGTGCTGAGCCTTGATGGATGAGCCTGGAGAAGAACTGGAGGAGTAGCATTCCAGGATTCTGCAAACAATTTCATTATGAACAATCAATAAGTACACATTGATTGCTTGCTCTTTGCCAGTAACTCTGCTAGAGTGTGAGGGTTTAAAGGTAAAGATTTAAAATTTGATCCTTGTTCTCTCGGAGCCCACATTTTAGGGTAATTAAATAAAATATAAAAGACCTCAACACAGTGACTGGAACAAAATAATTGTTCAATAAATGTAAATTTGTATTATTATTTAAAAGTAGTTCGCAGTCTGGCAAGTAAATTTATCTCATTGTTCAAGTTTGTTTCTCAGAATGCTAGTGATGTTATGTTTTTCACGTTTATTTGCCATTTGAATATCTCCTGTAATTTGCTCGGACATATATATGCTTGGAGACCATTTTACTGGTTTGTTTGCCTTTTACTGATGGGTTTGTAGTTCTTCATATGATATAGATATGGCAACCACTTGTCTGTTACATGTTCAAATATTCACCCTCCACCTCCAGTTTGTTGTCTTTTAGTTTTACTAGTGGCATCTTTAAACGTGCACTTTTGAAATTTATTGTGGTTAAATATTTCCATTTTCTTCTTAATGACTTTGGGAGAAACTTTATCTAGATTACACATAAAAACTTTGCAAGGATGTATGCTACCAACAGTGATGTCATCAAGGCATACGTGGGATACCATATTGATGGAGAGCCACAAACGTTTGTTGCAAACCTATATATGCTAGGCACCGGGCCGGGTGTCTGTCCACATCAAGTCATTTGATCCTCACAGACCCCTTCCAAAGTCGGCAACATCGTTCCCGTTTTATACCTGCGGGAACTGAGGTAGAGTCCCAATGCCCAAAGCTAGTGGGTGACATCGTTGAAATGTCATGCCTGTGGCAACTGTGATCACAAACTCATAATATTTAATTTTACAAATATAAATGTGAAGTCCCTAGCAGTTTGGTCTAAAATTGAGTATGAGATACGTATACGCTTAGCTTAAGGGTGGCTAATGAGAAAAACATCTGGAAGTTCTATTTGATCCGACAGCTGGAAAAGTTAACAAGCACAGGCAACATTGTACTCTTCTATGGTTCCATCACCCCTAGAACATGGTGACCAGTGTCAAAGATAAATAGCCAGATATTAGTTAAAGTGGTGAAAACAGATTTTATTCAGTAACTACTGGCAGGAGAAAGAACTGAGCTCCATTCTGATTTGTGCAGAGGTGATCTGGATGTTTTAAAGGGAACATAAGGGAAGGGGAAGATGGGGGCTCAGCACAGTCAGAGAAGTGAGAAATGACAACGGGTTGGTCAGTGTGAACGGCATTAGCACAGCTCTGTTCGATAGCTGGCAGCTATGGAAGCCAGGATTCTATCCTCCCACAGAGACTGGGAGACAGGCCCCATCCTTTCTGATGACTGCATTCAAAGGAATGGCTCTCCTGTCCCTGAGAAAGGGACACTTCTGAGTTACAAGAGATACATATTCACAACTTTAAGCCCTTTGTGAGGTCAAGGCATATCATCAGGTGTTGGCTAGGACAGACAGTAAATTCTCCTGGCAGCCTTGAGCTTTCTCAGGCGGGCATTTTACTGCAGGGGTGGGGTCATCCTAGGGACACGCCGTATGCTGCTAGAAGTCATGCTGGAATTGGGACAAGTCTCTTATGCAGGGGTTTGCACGAACTGTTACGTGGAGAGCGGTGCTCTTCTCACCAGTTCTTGGAACCACGATTTACAGGAACATTAAATACGGAGAATGGGAACCAGGACGGTAGAGTCTGAAATCACATCATACAAGAACCTTGAGGGAACTGAGTTTAGCGTAGAAAAGGTAATGCCTAGGAAGTGTAACTCTCTACAACCCCGCTTAAGAGGGTTGTGAGGACCAGAGATCTCTCCACATGACGGTCCGGAGGAGGGGGTGGGCAGTGGTAGGTACAGGGAGGGGATTTTAGCCTAAAGAAAGAACTTTTCCGGAGCTTAGGCTTGCTCAGTCTTGGAAAAGGTTGCATGGCAACCGAATGCGCTCTTCATCTTGGGAGCGCTGCAGCGAGTGGGGCTGCATGCAAACGGCTTCAAGTTTCCTCCAACAAAAACTTCTATGCTTGTTTCCACCAAGGGAAAGAAGAGCAGACCCTAACGAAGGCGGGTTCAGTAAGGATCCTGCAGCACGCGAGTGATCAGCCAGCATGGGGACCGAGAAAAGGGCTCTGGAAAACCGGGGAAGTTTGCTTGGCTCTGCAGCCAGGCTGAAGAAGGGTGATGGGGCATCTGCTGCTCGGTTTTGAGCAAATAGCGGCTTCCTTACTAAAGTTCCGAGAAGAGCGCTCGGCAGAAACGGCCGGGCCGGTTGGAGGGGAGAGCTAGCCTAGCACTCAGGGAGGAAGGAAGCGGCGGCCGGCAGGCGGACACGGCCCCGGGGCCCCGCGGCCCAGGCGGGGCTCTCGGAAGGAGGCGGGGCCGCCTCGCGCGTCCTTTACTTAAAGCTGCGAGCGCCGGCCGCGCGCGCTCCCTGAGGCGTCGCAGCCGAGCGCCGAGCGGTCGATCGCCCTCGCTCTCGCGGCCTGCGCTCCGCTCCCCGGGGGCTCCACCCGCCGTTGTGTAAGTGCGACTGCCGCCCGGCGGGCTGTCCGCGTCCTCGGCGCGCGGGCCGGGGGAGGCGGCGGGAGCGCGGGGAGGGGGTGGCCGCCTCTCGCTGCCCCAGAGTCCCCGGATGGTGACGGATGCAGTGGGAGAGGCTGGCTGGGCGGCCCGGAATCCCGTGGCGTCGTTCCCCGCGGCCGTGGCGCCACCGGCGAGCCGTACCCGGGCTTGGAGGCCGAGCGCCACCGCTCGTTCTGAGGTCCGCCCCGGGCACGCTGCCCCGAGCATTGCATCAGAGCGGCCCGATGTTCTGGCGAGTTCGCGCGCTGTTTAATTAGCTAGGAAAAATTCTAACTGGCATTTTAATTTTTTTTAATGCAGAGGCGAGTGATCCGATATGGAGCATGCCTTTACCCCGCTGGAACCTCTGCTTCCCACTGGTATTGTATCTCCTTCCACGTTTTACAGTGTCACTGACGTGCCCCTCCCCAGAGCCCTGAACACTTATCAGGGCTGGACCGTAGACCCAGGATGGTTTACAGTCGGCCTCGGGTTGCCCTGCTCTGAGCCCTTAGGTGTATTACTCCACCTCTCTTGTGCTTCAGTGTCCTAATCTGGACAAAACGGGACTAGATATCAGTCCTTGCCATATGGAGTTGTGAGGACGAAGTGACTGGATATATTGTATGCATTCCACCTGGAGGAGTCAGGACGACCTGTAATATTAACTGTCAGGCCTCCAACTGCCGTCTAATCTCCAACACAGCAGAACAGTAGGCACCGAAGGGGTAAAGATCGGTCGTTATTCCCTGTCCATTGTGCATTTTTAATCCGTTCAAACGGCCCAAGATTTTCCAATAAAAGATTAGTAAATGGCCATATAAAACGTTTTAAAGATACAACACTCAAGGATTTTTGTTTTACAGTTTCAAATTGTTGTAATTCACATGGAAATAGATGGAAGGAATGAGTTTTTCTGAGGCTAGTTAGTAAGATTCATTCTCATGTGTAGCAGTTGACTTGTGTGATAATTCCATAACATTAAATATATTGTTTACCAGTTTTTATTGTGTGTATGTTGTGTAGAACTAGTTTATTAGTTCATAAATTTAAACAATGCATAATTTCTTAATATTTCAAGTTGTTTTCTGTAAACACATGAATTCATGGGTTTTGTTTAGGGTACTCAATTTGATTTGAACTTGTCAGTTTTCCCACATCGTGGGAGTGTTGATGGTAAAGCAATTAAAGAATGGAAGTAGAGATTTTTGACTCTTTACTCTCCATTCATTATCCTAAGTTGTTTTCATACACCTTTATAGCTTATTTACAGGTGAAGGAAAACAGAGACAGAACGAGAATCTGAACCCGGATATGTTTGACTTGGTTAAAAGGTTGGGTGTTTAGTTATTACTGTAAACAGCATTTCAAAAGTTCAGAAAAGCATTGGCAAACATAGACATTTTGCAAAGTAAATTTCATAGTGTTCAGTTATCCAATAATAGCCGGATGAACAGCGTTTCCAAGAGTAACATTTGATCCCGGTGGCCTGTTGACTTTCGGATTTGTTGCTAAAACCTAAGCGCTTTACTGACTAAAGATTTCTGGTGTTTTCTAGGTTGAAGAGCATGAGTGCTATATAGTAGAGTTTAGACCCAGGAATCAGACTCTGGGTTTAAGTCCTAGCTTTGCCACATAGTTACCTGACCTTGTTTTTCAACTGCTTCATCTGTAAAGTAGGAATACGTCACAGGGTTGTTGTGAATATAAAAGAGTTGTAATAAACGTAAAGCCCTTAGTGTCAGTAGTGATAAGCTGTTATATTGGGCAGTAAGTCTAAAGGGAAAACAAAAAGGCAGTTGGGTTTCAGGGTCAATGCTGAGATGGAAGAGGTTTGAGGCAGTAGACTGTAGTAAAGACAGACAGCTCTGCTCCCTCTGTTTTTATCAGAGGCTTGGTGGAGAAGGCTGTGGCACCTCAAGTCAGACCTCTGTAAGCCCCGCACTGGAGCAGGGCATATAGGGGACGCAGAAGAGCTGTGATACCCCATAGAAGCACAGATCCACTGAGATGAGCCAGAACCCAGTGCTCCCCTGGGGGCTTCTGTGTGATTCAGTGCTTCTCATAGTTTCTTCCTCTTCTTCAGCATAAAAGCCTGTAAAGATTCCTCTCTCCTCTCCAGCACTGGTCTTGAAACGAGGGGCCCAGGCAAGTTTATGGTTGACTCTAGATGTGTAAGAGAGATTTAAAAACAGCCATGTATTGTGAGGGACCAGTGCAGTGTCCTGCCCTTGATAGTAATTCAGTCAGTATTAGAGGTTAACTGTATGTTAGAGAGATTACCTTCCTCACACAGACATTTCATACTTATCTAGCAGAGAAGTCGTTTTTCTGTTAATAACTTCCGTAAATTTAATTTGTAGGCATGATGGACCTAAATGTTTACTCAGATTTACTATAGTGGACAGTCTAACAGTTCAGCTGGTTCTCTTCAGGATTGCCAGGCAGACCAAAATGCTTCTCTCTCTGGGATGATCTAGCTCAGAGAGACGATTTAAAAAAAATCTCTGCTTTTTGTAACTAAAGTAAGTGCTTATTATTTAAGGAAAAACTATTGTCTCGCCTAGAATGTGGAAGTTTCCTGTAATCCCTCTTCTGGAAATAACTTTTGGCATAAGTTCTAAATGCTTATTTTGGTATATATGCCAGTATATTGTTGCTCTTGTTTTAAACAAAATGGATTCATGCTATAAATTGTTTTCTAAATTACTCTTGAGGCAGTGAGTGAAAATATATATTTTTTACTATGAACATTGTTCTCTTTGTTCAGTTTTTTCAAGCAAAATAGAAATGTTTCTCAAGTAGAAAGTCCATCCTACTTCCCAGAGATTACCATTCTAAAACTGTGTTCTTCTAAGGTGTGTGTATATGCAAATAAGTAAATGAAATAGGACCTATTTTACACCCTTCTCTGCAACTTTTTTCACTTACTTATTTCACTTACTTATTTGTTATGGTCCATATGTACATGTATTCCAATTTTGTTTTTTTAATGGGCAGTATGATCTCAAATGAAATAGTCTTTATTAATAGACATTTAGATTATTTCTAGTTTTTATTGTTATAAACTACAGTGCATATCTTTGGTCATAATATTTCTGCCTATTTGAGTATATCAGGCTCCATTTCTGGAAAGGGAATTGCTGGATCAAAGGGCACGTCTGCATTTCTGTTATCAAGAGGAACTAACAACTAGCTAGTGTATAGCCTTTGATAGGAGGTGCTGGGGGGCTACAAAAGTGATCCCTTCTATCCAGGAATTTATGGTCGTGTGGAGAGTCAAGAACAAAACGAGGCTTCTAGTTAGCTGTTGAAATTATGCAGTAGAGAACCTGCATAGGAACCTTAGGGACTCAGGAGGAGACGAGGGCAGGCTGGAGTAGGCAAAGAGATCAGGGAGTGGACGAACAGACATCATCTGGGCCTCCAGAATGCGCTGGATTTAGATGGAGAGAGGCCTCGGGAAAGCAGGAGAGCATTGCAGGTGATGGTCTGACTGTGAAGAGCTCACCTGGTGGTGAGTAAAAACAAGGAAGGTGACTTGAGGGGAGGGTGCAGATGGAGATTTTGGACGAAGGCGGTTGAGCAGTGAGGGTAAAACCAGATTGTGGAGAATAGAGAAATTTAATGCAGGGTAGGAGATAGCAAGTTTTTGAAGTTTCTGTGTCCTTCTTCCTTTGGAACATTCTATATAAAGCATCCTTTTATATACCCTAAAGCTCAAATAATTTGTGTCATCCATGTCATGGTTCTGCGTTGCTAATCAGATATAGGTTAAAGTCTTTGTCTTGGCCTTGAAGGCCCTCCAAGATCTGATTCCTACCTACTTTTCCAGAATTCCTTTTTTATCATTGACCTGTCTGTGCCGTTCCAAGCTGAGCTACCCATTATTGACTCATGTGAACACTTGGGCCAGCTTCAGTACTCTTGCCTTAGCTCATGCTAAATTTATCACCTGGAATGTTCTTTTCCAGTCCTTAGAATTGTTATTCTTAAGTTTTAGCCATTCTAGTGGGTGTGTAGAGGTTTGTCTGTAATTTTGCATTTCCCTTATGGCAGAATTCTGATCTTGTCACGTGTTTATTGGTTGTTTTCGTATCTTTTTGAATTGCTTGTCTCTTGCCATTTTTCTATTGGGTTGTCTTCTCTTTTTTAAATCAGTTTGTAGGAGTGTTTTTATGTTTTAAATTGAGATATAATTGACATATAACATGGTATTAGTTTTAGGTATATAGCATAATGGTTTGCTATGTGTATTTTTGGGAAATGATTACCAAGTAGGAGTTTCTTTGTGTAGTCTGGATACAGTTCTTTAAATCTTGATTTTCTCATCAATGAAATAGAGAGAATGACGCTTTCCAAGGAGAGTTGTGAAGATTAAAAAATATCTGTAAAGCATTTAACACTGATAGATAGTAAGAGTACAAATGTTTTAGGTATTTCTCTAAATGCCTTAACTTTTTATCTAAAGGTTGTTTTATTTTTCAGTTAATGAGGAATAATATTTAAATGCTGAGGGCGTACTATTGCTGTTTTAAACTGTAAAATTGGGTGCCGTTTCAAAATATTCTTATAAATCTGGACTTTTTTTGCTTTGTTCCTTGGTGTCTGTGGTCATTTCAGTTTTTATCATGAAGCTTTATGTTTAGAACTCCATATGTTTGAAAGTAAAGTTTGTTTTAAATGCTTCATAAAATAAAAGTGAAAAGTCAAACCATCCTCAGAGTCATTATTTCACATGTGCTTATTTCACACACTTAAGTCGCAGAGCAAACAGTTACAGAAGTTTTAATTTCTGGTTTAATAAAAATACTGATGTTACTTTTAAATTTTTCCCTATTTTTGTGACATAGTACATATTCATTAGAAAAAATAGATAAACAAAAATGAAATAAAAATACCGTATTCCAGCCTCTCAGAGATTACCACTATCATCTCCATGTATGGGTACATTTGGTATGCAAGTATTTATATTTATATCCTTCCAGGTATTTGCTGTGTGTGAATACACAGTTAGGTATTTTAAACCAAAATGAGAACATGCTGTAAGTTGCTTTATTCCGTTCATAACTCCTCTTTTCCATATGAAATTTCATGGTATCGAGTACCATCCGTATTTAAATTTTCCTCTTGTTCCAAAAATAGCTCTTCCAGTTGCTTTTTCCAAGCCAGGACCACCTGTGCATTTGGTTCAGCCTTTTTAAATCTAGGACACTTGTCCCTCACATTTTAAACCCTCCTTAACATTGAATATTGACGTTTTAAATAAAGCTTTTACATCTCTCTTAAATGGATCTGATGGAATAAAAAATACAGCAATTTGATATGAATCATCATTCACTTAAAAAATATATAATAAACTCCAAAAGTTCCACTTTATTTTCCTCACATAATTTAATCATCATAAATAAATTTTATGCTAGAAAGTCTTATCTATTACTCTATATTTCTTTGTGAAAAGATTATATGCATTTAAATTTTAAGAAGATTCCTGTGACCATAATGCTCTTGGGAGTTATTTCTTCTGAACTGAATTACCATTGTTGAGGTTTATTCTGAATTGAATTACCATTTTAAGTATTAGGAGTATGCACTTGAGCAAGTCAACATAATTATATTACAAATTTTTGTAATAACTAACATTTACATAACACTGTGTGCTAGGCATGGATTTAGTGCTTCAACAGGGGAAAGCACATAGAAAAGTTTTGGAACTAGAGGACCCAGGTTTGAGTTTTAGCTGCCCTCTTCACTAGTTATGTGACCTTGGACATGTCATTTAATTTCTTAGAGCCTTAGTTTCTTTATCTACATGAAAGAATATATCCAAACATGAAGTCCTGGGGCAAATTTAAGATATTATAAAGTATAAAAAGCAAGTTTAAGAAGTAGAGTCCTATGCAAATGTAAAATATTTTCCACTAGATGAACCTTTTTTTTTTTTTTTTGGTAAGGAAGGTTGGCCCTGAGCTAACATATGTTGCCAATCTTCCTTCTTTTGCTTGAGGAAGATTGTCACTGAGCTAACATCTGTGCCAATCTTCCTCTGTTTTGTATGTGGGATGCTGCCACAGCACAGCTGAAGAGTGGTGTGTCGGTCTGCATCCAGGATCCAAACCCACAAACCCTGGGCTGCCAAAGCGGAGCGCAGGAACTTAACCACTATGCCACTGAGCTGGCCCCTAGGTGTACTTTATTACACTGATTATTAAATTTTGAAATCCCTGCATTCATTTTTCTAATTAATTCTCAAAGGTGATAGCTACCCATTTTAGTAAATCTGTTCAGTCCAGTTAGGTGAAACTGTTCAGGCAAGTCTACCAGAACTTTGTTTCCTGAATTTTGTAATTTTCTTCCATGCTTGTTGAACTGTTAATTGTAGACGGATGAAATTTTTAATAGTGGTCATAGTTTTTTTGATGCCTCATTGTGAAGTGGTGATGAATCCAGGAATAGCCTGTTCAGTATAATATTCATGCCATCTCATACTGGAACTTAATTTCCATTGAAAATGTCTGATTAATTTCACAAAAGGCATCATAAAACCTGAAGATGGGTATTAGCGTTCCTTGATTTACTAGTGGCTAATCTGGGAATCCCTGGGTCATCTGTGCCTGGAGTTCTGACTCCTTTGTAATGGTGAGTGTATACTGCCTGCGTACATCTGTAGTTCTTTGTATTTTGCAGTGACAGACGGACCTCTCAAGAACTGGTGGTAGCAATCATAGGTATGAACGTAGCCTTAAACTATTAACTCCCTTCTTTAATCTCAGCAAATCATAATAAAAATGACGTAAGGGTAGATTTGACTCATTTACATGTGTATTTAATTTTGAATTAAAGATTCTTCGATAATATAGTAGTAAGATGCTTCTTGGTCCCATCGCCCAACTAAGCAGGCATTCTTGTTAGAAACTTCTGGTTTGGTCTCTTCTCTAGATCTGTGCTGTCCAATACCGTTTCCGCTAGCTACATGTGGCCACTGAGCACCGGAAATATGGCTAGTGTGACTGAAGAGCTGCATTTGTAATTTAAGTGTGAAAAGCAGAGCTACAGTCAGTTATTGGAAAGTTTTTAAGTGTTTGGAGCAATGTGTTAGTTTACTGGGGCTGCCGTAGTCTGGGTGGCTTAAACAATAGTTTATTTTCTCACACTTCTCAGGCTGGAAGTCCAAGGTTAAGGTGTTGGCAGGTCTGGCTTCTTCTGAGGCCTCTCTCCTTGGCTTGCAGGTGGCTGTCTTCTCTGTGAGTCCTCCTGGGTTGCTCCCTGATCTGTGTGTCTTCTGTGTTCTAATCTGTTCTTGTAAGGATACCAGTCATAGAGGATTAGGCCCCCCCGGATGACTTCATTTTACCTTAATTACCCGTTTAAAGGTCCTAGCTCCAAATATGGTCACATTCTGAGGTCCTGGAGGTTAGGGCTTCTACACAGGAATTTGTGGGGTACACAGTTCAGCTCAGAACAGATTATGTCAATTTACTTTTTCAGGTGTAAATTTTTTTAAGTTGACTTGGTCCGTATTTCAGAATTCTCATGATACCAAATTAGGGAGGTTTTAATATCACTCCAATAGAATGGCTGGTGGTATATGAATCAAAAAGAGTCAGTTTTGGTCTTTTATTTTAAAGATTGGCACCTGAGCTAACATCTGTTGCCAATCTTCTTTTTGTTTTTTCCTCCTCTTGTTACCGAAACTTTGGTCTCTGATCCCGATGCCAGACCAAATAACAAGAACAGAGTCTTGTGTGAAAAAGGAAAAAAGGCTTTACTTTGCCAGAGAGAGGGAGCAAATCAAGGGCTAGTGCCTCAAAAATTGCTAGCTCCCCGTTAAGAAACACGTAGGGGTTTTTATTTGGGGTTTTAGGTAGGGGAGGGGGGCCATGGATTTCTTGGTCAGCATTTTCCCATTGGCCTGTGTCTGAGGCTGCTTCCAGCAGAGGAGACAAAACATTTCTCAGATGAGTGTCCTTGGCTGGGTATCTCCATGGTGGAAGGTAAACTCTGACATCAGGAAGCCGAGGAGTTGGTCCTGGGAAGCTTCGGTTTCTTGATATTCTCTGGACATTAGTTTCTCTGTAAAAGAACTTCAAGGTCCCGTGATTAACCACAACTTTAGTGGGAGCCCAGCGTGAGGCCATCTGGACTTTAACAATTAGTAACTTCTATTTGGCTCTATAGCTCAGGGAGTCAGAGGTTAAAGAAACAAGCACTTACATATGAGTGTGACTAAAGACCCAGGGAACTGGAAATGTGTGCTTTTAGTTTTAATCCATATATGCTGGGTTCACTGTAGGGGAACCAATATCAGGGCTGATATTAACTAAGAGCCAGTAACATTCTTCTCCCCAAAGCCCCCCAGTAGATAGTTGTATATTCTAGTTGTAGGTCCTTCTGGTTGTGCTATGTGGGACACCACCTCAGCATGGCTGGATGACCAGTGCTGTGTCCATGCCTGGGATCTGAACCTATGAAACCCTGGGCCGCCAAAGCGGAGCGTGTGAACTTAACCATTCAGCCATGGGGCCGGCCCCAGTGTTGGTCTTGTTTAGTCGCTGTTTTGTACTTATATACAAAATTTTCTCTCTTCCTTAGCACTTCCTCAGTATCTGTTATGGGCTATACTCCAGTAAAGGCTGTCAAAAAATAAAGCGATTGACAAACTTTACTGTGAAAGAGTTCAGTCTGCAGCAGGTTGTCTAATACAATAGAAATGTAGTTTCATATGTAATTTAATATTTTCTAGTAACTCCATTAAAAAGGTACAACAAATGAATTTAATCTTAATTATATATTCTATTTAATCCAATATATCTAAAATGTTATTTCAAAACATAATCAAAATGAACAGTTATTAGTGTAATAGTCTATGTTTTTTTTGTGCTAAATCTTCAAACTCGAGTGTGTAGTTTATACTTCTAGCACATCTCAATTCAGATGCTAAATTTTCAGTAAAAATACTTGATCTATATTTAGAGTGTCCTAATTTGTCAAATATTTTGTTTTCATATCAGCAAGGAGCAGTTCATAGACTCATAATTTTGGAGGGAACTTTGTACACCAGGAGTAGAATATTCCTTTTCCAAGGAAAGCCTTTGGAAAGAGGTATTGGGGATACAACTGGGACTGAAACCTGGGTTTTCCGACTATATATTTTTCCTAATATCAACATGGCTTTTCTGTTGTTTAAATTAAAGTACTGTGCCTGCTTTGAAACTTGGAAAACTTGCAGGGTTTTTCTTTTTTTTTTTTAACAGAAGCTTTCATCTCTTTGTGGGTGGCAAGAAACCTCTGGCTAAAGCTTCTGCATAAGGATTGTGATATTTGTGTTATCTAGGGCTAGCTAAGACATCTAGGAGACAAAGGAGTGGATTTTCGAGTTTCCAGGGTTAATCCTCTTTCTTTACTCTCCTGCCCAATTAGAAGTCCACCCTGGGCAGCCTTCAAGCCTCTTGAACGTTCATGGGAAGTTTCCTGGTTTGACTATTCATCCTTTTATTGGTGTATAACTCGTAATTGTCGGAATCCTTCCTTTTGGTTCTCTTCAGTTTATTTCTAGCTTACTAAGACTTGCTGCCATTACCACAGTTCACTGTGTATTTGATGTAGTTTAACTTTTCCCTGTATTTTACTTGATTTTCATATTTTCCTTAATTTTTGTTGTTTTAATTAGTTTAATTGTTTGATGACAAAAATGTTTGGTTTATCCTCATTGTTAATAGCCACATTTGTTTCTTTTGCCTTAAGTAATGTCTCATTAACTTTATAAGCCGTCTTTTCCATATCATCTAGAGAATCAATTTCTTGTGTTTAGTCGTATTGAGTCTCTGAAGCATCGACCCCCTCATCTTGCAATATTAGCATTTTAATGAATACCTGCTTTTAGAAACTAAAGCTTCTATATTGAGTTTAAAAATAATCTTAAATATTAAGAAAGTAGGATAATTGGAAATAGTGGTCTTCCTTTAAATGAAACAATTGAAAATATCAAGTGACGCTGTGGCGGTAGTTGTAATATTCACAATGCTAAGATGTTATGGCTTGATCACACCAAAAAAAAAAAATTTTTCCGTGGGTTTTGGTACATAACACCAGATGTCTTTTGAGGTTTTCTAGGAAAATGAGGTGTGTTTCTGCATTAACTTCCCATCAAATGAATTTTATTACCCTTTTTTCTTGGTTAAATCCATCAGAAAGAGTTATTCTTTGTAGGTGGCACACAGATGCTCAAACAAATGGATTTCGTTCTGAGAGTATTCCTGTATCTTTATCACACCATTTTCATTGAAGGTATTCATTTATCACAGTGGAATTGTTTCTTCTGTTTTTATGGCTTCCAGAGAATTTAAGATTTTGATTTACTCTTAGGTCACTTGTAAGTGTGTGGCTTCTGGCCCAATTGCTGCTGTTTATGTTGAGGCAACTTTATTTTTCTTTTTCAAAGTAGGAAAACTGCTCTTGCAGTTTCTTCCTAACCTAAGTAAAAATGCTGTGCATCGTTAGTCTTATTCATGGAGAGAAGGCCTTAGAAATCTTTGTGTTTCCAGGGCGAGTATGTCTTCATTAGCCATCTCAGAGGGATGCTATCTGGGTTTTTTGGTTGAACGTGTTCAGGCAGCTCTGTCTTTTTGAGAAGACGTATACAATTGGACAACTGATTGTTAAAAATGTGTATTTAAAATAAGCTGAAAGTGACCGTTAGTTCTCTTATTTTCCAACTGAAATCATACAGGAGACTTTTACTTGCTTTCTACTTAATTGCCCTCAAATATTGAAAAAACCTGGACCAGAGTTTTCTTCTTTTTTCTCTTTTTCCAGGCTAAATATTATAGTCATTTGTTCAACAATTATTTAAGTGCCTGCCATGCACCGGGAACTATTCTAGGCATTGGAAGACATACCAGCAATTTTCCTTACATTTCATGCTTTCCTCATCCAGTCTCTCAGTGTAAGCATCTGTAATTTACTCCTGGAAAATCAGATGTTCTTCTCAAGAGTGCTTACTGGGAGCCTGCTTTCCATTTTTTAAAAACTTTTATTCTTTTAGAGTAGTTTTAGCTTTACAACAAAATTAAGAGGAAGATACATAGATTTCGCATATATACATGCATGGCCTCCTCCCTTATCAACTCCCTCACCAGAGTGGGACATTTGTTACAATTGATGAACCTATATTGACACATCATTATCACCAAAAGTCCATAATTTACATTAGGGTCTACTATTGGTGTTACACATTCTATGAGTTTGGACAAATGTGTTATGAGATATATCCATCATTATAGCATCATACAGAGTATTTTCATAACCCTAAAAATCTTATGTACTCTGCCTGTTTATTGACCACTGCCCCCCACCGGCAACTACTGACCTTATTTTCTCCATAGCTTTGCCTTTTCCAGAATAAAATAGTTGGAATCATATAGTATGTAGCTTTTTCAGACTGGCTTCTTTCACTTATTATTGTGCATTTAAGGTTTCTCCATATTTTCTCATGGCTTGTTAGCTCATTTCTTTTTAGTGCTGAATAATATTCCATTGTCTGGATATATCAGAGTTTATTTATCCATTCACCTACTGAAGGACTTCTTGGTTGCTTCCAAGGTTTAGCAGTTATGAATAAAGCTGCTATAAACATCTGTGTACAGGTTTTAGTGTGGACTTAAGTTTTCAGCTCCTTTGGGTAATACCAAGGAACGCAGTTGCTGGATCATATCTTAAGAGTATATTTAGTTTTGTAAGAAGCTACCTGGCTGTCTTCCAAAGTGGCTGCACCATTTTGCATCCCCACCAGCAGTGTATGAGAGTTCCTGTTGATCCACATCCTCACCAGCATTTGGTATTGCCAGTATCCCAGACTTTGGCCATTTTAATAGGTTTCTAGTAGTATCTGTGGTAGTGTTGTTTTAATTTGCATTTCCCTGTTGACATATGATGTCATCTTTTTGCCTGATGACATATGGAGCATCTTTTCATATGCTTCTTTGACGTCTTCTTTGGTGAGGTGTTTGTTAAGGTATTTGGCTCATTTTTTAGTTGGGTTGTTTGTTTTCTTATGGTTGAGTTTTAAGTGTTTTTTGTATATGTTGAAAAGCAGTCCTTTATCAGATGTGTCTTTTGCAAATATTTACTCCCAGTCTGTGGCTTATCTTCTTGTTCTATTGACATTGTCTTTTGCAGAACAGAAATTTTTAATTTTAATGAAGACCAATATATCAATTATTTATTTCATGGATAGTGCCTTTGGTGTTGTATCTAAGAAGGCATCACCATACCCAAGGTCATCTAGATTTACTCTGTGTTATCTTCTGGGAATTTTGTAGTTTCGCATTTTACATTTGAGTCCGTGATCCATTTTGAGTTTGTGAAGGGTGTAAGATCTGAGTCTAAATTCATTCTTTCACATATGTAGTCCAGTTATTCCAGCAGCATTTGTTGAGCAGACTGTCTTTGCTCCATTGTATTGCCTTTGCTCCTTTGTCAAAGATCAGTTGACTGTGTTTATGACAGTCTATTTCTGGGCTCTCTAATATTTTCCACTGATGTATTTGTTTAATCTTTTGCCAGTATCACCCTGGGAAAGCTTTGAGTTTCTCACCGTTAAATATGATGTCTGCTGTAGGTATTTTGTAGCTAGTCCTTATCAAGTGAGAAAGTTCCCCTCTATTCCTCATTTACTGAGAGCTTTAATTTTTTTATCATGAATGGGTATTGGATTTTTCCAAGTGTTTTTTCTGAATATAGTCATATGATCATGTTATTTTTCTTTTTTATTCTGTTGATGTAAGGGTTTATATTAATTGATTTTTGAATGTTGCTTCTTCCTTGCACACTTGAAATAAATCCTGCTTGGTCATGGTGTATACTTCTTTTTATACTTTTTTGGATGCAGTTTGCTAATATTTTGTTGAGGATTTTTATATCTGTGTTTGTGAGAGATATTGGTCTGCAGTTTTCTTGTAAGGTCTTTGTTTGGTTTTGCTATTGGGGTAATGCTGGTCTCGCGGAATGAGTTAGAAAGTGTTCCCTCTGCTTCTGTCCTCTGAAAGATCTTGTATAGAATGGGAATAATTTCCTTTCTAGACGTTTGGTAGAATTCACCAGGAACCCATCTGGGTCTGGTGCTTTCTTCTTTTTTTGGGGGGTCTAATTTTTTTTTACTTTGTATTATTTTATTGAGATTACATTGGTTTATAACATTGTGTGAATTTCAGGTATACATGTTAGATTTTAACTTCTGTATAGACTGCATTGTGTTCACCAGCAAAAGTCTAGTTTCCATCTGTCACCATACATATGTGCCCCTTTGCTTCTTTTGCTCTCCCCCACCCCCTTCCCTTCTGGTAGCCACCAATCTGTTCTCCTTATCTGTATCTTTGTTTCTTTGTTTATCTTCCATGTATAAGTGAAATTATATGGTATTTGTCTTTCTCTGTCTGACATATTTTGCTTAGCATAATACTTTCAAGGTCCATCCATGTTGTTGCAAATGGCATGATTTCATGTCTTTTTTATGGCTGAGTAGTATTCCATTGTGTGTATATATCACATCTTCTTTATCCATTCATCTGTTGGTGGGCACTTGAGTGGCTTCCAAATCTTGGCTATTGTGAATAATGCTGCAATGAACATAGAGGTGCATATATCTTATCAAATTAGTGTTTTCATGTTCTTTGGATAAATACTGAGAAGTAGAACAGCTGGATCATATAGTATTTCTATTTTTAATTTTTTGAGGAATCTCCATACTGTTTTCTGTAGTGGCTACTTCAGTTTGTATTCCCACTAGCAGTGTATGAGAGTTCCTTTTTCTCCACATCCTCTCCAATACTTGTTATTTCTTGTCTTTTGAATAATAGCCATTCTGATGGGTGTGAGGTGATATCTCAGTGTAGTTTTGATTTGAATTTCCCTAATAATTAGTGATGTTAAACATCTTTTCATGTGCTTGTTGACCTTCTGTATATCTTCTTTGGAAAAATTTCTGACCTATCCTCTGCCCGTTTTTTGATCAAGTTGTTCATTTTTTGATGTTGAGTTGTATGAGTTCTTTATATATTTTGGACGTTAACTCCTTGTTGGATATATCATTTGCAAATATTTTCTCCCAGTTGGCAGGTTGTCTTTTTGTTTTTGTTCATGGTTTCCTTTGTGGTGCAGAAGCTTTTTAGTTTGATGCAGTCCCCTTTGTTTATTTTTTCTTTTGTTTCCCTTGCCTGAAGAGACATGGTATTCAAAAAGATACTGTTGAGGCTGATGTGGAAGAGTGTACTGCTTATGTTTTCTGGAGTTTTATGGTTTCAGGTCTTGCATTCAAGTCTTTAATCCATTTTGAGTTAATTTTTGCATATGGATCTTATGCTTTCTGTTTTAGAAGGTTATTAATTATTGATTCAAAATTTCTTTAATAGATGTAGGCCTATTCAGATCATCCATTTCTTCTTGTGTGAGTTTTGGCAGATTGTGTCTTTCAAGGAATCAATCTATTTCATCTAGATTATTAAATTTGTGGGCATAGAGCTGTTCATAGTATTCCTTTAGTATCCTTTTAGTTTCCATGGGATCTGTAGTGATGACCCCTCTGTCATTTCTGTGCTTTACATTATTTTAAATTGTAGCATCTGCATGATATTGGGAATCTTGATCAGGAAGATTTTGATAAATCATCAGATAGTCAGTGATTTAAGATTCCAAAAAAACAGGAAAATGGAGCTTTGCATACTCTTCCTTACATTTATAAATTTCCTTGTATGATTTTCTAAGACCTTGCTACTCAAATTGAAGTCCCCAGACCAGCTCTATTGGTATTACCTGGGGGCTTGTAAGAAATGCAGAATTTCAGGCCCCACTGTAAACTGACAGAATAAGAATCTGCATTTTAACAAGACCCTTACGCTCCTTAAAGTTTGAGAAGCCTGGCCTAAGAAACGTATCAGATTCCTTTTTAAAATAATTAGAAATAAAATCTCCATCACATTTAAGGATAATATATATCATTATCCAAAGCTTCCTTTCAGCTTGTAGCATGCAGTGGTTTTCTTTTGAGCTTTATTGTTTTCTGTGGAAATGTATAGTGTGACAATACTTTGAGGACACATCCACGGTGGCCGAGAATGGCTCACCTGATTGTGACACTTGATACCTTTCTCTGCACCAGCAATATATGAAGTGCGTGTTCCCTTTGTTGGCAGTCTGTGTGCTTTTCAAAATGTCTGCTTATGATTCTGATATTCTATCAATATAGTTGGGATATAACTTGAAGCTTTTCTTGTACATAATTTTGTTTTGATGTTGTTAATACTTGTAATTTTTTGTATTTTTTATCCCTATAGAGGAAACATTCTCATATACATATTTTTAGGCTGCATGGCATTTTATTCATTGAGCCCACATTTGAGTGCCTGTTGTGCACGTGGCATCATGCCAAATCCATGCAACTGAAATACGTGGTCAAGCCTTCATGGAGATTGTAGACTAATAGGGCAAATGGATAAGCAAATTGGAATTAGAGTGCAGTGTGATAAGAGACATCATAGGGAAATCCTGGGTATTAAGTGGATCACATAGAAGGGATTTGGGGACTTAGTGAAGGCTTCTGGAAAGAATATTTAAGCTGGGAAATCTACTTAAGTTGTTTTGCATTTTTTTATTTTTGTAATTAACACTGTGAGATAGATGTGTATCTTAGTCCTCATCTGATTGTATGTTGAGTGAAAATTTCTGGGAGTGGAATTACAGAATCAAAGATCTGAGCCTCTGTATTTCTGGTACATGTTAATATTGGCTTTCCAGAAAGGTTATACCTAGTTATATGTCCAACAGTAGTACATTAGAATGTCCCTTTCAGTGTGTGTAGTTGTTGGCAATGCATGCTCTGCAATTCTTGATGGAAACACGCATGGATTGTAGCTGCTTCTGCTTGCCTCCTCCCACCTTGAATGATTTTTGCCTTACTCTTGTTAGAATCAACCATGGTCTAAGTTGGGAAAATTGTCCAAGACTTGGAAATGACCAAAAGAGATTACTGAGTGTCCTTTCAGTGGAATTCTCGGCTTGCCTACTGGACCCTCCAGTGACAATATATGGGGTGTGCACCTTTTACTCACTTTCTTTTGATTAGGCTGTTTGGTAACTGTAGGGGTAGAAGTTAACTGATAGTCATGCAAATGATTCTTATCCATAATAATGCAAGAAATTTTTGTCCAGTAGAGGTATGATTGATTTCTACTCTGAAGAAGAGATTGTTGTTAGTGTTGGCGAGTGGATTCCAACTCCAAGTGACCCCGTGTACAGCAAAGTGGAACCCTGTCTGGTCTTTTTGCGCCATCCTCTCACCTTCCGGCGCTATATCAGACAATGCTCTGCTGCTATTCATAGAGAGTTTTCATGGCTGATTTTTTTCAGAACTGGGTGGCCAGGTCCTTCTTCCTAGTCTGTCTTAGTCTGGAAGATGCGCTGAAACCTGTCCACCATGGATGACCCTACCGGTATTTGAAATACCTGTGGCACAGCTTTCAGCATCACAGCAATACGCAGCTGCCACAGTAAGACAACCAGCAGACGGTGGTGTGGTTACCTGACAGGGAAGCAAAGCCGGGCCATGGTAGTGGCAGAGAGAGCACCGAATCTTAACCACTAGACCACCAGGGCTGGCAAAGAAGACATATCCCCAGATATTTTATTGCTCTCTAGCAGAGATTTCTAAGCTTGCTTTCAGTTTATGGTACTCTTAGTGTTTAAGTAATTTTTTCATGGTGCCACTAGGCCAAAAGAAATGCTAACAGTTTCCTTTCTTTAGTAGTTAGGTCCAAACGTAGGAGTTTGTGCACTGTCCCTGTTAGTTTGCTGAACCACCCTGAGTGCCTTGGTGCTCATTTTGCAAACCCTTCTTAGAATAGATTCACCGTCTTGGCATCTATTAGCAAATTCATTTCAGTAATCCTGTTTGCTTATATTCAGATTTGTACTGAAACCCTCATTAATTTATGAGTTGAATAATATCTTTGGCATTTGTTCATTTTATATTTGCATGAAAGTCATATTTTTAAAGTTTTTGAAAATTATGCTTTCGCGCCAGTTAAATTCTTATTGTGTTGTTGATTTAAAAGGTAAGTAGATAGTTTTAAATTTCTTTGAACTCAGTTTCCTCATCCTAAGTGATCTGTCACAGGCTGTGAGAGTTAAAAGTGAAAATGCATCTGGAAGAACAAAGCACAGAGGCCTTGCAGGAGAATGGGCAAAGTGGGCAGGGACACACACACCTCGATGCAATTGTTACGTAAGTGTTTTTTGAGGAAAACACATGTAAGCAGAGAAGTAGCAGAGCACAGGCGATGCCCCATGCTCTCGCCCACAAAGGGGTGCTTAGGCGGGGCGCGATGGGCATGTGATCTGCCTTGGAAATGGCTCCAGGAGAGGCATTGCATCCCATAATGTTCGCCATGTTTTCTGGAACCTCTAGGGGACCGCCTGTGAGCTTCTGATTGTTAGAGGTGGGAGCCTCTGTTCCTGGTGGCTAGTTTCAGCCTGTTCTTTCGTTGTTAACTCTGATCTGCTGGGCTAGCTCCTTGAAAAGATCCAGAAATTAGGGGAAGAGAGGAAGGTGAAATGAACCTCTGGGGCCATCCAGATTTGCATTTCCTCCCTTGTTTACTAAAACGGTGAAAAGGATATAGTAGTCAATAACTTTACGTTTAGGGGGCACAGTTATGTAATTTTATGCATTTTAGTTTCTGTGTGCTTGATCTCCATGTGCGAGGTATTACCTTTTAACCAAAGAAATGACTTTTTGTTTCCTGAGCCAGAGTGTGGCAGTCAATTCTGAAAATGCTTTTTTCTCCAAATTAAAAATCTTTAAATTATAACTGAAATTTGGAACTAGGATAGGGTGCATTTGGAATTGAGGAGGCGTCCAAGGAATGGAAGGTAAAAGAAGCCGGTTATCTGTGATAGAACTGAAAGGCTGGGAATGTTGACGTAGGAACCTCAGGCGCAGAGCAGCCCTGGGGAAAAGGGAGATGACAGTGGGAGTTTACAGGTGTCTAGTGCCTGAGGCTTTTAAGTAATTTGCAAAACCAGACGAGGTTGGGAGTGAGAAGCCTGGTGGAAGCTTTATACAGTTTTTGTTCAAAAGTGTAAAATAGTTTCCCTCTTTAACTTCTGCTGTTTCTTTCTTGATCCAAATTACTCTTATCATAGGAACAGTTGGTTTCTGAAAGTTCTCAGTTGCCTATTATCACCTCTCCTGAGTTAGCGTTGTGACCTGTTTCGGTGGATTTGTTAGGATATGTCTGCAATAATTCCTATTGATTAAAAAATCTCATGTGAAGGGAACCCATGTGCATGCGGGCTATCCTGATACCCTTCGTAGGAGATAGTGATTCAGCTGAAGTGTGTATTGGGCTGTGATATCAGATAACTAGGAAAGGATTGTGCGTCCTATAGCATTATAAACTTGAAATCGATCATAAATTCACCCTTTCTATTACTGTTAGATGAGTTATTGTTTCTACTTGCCAGGTAGGAACAATACTTGAGATAAAATCTGACATTACACTTTTGCCCTTCAACTGGTTTTTGAAGTGTAAATGGCTTATGTTTAGTCAATCTTCTTGTTATGAAATTGAATCATTTTTATGGTGTCTAAGAGCTAGAGCTGCTGATGCAGCTGTTACCGGCCACAGAGGAACTGCTCAGTTGAGACAAGAGCACTTTGAAGATGGTTGGGTTCTGTGAGGAGTTTTTCTGCTCACTTGTCACACACTGTTGGAGCCATGTGTGAGCAACGTAAAGTATACTTATTTTTATCTATTTGTGTTTGTTTGCATCATCAGCATAAAGATTATGATGATGATTGTGAATATTTGCTGAGAGCTGTCTGTATGCAAGGAGCTATTCCAAGAGTTCTATATGTATTACCTTGTTTAGTCTCATAACCACCCTTAAGAGGAGTATATTGCTACTCCCATTTTAGAGATGAGAACACTGAGGTGCAGAGAGGCCAACTGTCTTGCCGAAGGTCAGGTATCTAGTCAGTGGCAGGGTCAGGGTTTAGATCTAGGCAGTCTGGCTGCAGAGCCCGATATGTGTGCACTCTGCCCTAGTGATTCCGTACGGGTACCTGCGGTTTGCCTGATGTAGTTCTATTTCTCTCCTTTGAAGGCTTTTTCAGCCTTTCTGGGACCACTTTAAACTTTCTCTGATCCAGGTCACTGAGACCACCACTGTCTTTATTTGGGAAACTGTGTATCAGTTCGGAGTGCATTTGGATATACGCAATAGAAAAGCTCATCTCACAGTAGGTTCAACAATTAGGAGTTTATTTTTCTTAAATGACGAGAGCCTGGAGGTGGGTGGTTGAGGGCTGGTGCAGCTGCTGAATTCTGTTGATGGGGATGCAGGCCTGTTCTTTGTGCTCTTCCATCCTTACTGTGTTGGCTGTTGGCTTCCTTCTTGTAGTCTCATGGAGGCAAAATCCTTATTGTAACTCTAGGCATTAAGGATGCATTCCAAGCAGAAAGAAAAGGATGGAGGGATTTTAAAAAGGGGCAGCCAGCCTGGTTCATCCTTTTATATCAGAAAAGAAAAAACTTTTCCAGAAGATTCACATAATTGACTTTTGTTTTATGTCGTGTTGGCTAGAACTATGCCACATGGCCATTCCTAGAGATGGATCACAAGAAATCGTGTTATCATGATTTAGACCAGTCCCAGCTTGTTGTCTGGGACTGAGACAGGGACTTTCTACCATCTACATAAATTGAGGTTGTATTGACAGAGAAGAAAGCAGGTGGATGGGATGGATACTGGGGAGACAGTTGACAGAGCTGACCACAGGATGACTTCCGGGAGCTCCAGCCCAGTACTCAGGTTTTGGAATCATTGTCATCTGCGTGTGTTCAGGATCTCTGTGCTCTGGTCCTGGTGCAAGTTTCCAGGATACACTTGCCGTCTTTTATCTCAGATGAAGTGGCTCACTTCCCACTTTTTCTTGAAGACCTTTTTACAATACTCCCAGGAGTCTAGTTTCTTTGGGTCTGGGAGTTTGTCTTGCTCTTTGCTTTCTGCCTATTCCAAAGCATCTCAAATATGGGAATCCTGCTGAATTTCAGTCTCGCGATAAGGCCTTCTTACTTGTTGGCAGGTTTCTCTGATGCCATCTTTTGTCTCAAAATATAATTTGCTCATCGGGATACCTTGCTTAGTCTGTAGTGAACCTTGCTAATGCAGTAGTTTTGTTCATAGTGTTCCTGATCATTGCCCGGGCATTACTTTAAGATAATTAGGGGTCTGATTATGTGCTAAAGCACATGAAAATGACAGTAGAATGTGACCAATGCTTTGCCAATAGTAGACACATAGATCCTTGCTAAATGACTGCCCACTTGTCCCACACCATTGGAGCCATGTATGAGCTACATAAACTATACTTGCTCATTTTTATCTATTTGTGTCTGTTTGCATCATCAGCATAAAGATTTTGATGATGATTGTGAATATTTGCTAAGAGCTATCTGTATGCGAGGTAAACTGAGAGCAACAGGGTTAAGAAGTCCTTGAGGTTTTTTTTCCCTTAGAAGCAGAGGCTCTGTGTTATATCATTGATTAGTGTTACCAAATTTAGCAACTAAAAAAGATTTAGCCAATGTTGTATGGGACATAGTTACACTAATAAGGATTTGTTATTTATCTGAAATTTAAATTTAAATGTCCATGCATTTACATTAAAAATTATTTGGCAACTGTACAATGCATTGACTTACTAAGGCAGTGAAACATGTCATAAATACCTAGAATGTATTGGTTTGTATTAGTTTAGGACATAATTTTAACTTTAATCCTCATATTGATAGTATCTTTTGGGTTTCTTTTGATATTTCTTAGTTTGCTCTTTGTGTCTAAGAGAAAGGGTTGGCTAGTTCTAAAGTTCAGGAGAAGCATGGGATGTCAGATCAAAGAAGGAGGTCAAGGACAATGAGGTAATATCACATATTGAGTGGCACTGTAATTGATCTGTACACCTGTCCAAACACTTGGAGGGCAGTGACATGAACTCTTATTCATCTTTGCATCTCCTATGCTAAGTGTACTACTGCATATATTTGGAGAATAAGATAGACATTTAATTTGACCTGCCAGGATGCTCAGCTCCAAATCTCTGCCTTACCTGTGCCATGATTTCTTTTCTTGTCCTTGCACTGGTGTCAAAACCCTACCTAGGAAGCTCCTATAAGGCCCAGCCTCTGGCTAGACTTCCTCCACTCCCTGTCTTGCCCTGGGCCTTAGCAGCCTCTGCTCGTGAGTTTGCTATTCTGGCTTTGAGTTTCCTCTTGTTATCCACCACCCTACTCCCTGCGTTTGGGGATTTCCCTCTTGTCAGGCCAGCTGCGTTTTTAGAGAGCAGTCTTTTTTGTTTATTCTATTTCATGCAGCCATTTTGAAGTGTTTATAGTAAGAGCGATCTGTATAAGCTCAGTCTGCCGTGTTTCAGTATCTTCCTTGTCTTAAGCAGAGTATCTTACACACATTTAAACCTTTTGTTGGTAATTCACTGTTTCACCTACTGTTGTGTACATTACCCATCAACTTGGTGGCTTACGACAATAATGATTTACTTTTTTCTCACGATTCTGCAATCTGGGCTGGATTGGGTGGGTTGTTCTTCTGCTCCAGTTGCTTCCTGTTGGCCTGGAGTGTCCAAGGTGGCTTCTTCACTTATGTGTAAGGGATGTTCCTTTTGAAATTGCTACAACAGGCCTGGCTGAGTGTCTCTTTCCACATGGCCTCTCCATTTTGGTACCTAGACCTCTTTACTAAGGGCTCCCTGAAAGTTCATACCTGGAGAGTAAGCCACGTATGGAAGCACTCATCAACCCTTTGCTGTCTCATGCTTGTTAATGTTGCTTTGGCAAAGCTCAGAGTCAGCTGTTCAAGGGCTGGACTGTCAGAGGTGTGGCATATTGGGGACCAGCAGTGTAACAGATTGGCTCGCTGTTTTACCTACACATTGTGTATAATCTCATGCCATCACTCTTGTGGAATGAGTATGTTTTATTCCATTTTGTTTTGTACACAGTGAATTTTGATATTAAGTATCTTCTTCCTTTTAAATCACAACTATATTTTTAAACTTTTTATTTTGAGGTAATATTAGATTTACCCAAAAAGTTGCAAAAATAGTACAGAGTTCCCATATACCTTTCACCTAGCTTCCACTAAAGCTAACATATTGCATTAATCCCAAACTAAAAATTGACACTGGTACAATATAATACTATTTACTAAACTACAAACTTTATTCGATTTCTGTCAGTTTATCCACTAATACCCATTTTCTGTTTCAGAATCTAACCCAGGATGCCACATTGCGTTTAGTTGTCGTGTCTCCATCTTTCCAAGTCTTTCTTGGCCTGGGTTCATTGGAAGAATCGTGGTCAGTTATTTTCTAGAATGTCCCTGGATTTTCACTTGTCTGATGTTTTCTCGTGATTGGTTTTAGGTTAACGTGTTTTTTGGCAAGCATGCCACAGAAGCAGCATGCCCTTCCCAGCGCCTCATGTCAGGGGTGCATGACGTCCATGTATCTTATAGCTGGTGCTCTTAACCTCGTTCTCACTTGATGAAAGCACCTTCTCCCAGGTTTTTTTTTTCACTATAAAGTTACTATTTTTCCCCTTGCAGTTAATAAATATCTTCAGGTAGATACTTGGAAATTATTCAAGTATCCTGTTTCTCTTCAAACTTTGCTTCGCTGTTTTTGTATCCGTTGGTGAGTTATTGTCTGCGGCAGTTATTACAGTGGTGTTCTCATAGTGATTGTTGTATTTCCCTCTTCCCTTTTCCATTTATTAATTGGAATTCTTTTGTAAGAAAGAGCTGTTCTTTTCTTTCTTTCTTCCTTCCTTCTTTTGTCTTGTTTATATTGGTATGAACCCATGGATATTTCATTTTATGGATTATAATCAACACTCTTGTTTATTTTGTTGCTCAAATTGTTTTAGCTTTGACCGTTGAGAGCTCAGATTTGTTGCTGGACCCTTTTGACATATTCCCATTCTTTTTGAGCATTCTTAATTTCTGACACCACAAAATGTTCTAGGCTCAGCTTGGATTTTCCCTGCTCCAGCCCTGGAATCAATCACGTCAAGGAGCCTTGCTCCTTTTATTGGAGAATGGTATTTAGAAGCCAAGATCTCTGGGCTACCTGTGCTCATTGCTACTGTCTTGTCAGTTGCTTCAAGGCCGTCTCAGTGGATAGAGCCAGGAAAGGTGTGTACTAACTCCTGCATACACTCGGAGTTCTATTTATTTCTGTATGTATCTCTCTGTGTGTATATTAAAACATCATGAGTTCATACTATCTCAGATTCCCACCCAGTATCACAGGGTTCATTCTAGACTTCCCACCTTCCTTATTTGTGATTTCTCCAACGGTGAGAAACCTTGTTCTCATTATCTACAGTACGTTTACTCATTTGCTCAACACTGGTATACGTATAAAGTGGTTTCAGAATCATTAACCCATAACCCTGTGAGAAACAAATTTACCAACTAGAGTACAGAATTCGTATATTGTTCTTGTTGTCTTGAGCCTTATGGTTTCCAGTCAAAATACTTTTTCCAAAGTTACTTTATTGAGCTATTATTTGACAAACTAAATAGCTTTTAGAATTGTGTCAAAAGTAGGAGTAAATGAAGAAAAATAGGTAGTAAATGAAATAATTAGGGCTATTTTTTGAGGCAATTGTGTGTGTATGTGTGTTTCTCTGAATTCCTGGACTTTTTGACTTCTGTGTCAGTTGCTCAGAGGTATTTTAGATGGTTTTGATTCAATTCTCAGTTTGCCAGGGAGGTGAAGGAATATAGTAATACAAAATTTAAATTTATTTATTTGTATATTTTATTTGTATATTTGATACATTATTAAAACTTAAAAATACATAAGAATTTTAAATTCCCTTTTGATATACATGTAAAAAGGTTATAGTATTTGTAAGAATGGCATATTATGTATTTTTGGCCTGATCCCTTTTAGCAATTGTTTTAAAATAATTAGGTAACCGGGGCTGGCCCCGTGGCCGAGTGGTTGAGTTCGCACGCTCCACTGCAGGGGGCCCAGTGTTTCATTGGTTCGAATCCTGGGTGCGGGCATGGCACTGCTTGTCAAGCCACGCTGAGCCAGCGTCCCACATACCACAACTAGAAGGACCCGCAATGTAGAATATATAACTATGTACTGGGGGGCTTTGGGGAGAGAAATGAAAAAAATAAAATCTTTAAAAATAAAATTAGGTAACCTACTTTTTCTTACTTTAAAGATAGTTTTACTAGGTAGCTCTAGTACTCTTGCAGAAGTCAGCAGTGTAATGCATTACATCTCTGTTACAGTGCCTAAGTTACTGTTCTGTTGCTGTTTTCTAGAAGAGGCTGAGTTTGAGAAAGATTGGAAACAGTTGTCCATGGGTTACATCCAGAGAGCCAAATTGAAAAAAGAAATAAAGGCTGGGAGAGAGAAAACCTTGGAGCCCAAGAGAGTTCTTATCTTTAGTGGAGCATCTGATGTGGATCATTCATGGTAGTGGCTGAAATACTGAATGAACTAAGATTATGATCAAATAGGGGTAAATTGAAAGTGTTTTAGTAAAGATAAGACTAGGATAGGATTTTGGACTACATGGAAACATATTTGAACTGGAAAGCCATTGTAAGAAGAGAGATAGTGATTGCAAATTTAAAAGAGTTTCAAAAACAATAGTAGTTATATTTGCTCTGACTCACGTTTCACATGTGTTATAACTTATAGAAAAATGTCTTTTTACACAGTATCATTCTAGTCAACTTAAAAAATAACTCCATTAGATGACGTTTGGGTGAGTGCCATGTCAATGGCCTATGGAAAAAAATCCAGTGTATATTATAGTTTATAATATGTTAAATAAATACCCTATTAGAGGAAACAAATGCTGTCACTGTATAATGAAAACGTAAATATATTCATTACTATGTGTTAGTACTATGTCTACCAAAAACAATCAGATTTTAAAGTATATCTTGGGAGGATTTGCCAGATAAAATTTAGTGGGTCTTATAAGGATTAATTGCTGGTTTGAGTTCATCAAAGTTGTATCCATTAAAGAGTTCACTTAAAATGGAGAGTAAAAAATAGGATCTCAGAAAAGCAATAAAAATTATTTCATTGGTTTAATGATGTGGCTGATACCACCTGCATCTTATAATCAGTTGCAGTAAGCAATATTATGAAAACAAAAAATAATTGATTATAGATTATTCCTGTTCTTCCCTCCTTTCCCCTCCTCTCAGCCTTTAATTTTTTTTTTTTTTTTACTTTTCCTCTTTTTTTTTCTTTCAAGTCTCCTTCCAGTCTGCTCTTGATCTTTAAGGAGTTTGAGAAATAAATAAGGGAAGGGAAAATAAATAAAGGGAAATATATATATATATATATCTCACAAATTCTGAAAATAATTTGTAATATAAATTGTCCCTTTGTCTAAACAACCATCTGCTCTATTTTAGCCCTACCTCATCACAGAGCCTTTTATGAATAGATGGGATTTGTTTTTCTGCTTTTTTAGACAGGTTTTTTTATAGAGAATTCTGTCAATAAATTACTTATCCGAATATGTTCACTCTGTTTTTGATAAAAAAAAAGACTGTATTTGAAAATGTAGAAACCCAACCCTAAACTAATGACCACAAAGTCATCAAATAGGATTGCATGGTAATTATGTGCTAAATGCTTTATCTTGCCATAGAATAACATAAGGACACAGGCTGTGGGTCGTGAGCATTTTATGTTATTGGATGTGTTTATGGTGAATTTTAAGCCAGTTTTTGGCCTTTGTGCATAGTTGAGGATATGATATTTGGCTTGGTTTAATGAAAAAACAAAAAAAATTAATGGTGAATGGTTGATGCTGGAGAGTGTCAGATTTACCTTTGTAAAGGAAAGATACTACTGTGCTGATGAGCTCTAATTAACAATAACTTTAAATTTGTGTAGACAGCTATACCCAAAGTGTATTTTCCTTTTGTAGTTTTAAACTCAGAATATATTTTCTCATGGAAATGAAGTTATAATCAGACAAGCCCATAAAAGCCCATTTAGTGCATAATGTAGCAGAATTATAATACTTGTAGTAATCAGATATTGTTCCTAGCTTCTCAAATTCTGGCAGGAAGCATGAGATCTGGACTCGAGCATTGTCGGTTGGCTTCAGATTTGAAGGCAGCGGAGGAAAGGCCCCCGCTGCGAAGTACAACTTGAGACGCGCTGGCTTGTCCCTACGTGGACCCTAAATCCTGCAGATGAGTAGATATTGCCTGCGTTCTATATTCCACCTAGTTTTACTTCGTTGGGCCTCTTTTTTTTGTATTAAAGCTCTCCTTGGCCATTAAATCATAGGCTGCATTATAATATTTTAGTTATTTTTCCTTCACATAGTCACTGTGCCTGAGCAATTGTAACTTTCAATTGTGAAAGCTAATTATAACGTGAATCTGCAATCTGAGTGTTCTTGAAGAAGCTGGGAATATATTGACAGCTTTTTCTTTGAAAATTACTTTAATTTCTTTTATCTCTGTTCAGTATCTTAACTTAAGCTTTTAAAATAAGAACTAATTTTCAGAAGAGCTGTTCTTCTTTCCCATAATGTCAGAATCCCGCATAGTGATAGCAGGCTAAATTTTCACTGAAGGTTGAAAAGTAATTCTTCTCCTTTTTTAATGGCAACACTGTCAAACTAGTGGTAGAATGATGCAAATAATTCTTGTGGGCTGTAACTATTACTATCCTACACATGTAATTTCAGATGTATTCAATCTTTATGCAAGCTTGAAATCCTGGCAGCTGATCTGATAGTTTGCAAATTCCAAGGTTTTAAAGTTTATTATATTTTTATTGAAAGGTCCCATGTAAAGTTTCTAAGGGATAGCAGAATGAGCTGAGTTACTCTGAAATTAAAGGTTTCATGGTTTTCTACCTCTCAGGTTTCTGCTCTCCAAAAGAGTAGTAGAGTAGAATTTCTTCTGAAGAAATTCCCTTCAATATAACCTTCAAATTCCCTTTTCCTTCTTTCTCTAAACTTTCCTCTGTCTAAGAGTGTTTTGGTAATGCTTGGTTAGCCCTTAAGAGGACAAGATTTCTTTGCTAGAGAGAGAAATAACAATTTGGGATGTGAATGCTATAAAGGAAACTTTGGCTTAATTTAACAATGAGCAGATAGCTACACTTCTGTTCCAGTTTATTCTGACTGGAATTTTGGCTGGGCTCTGGATGTCGCACCATTGGTTTTAGATTGAAAGGGTCATCTAAATTCAGAATTGACGTTTCTGTTGTCTAGATTTGCCCTGCACATCTTTATCTTTGTAGGAAGGATGCTGTTCTGTTGTTGTTCTCCATTTTTCTGATTCTCCTGACTGTTCTTGAGATGTTCAAGCATAGTCTTCGTAGCCTCTTCTTGAGAGAAATCGTAGAGTCATACTGGATGGGTGGTCAGATTAGATTATGTTCACTTTCAGCCCAGGAGGCTGTGGCCCTGGCCTTCCTCTGCAGGGTGAACTGTCGTCAGTGGTCACAGGAAGTGGTTGGGGTTTCTGGAGAGCTTGGCTCCGGGTGATGAGGAAGTCAGATTTGTTTCCTGTGATAAAAGGGCGATGAGGACGAGAAGTATGATGAAGTATATCATAGAGTGGTTGTTAACTAAGGAATTCAGACTTGAAGGTCTGAGTTGATCACAGGTCACTCAGACCTTCTGCTGTGACTGAATGGGAAGAAATAGCTAACACATGGAAGAAAGCATTCTTTAGTGAAAAAGTGGTGGGCTTTTCCTGTAGTTACAGACATAGCAGACTGTGTTGGCATTTATCATTGAAGCTTTGAATAAGCCTCGTGAAGAACAGTAAGAAAATATGAAAAGTGACAACGTCTTTGAAATATAATACCAAAAGATGCTAGACGGTCTCTGAAATTGTATGCAGAGATATATTATTTTTTTTTTTTAAAGATTTTATTTTTTCCTTTTTCTCCCCAAAGCCCCCCGGTACATAGTTGTGTATTCTTCATTGTGGGTTCTTCTAGTTGTGGCATGTGGGACGCCGCCTCAGCGTGGTCTGACGAGCAGTGCCATGTCCGCGCCCAGGATTCAAACTAATGAAACACTGGGCCGCCTGCAGCGGAGTGCGCGAACTTAACCACTCGGCCATGGGGCCAGCCCCTGCAGAGATATATTATTAAGAGAAAAGACTTAATAAAAGTTGCATGTAGGGCTGGAATTTTTTAGTGACTTCGGGATTCAGAGTAAAGTCTTTTTTGTAGTGTGAAACTTTATGATAATGTACAGGGGAAAAAAGTGAGTATGTTTCCATTGCTACTGCAGGGTACATAGAGAGGAATGAGTATAATTTGCTATGAAAATCTTTTATTTGGACCTCCAGTAATATTTATATATATTTGTGTGGAATCCATTTTAAATTTAGTTACACGGTTAACTAGGGAACACTACAGAAGGGTAAATTACTTTAATCAAATATTGGAACCACAAGAGTAAATACTGGCTTGCCCTTTTTCTTTTATGGTTAGAATTTTCATTTCTATAAAGTTTCACTGTAAAAAGAAACTTGCATAAATTTAGTTGGTTGTTTCTTAATGAACAAATCTAGAAGCAGGAACTCACTCAACTTGTTGAGGAAAGAGAATCTGTGTGGTTACCTATTTCTTGAATTTTATGATTTTAAATTTAGATTACTAAAATTTAATGTGTACAAATATGTGTTTTTGGAATTACTTTAGAAATATTTATTTCCTTTACATTAAGTTAAAATTGAATAATCTTACTCTTAAAAAATGAACTTTTAAAGGCTTTTTTCCCCCGTGAATTTTTATTAGAATTGAGGTTTTATGTTGCATTAAGTTATGTTACAGTTTGCAGAATACTGATTGGTAGAGGTTGGAGGTAAAAATGTAAATTGAATTTTGCAATCAAAAAGACTGGTACAACTTAGTGATTTTTTTCCCCCTTTGCTTAGAAATATATTATGACCTGTAAAAATGTGCAAATGAGGACTACATTAGTTTAAGGAAACTAACAATAAAAAGAGAACGACATCTTTTTAAAGCCCCATATTCTTTGGTAATTTCATAATAAATGTTGTGAAATTAATACTCTAGCCAGCAGTATTTTGAAGGGGGAGGATATTTGTGGATATGTCCAAAGCTAACTGTCAGCAAGGAAGTTGCTACCTTTCTTGAAAGCTAGAGAAAAGGGGGTGAAGTTAACACTCTACAGTTCCAAGTGGCTTTAATTCTGGCACAGGAAATTAGCTGTTTATGAAAACGGCATGAAATGTAATTCAGAGCAGCTGTCTAGTCTATCAGCAGGAACAAACTGCTCATGTTTTAAAGTATATCAATTACCATAGGTGCCCATCATTGACCTGTTTAACCTGCTGATCTGTGCTCAAAACTAGGGAAAGTTTGCCAATCTTTTTAAAATAAGCCGAATGAACCTCTTACATTTCAGTTGTGTTATTTCATTAATTGTTAAATTTGTGCCCACTCACTGTTTAGAAATTTTTTTTGTTATTGATGTATAGTAACCAGAAAAGTATTTGTCTGATAGATTTCACGTGTTGAATGCACCCATGTAATCTGCACCCAGGTGGTCTCGCTGTTTCTGTAGAGTAGAGCCACGGAGACCCCCCCTCTAGTGCCCGCGTCCAGTGAAGATTAGATCCCTGGGTGAATTTTTAATGTTTCTACACTAGCTAGTATATTTACCACAATATTAAAAATTACTTAATTTCCTGAAGCTACTTGGTAGAAATGTTCTCTCTCAGGGAATCTCAAAGTAGCCTTAAAATAAAATGTTGATGATTTCTTTTCCAGTGATATTGTAACGTTGATACAAGTTCTCTGTACTTGCTTCTGCTTCCTCTTCATGCTCTGTAGAGTATTTAGCTTGAATAAGAGCTTCTTTTAAACTCTTAATTTATATGAGGTACTGTGCTAATACTGAGAGATACAATAATGAACAGGCATCTAGGCCTTTCTGATCCAGGAGAGATAAATAAAGCAACAAATCAACGTGGAAATTGCTGTAATAGAGTTATATGCTGGAGTGTTTGGCAGAAGGATGGATAGAAGGACTCCCCTGTGCCCCAAAGCAGAATTGGTGCAGTCATTAAGGTTATTAGTAATGCTAGTGTGTAGTTGCAACTGTAAATAGAATGCTGAAATGCACTCAAAAATAGGTGCAAGATATTCAGACTTTGAGTCCTAGCTTGAATGTTTTTGAAAGATTGAGATATTATTTGAAGGCCTGATTGATCTTTCCAGAAAACTCTTTCATCTGTGTGTGGAATAATCTGGCAAAAGACTTCCAGATATGGCTGTGTGTCTGAGTGCCCTTTCTGTCCTCTCTTTCTTTATATAGGAGGATGCATATCCGTGTTATTTCAACAACACAGGAGTAAGGGCTATAGTGGAGAGATAGTAAGATAAAGATGAGCCATTATGATGTGAACTACACTATATAGGATCTCTATCAGCATCAAACTTCACCGTCCTCTTTAGTCATGGGTAGATATGAAATTCAACAGCTATTTTTGAACATTGACTATAAGCCAGGTACTGTGCTGTGTACCAGGTGATATAGGTAAGACTTAGTCCCTGCATTCAGAAGTACGTAGTCCAATTGGGCATCCAAAATAGAATAATCACAGTACTACAGTCATGATGCAGTGTGCCAGCTGCTCTAATTCAAGTATGTGGCAGTTGGTATGAAAACACATAAAATGACATGCTTATTAAATGGCTTGTATCTTGGGCACAGTGATCACTAATATATATTTTTCATGTTGGGAGAACAATTGCTGTATAACTTTAAATTACAGCTCAGCTGGTTTGAACCAGTGGAGAGAGCACCATGACTGAAGATGTCAGTAGGAGTGCGTTTACATTAAAAGGAATGATCAGTTTGTTCCTGATAAGGGACTTGTGATGGGAACAAGCCTACAATGAAAGTTTTTCTTTTTGGCCACAGTGTTTTGTTTTGTTTTTCTTAAGGCTAATAACTGACCTGTTTATAAGCAGCAAGGCTACATTAGTTTCCTTGGCTTTGGTTTAAACAAATTACCTTACCAAATTTGCTTATGTTCACTGAACAGTTAAATACTGAACGCCTGCTCTGTGTCAGGCATTGGAGATGCATTGATAGTTGTGGAGAAATTTCTCTTTAGCTGGAGGAAAATAAGCAATCACCATACATAAACATAGTAGACATTGTGCTTGAAGCTTGTAAATGTGGAAGAAAAAGAGTCGGGTTAGAAGGATTGGAAGTGTGTGTGACAGGGGAGGCCTGGGTGGTGCCATTAGAAGGGAGCCCAGTCCATAAGACTGCCCTCATTTCTCACACGAATGGCAAGTTCAGGGGTCCTCAAGACTGCCCATTGGTTCAATAATTTGCTAGAAGGACAGACAGGACTCATGAAAGCTGTTATACTCATGGTTATGGTTCATTACCTGTAAAAGATACAGATTAAAAGCAGCCATGGGCAGTGGCACTTAGGGCAGAATCCAGGAGAGTTCCAGATGCAGAGCTTCCAGTTGTCCTTTCCCTGTGAGGTACGGACAGCATCCTCAGCATTGATGTATGACGGCAGGCACAGAGTATTGCCAACCAGGAAAGCTCACCCAAGCCTTGGTGTCCAGAGCTTTTATTGGACCTCTGTCATAGAGGTATGGTTGACTGACCATGTAGCTGGTCTTAGTCTCTTGCTCCTCTGGAGGTTGAGCTGATCCAAAGCTCCTATAAATCACATTGTTATACTATCCTGCATGACCCAAGGTCCCCAGGCAAACAGAGACGTTTCTTATCGGGCTTCACAATCCAAGGGCTTAGAGCAAAGGCCAGGCCTCTCTTTGGGGATGGTCAAATTCTTTTGTACACAAGTAGTTAGATTAGGCCAGGCCTCATGAGGGAGTAAGTCATGATGATGTTTGTCGAGATAGTATTATAGGCAGAGAAATAACTGGTGAAAAATCCTGGTGCTGGGAGATATGTCTGGCATGTTCAAGGAGTAGCAGAGCAAGAAGGACCCAGTGTGGCTGCAGCAGAATGGGGAAGGAGTTGTGATGGTTGAAGTAAGAGGTCCTGGGAGCCAGGTGATGTATGACCTTATTGAACTTAATTTTTCTCTGAGTGAAATGGGGGGGACCATTGGAGCCATTCGGGCAGAAGATTGATGTCATCTGACTTAATCATAAATCAGATCAGCACCATCTGATTTAATTACAAACCAGATTGGTATTGTCTGATTTAATCATAAACCGGATCCACTTTGTTGACAATGGATTTAGGAGATAAAAGGTGGAAGCAGGGGCACAAGGAAGGGGAGGATATCACAGTGAAAGACTGCAGTGACTTGGATCAGGGTAGTAACAGTGTGGGTGGGGAGAAGTGGGAAGATTTTGGTATTTTTTGAAAGTAGAGTTAAGTAGATTTGCTAAGGGACTGATTGGGGGTGTGAGAGACAGGAATCAGAGGTGACTGAGATTTTTTGCCTGAGCAGTTGGAAAGATGGAACTGGCATTAACTCCGATGGGGAACATTGTAGGTGGAGCAGTTTTGGCCAGAAGATCAGGACTTTTGTTTTTGACCTGTTAAATTTAAGATGTCTGTTATATATACATATTGGGATATGATATACAGGTTGGATATACAGTTTTGCAGTTCAGAAGAAAGATTAGGGCTGGAGACACACATTTGCGAATTGGGGGCACATAGATGGTAATTAAAGTATGAGACTAGAGGGGCTGGCTCTGTGGCATAGTGGTTAAGTTTGGCGCACTCTGCTTCGGCAACCTAGGTTTGTGGATTCAGATCCTGGGTGTGGACCTACAACCTTCATCAGCCATGCTGTGGCAGTGACCCACATAGAAAGTGTAGGAAGACTGGCACAGATGCTGGCTCAGGGACAATCTTCCTCAGCAAAAAAAAAAAAAAAAAAAGAAAGTATGAGCCTAGATGAGATCATCAAGGGAGCGAATGTAGTAGAGAGGAAAAGAGGACCAAGGGCTGATCCTGGGCTACTCTGACCTGAAGAGGCTGGGGAAAAGAGGAGGAACCAGCAAAAGAGACTGTGAAGGATTCACAGTGAGGCAGGAGGAAGACTAAGGGATATGATGTTTTGAAGACTAAGGGAATATGGTGCTTTGGATACAGGTAAAGAAAGTGCTTCCAGGGAGGAGGGAGTGATCAACTGAGTGAAATCCTGTTCCTAGGTTACCGAATGTAAGGACTGAAAATCGACATTAGACTTAGCAGTCTGGAGTCATTGCTGACTGTGATGTGAGCATTTTCACTGGGTGGGAGTGAAAGCATGATTGTAGTAGAGTTAAAGAGAATGGGATATTAAGAGATTGGGGAAAAAATGAGAATAGAATTCTCAAAAGATTTTGTAGAGGCATTACATAGAGTAGAGAAATGAGGAGGTATATTGAGGGAGAGTTAGGGTGTGTGTGTGTGTGTGTGTGTGTGTGTGTGTAAAGCATGGAGAATTAACAGCATTATGTGTGCCGATAGGAATGATCCAGCAGAAAGGGAAACGATTATGTAGGAGAAAAGAAGGAAGCACTACAGAAATGAGATCTAGTGATGAGATCTAGAACGAGAGGGGCTGGGATCCGGGGCACAGGAGGAGGAGTTGGGTGGTAGGAGCATAAACAGTTGTCTGTGTGGGAGAGTGAGCAGTGTGTATGAGGACAGAGATGATGTAAGACTTTGTGGAAGTTTTTGTGACTGATTCACTTTTCTTACTGAAGAAGGGTGTAAGGTGATAGGAGGAGAGTGAGAATGAGGCAGGCGGTTTGAGGGGAAAGGGAAGAAGCAAAGTACTCTTAGAGTGGAGAGTGCAGACCTTGTGTGACCTGTGTCCCCTTTCATTCAGACTTGGCCATCTTTCTGTCCCTGAGAAGCACATCAGTGACTTTTAGTATTCTTTCATTTGGTTTAATTAAATTATTTGGTTGGGTATTCCCATCAGTCTCCAAATAATTTAATCTCTGTGTATAATTCAAATGTATTTAAAATGGCCCCAAGCTCTGTAGCTTTGCTGTTGTAAAAATTGGAAAAAAAGATCTTTCAGCCAGTATCCTCCTGAGTATTCAGCCCAAAAATGTACAGGATTTAGTATAGTGCTGTGCTTACGAGGGGGAAACTCTGGGGCCAGACTCCCCACTGTTAGTTCTGTGATTCTGGCCAAATGAACTAACTTCTTCAGTTTTTTCATCTTAAAAACAGGAAATGGAAAGAGTACGTACCCATAGTGTTGTGTGAAGATTCAAGAAAACACTTTGAACAGTCAGGGCTCAGATCATGCTAGTTATAAATGATGATTATCTGTACCTTTCTTCTTTCACATTGCAGCAGAATGAGCTTTTTAGAATTTCTCAGCTGGAAGTAGGTAGCCTCTTCTGGGTCAAATTTCTTCCTGTAGGTTCCTCCAGTTTATCTGCAATGCATAAAAATGCGAAACTCAACTTTAAGTTCAGTTTTTTCCGTTTAGTGAGTTGTGCCCAGATCCGACCAGCTGTAATAGTGACTGGCACCTTTCTTTTGATTCTGCCTTGACTGGTAGCTTCCTGTAAAGACCTCTTCCTAGTCGTGCAGGAGAGGTTCAGGTGACACAGAGACTTCTCGGATGCTTCGTGGGGTCTGCAGTCAAATTAGCTAAACACCAAGAACTGGCTGAGTAAAGTAGAACTGAAACATGAATACAGTTCTCTGTGTCATGATTGAAACATCTTGTGAACCAGCTCCTGCTTTTGGGATGAGGCAAAAAAAAAAAGGCTGACAGTCTCTAAATATTTACCTTAAACTGGAAACCTCTTCTAAACTGATGATTTATTAGTTTTTAAAAAAATCAAAGAATTTATAGATATTCTGAGGAAATACATTTTTGAGTGTTCATTTACTGTAAAAATGTATTTGATACTCTAGCACCCTAGAAAAATTCAGAAGTACAGAGGATTAAATCTGCAGTGTCCACAAAATGCTTTGTTTTACTGAGAATAGGAGAGATCTGCTTGTTGAAATGAGACATTTTTGTGCAATAGTTCATTGTAATTGAGTTTCAGTGAACCATGGGGCCATGACATGAGAGGTAATAGAAATCTTTTATGAAAGCAGGGGAGCGATGGAATATTGGGCCTGATTCTTAGCTGTTTCAGTTAAAAAGCATTTATTGATCATCTGCTGAGTACCAAGCCCTGTATTGGTTGCTATAGGGGAGACAGAAAGGAAATAAAAGACCAGGATTCTGCCCTTGAGGTGTGGAGTGGATGTGGTATAAAACTTTAGATTTACGAGAACCAAATTTAGTCTGTTCTCCCCTCTTTTAAATCCATGCAGCCAGAGTACTCAAATATAACTTCTTACTCTATGATGGTTATTAAATGATGCTTTTGAGACCGAACCTGAAGTAAGTTCACTCACCCGTTGTGCAGCAAGCCAATCTCTGACACTGGGTGTGGTGGAAGAAAGTAGGAATTTTACTTTTGCACAGCGCTGAGCAAGGAGAGAGGGCAGCTAATGCTGAAATCCCAAACTCCCTGAAAAGCTAAAAGGAAGGGTTTTTATTTGGGGTTTTTGGTAGGGGAAGGGGAGCATATGGCCTTGCTGGTTGGAGCTTTCCCACCAGCCTGTCATTGGCCTTGAGACTACTTGCAGAGAGGAGGGAGCCCATGACCTTGCTGGTCAGCAGCTTCCCCACCACCAGCCTGTATCTCTTTGTGGGGAGGAGATAATCCAGGTGCTTGTCCTTGGTGGTGTCTGTCTCCATGGGGGATAGTGGATTCTGGAGCCAGGAAGCCAGAGAGTAAGCAGGGAGTGCATGTTTTGATTTTAAACCCATATATGCTGGGTTTAATGTGGGGAAACTGATATCAGGGTCAGTATCACTTTGAATTTTGAGTGGGCGGGTAGGATTGGAAAACAGACTTCACAACTACATGTAACTGGTTTAGAATTGCTGTGCTTAACCAGTGTTTAACCAATTGAGTACACAGTAGTTACCACATAATTACATTTTCAAGTTACAGAACACTCAGTCAATTTAGGAATTTTATTTTCTGGGGGGTCATGTGGCCAATTGAGAAATTCCATTTACCACCAAGCAGGCTTCAATTTTCGAACTTTTCTCAAACCAGTATTTTATACATGCCTTCTTGGTTATGTAGAGTTTCTTAGTTACTGTTCTTCTTAAAATAATATTTAGCCATCCTTTTTATAACTGCCTTTTAAAGACTATAATTCCATTCTAGACAAGAATCTAAAATTTCTGTTTTGTACTTATTTTGTAAGTGAATTTTATTATTGCAGTAAGAAATTGCTGAGTACTTGAATCAAGATAATGTATACTTATGAAATGAACATAGTCTTCTGTAAAATTTGCTTTAAAATGATATCCTGACTGTGTATCATCATTTAGTATGACAAAATGTTAAAATTAGGATTTTTTTGGGTAGCATTTTGGTACTTCATGGAAATGAGTAATAATAAAAGAGTAAAATAAAATATTAATTATCTGATTTAATGATTTCTTGGAATATTTAATTAAAGTTAAACTGGAGTAGAATAGCAGTGGTATAATATTTAGCTGCTTCTTGGATAGACACACCCTAGCTAGAAGAAATGAACTCTTACTCAGAAAGGTGCTATCAAGTTTTAGGTAAGATTTTTTATTTCAGTGTAAGGTTTATTTGTGTGTCAAATATATTATCTTTTAAATGAACTTGTTTGTTTAAATGAGAATAAAATATTTACTCTCTTGTATGTTTTTGAGGATGAAGGATATGCTGGTATTGAACTTTTACCTCATATGCTTTGAGCTCCGGTGGAGGCCTGGTGATGGATGTTTTAGCATGCAGACCCAAGACAGCCATTGCCGGGAGGGTCAAATTATTTGAAAATTCTAGGAATACTTCCCGTTTAATCAATCAGTCAACAGTATTTGAGTGCTTACTATTGGTCCCAGACCCTGGTAGGCATTATGAGGGTTATGGAAATGTCACCAGGATTTGGCATATATTTCTCTAATACCCTGTTTTTGAAGCATAAGGCCAAGTTGACAAGGTATGTCCTGAAATGAGTAACGTTAACACGCTAGTTGTGATGAGGTCTGTTATTAATATAACTACATTAGCTATCTTTTGGTTAGTATTTTCCTACTTCTGTAATTTTTTCCTAATTTACACTTTCAGACTTTCTGGGTCCTTCTATTTTAGCTCTCTCTCATAAATAGCATATAGCTGGGTTTAAATTTTATATCCAGTCTAACAATCTGTCTTTAAATTAGAGATTTCACTTTGTTTCTTGACTGTAACTACTGATAAATTTGTATTCATTTCTCTGATTCTTTTTTTGTATGAAAGCTTTTGTGTGGATGTCTTTTTAACCTTTTGTTTTGAAATAGAGAGAGATTTTTAGGAAGTCTCAAAGAAAGTATACGGGGAGGTCCCATGTACACTTCACCCAGTTTACCCTAATGGTAACATCTTGCATTAATCTAGTGCATGTCAAAACAACATGAGAACTAGGAAATTGGTATTAGTACTCTTCACAGAGCTCATTCACATTTCACCGGTTTTACATGCACTCATTTGTGCATGTGTGTGCACATGTGCATGTATTTAATTCTATGCAGTTTTATCCCACATGTATGTTTGTGTCACCACCACATTGAAAATACACAACTGTTCCCTCACCCCAGGCTCCCTCATGCCATTCCTTTGTAGCTTCACCTGCTTGTTTCTCTCTCCGCTCCTTCCCTAATTGCTGGGATCCACTCATCTGTTCTCTATCTCTGTAGTTTTATTTCAAGAATTCTATATAAACGGAACCATGTAGTGTGTAACCTTTTGTGATTGTCTTTTCTCACTCAGCGTAATTCCCTTGCCATCCATTCCGTTGATCACTAGTTCATTCCTTTTCATTGCAGAGTAGCGTTCTGCGGTAGCAATGTACCATTGTTTGTTTAACTATTCACCACGGGAAGCAGATCAGGGTTTGTTTCCAGTTTGGAGCTGTTACAAATAAAGCTGCTGTAAACCTTTGTGTGCTGGTTTGCCTGTGAACATAAATCTTCCTTTCCCTGGGGTCAGTGCCCAGGAGGGCAATTGCTGGCTCATAGGGTAGCTGCGTGTTTATTTTATTTATTTATTTTATTCTTTTAAGATTTTATTTTTTCTGTTTCTCCCCAAAGCCCCCCAGTACATAGTTGTGTATTTTTAGTTGTGGGTCCTTCTAGTTGTGGCATGTGGGACGCCGCCTCAGCACGGCTTGATGAGCGGTGCCATGTCCGCGTCCATGATGCGAAAGATGTCTTAGTTTATTCAGGCTGTTACAACAAATACCACAGACAAGCTAGCTTATAAACAACAGAAATTTATTTCTCACAGTTCTGGAGCCTGGAAGTCCAAGATGAAGGTACAAGCATAGTCACCTTCTGGTGAGGCCCCTCCTGGCTGTGTCCTCACACAGTGGAAGGGACGAGGGAGTTCTGTGCGGTCTCTTTTATAAGAGCACCAATCCCATTCATGGGGGCTTTGCCCTTATCAACTAATCGCCTCCCAAAGGCCCCATCTGCTAATGCTTTTGGGAAAGGCCATCTAAAGAGAAGTGGCTGCTGTTGGTACTTTGCTATAAAACCACCGGAGGCAGCGTGGTGCCCTGCTGTGGGTGCTCATCTTTGAAGGAGTCCGAGAAGAGTATGCCAGGGGAAGCCATCCGTGTGGGCAGGTGCTGCTCGATGCTGGCCTTTCAGCACAGCTGAAAAGAGCCACATATTGTTCTGGAGACCAGTGAGACAAGTACACCAGAACCAGAAAGAAATCCCTTCTTCAGTGTCCCTCTACTGACAAAGCCTAACTTTGGGCCAGCAGGCACGGGGGAAATAAATACCATGTTCAGCTCCACTATGGCAGAGCAGGTGAGGGAGAGTAGATTTGGAGCTGGGAGGAACAAAATTCATGACTGACAGAACCAGATTACAAAAAATTCAGGTGGTAGAAGAATGAACCAAATGATACCATCAGAGACAATCAGCAAAATCCAGAATGTGGGATAAACAGCTTGGTTCTTTCAAGAAATAAATTGCAAGGAAAACAATAAAAAGAAATGAAAAGGAAACCTGGATTATAAGGGACAAGAGACATATGTGTGGACCTTGTTTGAATTCTCATTTGAATCAAGTATATGAAGAATTTTTTTTTGATACAAGAGAACATTTGAACCCATTGGATAATTGCTATTAAGCAATCGTTCATTTTTTTGGATGTGATACTGATATTATGGTTATGTCTTTTAAGAAAACTCATCTTTTAGAGGTGTATACTGAAATAGTTACAGATGAAATGATATGTGTAGGATTTACTTCAGTAATGTTCTTTTGCTGCCTGTGTGTTGAAAAAACTCTCAAAGAGTGCGAACGTTGTTTTTTCTTACAGTGTATAAAAGTTATTACTATACAGATGCCCCACCTTAGCTGTGTACAGAAGTTATCAACCGTGAACGATGACCTGTCTTTAAAGTAGTGTAATATTGAATCTTGTTCCTATGTTTTGTTTGTAATGAGCTATTAGAGATTTATGATGAAGATAACTGGCATTTACGGAGACATATTCCATGGCTACACTCATATGCACTTATTTTGACTTGGTAGTTTATGATGTGAACAAGTGTCTTGTGCTTTATGGGATAGTTAATATTTTCTTATGGAAGGAAAGAAAATCAGCTATCATTTTCAGCAGTCTTGTTGACATAGACATATGTTTTCTACCTATGAGCCTGGATATGTATTCTTCTGACATATTTACTGTTACTATAAACCATGGTATTCTTAAACATTTCTGAAATGTGACTTCTATAATATTTATCCTCTGCTGATATATTATTTGTAGCATAAACTAGAGTTGTAAGTTCTGAGAGAAATTCATATTAAAACAACTACAAATTCCCAAGAGACAATATTTTAGATACCAATTAGTGCTTTTATTAATTCCTAAAAATTTTTGAAATCTCTTTGATAGACAATTTTCTAGTGTTCCTCAGCCCTGTATAATTTTGCTCTTGTTCATTTCATAGCAAAAAGTAGAGTATTAGAAATTTATAAAGTTCAAATATCATGATATAGGTAATAAAATTGAGCACTTACGGGTGTTGATACTTGTGAGTGGGAGAAGGGCTGAGCACAGGAAGTAGGGTGCATTCTTTGTTAAATTTATTAACATTTTTCTTAACTTTTTAGGGATTTCGTGAATAGTTATATGCAACTCATTGTTGTGCCTAAAACTGTGGTAATTTACTTTTTCTTTTTGATACTATAAATATTAAGAACTATGAATAGCCTCAGATTTTACCCCACTTGTAAGCTAACGAGTCAGCCAGCCACGGTTTCATGGATACTGGTAAAAGACGTGAGACTCCTAGGTCAGAGATGAAGGATAGTTTATTACTCACTGCGGTACCCAGAGGATTAGCATTTTTGTGTCAATTTCCTGGACCTCATATCCACAGCATGATGTGAAGAGACAGTCAGATGACACCTGTTTATGTTGTGAGTTGTATTATAGGAAAGAAACCCAGTGCTTATGATTCTCAAGTTTTTTATAATGGGAAGTAAATGCCCTAGAAGGAGATATTATCTTTATTATACTAGACAGTAAGCATGCCTGTAGCTAGCTCCAGAGGTGACACTGTCTCTGTTTTCTAAACTATCCTTGAAAAGACAGTCTGAAACAAAAACGTTGATCTCTTACTTGTAAGACACACAGAAACATGAGAGACCCATGGAGAAATGACCTCCCAATAATATCTACCTTGTTTCTATACTGCCTTGCTCTGGCCCACCTGAATTGTTCATGAAGAGAAGAGAAGAGGACAATAAGTGTCTATATTTTAAAGGAAAAATTACTCCACTTCCTAAATTTGTATGCACATTTTGTGTATATGAGCATCTTTTAAAGGGATGTTCCTTAGAAATCAGTGACTCAGTAATCTTCCCTGGAGGACACCATCAAGTAGAAACTGTGAGTAGAAAGTACAGCTCGGTAGTCTCTCTTAGTGTAAAAGAGATTGTTTTTCCCTTCTACTAGTTAAAACAACTAACGCATTTAGTGAAATCTTTGTTTATATTTTATTTAAGCTGAAGCGTGACCATCTTCTAGGAATCTCACAGAAGGAATTTTGTGTTGTGCTAGTGATTCTGGGATGTGCCAAAATTAGTGCAAGAGGTGACAAATCCATTTGAACACCGAATATTGCCTGTAAACTGAATGGTTGTTCATACATACCCATGAGATAAATAAATATAAAGTTTATTTAATGTTAACTTTATTAATATATAAATTTAAGGGTTAGTGCATGGCATTTTTTAAATTATATCAATGGTCTCAGTGAAAAGATATAAAGATAGACATTTTTAATAGTCAAAAAAGAGATCTAGGAAACTAGTAAAACTCTTCACTCCAGAGAGGGGAACTGGTTGGTTGGGGACTGGAGAGAGAGACGGACTTATCTTTCATTGTATATGCTATAATATCTTTTAATATTAATTCCAAGTGCATTAATTACCTACTCAATAAAAAAATTTGAAAAAGTCCTTACAATTTTGATCAGTTTTAACCAGTTCAAGGGTACTTACGAGAGCCTTTGCAACTTTTAAGATCTGTTGTTGCTTGTTCATGTCTAAAGGGAAGGAATGCACCCACACTTTTATTATAGAGAGTGAGCTTGTCATAAAATTCAGTATAAAAGTGTTAAGAAACTTTCTCCATTTCAAATCTTACATTGTTCTTGGAAAATCTTGAGTATTAATATTTAATATTGATAGCAATATGATGCTATTTAAAATTTATTATTCCAGATTTTGGCAAGTTTGGCCCCACAAAAGGCATAGCAAACACACAATGTTTACTTAACAAACAAAAAAATACTTTTTATACCACCCAGTGGAAGAAACTGGCCTTAGACCCTCTAGTTTACAGGTATTTCACAGATTCATATTGTAAATCTTCAAAGAACAAAACTAAATCCTCTTGGTTCTAATATCTTCATTAAAAATAGCACGAGCACTCTGGATGTCCAGTATCAATGCCACTGCTTATGAATTTTGGACAAAGGGGGTAAATAGAATATACAAGCAAATTGAGAGACTCACAGTTGGCTGACTGTGAACAAATTCTGGCATAACTTAGACCACTGAGTATATACTTGCTTTCAAAGAAGGTATTAGAAACCTCTTACCAGATTCTCAGAAAAACTACCTCTTTGTTTCTGCTTAAGTAGTCAAATTTTATTTTTTATAACATTTTCCCCAAGAAGAGAAAAACTTGAGTTGTATTTTCTCTTAATTTTATTGCATTTATTGTTAATATATTTCCTTATATTTCTTTCTCTTGTACTTCCTATTTCTTTCTCATTTTGTTTTTTGTTTTAGGAGGTTTCCTTATTATATCTCCCTTATGTCTAATGAAGTCTTTTTCAGGACTGTTTGATTGTTTATTGCTTGTGTTGAATGGGTTTACTTTCAATTTTGTTTTGTCCCTCACTCTCTCCCTTCCTTACTTCTTTCCTTCCTTTGTTATTCTCATAACATCCTCAGATCTCTGAGGATATTCATTAAAGAAAATCTGCTTTGATCCCTGCATATATGATCCCCACAACCACATCTTGAGGTGGTGGTTCTGTAATTAATTGATCTTTTTCTTTAATATTCTCACTTATCCTCACATATCTATGAGGTCTGTTCTTTAAATATATTTAGCAATGAAAGACTTCCTGGTTGATTTAGGGTCCTGTGGATTTCCTTGTTGGTTGTATGGGCTTATGGTCCCATCTGGATTCTTCCGTGAAGGAAATCCTCTCAAATGCAGGCCTCATCTTAGAAATTACATTTAACAGGACACATGAGTTTTTATGCTAACAGTGGGGTATTTGAGAAGGTCCCTGTTAAATATAAGCCCTGGATGTGATTCAAGTACATGAGATTTTCCCCTTTTCTCTAATCCCTTCAAATAACAGTCTTAAATTTGAATGAATCAATTTTATAATTAATTTTATTCAGTTATAAATTTTAATTTATTCAAGACAGTTGGTGGTAGTTATATGTTGAGAAATGAATAGGAATTATTTAACTCATTAGATTAATACTAATTTTCATGAAAAATTTCAAGATGTACTTGTCTTTGAGGCCACACATGTCAGGTTTATTCTTAGACTTTTATTTCTCTCATACAACCTCTGGGATGTTTATGGGCAGGTACAATGTTTCTATTGCCAATGCCTTTGTGCCAAGCTCATAAGCACGCCAAGCACAACAGAATATGTGTTGAATAAACAGATGGATGAGAAAATTGAGGCCCAGAAACTGACTTTTAAAAAGCTAAAGATACACATTGAGTGTTTATTTGTTGAGTGCTGCAGACAGAGAGGACTTCCGGAGCCCAGGTTCAGTTAATTATGGCGGTAATAGAACTCAACTCCTGTGTTTTGTCTGTGTTAGCATTTTATCTGTGTCTCCTTCTCCTTGCTCTTGTAATAGGTGAATCTGTTATATTATTTTTGGGTTAGACTCAGTTCATTTGTCCTTGTGAGACTTTTCCATTTGGTCAAAGGTAAGATTAGGTCTGTGATTTCTTCTGTTGCTTCATGGTTCCTAATGTAGATGTTTATCAATTCCTATGTTTCCCCTCTTCTCTCCTTGGCCTGCCCCATGGTTCTAGGAAGTAATATATTTAACCTGAGGATAGGCCTACACATATTTTGTATTTCTGTTCTGTCATTGACATGTCTTTTGCTATTGAGCCTAATTACTGCATGTCCTAACTCTCTCTCCCAAATATATTCCCCCAAATGTACTTAGACTCATTGAAGCTTCTGTTATATGTAGTTTTATCAAGATCTTTTGTAGGTATTCCCTATTTTTTAAGTGATAATGACCTTCCTGAAATTTCTGACCACAGACTTTCATATTTCTTGTCCTTGATTCTTTGTCTACTCTTTTTGCTTCTCCCTCTATAAAAAGTTGTTCAGAAAAAGGAGAACCTCCTCATACGTATAACCATGCCACTATATTAGGTGTTTTATTTTCACTTTCTCTCTCTTACATAATAGGTGTTAAAGAAAAAACAATTAAAACTATTAAAGAAAAAAATTATTCAGTGACACTTGTTAAAGCACAGTAAAGAAGACTTTATTCAAGGGAGGGGCCGTGGCGAAAGGTGTAGGGGCCACTGCACTGGGGTCTTGCAGTGGCGGAGAGAGATTGGGCTCAGCTCTGAATACAGCACGGGCAAGTGGGAATTTATAGCTAAGGAGCAGAGTGGGGGTCAGTGGATGGGAAATTACTAAGAGGAACCATCAGGGGTAAGGGGAGACTTTGGTTAAACTGACCTAACAGGATTCCTGCTAAAGGCGGGCCGGGGGGATCAGACATCACTGGGGATGGTGGAGGTTGAGGATTCAGACTGGATGTGGAGGGTGATTCGATACTGAGGGTAGGGGGTTGTGGTTAAACTGACTTAGAAGGATTCTTCTAAAATTGGACAATAAGGAGATGAACATGGAAGTTCAAAAGTCAGGCATAGTTGAAAAAAGGAGTTCAGGGTAGCCTGAGTTTGGTCAATGAGAGAACTGTTGTCACAGTCGATCACCTTTTACTTCTGCAGATTATTTTTACTTTCTCATTTTTGTTGAAAATTTAAAGTTCTTGTAGGTCTACTTTATTTTGGTTTGATGCAAGATTTTTATTCGTTTATATTTGGAGAAAATCAAGTTTGACATCAGGCTTTATATTAGCTGATGTGTTTTGTTCATTGCTAATTTTAGATACAATGTCCATTGATATTAACGTGCCGTGTGTGGTAGAGAATAGTATTTAAATTATAATATGAAAATCCACAATAACCACAGTAATTACAGTTACTTACCTACAGTGAGCGTTTGCTCCGTAGTCTCTGTAAGTATAATTACTTTTTGTTTTCCTTGGAAAACTTTCAGCATTTAAAAGGGCCCCATGCACTAATATATCTTTGTGTAAAGAAATCCTTATCTCCCATGCATTCTTCTCGTTTTCTTTATTGTTAAAAAATTTAAATATGCAGTCTCTCCTGAAATGTTAACACACCCAGACGGTTTAGAAATGACCCATGTTTCCAGTTCATCTTGTCTGTTATTAAAAAAAAAAATATTTAATACACCTTTCTGTTGAAAATTTTCCTTAGACGTTATTTTAGATTACATTTTTTTAAAAAACGGAAGTCATTCACACACACATAATTTCAAAGCAAACCAGTAATTGTAGTATTTTCAGTTGATACTTTTTGAGTGGCTCCTTAGGCCTCCCTTTTGAGCAAGGCTCTTTGGAAGAAGCATCAGACGCCTCTGTTCTTCTGAAGGCTCACTCTTGCGTGCTCTCTAGCTCTTTCTCTCTCTTTTTCCATGGATTCCTAGAGACATATTTTTCTGTCATATTGTAACCCTCCTAAAATTGGGATGACACCTTGCAGTCACTGTCAGCCAGGTGGCAGTCATGACCTGGTTGTATGGGAAATCATTCTTTGAAACATCTGGTAAGCTCTGCCTTAGTTTTGATGAAATGAATATTACTTAAAAATCAAGGTAATCTAATCATTACATATAATTTGGGAAACAATTTTAAAAGATTGATAGAAGGAAAAATAATAGTATAGAAAAGAAACTTTGCTTACGCTAGTAATCAGGAAAATTGAAGACACTCCAACAAAAGGTCTTTTAAATGCTGAAATCTCCACCAAAATTGCCCTTTCTCCTTGAGTTTCTTGTAATTTTCCCATCTGTTCTCTGCTTCTTCCAAGGCTCATAGGCAGCCTGTTATTCTGCTGGAAACTCAGTTATTGTTGATGAGTTACTGAGAATCTTCCAACTTAGCCTTTCCTGAGTTTTTTGTGAATCGGACTCCAGGCCTCAGATCTCTTGGAATTTGCATGCAGCGTAGTCTAAGTAGGAACTCAACAGAGGTGTGGAGGGGGCAGCCCGAGGTTAAGCACAGAGGGTTTGCTGTGAAAGTCTGGCTTAGGTCTTTCTGCTCCCATTTGGTAAATTGCTTTCCTTCTCAAGCCTTTAAATTAGAAAAAATAATAGGATTTTCCCCATAATTGGCAGGGATTAAATGGAATGGTACATATAGAATACCTTGATTTCTAACCTGTGTTTTCTTTTTCTTCCTGTATTCACTGAATACTTATTGGGCGTTTCCGCTGTGCCAGGCACTAGGGATACACCAGTGAACAAGTCAAAAATTCATGTCCTCTTTGAGCTTCTTTCCTGGAGGAGGAGAATCTCAGTATGTAGTACATAGTAAGCCTTCGGTGAATGTTACCTTATTGTATAAGAAGTTATTTCGCAACCCAGTTTATGTAACAGTATAACTTGCTGTATAATGAAATAATAGCACCTTATTATTCTCTTTGGATTGACAATAGCCGGGGAAATGAGACTTCTGATTATCTCCTTGCAGGTCCCTATTTTATGGTTCCTGCTTCATCACTGCTCAGAGGAAGGCACTGCCAGGAGTTTCAGATGACAGCTTGCTGTGTTGGCACTTATTATTCAGATGCTAATGGGATAAATTCTTTGGCTTTTATACTGGGAGCAGATTTAACGTGTCTTCCTTAGATTTCACTCATAATCTTATTCACAAGTTCTTTTTAGCTTGTTTGAGAAGTCTGTAATTTTAGAAGCCCTACCTGCTGAATCACAATGCTGAGGAACATGAGTTGATTAACAGAGATCATGTTAAGAACTATTTCACTTTCATTTTAGTGTGTTAAGTCTAAAGAAGACACAACCTTACAGCTATCTGGAGCGCCCTGACATTGCTGTAAACAATAAGGCCAATAATAGCCATATCAGAATGGAAATTTTTAAAAATCAATTATTTGAGTCTTCAGAATCTCTGGCTGAAAATAATGGGTAGGGGAAGCTGGTGATCATTACTTGAAATGGCCTAAAATATATTTTACTGTGTGGCTGACACTTCTCTGGGGTTTTCTACTGCCATTTGTTAAAAGGTAAACTGAGGTACATTAAAATTTTCAAGAGCTTATTTGAACAAACATCTGTTTGAATCGGGCAGTCTCAAACTGACAGTGGGGAGGAGTGTGCCTTGGACAGGAGCTAGGGGAGAGGCTTTTAAAGGGCAGACGTGGAAGCAATGCAAGGAAATTATTTGATTGGTTAGGGCTTAAGCAGTTACCTATATAGGAAAGCCTCATTGGCTGTTTGTGATTGGTTGTTCTTAAATTTTGTTTTCTTGGATGTGAGTGCGTTCACAGTGACTCTGGTTTAGGACTGGTTTGCTTACGTAGGCTACGGAAGCATTAGAGCCCTCCCAGTCTAATGACCTCCTGTTTAATTACTTTAACACCTCCTTTTCCCCATTCATAGTACTGGCCACTTTTGTGTGTTTGGCCATTTTTTGCACATGGTGTTTTCTCTGCCTGGAATGCCTCACCTCTTCCACCTGGAGCCCTCTTACTCACCCTTCAGGGCTCCTAGGGCGAGTCTCCCGTGACACCCCACTGTCCTCGTGGAAGATTTATGTTTCCCCTTCTGTGGTATCTCATTGCACTGGCACATTGGGTTTTTCTTTTGTTTAATCTGTTGTTCTTCACACTGTCTATTTTGGGACTTATTTTTTTCATTGGCTGCAAAACCTTAATAACCATCTTAATATCATCAGCCCCTTTTATGGCATCACAGGGAAATAATGGCTTTTAAATATAAACATTAATTTCTGTTAGGAAGCAGAGACCGTTATGATCATTCTCTGGTAATACCTAGTTTCTTTTATCCTGACATCTTAATTCCACAAACTTTAATTGGTTTATTTATAAACTTTATTACAGCTTACAAATATTCATGTTAGCGTAAATTAAAGCAAAGATAGCTTAAATACTGCTTTTAATTGTATCTATGATGCCATTAATTATAAGATGCACTATTATGTACTATCAAAAAAGGAGAAAAAATGCTAATTAAACTCTGACACAGTGCTAAGATACTACTGATTCTGAAATACATTCAGAATGCATCTTAACCTGCACTTTAGAGAAGTTAAAATGTACAAAAATGTTCATCCTTAAATCAGTGAAATATAGTAATGCTATACCTTCTAAGAAGGATTAACAACTCTGTCAAGGAACGAAATGAAAGACTGGTTGCCGTTGGTTTTCCTTTCCTTCATTTGCCTTTTGGTAGATGTGCTAATGAGCAGCAAAGACCACAGATGCATAGATGCATAGCTGGAAGAGGGAGGAGTGGACAGAGGGTCTGGGAACTCAACAGATTTCATAATCTGCTCTCATAGTGCTAAACATAACCTACAAATAAGGTAAGAATTGTAAGTAGAGACTTGATTAGTCATATTTATTCATAAGAATTATGAATAAGTATCAGATTACGTTTGAAAAACTTTGTATTACAGGACATTTTATGGGAAATAGCACAGGCTGCCCTGCATAGGGATTGGAGCTAAAACTAACATTGGACGCATGTTGAGAAATGAGTTTTGTCTTGCTTCAAAATCTGGTCTGATCGCTAGGTATAAAGGTTAATTGTAAGAGCACGAAGATTAGTTGCATTTGACTTAGTTCAGCGAATGTGTGAGTCCTCACGTGTCAGGTGGAGATAACGGAGCCCTGGTGATGGCGTGGTTCTTCTGAAGGTTTTTGCTAGCTTTGAGAAGCTGCGCTTTGACAGCTTGCTGATCACTTCGTAGTAACACTGAGGTCGTAGAGAACTATCTGGACGGCACACTAACTTTCCTACTTTTAGCTAATGTGTAGTGGAACAAGCAATGGACTCAGAGCCAAGAGACCTGTAGTCTAGTCTCACCTCAACCTCTAGCAACAAGTAACTGTTTAAATCTTAACTATCTATTGGGCCTTGAGTTCTTTTGATGTTGAGTCCTTTTTGACGATGAGGTTGGAAATAATAATTCAGTCTTTTTCTCTTCATGGACTCAGTCTGTTACTTTTATACTGTTAAAACCAACAAGCTGACTTCTGAGTTGTAAAGGCTTTTTCAAAAAACGTGTATAAAATGTCATAGAACTGGAGATGAAGAGGGAGAGAATATTCATCCACCTCCCTGCTCATCCCCTCTACTTATTTTCAGAAACAAAGCAGCGTAACTTTCTGCTCTTTCCCTTCTTGAGAACATTCTCTTTGTAATGAGGGTAATTGATGTGACAGCCTCAAGCAGATCAATTTAATTGCTTTAATTTTTCTGATTTTTAAGTGTATAAATAATGAAAAGATCAGAAACATACATGTTTCAAACCTCAAAATTAACTTATGTTTCTGGCCTTATTTCTACAACTCACTGTGCCTCCCCTCACTCATTTAGCTCCAGCCAGATTCACTTTGCCATCTTTGAGCATGTCAGGCAAGCTGTGGCCTCAGGGTCTTTGCCCCTGAGGTTCCTTTTCAAGCAGAAAGTCACAGAGCATGTTCCCTCACTTCCTACTCATACCCCTCCTCAGAGTCGGTATCCTGAGCTACCTCACCTCTCCTGGTCTCCTTCCCTGCTTTAGTTTTCTTCTTAGCACTTCTCATGGTCTAACATGCTGTGTATTTTACTTATTGATCTTGTATGTTTTCTGTCTTGTGAAGAGTGTAAGCTCCATTAGGCAGGATTTTCAGTGCTGTATCCCCAGTTCCTAGAACAGTTTCAGGTGTGTGGAAGGTGCATGGTAATGCTTGGTGAGTTAATAAACCTGTCGTGGCATTTGAGGTTATTTTCCTTATAGATATACCGGAGAGAGAGGTTGCGTTATGAGGTGTTGTATATAGGATTAAGTTGTTTTTTGTACAGATCACAAATAGTTCTACTTTAAAATTTAAATCAATGTTTAGATAAAACAGAGTGAAAGAGTCCAGATATATTATAAAAATTAGTCACTAGGATTAAGTGTCACAACTGAATGCAGTCAGTGGAGATTTTCCTGGCAAGTGAGCAAAAACAAACAAAGAACAGTCTGGATTTATTCTTTCATTTTCTTTGATGCAAATCTCTTTCTCTTTATTGGAACATTTCATTCCGTGTCTATGTATGATAGAGGAATTAAATTAATGAGGTCTCACAATGTGTTCCAGGTCAAATATTATATGCAAGTAAGTCACCCCGGATTTTTTTATTCTATTAGAATTTTAAAATTAAAATGATTATTAAAATTTTATTTATATACAGTCAAGAACTAGAGAACTGTACTTTCTCTGTTAAGGTTACCAGAAATACGGGGATCCAAAGCATTATTGTTCTTTTTTAAGAGCAGTGGTTGCTGGAGCCAGTCTCCAGCTGATTGCTAAATACTCAGGAAATTAGTAAGCCAGGTGTTAGCTTGAAGTTGGCCGCGGTGGGGTATTTACAGCATGGCGTTGGCAAATGCTAGAAATCAGGGCTTCCCTCACCCTTATCTCTTTGGGCCAGGGGTTCACAGTGTAAGTTTGCTAGTGTTTATCACCTTATAATGTCACTGGTACTCCCTTACATTCTGACATGCTGCCTTTAAAGGCATAGAAAGAGGTGAAGTTATAATCAGGCCCATGGACATATGCCCAGGATATTAAAACCATCCTTTATCTGCGTTCTGGCAGGGAAAAGGGGAGGAAAAGAGCCATACTTTGTCATCTTTGTATGCTCCCTCCCTTTGGCCCAGCTCATTTCCGAGAGTGTGTGTGTGGGCGGAGGAGTGGTGGTGGGCAAGTTCAGATGAAAACCTTCTGGGCATTTGCAACTCAACTGTAAGTGTTATTGATTAACTGGCCTGACAGTCTTTGGAGTGTTTTTTCCCCTGCTTGAGAATCACTGTCTGCCTTTATAAGGAATGCTGCAGAAACAGAATTCAGTTTGTATTTGATTTAGAACTGGACCGTATGCTTCATTAAGTGAGGGACACCTATATGGAGTCTGTTGTGCTTTGTTCTTTACATTAAAAAAAAAAGTTCTAAGATTGTGTTTCTGTTCAAACCGGGTATGGTGACCTTAGAAGTAATTTTGTAAGACATCCAAAGTCTTAAAAATTAATTGGAAAGAAACTTAGAACACTCAAATTACGATGGTTAAGTTTGTGTGCCTGTGTGTATGTTTAGTTTTGGGGGTAACTATTTTAGTGGAGCAGACAATAGCACAACGAATGGTTTTAAAGTTCAAGTTAGAATCAGTTATTTCATGACTTCTTTGTGCTGGGGCCTAGGGTAAATTTTGAAAATAAGTGGGATGAGTTAACTATTTTTTCTACATGCCTAAAGTGCAAAAACTGTTGTTGAAGGAGAAGTATATAACTGTTATTAGCAGAAGAGATTAAATACGATGGTTTCCAGGTGAGAATGATCAATGGGGAAAATGGAGAGAAGTAGGAAGAAGGGAGTGCAACATTTTCTCTAGATTTTTGAAGGGTAAGGAGGTCTTTGCCAGGGGCAGGAAACCTCAGTTGTCCAGTGTTTATTTACTGTCTGTCAGGCCCACATGATGTGTGTTATCTCATTGAATCTCCCGTTATTATAGTCCACACTTTGTGGACTCAGAGATGTTAAATAAATTTCTCGAATATCTCAAAGTTAAACAGCTAATAAGAGACAACACTATGATTTGAACTAGGTTTGTGTGATCCCAAAGCTCGTGTTCTTAATCACCGACTATTCTGAAGGGCACTCAAGGCAGTGGGAAAACTGTGAACAAAGACACAACTATAGAAGTGCCCGCTGTCCTCACACAATGATGAGCAGCCCTCTAGACTGGAGCTGAGAAGGTAGCCTGAGAACCTAGTATCTGACACAGCCCCTGCCAAGCCAGGATACGCTCTTCAGTCACTGATTTATTTGATCAAAGTTATTGAGCGCCTACTGTGGGCCAGAAATTTTTCTTGGTGCTGGAGATTCAGAAGTGAGCACATGGCCTTGCCTTCAAAACCTGAATCTAGTACTGATACCCAGGTTTTCAGTTATGAGTTCTTGCTTTGCACGTTTGCCCAGAAAATACTTCATAACTTGGTCTTCAGATAAATTTCTTCCTTTTGGAATTATTTTATAGTTTTATAACTATATTTAAGTGTATATACTATATACACACACACTATATATATATATGTAGTTTCCTATGTCTATTCTGGAATTAATTTTAGTGGGTGGTATGAGCCAGGGAATTGATATCATCTTTTTCTTCAATTTTCTTCTAAGTAGGAGGCCCCTTCATTTTCCCTGTTGAACTATTACTGCTTTGATATACTAGGTTGCTTATAATTTCAGTGTCGCAGCTATTCACTTAAAAAGTGCATTGTGCATGCTGTTAAAATTCTTTATAAAGTTTATAAACAAGCAAAATGGATTTGTGAATAAATGAACCAAAATGCAAAGGTCAGTTTCTTTTAACTAATATGTGGCTGGTGCTATTCCTTCCCTCTTCTCAACCTTCCCCTTATGTCAACTTATCCTTTTCTGATAGAACCAGAATATCATTTGGGGTCTACCCCAGCCTGTTTTCAGTTTTCTAATCTGAGTTAATCTGCCATTTTTGCTCACAAATTCCCCGTCCTAACTTCCTTTTTAAAAAGCTTTGAAATGTAGTACAGACTTGATGTAAGCATTTATATGATATAAAGGCAAACACAGAAAAAGTTAATGGTTTCCTTCTCTCTTTTTCATTTGCATTCTGCTAAGGTAATTGCTTTTAACATGCTACACCTCTTTCTATGTTCATTTCTGGTAACTCTTGATGAAGAGAAATGTTCTATGTGAGAGAAGTATGAAAATACTAATAGAATTGGGAATTGGGACGTGGATAAATTCTTAAATGTAATGCTGATTTATAAAAGTCTTACCCTAAGCTTTGAAGAACAGTGTTTTCTGAGTTCTCCAGAATGTATTTCCATGGAGGAAACCCCCTACACTTTGTTCTGTAAGGTGGAGGGAGTTGCATTCTCCATTTGCTGTCTTGAGAATCCTGTTGTAAGTCACTTTCTCTAGCTTCTTAAAAAAAAACTTTTAAATCTACTTAGTCTAATTTGCATAAATTACTCAATATTTTGGGAGGAAAGAATGCTAGATAGTGTTCCACAAACTATCTGCTTTTAATTTTTACTTGAAACTGAAATAACCTATTATTTTAGTGATTCTTTGGTGTATTCCAACGTGGTGTTTAAAGATTGTTGGCCAACATCTTTGGAGTGGGGCACATTGCCTGGGAAGTGTTCTTTTCTTTCCATTTGCCAGACTGGTTTTTCTTTTTTGAGGAAGATTAGCCCTGAGCTAACTGCTGCCAATCCCCCTCTTTTTGCTGAGGAAGACTGGCCCTGAGCTAACATCCGTGTCCGTCTTCCTCTACTTTATATGTGGGATGCCTACCACAGCATGGCTTGACAAGCAGTGCCATGTCTACACCCGGGATCCGAACCGGCGAAACCCCAGGCCCCCGAGAAGCGGAACGTGTGCACTTAACCACTGCGCCACTGGGCCAGCCCCCTAGCTAAACTCTTTTATTTTACTTTTTTTTTGATAATATAAGCACAGGGTACTATATACATAGATATAAAAGATTAACAGGTAAAACTAATGCTCCCTTCTATTTTTGTGTTGCAGCTAACAGTTTTCCTCTTTGGGTGGGGTGGGGGGGGGCGGGGTGGGGATTAGATCTCAGAGCGCTCGCCTGTGGCCTAGTGGAGATCATTTGTTGGTGTCAAAGTTCGAAGTCCCTCTTGAATTCTATAGAAGCCCACGGTGCCCACGAGATAAAACTGTTCACCTACCTTGACTTTAGTAAGATTCCTGCAGTGTGGGTTTGCCTCTTGATATGGTGGACTGCGTATGTGTAATCAGAATTAGTTCATGGTATGTGCATGGTTCTTTTGAATTTAAATCTATGTGTTTTCTTCTTGAAAAAGAAAAGGTTGAACAGAAAGACTTCTGTTTTATTCATAAGTCCTTTGATCACATAGTAGTGTGCTGTGTCATCAGTGTCAATTTAACAAGGCAGTAAATGTGCTTAGTAAACTTTGAAACTCTAAGTAAATGTCAGTTGTTTTGTCCTTACAAACTAGAGGTCTCAGAGAACATCAGTCTGTGGTTTGACTGTATCCCAATTTAGCTTCATTTGGACTTATTTTGATTGTAAATATTGGTATGTCTCTTGAGGATTTAAACAAATCCTGTTTAACTTAAAGAAGAAAAAGAAAAGGTCTCTGATTGTCATTATTTATTCATGGTATTATTACGTGTGAAGCCCACAAATCTTTGAAGCGCTACCCATCCCCCAAACAGTTCTCACCCGACTAACCAAACCCAAGAAGAAGGTCTGGAGGAGGTATTTAGAAGGGAGTATTTACTGGCATGTCGAACTTCTTTTGCCCTCCTTCTCTTGCTGGCCAGCGAAAGGGATTCTATGCTTTGAGGTGGGTGGAAATGGATTGAGGTGGCAAGTGAGCCGAAGGAGAACAGGTAGGCCCTCTGTTTGTTTTAGAAACACGTGCCCAGCTTATCTGGATTCTGCCTTCAGAAAACATTCTGAACCGACTTTTCAAGTGTGAGCACTGTTGTGGCCTAGCTGTCAACATGTCAAGACCCATGTGATGGACTCTGTTTGTAGTACTTTATGATGAACCCTTAGGGTTATGACATTACATCTACGGTTTGCTAGGTACCGATTGATTTTCTTGATTGACAGGAAGCCCACTTTATTGTGGCCCAGGTCAGCAGGGCAAGGGACAGTCGATGGAGCAGGTTTGAACTCTGTCAGCAGCTTGAGAGGTGTCACAGTGCCAAGATGAAGAACTCAGCTTCCTTCCTTTGGGTTATAGTGAGAATGTGTTTATTAAGAACAAGAAAGAAAATATTTCTTGGTATATCCTTCTTTTATATCAAGAAAGACTCAACACTTTGTCAGAGTTCACCTTCCTTCTCTATTCCCCCTACTTCTTACACAATAGAAGCTTACTAGTTATAAAATACAAAATGTGCTTTTTTCTTGACTAACATGCATTTCCAGCATGTGTGGATTCCTGTGAGAATTTATTGGGGCATTTTGTTTTAGTGGCATAGTTTTTATATCAGGATTACCGAACTTGGATAGACCCATTGCTATTGCATCATGGGAGGTAATGCTCTTAGGTGGAAATTTATTTAACCCATTCAGAATCTATTTGCACAATAACTAGATATATGCCCAGGTTTGTAGAACTCAATGACGTCTTACATGGATTTCTTTGTTTCCTAAATAGGTACTAAATGTAAACACCCATTTAGCTTAAAAAGGTTTAAACTATTTTCAAAGAAAGTATTTCCAGACTCTTTAATTATGTAGTTGTACTTCTGTGGACCATCTCCAGGTTCTTTAGTTTTTTTGTGAGTTATAATGATCGGAACACCATTTAGCTGTTTTAGGGCAAGATGATTGGTTTTTCTTGCTGTCTTTTCTATTGTCCTTCCTAGAACATTTTGTGTAATAGTCATTTAAGAGAAGTACTCAGGGCTCCAGGACCCAGAAAGGGCCATTGTGTTTTATGGGGGTGTTATTTCATTCTGTGAGGGATTGTATAGAGTATAGAACCATTTGTCCCTAGCAAACTGGAGGGAGTCACTTGATTATTAGAAGGAGTAGCTGGAGTCAATTTATTATAAATGGATTTGAAGTCAGAGTTGGAAGAGCAACTCAACAAATATTTATTCAGTGCTTTCTATGCAGATGAGGAGTACACAGCAAAGGAGACTGAGGAGTGGCCAGTCAGATAGGAGGAGAACCAAGAAGTGAAGGAAGAACTTGATTCAAGAAGGATGTGGGGCTGACCCCATGGCTGAATGGTTAAAGTCACGCGCTCCACTTCAGCGGCCCAGGGTTTCGCTGGTTTGAATCCTGGGTGTGGACATGGCACTACTCGTCAGGCCATGCTGAGCTGGCGTCCCACATGCCACAACTTGAAGGACCCACAACTAAAATATACAACTATGTACTGGGAAGATTTGGGGAGAAAAAAGCAGCCAAAAAAAAAAAGAAGATTGGCAACAGTTGTTAGCTCAGGTGACAATCTTTAAAAATAAAAAAAATAAGGATCTTTGTTAAAAAAAAAAAGGATGCAGGAAGTGATCTATTCTGTTATGCTACTGAGATATGTTGGGCAAGATGAGAATTGAGATGTAGCTGTTGAATTTTATAATAACAGGTCATCAATCACCCTGACAGTAGTTATTTCTAGGAGGTGATGAGATGAAAACCGCATTAAAGTGAGTTTTGCTGAAGACTGAGAGAGAGAGATGGGGTAGAAGCTGAAGATGATGTAGGGTAGGTGACCATCTCATTTATCATCCAAACCAGGACACTTTGCCAAGGGAAGGGGGTGCACCTGGGGTATAGCGAATGGTCACTCTTCACTGAGAGAGCTTTTTTGGGGAAGTATCTATTTATGTCTACTCTTTGTTTACTTTCTCTGAAGCAATTTCTTGTATATGACTTACCAGTTCTTAGTCCATTGGTAATTCGGTTATTTTTAATAGACTTTGGTATGGAGTGTTTGTTCAGAGCTTTTTAATAGTTCTGCTTTGTCCACATGCAATTTAATTCCTCAAAGAATGAATTGGCTTGACAGTTTTGATTTCCCTGTGCACACTTAAAAAAAAATTCTGCTCTTAAATACGGAAGTTTGTGCAACATGAAAATGAAATTCAATGCCCTAGAGTTTTCACTATTTAATTGAAATATATTTAGGGATGAGAGATTCATAATAATGGTCTTTGGTCTTCTGACAAAATAACAATTATTTATAATGAGTGGCATGTGTTGGCTAATATTGATTTTATCTGAGTTCCAGTTTTTTTAAATGGAGATCATAAACCCTTGATAACTTACTAATGAATTTCAGTAATTTTTTTCTGCTGTAAATTGTCTTTTATTTCAGTGTATTTTCATTTAAGAGTACTAGTCTTCAATCCTTTTTTGATCTCATACTATATCAGTTAAAGAAAAAAGCAACCATTTATTTATAAAAATTACAAATAACTGTTATGTGATATGTATATAAATTTTTCAGAAAACAATTAAAAAAGATTAATAGACTGTTGACACCGATAAAGGTGGAATGAACAGTATTTTTCAGTAGTCTTGCTCTTTATGGTGGCTTTCTGCTGTCATTAGCTCAAGGCACCGTACCAGCCGTTGTGAACTCTGGTTACCCATTAGACTCTCTTATGATGCTTTTTAAAAAGTAATGATGCACAGGCCCTACTGCAGGCACGTTAAATCAGAATCTCTAGGAAGGGGAGTGACTTTTCTCTCCTTTTTAATCTGTGATTCTGATATATACCTTGAGGTTGAGATCCACTGTTTCATAAACTGAAGGATAGATTTATCATTTGTGATAATTATTGTAAATCCAAAGTTCATATCTTCTTATAATCTTCCTTGCTTCCTCCTGCACCCCCTTCCTTCCTTTCTCTCTTTCCCTCCCTCCTCTTCTCCCTCCCGCCACTAAGTTCTTGTCAGAGCTGGTTAGATTGTATCTGAAGCTTGTTGAGCGCCAGTTTTAGAAGTGATCAGTTCTGCCATTTGCTTGTATGATTGTGCTTTGGCAGAATTTGTGTTATCTTTAATATGTGTTGAAGAATATTTTTAAACTACTCTTCCATTTGGTGAAGATTAGTTTATGTAAAAATCTGTAATTTTACTTTACTGGGCATAGGTAAACTGCAAGTCATCCTAATTTGCTGGAGGGGAAATGAGTACGGGTGCACTGCCCATGCCATTGTGTGGTGCTCGCACTTTCTCCTTAGGAGATCTCAGGTATAATAGATAACCCATGGCCATCTACTGCAAGGACAAGCGAGGTACTGGTGCTCGTCTGTGTGTTAAATATCATTGTCTTAATTTCTTTTTCTTTTTAATTAAAAAACCCCACCTAAACCTTTTACTCCTGAGTTGCATGACTGAGTTTTTGAGATCACTGATTTAGAGATGTGAATAGGGTCTACCTCTGAATAGAATCCAAATAATTTTCATGCTCAGAGATCTGAAATAGAAAGAAATTGATTTTCTGGAGATTTGCTGTTCTGTTGTCCTTGTTTTACTTTCTTAATTAAAAGAATACCTTGATATAATTATAGTTTTCCAAAGATGGAATAGAATTATCTTTGCCTTCTGGTGCAGTGGGTTTTTTTCTTGGCTTTATACCTGAATCCAAACATACTTTGGGGCTCTAATGACAGTTTTGTTCCATGGAGTAATTGCTGAGTGAATACTTCATGGAATGGTTTTCAGTTCTTTTTTTTTTTTTTTTTGCCCCAGGGCTTTAAAAAATTAATAGACTGCTGACACAAATAATCCATAACCAACCTATAAATCAGAATCGGGGTGAGTTTATTATGACCCAGAGTGAGGATTATAACCTGGGAAGGCCTTAGAAGGCATTCCAGAAAAGCATGGGTTTCAGTACAGGCTTATATCTTTTTAGAACAAAGAACATACATAAAACACACCCAGGATACATTTTCAACAAAATTTCAAAGAGGTATTGAGTTGGCAAATTAGCAGGTCCACATGACCTTGATGTCAGGAAAGGGACTAATCTGGGCATTGCTAATAGGGCGTAGGAGGGAAGGATGCTTTCTTATCTAGAGAGAGAGCATTCTAAGCAGATGTACAGTGTGTGTTTGATAGGCCATGAGGCAGGCTCTTTAGTTCAAGCCGAGCCAGTTACCCCATGTACCTCAATATGTGAAAATCTCTTGTCAAGATTTAATTTTTTTTTTAAAAAAAATAGCTTTATATTTACAGAAAAATTGGGAAATAGTAAAGACAGTTCCCATATACTGCCTCCCCCCAGCCCGCACCATGTTCAGTTTTCTCTGTATTGGTATCTTACATTAGTAGGGTGCATTTGTTATAGTTAATGAAACCATATTGATACATTACCATTAGTTACATAGTTTGTTCAGATTTCCTTAGTTTTTACCTAAGGCCTTTTTCTATCCCAGGATCCCATTCAACATACCACGTTACATTTAATTGTCATGTCTCCTTAGGATCTTGTTGGCTGTGGCAATTTCTCAGACTTTTCTTGTTTTTGATGACCTTAGCAGTTTTGAGAAGTATTGACCAGGCATATTGTATCAGGTGCCTCTACTGGAATTTGTCTGATCTTTTTCTCCTGATTAGGCTAGGGTTATGGGATTTTGGGAAGAAGACAGAGTGTTATGTTCATCATCACATTATATCAAGGGTACATCCTATTGACATGATTTATGACTGTTGATGTTGATGTTGATCATCTGGCTGAGGTAGTGTTTGTCAGGTTTCTCCACTGTAGAGCTTTTCCCCCTTTCCATACTGTACTCTTTGGAAGGAAGTTACTATGTGCAGCTCACACCATACTATGTTTAGTCCACAACTATGCTTCCCTTCTTTGGGGTGGAGTATCTACATGATTTATTTGGAATTCTTCTGCCTAGGAGATTTGTTTCTTTCCCCCTATTTTAATAATTAACTCAGTCATTTTATTATATCAGTATTGACTCATGGGTATTTATTTCTGTACTTTAGATTGTAATCCAGTACTTTTTTATTTATCTTGTTACTCAGGTTGTTCCGGTTTTGGCCATTGGGCCATTGGACCTCTTTGAGTTGGCTATTGTTTCCCTTTGACATATTCTCATCAATGTGGGTGTTTTGTTTTTGGGGGAGCACTTCCTTTCTTTCTGGCACTGTCTGATGGTCCAGGCTCATCTTGTATATTTCCTTTCCCAATCACAGAATCAGCCATTTGTCCAAAGAGGCAGGGCTTTTATATATATATATATATATATATATATATATATATATATGTATATATAACAGAAGAGAGAGAGCTATATAACAATGACAGAGATGTGGGATGCCCCTCCCACCGTTTTTAGCATCTGAACTTGTGATTTTTAACAGTTCTTAACCTTCAGAGGTCTTCTTCCCTTTTTAGCCCAAGACTGATGATTTGACTTCATTTTTCTTTTCATGTCATGAACTTGGAACTTTGTACTTAATTCAGGATTTCCACGCATCTTGGAGCATTTTGGTTTTGATACATCCAGGGTCAGATTTTCCATCTGCTTCTGTAACTCAAACCCCTTTGAGAAAGCAATTCAAGGATTTTGACTCAAGAGTTGAGACAGGTCTATATGTTTCTTTGTTCTTTAAAATGGAGTGCATTATACATTTTTTTAGATAATGAAAATGTTCTGTTACTATTACACTAGATAGCCTGCCATCTGTTTCTATATTTCTCTTTGAGATTGCCTTAGGACACTTGATTTAAAAATTTGTAGCCTTTGAAGCATAATGAAAAAGTTCTTCGTAGCCTTTTTCTTAATCTTTTTGTGTTGCCCAGGAATGGCATCAGTGTGACAGCTTGAGAAATACTTGAAATAAGCCTATTAATTTCCATACTTCCATGGTTCCTGACTCTCTCTCTTTTTCTAAATTCCTGGACATTTAGAGCCAGAGGCAGTGTCCTGTGACTCAGTGCCTGAGAGTGATGTGGAGTGCTACGTGATGAAATGTCTGCATTGAGAGATTCCCATAAGCTAGTTAGGAAGAATAGGTGGTTCTCGATGCTACTTTTTGTGCAACCTGCTATGGATTAGTAATCATGAGGGCTGGGAGTGTAAAATAAATGCCAAACTGACTTCATCTAGTTATAATTCCAGAGGAGACTAGATTAGAAGAGGAAAGAATACCAGATCCTATTAGAAAACTAAACTAGATTAGAAAAAAAAAAATCAGATCCTAGTGCCTAAATAACTTTATTTTTTTTATTAAAGATTGGCACCTGGGCTAACAACTGTTGCCAATCTTCCTCCCCTTTTTTTTTCAAAGATTGGCACCTGGGCTAACAACTGTTGCCAATCTTTTTTTTTTCTGCTTTATCTCCCCAACCCCCCCCCCCCCCCCCCCGCCACACACACAGTTGTATATCTTAGTTGCACGTCCTTCTAGTTGTGGGATGTGGGACACTGTCTCAACGTGGCCTAACGAGCAGTGCTATGTCCACACCCAGGATCCGAACCTTGGGCCGCTGCAGCAGAGAGCGCGAACTTAACCACTCGGCCACGGAGCCGGCCCCTAAATAACTTTATATATAGAACCAGCTTAACATGAGTGTTATGTATAGAAATAGCTGAATTAGTTAATTATCATTAATAACATCATTAGTAAATCATAACTGTACTGCATATTTTCATACTGCTTCATTCTTTTCAAAAGTGCTTTCACAGATATTACCTTAATGAAAGTATTGGTTTAGAGGATCGATCACGTGGATAATAATGTGCTTTCCTTTTATCAGATTGCTCTTTGAGCCACAAAACTACTGAGTTCTATATCGGAGATTCAGTGACAGAAAGCAGTTTTATTCATTCATTTAAACATGTACAATATGGTTGAAAGCTTCCTTTAGCAGTCCAGACCTTGTCAAAGATAAATGGAGTGTTGGTTTATCTAAATTATTAGCTCCTTGCCATGAACATCTTATTGAGCACTTACCATGTGCCAGCTATGAATCCCTTATGCTGATGCTCCGTCTGTGTTGAATGAATGAGTGAGTGAAAGTTTTCCTTCCTGCGCTTTGATGCTTGTCTGCTCTTCTTTAAAGTCATCTGCAATTCCTATCTAGATTGCATTTACCTTAACTCAGCCTGGACTATGATCATTTTATTAATTAAAATTTGTTTTTGGGGCCCGCCTCATGGCTGAGTGGTTAAGTTCGCGAGCTCCGCTTCCATGGCCCAGGGTTTTGCCAGTTTGGATCCTGGACGTGGACCTACCACACATCAAGCCATGTTGAGGCGGTATCCCACATAGAAGAAGTAGAAGGACCTACAACTAGAATATACAACTGTGTACTCGGGGGCTTTGGGGAGAAGAAGAAGAAAAAGATTGGCAACAGATGTTAGCTCAGGGCCAATCTTTAAAAAAAAAAAAATTTGATTTCTCTCTAGAATAGTGAAACTTGAAATAATATCAACTTAAACAAAATAGAATTTTTTTTCTCACATAAAAGAAGTCTGGAGGCAGGCAATGGAGTGCTGGAATGGAGGCTCCAAGGAGTCATCAGGGACCCAGGCTCCTTCAGGCTTTTGCTTTTGTTCCTATGATCCTAGGTGGCTGCTAGAATTTCATTCAGTGAATTCATCAATCCTTGCTCCGGATGGCAGGATGGAGGCAGAAAAGAAGCAGAAGGAAAAGCTGCCTCCATTTTAAGGACACTCCCTAGAAGTAACATATAAAGTTCCTATATACATCTCCTTGGCCAGACCTAGTCTTATGACTACATTTTGCTGCAAAGGAGTCTGGGATATCTAGATTTTTCACCTGGACAGTAATATGCCAAGTAAAACATAAAACAGAAAGCAAAACAAAGCAACAACAAAAAAAGAAACAAAACAAAAAACCCCTCAGGATTCTGCTGTTAAAAAAGTAGAGGGAGGGGCGAGCCCCATGGCTGAGGGGTTAATCCTGCGCTCTGCTTCAGCAGCCCAGGGTTTCTCAGGTTCGGATCCTGGGCACGGACATGGCACCGCTCATCAGGCCACACTGAGATGGCGTCCCACATGCCACAACTGGAAGGACCCACAACTAAAAATACACAACTATGTACTGGGGGGCTTTGGGGAGAAAAAGAAAAAATAAAATCTTTAAGAAAAAAAAAGAAGTGGAGAGAGAACATCTTGAGGCAATTACTGGTCCCTGCCACAACCATTCCCTCTAATGCCACCCAAATGAGCATCCTAGATTCCCCTTACCTCTTGAGCAGTGGTTTTGCCAATTCTCAAGCCAGCTGTCACCACCGTCTTACTTGTTTATTCCTACTCCTACTTATACTCCCCAGAATTGGTGGGAAAAATCCTAAAATTATAGGCCTGTCATGTACCTGTTCAAATGTCATGTACCTGTTTGTTAGTTAACCCCAATTGAATTCTTATTTTTAAACTTGGGGATTGTGAGCTCCTGTAATCCGTTTCTTACAGCAGTTTTAAATTTTCCACGTTCCATTCTACTTCTGTATTTTCACTTTGTTTTTGTTTTCTTTCTTATAAATAGGTCAACCATAGTCTACCTTTCCCTCACTTCTGTGTGTCTCTATGGTATGTCTTCGTGTGCCTGTTTTAATCCATAGGATGTAAGCCTGATGAGGGGGCTCCATTTCTCTTGTTTACTGCTGCCTCGAGCAGAGCCTGAGCAAGAGTACTTCATGCACTCTAAGTACCTGTTAGATGAATAAATGGATCATTGTCTTTCTTTCTCTTCCTTCCTTCTTCCTCCTAGAATATAGGATTGTTTCTATATTTAAAATACTTGCTCTTGACTTTGCTACCTCCCCCCCACCCCCGCCGTTTGTCACACTTCACTTTTTATTTTTTAAGAGGCATCTCTCCTCACAGTTTACTAACTCCTTGTTCCCTTTACTATCTTGAGGCTCCCTCTGTGAATTTTCAGATTTGTCTTCCAGATTTTTCCACCCTCATTGGCCTTTTTTCATCGTTGAGTCTCCTCCGCCTCCACGATGGTGAGCAAAACACTACGATCTTGCATTCATCCTCTGTTCTTTTCTCTCTCTGCCCTTTCTTTGCAATATCTTAGCTGCTAGGCTGCTTGTTGACCTTCAGCTGTTATCTCTGTATGGATGATTCCTAAGTATACACACATTGCTTTTACAACTCATTTCTGCATCACTCTTAAAGACTTCCTGGTGCCTCAACTTAAACTCCCCTGTCATCTTAAATAGTAAGTCTAGAATCCATGATGTTAGTATTAGTGTCCCACGTTCATGTCACTAGGGCGTTGCTTCTGAAACTTGGCAGTGTAGGAACCCTAAGGGCAAAGGAGAGTGGCTTCCTGGGTGTTGTTTTCCGTGCTAGAATGCACTTTCTTTTATTCTCTCCAACTTCTTTTCCCTTTTAAGATCAAGTTCAAAAAGCTACATTTCACAAAGATTTCTTGGATGACACTAGACCTTACTGACTTTCTAGGCTTTGAACTCCTGCCATACTCATTTATCTGTTGCCTGGCACTCCTCATATACTTGTATTGTATTGTGGAATAAATCGTCTTTATTATAAATGTCTTATCTTGCAGATACCCTGTAATCGTATTCCTCTTTGTACTCTTAGTGCTTGGTATATAATCAGCACTTAATAATGTTTGCTGTGGATGATGGCATCCCCTTTTCATTTCCTTATCTTGTTCCATTTCTGACTCTGAGATAGCTTAAAAAAAACAATTAATTTTTCTTATCACCAAATAAACATTTCTTCTCCATAAATGAAATGGAATGCTTGGTCTGAGCTGAGTGACAGATTTTCGACAGCCTGATTGCATTCTGCTTTGCACTATTTACAGTACATTATTAAAGGCTTGGAATGATTGTTGGAGAAGTAACTTTTCTCCATCTTTCTTAGTCTTTTGAGTGTCATCATCTTAAAAACTTGGAATAAAAGAGTCCTGAAAAGAGCCAGTAGGATTTTGTGAAAACACATGACAAAGCTTTGCATTGGGGAGTTCAAGATAGGGTAGGGGCAGAGAGAGAGAAAGAGAGTGAAAGAGAGAATATGAATAAGTGAGAATGAACGTGAAAATACACACCCAGTAGACCCACACCACTTGGTAAATAATGTCAGGATATCAGACCAGCCAGGTAGAAGGGTAGCTGGATCAGAGTAATGGGTATATCATAAGGATGAGAATTCATATCAAGAGCATTTCTGCTCCCCACCCCCTACAAAAAGAAGCCTACTCAATTGCTTTTATGATAAATTGTTTTTATAAAAAATTCCTCAGTAATATAGTAATATGATGGACCTACGGAATAAAGTACATCCAGTTAATCTGTGGTGTCGTTTAAAACTAAGGTATGAGAAATTAGCTGTGGTTCAAATTTAGCTCTGTGCAGACTGAAAATCTGGCCTGGTAGAGTATGATCCCAGACTCAAATTAGTGGAACAAAAGACTCAGTTCATTTATTTATTTTATTTTACTTTTTTTTTTTTTTAATAGGGAATTTGAAGTACTGCCTTGTGATTCTGAATCAGCCTTTGGACAAATATTTTCACCATCTTTGGAGCAAAGGTAGTCTTAATTAGCATTTATATTTCTTTGCTTTCTTACTCTATTTGGGACTAACCTGACTATTAAATACCCCAGAACCTACCTGTAATACCAAAAAGTGGCATTCGTAATAAGGCGATTTAATTAATGGATTATCAGAAGAATCCATTATTGCGTCTCTGTTAACCTGTTTATATATGTGCTTTCCGCAGCTTGGATCCCCAAGGACAGAATTACAATGCAGCCTCACTCTACTGCATTTCAGAACTACTCTGTGGATGTTAGTCTTGAGTACTCACCAAGTATTTGTTCAAGTGTAAATATTTTTGGCACTGTTCACAGCAAAAAGCATCCCCAAGCCTTGCTTGTCCCGGCATCCAGTAATCAGATATCTGCAGGGTGACTGGATTCGCAAAATTAAGAAAGAAGACATGTTACCAGTATATTAAAATCTCTAGAGATGCTGAGAAATATAGTTAAAAATGGGATCGTTTCCAAGAATTAGTACTTCTATGAGGTTTCTTGTAAGAAACAGGCTTTATTAACTATCTATTTACATTATTCTTTGATTTTTATATGATTAGCTCTCAGCCAAAAAATAATATTAAACATTCACTGTGCTCCTCTATGAAATCTTGATTTTTTTCTAAAGGGCTACTTCTGCTAAGTTATCAGTGTAAGTTTAGGTCAAATTTGGTAGGCAGAAGAACTCGATTCTTGATGTGTTGATTTATATTCCTGATCCTCTCTTGTCATCTCAGACCTCTGCCTTCTCAGCTTTAAGGTGGTGTGTCTTAGAATGCAAACCTATTAGGCTAATAAGCTCACATCTGTGGACAGAGGTGGTGGTGATACTAGAGGGAATAAATCATCACAGATGATTTGTATAAAGAATTTTTCTTGTTTATTATGAATACGGTGAAACCTCTTAGTATTCTAAGTTTAGCCATCTTTGTTAGCCAACTTAGAATTTCACATTGTAATTGTACTAACATTGCCTTCGAAGTTGGAAACTTATTTAACCACTGACTTTTCTTTGCTAACACTCACTGCTTCCTTACTTGTAATTAGGTAGTGATTTGGGGGCCATAAGGCTGTAAGGTCTCTTTTGTCACTTTATCTCTAGTGCTTAGTGCTGTGTCTGTCACATAATTGCTTAGTAATTACAATAAATGAGAGAGTGATTTAATGTGGTTCATATTGCTAGTAAATACCAAAATAAACCGATTGGGCACACTGTTTTTATCTGAACTTATTATATCAAGTTTTATTATATTGTTAGAGTGTGTGAGCAACTGTGCTTTATTGCAAGCTTTAGAAATCGACAAAATAATCATTGATGGGAATTGTTGGAAACCTTAGATAAGGAAAACTACATCTTAAGGAGTCTCATATTTTGGGGAGTTAAGGGTCCTATTTTGCACATAGTGTGCAATGATGTGGAGTTTTGAGCTCACTGAAGTTCCTCACTTCTTCAGCATTTCTGCGGTGAATTAGGTTGGAAAAAGTCTCATGCCTGATGTACGCCAGCTAATCGTTTGATTTGCGTAAAAAGATGAACACTTGGTCAATCTGTGTACATGGAAAGAAGTAAAGGTCTCTAAAGTGTCATGTGTACTGAAATGTTAGATAATTCTCACTTCCAAAATAACTTTCTTTAGGTTCTTGAAATGTTAAGTTCTTTCATATGTACTTCTAGGATAATTCTTGGCTTTCTGGGGCCATTAACCATTGTAAAAAGCAGATCTGTCAACAAATACTAAGGAAGGGTGGAATGGGGTTTTTGTGATGCTCATGAGAGAAGCTCTGACTTCTTTATCTTTGTGATGTCCTGCTTTGTGTGGCTGTTCTTCCATATAAAGGCAATAACATAGGGAAACTTTGAGCCTGAGTTATTGATTTTTAAGAAAAAAGAAAAATCCTAGAGAAAAGCCCTTTATAGGGCAGTATTGGGGGTTTGGGAGGGAAGAGAGCATTGTGGTTTGGGGTTTCAGCAAGTAATGGCTCCAGGCTGCCATGCCTGTTACTCTTCAGCCCATACGTGCGACATTTTATGTAAGTTCTGTTCCGTGCATGTGAAGATTGGTCAAGAGCAGAAATCAAGGGGTGGAAGCTGGATGGACTGTTCAACCAAAATGCAGGAAAATTTGAAGGCTGCTGCATAGTGTAAGCCTCTCATATAAAATTGATAATTGAACTTCAGCCTCCGCCCAGGACTTCTAAGTAGGTATTTCCTGAGACTGAGATTTGTTTCAGTGGCAAGAGTACTTTGAAGTTTCATTTTTTAGTTTTTTCCTGTCATTTTTAATTGGCATGTTATGAAATTTAGTTTAAATGACTAAAGAAAGGATTTAAGGGAGATTAAAATAATAGAAGTTTTTAAATGTGTTTTCCCTTTAATACCTCATGAAGTTGCGGTGATTTTCTTGAGTACAAGTCTTGGAATATATCCCTGTCTGTCTCAGCATTTTGTATACTTGATTTAATCATGGGATATAAAATAAGTACTTAGGTCGGTAGATAAAAAGACAGAAGTGTAGTTAGTGTCTAACTTTTCGGTAACTATAGAGATTATTGGCATTTGTGAACAGATATTGCCCTCAGACTTCTTAACCTTTTTTTTTGGTCAGACTTTCTCTCCTAGTAAATGTCTTTCTCACTCTGAAATATGTGATAGTGGGAAAAAAAACTGGGATGTTTGCGTTTGAACAGCTCTGCTCTTTTCCTGTTGTAGGTCACTTTTTCTTAACTTGGCATCCGCTGGGCTTACCAGGTCCTCAAAGGTAGCAGGAGAGATCTCTGAACTACATAATGTTGAAAAGCAAAAAAGAAATAAGAAACCTAACAGACATTCATTTACTTGGGATAAGGTTACATAGATGAAACCATATATTAGGTTTCTAGGAGTTTGTCTTAAAGTGTATGCTCGTTTTAACATGAATTCACAGCCTCTGTCTCTTCCATATGATCCACAGAACAGGGGTGACTACGTTAATCAGATTGGGAATTGATGATCAGATTGTGTTAGTGTCAGGTGTTTCACTAAGATGTGACACTTTTTTCCTCTAATTAGGAATTGTTTTCCCTCACCTGATTTCTTTCTTTTTCAGTTCTGTGATAACCAACCTTAAGATCACACCAGGGTATGGGCTGTGCACTCTGGTTCATTTCAGCTGGGGCTTAAATCAAACTATTTGACAAATCGGGTGGGTCTCATAGGTTAAAGGGAGGCACATGTGGCATTTCATGAATTGAAAGTAAGCAAGGTCTTTGGTTTTATAATATTCCCCATTCCTTTCCATTAGTGATTGATACCTGTTGAGGCCTTTCTGTGTCAGACCTTGGGCTTGAAGCTGGGGAGGAAATTATGGGCTCTCAGTTAGGGCTGGAATTAGAGTTCGCAGAGCACGGTGCAGCCTGTTCCTGTTGAAGGCGTGAGGGGCTCTGCGGGCCACGAGTCCCTGTAATGAACTTGCTCTATCCCTGCTTCTTAATCGCTGAAATTCTTGTAGTATTTCATTAATCGAATCTACTTTGCTCATGTCTGTATGCTTTGCTTGCTCTCTTTGAAAAAAAGCACCTTACCTGAATAAAACAGTTTTTAATAGAATCGTGACTTGGTCCACTAATTATACTGATCTTGTGCTGCCATCGGCTTTAAGTTTTACATGAAGTAGAAATCGGCTGCAAAGCACCTTGCTGTGATAGCAGTCTTGTACCCACCCTTTCCTTCATAAATTATGCACCCTATGACTCTGTCAGCCTCTTTTTACCTGCTTATTTGAAGTTAAGCTCAACCAAAGTTAGCAAATTTATATCATGTAAAGTTTTTCTTCTTTCCGTTTCTATTCTTATTTCTCTATTCATTGGGACCTCTTTACCTCACCTCTGTGTCCAATCTGTTTATTTCCATTAAAATGGAGAAATTGGATACCTGCAAATTTCAGGTGTAGATTGGTTGAATTGATTAGTATGCTTAACATGCTTGGTATCCATCTCTATTTTAATCTTAAATTTTCTGTTTGTATACATTATCCCTGTTAGAGGAATTTCAAGGAAAACGTGGTTTTTGATAATCACCTTGAAATTCTGAAATCACCTGAGGATCATTCCTAAAGCTGACTCTGGAAGGGCTAGTCCTGGTCCATCGTTTTTTTTTATTTTAAAGAGTGTGTTTCAAATTTAATTTTTTCTCTGGCCTCACCTCCTATTCCCACCCCTTCCTATGTATTTAATGATTGATGTAATTTGTTCTTTCTTTTTTGCCAAAAACAGATGTTTACTTATTCGTATTTGCAAACTTCCACTCATCCTTCAAGGTCCAACTCAAATGCCACCTCTTGTGAAGGAAAGCTTCTGGAGCTTGCCCTGGTGGAAATAGATTTTCCCCCTAGTATTTGTATTGTGTTTCTATTACTTGTAAATGTCACCTTATCCCTTCTTGAGGATAAGCTTCTTGAAGATGGATCCAAAGTGCCTGGATGATGGTGTTTTCTTCTTAGTTCCTGTGAGACTAGCCTGGGGGTAGTTGTTGTAGGCCATCCCGGCAATTGCTGAAGGTCAGTGTCTGTCTTTGATGCTTTCTAGATCCTGGAAATTCTCTTGCCCTGATGTGAACTAGTGAGCAGGCAGCAGGCGTGTGTGCTCCTGTGTTTTCGCTCATTCTCTCTCTCCTCCAGATTCCTTTCTGGTCCTCAGACTAGTTTGGGTCCCTTTTCTGCTTCTGCTAAACTTGAACTCATCTTTTTCCCTCTGCTCTATGACTCTCTGATGCTTATTTTAGTGTTTCTTGGTACAACTGATCAGCACTGATATTTTCATTAATCTCTTGTTCTTTCCTCATAGCTCATGTGCAAGGATGTATCTTTTTTTTGCCTCTATAGTCTTATGCCTTTGACAGGTGAGGTACTAACAAAAGTGTGATTGGAATATATCCTCTTTGTCTATTAAGGTGTTATGGTAAGGTGTTTCTTTTATTACATAGAAGGATATAAAACTATGCAGTTAAGCAGTACCTTTGTCTTCTGACGTAGGTGTCTGAAGAGATTTATCGTATATTTTTATTGTAATACTTTTAGAGCTCTTTTCTTTAAAATAATTTCTTTGTGAGAATTATATGTTAACCTTATTTTTGTGAATATAAGTGCTTCAGTTTTTCTATAGATTTCCATCTTTAATTATAGAAATATGTGTGCATTATAAAAAATTTAAAACATCACAGTTTATAATGAAAAAGTATCAGTCCCCAGTAACAGTTTATTACTCCCTTCCTTATCCTTTTTGTTCTTGTACTTTTTCTTTTTCACTAGTTCCCATGAAATGATTTTAACCATCAGTTAGGATAATAGATAAAATATGAAAACCAAAAAATGCCCCTACAATGGTGATCGCCAGGCTCTGTGACTCTGTGTGCTCTGTGGCAGTTAGTGTAGGTGTTGTAACTGCCTGTTTTACTTCATTCTTCATGCCATTTTGATCTGTGTCCTAACTGCTATGTCAGTTTTCAACGTAACCAGAAAATGGCTTCCAAGTTAGTATGGCTACTTTGTGTGTGTGTGTGTGTGTGTAAATATTTACATTTGCTCCATGTTTTATACACATACACTTTTTTGCCTGATATTAAGCCTCAATGAAGGGAGCCTTCTGCGAGGTTAATTGGATGAGTATGAGCACGTTATTACAGTTATTCCTTCTAGGGAGGCCGGACAGTAGCCTTTTGCTGTGGTATCCTTAGTGAAACAAAGTAAAAGTGAAAAAACCCAAAGGATCTAGCTCTACACTAACCAGATGGTGGGCTGCTACATAAACCTGGAAAACATCACCCTTTGGGTCAACTATCCAGAGGTAAATTCAGCATTTTGCATTTCTTTTCTTCTAGTTGATGGTGTCCAGCTCTTTAGAAGGTGGTGTATCATTCTCCCAGTCAGAATACCTGGGTCTTAGATGCCCTTCCCTGAAATGCAGACATTGTCGTGTTCAGCAACTCTTCCCAGAAATTTGTTATTGAGAAATAACGATTTCTCCATGGTGGTGTTTCTCCACTTCTGTTGTAATATACAGCTTATTTAAGTAGTTTGAAGGACTTCTGAACGAGCAGGCTTTGGAGAAGCAATCAGAGAAACATGGTGTAGTTCGTGTGCATTTTCTCCCACATTGTATAGTGTATGGTACCCTTAAGAATCTGGAAACATTTATTTCTACCCTGGCCCTACTTTACACTCCATAGACTGTTATGTGTTAGATAAGTGTGTGTGTGTGTGTGTGTGTGTGTGTTAAATGTTGTCCCATGTTGCTCAGTGGCTTCTTCCTTGTAATATGTTGTTTCAAGGCTCGCTACACCTGGAAGTTTACTTTTAAGGTCATGCTATTTAATTGAATCTAGATGAGTTAAAGAACATTTCCAATGGCTAATATTTGTGTACAATTACAGACTAAAAAATAACTTGAACTTTTTTTGTAGTACCAGTCTTTGGGGGAAGCGGGGCCTCTCTGAGCCTTTGGTTTTACAGGAATAGTTGCTTGGAGTCTTTGGAAAGAAGCCGCCATTGGAAAGCAGAAAAGATGGTGAGAGGGTGTGAGGTGCTCTTTACCGCTTCACTAGGAGACAGGTGTTTGGCTGAGAGAAATCTGGTCTACATTCTTTCTATGTCTCGAGTTTACTGGTGATGTTTGGAACAAGCTGAATGGGGTGCCATAGGGGGAAATCATAGGGTAAAACACTTGTATAAGCTGGTAGGAGAGCAACGGTAGGGGGAGGAAATATTCTATTTTTGAACATGTTCAGTAGAACTGAGCAGTGTGAACTGTTTGAGTCATCTAACGGCAGACTCCCTCTGGAAGTGAGACTGTGACACCTTTTAGTAAGGCTTCCTTGCTATCTAAATAGTTACAATCAATTTAGCTTTTAGAGATTTGTTGGTTATGACAACCTGGATAGGTAGAATGTCATGCACATTTTTGTCATTTAAATGCATCCAGGCAAAGACCCAGCAGATACTTTAGCTAGGAAAATGCTATACTTTAGGGTATCCGAATTTTAGTTAGGATGATCTGGGAGGCATCTGTTCTAGTAATGAGTAGCTGAGTCATTAGACTTAAGAATCCTGTAATAGTTAGGCTTATCACAGTTTATGGAACTACCAAATTGACACTATTTGTGTCATTTTCTGTGCTTAGTGTTTCGCAGAACTTATGCTTTGAGCACATTTAAGTGAACATTGAGCCAAAGATCTGATGAGCAATTTGCATACTTGGTTCAGGTCCATTAAGCAAAACAGTTATGTACAAGCTGTAGTCCCAGTAAATAAGGCTGGCAGAAACTATCTATCCCAGTCATATAGAAACATTTGAGGGACTACAAAAAGATTATTTAAATATATAAGACATTTCAATACATTAGTTGCACGGAAAGAAATACATATTGTTTGATATGAGGCCAGAGACATATTCCGTTGCTCCCATCCCCAAGATGATGGTCTGTTTCTATTGAATTAGATCTTTTATCTTTCTGGGCATTATAATACAAATATTATCAGATATTAAGGACTTTTGTGTTATTTTCATTTCCAGGATTCACTCTTGGGCCTTTATGTTGTATTGTGTTTTGTTTTAGTAACCACAATATTATAGGGGATTTAGGGAATTGACACCAGAATTTCAAGAACTTTATATTTGAAAGGTGTTTGTGAATCTGCTGTACATCCTAATTCCAGGGTATTTATATGAACTGTTGCACTTGATATTCTAAAAAAGAAAAGTCATATTTAAATATCAAATTTCACAGGATTACATTTTCTAATACGTTTACTGAGAGGCAAAAAAACAATTCCTTTATTTTATTTCTTTTTTTAATCCTTTTTTTTAGCATTGCTGTGTCAAACAGTGTATGAGGACTGAGCTATCAGTGAGAAAGACACAGGCACTGTCTTAAAGTGCTTACAATCTAGTGTCTGATGCACAAGTCCCGTTGTATACATTGTAATAATACTCTCTGCAAATCAAAGTGTGTTATTGTTATGAACTCTGTTGTTTCCCCGCCAAATCATATATTGATGTCCTAACCCGCAATGTGACAGTATTTGGCAATAGTGCCTTTAAAGAGGTAATTAAAGTTAAATGAAGTCCTAGGGTGGGGTCCTAACACAAGGGGACTGTTGTCCTTATAAGAAGAGGAAGAGATACCAGGGATGGTGTTACAGAGAAAAGGCCATGTGAGGACGCAGTGAGAAGGCTCCATCTGCAAGCCAAGGAGAGCAGCCTCAGGAGAATCAAGCTTGCCAACACCTTGATCTTGGACTTCTAGTCTCCAGAACTGTGAGGAAATAAATTTCTGTTGTTTACATCACCAAGTCTGTGGTATTTTGCTAGAAAGCCCGAGCAAACTAAAACAATTATTTATAAAGCTTGTTGGCAAGTTGAGAAATGTTCCACTTCCTTCTCTATAGAAGAGTGTTGATCTCAAAGGTCCTTTTGATTTGTAAGCTGGGTGCCAGGATTCTTCCAGGCAGTCTTAATCACACCTCAGTACGTTGGAGCTCCATTGAGTCACTGGTAGGCATTGAACCTTCCTTGGCTTCAGTTCTCTAGCCTGGGACTGAGAGTGGGTCCCTTGTTTACAGAAGATATTTCACTGACTTCATAAAAACGGTGCAAATACTCTATATATTAGATATTAATTTGATGGATATAATCAGAATTTGGGAAATCAGTTTTGGACACCTTAAACAGATGTAGAAAAAAGTATAGACCAAATAGATTAAAGCACAAATTTAAATAACTCACATATCTATGATTATTTTGGGCATTGATCTATTGCCCTTTGTAAAGATGAGAAGAATTTGCTTTTCTTGTGAAACACAAATTAGAAAGATTCAGTGAATTGCTATGGGACCATTTACACTTCTGTCTGGGTGTTCTGCAGGTGGTTTCCCATTGAGGCCAACCTAAAGTGGAATTCTTCCCTCCGCCTTTACAGGATGTGACCTGTTCGTAGTACAGTGGCCGGCCCTCTTGTACTACATTTGTTCACAGAGTGGTAAATAGGGGATTACAAATCCCACCATAGGTCTGTTAGTGGAACTATCTGTTGGTACTAGATAAAGTCACCTAGGAGTGGGAGGATGTCTTGGATGAGGGGGCAGCAGCTTTTAAACAGACTTAAATGTGTTTATAAAGAAAGAAAGGTGGTTTCCTTGCTTACTGTTAGATTTGCTTTGTTTTTATAGTTTCATGTCTCTGACTTGGGAACGGACATATAGTTCTTTAATAAGAATGTTTAAGGGATGTTACTTTCTCTTGAATACCTATATTAGAAAACTGCCTCACGTTTTTTTCTTCTCAACTCCTGCCATGTTAATACATATATATATATATATAAAACTTGAGTGGTTTTTCTGAAGTGAGTAGACTCGTTGAGGTAGCCTTACTGGAAAAACTATTCACTGTATTGTGCGAAGATGGTGAATGAAGTGGGTTAGTGAAATCAGCCAAGATATACTCACCAAACCTAGTGGCTTTTAAAGGTTACCAGACTCTCTCTCTTTGTTTCTTTCTCTGCAGCTTAAATATTGAAAAGGGGAAAAATACCAATGATGGTTGTTATTTACTCTCCATTAAGTCATAAATAGATGACTGTAAAAATTTAACATTATAAAACATTTTATTTTAAATTCGTTCACCCTGGAGTTGAAATTCGTCTACCCTATATATAAGTGGCCAAGGTGTAAAACACATCCCAAAGTAATACAAGTTAATGGAAAAATAATAGAATCATCCAGAATATTTGTTTTTTGAAATTATTATTCTGCCCTTAAGGTAAAATTGTTCTGTAATTTTATTTTGAAGATCAAAGTGTCGAAAAACGTACCCTCCCATCCTTCTGTCTTCCATCATTACCTTTAAGAACATGGGTATTTGACTTACTCATTAATGCCATTTGTCTTTGGGATGTTCTTGGGAGTTCAAAAGAGTAGACAGTATACGATAAATGAGATGCAATTAATTTTTTTCAATTGTCAGCAGCTTTTGCTTATGTTAAAGAATATAGATTGGTATTACTATGTTTAAAATGTACTTGTCATTACCAGCCTGGATCATTCACTAGCCAAATATTTATTGAATATATAACTTATCACTGGTTACAAACCCAAGCCACTCTTTTTGCTTTGTGATTACTTTATGCTTGTTGTTTATAATGATGCAGTTCATAATTTCAGTCCTTTTTCCGGGGTTTCACAGGCAGTTAATCATGATTCACAGCATTGTGCATTCTTTATCTTCAGTGGCATATAGAACATTGCAGGAATAACAAAAGGGGCATTATCTTTGTGCTGGCTGGAAATAGGCTGGATTTGTCATCTTAGAGGAAAAAAAGATAAATATAAACTGAAATTTGTAGGAGTGTGGATGCGAATGTACATAGGAAGTAGATTTAAGAAACTGGAGAAATATAAATATGTCAACTTAAAGCCCAATAGATTTGTTGTCACTTATCTGTATGGCTTATCCATGTCCATATGCCTAAACTGACCACATTCTTCTTTGCTTTGATTATGTAAGCAGGACTATTAGTTTTGTTTTTCTTTACTTTTTAATTTTATTCATCTCAATTGTTACTAAATCAAAGACGGCCTTGAGAAAATATGCTTTTGATCAAAACATTCCATAGGTCTCTGAGTACTATATTCCAGATCTCTTGCTGGTTGAGTAAAATACCATCTCTTGTTGTTGAAAGTGAGATAGGAATATTGTTATAATGTTATAAATGGAATACTATTTCTAGTTTGTATGGAACATTTTTAGCAAAGGCATCCATAATAACTTTCATTCCGTTTGTGCCTTTTTATCTCTTTTCTTACATAACAAAGCAAAAAATAACGTTAATGTTGCAAATTAGTCTAAAACTAATTTTTTTCCCCAATGATAAGAGAATTGTAAGCATGCGTTAATAACTTTTAATTTTTCTTGGAGAGGTGAATTGTTTTTCTCAGAGTACAGAACAAATGGAGATATATCTGCTTTCTGGGTTTTAAAGAAGCAATATTACTTCTCTCCAGAGAACAGTAAATAGAAAGTGTATGCAAACTTTCTTTTTTGGTGAGTAGAAAGTAATCTTTTCATACTTAAAAGCATTAAAGGCTGTGTTTGCATTACTCTACATATGTTTAGTTAAATGCGTTGTAGAAATGGTTTGGAGGTTCTACTTATAGAAAATGATTTTTATATCATGTCTGTGATATCTGTTAACTTTCCGTAAGTGTGCAACTATGAACTCTTGTGGCTAAGTACAGTCCTGAGGCCGCTCATAGTAATAGGAGGCATTCTCTCTCAAACATTCATTCAGTTTAATAAAAATTTTAGCTTGTGGCATGAACCTCTGTATATTATTCTTTATTAGACACAATTGGCATTTAAGTTTCTGGAAGGAACATTGAGCTATGCAGTACCTATATTCTTTGTAAAAAATTCTAATTATGACGACTTTTGGTTAACTGTATACCTCAGCAAACTGGAAATTTTTTCTGCGAACCTTACTTTTAGAAGTTGTAAATTGTAAATGTCAAACTCCCAATCGGTATGAAGACAACTTGGTAAAGGTTCCCCCATTCTCTTATGCTTATTCTGTCACTGCTCTAGTGAGACTTCACATTTTTTTGTTGTTGTTGAGAAAGATTGACCCTGAGCTAACATCTGTTGCCCATCTTCCTCTTTTTTTGCTTGAGGAATATTTGCCCTGAGTGAACATCTGTGCCAGTCCTCTTCCACTTTGTATGTGGGTTGCCACCACAGCATGGCTGATGAGTGGTGTAGGTCTGCACCCAGGATCCGAACCAGTGAACCTGGGCCTCTGAAGTGGAGTGTGCCGACCCGACCACTGTGCCACGGGGCTGGCCCCCGAGACTTCATGTTTTGAGTGTTCACCTTGGTACTTAGAGATCTTTTGCCATTAAAGTTGGTTTCAGTAGTATTTACCCTGTGGTACTTATTCCGTCAGGAACATTCACTAATTATTTTATATGAAGATTTTTAATACTTGTTAAACACTTGTTGAAACAAACTGGAAGTGCTTATATATTCCTTAATGAATATTTCTATTTCAGTGTAGTATAGATAACAACTTTGTTAGTGTTTCAACTTTAGAATTAAGGTAAAATTAACCTTAATTTTTCCTGCTGGTGAGCATTTTGTTTCCCTTTTAAACAATTTTATTTTCGTGCCATTATTGGTGGTTTCTTTCTAGGTTTCTTTTTATTTTTGAACATTGAAATAATTGTAATTTCACCTGCTTTATGTTCAGTTTTGAATCAAAGTTAAGACAGTTTACTAGTTGTGGTACATGGATAGTATCACTTCAGTAAATTTAGGAAGTATCTCAAGTAAAAGTCAAAGTTATCAATTCTTAATTGCACTTTCAGTTTAATGAATGATACCAGCATAGTTCTGTAACTTATTTTAAGGCAAACCAATAGTAAATATGTCAGCAAAATAAGTGAGGAGAAATTACAGAGGTAAGTAACAAGGTATTTACAACTATGGAATGAAAAAATTGTATAATCAAATGAACTCAAAATGTATATAGAAGAATGTTTATTGCTGAACGTTTTGTTATTATGCATACTTTCTTTTTCTTTCTTGGATGTATCAAGGCAGCCTTAAGATGGCATCTGACTGATATGTGGTTCATCAGATTAGGAGGTTATTATACTTGGTTGATTAATTGGATGCTGTCGTTATCTTTATTTCCTTTCTTCCCAAATAGCGTGTTTTCAGCTTTCGTACCATAAGTAAACGTGAGGGAAACATTTCTCCAAAACAAGCTAATACATGTTTACCACTTATTTTCATCTTCTTGTAACATTGGTAAACAGGTGTGTTTTTATTAACTTATGAAATTGATTGTTTTCCTGATTAGTTTCTTCAAATTCGTATGATTTTCACCTATTTTTATTTACTGCTCTTGTTCTTTGGAATTACTGAGATCTTATTTTGGCACCTTAGATGATATAATAGATGACGATGGTACTTTTAATTTTTTAAGTAGCTATTGGAAACATTCTTAAATAAAGAAACTAATAGCTATTATGTTAATACTACTGAAGGAAATTGAAGAATTGGAAAATATATTTTTACCCGTGAGTTTTTGGAAAATAAGTCTGTAGATAACCAGTATTGTAAAGGGAAATATACAAGTATTTCTCAATATGCCACAACCACCACAAAACCATAATTCCCACATCTGGATGAGTTAGAGAACATTTTCCAATTTCAAAAATTCCTTTATTTCTTCTTATTACATTTTCTCAGGGAAATGAGATCTTTCTTGCACTGAGTTTATAGGGATGAACGAAGTGATGTTCCTTTAAGCTTCTGGAGATGAGCATTATATAGTAGCAAATAAAGTGAGAGGACTTTTCATGAGATTTGAATTCATGAGCACAGCAGAGACAGTGATCATAAGAATGAATCGAGGTTTTTAGTGGACACATTAATGGCAGAAATGGAGGCTATATTTATTTCTCCCTGCAGTTTTTCTCTGCTTCCAACTCCTTTTGCTAGCTACCTACAGTCGGTGTATAAAGCAACACTTTTAAACCGTGTTTCTCCTCCTCCCCTTCCACTCCCCAGTTTTGCTTTATAACTATGTGTAGAGAACAGCAATAGATAATTTTAATTAAACAGCATGCAAGGTTTTTCATGGGGGCTACGTTGAATAGAATTGTTTTAGCCGTTAACTTTCAGTATTGGATTAAGATTTGTTTCCAAAGTGCTAAACCGATGCCAGCTCTGTTATTCTTGGCCTGAAATATGCTCTCCACTGGATGGTTCTATGTGTCCCCTACTCAGCATGTTTGAAACCATCTCACCTTTCTCTTAAAATCAGAACTTCTGTGGATTTACCTCCCTTGTTATTCACTAAGGCTCACTCTTTGAAGCCATCCTTAACCGCCTGCTCTTCTTTTTTTTCAACCTTATGTTGTTATGTATCAACTATTGTCAGTTTTCTCTTTACAGTATTTCCATATTCTCATCCATTCCTCTTTCCTACATCAACTGATCTCTTTTGGGTACTGGGTAATCTTGTCCAACTCTTTTGCATTGTTCTCTGAGTTATCTGCCTACCTCTGATTATTTTTCTCTCTCTCCCGTGTCCCATCTTTAGATTTATTTCTGTAGGTTCTTACTCTCCCTATTCAGAAGGTTTGGAGCTGTCACTGTGGCCTGTAGGATCAATTTCCGATTCCTTAGGCTTTTAGGCTTTATGTTCAACATTTCTATTCTCACACTCATATGTGTCGTCTTCAAAGTAGACTCTTAATTTTTTGATGGTAGTCTTTGGCTTCCACCTCTTATGTCAGTGCTTAGTGTGGCACCTTGCATGCTGTGGGCCATCAGAAATTGTGTCGAAGAGGGTCTCTGTTGCTTGTCCCTCTGCCTGCCTGCTTTCTTCTCTGTCACTCTGAGAGCCGGCTAGTCTGCTTCTCTGTCTATGCCAATTTTACTGTTATTTCATGTCCTACATTTTCCATTTGAGGAAAATTAGTCTGATGTCTGCTAGCTACTTCACCGGATCGCCTTTTTTTTATAGGCACATAAAGCTGTTTGGTTTCTACTCTTTTTCTAGACTTCCAAGATATCCACAATCAGTTTTTTTCACAGAACATTATTACCTTCTTGCCTTCTTGAGTCCATGATAACATGGGAGCTCTGCATATTGTGTGCAAGGAAAATTATCCTTGTAGAGTATACAGTATTTTAAAGAATTTGAAAAGTAGAAAACAAATGAACTTTTCATTTTGTTTATATTTCTTATTATTTTCATGCAATGAAGGTGATAAGTTAATATTATGGGTCATGGCAAAGTTGTCATAGAACTGTTTATTTTTATACTTAAACAGCTTATTCCAAATACTATTTTGAGAGTTCAGATACGTTGCTCCCAGGTTTTGGCAGTGCGTCTTGTCTCTGTAGTGTGAACAGTATTCTTCCTCATCTAGTAACCCTTCCACAGTGTAAACCATGAGTTTTCCATATGTTAATATCCAACATCATAATAAAAATTATACTTAGCATTAAATAGTGAATTCAAAGCTGATGTTTTTCAGGATACATTTAAAAAAAATAAAACATTTTGTGCCTTAAAGGATCCTATCAAGCAAGTGAAAGGACAGTCCACTGAATGGGAAGAAATATTTGCTAATCGTATATCTGATAAGAGACTTGTATCTAGAATATATAAAGAACTCTTACAACTCAGTAAGGAGATAAATGACCCAATTAAAAAATGTGCAAAGGATCTGAATTGACATTTTCCAAGGAAGGTATGCAGATGGTCAACATGCACATGAAAAGATGTTCTCCATCACTAGTCATCAGGGAGACGCAAGTCAAAACCACAGTGACAGATCACTTCACACCCACTAAGATGGCTGGAATCAAAAGGTTAGATAATAAGTGTTGGTTAGGATGTGGAGAATTCAGAACTCTCATATGCTGCTGGTGGGAATGTAAAATGGTGCAGTCAGAAAATATTGTCACTTCCGTTAACGGTTAATATAGAGTTACCATTTGGCCCAGAAATTCAACTCCTAGGTATATTCCCAAGAGAAAATGAAAACCTATGTCGGCACATAACTTGTACACTAATGTTCATAGCACCATTATTCATAATAGTCGGAAGTTGGAAATAATCCCAGTGTCCATTAACAGATGAATGGATAAACAAAATGTGGTATGTCCAAAAAATGGAAAATTTTTCAGCCATAAGAAGGAGTAAAATACTGATATGTGCTACAACCTGGATGACTCTTGAAAACATTAAGCTAAATGAAAGAATCCAGCCACAGAAGACCACACATTATAAGGTCCTATTCATATGAAATACTCAGAACAGGTCAATCTACAGAGACAGAAAATATATTAGTGGATGCTTAAGGGCTGAGCAATGGGAAGCTAGAGTAGAGTTACTGAAAGATATGGAGTTTCTTTTTAGAGTGATGAAAATATTCTAAAATTGATTGTGATGATGGTTACACAACTCTGAATGTTCTAAAACCATTGAATTATATTCTTTAAATGTGTTCATTTTATGGTATGGGAATTATATCTTAGTAAGCTGTTACAAAAAATGATAGACATTAAGGTAGAAACTAATATCTTCTATTTACTTATTATCCTATTTGCTTTATCCTGTTAATTTATTATCCTATTAACCCTTTTTTTGAGGAAGATTAGCCCTGAGCTAACTGCTGCCAGTCCTCCTCTTTTCGCTGAGGAAGACTGGCCCTGAGCCATCTTCCTCTACTTTATATATGGAATGCCTACCACAGCATGGCTTGACAAGCAGTGCCATGTCTGCACCTGGGATCCCAACTGGGGAATCCCGGGCCACCAAAGTGGAATGTGCAAACTTAACCGCTGTGCCACCGGGCTGGCCTCCCTATTATCCCTTAATATTTATTTTGACTAGGATGTTCACTTTTCTTATGAGTTTTAATTTATACCAAAATTTATCTAACACTCTGTCCTTACTTCTGGATATATTCCTACAGTTTGGGCCAGTGGTTCTCAAATTTGGCGTGTATCAGAATTGCCTGGAGGGCCCTAACTCTAGCATTTCAGATTCAGTAGGTCTGGGGTAGGGCTCAAGAATTTGCCTTTTTAACAGTTTTTAACAAAAATGCCCTGAGAACTAGTGCTTTAGGTCTTAGGACATCACTTTTTTTTTTTTTTGGCACAATGCTTATTAGCTTCTGAGCTAATGGCCTTGGTAGATTTTAGATTTTAGCTCTGCGTACTCTCTCTCATTCTGCCCTTCTCATATAGCATCTCTCTTTTACCAGAGAGAACACAGCTTTTTAGTATTATATTTGATATCCTTTTATGCACACTTCCTGCTCCCTGTTTTAAAAAAAAATTCTCCATTTCTTCAACTGTTCTTTTTTTTTTTTTTAAAGATTGGCACCTGAGTTAACGTCTGTTGCCAATCTTTTATCTTTTCTTCTCTCCAAAGCCCCATAGTCCATAGTTGTATATTGTGGTTGTGGTCCTTTTAGTTGTGGCATGTGGGACCCCGCCTCACTGTGGCCTGATGAGTGGTGCCATGTCCGCGTCCAGGATCCAAACCAGCGAACCCCTGGGCCACTGCAGCGGAGCGCTGGAACTTAACCACTCGGCCACCGGGCTGGCCTCTCCCTCTCCCTTTCTGCATTATGGACTTGATGTTCAAGTGAAAGGTTTCTATTTTATACCTAATTTTTTGATCTTGATTTTCTTTAGCATTCATAGCAACTATTTCTTTGCAAATTTGCCTTAGAACGTTTAGAAACTTTGTAATGCTACACAAGATAAAATTTTGAACAGAAAAATAATAAAGCTGATTTCTTTATGAATTGATGCACTTAGGAAGCTAGACACAAATATCAGTTATCATTTTTTTTTAGTGTACTTCACTATTCTTAGTACTCATTTTAATTCCCAGATCAAAGAACGACTTTAGTTTGTTTTAATTAGAACATTCTTTAAAATATTTTTACGAGGCAGGCTTTATGTGGAAGAGTGTGACAAGCATTCATTATTAGCATTAAATTCTTAATGAAGGAAACTGCTTTCTGAGGAAATTTATCACACTGATTTGAAACAAGCAAACAAAACATCTTCTGAAAAGAAAATATCCTTAGGATCCTGTCACCATGAAGTCCCTAAGCCTCTTGTCCAATGTTGAGAGTTAGTGATGATTCAAGTGCTTATTAAACTAATAAATGAATGAGCTGTCAACTGGGCATCTGGCAGATTGCTGGGGTCACGAAGACAATGAGACAGACCCTTTCTTGGAAGGGGTTCACCATCTGGTAGTGTATGCTATAAACCAAGCATTGAGGATCTACTTAGCATCCGAGAGGTACCAGCACTGTGTACCATGCTTGAAGGGGATCTGAGAGGCATTTAAGGAAGGCTCTGCCCTTGAGAGTTTTTAACTTGTGTTGAGATGAGGCCCAGCCCAAGAAATCACCACCTGTATACACATCGTATATTGTGTGGTGGTGACTGTGCAGGCTGTTGAAATTCACAAGAGGGCTTTGGGGATTGAGCTGGAGATCTTTGTGAATGCACACACATCAGAGTTCATTGGCAAACTGCTGCAGGCAAAAATGCCATCTTTGATAATAAATTGCAAGGAGATCAAAAGTGATGTTTCTAAAAGAAAAAGAAAACAGCTAGGACGTAGAATTCTTTATTTTATTATGCTGGCGTGGAAGGGAGCAGCTGTTATCTATCAAACTGAGAATCCTGATTAATGCTGGCCAGTTGAGTGCCCCTCTCTTGCCTACTGTTCTGTTAGAGGACATTTTATATTGGGCTTTGGGTGGCACCACAGAGTTTGGGGAACCATCTCAAAGAGCACAAAAACCTAGAAGCCAAAAAAACCTAGCCAGTTTACTTGGAATGTTTTACAATGTTGAAATAAAGGATGCCGCCAGAGTTAAAGAATTCTGCTTTATGAACACAGGTAGGAATATAATGAAAAATATGGTACTATAGAGAATATTAGAAGCAGCTTAATACCTTGGGCTTATCAGCCACATTTAAGTGTTAGAACAATCTCATGCCATAGTGACTTTGGAAAACTCTATTTCTGATATCTGTTCTGAGCTAAAGAATTGGACTCTCTCTCCTTTATGTATTGGTAGCAGTGATACAGGAAGACCTGTGTGAGGAATGCTGTGTGCCACAGGTGGGCATTATCTGCTTAAAACCCTTTGAATTTAACTTAAAACATCCTTACGCATTAGAGGTGTTCTATATGTGTGCACTGACTTGCAGTTAGATTTTGGTGATTATTTTATTATTTCAGTAAAATAGGTCTTACTTGGGTCTTGTCACTTTTAGTTCACGAGAACATGCCTGCTTGATTTAGCCAGATTTTTATGTTGAGGCAATATGTTGCTAAAGTGAATTAGTCAACAGTTTATAAGTATGATGGATACATACATAATTTGTATTTGCATTTTTTACCTTATTCCAAAAATCTTTTAATAATAAAACTTGAATCAACTTAAACTTACCTAACTTTCTAATACTGCTGATTAGAGATTATAAAATGTTCTTCTTACCCATAAAGACTGTATAATAATATTGGAGCCTTATATCACATGTGGAAATACTTCCAAATGTATAAAAGACTTAAATGTAAAAAAAAAAGGAAAAAAACCAATAAAAATCTTTTTAGACAATAACTTAGGTTATATGTGACTGTAGGATTAAGGAAAGTCCATCTCCACGAGGGTTGGAAACCTAGAGGTTTAAAAGATAGGCATATTTGAATATATAAAAAAAATTAGTAAATTTTCTATAGCACAAAATATTATAAACAATGTTAAAAGAACAACAACAGATTTGGAATAAGCATAAACATAGACAAAAGGTTTTATCTATTAAAAAAAGCCTAACTAAAAACAAAAAAATTAGCTGAAGATAAAAGTAGGTGTTTTAAAGGAGAACTAATTCAGATAAACTCCAAACACATGAAAAGGTGTTCAAATTCCCTGTAGTTGAGGAATACATGTTAAAATAACAAGGTGTCATTTTACACCTATTAGACTGACAAAAAATTAGAGTAACAGCTATTGCCATTGGAGACTTGGAAAATGGGGTAATCTGATATTGTTAGCAAGATGGATCTATTATGTATTTTTTTTGGAAAGTAATCTGGCACCCTCTATTAACATAAAAAATATGTCCTTTCAATTCTGCAACTACTACTCTGCCACACAGTCAACTATTGTGACTATTGCATAGAAATATGAACTCTATATATGTGAAAAGCCATATACATGTATATGTATGTATACACACATGCACATATAGTCTGTGGAGATTTATTGCAACATTCTTAATAGAGACAGAAGCCTGGAGAACAAAGAAATGCCTATTCATGGGTGAATAGTATCATATATTATGGCATATCTGTGACATAGAATATTATGTTGTTTTGAAAAAAAAGAATTAGAGCTATGCTAGTTGCCTTGGAATTTCAGTCAGGTATTATTGAGAGAGAAGAAAAGCAAAATGCAGAAAAGTTCCAATTATAGAATCCTATTATTGTAAAATGAAGTAAAAAAAGTCCATATATGCATATTTTACTGTGTATGTATGAAATTTTTGTCTGTATATAAACATGGAGAAGCATAGTCCTAGCATATTTTACTGTGTATGTATGAAATTTTTGTCTGTATATAAACATGGAGAAGCATAGTCCTAGTCTGTTTCTTGGACAGGGGTTGGGGAAGGTGTGAAGTGATCTTTATGAGCATAGGGAAAAGAGAAGGGGAGGCAGAAAGCAAAAAATGGAAGTATGAAAATAGCATAAATAACAGCATTTATGATATGAACAAATTTATGTTTGTAAGTTTTTGGACATTTATATGAATTGTACATATGTATTTAAAAATAAAATAATTTAGGGACAGTATGAAAGAGAGAAGGAGCTGATATGTGTATCAGAGAGATTGGGCATAGACATCTCTTTTGGCTGGAAGTAATTGGTAGAAGTGTAATGATGTTTTGCAAAATACCTATTTGACAACTATAAAAGGCTTTTCTCTAGTCTTATTATTAAGATTAGTAAACTCTTTTATATTGCAACTCTGCATCTCCAATTTATTTGAGAAAAAAACACATTAAAAATGGTTAATAGGGGCTGGCCAGTGGCGCAGCAGTTGGGTTCCCACGTTCCACTTTGGCAGCCTGGGGTTCGCTGGTTCGGATCCAGGGTGCAGACATGGCGCCACTTGGCAAGCCATGCTGTATTAGGCGTCCCACATATAGAGTGGAGGAAGATGGGCACAGATGTTAGCTCAGGGCCGGTCTTCTCAGTAAAAAGAGGAGCATTGGCAGCAGATGTTAGCTCAGGGCTAATCTTCCTCCAAAACAACCCAAAAAGGTTAATATATATTTTATTCAATTATTACTTCAGTAAAGAAATAGATAGGGGCCAGCCCAGTGGCGCAGTGGTTAAGTGCACATGTTCCGCTTCGGTGGGCCGGGTTCGAGGATTTGGATCCCAGGTGTGGACATGGCACTGCTTGGCAGGCCATGCTGTGGTAGGCATCCCGCATATACAGTAGAGGAAGATGGGCACGGATGTTAGCTCAGGGCCAGTCTTCCCCAGCAAAAAGAGGAGGATTGGCAGCAGTTAGCTCAGGGCTGATCTTCATCAAAAAAAAAAAAAAAAAAAAGAAATAGATAATGATAATACTTGCATGTGATATGGATGGGTTCTGGATATAATGGCACACTATATGAGGTAAGGTATGTAATTTGGCTGAGGGAGGTCACAGAAGGCTTCCTTGAAGAGGCAGAAGATACGTTCTAGGCAGAGGGGCAGCAAGAAAGAAAGTATAGAAATGAGAAAGAGTATGGATTTCTATGTTAAATGCAATGGAGCAAAACAATCAACTAAGCAATAGATGGAAATTAATTGCTGCATTTTATTGACTGACTCTTGATTGTAAGATGCGTTATTTTATGTACCACTAACAAAGACATGCTTATTAAACTATTTATTTTTATTACACAAACATTTTTGTCTCATGATTTCTCTGTGTCAAGAATTCAAGAACAGTTTAGCATAGGTGATCCTGGCTTAGGATCTCTTATGGGGTTGCCACCTAGATGTTGGCCAGGACTGTAGTCATCTGAAGGCCTTACTGGGACTGGAGAATCCACTTTCAAGATGGCACACTCACGTGACTGTTAGGAGACTGCCTCACGCCCCATGGAGTGTCTTCATAACATGGCAGTTACTTTTCCCCAGAGTGAGTGATCCCTCAGAGCGAGTGAAGAGGATTCTCTAGTGTCTTTTATGACCTACTTTCAGAAGACACATAGCATTGCTTCTATAACAGTTGTTAAAAGTGAATCGCTAGATCAAGCCCACTTTCAAGGGGAGGGAAATTAGACTCTACCTTTTGAAACATCAAAGGAAGAGCATCATGAAATTTGGAGGCAAAATTGAAACCACACATCTGGAAAGGGAACTATAAGTGGAAAAAAATGGTTAAGTTTATTTTGTAGAACTTCACTTGCATTTTCTTTTTCTTCTGAATCACTGCAGAAGAATTATTGATGTCCATGTTTTTTGACATAGTATTGTCCTCTCTGCCATTAAGAACACTGCTGATGAAACATTTTTTAAAAAAGATGATACACTATTGACTCCCAGTTTTTTTTTCAAGCTACTGTCATCAAAAATGAAAGTTTTAATGCCAGTGTTTTCTCGATCTTACAAGATTGTGTCAATGGAAAGTATTCAGTGAACCATTAATATTAATTTTCCTTCCTCAGGTGGTTCTCAAATGGCTTATTAATTGAGATGTTGAAGGATTTTCATGGTCCAGACATGTCACTAGGAATAATAAACCAGTTTTGTGCATGCATAGACAGTGACAATTATGTCACAACTATATCACTAGGCCAAGAAATAATGATTTCGTTGCTTTTAAAACATACCCTAATTTCAGCATGTTAAAATATAAAAAGAGTGTGCTTGTTATTACTCACTGATGTGGATGGCTGTTCTTTTTGTTGGCTCAGCACTCCTCCTTTTTTGCTACAGTTCTCTTCTCTTGGGCAACAGTACCCCACTTCTTTGGGGGAACTGCTCCTCCCTCACTGTAACCATTCAGTGCTAGGGGAAGCTGCCAGTCATACCCCAGCCATCAGTTGCAGGGGTGGATCCCCCAAGCTGCATCTAGGTGAATAGCCCCCTGGCCAGAGAGGGGCTGTGGTTGATTCAAGGATGGACACATGACTCAGTCTGTCAGTATTCTTTGGAGTATATTTTTCAACTGGAGCTAGCCAAGCCAACTGCCTCTCTGCCATTGTCCCCAAGTAAGAAAGATGAGAGAAATGTCGATTTCCCTTGCAACCGTATGTTCTGCCTTGGGATGACAGGAAGAAGAACCTATGGCAGAAAGCTGTGATGTACATAAGGGTTTTTGCAAATAAATCCGCCTGTTTTGCTTAAGTAGTTCAAGTTGGGATTGTCCTCACCCATTATTAATAATATGTAAAATATAATTTCATTATCTGTCTTTAGTGTTCTGCCTTTACGGTGAAACCTAAAAGTCACATCACCTATAAAGGCTGTTATGATTTTGTCTTGTGACTTTCATTGTCACCAATCCTGTTTTTCTCGTTAGCTTTTAAGTCTGTAACTGAAGATTTTTTTTACTACTGTGATTTTCAAGAACATTGCCCTTGTAGCTGGAAAAGAAATAAACTTTTTATCATTTTTATACCGTTTATATTTTTTAAATCCATCGGTTTTTAGATCCAGTCTTTGATGTATAGCTAATAAGAAGGGAAGATAAACGTAAAATTGTTAGCTATCTGACATTTGTCTTCAAGAAAATAATAGAGATTTAAGGATTGCTTACTGATTGGTCAATTGGTTTTGATCAAACATTTGAGAGGAAGGATCATGAGAATAAGGAAAATTGAAGTTTTAGCAATCTCAGAAATATGAAGCGCTGAACACTGCAGTTTACGTACAGGACATTTGTTACGCCAGGCTTCAAGCCACGATAGATGGTTGCTCAGGAGAATATTCAGATGTGAATTTTAGTAGTAATATTTAACTGTCTACACAGAGTTTATCTAAACATTAGAAATTATACCTTACTAAGTCATTTCCTTATATTTTTGTCTTCTGATTTCTTTCATCAGCATTTTGTAATTTTTACCATACAGATCCTGTACATGTATCTTTGAGTTTATACCTAAGTATTTTGATTTCTTTGAAGTGATTATAAGTGATATTGTGTATTAAATTTTGGTTTCCATGTGTTCATTGTTAGTATATGGAAATGCAATTGATGTTTATGTGGGGATGAAGAGATCCTAATTTGGAAAGTGGCACTATTTTTTCCTGTAGGAAATAATGCACCACACAAAAGAATGTTCTTACTTAGGCAAAATCTTCCCTTTTTTTGTATAATTTTTATAGATTTCGTACAGTGTTCAACCTCATCGTATAACTTCATTTTTGGAGGAAATTTTAGAAAGAAAATATTCATCCAAAGAAAATAATTTTCTAAGGAAATGAGTGATCCATGATACATAATGATTTTGGAATATATTTATGGTATAATATGTTCAGAAAGAATAATTTTAGTTTAGTTTTTGTTTACTATTTTTTAGACTAAGTTTGTTTTGATTATGTGCTCCGTTTTAAAAAGTCAGCTTGATCAGCTTTGCCTCTAAAATCACTCAGTATATCTTCTTCTAAATAGACACATATTAAACATAATGATTTGGACTTCTAGTTAATGACATTTAAAATGGATTTACACATATTCATTTGCTCATTTAATTACCTATTTATATATATATATATATATATAAAAAGTGTATTCAATAGTCAGCACACGCAGATTTGTATCCGAAGTCTTACAGTGAATTTGTGTGTTATTTTCTTAGTCACCTAAGGTTTGCTAGTAACTTTGTTATTCTCTGATAAGACCTGCTTTTATTAGTTAATGTTGACTTTGCTGCCTTCACACAAAATTCACTACCACTCTTTATTGGTTGCAGAGTTACGACCACCGTAAATAAAGCGAGCATGAAGAGAAGGAGAGAATAGACAATTTATTTTCATGCATTTTTGGTTGCCAGCTAAATCACAATTGTCAAAGGAAAGTGGAGTTTAATGGTCATCCTTAACAAGTTTAGGAAAAAAATGTGCATTTTTACTCTTTCCATGTTGTGTTTTATGGATATATCAAATTTGGTTCAGAATAATGATGATTCAATAATGACATTTTATTATTCAAGCTTGATGAATAGGATTGGGAACGATTGTTTATTTTGTCCTTCCATTTCGCTTATAACTAACAGTTTGACAAGAGTGAGAGACACTGACTGATGCTGTACCGAGACTGTGTTTAATGTTTTTTAATGGAGTGCTCAAGTTAAAATAGAAATCTCTCTAGCCTAATTCAGACCCTCGCAGGTAAGGCTTGTTGCTTCCAGTGTGTTTGCTGGAGCTCTGTCCAGCGTCATGGTAAATGTATGTTTTGAGGATTAGAGTGCAAATACCTAGGATTATATATGTATATATTCAGTAATCTTTTACAGTGCTTTAATTTTGTTTTACCTACAAAATCCTTTTATTCCCCTACAAAATCCTTTTATTCAAGTGAAATCATGTATGAGAAATCTTTGGGCAGTTTCCAGGACAGGAAGCAGATAAAAGTAGAGCTCCTTTGGTTGAGGTGGCCCATGTGGCTCTGGCCACCGGGCCTCCCCAGTGCTGCCCGCATGTTTCTCCACTGATCTGTTACAATGTATGCAAATAACAGGGGTTCTTGCTAATCCTCCTCTGCTATTCCTTAGTCTTATTTCTGCTTCTCATGGTAGGTGAGTCAATAACTACTTTTTGATTATAAAGAAGTTTTAAAATGATTGAATGATGTATTTTAACTAGTTTGGATGGAATAAATCCATAGTTGCCTTATTTTGTTTAATTCACGAACTGAATCACTGTAGGCTTTATGACCATTTGAAGAAGAAGATAATTTTTTTATTGAGATATAATTGACATATAAGGAAGGTAATTTTTAGAAAGATCAAAGTTTTAATATATATCCATTGGAAATGGAATCAATCTAAAGTAATTTCACAGAATTCCATTATGCTTGCCTTTTTGGTACTTGTTAACCAGTGTCCTTATGTTGCCTGTGTAAGAAGATGGAGCGAAAAGGAAAAAGATAGATGCTCAAAATGAATTGTTCTGTAAATTTGACGTAACATATTTTGTACTTTCAATTATGTGAGAAATGAAGCAATATTCTTTGGTTGAAGCTTCCAAAGGGTTGTGGTTTTTTTTTTTTTTTGTAGATACAATTAAGGTTCTGATCATTTGCCCTCTGACAGCTGGAATAAAATTTTTGGCAGTTGGAATGACATGCTAGTGTGGCTTGTCTTTTGGTCAAGATAGGGTATAATGAAACAGACTTGGTTGCTTCAAGAGTGAAGGAACAGTCTGTGAGTAGTTTGAACAACCAGCTTGTGGATGTGTCCGTTATCCTTTCTGCATGGGCCACTCATGGCATCCTTGAAGCATGTTAACAGTGAAAGTTCTTCATGTATGATTTTTAATCATTTGAACAAAAATTTTATTCTGGGATCACAAAACTTCATAACCATCGTCCCTTGGTATGGGGTTGGGGAGGTTGGTTCCAGGACCCCCACAGACACCAAAATCCGTGATGCTCAAGTCTCTCATATGAAAGGGCATAGTATTTACATATGACCTCGCACATCCTCCTGTATACTTTAAATCATCTCTTGATTACTTATAATACCTAATATAATGTAAATGCTATGTAAATAGTTGTTATACTGTATTGTTTAGAGAATCTTGACAGGAAAAAAATGTCTGTACGTGTTCAGTACAGACACAACCATCATAGGCCTCTTGATCTACAGTTGGTTGAATCCACAGATGTGGAACCCGCAGATACGGAGAGCCAACTGTACTATCCTTTTAAGTGTTATAATAAAGAAGATTTGGTCGTCATTACCCTAATCTAAGTGGATTTTCTAGGCACGGCATTGGTGTGTAACTTTGTTTAAAATTTGAGTTTGTGACTGAAAGAAATGTATAATTATTTAAAAAGCAGTTGAAAAAGGAGTTAAACGGTGGTGAGAGGTTCATCCCCACTGAACGTCTAAGGAGCGAATGAGAGAATGTATGTGCACGCGTGTGCGCCCCCTGGTGTCTGCAACAGAGTCCCTATATTTTCTTATTTTATAAATAGAAACAGTAAAGGCTACCTTATTGGATTACAGTGAGATAATATCTAAACCTGGAAGCTTGTAATTACTTGATAAATGGAAGCCATTATTAGAATTGTTACTCTTAAGAACAATGTACAGTTTCTACCCTTTTAACATCTTCGGAGTTTCATAAATGTAGCATATCTCTGGTCCCAGTAATGATGTTTACTACTGGCTTATCCTCTTTGTTCTGTTTAAGGACTGTAATTAAGTTATTTTTAAACTGGATTCAGCCTTCCATTTGTTGTTTTGTAAGAAGAAAACCAAAAGAAAACTGCAAATGAAAAACAAAAGGCAACTCACCTTACCAACCCCGATAGTTTTATCAAGATTGCAGGTGCAGTTTAAGAATTTAGACAAAATAGAAAAAAAGAAAAAGGCACTAAGGGGAAATGATAATGTAATAATAATGTCTGTAATTATACCATCCAGAAATATCCCCTGTTAACACCTTAGAGTATTTCTTTCTAATTATATGTGTGTGATTGTATTTACTGAAATAAAATTCATACTGCAGATAGAGTTGAGGTTCCCTTTAAAAATATTTTGTGATTTTCTTCTAGACATATTCTTTGAAAATTTATTGTTTGTTTTATTGAGGTATCGTAATTAACCAGTGCTGCTGCTCTGTTCTACAGTGTAAATGGGAAGTAGTATTTTTTTTGTCTGTGAAGGCGGCACCACTGTAGCAGAAGAGCTGCGGCTGTTTTTGCTTGTCTCTGTTCTTCCTTTTGCAGTGATTTTTCCTTCCCCATGTTTTTTCCCTTACTGTGCTAACTAACTCATAAAATTTTTTTTAAAGTAGGTTTATTAATATCCTCTGGCTCTAAATGTAGTCTACAGATACTGAAAGGTCCTACCTACCGGTCCTAATCTCTTTAAGGACAAAAATCCGACGTTATGACAGATTTTGAATCTCAAAGATATTTTCAAGTAATAATAGCTCCATGAATAGACAAACAGCCCTAATCATTTAGCATGTAGGCTGACCTTTAACACATGTGCAGTGAAAAACTTAGAGAATAAACTTAAAGAAATTTGAAGTTCAAAATTAAAATATTCATTTGATTAATATTTAACTGGATACCTGCTACGTACCAGCCAATTGTCCTTTTCAGCTTTGGGGATCCGGTGGTGGATAAGACATGATTTCTGCTGTCATGGAGCTTACAGTTTACTGGGGGGATGGGGATCGAGGAAGACATCATACAGATGTAAACAAAAGAACCAAAGGAGAATATTCATGGTAGTACAATGAAATCAAATCAGAAGGTGAGGTGGTCAGGAAGTGCCTCTCTGGCGGGGTCACATTTGAGATACCGTCTAAGGGTAAGAAGAAACTAGCCACGTAAAACTCCCAAGGCAAAGTATTCCTGACCAATTTCTCATTATGCAATTTCTCATTAAGGTTATAGAAGAAATATTCTGTGAGAGTTGTATACTCACAGAAGCTTAAATAGGATTTTTTTTATTGAGGTATAATTGACGTATTAGTTTCAGGTGTACAACATAATGATCTGAAATTTGTATATATTGCAAAATGATCACCACAAAAGTCCGGTTAACATCTGTCACCATACATAGTTACAAATTTTTTTTCTTATGATGAGAACTTTCAAGATTCGCTCTCTTAACTACTTTCAAATATGCAGTCACTGTTATTAACTATAGTCACCATGCTATACCTTACACCCCCATGACTTATTCATTTGGTTACTGGAAATTTGTACCTTTTGACCCCCTTCATCCATTTTGCCCCCCCACCTGGGACAACCACCAATTTGTTTTCTACATGTGTGAGCTCAGTTTCTTTTTTGTTTTGATGTTTTTAGATTCTACTTATAAGTGAGATCATATGGTATTTATTTATTTTTCTGTCTCATTTGTTTCACTTAGCATAATGCCCTCAAGGTCCATGCATATTGTTGCAAATAGCAAGATTTCATTCTTTTTTATGGCTGAATAATATTCCATTGTGTATATATGCCACATTTTCTTTATGCTTTCATCTATCCATGGACATTTAGGTTGTTAAATGGGATTTAAAAAAATTTCCATAGCAATTATATGTGTATGCAGTTATCCACTTTCTTGGTTGAAAACAGTAAATCTGAAATGTTATCCTTTTCAGAACCTATTTTAGCTTTACTGCTTGACTCCTTTCACTGATCAAGGCCAAAAAGGAATATAATCCCAAACTTCAGACTTGCTCTTATTTACCAAGAAAAAAATTGGGAATAATCCAAATTTGCATTTGTGTATACAAAAGCAGTAGCAATTCAAATGTTTGATGATGATGAGGGTGGTGGTGGTAACAATGAAAATTAACATTTTTTAGTGTTTACTAAGTGCCAGGCACTCTTCTGAGATCTTTTCATAGATTGAGCCATTTAACTCTTACCCTGGGAAGTAGCTGCTCTTATTATCTCCATTTAACAGATGAGGAAATTGAGGCACAAAAGGAGTGAATGATTTGCTCAAGGTCATATAGCAACTCACTCTTGCTCAAGGTCACACAACGAGTAGCAGAGCTGGGAGTCAGCCCCTAATTTATACATATCTACCCAAATAAAACAAAACTTTGTAATAAGTCATTGGCAATTCATTTCCTTGTGTCATATGAAAAGTTAATGATTACAAAGTATAATAGAATCTCGTGGTTCAATTTTTTTCTCTTTGGAAAATATCCTCCTTCAAACACTGTTTGTACATTAAACCTGATTTTAGGTGTTGAACAAAGCTGACTAGGGAAAAAAGTGAGACCGTAAACTTTTGTCTAGATATATAGTTCTTTTTAATGTGATAAAACATTTTTCAGGTTTAGAATCTTTGGATCCTATAATGTTTAAATTTGTAGCAGAGGGTACATCCCTACGACCTGTTATGCATCCCAAAACAGTTCTACGAAAGCAAATGCATTAAGGGTCTGTTGCATTTTAGATAATCTCAAAGTCTGAGCTAACTATTTATACTTTATTAAGAACAATTTGCTGAATCTGAACTATAGCTTAAGATTGATAATTCATATTCAATATTCATGCATTCAATTATATGTTGCGTTTTTATTAGTATGCAATGACGAAAGATAAAATGTTTATATCAATTAATATTTAAACTTGTAGTTATAGCTACCCAAGGTGTAAACTTCCTAAATATATTTGATCCACATTACTATACATTGCATGTAGTATTTGGCTTGACAAATAAAAATGGCAAGTAATAGGATATATTGGAGTATATGAGGAAGCCATTTGGTGTAAACCTAATTCGGCCTGACCTTGTCTTTCCAAAAAGGCCTGACCAAGGCCATTGAGCATGCATTGTATATCTGCTTTAGATATTCCCTATGGCAAGAACAAAGGCCCTTGAGATAAAGGTGCAGCTTCCCTCCCCCTCCCAACTTTGGCATTCCCTTAAGGATTAAGCATCTTTCCTTAGGTTAGGAACTGATTGCTGTGCTCACCTGTGACCACCCAGCTCAAGACAATAGGCTTGCCTCCTGCTATGCCCTCCAAGATAGCGGACCCACTACCTGCTGTGTCCATCAAGTGCTGTGCCGACAGGGCAATCTTGTGACTATTGTGGAAGGGACATTTCAATCATATGTGAAATGTCCTGTATGGGGGTATATAACCACTCTGTGCACCCCACTTCTTTGGTGCCCTTTCCTCCTTCGGGAAGAAAGGCCCTGGGCCGTGGTCCTCAGATTTCAGCTCAGAATAAACTCACCCAAATTTTCATTTATAGATTGGTTATGGATTATTTTCATCGACAGGCTGTAACACCAGTGCTTACTGTTCTGATGTCTTGTTGATATTAATCTTTGGATATTTTTTAAAAGCTTAGCATTTAAATAACTTTCTGTGTATTAATTCTTCTTGACTACAACATAAAATGTATGAAAGGGGCGTGGAGGATGAAGTAGGGCTTTTTGATTTGTTTTTCTATATTTTTTGAAGTTGTTTAGTGACGGCTATAATGTGTTAGACTTGCCTTTCAGTCAAAATTCTTTACAAATCACATTGTCAAATTTTACGAGCATTTCCTTGAGAAAGGAACTCTCAGTGAATGATTAGAGTCATGTGAACAGATGAAAGTGGTGAGGAGGTTTTTGTTCTTAAGTGGAGAGAATGGTTTAATGAGCCCCCATGTACACATCATGTATCTGCAACAATTACTAACTCATGGCCAGTTTTGCTTCATATATACTCTTCCCCACTGGATTATTGTAAAGCAAATGTCAGATACCATGTTACTTTCATCCATAGATAAGAAAATTATTTAAAAAATTTATTTCTAGTATTTATTTTATGTGGTTGTACTTAATATTAATATAATACACTTAAGCTTCTTCTATTGAAAAATGCTGGAGGGCCTCATTTGGCATGCATGAATTAAGCCAGATGCCCAGGAAAGATGTGAAAACAGATGGAATTTTTATGTGTTTTAGATGTTGTGATCAAACGTGCCACCAATCTTTCATTCTGCTTTCCTAGATAGAAACATCGAATCATTTTTGATGCTTGCTTTTCTTCCTTCTCCCCCTTCTGATATGTCTTCAAACTCTATTGATTTTTTTCATTCTTTAAATGTCCCTTTAATTCACCTTTAACTCTATATATCCAGTACTGCTGTTACTTCACTGATTATTACATGTCTCAAGCTATTTTCTCTGATTACATTTTCTTTTCCTTTGCGATTCATCTTTTGGACTGCCCTTCCTAATTTTCACCATATCCCTTTGCAGTATCTACAGTGTTTATGTCATCCCACTTAAATTCCTTTTTCTGGTATTCAGTTTCTTCTGTAAGCTGACCATGTCATAACCTCATCTTTTTTTATTTACCATCATAAACCTTTTAGGCTGCTCTCCTGAATACCCTTCATATGTGCTGGGCCGTGCTCATTCTTACCTTTCTGGTTTGATGTACATTATTTACTCGGTTTATAAATATGTCCTCTCTCTTCTTTGATCTGTAGTCTGCCTTTCCATCAAAGTTCAGCTTATTTTCTTTTCCTTCTGTCAAGCCCCTGTTGATGACTCTAGGCCTATACTGATCTTTCCCTTTTCAGAATTTACATGAGTGTGACTAGTTGATGTTATGACGTGGAGTTGCACTATTTCTGTATTATTCCAATTTTCTTATGGATTTGTGTTTCTAAACTGAACAGATAACCTTCTTAGGTACAGAGAGTTTTCAAAACACTATCAGACAAATGGTATATACTTCACATTTATCTCTTGGTTAAAACTCTTCTTGAATATGATGTATATATGGACTATTTAGACTAACCATCTACTTTTTATTATAATGCTCATTCTTTTTTGCTTTTTTTGAGGACTATTTCCCTTCTCCTTGTTTATTTGCTTCTAATCATTGTGCCAGTCATGTTGACTTTAGCTTCTTATAAAGGTGAACCAAGAGGGAGAGGAGTTAGCGTCTTCTTGTCGTCATCATCATCATGCCTGTTCTACTGAAGAATGGGCCAGTGCTTAGGACTGTTGTGATTGGTCCGTGGTCCTTCTCAACCTCCACATCCAATTCTCCTTTTTCAAGATGAAGAAAGGAGAGGGGTCTAAGATTAATTAAACCCCTTTAAAAAGACTTTTTAAATTACTAGCCTCATTAAGAGAGCGAAAAAGCTTTAGAATTTCTTCCACAGGAAAATGCATCGTTTCTAAGAAGGAGAAGGAGAGGAGATGAAAAGTATGGGTAGCTGTAGAGAGCCAGGTAAGAGAAAATCAAATGTAAAGTGAGTATATGAAAGAAATGCGAAAAAGAGTACAGTGAGTGATAAGAGCAGTTGTGAATAGGGAGGGGAAGCCTGAGAGACTACTTCTTGGGTTATGAAAAAGGAAAGGAAAAGATAAGCTGAAAATTTAAAAAGAAAAAGATGGAGAGAGAACCCGGAAGCCTGAAGGGGAAAGAATATAGCCATCCTTGCTGTTAGGGACATAAGGCACTAATGCTTTAGATAAACACTACTACTTCTCTTGTTGTTTAAGGGAGGAAAATATTAGGAGGGAAAAAAGCTAATAAAAATTTTTAAAAGGTTATTACCAGAAGTAACTCTTGGAAATTAAAAAAAGACTCTATTATTAAAAATCTTAAATTGCTGGTAGTGGCGGTGATTTTGTTTGTTTGTTCTGCGTTGCTTGCTGGTCATGCTGTCCCATTTGTAATTTAGTCATGTGCTGTTACAATCAAACAGCTCAATTGGGTCTTAAAATGGTCTCAACTCAGATCTCATTTGAATGAAAGTGAACTTTAAATGTATAACCACTTCGTCCTTTGAACCCGTCTTGTTTCTAATATGGTAGCTACTAGCTGCATGTGGCTATTTAAATTTAAATTAATTAAAATTAAATAAATTTTGAAATCCAGTTTCTTAGTCCAACTGGCCACATCACAAGTGCTCAGTGGCCACCTGTGGAGAGCACCATTTTGGACATCACAGATATCAGACATTCTATCATCGCGTGGAGTTCTACTGGACAAATCCAGACTTTAAGACCTATAAGTAGAAGAACTTAGAGATTTTAAATATGATCTTAAATAGGCAAACATTTTGCTTTCATTATTAGAGTAAAATTTTCTTATCGTAAGTTTACAATTTGCAGTTATAATAGGGGAAGAGCAGAATTGTTTATAAAGTGATGCATCTTAGTTGCGAGAAGTTTATTGACCGAGTGTGTAAAATAGTTCTCTTTCTCCCCATTTCAGGAATTGAACTTTTTTTTGGGTAGCTTTCTTAAATTCTTCAGAATCACAAATGTATGTGAATATACATATATATCTGTGGATCTCATTTGATTTATAATAATTCCACATGAAGGACAAAATCCGCATTTCATTTTGTAGTGAATTTGAAAGGCCTTTTTGCAATCTTCATGATTAGTGAAATGTTCTCTGTAATTAAATATTCTGAGATATTACATATTCTAGTACAGTGTCCGCTACTTTGTCTGATGGTCAGATTCACCCATGGCTTGTGATTCCAAGGCTCTCCCTCAGAACAATGCATCGTAGTCAGGGGAGGCCTGGGAGCCGGCATTTTAACTTGTCCCCCATAAGATTCTCACCATGCTTTTGCTGAATACCACTCTGACCGTTGACTTACTAAATATTAACTCTGGCAGGTTTGTGAGTGCTGACAGATATTAAATTTGCTTCACCTCAGTAGAGCTCTGCATTCACCTGCGGTAGAATATGTTTATAGGTTTTGAATAGTCTGAATTCCGACATTATTTTGTAAAATAGATGGAGGAAAATATTATGGAACTAGTAATGAAGCAATATTTTTTTATTCACACATTATCATGCATTTAGTAGCACAGGAAATGTGTTTGATTGATGAAATTATTCAGTCATCAATAGTGTGTGTGTGTATATATATATATATTTTTTTTTTTTTTTTTAGGAAGATTAACCCTGAGCTAACATCTGCTGGCAATCCTCCTTCTTATTTTTGCTGAGGAAGACTGGCTCTGAGCTAACATCTGCCACCAATCCTTTTTTTTTTTTTTTTTTTTGGCTGAGGAAGACTGGCCCTGAGCTAATATCCGTGCCCATTTTCCTCTACTTTATATGTGGGACACCTGCCACAGCATGGCTTGACAAGCAGTGCATAGATCTGTATCCGGGATCTGAACTGGCAAACCCCAGGTCACCAAAGCAGAATGTGCAAACCTAACTGCTGCACCACTGGGCTGGCCCCAATACTATATATTTTAAATAAATATATACTTGCAGAACAAGTGTATGCAAGCCCTCTTAAATAAATGAGGATCTTCCCAAGACTGAAGTTGGAAGGCACTTGCCTACAATATAGTTACTTAGGGATTGTAGAAATTTTGTCTATATTTGTGAAGCAGATATTTATTCTTGGAAGAATAAATAGCTGTAATCCCCTGGGGTTTTTTTTTGCAAGGTTGCATCCAGTTTGTTTTACCCTTACTTTTAACGTAGGCACATGACTGATGTGTGTTAAAACCTAGTTGAAAAAGACCTTTTTAAATAAGTATAACTACTTCTTAGTGAAAATAAAGCATTGTATCATGATTTAATTGGTAGTTTTTTCCATTCCTGGGGGTACATATAACAATGGTATTCCTTCTGTTAATGATGTCTTAGGTCTAATTGAACTAAATTATATATTTGAGCTTAGTAACTTTAGTTGACCATATAATAAATAGGTGCACAAAGCACACTGGATGTGGCAGGAGATGACACGTGTTCTGCTCTGTCTTAACCATGTTACCCTAGAGCAAAGTCAGTTTTTGAACCTTGAACCTTAGCTGCTAAATGTGGTAGTAGGTCTAATTTAGTGCTCGGGACTAGAAATGGATGTTATCCTCACCTGCGGAAGTTTCTGAACTAAAAATACCCACACTACTCTCCTGGAAATCCTGGTAGGTCTTTATGATTTTTTATCAAAAATTGAGAGAAAATCTCTATACAGCAAATTGACATGGTAAGTGTGCAATTTGATGAGTTTTGATAAGGTTTATACACTCATCAACCACCACTCTAATCAAGATGTTGGATATTTCCGTCGCCACAGAATGTTTCCTCTACCCACTTCTAGTCAGTTCCCACACCACCCATAGGTGACCATTCTTTTGGTTCCATCAGCCTAGGTTAGTTTTGCTTTTCTTGAACTTCAGCTCACATACATGGAGTCCTACAGAGTGTACTCTTTTTGTGTCTGGATGCTTTTGCTTAATAAAGAGATTTTGAGATTCATCCATGTTATTGCATGTGTCAGTAGTTTGCTTGCTCGCTTCCCCTGTTTCTTCCTTCTTTTTTTCTGAATACTATTCTGTTAAATGAACATATCACATTTTTAATCTGTTCTTCTGTTGATGGGTTGTATTTGGTGTTTTCAGTTTTTGTCTTTATGAATAAAACTTCTGTAAATATTCTTGTACAAATCTTTTTGTGGACATATCTTTTCATTGATCTTCGGTAAAATGCCATAGATAATTGTGTAGTTAATATTAGAAGAAGCTGCCGATAGGTTTTTCAAAGTGCTTGAGCCATTTTACATTTCTACCAGCAGCATGTGAGAGTTTCAATTGCTTCTACCCTCTCAACATTTGGTGTTAGTCTTCTTAATTTTAGACGTTCTGGTGGGTGTGAAGTAGCACCATTGTGGTTTTAATTTGCGTTTCCCAATGGTAATGATGTTGAACATCTTTCATATGCTTATTTAGTCATTTGTATATCTTCTTTTCTAAAGTGCTCAGATCTTTTTGCTTAATTTTTATTACATTGGTGGTCTTTTTATTATTGATTTGTAGGCATTGTTTATATATTTAGGATACAAGACGTTTGTCACATATATGTATGTATTGCAAACATAGTCTCCCAATCTGTGCCCTACCTTTCTGTTTTCTTAATGCTTGTTTTTGATGAATAAATGTTTTTTTAAAGAATTCCAATTTTGATGACATCCAGTTTATCAAATTTTTAAATGTTCAATTTATTGGTATTTTAAATGTTTAATGTTGTTTATATCCTAAGACATCAAACTTTATCTTCCCCAGTGTTGAAAAGAATTTCTTCCATGTTTTCTTTTAGAAGCTTTGTTGTTTTATAGAGCTTTTACATTTATATCTATGATCACTCTATCATAAATAATCATCTATGATGATAGTATGGTCATCTTGAATTAATTTTGGTGTATGCTGTGAGGTGTAGAGGTCCTTTTTCCCCCTCTATTTATGAAGTTTTCCAGTAACATAGGAAAATTTGTTTGACATTGCCTCTTTCATTTTCATAGTAACCTATTCTTGTTTTATAAATGCAGTTTTACCCCAAATCTGTATGAGTATATTAGAGTTTCCCCACACACCTCCTCACTCCACCCTCCCAGTTCTTGTCTATATTCTTAACGTTTTTTGTGGATCCTTAGTTTTTCTATTTGTTCATATTTCTGGTTTCTACATTCTGATAGTCCTTGATTGTCTTTTTATATTTAGACTAAGTAACAGAAGGATGATTTCAAGCTACTTGTATGTGGTCAGATTTTTGGGCTGGTAGTCTTCACTTAAAGGTGAAGGTGAGTGGCGTAGGAGGCTTGGGGGACCCCTAAGTCCCAGGGGTACCAGTAAATTCTGTTGCCGACCTCATTCCCTCTAGACATGTTTATTTTCTTTGGAGAATAGCCTTAAATTTTACTGTCTGGGCATATTCTTGGCTGTCCTTGTTAGACCCAGGTCAGGATTTGAGGTGCTATGGTTAGGTTATATTTTTCTTCAGGGATTTCATTTATTTTATGCTTTTCAACTCCATATCTTTTAGATAATTCCTTTTTTGTTCATGATTAGGTTAACAGAGTTTCTTTTCCAAATAGTTCATTTAACTATAAACCCCTTCCCCATCCCTCCCTTTCTGCTTAAGGACTGAAAATCCTTGCAACTCTTAGTTTTTTCGTTTTTTCTATTTTACAATTTATATTTTTGTTGCATTGTCATCATAGAGTGTTATTTGTCCTATTTTCACTGTTTGGAATTCTCATACCATTTTCTTTGTGGCCTAGATATATAGTTAGTTTTTATGAATTTGCGAGGGACGCTGGAAAAGATCTGTGTTCAGATTACAGTGTTTGGTGTACTTCACTTCATTGGACCTTACTAGCTATTTATGTTTTCCATGTCCTTTATCTTCTTGGATTGAGAGAGGGGAATAAGACTCTTCCACTGGGGCCGGCCCAGTGGCACAGCGGTTAATTGCGCACATTCCACTTCGCAGTCCGGGGTTCACTGGTTGGGATCCCGGGTGCAGACATGGCACCGCTTGGCAAAAGCCATGCTGTGGTGGTGTCCCACGTATAAAGTAGAGGAAGATGGGCACGGATGTGAGCTCAGGGCCAGTTTTCCTCATGAAAAAGAGGAGGATTGGCAGCAGTTAGCTCGGGGCTAGTCTTCCTCAAAAGAAAAAGACTCTTCCACTGTTTATGCATGACCCCTGCTCTCTTTGTGTTTTCAGTTACAAAGTACACTTTTGCCCATTTTCAGTTTTTTATTTTAGGTATATTATTTACAGCATACAGGTGGGTAATTTATTAAAAATGTAGAAGGGAAACGTGTCCAGAATTAGACTTGTCTCAGTGTTATCATTCTGTATTGGTTTTTCCTGGCATGTGTGTGCCCTCTCAGTCCATGGTTTGTCTTCCTCTGATTTGAAAAATTCATCTTTAATTTGTTCTGTGTTCTTACGGGAAAGTAATTAAACACATGTAAATTTTTTTTAAGTCTCCCACTTCTGATTTTCTTTATTTTCTTTCAGTCTTTTCTAATTTGTTGCTAATTTCCATTTCTTTTTGCTCATTTCTCTATTTTATCTAACATGTCTCTTACTGGATTTTCAGTGATGCTCATCCTGCTTCAAACAACTTCTCGCTTAGATTTAATTTCTTCACTGAATCTGCAGGCTCTTGATTCATCTTGTTCTGTGTTGGTTTTGCCATATGTTTCAAGAGCTCTTGTATCTCTTTTTTGAATGTTTTTACTTTCTCATTAAGTTCTTTGAGTCATAGTGATGTTTCTACTCGTGATTTCTGGTCGCTTAGTGGCAGCATTTTTTTGGTGACTTTTCCTCATCCATTTTTCCTGTTTAGATCCTATCTCCTTCTTCTTCCCTTCCTCTTTTCTTTCCCTCCTTCCCTCTCTCTCCTTTAACTTCTTGGTCTATTCTAGATCCTGTGCTACTTCTTTTTGATTGATTTTTGAGTTGAGAATTCCCCCCTGGACCACCGGTTTGAAACTGGGTACTGTTGGGCTGGGAGAGCAGGGGTGGCACGCATTCCTTCTCATTCACTGTGAAGCACTTTAGGACCCAGGAGTGTATGTTTGAGAGTGTTTAACCTTTACTCCCTGCTGCCTGTGCAGTGGCAGCCAGACGGCTATTCACAATTCCGTCTTTTCTTCCTTTTCTTTCTTATCTCAGCAACAGAGTGCTTCCTATGTTGACTTTGTATCTGAACCTTGGCCAAGACCTCCTCTCAGCATCTTCCTGTAACCCTGCTTCAGTCCACTGCCTTGGGTCGGTCTTTTACATAGATTCTGATTGGGTGATAGGTTTTGCCTACTTTTATCCAAGATGGGATTTCCATTTTTTTTTTCATCCTACTGTTGTTTTGGGGTGGAGAAAGAACAGAGACTTCTCCACTGTACTGTGTTAAAACAAGGTCATGTACCTTTTTGTTTTTCCTTTAAATATTTCAGTAAATTTCTTCCAGCTAACAAAAGCCTTCTTCAGAGTAATATTTAGGATTTGGCTTCTTGGCTCTTCCTTCATTTCATGGCTTGGTGATTTTTCTTCTGATTGTTAATTGTTTTACTTGAGGCCTGGATTTCACTGTCTGTGGGTTGGTTTCCCGGATGGGTTAACTATGAACAAGTGGGGCATCACTGTACTATGAGGATTGTTTGTTTTGAGGGCACACCAAGGTATTCCGTTTATTAAAAATCTTGTAGGGATCAATATTTCCATCTCAGTTCATTTCTCTGGGCTATATTGTACTTCTTTGTGCATTTATGAGGTTGTATAGCTTATGAATTATTAAAACAAGCTTGAATACATCTGTAAAAAAAAATATGAGTAACTTTCATTTGCCTGCCATCCCATCCGGAGGCACTGGTTTCCTTTTATTATGAATTCTGCGTAGTGTTGCTTTTTATGTTTCAAAGATCAAAGATGTAGGAAAAAGTTCATGGCTCTATACTTTGGTGAGGGAGGAGGTAGTTATTTTAGTTTCTATCATCAAATGTGAAAAGTTATTTTCAAATATACTGGAGCCAAAAAAAAGGAAAAAAAAAAAGAAAAACAACAACTACCTAACAGTCGGTGAAAATAACTAACAGGACACTCTGCCATGCAGTACTTATAATTATTTCAAATTTACTAACAAAACAATGAAGCACATTTTGCATAATGAAATATTTATTTTTATCCGTCATGCTTGCAAGCTGCTCTCCATTCATCATGTTTGCAAACAGCAGCGGCAAGATTTCTTTAACGTGAGCCAAATTTAATTCCCAGCTGTTGAAAATTAATTTTTTTAAGTCCTGTTAAAAACTATCATCTAACAACAAATCTCACTATTTTTCTTTGTCTCTTTTTACTTTTCCATTGACCTTTTTCTTGTTTTTATTTTCACTCATGAATAAGTGTTTTTCGGTGATACTTGGTGTGTGAGATAGGACTAGAATAAATAAAAGACATTCTTAAATGTGTAACTTACTATATTGTTCACCAGGCGAGTTGATCGGAATTCTAATTTTGCATCCCTTTCATTTCATAATTAAACAAAAAATAAAACAGAAAGTCAGTTATAAGCTCTAGGATGGAGAAAAGCTAGCTATAATATTATGTATTTTTTAAAATTGCTGTGATGTGAAGATCCTACTGTTCTCATGTAGATTTGAGTCAAGACTTGTGCAAAAGCCCAAAGGTTGTAAACTACTTCTTCAGCTTCTTTCTTTGGGGTGTAACAGGTTCGTATAGGCAATGGGCGATACAGGGTTTGTTCTGGGTACTGCATTCTCTTATCATGGATGTTGTTTACACAGCTGCCTAGCCTTAGATTTGGTGATTCTGATGGTATAGAAGTAGATAATAGTTACCAAGAGGTAGATAAGTGGTTAAAAGTTACTTTCTGTGTGTTCTATGTTTTGTTTTAGTTGTCTCAAGTTACTTTCTTTAGGGGAGAAATAATACAAAAAGATGATTATTGTTGCTATTTCAAATTAAAATGGCTGATCTTGCTGAGTCACCAGAGGTGGTGTGACTAACCTAGCCTAGTTTTGGCTAATCTCGCTAGGTTTTGCACTCTCTTGCCTCTGGGCTTCTGCCTAGAATGATTTCATTTCCTACCTCTTTTCCCCCTTAGGTAACTCATACTTTTTATTTATTCATTTTTTTTTTGGTGAAGAAGATTGACTCTGAGCTAATATCCATTGCCAATCCTCCTCTTTTTGCTTGAGGAAGATTGTCCTTGAGCTAACATCTGTGCCAATCTTCCTCTATTTTATGTGGGGTGCCACCACAGCATGGCTTGATGACTGGTTTATGGGTCCATGCCTGGGATCTAAACCTGTGAACCCTGGGTCGCTGAAGCAGAGTGTGCACACTTACCCACTACACCATCAGGCAGGCCCCTCATACTTTTTTTCTTTTTTTAAAGATTGGTACCTGAGTTAACATCTGTTGCCAAACTTTTTTTTGTTCCTCTCCCCAAAGCCCCTCAGTACATAGTTGTATATTCTAGTTGTAGGTCCTTCAAGTTGTGCTGTGTGGGACACCGCCTCAGCATGGCTTGATGAAGGTGCTAGGTCCAGGCCCAGGATCTGAACCAGCGAAACCCAGGGCTGCTGAAGCAGCGTGCATGAGCTTAACCACTGGGCCACAGGGCAGGCCCCCTTTTTAAATAATAATAAAACATTATTATTTTTATTATTTGTGGTCTCAGTTCCTGTGGTTTGCTTTCTCTTGTGCCCAAAGCTGCATTGGCTTTGTCCTTTCTGCATGCTCCCGTAGAGCTTTGCATTAATCCACCTTAGGAATCATCTCACTGATGATATTTGTCTCTCATACTTCTTGACCAGTGCTGGTTAATATAAACTTAAATCTTCTTGTAGCAATGTTAAAAAGGCAAAAAGAAATAGGAGAAATTGATTTTTAATACTGTCTTATTTAACCCAATATATTTGGCATATTGTTTCAACATATAACCAATATAAAAATTCTAAATTATGTTTTTATATTCTTTTTGTACTGTCTTCAAAATCTAGTGTTTATTTTATACTTCTAGCACATCTCGATTAAGACTAGCTGCATTTCAGATGCTCAGTACCACAAGTGGCTAGTGTCTACCATATTGTACAGTTGTGTGTTGCTTAACAATGGGGATATGTTCTGAGAAATGTGTTGTTAGGTGATTTCATCATTGTGCGAACATCATAGAGTACACTTACAGAAGCTTAAATGCTATAGCCTACTACACAGCTAGTCTTTATGTTACTAATCTTGTGGGGCCACTTTCGTATGTGTGGTCCGCCCTTGACTGAAACATCCTTATGCAGCATGTGACTGTAAAGCATGGTTCTAGACTGTGGTTTCCTTGAGAGTTGGACCCATGTCTGGTGTTTGCTCGGTTTCTGGTTACCATTGGTGCTCATTCCATATATGCCTACAAATAAATGAATAAGTAATTGAATGGAACATACTGGGAGAGTTATTTTGTAGATTGATGCCAATCGCTAATAATATCAGTATCTCCTGTCAAGAGAAGTAATGCACATTGACTAAAAAGAGGACCCTGAGGTGGGAAGAATCCTGCATTCCAGTCATAAGGTAGGGCAGTGGCAGGCTTTGAAGAGGTGACGTTGCTGAGAATTTATTGCAGCGGACAACTAGGAGAGGAAATTAAGAGGGTGGCCAGTCTCCACTCAGGGTCTACTTTCCAAGTGATGTCCCCAAATCCAGAGCATTGACAACCAGCACCTTTGACTTTTACTGATAGACAGATCTGTTTCTACCAGAGGAGTCATAATCAAGTTTGTAATCAAGTTCTGTGCACACCTATTTAGTACAAATAGAGGCTAGTGTATGTGTTTCAGTTTACTGCTTAAAAAATAAAATGGATACAGGGGGCTGGCCCCGTGGCCGAGTGGTTAAGTTCGCGCGCTCCGCTGCAGGCGGCCCAGTGTTTTGTTGGTTCGAATCCTGGGTGCGGACATGGCACTGCTCATCAAGCCACGCTGAGGCAGCGTCCCACATGCCACAACTAGAAGGACCCACAACGAAGAATATACAACTATGTACCAGGGGGCTTTGGGGAGAAAAAGGAAAAAAATAAAATCTTTAAAAAAATAAAATAAAAAAATAAAATGGATACAGTTGTATCAATTGTGTCAATTGATACGGTCATTGTTGATAGCAATTTGATATTATGTGGTAAAATTAATAATGTGTATATTCTTTGACTCAGTGATTATCCATTTAGGTATATACCATTGAGAAAATGTTTCGTATGTGAACAAAGAGGCATCTAAATGATAATTTCAGCATTTTAGAAAATAGTAAAACATGTAAACCACCTGAACGTCTAGTAATAGGAGATCAGATAAATATTTTTGAAACATTCATTAACTCTGTAGAGTAATTAAATTAATGTAATGCACTAGATTTGTATTTCCAAATGGAAAGCCCTCAAGAACATAATGTTGAGTGATGAAATCAAGTTTCACAACTCTATTTTTAAAAAATTGAAAATAACACATATCACACAATATTATATATTGCTCATTGATGCAAATGCATGCTGTATAAAATTAGCGGTTACCAGAGGAGAAGGGGATGACGGGGAGGGCAAAAGGCGTAAAGGGGCACATGTGTATGGTGACAGATAGAAACTGGACTGTTGGTGGTAAACACAATGCAGTCTATACAGAAACAGAAATATAGTGATTACACCTGAAATTTACGCAATGTTTAAGCCAATATGACCTCAATAAAATAATTAAAAACAAAAGCCAAACTGTAAAGGTAAACCCTACGTCCAGAAGAGTGTATATCACTGGTAAGTGCAGGAGAGTAGGTTGGGTCATTAGGGACGGATCTAGAGAATATGTTTCTGTAGTTTTTTGTGATGCAAAGTACTGAATGATAACAACTGGCAATTTAGGTGGTGGTCATAGAGATGGTATCTTAGTCTTTAATGTATTTAAAATTTTTCTCAATTTGTAAGATGCATTTTATATATTCAGAGGATTTCCTTCAGGTCTGTACTATATTTTTTTGAAAGTAAAAATTTAGGATTACAAATACTAGGGATATTTTGATTTATCCCTTCATATGAATTATTTTACTCCTTTGCTGAAAAAGGATGCATAGATGGAGAAGTGTCCTTTGATGTACACAAGTACAAAAGTGCATTTTATAACTTTGTTCTATATTTCAGGCTGGAATTTTAATCCAGATCTCTATGGGAAAATACATAATAAACTCAGTATCCCATAGCACCTTTTGCACCCTTGTGAGTTAAGATCAAAAGTATTTTTAAAAAGTCTAGAATAGCCGGAGCCTTTCAAAGACATTTGGGCTGTGGGGTATTTCAGTTCAGTTCAACAAGTGCTTAAGGAATGCTTGTGCATGCAAGGTACCACATCAGGCTTGAAGGTGGCTGGGACACAGTAGAATGTGAGGGGAAGAAGGAAATGACTCTTCTAGACTTCTCAGGATATTGAAACAGTTGGGAAATGCCCAATTGGATAAATAAATGTTCACTGTCTGAGTGGGAAAGAACAATATATTTTTTTAATGAAGTTATCAATTTATTGTCTCAGCTCCAAATCCATCTGTCATTATCTGCTCTGAGATAACAAGAGCTGGGCCTTTTGAGCATTTCTCCTTTGTAACGAGTATGATGTTAAGCTGTGTCCACAGAGGGCATGGGAGGGACATTACTGGACGAAGGGTTTCTCTTCCTGATTCCACTGTCTTTGTCATGTCAGCTGCCTGCAGCATGCATGGTTTTTTCTGCAGTGCCTGGTGGTCGGCAGTGCCTGTCACCTTCTCTGTCCCCTGACGCCCTCCTCAGGAGGTTTCCTGGCAGATTACTGCCAAGTGGGACACCTCCCTTGACTGGCTTCCTCCAGCACCTTTCCGGAGGCTTCCTAGTGAATTACGAGGCCAGCACCTCCCTGTGAATGGTGTCCCCTGCACTTCAGAGGGAGGATTTCTGGCTAGTCTTGCCCTTGAACTCTTGCCGGTGTTGTCTGTTCTCAGTCTTAGGGGCAGTGGCTGGTTCCTAGATCTGCTCTTCCTGTTTTCTCTACCTTCAACCACCTCATTAGTCCAATCCATGTTAATTTCTCATGTTCAGATTACTTTTTCTGTTCAGATTACTGCATGCTGTCTCCTGACTGAAACCTGATAGATACAGAAGGCAAACTGCATTTTCTCCAGTATGCTAAAGTCAGTAAAAGTGACTTGACATTTAAAAGATCTCTTAGGATTTCTTCAACCTGTTCTCCATTTGGTTTTAGTAGGACAGTAGCCAGCTCTGCGAATGGGTTATTGGATCAGTAGATGTGAACCTGTCTGACTCTTACCATGTATCTTATTGCATTGGAACAACCGTGGGCATTATTGTTAGCAGTGAAGTTGGTGTTTAAGGTTCTTACACGGTAAGCTTGTATAGTTTCATCATTTATGCTTCACTTTGCTTTGCTGAGCTGTCTGGAATGCACAGTGGAGGGTTCCTGGTATAACAGAAAGAATATGAGCTTTATTATCAAGGGAACCTAGGTTCTAATTTTGGCTCCACTGTTACAATAATTCTAATTCTAACTCCACTAACACATAAATGAAAAGTCTTCTTATTTTCAACGTCTGAGTTCTCACTCTGAAGATGACAGAAAAATCTGTCGCGTAACTTGGGGCAAATCACTTTGTGTCTTGGAGCTCTTTTCCTTGTTCGTAAAACAGGAAATAAAATACAAGCCTTTCAGGTTGCTGTGAGGTTAATCATGTTGTAATAAAGCACCACTAGCAAAGTGAAAATGGTCCAATTTCTCTGCTTCCTTGCTAGCATTTGATGTAAAATAAAATCACAGTATTTTATTTCAGCCGTTTTTGTAAGTATGGAGGGATATCTTACTGTGGTTTTAATTTGAGTTTCTGTAATAACTAATGATGTGAACATCTTTTCATGTGCTTATTTGCCATCTCTATAGTCTCCATTATTTTTTAAATTTCCTGAAAATAACACGTCTTATTCTTATAATTTTAAAAAAGATAAGCAGGAAAAAACTGACCTATTTTAGTTTTCTCTTTTGGTATTTGCCGTCACAGTTCTTCCTGAGCTTTCAAACCAGGTCTTTTTCACCAGAAGTTAACCTACACATCCAGAGTTACCTCTGGTTCTTTCTAACAGTTTGGTTTCATGTTTCCTGTGATTTGAGATTAATGAAAACAAACAAAGAAACCCAAACTCAAGCCCAAACAATAAAACTACTCTGAACAATACTTACTAACAATGCATCTATCTTACAAAGTGTACTTCATGTTTTAAATTTTTATTAAACTTTTGATAATGCCTTTTAATTCTTAAATACCATTAGTATAAAACATTTCTACTAGGCAGAGACACCTTGAGGTAAATGCAATGTAGAGAAAAGTGGGAGAAGAGCTATTCAAAACTTCACATCTCTCATTGTAAGGAGAGCATAGGTTGGCCCATATGATTATAATATAAATGGAACAGGAAAATTTTGAAAGATGATAGAGGAGCAAGAATGGCAAGAAATATTTTATGGATTGTGGCCAACCATTGGAACAAGTAAACAGTATAGGGAATGCTAAACAGTTGTAAATGGCCCCAGTGTTTGTCAGTTGCTCAAGACAGGAACCTGGGGGTCATCTCTGGTTCATTTTGCACAACCCTCCATATCCGCTCCCTCAGCCAATCCCGTCAATTCCACCTCCTGAATGTAACTTGAAGTACATCCATTTCTCCCTGCTAAATGCCACAGACCTGGTCTAAGCCGGCATCTTCCCTGGACAGTGCAATAGCCTCCTAACTAGCTTCATTACTTCCAGTCTCATCTCTCTCTAACCTCTTCCCAACATAAGAGGAAGAACGATCTTTGATAGGTAAATTAAACGGAACACTCTCAAACTTAAAACCCTTAATGCCTTCCTTTTATACTTAAACTCTGTTCTATACCTTGGGCTGCTTAATCTGGTCTTTGACTGTCTCTCAACTTTGTCTCTTATAGCTGGTCCCTTATCTGACTAAACTCGAAAGCAACTGGCCTATTAAAAACTATTTTTAAAAGTAAGCCTTTTCGTGACTTGATAAATCATGCTTTAAAGACTAAGATTAATTTATCTCTAAGAATGCACTGAGGTAATTTACAGACTAAGAAAGCACTGAGATAACTTACAAACTAAGAAAAGTGGTAGTTAATGAGGCATTTATTCACCACCTTTAAGTACTTGGCTCTTTAATGGTGCTTTGTCCCACATGGCTGTAACTCTTGGCCTAAAGAAGGCCCGGTGTGACTTTTAGGGTAGTTGCTTCTTGCTTTTAACCCGAACCCAGTGATTCCTCTTCTTTCCGTCTCTTTTGGAGACGCTATCCCTGCTTCCTCTCCCTTCTTTCTACTCAGTCTTCAAATAGTTCCCCCACGCTTTTTTTTCCCCCTAAATAGGAAGAAGAATTAGCTTCTGATTATTTGTCCTCAGTTTGAAAAAGAGTATAGTCAAGTTATGAGATTATAATACGTGAAGTTATTACCTTACTTGGTAATAAAAATATGTAATTATTTCTTAATTTCTAATTATTTTGTATTAAGGCCCAATTGCTGAAGTTAACTTCCTATTACCATTTAGATTTAATCGTTATTGTTTAACTAAGAGAATAGATTTGTTTGCTAGAAATTCAGTAAATTGTGTTAAAATATTTTTATATCTTGACAAAGGTATTAGAAAAGGTACAGAGATGATATGATTTGGTATTTTTTTCTTCTGTCGCTACAAAATAAGATAAATGCGTCACTTTTTTGTGTAACAAAGGATCTGATACGTTTTCACTTTTGATATATGCAACTATGACTCTCTCATTTGAAATATGTCTCCCATATACGTTCTGAGATCTGTTACCACTGATCTACAAGATAAGGAGAGGGGATGGAATTCTGGGTGCCAAAGAAACAGGCAAGGCGGCAAATGAGTTCCAAATCTCTCTGCATTCTTCTATTATGTAATGTATTTGCATCAATAAAGTCAATTTTATTTAAAAGCTTTTACTTTTGCCAAGTGGACCAGCCACCATCATTGCTATTTTCTTCTCTTCCAGCTCTTCTTGGTAGTTCTAGGCATTTTATTATTTTTGCTCACTCACAGAGATCTGTCACATCTCATTATTTTGTCGCTGCTGCTTTACCAGTGTTTGTATATTATGAAGTGAGCTAATAGAAGTTCTCACTTTTCGTGCTCACCATTTATGGTGATATCTATACAGTTGTTGTTTATCTCGTCTGACTCGGGAGATGATGTGAAGTACCCAGCAGAAGACAGTCAGAAGGATCTGCCTTTGACTGTTGTGACTTGTCGCAATAATTTCGTAATAGGGTCTCGGGTGAATAGGAGGCACAATGGAGATGGCTTGGGATCATGCTAGAAGGTCAGCCAGAGTATCACAGATATCTGATGCATGTACGGATTGTATAATGGGACTTACTAAAGATTCCAAAAGTCTAAAATAGAAGATAACGTGGTAGGTTTGCATCTGGGGTAGAGATGAAGGCAATTTAGCTAGGACATAAATTGCTTGGTTAATTCACCTGACTTTGGTGGCTAGGTAGAATGTAGTTTCTGGGTGATGGTCTAGCTTTTAAATTGGAAGTTTAGAGAATAGCGATCTGTCATCCAGCTGAATTCTGTGGGACCTTGGGCAGCCTGCTGAGGTATAAGTGGTCCTCTTGTTAGAGCATTGGTTGTAGACTGGGAGTGATTTTGCCCATGAGGGGGCATTTGGGCTTGTCTTTGGATGTTTTTAGTTGTCACAATTTGGGGGTGCTACTGGCATCTAGTGCATGGGGGCCAACGATTGTGCTAAACATTCTACGATGTACTGGTCAACCCCTCATAAGAAAGGCCCAAAATGTGGATAGTGCCAAGGTTGAGCAACACTGTATTATAGCGACACCAACAAAGGTCTATTATATCTTTTTTTATTCACTGTAGATTGAGTGTACGTATTTGCCACTTTGTCCCTAAAGAATGGCCAATATTTAGTAAAAAAGTTAATGATTGAAAATGCACTCACCTTAATCGTTCCTAACAAGTCACATTGGGACAAGCATGCATACTCCAGCTTCATCTATACAAGAACATGTTTTTCCGTCCTGCTTAGCTATTTGCAGTTTTTACACATTGTAAGCTTTACTTATTTTTTAGAATTTCCCTGTGCCACTTTAGGATAAACAGACAGTTTTATGTTTGGCTGTTTTTAAGATTTCTTGGTAATGAGGTATTTGGGGTCACTCAGTGTTAAAGAGGCACCTGATTATAGACTTTATAAATAGCATCAGGAATGACTAAATGTCACGTTTTATCTCCGTAGCGCAGAACTAGGAGAGGAGGAGATAGAAGGTGGCAGAGGGAAGGGTAATAGAATTTATGCAGCAACATTTACCTAAAGGTAATAAAAATCTTCATTACATGGCATGCAACAGGTCATTAGGACTAGCAGAACTATGCGTGTAGATGCTCAATATTAATACCACTTGCTTTTTATTTGAAATAAGGATAATTCTGTGCTACTGACTTGGCTAAAATTTAAAGAATATTCCATTTACTATTTGTGGGATATTACAAATAATGTGAGCTTTCTTAGTAATTGCACATAAATATACTACAAATAAAACCTTTCATCTAAAATCCTAGAAGAGTTATCTGAACAGCAATTAATTATGCGTTTTGGTACTCCTATGAGCAAAGTAAATTGTTGCCATTTCTCTCAGAGGGCATATATTTCCATTAAATGCTTTGGATGAGTTTCTCCACATGAAATAATGTCTTGACAGGGAAAGCATGCTAATCCATCTCTGTTAACCATGTCCCTGAACTAACTGATTTGGATCCTGATCAAGGCTTCACTGGTGAGAGTGTATATAAATAATAGCCAAACCATCTACGAAAATACACAACTCCCCTAAAGGCTTGATCCAACACAGAGTTGAGGCATAATAAGATAATATTCTCCAAATAGGAAAGAGGAAGAGTCAGTGTTTTTGAAGTAGAAGTTAATGTGTGTGTTAGTTAGGGCTCCTTCTGTTTCAAATGACAGAGAATCTAACTCATGCTGGCCTGAACCCCAAAAGGGAATTTATAGCTCACATAATTGAAAAGTCTAGTGCCTGGCTGTTGCTATGGCTATGGGATCAAACAACGCTGTCGTCTGCTAGCTTTACCTTTATTATATTGGCTTCGTTCTCTGGGTGGCTCTGATAGATCGTAGATCCAAGCTTCCAGCCTCTCAGGTTGCCGGACAGTAGAAAAGAGAACCCTTGTGCACTCTTGGTAGGAATGCCCAGTGTAGCCACTGTGAAAAACAGTATGGAGATTCCTCAGAAAATTGGAAGAGAACTACCATATGATCCAGCACTCCCACCTGTGGGTGTTTATCTGAAAGAAATGAAGTCAGATGAAGGTCTGGTCATTTTGCAGGAGTGGCTTTCAGAGGTTTCAGTCACCTCTTCTTTGGCACGCACATGGCCGTAGAAGCCATTGATTCTTGGGTCTCTCTAGCTTTTTGTTTTGTTTTGTTTTGTTTTTTTTGGTGGAGGAAGATGAGCCCTGAGCTCACATCCATTGCCAACTTTCCCATTTTGCTTGAGGAGGATGGTCCCTGAGCTAACATCTGTGCCACTCTTCCTCTACTTTGTATATGGGACACCACCACAGCATGGCTTGATGAACGGTGTATGGGTCTGTGCCCAGGATTTGAACATGCGAACCCTGGGCAACTCAAGTGGAGCTCGCTCGCTTCCTAGAGCAACCCTGGAGACAGCCCCAGGATCTCTCTGGCTTTTATCCTTTGCTAGTTGTTACAAGTTTCCTTAGGCATCTGTGTCTAGCAGCCATTCTCCAGTGCAGGTGCATCTTATCAGTGCTGATTACTGATTGCTTAATAAACATTCTTAACATAGTAACCTTTGGCTGATTCTTAATACTCCTATATATTCTCTGAGTTGCTATTGCAAGGAAAATTTGACCAAGGGTTATGTAGTTAAAGTTTTAAATAGCAATATATCTTATGAGTGAGAACATATAAATAGATGTAAGAGTGACTTTTTTTATGGTTGCTTACTAAGGGCCATGATATATTTTACCAATATTCAACTGGTGGCCATTTAAGTTTGCTACTAGTTTTCCATGATTACACATAATCATGAAATGTGTACATATCTTTGGGCAAGTGCTTATAAAGGCTACATGGAATTTCTGAATCAAAGGGCATGCACATTTAAATTTTATAAATCTGCCACACTGTCTCTCAAAGTCATAATCTCACCAACAGCATGTGAGAGAATTTGTTTCCCCATGCCACTTCCTTCTAATTTTATTTATGTTGTCTCTGAAAAATTTTGTGAATTTGGCAAAATATATGTAATAATCTTTATTTTGCATTAGAATCAGCACACTTGGCATTAGCTCAAAATGGACTCATCGGCATTAGCTCATAGGACTAATAAATGGCTAATCTAGATTAGAATTGAAATCTTTCATATCTAGTATTCTTTCGTTTAACTGATACTGTAAAATGTTTATTCGATTTTACTTTTTTCTTCCATGTTAATACTTGAAACGAATTTAATAGTCTGCTTTTCGCAAAGTCAAATTATTTCTGCCCAACTTTATTTAACAGAAATTACTGAAATAGCCAATTAACCTCTGATTGTGAATGGAGCTCTTCATTATTTGTTATTATCATTAATTTACATTATATCAGATTAAAAAATTGTAAGTTTAAGATATATTTAATTTACTTCTTGGTAGGACCAATATATAAAGTTGATGTTGAGATTTTAGTGTATTTTATTCTTCAGATATTTGTCAGCCTGATGTGTAGTAAATAATTGTTCAACCACTGAAGTTGTAGTATTTGACAGATCTGCAAAAATTTTCCTCTATAAGCCAATGAAATTTTTACATTAAAAGATAACTCATACAACAACTTATATTCATTAAAGCTTGGAACAAGTTAAATTGATGACAGAGTCAACATATTTTTGAGGCTGATTCGTTAAGAGTAACCTCTATTTCTGGTTCTTTTACTTGGTCACTTTCGTTAGTAGTGATATTTATTTGGTTTTCAAATTGCTGTCAATGAATTCATGCCAACATTATGTAATTTATGCTTGAAATATTTTATTTTTAAAATGCCATTTAATTTATGTATATAGAAAATATTTTATTGATAAAATTTAGAAGTGGTAGACTACATCTTTTTTGGTCAAGCTTTATTAACAACAAAACAAAATAGTTTTAGGGACAGACTGGCACTTGTTTGTCCTTTCAGAGGGATTGTCCCCTGCTCCCAACTTCCAGGTAAGGAGAGAAGAGTCCACAGATTGCATCATGGTTATTGTAACTCCATTGGCCATTTAAAACAGGAATAGATGTGGGCAAATTGACTTCCTATAAAAAAGTTATTTCTCTTTTCATAAACTGCTCTAAAGATACCACCTTAAATCTAGGTGTGAGAAGTAACAGGCATTACAAGAAGTTTTTGGATTGTAAAAGTAACTCTGGTCTTAGCTGAACTAGATTGATTAATAAGTAGTTTTACAGATTTGTGCATTGAAACTCATCTCTCCTTGCCTTGTCCTCCCCTTGCGTTTTGTTGCTTTTATTATAGCACTCATCAGAGTCTACCATGCATTGCATATATTTGCTTCTGTTTCTCTTTTTTCTGCCATAATTGAGCCTGGAGAGCTAGTACTTTTTGTTGGTCATCTTTCTATTCTATTTAGGGCCTGGCACACAACAGGTATAAATGTTGAACTCAACTGATCTTTGGAAAATAATATAGTGTGAAAAATTGATGTCATTCTATTTGATAATCCTTAGCCACTAAAAACTGTTTCTTAGATTTTCACATTACTTCAGTGAATCTGTTTTTACGTAAAAAGATCCCGTATACTTGTTAATTTTGTTTACAGTGAATTGTTTTATATACTCTGAGGGCAATTACTCAGTTCATCGTCTGTTTCTGTTTATTAATCTTTTCAATCTCCCTATTCATTCATTCTATAGCATATTTTATATGTGAGATGATCTCTCTATTTTAACTTTTGATGATTTTGAACTTTTAGGTTTTGATATTTAGGAAATGTGAGGAATATTCTGTGATTTTCTGCAGGTTATATTTGTGGTAAGATTCGAATTTAGGTGCCATTCTTTTTAAGGAAATGTATGTTGTGGGTAATTGGTAAAATGAGACGTCCTCTTAGATATCTTTGTAAAAACTCTTAGTTTTGTTTTGCACTTTTTAAGTAGCTTGGGATTTTCTTTTCCAGGAACACAATGGTTTTTAGACTTTATTTTCATTCTAATAAAAATGGAGGAAGAAGACTAATGTTTACTAAAGGCTTACTGGGTTTCAGTATTGTGATGAGCCCTATATATGATTATTATACATTAATTGCTTAATAACTCTATGCCATAGGTGATATTATCTCCATTTATAGATGAGGAAGCTGAAGCAAAAAAGGAACATCATTTTTGCCATTTAAACTCTGTTTTGTTTCTGATATAACATAGAACACAGAAAATAGTCTCACATATTATGGATTAGTGGAAAATTCATTGAGACTTTTATTTCTGTCAATATGGTCAATTAGATATCCTTGAAATATACCACCTGCTATCAAACACCTAGAAATCTGGATGTATTGTAAACACTCTTGTAATTGTGCAGCTTAATTTGCAAAAGGTAAGGTGATTTCATAAGTGCCATAAAACAAGGAAGTAGCTCAAAAGAATGGTTCGCTTCTTCTGAAGCTCCTGGTCCTCGAGGTCTTTGCTGGTCTCTGTGACCTATGACTTTGGTGTTACCAGCTTTGGGGACAGGAAGCAGGACATTCCTCTGTTCGGGCTGAGGAACTGGAATCTCAGACATCTTCCCCTTCACTCTCATTGCCCAGGGTAAAAGTTTAATCTATGATCATTAGGTAAAGGACATTTTTTTTTAAAAAACAGAATATAAGAAAGCAATTGATGCTAAGATACTGAACATTTCTAGGAAAATTAGAAATTAGAGAAGTAACAACAACAACAAAAATAGTAGTCCATGGCCTAAGAAAATTTCAAGGAACAGTTGATCTGCAACATCAAATCCTAGAGTGACAGCAAAGAGAAAGTGCAGGAAAGGGGTAGATAAGCCCCAGCCAGAGAGACAGCTGGTCTTATTTGATTATCTTTTACCCCAAGTTTCAGTCAATTTTGTGCCGCCTTCACAATTTTGACAATGTTCACACATTATCTAGATTATTATTTACTTAATATCTTAAAATGAAGTTATGCTATGCTTATGGTTTATTTTTGAAAGAAATCTTTTATATCACAATAAAATATGGAAACCCATAATATCTGCCAGAAGTAGAAAGTTATCTGTAAAAATGAGTAAAATAAGGGAACAAAGTTATAACCATGTCCTGTTGCCTGTTACTGTGCAAGCCCTATCTTCTGTTATAAAGAAGGGAAAACAAGCTTCAAGAGATACTGAAGATACCATATACAATCTCCTCCTTTATTTAATAAGAGGAATTGAGGAAGATGCTAAAAGGACACATGCTTTGTCTTAGGTGATTCTGTCTTCCTTGTGTGTGTGCCATGTAGGCTTGTTTTTAGCACCAGCAGTGTCACTGGCTGAATGTGAAATGATCCGAGGAGGGAAGTGTGATCATGTGCATGCCTGAGTGCCTGCTTTTTGATGTTTATCATTTGAAAGATACTGCTCTAAACTTCCTGTTGTTGACGAAAATAATCCATAACCAATCCCTGTTGTTGACGAAAATAATCCATAACCAATCTATAAATGAAAATTTGGGAGAGTTTATTCTGAGCTGAAATCTGAGCACCATGGCCTGGGGCCTTTCTTCCCGAAGGAAGAAAGAGCACCAAAGAGGTGAAGTATACAGAGTGGTTGTATACCCCCAAAGAGAATGTTTCACATATGATTGAAATGTCTCTCCCACAATAGTCACAAGATTGCCCTGTCAGCACAGCGCTTGATGGACACAGCAGGTAGCGGGTCTGCTATCTCGGTGGGCGGAGCAGGAGGCAAGTCTATTGTCTAGAGCTGGGTTGTCAGAGGTGAGCTCAGCAATCAGTTTCTAGCCTAAGGAAAGATGCTTAATCCTTAAGGGAATGCCAATGTTGGGAGGGGGAGGGAAGTTGCACCTTTATCTCAAGGGCCTTTGTTCTTGCCATAGGGAATATCTAAAGCAGATATACAATGCATGCTCAACAGCCTCTGTCAGGCCCTTTTGGAAAGACAAGGTCAGGCCGAATTAGGTTTACACAAAATGGCTTCCTCATATTCTCCAGTATATCCTATTGCTTGCCATTTTTATTTGTCACTGTGTTGAAACAGTCTTTGTTTTTTTTCTCTTTGAAGCTCTTTTAAGAGCCTGTGCTGACGGAGGTGCCAACCGCTTGTATGACATCACCGAAGGAAAGAGGGAAAGGTATGCTTTCCTTGAGCCAGCGTCCGCAACACCACTAATTCTGCTCTTCCGTTTGTTCTATTCTCTTCTTAGTAAATGGTGACTGTTAATTTTCCTTCAAACTTAACAAAAAACCCCCGCAGTGAGAAACCTGCTTAATGTTGTATTATTTCGTTGCTTTGAATAGAATCCCTTAGTAGAACTAGGCTAATCATATTCTTAATTTAAAAGAAAAACCCATTCTACTACTTCAAAAGTCTCATTAAGTAGCATATCAAATATCAATATTTGTGAGGACTTTGAATATTGATTAAAATAAAATTTCTAATGGTAATTTGAGTTGTTATTCAGTTTAAATGCATAAAACTATCTCATATAAGTGAAATGTATATTCTCTTGTAGAAGATGCAAGATTTTTATATTAGTGTTGAGTAAAGCTCAGTATAATTTACTCTAACTCAGTTACTTCTGAGTTAGGCACATAGATATATTTTAGGAGACAAGTAATTTATTTCTTAATGATTTGTTGTCTGTGCTGTCTTGTTTTCCTGATCTTTGCATGGTGAGCTATTTTTGGATAAGAGAATATGTTTGAGGAGAGCAAGATTTAAATCTAGCTCATTGCCAGCATGTTCATAGTTCAACCTCTTGGCAAATACAAGAATTTATAGTTTAGATATACATAGACCGGCTATGAAATTTAGTTCCACTTCCATCACGTATGTTATTGAATGTACTGAAATGTTTATAGTTTGAGAAATCAACTCCTTGCTGCAAAAAATAAAGTAAAAATATTATGATGCAACATACCATAGGTGTGAATTACATATATGTATTTTGAAATATTGTAAAATACATCTTCATGGCATCAGAATTTTTAACTTCAGCTTTCTAATGTTGGAGCTGCTTTTGGAAAGCAGCTGGGAGCTTATAAGACGAAGGCATGTTTCTTTTGAGATTGGGCATGCTGATGTCTAGGGACTGGATGTGTTATCATAGAATACAGCAAAAGTGGGAGCCTAGGACACAATTTAAATTATTAACATTTTGTGCTGCTTTATTTTTTAACTGTACGGATTCCTCTGACTATGTTGTCTAAGACCTGACGTGGACAGTATGTGAAAAAATCCTCAAGTATGTGTTACAAAAAGTGCCAGTTAGTTCAGGAAAGAGCATAATACCCATGAGGCCAAGATTATGAATTGGGTACTGTTTGTTTCATGCCTGTAGCCTGCTTGCTGGCAAGAGATCTGGTCCTGGGTGCTGTTTCTCTAATGGTACGTGTAGTCCATGAACATAATTATATGAACCAGAGCTGTGCAATGCTATTAACACAGTGCTTCCCAACTCTTCCTTGATTGTAAGAACCATCTAGAAGACTTGTGAAAAAATACAGATTTCTATACAATTATATTAATTATTTTTATTGGATTGGGCTGGACACTAATAAGAAAGATGATACACAACACTTTTATTCACATTTGAAATCAAAACAGATGACCATGTTTGAGAAGTGAGTACTATTATTTTTGCCCAAATTTCAAAATAATCATTTCTGATATTTCTTAACACACTTATAAGTGACCCTTGGAAGTCTTCCAAGAAGATTTATGATTTATCTAACAACTGTCTGTCCATATGTGAAGATGTTCAATAAGAAAATGTGCTTTCCATTGAGTTTCTAGGTATAATAATATATTTGCAATGATTCCTACTCTGATGCTTAGGGACGTGGCTGGCCTGGGTAAGGGTGGAGTCCCGAACAGGGAGATGAGTGAAGCTAATTGCCTCATGTGGGAGTTAAATTCTTGGAATAAATCTCATTAAATCCAAATCCTAACCAGTTGAACTAATTGGATACAGGTGATTAAACATGATTCCTGTTAATTTTATTTTTAACAGAATGGCTTCACAATGAAAAAGGAAAAAATATTTATGAGTTTTAAAAAGGCAAGTATGGTTTATGGACCTCTGCTTGCCTTGCTCTTATTTGTTCGTTTATTTAATGTCCATATCTACAACATAATACCTTATAATTATGCAATTACAACTGAATGTGTAGAGATTCATCTTCAATTGAGGGCAAAATGAGATATTTAGATGTTTAGAATGGAAGGAAGGAAGACTGATGTAGACAGTAACAGAGGAGCAAGGTTTATAGTGGGATAGAATTGGGGCAAAAATCAGTGGTGACCTTAGGTCCAATACTCTACCCAATGCATTCAACTCTCCACACCGTCTTTCATTATTTTTTTTTCAAGTCATTTTATTGGGATTATAATGGTTTATAACGTTGTGTAATTTCAGGTGTGCATTATTGTTTATCAGTTCCTGAACACACTTCATCATGCTCACCCCCGGTAGTCTAATTTTTATCCGTCACCATCTTTGTTTGTTTGTCTGTCTGCTTCAACTCTGGAATCGGCCTCTCTCTACTTATCAGGTTTAGAAGTTCTAAATGTTTTTTCTTATTTGTGAAAACAATACATGGTCATTGAATACATGTTAGTGAGCTGGAAGAAACAGAAAGTTGAAAATAAAAATTATCTGTTATTTCTTCCTAAGTAGCAAAGAGTTGGATTGGGTCTACCTATTGGTTCTGCCCTTTGGAACAGCAGAAAATATGACTTATTTTTCTGTAGCCACTTGCTCAAGTGAAAGTAAGCTTGATGACTGTAAGCTCCCTTGTGCCTAGAAAATTGTCTGGGAATATGAGACACTCAACAAATGTCTGTTAGTAATTGAACATTTGAATAGGATTGTTTTGTTCTCTCTCCCATAGGTTTTGATTGACTTTGATTAATGACTCTCATGTTTTGGGTAAATAGATTACCTCTGCTCTGAGAGCTGAGAGGTTCTGATTTGGATGTGTGTTCAGTCTGTACATCAAACTGAGGCAGGTTGAAGTCCCAGTCAGGAACAAATAGAATGGGCTCCACCAATGACCAGTGGATCCTACCTTTGGCCGGGGCAGTGAGATTAAAGAGGAAGAAATTTTAGAAAGACTCAGTCTCTGTACTGCACTCCTGTACTCTTGATTGACTGTTTTCCTAACACCAGATGCCTGTTTTTGGAAATGTGGGGTAATAAGTTTGGGTATCAGATATATGCACCAATACCCGCAATTCTACAGCTCCAACCTGATACTGACTGAACTCTCATGTTTATATTCTGATAGTAGTCTGCAATTAAGAACTCCTATGGTGGCTTCATAACATCCTCCTGCCCTCTCTCCAGTAGGTAAAACCCATTATTGGTCAGAACCAGGATGGTAAAGCACAGCCCCACTTGTCACAATAATCACAGGCTACAGAGATAAAGAAAAAAAATACAAGAGAAGCAGAGTAAGATTTTCTAGGAGGATTTTATGGAGCAGACTTTTTTCTTGCCCATCATCGATAGGCCTTGGAGGTTTGTTTTAGAGTGATGATTTTATTGACACTATGTTAGGTCAGGAAAGTGTAAATTGTCCACGTCACAGAAAAATGAAAGATGGTTGTTTGTATGTACCGGGTACATAATAATGATTATGGGAGGGTTAAGGCCACGCCCTACCCCCAGCCACCATTGTCTCCTTCCATTTCTCAATTATTCCTATTTCTGCATGTTTAGCAGATACTCTAAGAGCAATTTCTGCTCTAGTCAGTTTCTGACCAGAGTCTGAAAAGTAGTCAACTGTGGCAGTAGTTACTAACCTTTCTCACCATGGGGAATATTAAAAACAAACAAACATATAGAGAAGTGCACAAATTAAAATGATATAGTCCATTGACTTTTCATATGGGGAGCACACTCATGTCAACAGCACTGAGATCAGTAAATTGAATATTACCAGTGTCACAGAAGCCTTCCTCATGCTCCCTGCCTTCGCCGTCTCCCCTAAAAGGGAACCTCAGATGTAACCACTATCTGACTTAATTAATCTTAGATTATATTTGCCTATTTTTGAACTTTATAAAATGGAATCATACTGTATTGAATTTTGAGCGTGTGGACTGTTTTTTATATGTAGAATTCATAGCTCTCTAAACCTGAAAAAGGATTAAGAAACATTGCTGCAGGTTCCTGCAGGAGAATTACGGTGACCATAATTATGAGGTGGAGGTGGGGATGGAATCAGGTAGAAGAGAGTAAGAGGTATATAGAAAGGAAGGAGAATTCTAAGACCGATGACACAACCACAGTAGTCTGACAATGGGGAGAAATAGTTTATATTCATCATTTGAAAATAATACCTTTAAAGAGGGGTAAATATTTGTAAACCCTATTCTGTTAGAAAGGTAAAATAAACTGACCAAAAAAAAAAAAGAGAGAGAGAGAAAGAGAGAACTTTACAATGAGACAGGATCTCTCTAGAATAATTCAGTAGCAGAAATAAGAATGTAGCATTTAACTTATCTTTTATTCCTTCATTCAAGCATGTATTGGATACTTTCAATAGTTAAACGTTTTGATAGTTACTGTGAATATATAAATAAGTAAAATACAGTTCTTGCCATCAAGAAACTTTCAGTATAATCAAAGTGAAGAGGATATTGGTATTCAATATGGTAGATTATAAAGCACATAATGAGAAAATTCTAGTTCAGCATGATAGGTTCCGTGACAAAGGAAGACATGGTGGATGGACAATTAATCCAGAATGTGAGAGTATTAGAAAATATTCTGAGGATCCTAATGGGGTGTAAAAGATCAAGGCCACAGAGTGTGTGGTGTGTGTCTGTGTGTGTATGTGTGTGTGTGGTGACCAGGGGGAGGAGAGGAGGTTTTCCTTTGTCTCCTGGGTAAAATCTAAACTCATTACCTTGAGAATCAGGGTTGGACCTTTCCGTACCATGTCAGCCATGCCCAGTTTCCCCCCTTGTCTTCTCCCAGGCCCTTTCCATTCACTGCCTGTGCTCAGAACCTTTCTCAGGCTGATCTTCAGCTTGTACACATTGGTACTGCCCACAATCCATTCTGATTGTCTGGCCATCCGTTCTGATTAGTCGGTACTTATTGTACTGATCCTCAGATGGCTTCAACTGCCTATGGCGGCATTTCTTGTAGCAATCCTATCCATGCAGCAGTGCTCAGCTAAAATGCCGTCTGTCCTATGAGGGCTCCCCTCGCTTTCCAGCCCGGTGTGACCTGACATCTCTTACACTGTAATACTACTTTTAAATTACAATGTTATGTTCACATTTTACCTTGATTTAGAGCCTTAAAGACTTATCTCCTCTACTAGGTTGTAAATTTCTAGTGATCTATTGTCATTTAACTATGCATAATACTTTGTAATTATTTACTTTCTCATTTTAAATTGTGATTTAGCTATGTGTAGATGTATGTTACCTCCCTCACTAGGTGGTAAACTCCTTGAAGGCGGCGATCATAATTAATCTTCTTTATATGCCTTGTAGTATCTAGTACACTAATGAGCGTCTGAAAATTTATTGAATTAATGATTTTTCATTGATATCTTAGCAGAATGTCACAAAGACTAACCTTTTTTTCAGCCAGGGATCTCTAAGATATAGTATCAGCATTGGAAATATCTTGATGCTAGAGAAGAAACTTTGGATAATTATGTATTGTATTAGTTTGTATAAACCAGAAGTGTCTTATATCTAAAAATATTATGTATATTTTGTCTGAAATCACATATAGTATATGTCCCACTTATTTCCAGAATGTTTTATATTACATTGCATTCTAATTTCTATCTAAATGATTGTTTTATCATGAAACTAAGATCTTTGTCTTTGAATTCATTGGTATTTTGAGAGCAAGGTGAATATTGGTGCTAAACATGAGAGTTTTTTTTTTAATTGTGGTTTTGTGAGACTTAGAGACTCTCAAATTCATCAGCATAACAGTCTGAGAAATAGGTATGAATTTTGGTGTCATTAGTGTGTAGGCATTTGAAATGGGGGGCTGTTATTTTTATGTTAGTTTTCTCAGAGTGAGTGATGACTATAGCATTCTTAGTGGGAAGTCCTACACAAGATTATTTTTATATAAACATTTTTCTAGTTTAGCTCAGATGTTTAGGAGTTGCTTTTTTGTTTAATTTAAAAGATGAGCACCCAGCAAAACTTCCATGAATTCATTCAAATAGCCATTCAATTAAACTTGAATTAACAATGGTGGGATGAGGAGCTCTTGTGGTGCTGAAATAGAAAGGCAAGATTCGATCTCTTACTCCTCTCACCCCATTAATTTTCTTCGCAGTTAAGATTTCAGACTTTCTAGCTTTATGTATTCTTGCAACTTTCCCATCAACAGATCAATACCACTTTTCAGAGTGATCAAGTGGGAATAGAGGATGCCTGTTTTATAACTCTCAAACTAACAGTGCCCCAGCTAAACCAATTTCAAAATATAGTTTAAATAACTGAATAATGTGGGAGGCTAGCTGTTAAAAATTAGATTCTAAAGCCTTTACCAATGAAATTAAACCAGGCATCTGGCAGCAAGTATCTGATACACCCTTGAAGGAATCAATGGCCTGTCTGTCTGTTTACAGAAGACTAACTTTTAACAGTTTTGTTCTCTCAGCCCATTTCATTGCAGCTAGCAGTAGCTTCCAGGTTGGGACTTGTGTGGTGAGAGAGCATGCGTGGACTCGTTAGTTAGGTCAGGATTCAAAATCTGATTCTGCAGATCCATTACTGTGAGACATTTGGCAGGTAATTTCACGTCTTCAGTTGTAGTTTCTTCATCTGTGACGTTTCAGAGGGAGATCACTATCTTCCGGGGTATTCAGAGAAATCTTGATGAAGAAACGTATTACTTGGGCCAGTTATACAAAACTTGGATAAGCCAAGGGGATGGAGGGTGGCCCTTCCAAGCTATCATATGCTGAATTATGGAATAGTTGAATATGCACATGGTGCGGTTTTAGGCAATAGCTGGAAACACTTTCGTAGTTAATATTCTGCACGCAGTAATAGTGTAACTTCTTAGAAAAGTCATAAGCACTTTTCCAGTTGTGGTTGGAATGAAAGAATGTAGTATCTGGCTTCTCAGATTCTTTTTGGTTTTTAATCAGCTTATTCAGATATAATTTCATACAATAAAATTCATCCGTTTTCCGCATACAGTTCAATGAGTTTTGAAATGGTTTACAGTTATATCCACCACCACAGTACGAGATCAAAACACATCCATCATCCCCAAAAGTTCCTTCCTGTCCCTTTGTAGTCAGTCCCCAACTCCCACACCCTGGCTTCTGCAGCCTTCTAGAAGGTCATATAAATGGAATCATGCCGTTTCTTGTCTTTTGTGTCTGACTTTTTTCACTTATCAAAGGCTTTTGAAATTCATCCATGTTATGGTGTGCGGCAGTGGTTTGTTCCTCTCCACTGTTGCAGTGTTCCATCACATGGTCCACTACAATTTTGTTTGTTCATTCAGTGCAGTTGATGGATCTCATTCTTAAGACTCGCTCTTTTAGCTGGAATCTGTCATCATTTTGTCAAGTGCTTCTTTGGGAGGGATGTTACTTCTTTTAGTTAGAACCAATCTAAATTTTCAAAGTTGGTACTTCAGCCCTTGAAGTTATTTAAGCAGTAGTAGAGAGTCGGATGTAAGGCCTTTATTTTCTGTGTCTTAGTGAAAATTCTGCAAAAGCTTGCTCAATACTGTTAGGTTTTTATGGATTAAGGCAATAAATATAAAATTGCGATGGAGGAAGTTGGTGTCAAGTATCTGAGCATACATTGTGATCTTGATAACCTCCAATATATGAGGCAGTTGATTTCAGTCTACCTGTGACTGTAATTTTCTCAGTGATTGGGATTTATTTTAACTAATGTTCAAGCATTTCATGGCATAGTTGAAAAATGAACTTTAAGTATGCTTTAACATGTATAGAAAGTAAATGTGTCTACTTTGCTTAAGGAAAACCAAAGATCTTTGGTTTAGCTTGATTCTTGTAAGCCTAGCCTTAAGCAATATTTAGTCATTTACTTCGGCAAGTTTCTATTAAAAAGTACTTATGCAATCAAATTACAAAGCTCTGTAATCATGTCAATGTTATTGGGTCTTTCAATCAAAATGATGGAAGATAAAAATGATTAGCACATTTAAAAGAAAATTTATAATAGGAGTCTTGATATTAAAGAACCCTGCACAACAAACTTTGAGGGCAAATTTATCTTGAATTATTGATTGGATTGGTTTAGTAATATATTTTAGTCTGTTGATTATCAAATGCTGTAAATCAGAGATCTCAAAGTTATCCATGCATAGCTCTGAATCATTTCAGGGTATTGGAGGAGCGGGAAAAGTGTATGCAAAGATGCTATGTTTGTCAGATCATGCATGAAGTCAAAATAAATTTTCAGAGCAAGATCATTTTAAGCAGCTGCAGGAAGTCAGCTTACAACTAAATTTAATCAGAGGCATTGTTCTTTATGGCGATTCTATTTCATAAAGTACGTTCCTGACAAAACTCTTTTCCTTTCCTGCACTGTGGATGGAGTCTTCAGAAATAAATTACCTTCAGGTGGTTTTTTTAGAGGACCCTGGATCATCTGTCAAAAGTTCTGAGTAACACGTCTCTTTTAATTTTACTTATTTAAAACAAATAAAGTTGAGTTATTTTTGCACTTGTTAATACAGTTTGAGCTCTTTTTTAATCACATTTTTTTTGCTTATTTTAAATATATTGTTAGATTGCTGAGTTAAGAAGTAAAAATTGAGTAATCACATTATATATATATTTGATATATATATAAAAAATTGTTTTTTAAAAAGCTGTGGAGTGGTCCTTAACTGTCTGATTTTTCATACATATTTGAGTGAGTGTGCATGCATGCACACTTGCACAGACACACTTAGGTACTTCCTGCATGGTTGTCTTGTTATTTAAAATTTCAGTTTTGTGTTATTAGACCAAGAGTAAGCAGAATAACTCCAGCAACAAGATGGCATATATTATTTGTTGACACATCATTATGGGACATGAAATTTGAGTTGATGACGGGATTGCGCCTGAGACAGCTACGGCCTTCTTGTTGTTAGGGGACAGAACAGTGACAGCTGAGATTCAACTAGCGAGGGCTAGGTAATAAATTTTGTGGGAAAATATCCAAGTGGCAGTTATATGAAGATGAACCCTGAACTATCACCTGTAATCCTGGGTTAGAGATCTGAGAATTGTTTGAGACTGTATTCTTCGAAGACTTCTGTAGGCACAAAATGCAAGAATACGCTAAGAATCTCAGAATATTTAAAAGACGACAGAAAACATTTTTCCACCCTAAGAAAAAAATCTTGGTGTGTATGTCTTTGTATATATTATATCTTAAATGCTTAACTCTGGATATTATATGCCTTAGGAAGTAGGAAGAGAGCTGGAGAAAAGTCAGGAGAAGGGTACTTGATGAGCAAGAGGACAGTAATTCGTAAGTGCCCAGGCTGAAAGGAACTTAGAATAAAAAGTCCTAAGTATTAAAAATGTTGACTTGCTCTCTAAACTACATGATTTAGAATTGCGGTTAGCACTGTTGTTGCATGAGATTGGCAGTGCTTCTGCTTGGAATGTAGGGAAGACGAAGACAGGGTTGTCATACTCCCACAGGATTTAGGCCCAGGAGCTCTATTTTTGACCTTGGCTCTCAGGTTCCATCGTTTCTGCTGAATGCCTTGTAAGGGTGCTTTACAACTGGGTTGTGCTACTCAGGGCTGGAGGCACCGTGGATGGGGAGGTTGTTTAAACACTAGGACTCCTTAACAATGAGTATTTAAAATATTTGTGCCGTCTAAACACTGGTCTCCTACTCAGCTCGTTGTTTAAAAAAACCATTGGAGTGTCCATTGAAATGTCAAGGAATTAATTTTAGTATCAAATGGAGATACTTTTTTACAGAACATTATATCTGATTCATTTATAAAAATCCTATTTGATTAAAAAAACCCTCTTTTATAAAATTCACTTTTAAAAACCCTCTTCTGTTTTCTTCCAAGTGTTATAATCCTTATATTTAAAAACTCAGGGGCCGGCCCCGAGGCCCAGTGATTAAGTTTGTGCACTCCGCTGTGGTGGCTCAGGGTTTCACTGGTTCGGATCCTGAGTGCGGACATGGCACCGCTCGTCAGGCCGCGTTGAGGTGGCGACCGACATGCCACAACTAAAGGGACCCCCCCGGCTAGAATATACAACTATGCACTGGGGGGATTCGGGGAGAAAAAGCAGGAAAAAGAAAAAAAACAAGATTGGTAACAGTTGTTAGCTCAGGTACCAATCTTAAAAAAAACAGAAAACAAAACTCAGCTCATGTGTTCTGTTTCCCCAGCAGTCTCCTGAGAACTACCCATGTCTATAGATCTCAGTCAGGCAGAAATTCTCTAAGCAACACTTTACTGTCACTCCACATTAGGTTGAAATTATCTATAGTGTTTCTACTTAATTGGACATAATTCTTTGTTCTTGTTTTATCTATCTGTGGGAATAACCCTAGCACCCAGGACGAGGTTTGATGAATAGTAGATGATAAATATTTTTAACTGAGCAGTATTACTCCTTTTAGGTAGCTCTCCCTGAAAATAATAATAATTTCCCCAGAGATAAACCAGCAGATGACAAATCCTAAATGAACTAAGGGTATTTGGTGGCTAGATTTCTTCCATTACCAGGTTATCCTCTGTTACTCTGAGTCTCTTTTACTCCATCTGTCCAACTTGAGTGCCCTTCCTGAACGTTCTCTTATCCAGTGCTTCCCTGTCAGCGTTTATCACAACACATTGGAATCACCTGTTTGCTTGTCCCCTCAGCCTGTCACCTCATGAAGGCAGGTCCTGTCTCTGGCTTTTTCACTGTCTCATCCCCAGTAACTAGTTCACTATATGTTAACTAGTTATTTAACAACGATTAGACATGCTCTGCCATAAAAACGTAATGTATTCTGTCATAGATTAAGTATGAAAACATGGTTCTGACCCAGTAAATTTTTAAATTAGTTCTGTTCAAGAGGAGAATGAGAGAGTCATACTGAAAACTCTAATGTTAACATTGTTAGGAACTTCTTATTTAATTTTTTTTGTATCAGTGGAGGTTCTTGGTTGTAAAGAGCAGAAAAAACCCTGACCAACTTAAACAACAAAAAAATCTGTTAAAAATATTCCAATTAACAGAATAAGTTGAAAGCCTGAAAAGTTGGGCTTGGGAAATATGGAGGAAGCTGGAAACCAGATCCACAGCTGTGTTTATGTTCTAAGAACAAGGTGGGGCTTGTACTCAGCCCTCTGTGAGCCTGGTACTGGGTGCTGCCGATGGATTCCCAAGGGCCTCTTCTTTCTTGTGTGAGAGCATATGATCGACTGACCGAGCTGAAGTGTTTGAGTGAGAATATGTGCCCGTGCCGTTGTTTCTAGGGGTGGCATGAGTAAATATCTGACTCCTGTTTGTTTCTAGAGTGGGCTGCGCCCAGCATCAAGACTCACCATGCTAGTTTCTGTAAACATGGCAGGGGGAGGGGGGCAGCCAAATGGAAATACTAATGCAAACAAAACCAAAAAATCCCCACAAATACCCCTCCACAACATTTTCTCTCTGGCTACCACTGCTATCAGCATGTCCTAGGATGGTCTAATGGTCTTTATTAATCTCCTTCATACTTCCCCCTCCATGAGTCCCTCCCCCACGTAATACTTATTGTGATATAAAATGCCCCTAGGTATGAAACTTTTTTATTCCTCAATCTCTTAATGACAGTGAAAGGGAATTAAGTGGTTACCTGTCATGCATATAAATGATAACAATACCTCATGCATTCTGAGAAATTTAATAATATTCCTCCCAAATTTTTAAAAAAGTATAAACACTTCCTTAGTTTTATAAAAGCTTGTTGTTAATCAGATCCTGTACATTTTTGCTGACATTTTTGTACTATCAGTTTTTTTCTAAGTAAGCTCCTTTAAATCTCACTCTTATGATTCATAATTTTTCTGTGGGGTTTGTAATTTGTTTTAGAAATGTTCCTCAGTGACAATTTTGGTAATTCTATTACCAAGACAATTTTATATTACACAGCATAGGGCTTGGTTTAATTGATCTGGGTCTCTGTGGTAATTGAGTAAAAGAATGAAAATGTTTTCTAATTTGTAGTATGTAAAAAAGTTTCATTACTTAAAGGCACGGCTTTGCTTTAAGAATTCAGTAATAAAAATTTTTACAAAATCTCCTTGATTTGTCTTTTTAAGATGAAATTTTCCCAGATTTAGTTCCTTTATTAAAAAAAATTGACAAGTTTATAGACAGAAAAAAATTGTTTTCTGACTTTGAAGCATAGTACTTAAAAAGGCAACCGAAGCTTGGAAGCTTACATGCAGTTTTCTCTGTACAGCTCTCATGTTTTCTACTGCGTGCAAAACTCACTTATTTATCACTAGCGGCCTCTAGTGTGTATTCAATTTTTTCCTGCTAGGCTGTACATTAGTATCTTATTAGTAACTAGAGGGCAGTTCCGTGTGTTAGGAACAAGAAAAACAACTGTAGTTCCTGTCATTTTAGCATTTTATCAGTCAGTGAAAAGAATGTTTTCGCATAATAGTGTTGTCTTATGATTCCTATTACCAGTAATAGGGCTTTCAGAGTGAATTTCCTCCACGTGGCAGTTGTTCTCCAAAGTATGCTTCTGCTATGGTGGGAGAGCAAGTTAATGGCCACACGCTGTGCTGATACATTCACATGCCTTGAATAGGATGGAATCAAGTGAGGATATAGGGGACAAGGTTACCAAAACCGGAGATGTTAGCCAAATCATATGGCAAAAGTCTGAGCTAAACTGTCCTTATTTGTTCAATTTTAAACAAAACTGCATTCAAGTAATTATTAATCATAATTACAGATAAAAACAATACAAACATAAATTAGTTTAAACAAACGAAATCTATATTATTTAGTTTTTGCCTTTTTTGTTTTAACTTTATATATTCTTTTTTAAAGGCACATCCTTCTCTACTCCCACCCACCCTCCTGCTCATAGAAGTAATCAAGGTTATTACAATGAACTTAGAGAACATAGGAAGATAAAAAGAAAAAAATAAAAGTAACCTCAAATCACCTAGATTCCCACCGCTGATATTTTTACACACCTTTTTCAATTTCATACTTTTGTAAGTATGTTCCTCTATTCCTGAGTGTATGTATGTGTGCACATATAACAAAATAGGGATTTTTATGCATACACTGTTTTATGTCATGTCTATTTTCTTAACATTATATTATGAACACATTATTATGTCATCATATGTAAGTTTTATTTGTCACATTCTTATTTAACAACCATTCTTCATATATCAGACATATATGTTGTTCATAATTTTTTATAAGTATAACTTTGGTAAATAAAAGTTAGATTAAGTTTTGTATGAGTTCCTAGCACTTAAAGTAGATTCATAGGAATTAAGATATGGGTTCAAAAGTTATGAATTTTTTAAAAAAATATTTAAATCCAAGTTGACAGTTTGTTTTCCAGAATATTTGTGCTCATCTTCACTTTTATCAACAATGTAAGATCATGTACATTTCTCTCCACCCTTGCCAGCTTTATTAAAATTTAATTTTTTATTTGTGTATTATTCAGGAGATTATATTCCATTGTTATTTTAGCATGTTTTAGATTATTCACTTGTTCCATTTGACAGGCGTTATTGTAGGAACTTGAAATGCAGCAGGGAACAGAATGCCTGACTTCAATGAACTTTCATAGAGATAGATAATGTCAGATAAATAATTAAAATAGAAAGTATATTATTATTGACAAGGAGGAAAATAAAGCAGGAGAAGGGTAGCATATTTTGCGGTGGGATGGTAACTAATTCGAGGGGAAGCCTCATTGAGAAAGTGCCTTCTGAGTTAACATCTGTAGGAGATGAAGAAGTCAGTCACCTGGCTATCCAAAGGAAGGGCATTCCGGGCAGAGGAAACCCGCCTGTGCAAAGACTCTGAGATGTGAGAATGGTATCAGTTGGCTTTTTCTGTATAACAAACCACCCTAAAACTTAGTGGCTTTAAACGACAATGATTTATTGTTGTTCACAAATTTAAGGGTCTGGTAGGTGGATCTTCATCACTTGTGTCAGTCATGTGGGCTGGGTAGGCACTTTTTCAGGTGATGTCAGCATGTAGACAGGACTCTCACATATTTGAAGTTTGGCTACTTGTAAGCTGGGGCACCTGACTCTTCTTTTTCATCTTCTATCTTTCAATCTCGGACTTGTCCAGGATTGTTCTCATGGCAGCAGAGGCGGGTTCCAAGAGAGAAAAGGGAAGGCTGTGACTCCATTTGAGGCCTCAGTTCATAACTGCCATGCCATCGTCATTTGCACTGCATTTTGTTGTTCAAAACAAATCACATGGCTGATACAAATTCATGTAGTGGGGAAATAGACCTGTATTAGCACCTCTTGATGGAAGGATCTGGAAAGACACATTTATAAAGGAGTATGGATAAAGAGGGGAAAATAATTATGGATAATTTTGCAAACAGTCTACCACAAGTTGAGAGAATGAGGAGAAACTTATTAGGAAGGAGAGTGGTTACAAAGGTAACTGAGGGTAGATCTTGTAGGGCCTTTGTAGGTAATACTAATGATGTACTCTCAGTGAGATGGGAAGCCATTGAAGGGTTTTGAGCAGAGTGGTATCAGTTGTCTTATCAGGGTTGTAGCATGGAAGATGGTAAGAAAGAGCCAGAATCAGAATATATTCTGAAAGAAGAGTCTTTTGAACTTGTCGAGAAATCACTTCTGAGGTGGAAGAAAGAATCAAAGATGACTCTGTGGATTTTGGCCTGAACAACTGGGAAAGATTGATTTTCATTTGATGAGATTAGGAAGACTAAGAGGACCAGCTTTGGTGGGGAAAAGAACAGAGGTTCAAAGAGACATGTGTGGAGTTTGAGATGCTTATGTACATCTAACATTGAGTAGGTTGTTAAATATGTGAGTCTGGAGCTGAAGTAAGATATAAGCTTCAGAACCATCAGTATATTGAGGGCATTTAAGGCCATGTGACTTGGTTAGGTAAACTGGTAAGTGCAGAGAGATGAGGAAAGAGGTCCAGGGGCTGAGCTGTAGGTATTGCAGTGGTAAAATATCCAAGGAAAGTGCAAGAACTATCAAGAAGACAGAGCAGGAGTAACCAGTGAGTTAGAGGGAGAACCAGGAAACCATACTCCTTAGGTCAAGTGAAGGAGAATCAAGGAGTAGAAAGTGATTGTTTGGGTTATATGTTTCTAAAAGATAAAGTAACATGGGAGAATTGACCCATTAGATGTAGCAAAATAGCAATATGGAGTCTTTGGAAATTGAAAATGTAAAAGCTATATATACATAGAAAATGATTACAGATTGTGTATATATATGAAGGTGTTTAAAATCCTTCTCTTTGGTATCATGTCTTTGTTACTTTTCCTTTTGATTTTTTTTTCTATTTGAATGAACCATTGTGTCAACCCTAGCTGAACAAGGATAGTCACCCTTTGTCTTTTGTATTTCTTTTAAATGTTTTCCCTAATATGCCTTTTACTTTTATTAATGACATTCATCATCTAGTTTAGAGTTTGTTATTTCAAGGTGGCCTGTATCTAAGCCATTATCATCTGACTGAATTTTTTGGATTCCTATAATACAGGAATCTTTATTAAGTACTGTGGAGAACCACGTGGCTCTAGTCCCTGTCTTTTAGGATAATAGTTGACACGTATATAAAATGGATAGAGGTAGCAAGATAAAAACAAACTAGCAAGGATAGAAAATAAAGCATTTACTTTAGCAGACCAGCATATGTCTTAAGAAATTCTTTTTGTTATTTTCTTAAGTAAGATTTTAATTCCTGCTGTGAGGAAACTGTGGGGAAAAAGGAAAAATAAGGTTTGAAAACACTATACTAGCAGAATCGTTAGCAAGGCGGCTTATTGTGCGTGGCTTTGGAAAACTTGGGAGGAGCAGATAATCTATTAGTGACTCTAATGGCATTTATCACTAGCTGTATTTATAGAATTCTGCGTATTGTGTCTCTGATGAATCACAGAGAGAAGTGTAAAGCAAATAAATTACACAAAGTAATTCACTCTCAGTGAGCTAGCCTTTTATATTTGTTAAGGTGAAGAATTGGAGTTAACCTGTATGTATGCTTTGGGGCTCTTTTGTGTTTGTAAATAAGAAAAGATGAAACCTTCCACTCTGCGCTGTGTCAGGCTTAGCACAGTTTTTCTCAGTATACACGGCATTTTCTGGCACTGCCCCATACCACTACCACTTCTTCCTTCTAGAAAAGTAACCCCATAGCTTTCTTTCTATTCAAGTAACCTCTCTCATTACTTTCCTCTCCCCTTCTAGCCACTTTTGGAAAATAAGTTATTATAGCAAAGGGCAGAAGGAGAAAGTGATCTAATATTAAGAGCCAGAGGAAATATTTACTGACACAACTTTTGTTGTGGATAGTTTGCAAACCCCTGTCCTAGAGCAAAAAGAGCCACAAAATCACTCTCTCATTCTTTAAAGGTTGTAACATCCCCAGCCACATGTAAATACAAGTGACTGATGGGTAAATCAACTGTGACTAAGAAATGAGGAAGTGGCTGTCATGGTATACTGTATTCTTCCTTCCTTTCATATGATTTCTTTTACCTCTTATGTCTTCCTACTTTTTTTCTTTCTATTGCCTGAATATGGGCCTTATTTCTCTCCAATCCTCTTGTCATGATCTCACTTATTTATAACTTTTCATGTAGTTTCAATTAACATAAAGCTTTTCCTTCCCTTTCTCTTACTCGCTAGCTCTCCCAAGCCTGGCTCTTCCTGTGTTCTAATGTAGCATTCTGTTCTTGACCTGTAGTGTCAATGACTCTGTTCCATAATGACCTGGTTACTTTGTTATCCATGCTTAGACTTTAAACTTTTTGGGACTGCGATAACTATGGTGTCTGTAGGGTGGCACACATAGTATATATTTAATAAATATTTGGTAAGTTGAATTAAATATCCCATGTATGGAGCAGTCACGAGTATATGGTTTTACCTCTCACCTCTCCTCAGCTCTCTCTCTGCATTTATAAGTTTTAGCTGAACTTGGACACTGAAATACTCTGTAATCTCAAACTCCAACTGTCTAAAATCTAGTTCTTATTCTTGTTATTTTGTTTTAACCTGTGGTATTAATGTTAAATCAAAGTTATGAGACTTACATATTGGTCTCAGTCTTTTAAAATTAAAATTGTTTACTGTTTATGGAGAATGTTGAGAGATTGATTAAATGTTAGAAAGATTGGTTGAATCAGCTTATAGATGCTTTAATGACCAGTCTGTCTTACAGGGATAGATGTTTTCATATGTGGTGACTTGTTAGAACAGTTTCACATTATATCATTGTACTACTTGCCATGTGCATAGAGGGGCAGTGCTAAGCCCCATGTAAATGGCAACCCACTGTCTTTATCTCTTCTCTACAAATGTGATTTCCATCCAAAAAGTTGATGCTGGGTCTTTTAAGAAGAGAATCTTGCAGGAATGATGAAAGAGAATAAAATGACTATAAGCTATGTGCTTAAGTATAACTTATGTTGTAAATTTTGTTTTCTGGAGACACATTGTTATAAATATGACTTAGTAGAAAAACCATCTTTTCACAGACACTCTTGTTTAGGTCTGACATGTTATTCACCTCCGAGAAAACTTGTTAGGTTATGTGCAATATATAATATTTCATTTTAATGAATTGTTCATTGTATCTATGTGCATTATGTGATTCACTATGCACACAGTCTTTGGTCTCCATGAGTTTAGTGTAAATATTATATAAATTTTATGTCCATGGTTCTTATTTCTTCGTGTTTTCATCTTTCTTTGACTCTCTCTGGAGCAAAGGAAATAATACATTTTGGGCACACATGATATCAAATTTTAAAACTGCTTTTCTTCCAAAATCTTTTTACCTTAGGTTTTGCTGTTTAATTTATTTTTCCTTTTTCTATCTCATCCTTCCTTTGCTCCAACTAGACAGGTCATTAATTATACATGTAAACTAGTTCTCTGGAATGGAAAATAATCTCATTCCTAGAAACTCCTGGTCAGTTATGTAGAGCTGTCTGAGCATTGAAAATCGAGCAGAGCCACAAAGGCAGATCCAGTTGATCCCTTCGTGTGGAGAAGGTTCATTCTCATGTGTCATGAAAGTCACTGACAACACATTCCACCAGCTGTGTATAATATTAAACTGCCAGCCCTGGGGAGACAGTGAAATGACTTCTGATGTAGCATTCTAACATGTGCTTGGTATGGTAGCAGTAGTGTCTTATCAAACGTTAAAGAGAATGTTAAGTATAACATTTATGGGTTATGTTTTTCTTCTTTGCCTGCCTAATAATTTTTGATTTAATACTGTACATTTTGAATTTTCCATTATTTGTTAGTGGATTTTTTGTGTATCTTCAAGAGTGCTGAATTTTGTTCTGAGACGTGGTTGAATAACTTACGAATGCATTTGATACTTTTGATGCTTTATTTTAAAACTTTCTTATCATAGGTCCAGAGCAACTTCTATTCTGGGACTAATTTGGCCTCACTATTAGGGTGAGACTCAACTTAATGACCTGTTTATTACTGTGTCTCTGTACTCCTGATGACAGGAATATGGATTGTACTCAGCCACATTTTATCTTTAGAAATTGTTGGTCCATTGCTTTATGGTGTCTTTTCCCCCCTTGGCCTTGTCATATGTGTGTAGATGAGTATGTGCCCACACATTCAAGGGAATCTTTCTGAGGCTTTCTAGAGCTCCCTTTCTGTCTGTAGTTCCGTTCTCTAAGCTACCCTGGCCTACATTTTCTAGCCCTTCTACTTCCCTTAAGATTGATCGTGGCTTCCTCAATTTAAGAAGACCACAGCTCTCTGAGTTTTCCCTCACTGTGTTGTGGCTAGAAACTGCCTCCAGGAAGAAAGCCCAGGCAGTAATGGGTCTCATCCCATTTGTTCTCCTTTTCTCAGCAATCACTGTCCTGAGCTGCCTGTTTTCCTGTCTGAATACCACTGTTTCACATATTGTTTCTGGTTTTCTAAGTGGTTGCAGTGAGAAGTTAATTCCCATAGCATATGTAGATGGAGCAGTCTGTATATTTTTATTTCTTACTGACCCATAAAATTTACATTCCTTATATTGAGTTGGAGTGCTAGGTTACAGAACTGAATATTCATTTATTTGTTTACTACCTAGAATGAAATATACTCTCAACGAGCCTCATGTGATTTTGTAATTGTGCTTCTCTTTACCACTTCTCTATTCATTAAAACTAATCCTAAACCTAGAAGCATCAGTAGAACATGCCCAGGGATTGATAGCTTATGGTACGGAGCAACTTCGCGCTGCACTCACACTGCTGTCTGATTACCATGCAGCTCTGGTTGGACAGACAAGTAGAGGAGATTTCAAATAAGGGCCAAGACTGTCGAGGAAGTGTAATTGCATCTTGTAGCAAGAAAATTTCCCTATGTCAGATGAAGTTGTCCTTCAAGTCAGAAAGGAGGAGGAGGAGAGAGAATGTTTCAATCTGTGTGACAGCTATGCAGGTTGCTTCCTACCCCTCAGACTAGGCTTTCTACCACAGAATTAGGGTGATTTAACCTTATAGAACTGTTATGAAAATTAACTAAAATTATACAAAATTAATAAATGTAAAATGCACGAATAAAATACAGAGACTGGCATATAAGAAGTATTCAAAAATGTTTCCTAGAAGGTTTTTTCTAGGGTAAGACCCCTCAGGTCTTCCTCCTTTTTGCAACTTTTTTTGTCTGTCCCTTTATATCTAAATCAACAAATCTTTTACAAAGTTGTATGTGTTTTCCTCTACCATTTTTCCCTTCTCATTCTGTCCCTAGTCATTATTTCAATTATGCGATATGGAGATTCTGTCTGTATATCCTTTGTTGTTGTTTTTATTATTTTTGTTTTCTCTGTGTGTTCATTAGCATATAAAGAAATTCTTAAGCAATTATTTTGGAAATCAAACTTATTTTCTACCTTGTAGTATTGATTCCTGGGCTACTGAGTTTAAGATGATGAGATCAAAAATCTTAAGAGATGAAACATTGTCTTACTTGGATAATTTGACAACAGTCATTTATAACAACCTCAGTCACTGTTAAGCACTAGTTTATGTTCTTATAATCAGTCTCTGAGTTTTCATTTTATTTTTAATTTTTTTCTTCCTTTTTTGTTTGCTTTTATAAACATAATTATCAAACTAAGATATGCTTTATTGAAATTTAAAAATTCATCCCATCTCCTGAGAGGCAGAGTGAACAGCTTCATTCATTCACTTTCATTATTTTCTTCATACTTAGACAGAATTGCATGAATATATTTACAGGGTTTTTCTTTATTGTTTTAAAACACATGATTAATACCAAAACTTATGGGACGTGGCAAGAGCAGTACTAAAAGGGAAGTTTATAGTGATAAATGCCTTCATTAAAAAAGAAGAAAGAGCTCAAATAAACAACCTTAAACTACACCTTGAAGAACTAGAAAAAGAAGAACAAACTAAGCCCAAAGGTAGTGGAAGGAAGGCAATAATAAAGATTAGAGCAGAAAGAAATGAAATAGAGAATTAAAAAATAGCATAAATCAGTGAAGCTAAGAGTTGGTTCTTTGAAAAGATAAACAAAATTGACAAACCCTTATTTAGACTAAGAAAGAAAGAGCGAAGATTAAAATAAATGAAATCAGAAATGGAAGAGGAGATATTACAACTGATGTCACAGAAATAAAAAAAAGTCATAAGGGGACTATATTGAGCAATTACATGCCAACAAACTGGATAACCTAGAAGAAATGGATTAATTCCTAGAAACATACAACCTACCAAGATTGAATCAAGAAGAAGTAGAAAGCCTGAACAGACCAATTATAAGGAGATTGAATCAAAAATCAAATACTTTCCAACTAGAAAAGTCTAGACCAGATGGTATCACAGGTGAATTCTACCAGATTTTTAAAGAATATCAGTCCTTCTTAAAGTCTTCCAGAAAATAGAAGAATTGGGAACACTTCCAATTTTTTTTAATGAAGCTGGCGTCACCCTGATACCAAAGCCAGAGACATCAAAAAAAAAAAAAAAAAAAAACAACTACAGAACAATATCCCTGTTGGACATGGGTGCAAAAATCCTTAACAAAATATTAGCAAACCAAGTTCGAGAGTACCTTAAAAGGACACACGCCATGACCAAGTAGGATTTATCTCTGGTATATAAGAATGGTTTAACATACACAAATCAATGTGATACACTACATTAACAGAATGAAGGGTAAAAATCACGTTGTCATCTCAATAGATGTAGAAAAAGAATTTGCCAAAATTTAACACTCTTGTGATAAAAACTCTCAGCTTACCTCAACACAATAAAGGCCATATATGAAAAGCCTACAACTAACATCATACTCAATGGTAAAAAACTGAAAGTTTTTCCTCTAAGATCTGGACAAAGGTGAGGATTCGTACTCTCACCACTTCTATTCAACATAGTACTAGAAGTCCTAGCCAGAGCAATTAGGCAAGAAAAAGAAATAAAAAGCATCTAAATTGGAGAGAAAGAAGTAAAGTTCTATTTGTTTGCAGATGGCTTGATCTTCTATCTAGAAAATGCTAACAACTATTAGTCAGAACTAATAAATAAATTAAGCAAAGTTACAGCATACAAAATAACATACAAAAATCAGCTGTGTTTTGATAGACTAAAAATTAGTTATTTCAAAAGGAAACTAAGAAAACAAACCCATTTACAATAACATCAAAAAGAATAAAATCCCAAAGAGGTCAAAGAGTGGTGCACTGAAAATTATAAAACACTGATGAAAAATTAAAGAGGTCAAAAAAAAATGGGAAGACATCCAATGTTCATAGTTTGGAAGAAATAATATTGTTAAAATGTTCATAATATCCAAAGCAATCTACAGATTCAGTGCAGTTCTTATCAAAATTCCAATGTCATTTTTCACAGAAATAGGGGAAAAAAATCCTGAAATTTATGGAGAACTGCAAATAGCTGCAAATAGCCAAAGCAATTTTAAGCAAGAATAATAAGGCTGGAGCCATCACACTTCCTCATTTCTAAATATATTACAAAGCTACGGTAACCCAAACAGTATGGTATTGGCATTAAAAACAAACATATTCACCGATGGAACAGACCAGAGAGCCCAGAAATAAACAGACACGCATACAGTCTACTGAGCTTTGATAGGGGTGTCAAGAATACACAATGGGTAAAGGAAGGCCTCTTCAATAAATAGTGTTGGGAATACTAGACAGCCACATGCAAAAAAATGAAATTGGATCCTTATCTCACACTATACATAAAAATCAACCCAAGATGGATTTAAGGTTTAAATGTAATACCTGCAACCATGCAAGTCCTAGAAGAAAGCATAGGGGAATAACTTCTGGACGTTGTCATTGGTGATGATTTCCTGGATATGACACCAAAACTACAGACAACAAAAGCAAAATTAAACAGCTGGGATTATATCAAACTAAAAAGCTACTGCACAGCAAAGGAAACAATCAATGAAATGGAAGAACATATTTGCATACCCTATATCTGATAAAGGCTTAATAACCAAAATGTATAAAGAAGTTCTAGAACTCAATAGAAAAAAAACAAATAGCCTGATTAAAAAAAAAAATGGGCTAGGGAACTGAATAGACATTTCTCCAAAGAAGACACACAAATGGCCAACAGATATATGAAAAGATGCTCAGTGTTATTAACCTTTGGGGAAATGTAAATCAAACCACAATGAGGTATCACCTCATACCTATTAGGATGGCTATTATCAAAACAACAAAAAACAGGAGGTATTGGTGAGGTTGTAGAGAAATTGGAACCCCCCATACAGTGTTGGTGAGAATTCAAAATGTTGCTACTGCTATGGAAAACAGCATGGAGGTTCCTCAGAAAACTGGAAATAGAACTACCATATGTTCCAGCAATCCTGCTTCTGGGTAAATATCCAAAGGAATTGAAATCAGGATCTCAGAGATTATCTGCACTCCCACGTTCATTCCGTCATTATTCACAATATCCAAGATGTTGAAACAGCATAAATGTCTATGGATAGATGAATGTACCCTTAAAATGTGATATATACATACACTGGAATATTATTCAGTCTTAAAAACGAAGGAAATCTTGCTATTCTTGACAACATGGATGAGCCTGGAGGACATTATACTAAGTGAAATAAGCCAGATACAGAAGAAGAAATACTACATGATACCACTTCTATGATGAATCGAAAGTAGTCAAACTCATAGAAGCAGAGAGTGGAATGGTAGTTGCCGGGGTCTGAGGGGGAGAAGGAAGGGAGAGGTATTAGTCAAAGAGCACAAAGTTTCAGTTACACAAGATAAGTCCTAGAGATCTGCTCTATAGCATAGTACCTATAGTAAAATATTATATTGTATACTTAAAAGTTAAACTTTTAAGTATACAATATAAGAGGTTAGACGTCATGTTGAATGTTCGTATCAAAAAATGATAGGAATAAGTAAGAGACCAGGAAGAAACTTTTGGAGGTGATGGATATGTTTATGACATAGGTTGTGGTGATAGTTTGATAGATGTGTACTTATCTCTAAACTCATCAAGTTGTATATATCAATAATATACAGCTTGTATGTAGAAAAATTTTTTTAAAACTACAATCAAGATAAGTGTATACATTTTTCTAGAACTTGCTTTTTTTACTTAACATGTGGTGGACATTCTCTCTAGGACAGATGTCAACTCCTCTTACAGCTGCCTAATTTCCCTGTCAGGGTACATTGCATTTTGGTCAACTTTCTCTGTACTATTGAACATTCAGTTTTTTCCCTTATTATTATTGTACACATATCCTGTGTACTGTTTTTTGTAGGATAGTTTCCCAAAGTGGGATTGCTTGTTTATAGGCTATATTCCATTCACCATCCCACTAGTCTATAAGTGTGCCCATTTTATTCAGCCTGTGCTTGTCTTAACTTTTGACAATTTCTTGTGTGAATGACAATATCCTACTATTGCTTTAAAATTTATTTCCTTGATAGTTAGATTTACCATGTTTTCATATTCAGTCATGCACCGTATAATGACGTTTCAGTCATTAAAACAGTGGTCCCATAAGCTTAGCTCCATATCGCCCAGGGATGTAGTAGGTTACACCATCTAGGTTTGCGTAAGCACACTCTATGATATTTGCACAATGACGAAATTGCCTAATTATGCCTTTCTCAGAATGTGTCCCCGTCATTCAGTGATGCACAACTGTATTATCAGCAACTATGTACTTGCTGCTTCGGGGAATACCAGGATCAGTCAGGGAGAGATCCTGCTCCGAAGAACTTACAATCTAGTAGAAACTAAAAAACGTTTACAGAAACTGCTTAAAATGAAATGGAAGTTTTAAGGGCATGGTTGTGTCTTCTTTGGGAGCAAAGAAGGCTCTGTGGAGGGATATCCTTCTTCACTGGTATCAGGAAGTGTCTTATGAAAGGCGATAGTTGTATTCTAACACATCATGTTTAGGCATATTTTCTAAATATATCGACCTCCCTCTCAATTATTACATGTGATGGATCTTTAGCTCATTAATTAATCTCAGCCCGTTTTGAACTCTTAGTCATTAGTGAGGGGGCAAGTACAGTAAGAGTTAAATGTAAATATTGAAGGAATCAACACCATTTATGGAGAATTTGGAACACACTTTAGTACTAAGAAGTCAGTGCCCATAGGTTGAGGATACCAAGAAGAGATGTGCTGGGCTGATCTATGACAACAGTAGACAGAAATGTGATCAGTGGTGATACAAATCTATATACCCTTAGTCAGTTGCTCTGTGCAATCAGTACCCAAAGAATTCTGAAAATATTCCCCTATAAACGGTCTTTTATATCATAAAAACATCTGTGAAGTGTCATCCCCAATAAGTACCTCCTCACAATGCCCGGGTACCATGGCAACAGGTGCCTCAGAAAATGTGAAATGGGTGTTTAATTGCAGCATCCAAAAGCACATTTCAGGAAGTTTCAAAAATTAGTGTAGTATTATATGATGAAAAGTAATAATTATTTTAGTCATCTTAGCATGTACTCCAGGTGTATTTTTGGGATGAGTCTTCTTAAAAATAAGCATCTTGGTTCATTTTAAAAGCGTATATGTTATATTGGGGAAAATTATATTAAAAGTTAACCAAAGTTACTTATCTTTTATGTATATAAGTTTGTTGTCCTGTTAATATTTTATACGAAAATATAAGTGAGTTTACATGATTACTCTCCTTCATTATTCACAGTATAAGATAAAAAGAGATGTAATTCTCCTTCAAATGATATAAGGGGACAGACATCTCAGCTTCCTGTATGTATTGATTTTTATTTTTCATTTTTATTTATTGTCAAAATCAATAGGATATTTGGAAACTGCCAAATTGATTCTAGATGTTTGAAAGACTAAAATTTGTAGAGCAATGTAGCATCAGTCTTATTAGGAAGTTGCATGATTCAGACTGAGTCCTAAGTTTAAGTGGCTGCTTTACATGGTGAAGTAGATTGGATACTGGTCATCCAGACAAAATTCACTTGACTTCTTGGCTCTCAGTTCCTTATAAAGGACAATGAGGATACTGGAAGGATGGTTCCTTTTGTCCCTTCCAGCACTGTCTCAATCCTTTCGAGCTGCTATAAAAATACTATGGACTGCGTGGCTTATCAACAACAAGCACTTATTTCTCACATATCTGGGGACTGGGAAATCCCAGATCATGGTGCCAGCAGATTCACTGTATGGTGAGATCTGTTCCGTGATTCATAGATGGCTGTCTTCTCACTGTGTCCTCATATAGTGGAAGGGGCAAGAGAGCTCTCTGGGGTTTCTTTGATAAGGGTACTAATCCCATTCATGAGAGCTCCACCCTCCCAAAGGCCCCCCCTCCTAATAACATCACCTTAGGGGTTAGGATTTCAACATATGAATTAGGGAGGACATAAACATTCAGACCATAAGAAGCACTAATATTCTGTGATCCATATGAGTTTTAATCTCTGTGTGGTTGAATGTTGGTAGGTGGAGGCATTTTAAAGAAACTTGAAAAATGAGTGAACTTTTGCAACAGGAAAAAAAATAAAGAAGAAGGAATAGTCTCTTTTCAGTTCTAACCATGGTAAGGTCTAAGGTACTTACCTAAATAGGTATAAAATGAAATTGAAAGTAGTAGATATGGTGGCAGGGACATTTTGAGGAGAAAAGTTTATAAGAAAGTGTTGAAACCAGGAAAGGTGATTTAAAAACATAGGTACTTTACTTCCCAATTCTGCCTTATTCTGAAATAAACTATTGTTTTTTTGCACATGGCTGATGTTCAGTGAATATTTCTGGAATCAATTGATTAATGTAAACATTTTATTACCAAAAATGTCAATAAGTAACCATTATTGCTTAACAAAAAACTAACCTAAGCAGTTTATGTGGTGCAGATCTGTGCAGTAGAACTTCGTCTTAACTTGTAGTCCTAGGAAGACACAGAGCTCAGGGAAGAGTTGGTCCAACATAGATTAGTTAGATTAGGTTAGACCTAAGAAGTAATATTTCCAGTTGAGTTAAGAACTTGAAAACAAAATTGTACTAAAGAATAAGGTTAGTGTTGGGTTTTTCATATTCATCTTCATTAATTTTGTCCTAAATGCACACGAGGGGTTCTCAGTCGGATTTCTTATTACCCTTGTCCCCATTGCTCTAGTTTTTAGCCGTTGGCAAATGCAGTGACAGCCAAGTCAATTGTCCCGTGCTAGTAACTGCATGCTTCTTAGGTGAAAGATGAGGAAATATGATTTTTTTGTCCCTAAACTTATTAAGTGTGCTTCTCTTCTCTTGAAAGGGTCTCTGTGGAAATTCTGTGCCCCTGAATCCTAACCCCAACCCATTGGTACATGAGTAAAATCTCTCTAGGAGCCAGAGAGCCCCCTGTGTCTTGGCTTTTATGACCTAGAGATGTCGCTACGGATATTCTGGGGCTTCATCTCTTTTGACATATAATACCAGGGGAGATGAAGCTCCAGTCTCCCTTTAACTAGAACTCTAGTCCATCATGTAACAAGTTTGCCCTCTTGAAAAGACATATAGAGATTTTATTATTCTTTTGAATCAGAACAATTAACTAGATAAATGGCTGCAGATCTAATTCTCATGGCATGTGAAGAATAGAATATTTCTGGAGGAAATGAAAGCAAACTTTCCCTTCTTGATATAAAATATGTTTCAGAGGCTGAGGACACTGGGGCTTTTTGCAGGGGCACTGAGCAATCCAGGGAAGTTTGATTTCTCCAGTTAGGTGTTCTAAGTGGAAAGAAACCTACCAGGTCATGTAGATGTTTTATGTTCGAATAATAAAGGACGGCTTATGTACATAGAGTAAGATGGGCTTTATGCGTTCTGAAATGAATTCTGAGAAAACATAAATGGTAGGGAAGTGAAAGAAGATAATTGTGATATAATTAGAAACACATGTTTTTGGGAATCCTCTCCCTCTAATATTTAGTAACTGTGACCTGTGTAGTATTTCAAACCTATCTAGAAGACTCCTCTTTCTAGAAATGTGTCAATAGGATAATTAGAAATGTCTTTGAACTGACAGAGCAGAGCTCTGCAAAGAATGACTAATCCTCATGATCATTTGTTCAAATCTGTTGAAAGTTTGGAACTTGTGTGAGGGTCTGGTAATGTAGGGGTTTGTCTATATGTAGGAGGCAATATGCAAAGATTATGAGTCTTTGTGTTGTTCATAAACTGAGTTTTTTAAACCAGTGGTCTTCTTTAATCTTTATTTTTTAAAGCAAGATAAATATTGACTGATAGCGTGATTAAGTTGATGAATTAGTTGGGTATGCGGACTTCCCCTCAGTCACGCTATATTGAAACCAAGAGTATAAGATATGATATCCCATTTGCTCTAAAAATAGACTCTGTTCTATTTCTTTTTCCTTTTGAGTACATTGGTGTTCTCTCTGGTCCCTATAATCATAGTTTTAAAGATTAAAAAGTAAGTTATCTTAATTAGTTGACTTACTTGGTACTTTTTCTTTCAGCTTTTTGCCTGAATTCATCAGTGGGGATTTTGATTCTATTAGGCCTGAAGTTAGAGAATACTACACCATTAAGGTAAACTATGAACACGTTTATATTTAAGATCTTTCTCATATGTTTGCTTTTCCTGTGTTCTTTCTGGTTTTCTTGGTGTATGTGTAAATGATTGAGAAACTCATTGTTTGGTTACTTAAAAATATGTTGATAGCAATTGTAATACACATTCAAATGGAAATTTAGAAAATGACAAGTGGAAACGCAATCTTAGAAATTCTGTCACCATCAGGTAAGCATTAATGTTTAGTCCTTTAAGCATACATATTTTAAATAAGTTTATAGTTTATGTAGGTTCATTTAATAATATACTATTGTTGCCTACATCCTCATTAGCTATTACATATATTTCACAAATCATTTTTAATTTCAATTAATGAATGTGCTGTACTTTACTTAGCCAGTTCCTAATTGATTTACATCTAAGTTGTGTCCAGTTTTTTGCATTGTAAAGTACTAAATACATCTCTGTAGGTGATTTTTGTAAAAATGCGTAATTGTATGTTCCTTGAAATGTAGAATTACAGTTTATTTCTTTAATGTTTAGTTTCTTGGGAACTATTATTACTCTGTTCTGAATAAAGCTATTTGTCACAGCTTGAAATTAATAATAATATACAACTTATTAACGTGTTCATTTTGTTACTACTGGTGCAAATCTTGCAGAGATCCTTGCCACTGAAGAAGAACATGGAAATAATCTAGTTGAGAATGATAGAAGACACACAGGACTGTATTATAGTAATCACTAATTCAAACGTTCACTGGCTTTAGAGGACAGTGCAGAGGTTTTGTTTTTTTATTTGTTTGTTTTTGGTGAGGAAGATTGGCCCTGAGCTAACATCTGTTGCCATTCTTCGTCTTTGTGCTTGAGGAAGATTGTCCCGGAGCTAACATCTGTGCTAAACTTCCTCTATTGTGTATGTGGGATGCTGCCACAGCATGGCTTGAGGAGCGGTGTGTAGGTCTGAGTCCGGGATTCAAACCCACAAACCTAGGGCCGCCAAAGTGGAGCTCATGAACTTAACTACTGCATCACTGGGCCAGCCCCAACAATGCAAGATTTTTTTTAAAAAAATTATAGCCTCAGTAATTCTTCTAGATACAGCACCATCATCTGTGTTATTCTGGACTGGCCTTAGCAAATTATACCTATTTTTAAAACAAATAGCAGTCATTGAAATAATAAAACTTTAAATTCTTTATAAGACTTATGGATGGATGAGATAAGTTCAAAAAGAAGAAAGGAAATCTTTCATAGGAAGGAAGGAAAGAAGGAAGGAAGACAGGAAGGAGGGAGGGAAGAATGGAAGAAGGAAGGAAGGAATGAAAGGAAAAGAAAAGAAAGTGAGAAAAGAAGAGAAGGGAAACATGATTTTAGATGGGAAAACAAAGGTACCAAGGTTATACACTATAGGTTGTTATGATCTGAAAATTCTGGGGCCAGCGGTGAATGCAGATCTGTGCACGTTCCATCTGCCCACCAGCTGATCAGACTTTCCATCACCAAATGAAGACTGTTCCCAAGTCAGTGTTTGCTATTCATGCTCAATTACGTTAACATTGGCTTGTTTCTATTCATTCGCCACAGCCTCACTTGTCATTAACTCCATCCCTCAACCTCCTTGGGATGGAAAGCCCTCAGCCTTGCTTATAATGCAGAGTTTTACAAATTCATAGATATTAATCATATTTTCGGGAGCAGAAGAAACAGCAGGAGAGGCAGGGACAAGCAGACTCACCAACAAGTCGAAGATCTGGCCAGATGTGACTTTTCTCCTCCTCTCTTAAATGCTGCTGGCTTGCCAAAACTGGAAGTAGCAATCTGACAGTTTCTGTCTAGGATGAGGAAATAACAGGAAATAAGAGGAAGCCAGCTTTTTTGTTTCTGAATGGCTCAAGAATAAAGGAAAATTTTGAGTGAATACCTTTTGATGAATTTCTCTTCTATTTCATGCTTCACTTTTTTTTTAACATCAAAAGTTAATTTATATTTGTTAAGGTTTGGTTTTAAAGTAAGAGTAGCTGAATCTTATAGTTCCTACATTGCGTAGTCCTAAATTGATATAGTGCAATCCGGTTTTTTCATATATCAGTGAGAACTCACTGCTTTTGAACTTTGCAGATCTGTTCCTAGAGGGCACCGATGATGTCTTTTATATAGATAATATGCCCTGTATAGCATGGGATGAATGTTTAGCTGCAGTTTTAATAGTGATGGTAATGACAACAAGTTAATGCAGCATTGCAGCTAATTCATAGAGGCCATTATCTCCAACTTCAGCAGTTTTTGAGTTGCTCTATTACAAATGAAAGGAGATTATCTCCACTTTCAAGTACAATTTTTTCCCACCTGCTCTGGATTTTCAGTGAAGCTGAAATTGGGGCTCCAGTGAAGAAAATAAATAAGGAAGCAATTTAAAATTCTAAAGGTTTGTTAAAATCATAAAGTGGATTTTGTAGTCAACGTGTATTCATACAACTTTTTTTTACCCGATAGATATGTCTTTGACTCATAGGAAAAATCCACGTTTATGTGACTATACAAAACTTTAAATTAGTTTGCCTGCTTAATTTCTGAGAACACTAAAATATAAAGTATTTGATCTGCCATCTTTTAAACAGAATATTTTATACCCCAGTTCTTGCCATCTGTATTAGTTATTTATTGTTGTGTAAGAAATTGTCCTAAAATTTAACAGCTGAATACTGCAAACAGTTCTTATCTCACACAGTTTCTCCTGGTGAGGAAAAGAGAGTCAATTTACTGGGCGGTTCTGGCTCAAAGTTTCTTGTGAGGTTATAATGTAGCCTGGTTTTTCAGTCATCTCAGGCCTCCACTGGGGCTACAGAATTCTCTTCCAAGATTATTCGTGGGTTGTTGGTTGGTCTCACTGGCTATTATTTCTCACTGGCTGTTGGTTGGAGGCATCAGTTCCTTGCCATTGGTTTGCTCACAGGATGGCAGCTTGCTTTCCAGAGAGGTAGGGAGTGAAAGGAGAACATGCATGCAAGAGAGCCAGCCCAAGACAGAAGCAGCTGTCTTTTATGATCTAAGTGCAGCAGTGATATACCATCTTACCATCTCTTCTGCCAGATGCTATTAGTCACGCAGACCAACCCCATACACTATGGCATCAGATTACACAAGGGTGGCAATACCAGGAGGCAGGAATCATTGTTACCCATTTTGGGAGCTAACTACCACACCATTTGACTGACTTCATACTCACAAAGCCTGAGTGTTAGGCAGCGAGAAAGATGTTTTAATGATGTCATAATGCATTCTTGGTCTTTGATTAGTAATATGTAAGAAGAAAGAAGAATAGCGATTAGCAATTTCTTTTTGATTAGGTCTTTATATGCATAACCTGCTTCAAGGTAAGTTGCATAACAACAACCCAATCACTAGTCTTTATGTCTGTAGCCCTGAGTTATTTTTTCCTTAGGGTTTTGGACAAGTAGGGGGCAAGCTCTGGTCTACCACTTAATTCCATATGGTCCATAGGGTAAGAACCAAGATATACAATTTATACCTTTTGTTAATTAACATTCAGCAGTTTGAAAACTGCATATTTTAGGGATGCAGTGATCACCCACTGATTCAATACCAAAGTTCTATTTTGAAATTTCAAGTGAAGTACAGTGTGGCTTGTAACCATCAATGTATTTTTTCCATGCCAGTAACTGTGTTAACCTATTTCAACATTAAACATATAGATACAGTAAACATTGATTATACACACTCATAGTCTAACTACTTGTAATCCACTTTCCTGATGCCTCTGGTGTCCCAATTTTAATTTACTCTATAAAGCCTTACTTTTCAGATAGCTGTGAAGTCTTTGTGTTTCCCCTTCACCCGTTTGTCTTAGTTCTTCCCTGCCTGGTTCACTGATATTCACTCAGAATGAGGAATGTCTATTATAGATTTTCCCTTTGATATTTTATTTTATTTTATTTTTTCACTTTCTGAGTCAGTCAATGCTTCCTTGATTCAAGGCTAAAATCACCTATTCCACTCTTGTGAATTATTCCATCGATCATGCCCACATATGTTTCAGTTTCCTGAGAACTCTTGAAGAAACTGTAATATCTCATGTAACTCCTAGTATTCTTTCATTGTTGTATAGCCTCTGGGGTCTTCACTGGATATAGGAAAGGGGATTTTAAAGTATGCTTCCTTAATATTAAGGAGGTTAAGGAGCTAGTTGCAGTATTTAACTAATGCCTTAAAAAACCATAGGATAACAAAGTTTTGCCACAAATGTAGGTCTGTATGATAGAATATAAAAATATATTATAAGTATAATGATAAAAGCAAAATAAATTAAAATATAATAAAAAATTAAACAATACTATTTAGCATAATTTCCTGATGAGGAAACTGAGCTCATAAAGCCTAATGACTTGAAGAAAATGGTAGAGCTAGTCAGAGACAGCTCTTGGATCAATATCCATGTTTTCTATAGAAAAGAATTTTGTTAAAACTGGGACTCAGTTGCTACTACTGCTTGTCAACAGATTATATCTTTGGCTTCTTGGTTAAGACAGTTGTCCCTTGTGCAGAGTTTTTAGCATCCTTGGGAATGAATACCAGATCACCATCAATGTGATAATAGTCATTGTGATAACCAAACACTCCATCTTCACATTTCCATCATGTCATTCCCTTTTACCCCCAGTTCTGGGGTGGCAAGAGTAGGGGTGCAATAAATAGGCCAGACTGAGAATGACCAAACGAACTGATAAATTATTAAATTACCTAAAAGCTGTTTATAGGATCTAGGATTGAGCCATGATAGAACATTGACCAACCAAGGTGATTTGGTAAAAGAAAATTAGCAAGGGCATAGGTAGATAGCCTGTAAGTATAGAAATGTCTTCCTTTGGGCTTCAAGTGAGTATTCTGGCATTCCAGAAAGTGTTGCCATCAGCACTCAGCCATATTCTAGACAACATGGTGAAAATAACCCTAGTCAGGAATAGGACTCTTGGTCTAAGTTCTGATTTTATCCTCTCTGTTAATCCTTCCAAGTTTTGAAAGAACACAGTATGGTATCATAATAGCAGTCAAGGTCAAGAATACTGAAACATGGTGTGGCTCAATGACCTTAGTAGAACTGAAGTTACAAAGACAAGACTTGCTTGAAGAGATGCTATGAGCCTCCATAAGAATGGTGAATGAGACTCGCAGAAAGGTTGAGTTGATACTAAACCACCAATTTTCTATGACAAGCAAAGCAAGATTATTCCAATAGGCCACCAGGTAATTCTAGTAATGTAAACTGGAAGAGTGGAGATGGAGATCCAGGCAGATTATATCTCCATGTCTTTCATTGTATTTTTATCAGAATTGGGAAAGACAAGATTTTTTTAGGCAAACACATGAATTATTGAAGAATATCTTTTATTAAATCAATGTTTCCTGATGATTTTCCCATTGTCACCATACTGCCATGGCCATAGCCAAATTTTTGAAGACTACTCTCAATAGTCAAGGGGAGTGTGTCTAAACTTTTAAAACCTGTGCTCTTTTGATAAATATAAGATGCTGTAAATGTTACATACAATAACCGAAAATTACCCATCATTTTACATCTCATCATAATGGCTATTACCTTTATAAATGTGTTTCAGTTACATTTTAGGAGACTGAGAGTTTGGGTTTGAATGTAATTTGTCCCAGTCATAATAATGGGAAATTGGCTTCTGGTTGATGTTTGAATAGAATGTTGGATTTTTCTTAGATGGACTGCTGATGTTAAGCAGGAAATGCTTATATTTTAATTCCACTTTAAAGATGAGAACACTGATTCTCAAATAGTAAGAGTGAGAAGTATAGGTAAATACAGTCATGCACTGCATAATGATGTTTCGGTCAATGATGGACTGCATATATGATGGAGGTCCCATAAGATTAGTACCATTTAGCCCAGGTGTGTCGTAGGCTATACCATGTGGGTTTGTGTAAGTATGCTATGGGATGTTCACATAATGGTGAAATCACCTAACATATCCCCATTGTTAAGCGACACGTGACTCAGGCAAAGATGTCAAATGACTAATACTTAGTCTTGGCTGTTAGTAGTGTGCATTTTAGTTTTTAGATTTTTATAAATAATAAAGTGATTATGTTTTCTTGAACTATGTAAATTATTTTTTGAGTTGTTAGTTTACGTGTATGGAAACCTTACCAAAGCATGTGAAATTAAATCATGGTATATAGCTGTGGCTTTCTCATACACTTTTAATAATGATCAAATAATGTTATACATGTGGAAGTACTCTCAAAGTGCTAAATAACTATTTTAATATAAAGTGGTAGTACTTTATTTTACTTTTTAAAATTACTTATTTAAGGGCTTTTTAATAACTGTTCTCAGTAAGATTGGTTTTAAAAAGATTTCTAATCAGTTCATTTCCATAAGTGTACAATTCATGAACCTAGATTTCATTCACAATCAAAATCACTTAAAATATCCTTTTGAGTTTACTAATGCTTTGAGTTCAATTCTATTTAAATTTCACATAATCTCCACAGATGTTTTTAATCTCCAGTTAAAAACATCTGCGTTGATCTGCCTAATCTCATGAATCTTATTTTCTACTTTTAGCTGTGTCTCTTTCCCAGTTTTACCCAGCCACATGCCAGCAACTTGTAGATATGGTAAAATCAACTAATTTAGAGAAAATGGCAAACTGGACTGTTAGAAATGGTAAAACATTAGCAAGTTTCACTATTATGCCAAACAGAAGAAACTACATAAATATAGAAAGCTCAACTCTATTTATTGGTATGTTTCTTTAAAAAGTAAGAAAACAAAACCCCCCTGAGTATAGTAAATTCTTAGGCTTAAGCATTAAGACTAATTAACATATGCTGAGATATAAAGGCTTTGTTAAGGGGATTACAGACAGGCAGTTCCCAGTGACAAGTGAGTGACAGGTTCTTCACTTTATATTCTTAAAACTGTTTGGCTCACCCTTATTAACATCTCACCAAGGGAGTGATGAGACAGGCAGAGGACACTATGTGAAACTCTCTCTTGAATATACCTTAATTCTTCTGCTCCCCTCAATCACCGTCCTTTCAGATTGACTTTATTTCAAATTGTCTATATTTTTCAAAGCCTGTTTTGTTTGAATTTGCTTAACATACTTAAGGTATTTAAAAAGGGAAGCCTTTGCCCTTTACAGTTTTAAGAACTCCCAAGTGCCTCACATATGATCTCCTTGGCGCCTGCCTGCCGCTGCTCACTCATCTGACTGTATTCTCTTGGGCCTCTGTGACTGTCTCTTCCCTCATTCATCTGGCTCATGGGGCCCCCTACTCATCCGTCTTCCCCACTCATGGTTCCCCATCACTGTAGCTTTTGGGTGTTCCTTCCTTAATATTCTCTTGCAGAGCTTAATACGTATAATTTTATCGTAATTTTCCTCCTTCTCTCGGTTAGTATGTGATCTTCTGAGCCTGAAGTCTTTGGTCAATCATGGTGGTGTCCCTAGCAGTAGGTAGGTTCTCATGAAAGTTCATATGAAGCAGATGTCTCATCCTGTTAGAACTAGAGCCGCGAAGCCCTCGTGCCATGCCACGCTTGGTATAAAAAAGATTTCTATGATCAAATGATTTTGTGAAATTGGACATTTTTTATGCTCCTTTTGGAAATTTGCCATGCACATCATTTTAAGTAAGGCTGCCAAAAATCTCATTTTGTTTACCTTAGTATTTCTCAAACAAGATTTACCACAGAACACCTACCCTTTACCACCAACACCTAATGTATATTGGTTTCCACCTAGGCTAAAATGTATTGGGATGCTTCTGAGCTTATTTTACTATTTCTGGTTTTCTCTACTTTTAAAAGTTGGTAAGAGAAAATAATCAACACGACCTTGAAAATAATAATAGCCAACAGTTATTTTAAAGAGCTTACAGTATGCCAAGCTCTTTTATATATACTTTCATTTATCAATTAATTTAATACTTGCAAGAAATGTTGTCAGGTTAGAGTTATTATCTACATTTTACAAATAAATGGGAGCACAAAGATGCTGAGTAACTTGCCCAAGCTTACACAGCCAGGAAATGGTTGAAGTGAGATCCAAACAGGCATCCTGGCCCAGAATCCACACTCTTTTCTAAGCACTCTGCCATAATCCTCTAGTTTAAAGGAGAGAGTTTCTCAAAGCAAAGTGAAGATTAGGTTTACATGCTGAGGAGATTCTGTGGCCTCCTTTTCTCTATGTGTTTAATTCCCTTTTCTATTTCTAATTAGTTCTACGTAATTGAGCAACAGTACCCACCCAGCTGCCTTCCGTGCTCCTGCTCCCGCCTTTCCAGCATCCTTGCTTTTCTGGGGAGGCTTGGTAGAAAGGCCTTGGAGAGGCTAACTCTTTCCTCTGCCTATTCGTAGTGGTCATGAAGGAAGAGCACCCAGACAAAGAGCAGTCTCTGGGTCTGGATGCTCCCAAGAACACTGTAAAATAAAAGCTTACTCAAGCATCCTAATTGAGGAAGAACCTCTCTAGCTCTTGTTTCCGGGGTTTCCAAGACCATCCCCAGGCTTACTGATTTGCTAGGAGGACTCACAGGATGCAGCATAGAGTCATACTCATGGTTGTGATTTGTCACAGAGAAAGGATAAAAGCAGAAGCAACAAAGGGAAGAGGCACAGGAGGCAAAGTCTGGAGAAGACCAGTCACCAGTTCCAAGAGTCCTTTCCCACTGGAGTCACACAGAATGTGCTTAATCAAGTGTGAGGTGTTGTCACCAGGAGAGCTCATTCAAGGCTCATTTCCCCAAATTTTACTGTGGGCACCCACATGTAGGCACCCACAGTGTCTGCTAGCATGTAGCAAAATTCCGGCCTCCCAGAAGGAAAACAAGCAGGTGATGCGCATAAACCACATTGTTTGTACAAACAATTTAGGCATAGTGAGCCACTCTTAGCAATTTTTGTTGTTACGTGCTGTCTAGTCAGCTCCGACTCCTGGCGAGCCTGTGAATGAGTGATGTCCACGATGTCCGTCCTCAACAGCCCTATTCACCCTCTGTAGATTCATGCCTGTGGCTTCCTTGATGGAGTCAATCCATCTCGTATTTAGTCTTCCTCTTTTCCTGCTGCCTTCTACTTTTCCCAAAAAGCATTAGTGTCTTTTTGAAAGAATCCTGCCTTCTCATGATATGCCCAAAATGGGAGAGTCTCAGTTTTGTCATTTTTGCCTCCAGTGACAGTTCAGGCTTCCTTTACTCTAGGACCCACTTGTTCATGTTTCTGGCAGTTGAGCGTCTCCGTAGAGCTCTCCCCCAATGCCATATTTCAGATGAATCAATTTTCTTTTCTCTGTCAGTCAACTTCACTGTTTCACTTTCATGCCTGTACATAATAATTGGGAATACAAGGGTGTGGGTAATCTTGACCTAGTCTCTAATGACGCTTTCTTTCACTTTAAGCACATTTTTAATCACTGTAAGGAACTATTTACCATTCAAGTTCGTGTTTGTCAGCCCCTTGGCAGGCAGGCTGATTTAAGGATAGCAGTCTCAAGCCTGCTATGTTAATTCTTTTAAGCCCCTCTTCCACCCAAAACTCCAGCTCTGCTTTTAGGAAGGAAGCCATCATTCAAGACCCTATGCTGTTCTAAAAAGACTTTTGACTTCCATTAGTAGAAGTGGTGACTTTCTTGTTTGAAACGCTACAGCTTTCGTTCAATGCCGTGTTGAAAGGAAAGGTTATCTTACAATACCCAGGGTAGGGAAGATTACGCTAGATTAGAATGTCTCTTTATGTTTGGGATTGAAAGGAGAGTTGCTACAAGGTTAAATTGTGTTTAGTCTTTTCTTTTTGCACCATCTGGAAAACCAGAAAGAGAACACTTAAATTATATTAGACAACGTGTTACTTAGAATTTTTAAGAGTTTAATCATGTAACATTCTCGCTGAAGAAATCGTTACTTGTAGGCTGTCATTTGATGATAAAAATCTTTTTAGTTTGAAAAATAGAAATGTTTTTAGAAGGTTGGTAAATAAAACTGAAGGAGCAGTCTACCACAGTATGCTCATACAGTAAAGAGCAAAGTGGGAAATGGTTACATTGTGATTACATCTCTTCAGGCTAAAACGTCGATTTTCATACCAGTATCAAGGAACATAGACCATTTAGATTCCAACTGGCCTCGTCTAACTATTCTCCCTCTTAGCAAATTTGAGAACAAGTTTGGGCTAATTTTAGGTCTGTATCTTTGATTTTCCAGAGCATCTGTTGTTTCCTCTATGCCTGTGGTGTCTTAATCTAGCAGGCAGTTTCTTATTATAGAGTTCCGGTCAATTCAATTTAGTGAATGATTATGGAATCTTATTATTAAAAATTTAATGTACTCCATTTTTTGAAGACTCTTGAATATATCTCCCCAAAATATTTTTATGTGTATGTTCTGCTTACATAAAAGAAGAAAGGCTACTTCAGCAATGAATAGCGGGAAATAAAGTATGTGGGAGCTAGAATCTTAAGACTCAGTAAAACTCTTATCATTGCTTATTTACCAAAAAAAAATCCATATCAATATTCTAATGTGATGGGATAGTGAATTATATTTCATGTTTTCAGAGCCAACATGAAAGATGATCTTTGATATCTACTTGCCTCCTTTTCCTTACCCTATTGATTGACACCTATTTCCTCTCCCAGAAGTGTCCATTTATTTCATACATACTGTCCTTATTGGATAAACCACTTCCATCCCATCCCTGGTTCACACTCCAAAATTATCTTAACATTCTCTTCCCTTCCTCTCTAGTGGAAGTCATCTTTCTCTTAATGAAACTGATGTCTGTTTGCTATTAAGAAGGAAGTACAGCAATTAAATTCACAGTAAGAAATTCATGATGAATTATCTTTCCTCCTGTTACTTATATTTTAAAAGAAGAAACTTTTCACCCTCATATACTACTAGCAGGAGTACACATTTTTACATCCTTCCTGGAAAGCAATTTGGCAACATATATCAAGGATCATAAAAAGTGTTCTTATAATTTTCCCAGTAATTTCATTTCTAGAATTTAATTCTAAGAAAATAACCAGAAATAAACACTTATACACGGAGATATTGATTGTAATGATACTTTTTAAAGCAAAAGGAAAAGTGAATGATGCCGTAAATGTAATGATAATTATAGTGATGCTATAGTGAGTTGGGAAAGCAGGAAAAAGTGAATACCCAAGGTGTTCTCAGCCTCAGCTGTCATGGACACAGCACAGAGTCAGGGTCATGTCTGCCTAGGAGCTAAAGGATTTTGATGTATTTAAAACTAGAGAAAACCAACTTAATAATGGTTCAGTATAAATTATAAAGGCATTTTTCTGCTTAAACCTGCCAAAATACCCAAAGTTTAATTAAGCAAGGTTGAGTACAAAATGTGGTAGGTTAAGATTATGGGACTCAGATCATGTACGATGTCCTTATGAGCTATGTGACCTTGGACAAGTTATTTAATTTCTCTAAACTTTTGTCTGCATATCTTAAAATGCGATAATTATGTTTGCCTTATAAAGTTATTGTGGGATTCAGGAACATAATTCATATAAAATGATTAATATATAACACAAAGGGTACTCAAATGGTAGTTCTTATTAATGTAGTGAGGAAAACAGGTAATTATCAATAGATCATGATTTTAAGATTCTAATTTTAAGGTTAGATACTTTTTTTTTTTTGAGGAAAATTAGCCCTGAGCTAACATCCCCTGTCAATCCTCCTCTTTTTGCCAAGGAAGATTGGCCCTGTGCCCATCTTCCTCTACTTTATATGTGGGATACCTGCCACAGCATGGCTTGATAAGTGGTGCGTAGGTCCACACCTGGGATCCGAACTGGTGAACCCTGGACCACTGAAGTGGAGTGTGCGAACTTAGCCGCTGTGCCCCCAGGCCGGCCCAAGACTAGATACTTTTAAGATTATCTGATCTTTCAGAGAATTAGGTTATATTTTGTTGGTAAAAATGTCAGTTTATTGAAAAGCACCTGAGATTTTATAACTATATACACATTGTATTTAGTTATGCTAGGCGAGAGGCTTATATGTAAGTCATTCCAAATAAATGTTCTGAATTGTTGTGTATGGTACCTAGGAGGAAATAAAACTTCTGGATTCTTAACCTTACCAATTTAGTCCCTAAAGTTACAGAGCCCCATGAAATCTGTGCAGGATAATTTGCACAAGTCCTTTCTTGTCCTGGGTAGATGAATGGGCACTAAATGACTTTACCTAAAATGAATAATCTATTAGCAAATTTGGAAATGCTTTCACCAGACTTAACTCTTGCCTCTTGTTTTAATGAGGCCAAGTCTCTCTCTGGATATAATGCATGAGATAACAATTAATATGTTATTATAATTTTTTTCAAAGGACCTGTGTTCTTTCCCATTAAAGAGTTTCAGGAGAGTCAGCATAGTATAACCTGATAGGTTTTGTATGTGTTAAATGTAAAAACCCATTAACCTATATTAGTTAAATTATTGGCAAACAGTAAATTAAGTAATTGAGAATGACAGTCTAATGGCTTTTGCATTGGTCTTTGGAAATTAGGTTGATTATTGGCACTCATTGCCTTGTAGTAATTTCTTTTAGTTGTCAGTAAATTCAGAATTGGTTTTGTAAGCATCCACATGAAGTTCTTGGAGAATATTAGCAGTGTTTTGCTTACTCGAGTGAGCTTTGCTGCGAGGTAGTCTGACTGTGGCATCTGATGTTCGACAGTTTTCTGAAGTGCTGGGGTGAGCGTTTGCTCTGGCTTCGTCACTGGGCCCAGTGCTGGAGGTGCATTAGTGCATGGAATCTCACCAGCAAGCTTAGTTTGCACATTAGTTCCATTACAGATGAGGAAATGAGGGTCAGAGAGATTTTTTCAAAGTCTGCACCTTTTTCCTCTTATTAAATTCCTTGAATATGTGTAGGGTTGAGTTTTTATAATCTCACGAACTAATTATGGACCTAGAAAAGGATCGGTTGGTAAACAGTAGCCCACGGGCCAAATCTGGCTCACTGGCTGTTTTCGTACAGCTGGCAAGCTAAGAATGTTCTTTACATTTTTAAATGATGGGGAAAAAATCAGAGGAAGAATAAGAGTTCATAACACATGAAAATTATATGAAATTCTAATTTCAGTTTTACTGGAACAAAGCCATTCCCGTTGATTTATTTATTGTCTGTGGATGCTTTCTTGCTACAAAGGCAGAGATGAGGGGTTGGACCAGAGGCCGTAGGGCCCGCAAAGCCTGAAAGAATCGCTATCTGGCCCTTAAGAGAAAAACTTTGCTGATCCCTGGTCTAGGGTGGTAATGTATCTCAGGCCTTTATAAGTGACTTTATTTATTACTGAATGCCTTGTGCTGTGCTGGCTTCTCCTCCTGGGGATGCAGTAGTAAGCAAACGGACACAGTGGGCGCCTTCATGGAACTTACAGCTTAAAGCCAATATTTTGATTAATAGTTTAATAGTCATAAGATGGATTTAATAATTTACGTAATAAATTATTTGGTCATTCTAATAAAATAATTTAATACTGATAAAGTAGACTATTAATAATTTATATAATAAAACTTTTTGCTTAATCTAAGCATTTACCATAACTCTTATTGTTTGACACTTTTTTTTTAATGTGTGAGTATACCAAACTGAACATAAACCTTTTTAGATGATTTGTGATTTTATTGTGATTAGGATCATGTATTACAAACATATATTTTTGTGTTTGCTAGAGCTATAGATGTTGGCAGTATTGGAAATTGAGCTGAACTATTATCATTCCAGGGCATGTTCTGAAAACTGTTTATTGCTAAATTTTTACTGAGTCCCTGATATCAGTTTATTTCCTTGTCATTTGTCATTCTCTTAAGAAATAAATTACAACTCATTGGAAAATACTCTGAATTATTTATGTAGCACTCTGTACTGCTGCCTTTGTTAGCCTCAGTGTACATCTGTGTTTCGCTTTCCCTCATTGGATATTGACTTTTTTAACATTCATGTGTTGTTGTATTTTAATTTACTTAATTGCATATGAAGCACTAATATTTGTCATCATTTTAAGAATCTGCATTAACGGTTCCCTAAAACAGAAGTGTTACTCAATTTCCTTATGGCAGCAGTAACATAATAATACCTAAAAAATAGCGTTAATGTTGCTTTTCTGTGTTAGACTCATGGTCTGGTTTATCCACGTTTATATTTTAAAGAAGCATACCATGAATCCCATGAGGAGAAGAGTGGTTTTAACCCATCCGTCTTTTGTCTGTTCATCAGACTTCTGTTGACTGCTTGATATGTGTTGGTACTGTCTTAGCGACTGAAATTCAGAAGTCAATTTCTCTATCCTCAAGAAGCATTGAGTCTCTCCTCCTGACTGATACTGGTACTCCCAAACTATAGTAGGCAGGATTTGCCAGACATGAATTTTTGCCAGTGTTGTGTGTGATTTGTTCCACGTCTTTGATTAATTTTTTCCAAGAGTGCACTCTCTCGTATGTAAAGTACTACTTCTGTTTAAGTTTGCCTCTTTCCATTCTTCATTCTCTTCAAATCTGATAATCACATTGACAATGAGGATTAATTTTCCTTATTTGTAACTTTCTACATCCTTCTGCACCTTTAATGTTTGCTTTTAAATTTTGGTTTCCTAGATCTCAGCATCCTCATTATTTTAATATGAACTCATGATATTTCCTTGATTATTGTGAATTATTTCAATTTATTATTGCATATTTTCTATTATGATTCTCAACATTGCAATTCTTTGTTCTTCACTTACTCCTGCGTTAAGGAGAAGTTAATGTAATCAATATATTGCAAATGACTGTATTTTAGAGAATATAGCTTAGCCCCAAAGTTAAAATGGGATATCAGATGCGCACACTACGCCCACTACCCAACAGAAGGAAAGGAGCAGTTAGGGATGAACAGAAGACTGACTTTCTTTTAAGCACTACTGGCTAGTGGCGAAGTATGGCTAGGAATTTCTCAGTATGGGAAGAGGAAGAAAGGGAACCTTCCTTTGTCTGCCTGTCTCTCTTTCACACACACGTATTTATATTTTACCTGTTTACTAATTATGATATTTATGTTTTTAGTTTCCACTGGGCTGTATTATTAGTATCTGGTAGATTCATACTTCTTTTGTACACAGTATTATTTAATAAAGCAGTAGAGACATAGTAATCCCCTAAAAAGTAGTTGATTGGGCCTCTGGTAGTTGATTTAGAATTAATGTATATATGTCTTCTCCTGGTTCTGATTTATGGGATGAGAGAGCCTCGATAAGGAAAACTATGGTAATTCAACACTGGAACAGAATTTTTAAACTAGTTGTTCTAACTTACTCAATTCCCCTTGCTTTTGCTTTTCTATGGGTATGGTTTTGAGGGAAGAGGGTGGGCATTGTAGCTCCTTGTCTTCAAAAGATTCTTTTTAGGTTAGAACAAAATTAGAATAGCCTTGATATTGACACATACTGAAATCTGTGACATCAATCTGAGTCTTTTCCTTTCAAATTCTAGTTATAAAACAGACTTAATAAAATAAAATGTAATATTAAAAGATGATAATCCAGCTTGAGAGAAGTAGTGCATTCATAAAGGGAACTTATTATTAGAATTGAGCTATTTAAGTTTCTATTTGTATAATGACAAAAACTACATGAGAAAATGCATAGTATGAGACTGGAGCCACCTGCTGGCTCATAAAATAATAATTTGTATCCTAAAGAAATATATTTCAGGCAAATGAGAAAAATCAAAAGAAACGTTTCCACTCAAACATTGGCATATTAACACTGTTTTAAAGAGTTTCCTAGTTTATGCTTTTGGAAGATTTCTGTATAGTTTAAGGTAAAATATATGTATATCTCTTAGGAAATGGATATTAGATACTACTTTTTAGAAAGTGATATACATACTTAATTGGCCAAATCTTATAGCTTTTATATCTTCTGGGTCCTTGGGTAGTGAGTGTGAGGATTTTTAGGGTGGTGTTTTTTTTTTAGAAAACACCAAATCCAGTGAAATTCTTCACAAAGCCCAGTGCTTCTGACTCCTGGAAATTGAGTCATCCTATTTTATAAATAATTATAAATAGATATTAGTATATAATAGGTGAGCATTGGTTGATACCTTATAGCATTTCATTTTTCCTTGTCTGCAGGATCTTGGTAATTTCTCATCTTTAGTTTTATTTCTCCTCTTTTAGATCTTAATATGTTATCATAAGATCTAGAAAACAGCAGAAACATTTCAGTTGGCCAAAGGCCTGTTATTGCACTTTCGCTAATGTTTTGTTTTGCAGGTCTCCTTTCTGGGTATGGAAAGCAGCCCTGTGAGGGCTCGGGGAGCTGTCTCCACTTCTAGTGAGTTCATTCTCAGTCTGTGATGAGATTAGAATCATGTAAACTCGTGAAAATTCCAAGAAGCCGTGGATGGCTGATAAACACCTCAGTTAGACTTTCTGGAAGTTCTTGGTTTCGATACAGTCTGAATTTTTCGGGGCTGGCAATCTGTCTCCACGTCCTGACTTAAGCTTTTCTGTGTGTCCATCTTAAATTGGTGAGGTAAAGTAAGATGTTTAAGCTGAGATCATTGGTTTCAAGTAGCTTTTTTTGTAACATCCTTTTTGTAGAGTCAACTCTACAAATGTTATATGACCTTTTTCTATCAGATATCTAGGAATTTGTTCCCCCTGCACGGTAGTAAAGACAGAATTTCTGGACATGACATTGCTGCTAATTACTGCCTAGCTGTCCACTTGTTAGCAAGTCAATTTAAATCTCTCATCTTTATTTTCTTAATCTGCAAAATATTATAATGTTACTAGATAAATTATTTCTTGCATTGTCTTTAGCATAGCTTTTCTTGTGGATCTATGTTTATTTTTGAAGATAACTGTAAAGGTAGACATTGATCTATTAATCATCTCTTGTATTGCTATTTCTGTTTGCATTTTATATTTTGTTTCCTTTTGCTAGAGTAATTATTTCTGTTGTCAGCACTTAAAAGAGGAAGATAATTTCCAATTGTCATAGATGCTGTATTTAACAGTAAGATGCCACACTCTCCTCCCCCTTTTTCAGCATACATTTTTATTCCTTATGAATACTATTTAAACATTTATTGCACACTTACTGTGTGCCAGGCACTGGAAACAGTAATGAATGAAACGTAATTCTTGTCTTCAGGGAGCTTTCAGTATAGTGATTTTTAGTTTGGTTACAATGTAATCTCAGCCCTGATGGTACTCCTATATCCTCTGGCGTATTCTTCTGTCTTTTTTAAGGAGTGTTAGCCTCAGACAGTCAACTTCTTTACGTCTTTGCTTGGTGATTATAGTAAATTTTGATTCTTTTAGGGTCAGGAAAGTATATGTCGACGATCTTGTAAAGATGACATATACATATTTTAGGGCATAATATATTTCTGAATGATGAGAAATTAATTTTTTCATTGCTCATGTACTGTAGGACAGTCATAAATGAGGGAAGCACAGGTTGAACTTGACACATTTAAAGAGACCTTGAAGTTAAAGAAGAACCTTTAAATCTACTGAGAATGATTCTTGGAATAATTTAAGAGGCGGAATGGGTGTTTTTGTATCCTTGAAAACTCTTTGAATGGCAACTTTATATCCTAGATTATATTTAACTTTCCCTTACCCAGCTGTTTGTCAGAGACCACAAATTGTTTTATTCCTCAATTAAGAAGTCTGAAGTCGCATTGTCTGGTTTTACATAGTTTTGCCTCTGTAAGACATTGGAGGAAAAGCTGTCATTTCAAGCATATTGTTTCTTTAGCCATCTAAGTTCGCTAGTGCCAGCAAGCTGGCACTTTTGTGGCTTTATATTTATAAATACATTTCAGTGTTTTTCACTAGGTGAGGTATGTGTTGTAGTAGAGGCCGAGAACTTATAAATTCACTTCATTATGTCCGAAAGATAATCCAAGAGACTTGTGTACGCTGGCATAGCTCTTTGCGCCTCTTTGCATGGGGAAGAAAAGGCGCTGTAAAGGAATTTTATAGGACAGCTAACTTAAAGTGTAGTTTTATCATTAGTTCAGTATTAACATTAGTTTTTCCATTCATGTAAGTAAACTTAGGAGGTCTGCTTAAAGAAATTCAAAGCATTTTAGAAATAGTTTCATTTTAATTTCAGGCAATTTCACTGTGAGTATGTTTTATAGTACTTGTACCCAAGTCCTTATGTTAATCTTGAATGTCATCACAGCAGTGATTTTTAAAAAGGCCATTAATGTAATATAATCTGTACTTTTCTTGGGTAAAATGATTGTCATAATCAGACGATTATTGTAATATTCTGACACCATTCCTGAGATGTCCTATTATGTGAAATAAAAAGATAATGATAGTGATTCTGATGATTGGGGTATAATACAGGCATAATGTGGTGTGTCTACTGATACCTTATCTTTACTTTCATATCTCTTGATCTCCTTCATAAGGTTGACATCATCACTTATTTTTACCTTTTCTCCTACTTTAACACACAGGGATGTGAGATTATTTCAACTCCTGATCAAGACCATACTGACTTTACCAAGTGCCTTGACGTGCTCCAAAAGAAGATAGAAGAAAAAGACCTACAGGTGAGACATGCCCCTGTCTGATGGTTGGAATCTTACTGCCCAGTATGTGAAAGATCCTGTTTAAAGTTTTTACTCATCTGAAACTGTTATTTGCTTTTGCGCTGATTTTTTGGGTTCTGTGTCAGGTTTTTTCAATACATCAAATAAATCCGTACTTAGCTGCCAAAACATTAACGTGAGCACTTAAGCCAGAGGTCACAGACTGAAATATCTTACAGTGGTGAGGTCACAAAGTGGGTCAAGTGGGCCTTGTATAAAGTAATCCAAACTGGCAGCTCATTTTTGGTCTAAAGTAAGTAGAAACTTTTCATCTCTGGTTGATTGTTGTTATGAAGAGCTATCTGTTTTTTTTATATGTGTGTTTAAATATTGTCTGGGCAAAACAAACAAATGTGGCTCAGATATGATCTATGAGTCATCATTGCAAAGTCTTATATAAACAAAATGTTATCAACTTTTTTTTAAATCAGAGAAGAGTCTGCTGCTTTGTATTTATGGACCCTTTAAGGCATTCAGTGATGATTTTTCACCTAGCATTCAGCTGTTTAATCACATTAATGAGCTAATACACGTTTATATTTTATTATATTTTACAATATTTTTTGATACTTGTTGAAATGGTGTGCAAAAATTTTTAAGTCTGTGTTTAATAAAGATCAACAAAATTAAACCCCAAGTGTGGAATGACAGTTGACCGTTATTTTCCTGGCAGGGGCAAGAAGGTAAGCTGAGATGCATAATAAAATATGTAATTTTAAGCTAAGAAAACTAGAAAGACACTCTTGTACATTGGAATGCTTTTTTTTTTTTGGTGAGTAAAATTGTACCTGAACTAACATCTGTGCCAGTCTTCCTCTATTTTATGTGGGGTGCTGCCACAGCATGGCTTGACAAGCAGTGCTAAGTCCATGTCCAGGATCTGAACCTGCGAACCCAAGCCACCAATTCAGAGCACGTGAACCTAACCACTATGCCACCAGCCCAGCCCCTAGAATACTTCTGATAGTACAAATAATAGGAGATGCATTTCCATCTGGCCTCCATCAAGTGAGATAGGGCAGTCTTCAGACACAGCTCAGTCAGATCTCATATCTGTTATTTGGTTGTCTTGGCTCTGCTGTTTAGGCTTTATCTTCAGCCTGGTTTCCCTGATCGTCTCCAGGGGCCACCTGTAGCAACTTTTTACCGCTTGTCATTTGGGGGGTTAAGGGGAAGGGACATCACTTCCCACCATGATCAAACTTAAGTCCTGAGATCTCTCCATTAGGCCACTCTTGGTTTTGGCCAACAGGATGAGAGTATCCTGATTGTCTTGGATTGGAGCAGGGGGTGGGATCAATCTACATGTCTCATGTAGTCCACCTATGTGACTAATATCCATGTGGCAGGACAAGGTAGGTGTTGGAGAAGCAACTCTAACAAAAACTTACTGCCTCGCAAAAGTTGATCAAAGGTTGATTCTAGTATCTATTTACTAAGTTGAGGCAGCAGACCCTTTTCTCCCTTTGAAGAAAACCCTTGTTAACTATCGTAATTGGCAAGTAACTCATTGCACAAACTCAACAAAAGTAGTTGAGCGAACATTTCTCATCTCTGTTGTAGCTTGAATTATACCAAATGTATTGTGCTATTTCCAGCAATAAATTGCTATAATTAAATATTTGTTTAATGAAAACAGAGCACAGCCCATTGAGAGTTATCTGCTTCATCCAGACATAGCTGATTTTGAGTTTCTTAGAAAAAATATTATAAATCTTCGCAATTGTGTTTCAATTTGCCCAGCACCTCCAGTGAAATAATTGAAAGCTGGGAATGCAATTATGTGAGTCTTGTTTGTTGTGTCTAATTGATAGTATCTATAATACAGTATTCTGTCCTTGAATCTCGGAACAAATAATCATATCTCAAACTCAACAAGACCAAAATCCAGAGAGAACCTCAAACTGGGGGAAAGGGTGATCAGGTGTATATGATCTGTGAAACAAGTCTGACAAAGCCTTGGCCAGTCCAGTGGGGAGGCCTGAAGTGAAAGTACCTGTTAGAGGACTCCTGCATTGGGCAGAAAGGGCCAGACTCTCCTCCTCCCAATGTGCTTAGTCAGGGACTAGATGCTGCCAGAGATGACTGTGTCCTTGGTGGCATGCTGTGCTGCATCCTGAAGGAGTTGCCACTGGACCATGACAACTAACTGCCCTCTTCACAGCTCAACAATGGGTTCCTTCTGGGGGAGATGGAGTAGTGTACCTGCATGGCTGCCACTGGCCCCTGGCGTGAGATGGTCCCAGTGCATTCTTCAGCCTCATCTTGCATCACTGTTTCTCTTTGTTCCTCAAATATGCCATATTCCCTCTACTCTACTGCCTTAAGGTCTTTTTGCATATGCTGCCCCCTCTGCCTAGAACTTTTTGAATACTTTTTGTATTCTTCCTTGTCTTTACCTAGACCACGGTGGCAGAGTGTGCCTGACCTCCTTAAGGAGGACTTTCCTTCACCATCCCTCTAGGTTAGACTCCTCACTTCTATACTCCCTTTATTTCTCTTCTAAGGCACTCTGAACATGTCTAATAATTTTGTTATTATTTCTAGTTGTTTGCCGGAATCCTTTCTTCCCAGTTTGACTGTATAGTCATGAACCTGGGATCAGGTCTGTCTTATTCACAACTGAACAGCAGCTGTTTGAATGTACGAGGTGCTCTGGGAATGTTGGGTCTGTGTTATGCACTATGGGAATGCACGGGAGAGTAGAACATAACACAGTTAGGGCAAAGGCTTTTTGAGAGGGCTGAGACATAATAAACAAATAGGAATTTGTGAAGGGGAGAAGAGTGGGCAAGGAGAAGTGGTGTGCTGCACAGGGAGGCTGGATGGCATGTCAGTGACTGATGGCAGATAGTCTGAAGAGTTTTAAAATGGAGAATGGTGTGATTAGCTTGGTGTTTTAAAAAGCATAGGTAGATAAACTGAAGGCTATGTTACTCACAATGAAAACGTTCCAAGATAGCTCTCATTCACACTGAAAGAGGTGGTTATATTATATCTGGCGAAATGGGGTATCGTGAGCTTCCGCCTGACTTTTCATTTAACCTGCCAGTACAAAGTTGTGTTTGATTTAATATAATAGCAAAAGCAGAGCAAGATTAGAAAGATTAGGAAGGAAAGTAAGGGAGGATTCCCCTCCACACGTCCTCCTATCCCAAATGAGAGCACCACGAGGGCTTTTAAACATTTCTCCGTCAAATACACATAAACTGCATCAAAAAATCCTTTATACTTCTCCACCTAATAAATCTTATCAAATTCTCATACATTTCTGTTTTTCCACTTATTAAATTGTAAATTTAAATTTGTAATCAAAGTGCCTGTATTTTATAGTAAGATCTTATTAGCATATACTATAAAAATGTTAATTATAATCTAAGTAAATTGAATGCAAAGTAGTATTTAATATGTTAAGGAACTATACTGCATAACATTAGAATTTTTTAAAATTTAGATGAGGGTCTGTCCTTATCTTAAAAGAGTTTACTATCTAGAACATGAGATTAATTAAAAAAAAAAAGATTTCCCTAAATTACCTTATTTATTTATTTATCTATTTTAAACCTGCCAACGCTCAACTTTTATTCTTCTGCAAAAAGGTTCTCTGATACAAGTGAATTTTTAATACTTTGCTTTTGTATTTGCCATTTGCTTAACTGTACCTGGGCCATGAATAATATATTACCAGGAGGCCATCTGATATGACAGAATCTTCAAAGAGTACGTATATTTTCTGATGCTGTGATACGCACTTGAGATCTAAACCCTGGAATTCAGTGGAAAATATTAAAAGCAATGGCTCCAAGTTTCTCAAACTGTAAGATGTATGTTGCTTAGGATGAAGCAGAAATAAATCTAGATTATAAGGCCCTAAGAATAACAAGTCTCCTAAAATACAGTCTAGGATATTTCCTAGTATTATATGGCAATAAAATTAGTTACTTCAGTTTCTGATATTTTAAACACAGTCTTTGTATTAGACGAAATTTGGACAGAAAATTTGCCATTAATTTCACACTGTATTTGTGTAGATTCAAACTTTTTCTAGTTTTATTTGCTAAAACTTCAGTACATTTAGCCCATTTATAGTATGTTGTTTTTTAAGCAATTTTATAACTACAAATTAAATACTACATAAAGACTATAGGATTATTACATATTATATTAAGGTTTTTAAAATTCTTTTAGTAGCCTGAGCAGGTATTGAATTGTGATTTATATGTATTAAGATAGTTTCTATGTATTTGTATCTGAGTTGGAGTTCTTGGCTATTGATGATTAGGACTTTCGTAAGGAATATTGGTCTTTCTACTTAATTCCTTCATGGCGTTTCTCAGGTAGATACATTATGTTTCTACATCTGCAAATACTATGAGTTTTAGAGTATTTATTTATATCCACTAATTATGAGTATTGGGGTTAGGTATACCTTGTTGTTTTGTAATGGACCAATGGCTTTGTTTTATGTTTGTACTAAATATTCTTGCTCCTCACTTAAAAATCAAATTTAAGACTGACTGTATCTGATTGGAGTAATTACTCATCAGTATAGTAAGATCTGACCCGTAGGGTTGCAGGGGGAACGAGAGAGTGCTCTGGGAAGTATCTTCCAAGTCCTCCGGCGTCTTCAGCGCAGCCTGCTCTCCTGAGCTGATGTCTTAGGCAAGATTCCCATCTCATCTAAAGCAAATAGAGTCACTCTGTTGTGTGTGTAAACATGTATTCTGGAAAGGGATAAATACTACCTTTACAGTACAGAAACCTGGCAGATTACTTACTTAATTAATCAGATTAATTAATCTGATTAGTTAATCAAGTAATCAGAGTTAATATCATTAGTGATAGTGCAGGTTGATAGCTCATAACCCTCAAGATAGATATAGGGTGAGACGGACAGTTCTAGAGTTCCTCCCTAAAACCTGTAATCCCAGTTTAATCTTTAAAATAAATCAGAGAAATCCAAATTGAAGATTATTCTACAGAATAGCTGACCAAATTACACTAATTACATTTTCAAGGTCCTGAAAAGCAAGGAAAGATTGAGAAACTGCCACAAACCAGAGATGAAAGAGACATGAAAACTAAATGCAATGTGGTATTCTGATTTATATCCTGACACAGGAAAAGGACATTCGTGGAAAAACTGGTGAAATGTGAATTAAGTCCAGAGTTTAGTTAATAGCAGTGTGGCAGTGTCAGTCTTAGTTGTGACAAATGTACCTTGGTTATATAAGATGTTAACATTGGCAGGAGCCTGATGAAGGATATACTTTGTGTACTGTCTTTGCAACTTTTTACTAAATCTAGAATTATTCCAAAATGAAAAAGTTGACTTGAAAAAAATGTATTCACTGTTTCAAATATGCTATGACTGTGGAATGATGTAATAACCTTTTTGACATGACTCACAGTAATATAGAAGAAAAAGGCAAGTACTCCTTAGCACTTAGGCAGATCGAAATACCTTTTTATAAACTCTCTCACCTTTAATGTGTTTCCTCAACAAGTTTAAATTGCAAGTCTCTGGTGCATGTTTAGGCAACTATTTTACGTGAAGACTGTGCCTGCTTGAGCATCTTAGCTGGGCCTGTGATGGTGTTTAAACTATAGTGACAGCCCAAGTCCTCACGCTTCCCAGTTCCCCAAGAGATCTACTACAAAGTGTGGTAGGACTCAGTCAAAGACAGAACTGGCACCAGATGTGATTTTATCAGGAGTGACTCTTTGAGGTATAATTGACATACAACATTTTATTAGTTTCCTGTGTACAACATAATGATTCGATATTTGTATATATTGCAAAATGATCACCACAATAAGTCAAGTTAACATTCTAGCATCTTTCTTTTGGACATACTCTAATTTTACAAGAATTGTGTTAATATCAGAACCTTGGATTAAATGGAGTACTCCTTACACATGGAAGTGTTTTCTGGGGAGGTCTTCAACTTCCCCTATTCCCAGGGACCCAGCGAGAATGGCATCTGTACGTTTAGTAGTGGAATCCAACAGGGAGGTGAGTTGCACCTCAGCTAACCGCTGTTTGCACCGTGCCTGGATGGAGGGAGATGAGGGAGATGTGCTCCAGCCTCTCCAGCCTCTCCAGCCCTGCGATGGCCGTTGTGTGCCTGATGCTCACCGAGGGATGTATTACTCCGAGATTAGTCAGAAGTGTACTTTAGAGTCCAAAGGTGTACTTTCTCCCCGTAGATGGACTATGGAAGCTACTGGGGATCTTTTTCCAATCAATTTAACAAATTTTTATCTAGTACCTGTCTGCTAAGTCATTATGCTATAATTAGGGGACTAAATCCGCAGCCTCAAGTAGTCTCCAGTCTAATAGAGGAGACAAGTACAGGTAACTGTAGAATAATCCAGACTATAAGAAATGCTTTAACTTGCCTCTGCAGAATAGACTCCACTTTGTTTGTTAATAATTATTCATATAGAACCCTTCTCTATTTCACCTTTTAACTTTTCCTTTGAGAAAATGGAATGTGATTTTCTTTTTTATTGAAATTGCAGCTTGTATCAGTGAGGCCTTCCGTGACCACTTTATTTAAAATAGCACCTGTCGCCCCAGCTCCTCTCCCATCTCTTGGCTCAGCAGTCCGATACCCTTCCCTGCTTGATTTTCTCTATATGATGTATTTAGGGTATTTGTTTCTATTACGTCTTCACTCACTGGAATGTAAACTTCGTGTGGGCAGGGAATTGTGCATGTTCATTGTCTGCAATATCCCCAGCACCGAAAACAATACCTGGCACATTGTGGGCACTCCATAAATATTTATTGAGATTGAATATGTAAATATAAGAGGAAATCCTTTCTTTGCAAACCTTTTTATCAAATGTTGGCAAACTTTTTTGAGTAATCTGCTTTAACTTTAACAAGGCTTGTTCCACTGCCCCAGCTCTGTCGCATTAGAATTGAAAATTTTTTGGTTTTCACAGTACGTGGTGAGATCCGCTGTTATTTGATCATATGTGTACCTGCGATTTTCCTCTTCATTTTCTCAGGCAGGGGATGCCCATTGTGTGTAATTAAAAATAGTACGGTTCATATGATATCTTCTTTCCATTTCATTAATTGGTATTTTATAACTTCTGGGACCTACTTCTTTTTCCAAGTTTTAAGTTACTTGTGAAAGTCGAGAGCTAAAAAATGAGGGCATATAGGGGTTGTCTCATTAGCCATCACCACTGCAAACTTGATAAGAATAAATCTTGCCAACTTCCTTGAAGGAATACTGATAGCAATACCGTACAATTCCAACATCATCTCTGTAGCTGACGCAATGTAAGACTTTTACGACAAGTTTCTCGACCTTCTTGCCTGTGCCTATCTACCTTAAAGAGGTGTTGTAAACTTAAATTGATAACTTTTCTGAGATTCTAGAAAGCAACATGATGTACACACACACACACACACACACACACACACAGACACAGACACACAGACACACAGATATTCAGCTATACGTAAGTTTGTCTACACAAATCACCTCTTGATTTTTAGTATGTAGTCAACAGTGTTCTCTTTGTTGAGTGCCAGAGTAACTACTTCCACATTCAGGTTCTGGAACAAATGCTGTACAAGTGAAATATCAGACGAGGAAGCAAGGAGAAGAAAAATATTTGCGGACGAGTGAACAAGCAGGCTATTTCCTAGGTCATTTTGGAGAATCCTTCAAAAGAGAAATTCCTTCTTAGAGACCAGAAATCTTTCTTAAGTGCTGGGGAACTAGAGAAAATGGATACTCCCAGTGGTTTGAAGTGACTCAGGAGATGTTGCTACGGATATAAAAAGCTGACTGCCTTAGAGGCTGTGGCAGCCTGATCCATCCCCGCCAGAGGAGAGGCTGCTTTTATAGGCCCTGGGACAAGGGTTAAGTTTATCTGCTTACCAGGAATGTCAGTTGATGATTCACTTGCCAGATAAAATTTCTTATTAATGCAAAGAACTACAGATAGGGTTGGTGGGATGTTCTTCTGCAGAGGAAATGCTGACCTTAGATGAAAAGAGCTATTTTATTTTGAGTTACTGTATTGTGAAGATACAGAAACTGCAGAGGGAGGAGGAACTGTGTCTTGAGGACTTCTGTGAGAATACTGCACATAGAATAGAACATCCTGAAATTGCTTAGTAGATTATCAAATTTCTCTTTCTCATTCTGCATATCCCTTAGCAAAACATACTACATGTGGCAGTACCTACATCCGTAATTATGATTGTTTATGATGATAGTATCTATATTTTTAAGAAATTATTTGCTTATAGTTTTCTTTTTTTTTTTTTTAGATTTTATTTTTTTTCCTTTTTTCTCCCCAAAGCCCCCTGGTACGTAGTTGTACATTCTTCGTTGTGGGTCCTTCCAGTTGTGGCATGTGGGACGCCACCTCAGCGTGGTTTGATGAGCAGTGCTATGTCCACTCCCAGGATTCGAACCAACGAAACACTGGGCTGCCTGCAGCAGAGCGCGCAAACTTAACCACTCAGCCATGAGGCCAGCCCCTATTTGCTTATAGTTTAAGTCATGACTGAAGAACTGAAACGATGTTACTGCTTGTCACAGGAATGTGTATATCAGATCAGTATATTTTCAGTGGTAGTTAAGTAATCAGGAGAAGAGAGATATATACATAGAAATACATTCTTTGTGTTAGGTGATGAGCCTGGATATCTCAGAAAGTTCTGTTGAAATCAGAGGAGAAGATGGAATCCTATAGTATTCACTTTGCATCCTTCTTCTCTTTTAGTAGCTGGATGTAGATGTCTTTCTGCTTCCATGACTTTCTATTTTTCCAGCAGCAGGTCCATGGTCGATGCATTCTATGGTCAATGTGTTGGTCCATGAAAGCAAGAAGCATACTAAAATCCAGGTGCATAGAGTATAAGATGAGTATAGAAAATAAGAGGATACCAGCTTCTTTCCTGTATCCACTGTGAACTTTCCCCAATCAACACATATGTGAATGCGCGTAATTCCCAGTATGAACAGCTGGATCAAGATATTTTGAAACATATTAGGAAATAAGAATTCAAAGTATGCTGATTACATTTTGGTTCTGTTTCCTCATCCATTTCTACTAGAAATTTTAGATGCCTATAAAATTGACCCTCAAGATTCTTATTTTTAAGCATCCATAAAAATAAAGGAAATTATTTCAGAAAGGAAAAAATTATTGAACAAATATTTTATCCCACATTGCACTCAGTTTACTATTGTGCTCATGGATGTAGAATATATTTGGCAAAATAGCAAATAGCTTGCTTATAGCTGAGGTAAATCTGAGGATGATGAGGTGATCAGCGACTGTGTATACATGATTAGCTGGAGCAAACTTACTACACTGCAAGAAATAAGCTTGAAGTAATTAATGTCACTGCAGTAACAGTTTTACCATTCTCGCTTGGCATTATAGAATGGTCCAGTGCAAATCTAGAAACCAGAGCGTTAATGACCAACTGCAAAATTTGCACTAAAATGTTCTCTATTTTCCCAGAAGGTAGGAAGGGGATAATTAATGTAAACTGTTTGTATTGCACCAGATGCAAAACCTAAGGATTGCACTACAGCAAGTCTGATAGCCAGCTATTATAAACTGGTCAATAAAAAATGCAGAGAGTTTTATACCACTAAACCTTGTGAAAATAATGCACCCAAAGTACTACAGATAGCTGACTCTAATCCGTTCAGACATGGGAACCAAGAGTTTCATTTATCACTTTGGACAAGAATATGCAGCAAAAACTTATTTTATGGCTGAAGCAAAGCAAGAAATATGTTGGGTGAAAATGAATCATGATGATGCAAGAGAGGATAATTGCTATTAAAAATGATCACAAGTGTAGAATACTAATCTTCTGGGACCAAAGCCTCTCTTACCAAAGTCAGTCTGTTTGCAAAAAGGTTTGGAAAATTATCTGTCTCCCTTCAACTTTCTCAGTGGAGGTAATGACTAAAGAAAGAGGATACAGATTCCGTTTCCTAGTGCTTCACAGCCCAGTTTCTGCAGAATGGGAAAAATGACAGTTTGATGCTCTTTCAAATGCTCAGCTGTAGTATGACATCATACATGCTAGAAAGTTTTTAGCCAGAGCAAGAAATATCTGGTGCTTTTTGAGTAGGATGGTCAAAAAGGAAGATATGAATTTTTTTGTTCATCTACGTAGGAATTGTTTAGATTGTATGAACAACATTTATGTAACACAAATTGTAATATTCTTTCAAACTCCACTTCCAAATAGCCAGTTGTTTCAGAATGTGATATAAGTCATAATTTCCTTCATCATTTTACACTAATTACCAACTGCACTGAAAATGCTATGCTAGGTATTTTGAGTGTTCCAAACCACAAATAATGTATTTTTCCATTTCTCTTGACCGTCGTAATTCAAAAGGAATGGTTTCGAATTCCTTTTCCCTAGAAATATCTTCATATCCTGACAGTGTGAGAGGTTTGGAGACCATAATCACCCCTAGTAAATTTTATAATATTCACGTTATTTCTTTATACAGACTGTGATTTTATGTAATTTTACTTACTCATAAATATATTCCTGACTCTTCAAAGAATTTAATTTTCAGCAGAGATAATAGAATAAGATCATGTATAAAAACCCTATGAGTGTGTGTTTTATTTATTCTATTCAGTTCTCCTTGGCACTCACTTCCTGATATAGAGAAATGTAAATAAATGCAAATTCACTCTTGCCATCCTTGGTGTACTTACATGGGAAGGAAAAATAACAAATTTCCACCTTTATATATATATCACACTGTGGTTTTGTTTATATGGAAAAGATGTCCCGTCCCCAGGGAGCTCAGTGATATGGCTTGAGAACCTTTCATCCAGTTAATCAAGGAAATATTATTAATCAGGACAGATCTGTGAGGAAAGACAGCACTGTTATTACAACCAGGCTTGAAATGTTGAACTAAAACATTCAAAACCTTGCCCAGGGTAAATCAAAAAAGCATTTCATCGTTCTGGGAATGAGCTCAGTCATTGTCCTATACTCAGTCATGACCAGGGTACCTGAAATTAAAGAGTTTTCAGGGATTCTTAATGACACTCTGAGGGTAAACAAAGAAAAACTCAAACAGTATGTTCAGTAAAAGTTCAAAGGACAAGAAGTGGTCACAGCAGCCGTCAGTGTTAGAAACATTGTGTGGGGTCAACATATGAAGAATCTTTAATCTCTAGATAAAGATTTGAATTTTGAACCACAGATAATGGTAATAATCCATTTTCTGAACTATCTTGATAATTTAGAAAAATTTAGAAAAATAGTGTAATGTATGAAAGCTGAGTTGGAGGGTGGAAATTCTAATGACAGTAATGAAAGAATTAATAATAGGATTCTTTGAAGAATAACTCTTTAGTCGTTGTCCTCATCAAGAGTCTGAGAAAGAAATAGGGACCTTAGAAAATAGACTTAAAATATATACTTGATGATGACTGCTCTTCTTTTTGTTTGCCAAAGACAAAGCATAAACATGGCAACCGTTCAACTAACACACATCTGTTACGTGCATGCAGGCCGCTCGGCTAAGTGTTGGAGGTTGAGAAATGCAACTACATGAGATGCGGTTTCTGACTCTAAGAATTCGTGGCCTTTGGAGTGGATGCCCTTGTAAGCAGATTATCCTGATACATTGTCGATAGTGCTTTAGTACAGGTGTGATCAGACAGGTGAGAAGCCTGTGGAAGTGAACTTTCTCCAGTGTAGACTCTCCTCATGCAGGTGGTGACTCAGCTTTGTCTGGAAGGTAGAATAGGAGCTAACCAGAAAAGGGGAGTGTTTTATTCTGAAGATTCAAGCTTAAAGGTAAAATTCTTAGGTTTGGGATATCAAAGGGCCACTAACACTGAAAGTACTAATCACATATACACACTTGGTTAGTGCAATACTTATACCTTTTTCCTTTCACAAGCCAACAGAATGAACTAGCAGAGAGGGGACCACACACACACAGCCTTATTGGGAGGGTCAGTCCCTCCTGGCCTCCTCCATTGCTGACTTGCAGCCAGTGTCAGGGGCCTCTGCCAGCAAGTTTCTTACATTCTGCACTGGGAGGTTGGAGTCCCTCGGCTGAGCTCTCCAGAGAGGCACAGGAACAGAATAAGTTCCCGATGGTCAGTGAGGGTATGAGCTGCCTGAGCTTTTATGCTAAAAGCTTTACCATGGTTGATAGCAGTCGGGTGTCTTAGCCTGGATCGCTATGCTTGCCTCCATAGCTTTCTCTCAAATGCTAACAGGTTTGTATACATTGCTCACTTTTCAGGTATAAATATGCCCCCTCTCTGCATTCTTTTTTTTTTTTTAACTTTTCTTTAAAATAGCATATTCAAAAACAAGTTTTGCGTAAACTTTATGACGTTTCTTAATAACAACATATTTACAATTTGACAAAGTTGGATAAAAACACTGTTCAAACAGGTTTATTTTTTTTAGGAAGTGGAGGTGGGCATCCTTTGAAAATACAGGAATCACACCCTTTACAGGGAGGGAGAGTAAAGGGGACGGTCCAGGCACTGAGATTTGAAATCTTGTGTTGTCTTCTGAGAACTAAAGCATTTCTAGAATGTACATGGGCTGGAAGTTGAGGAGGTGACTATGGAGGAGATTGGACTTTATCTTGTAGATTCTGGAAAGCCGATGCTTGATTTTAAGGAGAACATTGGCATGATCAGATTTGAGATGTAGAAAGCTTCCTCTCATAATCAAGTGGAAGATGGCTTGGTTATAGAAGCCCAGGAAGGAGGCCACTGGGGTTATTCAGGTAAGAATGATGATGCCTCAATTAAGGCTGCAGCAGGGAGGATGGAGTAGGAATTATTTTAGAAAAATCCTGAATTTTCTTAGACTTCTCATCTGTGAACAGAAGCCTCGTTATGCTGCTCAAACAGACTTACATTAAACCGTGACTCCTTGGGCCTGCTTGAAATTTAAATGGGATCCCCATAGTGTTGTTTCCACAAACTGCCAAGATCCAGCCAGGTGTATTCCGTGCTTGTCAGTACAGTATATTCTGATACCATAAAATCTGAGGACTTTAATTTCTCTGGTGTCTCATTGTTCTTCACATCGGTCACTGGAATTATTCTATAGGCTTATTAAAACATATTTGATATTGCTGGTTTTTTGTCAGTTTCTTTTTGCTCTGTCTTGATCTGACTCTTTTCTTTGTAGCTTGAGTTGGGTCTTCCATCTTTAAATTAGAGCATCTAATATTTGGACCAAGGAATTGCATCCTACTGTTCAAGCCCAACTGTAGTGCAGTGCGGATCTTTGAAAGTTAAGAGGAGCTTAAGAATAATGTCTAAATTTTTTGTGACCCTAGTTTTTAATTTTAAGTTGGCTGTGTTAATGTTGTAATTCTCAAACAGTAGGGTAAACGTGTGTTTTGGTTTACATGGGATAGTCCCAGTTTATGCCTGTATTCTTGGTGTAATTATTTATAATGTCTCCCTTTACTTTTAAAAGTGTCTCAGTTTGAATGTTAACTTGGATGGTCACCCTATCTATCAGGGAGAGCCACAAAGAAATTGTCCATTTATGCATCTCCAGAATTCAATTTATGGGAAATAAATGTAATTAAAATATGCTGACAGCCACTGTCCCTGCTATAGACTTCATGCCTGCTGTATCTAAGTTTTTTGGAGGACAAATGGAGAAAAACATGTCATTTGTTTACTGAAGGGTTTTTATTGCCATCATAGAAAAATGCAATTACTTCTCCTTTTGGTGTTACATATCCCTCAGCCAGTCTTGTCATAATTCTATTAAGGCAAATAACACAAAGCCTAGTTTTTCATTTATTTTCTAAACAGAATAGACACGATTATTGTTTAACCTGTTATGGTGTAAACCAGAGACCTTTACGTGGACTGTTAAAAGTAAAAAGAATCTTGAAAAATATGTTAGTGAATTTAGTCCACCCCCCCTTCCTTTATAGATGAGCCAACTAAGTCACAAGGAGGTCATGTAACTTGTATGTGGTTACATGGCTATTAAAGGGGTAAATAGACCACATTATATGTAGTCAGATTTCCAATGTATTAACCCGGGGTTTCAGGGTTCCTTTTGCTAGACATGATTGCATATGAAGAGCTAAAGGCAACCCTTATTCCTACTACTCCCCATTGCTAACAAAAAAAGGTGCATATAAGATACCCTGATTTGAGTGTAGGAAATGTATAGAAACCAGATAGAAATGGATTTCTTACATTTTATATAGTACAAAATATGGCATAATAGATATATTATGTGCTGGGTACTTGTGGGTATGTGTGCACAATACATTATTTAAAATACTCACTTTTTAGAATTGTAAACACTGAATTCTTGATGCATCACAACCAATAGAAAACATGTTAGCCTCTGAGACTACCTTCCATTCTTTAGGGAATGGTAAGCATATTAAAAAATAAATACACTTGCTGGAGAATATGTGCACGCTCCCTTTTGGTGCCCTCTGAAGTTCGTGATCCATCCTCGCTACGGTCCCCTATATTCGCAATGTCTGTTTATCTGACTCTAGCATTAACTGGGCTTTTCTCTAAGGACAGCAATTCTCTGCAGCCATAGTAGTGCTGCTGTTTTGTTTGTTTTTTCTCCCATGATTTTTCTAGAATGGGCCCTGGTGGTAGGAGTAGGTGTCTTCACTGCTTTTTTGCTGTTTCTACATCTGTGCTGTCCAAAACTCTAGCCACTAGCCACGTGAGCACTTGAAATGTAGCTAGTTCAAATTGAGATGTGCTCTTAGTGGAAAAGATATTGAGGCCTTTGGAGACCAAGTGTGAAAAAAATGTAAAGTATTTCTAAAATATCTCTATATTTTTTCCTGCTTTATGGAGATGTAATTGACATGTAGCATCAGGTAATTTTAAAGTGTACAACATGGTGATTTGGTACACATAGATATTGCAAAACGATCACCATAATAGAGTTAGTTAATACTTCCATCACCTCACATAATTGACTTTTTTTGTGTGTGGTGTGGTGAGATCATTTAAGATTTACTTTTTTAGCAGCTTTCAAGTATATAATACAGTATTGTTAACTATAGTCACCATGCAGTACATTAGACCCCCAGAGCTTATTCATCTTATAACTGAGAGTTTGTACCTTTTGACCAACATGTCTCCATTTCCCCCACCACTCAGCCCCTGGCAACCGCTGTTCTACTCTCTGTTTCTATGAGTATGGCTTTTTTAGATTCCATATATAAGTGAGATCCTATAGTATTTGTCTTCTTCTGATTTATTTCACTTAGCATTATGCCCTCATGGTCCAACCATGTAGTCTAGATGGCAGAATTTTCTTTTTTCTTATGGCTGAATAATATTCGATTCTGTGTGTATGTGTATATAGAAATATATGGATATATAGATGTATATCACAATAGATATATACCACATCTTCTTTATCATTCATCTGTTGATGGACACTTATCTTGTTTCCATATCTTGGCTGTTGTGAATATGCTGCAATGGATATGGGAGTGCAGATATGTCCTCAAGATCCTGATTTCATTTTTTTTTTGATATGTACCCAGAAGTGGGATTGCTGCATCGTATGGTATTTCTATTTTTATTTCTTGAGGAACCTCCATACTTTTTTCCATAGTGGCTGCACCAATTTACATTCCAACCAACAGTGTACAAGGGTTCATTTTTCCCCACATCCTGACCAACACTTGTTATATTTCTTACCTTTTTGATAATAGCCATTCTATCAGGTGTGAGGTGATATTTCATTGTGGTTTTAATCTGCGTTTCCCTGATGGTTAGTGTTGAGCATCTTTTCACGTACTTGTTGGTGATTGATTTGTATGTCTTCTTTAGGAAGTGTCTGTTCAGCTCCTCTGCTTATTTTTTAACCAAATTGTTTATTTTTTGCCTATTGAGTTATATGAGTTCCTTATATATTTTGGATATTAACCTCTTATCTGATAGATGATTTGCAAATATTTTCTCCCATTCCATAGGTTGCCTTTTCATTTTGTTGATTGTTTCTTTTGCTGTGCAGAAGCTTTTTAGTTTGATGTAGTCCCACTTACTTACTTTTGCTTTTGTTGCTTGTGCTTTTGGTGTCATACCTAAAAAATGGTTGCCAAGAACAATGTCAAGGAGCTTTTCCCCTGTGTTTTCTCCTAGGAGTTTTACAGTTTCAAGTCTTATATTTAAGTCTTTACTCCATTGCAAGTTATTTTTTATGAGTGGTATGAGTCCAATTTTATTCTTCACGTGATTATACAGTTTTGCAACATGCCAATATTTTTATTACAGATTACATGTTAAAATGATATTTTAGATATATTGCACTAAAATATATTTTTAAAGTTTGACCTCTTTTTTTTTACATGTAACTACAAGAAGATTTAGAATTGCATATGTCTCTCATTATATTTGCATTGGACGCTGCTGTTGTATTCCGCTCTTCTTCTCCCCTAAAAACTCCAGCTCTGAATCTCCTGTCATCAGATTATATCACCCTTATCGCTCATTGCTGTAGTCCTCATTGTTATAGTCCTGTTCATTTCCCTTCATGTCTTCATCAAGTTAACATCTAGGTCACCAATACTTTTTTCAACACTACTGTCTTAATTCATGGTGAATTCAATATATGCTTGAGTGAACCTTCCAATACAACGATCTCTTGTTTCCTTGAACTTATCCCCTTGTTCAGCTCGTTATCTTGTTTACCTCTTGACCTCAATTACTCAATTCTATGAACACATCTAGCTCTTGTCTATAACAAGATTTGTCAGCCCTCCATAATGTCTATTTTAAGCATTTGACTCACTCTCTTGGACCACAACTCCAACAGTTCTTCAACCAGCACTCTGATGCATTAACCATCTTTTTTGCTATCCTTCAACCCTTGTTTCCTTCTTTCATTTATTCAACAAATATTTATCGAACACCTATTGTGTACCATGCTGCAGTCTAAGCACTAGAGATGGAATATCTCTGCCATCATGTGGCTTTTAGTTTAACTGGAATGACAAGTAATAGGGCACATTAAATAAGTAAAATATTTAGCACAATATTAGATAATAAGAGGTGCTTTGGAGAGAATTCAAATCAGATAATGGGGATATGAACTGTTGGCATGGAAGAGGGGAAGTTTTTAGAGAGATGACCAGTGAAGGAAGTAAAGAAGCTGGCCATGTGAATATCGGGGATAATGGCATTCTAGGCAGAAATAACAGCAAATGCAGAGTCCTTGAAGTGGGAGGAACTCTGGCATATTCAAGAAATAGAAAGAATGAAGGGAGCATGGCTGGAGCAGAAAGCAGGAAGAGAAGAGATATAGAAGGTGAGGTCAGAAAGATGCCTGGATAACAAATAAGGCAGGACTTTGTAAGTCCTAATAAAAAAACATTGGGAAATGATAGGAGGATTTTGAGCAGAAGAATGTCAAACTCCGATTTCCACTTGAAGAGGATTATTTTTGATACTGCATTGAGAATGGTTTATAGGGAAATAAGAGCAGAAGCGGAAAGACCTTTTGAAGGCTACGGTAGTATTTCAAGTGAGATATAATGGTGGCTCACACTCCCTGACGGATTTTGGTGTCTTGAGCTTTGGTTGTGGGTAGTGAGAAGTACATATGGAAAGCAGAGCCAATAGAATTTCCTGAGAGAATAAATAAGGGGTATAAGAGAAAGAGAGGAGTTAGGGATGACTCTGGGATTTTGGTTGGAGCAACTGATATGCAGAAGACAATGGGAGAACACGAGTAGGGGAAAGATGAGGTTAACTTTAAGATCTCTGTTGGATATCCAAATGCAGATGTCAAGTAAGCAATTGGATATATGAGCTTGGAGTTCAGGAGAGAGGTCTGGACTGGGGATACGTATTTAGGAAGTGTTGACATAGATGGTATTTAAAGCTACAAGGCTGCGTGTGAACACCAAGGGAGGGAATGCAATGGTAGGGGAGAGAAGAGAGTCGAGGACTTTGCCCTGGGCCACTCCAGAGTTAACAGGTTGGCAAAGGAGACTGAGAAGAAGCAACCAGTGGGATCAAGAGAATATGGTTTGCTGGAAGCCCATCTTCCTGGAAGAGACTGTATCTGGGAGGAGGTAAGAATGAGTTGGTCAGATATTACTGATCAAATAATACCAGAAGTGAGAATTGACCATCAGATTGTGCAAAGAGGATGCCACTGGTAATAGTTTTTGATGGAGTGATAGGGACCAGCAAACTTACCTCTTGTCTGTATTCCTATGATAATTTCTTAGTGGTCTCTTGGCTTTCTTCTTTGCCTCCCTACAGTTTATTCTCAACACACCCAGCATGGTGACTTTTTAAAATATATAGATCGTGTCACTCCCTTGCTCAAGTAGCTCCCCATTTAATGCTAATAAAAGTCACGGACTTTACGGTGGTTTCACAAAGCTCTATACAAATCTAGCACTTAGATTTTACTCTGATTTCTCCTATTCCTCCTACTAATTTCTCATTCAGTTCTAGCAACTAGCCTTCTAATACTCTTTGAAAATGCCAGGGGCCATGTTACTGGTTCGGGACCCCAATACCGTCTGTTCTCTGAAGCATGTGCCACAGGTATCCCTATACTGGCCAGCTCCCTCATCTCCTTCAGATCTTTGCTGCTATTCAGAGACTCTGTCAATGTAGCCTGGCATTTTTGACCTCCCGCCTACTCTGTTTTTCTCCTTCGCACTTACGACCTTTTTGCATTCTGACTAATATACAGATTTTTATTTTTATCAATTTTGTATTATCCTCCATTTGAGTGTCAACTTCACGAAGGCAGGAGTTTTTGTCTTTTTTACTGATACATCCTAAGTGTTTAGAGTAGTGCCTAACACATGGTAAGTGATCAATAAATATTGCCTGAGATGACAAATGTGAAGTAAGCTAGTCTTTTCAGAAGCCACTAACTATTGGATCCCTTGCCAAGGAGGGAAGTACTATTTTGTAGGAATTAGATGATATTAACTCAGCCTAATAATTAGCTTCTTGCCTCTCTGATGATTTGTTCAATTTTTCCTGAGGCTTTATACGCTTAGGGGAAGCTCAATAAGTAATTGTTGTCTACTGTGTTGGGAACACTGTAGCAGGCATCTGTGATTCATAGGCCTTCTCTAGAAAGAGATGTTACAAGTATATCAATAGCTGTAACAAAGTGTGACTAGGTTTGTTGTAAGGAATAATTACGTTACTTAAATTGGGAAGTGTTTTTTTTTTATGTTGAGGAAGATTCACCCTAACCTAACATCCATTGCCAATCTTCCTCTTTTTACTTGAGGAAGATTCACCCTTAGCTAACGTCCATGCCAGTCTTCCTCTATGTTGTATGTGGGTTGCCACCACTGCATGGCTGCTGGTGAGTGGTGTAGGTCTGTGCCGGGGAACTGATCCCAGGCCGCTGAAGTGGAGTGCACTGAACTTAACCACTAGGCCACAGGGCTGACCCCTTAAACTGGGAGTTTTTGATGATCAATCCAATGCAGACACATGCAGACACACAGTATCACCGCAGAGAGGCATATGGAATTAAAGGGCTGTTGTACTCACAGGTCCTAGAGAGGGAGGCAAGGCAAGCCATGTGGGAGCCGTGTGGGAGGAATGTCCAGGGAGCAGACTCAACCAAACTGGGGGGAGCTGGAGCAAGAGCGAGGACCTATGTGCAAGTGCCTTATTGGAGGTCAGGGTGGGGTGCACAAGCAAATGGGAGAGAGGATTTCACTGTTGTGTTTAAATGTCTCGAAGTCACAGTCCGAAGAGGGCAAGAAGGGGAACTTGTGGCAGGGACTAGCCTTATCATCCTGATACACGTAGGTTGGGTGCTCACAGGCTGTTTGTGGGGATGTTAAGTGATCAGGAAAATATAAAGTTTTAAATATTTGCAGTACACTGGGTGGTATTAGAAATAAAAGCACAGGACTTTGGATCCACATAGAAAAGGCCCCCTGGCAGTCTGTAAATGGTCTATTTCAGATTGAACACTCCTGTCCCAGAGGCATTATTGTCCTAAAGGCATAAATCTAGCCTTGTAAAACCTCTGTAAATAGGCAGCAGTGGTCTCTGTCTCCTTGCTTCTATCTCCGTGAGTCTCAGATGTCCTACTTACAGCCAGAGCTGGAGAACTGCAGAGCGGTCCCGGGCTGCCTCGTCCCCTCCCCACCTGCAGCTGGCATTGATCCTGTAATGTTTTTAATCAGTCTTGCTAAATACTTCCTGGAGGGAAAATGAGTCGTGATGAGAAGTAATCTTGCTGCTGCTTTATTCTGAAAAATTCAGTGACTGATTTACAGATACTGCGTATTCATCATGATCTCCCACTGTAGAAGACGGGGATTAAATTTCAGCCTTAAAGGTTATGGGATCCCTCAAGGCTTAGAGTATAGTAATGAAGAATTGAGAACCTAAAAAAAGGGATTCCGCAATCTGCATCATGAATAAACTATTTTATCATCAGGCCCTGCTTCTGATATGAATTTAGGATTATGTAGATAGGAATATGCCATGCGCTTTTTACTAGAGCCTTAGAATTTTCTCTGCTTTATATTTCACATATAACTTCTTTTAATGTCTTTCTCTTCAGTTTAAAGCAAGTTCTCTTTGTGTTTTTCTGAGGTCCTATGTAATTTCTTGGCCTTTCCCCACTGGTCTAGACTGGCTTTACCAATAAGGCCTCCTCAGCATGCTTAGAAGCCACGTTCTTGACTTGACACCCAAACAGAAGCATGCAAGTTACCCATTTCCTCTGAAATTTAGCAGATGTCCCTGTCTTCCCCTATGTATTCAGAGGAATACATGTTACCGAGGGTGCACGGTCTTCCTGGGCCCCCAAATCTGCTTCTTAGAGTTCTTGACAGATCTTCCAAGATAGTATTAGGTCCTATAGAGATGGGTGGTGTGCCTGTCTTAAAATAATATAGCTTTGACTTGAAGCATCTTGTCCAAAGAAAAAATTCCCGTTCTCCCTACTCTCTGATAAGGTCAGAAATAGGAAACTCATTCAAACTTTTAGGTTCTTCTCTGTAGTTTACTTTTTGTGTTTTTATGGAACCCCACTCTGATTTGTATAATCCCACAGTTTGGCATTAATTTATTTCTTAGGCTGGCGAGTCCTTTCTTGCGATGTCTTCCCTTATTCATTCATCAAACACTTGAGTGTCCTGTATGTGTTAGACACTATGCAGGGTACAGGGCTGTAACCAGTGAACCCGAGAAACACAGCCTTAGGCCTCATGGAGCTTATTCCACTTACTGTTCCTCTAGGAACTAAACAGGTTAAATTGATACTTGCGTAACAATTCTTCTAAAATCATGTTTTCTTCATGGACTAAACGTTATCTAAGCTTTTTTAGTGTACTACTTTAAAACCAAAATACCAAATATTCCTTATTTTTAAACAATTTCTTTTCTTTTTTTTTTTGTTGCTAAGGAAGATTTGCCCTGAGCTAACATCTGTTGCCAGTCTTCCTCTTTTTTTTTTTTTCAATTTGGCTTGAGGAAGATTAACCCTGAGCTAACATGTATACCAATCTTCCTCTATTTTTTTGTACATGGGACACTGCCACAGCATTGCTAGTTAGTGGAGTAGGTCCGCACCTGGGATCCAAACCCAAGAACACAACCGCCGAAGTGGAGTGCACAGAACTTTAACTGCCACAGGGTCAGGGCCAGCAATTTCTATTTAATTCTAGATAGAATGATTACTACTGCTAATTTTTATTTTACGGAAGATTTTCTTACAGTATTTTAATTAAGCTCTCAGTCCTCCTCCTTTCATCATCAGGATGGCGGCTTTGACTATGCTGATACACTGTAAGATTGAGCCGACCAGCACGAGGAGAGCAGGAGGCAAGAGAAGAGGCAGTGCCTCTTTCTCCCTTTGCCTCAGGACCATGAGCTACTACTTTATGTGGGAGGAGACTGTTCCTCCAGCCCTTTCACCTCCCTGCAACCCTTCTTTACCCCTTGTCTTATGTGTAAGGAATGCATTACAGTCATTTTATACATAAGCTTCCTGGAACTATATATTCAACAACAGGGAACATTTAAATAAACTATACTATAGTTGTAGGAAATGCTCTCTTTAAAGTGTTAAGTGAAAAGAGTAACATACCAAACTGCATATAATAACAATGTATGACATTAAAATGTAATATATTTTATTAATAATATATAATTATATAATATGTAACATTAATATAATATATGCTATTATCCTATATATAATAAAAATATTCATAGTAATGTAAATGTAATAAAAATAAGTAGAAGAGTATCTAACATTTTTTAAGCAGTCACTATGTTATGGAACATGTTCTAAATGCTTTACACTTATTAAATCGTGTCAATACCTCGCTTAATCCTCTTGGCAACCCTGGCTATTATTATCTGATTTTTACATGTGAAAATAAAAATGAGTTTCAGTAAAAAGACAGTCCGAGTCCTAAAGATTCTTGCATTCTAGTGGGATGGCTAACCTGTAAAACAGGCTCAGTCTTGTGTGCTGTGTATCATGAAGGAGGTGCCCACGGGTATGCTATGGGGGTGGATGGGAGAGGCACCAACTGTGAAGTCGGGGAAGATTTCAAACGGGAGGAACACATAAACAGAGTTTTACAGGTGAATAGGCAGATGGAAAAAACCTAAAATTTGTACCTGAAAGAGTTGTTTTTTTTTTTTTTTTTTTTGAGGAAGATTAGCCCTGAGCTAACTACTGCCAATCCTCCTCTTTTTGCTGAGGTAGACTGGCCCTGAGCTAGCATCTGTGCCCATCTTCCTCGATTTTATGCAGGGGATGCCTACCACAGTGTGGGTTTTGCCAAGCAGTGCCATGTCCGCACCCGGGATCCGAACCAGCAAACCCCAGGCCACTGAGAAGTGGAACATGCGAACTTAATTGCTGCGCCACACGGCCAGCCCCCTGAAAGAGTTGTTCTTGAAAGCTGACTCTGCCACTTGCCAATATGTGACCTGGAAGACGTAACTTAATTCCTTCATCTGAACAACAGAAATGATGTCTACCATTTCTTTATGGCTTATCAAGTGAAGTATAGTATTGAAAGTTCTATTTGGGGGTTTGATGCTGTTTAATTATTTAAAATTCTTTAAATATGTGACTCAGTTTTACTTTGCCTTTCTTAGGTAGATGTGATCGTGACATTGGGAGGACTTGCTGGGCGTTTTGACCAGATCATGGCGTCTGTGAGCACCCTGTTCCAGGTGACTCGCATCACTCCTTTGCCAATTATAATAATGCAAGAGGAATCTCTCATCTACCTGCTCCAGCCGGTAAGTGAGGAATAAAGATAAAGCTTCTAACACTTGAGTAGACTAGGAGAACACATCAGCTCAGTTTGTGTCTGAACTATGATTGAAGTTGACCATGTTTGCTGACTTGTGGTGACTTTAGTCTGCAGCCTCAGGTCACTGAAGAGGAAAAACGTAGAGGAGAAGCCTCAAAGTTTTCATTTTATTGCACCCAGAAAAAAAAGTCTTATAACGTTTAATTAAATTGACTAAGAATTCAAGTTAGCACTTTTGCATTTTGAGCAGCTGAATATGAATGCCACTTAAGAAAAATGTCAACAGAGGAAACACAAAGCTTGGCAAATATTTTAAATGGTATTCTCATATATTTTCATTCTTGTCACAGTTGGAAACTGGATTTGATTTTGTTAAGCACTTAAAAGAAAATCTTTACCTTTTACTGTTCGTAAGTTGCCTGCTTATTAATTTCACTGCCCCAGAATAAATTTCTAATCATGGTGTCGTTCATCTCCAATGGTAAACATCGAGGAAATTCTCTATCAATATAGTGCTTAGAACGGAATTCTTATTAAGTAAACAAGTTTTCTAAGGTTGATTGGTAGATTTCAGCTTGAAAAATAATCATTTGGTAATATTTTTGAAAACAGTGGACAGTTTTTTTCTTTTGTACCTCTCATTGTAATGGACTACTTACAGTGTAGCTTGTGCCCCATCTGCTAGCCACCGTCTGTAGCATGTCATTACCTACATTGTTGTTTGCTTAATACAGTGGGTGTAATGCATGCTCACCATTGTTCAGCCAGTTTTGCATTTTTTCTGCCTCTTTGCGTTGCCTGTCTTTGTTGCTTTCTGGAACACTTCCTATGAGATGTGGAAGGTGGGGGCCGAAGAATTCGGTTTTCAAACTCCATACTGTCCATTTATTTAGTCAACAAACAGTTACGGAATGTCTGCTACCTGTTGCACTACCGGGCAGTTGAAGATTAAAAAAATAGTAATATATGATCTTTGCTCTTCAGTACATGTCCAGTAAAGGAGTCATTTATAAAAACATAAACATAAAGCAATGTTAAAAGGCTAGCACAGAAAGATGGTGAAAAGATTATGTAATTTGGTAACAAGTGTGGTAAAAAAAGGCTTCCAGAGGCACTCATTAATTCAGCAAATATTTATTGAGTACCTGCCATATGCCAGGCACGTTTTCAGGAATACAGCAACCAACAAAACCGACAAAAACCCCTTGCTTTCATGGAATATACATTCTATTGAGCTTACATTTCAGCAGAATCTTTAAGGATGAGTAGATGTTGGCTGTGGGAGGTGATGGGAAGTCATTCAAGCCAGAAAGAGCCGCTAAAGAAAGATGGAGTGCAGGGTATGTTGTAGGATCCGCAGGTGATTCTGTGCAGCAGTGTGGACAAATGCCAGAAAGTCTAGGAAACTAGTTAGGATCTGCTTGAGAAGAGCTTTGAAATCTACGCAATGGAGTGCAAACTTTTTTTGCCATAGGTGGGAAGTCATGAAAAGATTTCAGTTAGTGGTGTGATGTGCACAGACATGCTTTTTGGATTTCTGATTACAGGTTTGTTAAATACCTAATTTCTCAACAACTTCTGAAGTTTGAAACTTTCTACCATTGTGAAGCATTGAGCTTCATTGTGTGTATTGAATTGATAGTATGATAGCTAAAGTAGTTAGTGTTAACTTGTCTCTGTGCAGATATTCTGGTTAATAGATTACTACTCAAAGACGCAGTAAAATAATTTTTAAAAACTAAAACTGGAAGATTGACAGAAAAAAACACATCTAAAAAATGACTTCTAGTCTTAAGATTTTTCCATTGTTTTTGGTGTTCTCTACCTTTCTATAATGTGTATAATTGTTGACTTCCTAAAAGGTATTCAGCTTAGGGTTCACTGGATTTCTTCCATCTACAGATGGCTGTCTGTCATCAGTTTGGAAACCTCTCAGCCATTATATTTTCAAATATTTCTGCCTTATTCTCTTTCTCCCTTCTTCTGCAACTCCAGTTAAAAGTATATAAGATCCTCTAATTGTATCATGTATGTCTCAAAACTTCTCTTCCATATTTTCTATGTCTTAATCTCTCTGGGCTGCTTTCAGAAGTCCTTCAGCACCTCTGTAATCTACTTCTCTTCCACTTCTCCTGTGTCTGTTTTTCTGCTAAACCTATCCAGTGAGTTTTTAAGTCCTACCAAGTTTTTCTTTCTTATATGCTTGTCCTTTACTCACATTTTCAAGTCTTTCTTAAAATATAATTGTTGTACTTACTTTACAGTCTATAATAATTCTAATATCTTCAGTCTTTATAGGTCACTCATCTTTTATGTTCACTTCTGCTTGTAACCTTGATTCCTTCTGTGTTTTGTGATTTGGGGCTATGACCTCATATTTCTGGGAACTTTGCCTGTGGGAATTATCTGACGTGTGGGTTATAAGTGAGTCTGAGGAGAATTTCAGGTGGACTCCTTGCCCAGTTATTTGTAGGTGTTAAACACTTAGGACATTTCGTTTGAGACTGTTTTGGACCATCTAGGCAGTGTGAGTCCTGATGCTAATCCTGCTGGGAGTCTGAATCCTGGTTACCAATGCTCAGGGGAGACTTGTTCTCTTGTCACCTCCGGAGTGCCAAGGTTTCCCAGGGGTCCAGTGGGAGTGTTATATTATTCACCTTGGCACTGAGAGTCTCTGCCTTATGTGGTGCCATCTCCTTTTCCACTCTCGCCTTGAGTAGGCCTGGGGCTGTATCTCCTGAGGACCTTCCATCCTTGGAGGCCTTAGAAGCCAAAGCTCAGGTTCATCGGATTTGGTAAACACCAAATATTTAAAAGATGAAAGTTATATTTGGTATTCTTTTTCAATCAAAACTTAGTTTTTGGCATCTGAGTATTCTTTAAAAAACAAAACAAAACAGATGTTTTTAAATTTTAAACAATTCCTTTTAATTCTTTTCTAGCATTTTTTATTGTTTTCAATTGTTCAAGGTTCTACTCTACCATACTGTTTCTATAAGTCAGGTTCTACCCTGTCTATGTTGCAGTTACAATTAACCCCCCAATCTCAGGTGCTTAAATGAGATTAGGTTTTTTTTTTCTCATTAATGGAAAATCTGGCGTGGTTTGGGCATCATCCTCCATTTTATTTCTACACTAATGGGAACATGTTGCAGCAGCAGGGGAAAAAGCATGCTAGAAAATGGCACCACATGTTTTAAAAGGCCAAGCCCAGCCGTGATTTGTGTCACCTTCCACGGGAACACAGTTACATGGCCCCAGCTCCACTGCAAGGTGATCTAGGAAAGGAAGGCGCTGGCCCAGGGAGAGGAAACACTGTGTGAGCTCAGAAGGTTGTTTCTGTCAAACTGGCAGAGAAAGTTGAGAAAGTCTCGAATCATGACCCTACATCATTTCTAAGAACATGATTATCTAATTTTTTTTCATTTGTGGGATATATCAAACTTTAGTTAGTTAAAGCAGAATCCCCAGTTCTGCAAACATGGTGATCATATGAAGTGTACTTGCATAGCCTGCATCCCCCAACACAATGCCCTCTAGATTCTCTCTCTGATAATTTTGATGTGTTGCATTGAAACAATTAGAGAAGTAATTACTACAGAGTATGGAGCGGAAAGCTCCTGCAAGACCATACCCTCTGGCATGTAGAAGAGTGACAGTGTTTAGCACAGACTTGCGCCTGTGGGGTCAGCAGTGCTAGCTTTGCTCCTTTTTGCCACTCAATTCTAGAGAAATCTTCCCAGAGACACATCCTAAGTCCCTGCTTTTCAAACATTTTTAGTGAGAGAATAGTAAGACAATTAATAATACAAATGCAAAAGTCAAAATGAGTATGTTTGAGGATTTAAGATGTGAACCAACCTCATAGAGGCTACCATGTTTTTAAGCAGTTTTAAGTGTGCACTTATGAAATGCGATTAACACTAAAAATCAATTAAGATCTATACAAAAGTTATTGCATAGAAGCATTCTACTTCCTAGAAATGAGACTTACATCATTGGAGCTGAACTGGCTCTGCCAGGTGTATTGTCCTGTAACTGTGTGTTATATGTTATACAGCTACTAGAGTGTGCATATGTATTAAGTACAGTACATAGTCTGGGAGGATAGTCAGAAAGGATGTCTACAGATACTCTTCATTGTTAATAGGACTTATTGTAATCACAGTCAGGATGGACAGAAAAACACCATAAATTTAAGTTGAAACCATTATTGTGGAAGTAGACTCAAGACAATCAATCTGGTATGCCTCAGCGCCAAATAAAGAATGGTTGAAAAATGTTTTAATCTATTTTTTAATTGCAAGTCAACAAATAGCTGTTCTCAAGAAGGAAAATAATTTGGGGGATTTTATAAGAAGCATCTCATTTGAGCTTCATAAGAACACTGTGAAGAAAGCAGGACGGATCATACAGTCACACAATAAAGTCACACTTTTCCACTACACTACATTTCCTTTTTCATGAGGTAAATAGACTAACGTGCAAATGACAAACTTTTAAAACATGTCATAGTCCGTAGGCTGGTAATTCTTCACAAACAATGTATAGCTCAATGGCCAGTTGTTGTGCGTATAAGTGCGTATGTATATAAATACAGTCGTGTGTCACTTAACAATGGGAATACTTTCTGAGAAGTGAGTTGTTAGGTGATTTTGTCATTGTGCAAACATCATAGAGTGTACTTGCACAAACCTAGATGGTATAGCCTACTACATACCTAGGCTATATGGTACTGATCTGATAGGACCACCATTGTATATGCAGTCCATCATTGACCAGAACATTGTTATGTGGCATATGACTGTATATATATATATATACACCTGTATATATATATATATATATATATATATATATATATATATATATATATTTATATATATTCTTCACAACATTATTTTCAAATAAGATAAATCTTGAATACATTTTAAGGATATATTCTACCTTGTTGCTGTCCCTCTAAATTAAACAACAGTGATTCTCTGAATTTTCTTCAACAAAATCTACAGATAGTAAGACTCCTTATCATTTAAGCAGGTTAAATAAGACTACCATTGAGCTTTGCTAAAATACTTCAAAAGTGGTAAAATTCAATGTAAATGTTTATTATGAATATTATTTTTGAGGACAGTGTCTTCTAGAATTTGTTCTGTAATTATAGATGATCTGAAATTGAAGGTAATAGTGGGAGGAATGAGACATCCTATGGAACCGTTTGTTGGCTGGTACGTGTTTTCGTGCTGTGCCCTGGTGAAAGAGCCAGCGCTGCGTCTGCCGGACTACTAAGTGGCTAAGATAGCTCTGGACCATGGGACTAAAGTGTGCTTCTCTTGGTCTTTCTAAAAAAGCCGCCCTACCCTCAAATCATCCTAGTGTTCCTGTAATGTTCTGTGTTTCTTTCAGAGTCTACATGTGAGACTCTCATGAGACTGTGTTGTATAAATAAGTAATCGTCGTTCATTCATTAAAGTTATCTTAGTCGTTTGCAACTGACCTGTATGTCCAGTAGCAATTCACATGAAGTTGTTTAGATTGTTCCAGGCTGAAGTCTCTCATCTACGTTACCTTTTCGATCCCCTTTCTGTGACTTATTTTTATTAATTACAAATTGAATTTTAAAACGGAGATAATAGTGTAGCTCCAGGTCTATATAAATATGGAAAAATGCTTGGAATTTTTTAGCTGGTTGATTTTTTAGTATATAATGTCTTTTATGTTGTGTTTTGGCATATTTCACTTACTGTGGGTCAAAATGTCATGAGTGAAAACCTCAGTAGGTAGCGTTTACTTTGAAGGAAGGATCAATCGGCCATTTTTCAATAGAAAATTAAAAATAGAATGCATAATAGCTCCTCCCTTAAAAGTAAGCATCCCCCTTTTACTTCCAAAAATGTGATCTTAATAAGACGTCGTGACTTTTTATGAGCAGGAGATTTAATAAACTCGATGAGAGACATTTTAGATATGAAACATCATTGATGTCAGTTACTGGTTGGTTATATTCCTTTTGAAGACAGTCAGGCGCTCAGAGCCATGTTTATCATGCCAGCCATGCAGACTGTGAATGGCTCCAGGTTTCACATACATACTTTCTCATTTTCTGGTCCTGTGCTTCTCAGGAGTACAGAAACATTAGCTTCTGTACACTGAGCATAAATTATCTTTTATCTCCAAGTTTTATGGCAGTTGGTAATACAAGTTAATAGGATTTATGACCAAGAAATGAGATGTCCAAGAGTTAATAAGGCGTGCCTTCTACATTATCCTAAACCTTGTTCAGTGGTTCCTATTCAGGATTCTAGTATCTGATGTAGGAGAATGGTGTTACAGAGCCGAGTCCTGTCAGTTTTTATCTCACTTGAACAAACTTCTTAAATATGTTGTAAATATTTCTTCTTCATGATCTTAGTCGTGTTTACTACTGCTTGTTTTTTCTCTCTCAGTAGACCAATTATTTACTGTATAAAGTCCTGACATTTTATACGTCATGCATTTGTAATGCTGGTAATGAAATGGTAGAAATATGTTAATAGTCTGATAGAAAGAAGCTGAATGTTGATGTTGTAAATTTGGCACGCATGATGGTCTCTGCTGAGAACTGAGGGTTTGGATCTGGCTACCCACACGACACATGTCCAGCACAATCTGATCAGTGGTAACGCCAGAGAAGTGTTTCTCAGAGTGATTCGGAGTGAGGGGACAGGGAGTTCTCAAGTCTAGACAACACTGAGAATCTTCTCACCATTTCTTAGCCAATGATAATTCCTTGCTTTGGAATAGTCATTATTATTTCATTCTTCTTTTATATCTTCTTCTCATATAATTCTTGTATCTTGGCCTTTTAGAAACTATAGTATTAACTGTATAGTAGCATAGAACCATTAAATATTAGTGTAAATAGAATAAAGCCTTAGAGCTCATTTATAGATGAGCAATTACAGGGACATAGAGGTAAGGTGATTTATGCAAGGTTATGCACAGTAGTTCTTTGAATGAAAATTTGTGATGACAATGAAGTAGATCTCATGCAGTGGTGGTCTACAAAAGGACCCCTGGGCAGTTCATATCTAAGAACGGCCTGCCACGCTGAGCCCTCGCAACCTCCTTTTCCTCTTCCATAAGGCAAATTGCTAATACCCATGCCTTCCTCTCTCCTGCACCCACCTAAGCTTGCTACACTGGGAAAGTTCTGCCGCCCACTGTCTGACCTAAATGTTCTTTTCCTTCAGATTGTGTCCTTGCCTTGCTCACTCTTTTTCTTTGGTTGGTCTGCTCTGCTATTCCAGGGCAGCAAATTCGTCTCCACATGGATATAGACACATAAGTTCCTTAAGCATCTTCTTTGCTCTTGCTTCAAACTTTGCCCAGCTTTCTAGGGAAGATGTTTCTATACCCATTCTCCCTTTCTCTTCTTTCCTCTTCTGTGTGCTTTACTCCTCCTCCTCTATGTGGCATTTAAAAAATATAAAACAAAGACCTGTTCTATTCAGAACAGTGTGTTAGTCTTACACATGTTAGTAGGAAAACATAAGATTTTCATGTACAATAAGACAACCAAATTCCAGAGCTGTACAACTCTCAATTTTTGTAAGTGCCATAGCATCCCCTTTAGATCTCCATAGAAGTTTTCCCTGTATGGTTTAATTCGACGCATTTTCTTTAAGAAGTTAAGCCACACATTCATAAAGTGTTTACTTTGAGGGGTTGTGTTCTGTTTTGTTGATGTGCAGCGTAGAACACTTCAACAGCAAACAGTCTTCAAACACCTGTTATGTGGTAGACACTGTGGTAGGCACTGAGAGTGTGGAACTAAAAGACACTGCTTATGTTCTGTGGCTCACAGTTTAGTGGAAAAGAGAGAAGAAGAAATAGCAAAATTTAGAAATATAAGAAAACACTGTGTGCTATGACAATGGCATGGAGAAAGCATCTAAACCAGGTTGGGCATGGGGCTGGTGGTAATAATGCGGAAAGTTTCTCAGGGGAGATATTATCTGATGAGGAGTTTGGCAAAGAAGGGAATAAAGATGTTTAAGGTGGAAGGAATATCATGTGCAAAGGTGAGGCGACCTTAAAGAACTTGGCACATTTGGGGTAACACCAAACTTCTGGGTCCTGGGGAGCATTAGGAGATGTAGCTAGAGGTAAGAAGGGTCTAGAACATGAGGGGCTTGTTTGCATTCTCAGCAAGATGGTCTTTATATTGATGGCAAAGTTCAGGTATTAAGCATTTTATCCAGGAGAATGGCATTAGATTACCATTTTAGAAACTTTAGTTTGGTAGCAATATGGAGGATAAATTGGTTAGGGAAGAGATGGAGACCATTCAACTCTTTTAGAAATCCAAAAAAGAAATGGTGAGTAAGTAAACTTAAGAAGTAAATATGGGCATGAAGAAGAGATGATGAAGTTCATTGGGATGTCTGCTTGAAAGCCTTCATTGGAGGAACACAGAGGGAGAACTCAATGTCATGAGTAGGATTCTGGATTAGGCAACTGGGCGTTGTCTTTCTTTGAAATAGAGAAGATGAGAACAATAGATCAAAATAGGAAGATGGTGAGCTGACTTTGGAATATAAATAGATTGATCTTTTTTTGGATCTGGGTAGAATTGCCTAAAAGGAGGGAGAGAGGGAGTGCGAGAGAGCCTGGCAGTATACCTTGAGAATTATCAACATATACATGTTGGAAGTGGATTCTTCTCATCCTGGAAGAAGGTATAGAGTGAAAAGAGCAATGGCACATGGTAGAACCCTAGAGAACAACTTAAAGGAGAAGAAATAGGAGAACTAAGAGAGTGATGTCACTGAAACAAGGAGGTTTAATGTTTCAAGAGGCAAGGGAGTGATCAGCCAGGGTGTCAGGAATATAAAAGATACAGAGTTTGGCAGCTAGGAAGAAACTTGTCAAGGTACAGTTTTCTTAGCAAAACATGGGTAGAAGCCAGATTACTACGAGTTGGATAGGAAAGGAAGTAGAAACACATTTCTCTTGTATTATTGTTTACCCCTTTTCATTGTTCCCTTATAGCAGTTGATTTTGGGGACTAACCTGGAAACTAATGACAGCTTATAAATTATTTTGGTGAGGCCATTTTCCAAGTTAAAACAAACAAACCCAGAACACGTGTGTTTGGGATTATGCTTTTATTTCTTTCCAGGTATGACCAGGAGTGCAGCTGCCCTGTTGCACCTTTATAAGATAGCTTGTGTATTTATGTACACTAATTGTATCGCTGTACACTGATGAGGTCCTTTCAGCCTATTTTAAATCCATCTTCTCTTCCAGAACAAGCAGAAGCATCTCCTGGTCTGCTCCCAGCTCCACAATCCAGATAGACCCTTCCGTTCCTCCTCCTCCACCTCCTCCTCCTCTCCGTCGCCCCCTTGGTCTAGGCATAAGCATGAACCTTTGAGCCAGACTTTATAATCTCCGTTTCTGGTCTGTTGTCTTCTCAGTGTTACGTGGCCTACGGAAACTGGTGCATCTATTGATTTCCACACTGACCACAATATTCCTTTCTCTGTCAAAAATATTTTTTAAGTCATTCTCTTCTTTTAAAGACCTACTCAAATTTTCTGTCTTCTACACAGAATTGCCAAATAAATCTCTCTAACCTTCACTCATCAGGATCATTTTCATCACTTTTTAAAATCTTTTTTTTTCCTGTGGGTCTCCAATAGTACATCCATTAAAACGAAATTTATACTTATAACTTTTCTCATTTTCTAAACCTTAAAAAAATTACCATTGCATATTTTGGATCAAAGATGAAATAATTGTCACACTTAGTTCATCCAATGCTAGCCAAATGCAAATACACAGGAAATTTTAGGTGATCTAAATGTACTATTTCCATGATCAAGAGTGTTCATTATTCCTCCTCTTGTAAGATTCAGGGTGCCTGGGTGACCCAAGATGGGAGTCAGAGGCCATGACTTAGTCTACGTATTTCCCTGTTGGCATGTGCTTTCTTCCTAGTTTGTTGGAAGCTCATTTGGGGCAGGGGCGGTGGTAAATGTGGGGAGGTGATTACTTCTTTTAGTGGCTAGTAGTATGCTTCTGCTCTTGAGCAAATAAATGAGAATGATGGTGGCAGGGATGGTATGTTTTAAAGCAACATGGATTCAATGAAATCTCAAGGGGAAAGGTGTGAAATAACAACCCTGATACCCGCCACTCACCCACATAGCATACAAGTTCTTTGACCTTAAAGGAGTCTTTCACTCAGGGAGATAAAAAGATGCCCATCAGCAAAAAGCTCTGGTGATCCCTCAGTGATTCCAGAGTAGCAAGGGAGGAAATATCAAATTCAATCTCCATGGAAACTGTTTAAAAACTTATTTGAACATTGGCCTTTCATTTTCAACCATGAGTGACAGAGAATTGGTTTTGGAGACTTGATGCAATCCATAAGAGTGCTGTGTGCAGGTGAAAAGATAGAAGAGAGAGCATCAGCGTTTGTCTGAGCTCTGTCATCATAATTTATCATAATCCAATTCTCGGTAAAGTAATGGAATATTGGACGCTGGGAGTCATCTTTTCCTTTACCCCCCCACCCCCCAGTCCTCTGTGGCAAGGACGCAAGTACACTGTGTCATGTATACTTAGTTCAATTGAGCATTGCTTCAGCCTCTTCTTTTGATTGAAAACAAAAGGTTGCCAATGTGGTATCAATGAACTGTGAAGTGATTTGAGTGTTACCAGCAGGGAAATGAAATGAGCCTCTGGGAAGAAGATTGGCACAAGTGAAAGTTTCTATATAAAGAGCTTCATACAGCTCCAGCTGGGTTGTATTACTTCTCACCCAATTAAGATTTCTTTTTTCCTTGAATTTGGGAGCATTTTGATCTTATTTGTTCCAAAAGTGATCAAAACTGAAAGTGAAGAAGAAGTGGAAAATTTATCCAAATAAAGTTAAGCTAGGAGGGCTGGGATTTGAGGGCACTTATTCAGACTGTTTATTCGCCCTGGATATTTTGAGCTCTTCCAAGGAGTGGTGCATCACTCTCTTGCACACACACACAACACATATAACACACATGTGTGTGTACACACACACATACACACATGTAACATGCACATGCATGTACATCCACACCCACACACACATCTCCCCAAGAATCTCAGCTCTTCTATGCCAATCTTACTGAGAGGAAGCAAAGTAAGTATTCAGTCTCTCAAGTCTATTGGGGAGGATATTTTTTGGAAACCATTATCCTGTATAGTTGTCTTTTATTTATTTATTTATTTTCAGGTGTACATCATAATATATTTCGAATTCTGTGTAGATTACATCATGTTCACCACCCGAAAACTAATTATAGTCCATCAACCCTTTTGCCCTCGCCCCTCCCCCCTTCCCCTGTGGTAACCACCAATCCAATCTCTGTTGCTATGTATTTGTTTGTTGTTGTTTTTATCTTCTACTTATGAGTGAGATCATATGGTATTTGATTTTCTCCCTCTGACTTATTTCACTCAGCAGAATACCCTCAAGGTCCATCCGTGTTGTCACAAATGGCCAGATTTCATCATTTCTTATGGCTGAGTAGTAGTCCATTGTGTATAAATACCACATCTTCTTTATCCATTCATTCCTTGATGGGCACCTAGGTTGCTTCCAAGTCTTGGCTATTGTGTATAATGCTGCAATGAATATAATTGTCTTTTAAAAGCTCTACTTAGTCCTTCATAACTTTGTCCTGATCAGAATTAAGATATTTGACTTAAATGCGTGTGAAATGTTTAACAGTGAAATTTATAAAAACGCATCAGAGTCAGGAACCAAGTTAGCAAAGCAAAATATAACCCAAGATGATTGATAGACTGAGAGAGTTAAACTTACTTTGACAGATAATAGGATTAAAGATGTCCCCAACTCCACATTGTCTTCTGAAGCAGATTGAGATACTGCTGATATGATATTAAGTAGATAGCATAATCTAAATGTTGAAGACATACTGAATATTAATATACCACTGAAATCTCTTGAGAGCCATGCATGAGTTATAAAGTAGCCTCTGTATCTGAAAGGCTGGAAAATTACCAAAAATAATATTTTGAGAGTTATACAGACTTTGACAGTCTATGAAGTACCATCATCATCCCCTCACTTGATTCTCCAGCAGTTCTCTTAAGCAAGCAGACAGGTACATTGTTCCTGTTTCTCAGATGAGGAAACGATGACTAGAACATCATTGCAAGTATAAATACATTCACAGTCTAGGAATTTTCTCAATCCTGGTCCTGTACCCTTTGCTTTATAGCTGTCTATTAGAATCTACACGTAAACTCTCTAAATTTCATTAGATCCATATGGAGGCCTCCCAAAGATTGAAGGAAAAGTAACTAGTTACCAGTATCATCTGTGCACTGAGAATGGTTCATTCCAGAGTACACACTGACACCATCAGCATAGCTTTTTTTCTCCCCAGTCAGCTGTTTTATTATAAAAATTGTTATACATACAGAGAATTTGAAAGAATAGTATAATGAATGACATATTCCAGCCAACCATTTTTAATTTTTTAACCTCTGTCTATAGATGCATTTTTTTTTTGGTAACCATTTGAAAGTAAATTGCAGATATCACATCACTTTATCCTGAATATGTCAACACGGGGAATGATATTTAGAAACTAGGATTCAGATAAAAGATATGCTTATTACTACTGTGGTGACATTGCTTCTAGATCCTTTTCAGTGAACAGAACTAAGAAACAACAAAAAAAGTTGTGTGGGTGTATAAATCATGAGTTCATATTGATATTTCGAATTCAGTTTTAATACATAGTTTTTAAACTATTTTTATTTCTTCAACTCAAGTCCTCGTTTGAACTAACATACTTTTTTCATGCTATAATATATAGTAACTAGTTTCAAAATTATAATACTCTTATTACTACTATTAGTAAAACTACTGAGTGAAATTTAAGATTTGTTTTCAGGTCTTTCTGTTTTTAAATTATATCCCAGAGTACTGTGTCTCTAATTTGTCACTTGACCTGTTAAATTTTGTTCTTTCTCTGGTTATGCTACTGATTTAATATAGATCTTCCTCAACTTACAATGGGGTTATGTCCTGATAAACCCATTATAAGTTGAAAATATTATAAGTTGAAAAATGCATTTAATTCATCTAACCTACCGAACATCGTAGTTTAGCCTCACCTACCTTAACTTTGCTCAGAACACTTATATTAGCCTACAGGTGGGCAAAATCGTCTAACACAAAGCCTATTTTATAATAAAGTATTGAGTATCTTATGTAATTTATTGAGTACTGGAGTGAAAAACAGAATGGTTGATGGGTCCAGCATGGTCGTAAGTGTATCGGTTGTTTGCCCTGTGATCGCCAGGCTAGCTGGGAGCTCCAGCTGCCCCTGCCCAGCATCACGGGAGGGGGTCGTGCCCATACCAGTAGTCCTGGAAAAGATCAAAATTTGAACTTGGTTTCTATTGACTGCACGTAGCTTTCACACCAATGTAAAGTAGAAAAATCTTAAGTTGAAACTCTAAGTTGGGGACCGTCTGTATACTCTTAAGTTCATTTGTTGCTGTTTATTTGAAATTATAAGTTTTTTTTAAAAACGATTCTTTTAAAATATTTTAAAGTAATTACATATTTTAAAAAGCAAAGCTTCATAGAAAGATATCATCAAGAGAGGTCATGGTTCTGTAACTATCCCCCTCACCACCAATACCCTCTTTCAGAATCTTCCAGATTCTTGCAAAAAGTAAAATTAAAAACAAATAGGTACACATATTCTCATTTTCCCCTTTTTATACAAAATTTAGTGTGCTATATACCTCTATCTCTTCCTTTTCTCACTCCCTGTATTTTGGAGATGATGCTGTACTCAGTAATAGAGATTATCCTCATGCTTTTATGATGGCTGCTTAGTACTCTGTTGTGTGGATGTACCTAAATGTACTATAATATATCCATGTGTAGCTTTTTGAAAGAACATACTGGAAATTCAGACTGGAAAGTTCTTTGAGTTGTAGCTATGTATATTCTGTAAACATTCCTCAGGTGATTCTATGTACATTCTGATTAGAGACCTGTGTTGCTCTCAAAACACTTCATGAGGTGGAGACAATGTGACCCAATTTTAAAGACCAGCACACTGGGTCTTAAAAAGGTGAAGTGGCTTCTCAAGGGTTATTCTTCCCTTTAAAGATAAAGCCACGTTCCAAATCCATGTCAGACTGACCCTTTAGCTCTCTACATTCCATGATTCTGTTTCCAATTACATGATTCATGAGCTTGGTATGATGCCACTTAGTGTAGAAGAAACAAATTTTGAAAGGTAAACTCGTTAAGCAAGCATAAGCTACAAAGACCGCAGAATTCTTCTATAACAGAGAATTAGGCTTCACTGCCACCTTTTGTAGAGTGGAGGTAAGTTTTTAAATAGAAAGAAATGAATAGACATAACCAGTTTTCTTATCAAGGAAGAAGAACATTCTATTATAGCTGAATAGTAATGATAATAAGCCAAAGTCTTTCTTTTTTGGAAAAAGCCATGTTGATAGAGGAGCCTCAAAATTGATTAATTGCCTACACGTTGGCCTTTCCAATTGTCTGATGATAGGAAGCCAATTTCACTCCTACCAGACGCCCTCAAGGTAAAAGGCAGAGAGTATGGAACATTGGTCTTATTTTATCAGTCAAGTTTAATGTACAAAAATGCTGCTCAAGGGATAGTGGAGAAGGATTTATTTTCTCCTGGGTGAAGCTAGCCTATTAAGAAGTGGGCACTCTTTGAAATTTTGATAATAGTAATTGAAAAGCTATGAATAGAGCTTAACATTTTTTTCTGAGCATATGTCACACTATAAAATATTTCCAAGAGCAGAGCAAGCGCTTTGAAAAATAAAAGGACTTTGACAATTTTTTTCATGTATTTATTCAACTAACCTGTTAATGACTTATTTTTCAGGTATTTTGCAATAGTGGAGATGAATAGGTTACTCTCTAAGAGCTAAGAGTATCTTCTCTAAATAGGTCATTATTACAGAATAAGATAAGCTCAATATTACAAGTATATACGGAATATTAGGGAAGCATAGAGAAGCCACATGTAATGTACCATAGACAGGATTCCTGGAGGAGGTCATATCTGAGCTAGCCTCAAAAGTAGACAGATGAGTAGGGGTTACTGAGAGTTAAGGGATCAGAAGACCCCTAGAGAAGATGGTGTGAGCAAAGATGTACAGTGAAGAAGCCGCACAGTTTATTAGGGAGAACTGTAGAAACCCTGATGTTTCTGGGAGAGAAAAGAAGGCTATGGTGATAGAGGAGACAAAAGAAGGGAGACAGGAAAGCACTTGAAGATCACTCCTGTGCCATGTTAAGGAATTTGGATCTTAATCCCTTAAAGGTTGACAAATGACTTGTCACTTTTGGGGGTCACGAGCCTGTTCGAGAATCTGAAGAAAAGTATGAACCTTCTCTCCAGAAAAATGTACATTTATACATATGCTAAAATTTTTAAATATAATTTTAAGAGTTTATAGTAGCCCTGAGCCTATCCATAGAGTTCCACTTGGAAACTGACTCTTTCAGACAAATTCTTATATACCTCGTTATCTTACCAGTTAGTACGGAAAGGGTTTGGTTCTATTCATAGACAGGCGTTTCACATTGAGTTATGAATAGAAATTATCAAATGGAGGGTAGCCAAGTTCTTCAGTAATGATGAAAATAAAGATAATGGCTAATACTGAATCCCACCGTGTGCCAGGCCCTATTCTGAGTGATTATTTCTCTGCTTTTGTTTATTTGTTAACTTGTATAACAACCTCACAACAACTATATGAAGACGCTATTGTTATTCTCCCTATTTCTCAGATGAGACAACTGAAGCTCCAGGTCTTATTTACAGCGAATTAGGTGCAGAGATGGGATGGACCAGGCATTCTGGCTGCACAGGTACTGCTCTGAACTCTCAGTTACTGCATTATGCTCTCCCTGAGCAAAACAAATTGAGGCTGTTTTCAACAACAGAAACCTAGACTGATTGGCCATAGATATAACTCTGTGTGCAGACTTTATGTTCTGTTCATTTTACTTCCATCTTAGATATAAAGATTTCTGCCCTTGCAAGCACCAATTCATTGCAGCCACATTCATAACACAATTTTGAATAATTTAAATATGGCTACAAGATTATTAGCAGAAACACTTAATATTGCATATCATCCGGTAGGCTGCTGTAAAGAATTTCATTTCTAAAGCCAAATAGTGCATAATTCTTTAAAATCATCTTATCCTTAACACACACTTCATTCAAAACAATTTTACTAACCAAATTCTAACTTACTACTTAGTATAAAAATGTTGATGTGCAACATTAAAAAAATAAATTAATGCTACAAATCTTATTCTCTATTCCTTTTATCTACAATGCTTTTTACCTGAAAAATTGCATTTATATCCAAAATAGAAGTTTATTACAAGGCTCTTTAGGAGAGGAGTTATACTCAAAGAAAGGAAAACATGCAGACCCGTTAGACGGGGAACTAGAAGGAGACTATGTCACAGTTAATCGTAGAATAGATGTTTAATACGCGAGTGTATGAGGAAACAATGTGATGTCTATTATTCTGTGGTTGTTAGAACTGAAAATTTTAAATTACTCAGCATAGACTTAGGTGTTGTCTAGGGGCTTCTGCCTCTGAGTGGGAGGTTTGAGTCTTGACTATGATGTTTACTGACTGTGGCTCCTGGGGGCTCTCTGAGTCTCAGTTTCTTCATCTGTAACTTTGGAATGATAATGAGCATGATTTTCATGAAAATTAAAATATTTAAGGTCGTGTGTATGAAATTACTTTTTGGTTTGTTTTTGTTTGCTTTCTTTCCTTTGGGCTTCAGGTGGAAAGGGTCGAGTTAATCCTGCTCCTGTATCATGGCACCTTATCATCATCGGTCAGTTTGTTTTGCTGCTCCATTTGGATTTGTTGATTCAAATCTCGTTCCGCTCTAAGATTCCCTTTCCATCACATAAGAACCATCCTAATATATTATAATTTTTCTTTTTGTTTGCACAAGCTTTGCAAAATGTGTATTGTTTTAATGACCATTAAAAAGATATTTTGTATGTATCTCTAAAAGAAAGGGGCTCCTAAAATAGAGTGCCACTATCACACCTAAATAAACTTTAAAATAATTACTTAATATGATGAAATATAGTGTTTACAGTTTCTCCATTGCTTTAAGATGTTTTTACAGTTTATTGTATGATTAGCAACCCACATAACGTTCATACATTGCAGTTGGTTGATATTTTTCTTGTTCTTTGAATCAGTAGTCCCCTTGTCTGTCTGTCTCTATCTCCATTTTCCTTTTTCTTCTCCTTCCTCCTGTTCTTCTTCCTCTCACCCCTCAACATTTTTGTTGAAGAAACTTTGTCATTTGTTCTATGAAATTTTCACAGTTTGGGCCCCTTGCCTGACATTGGGTCATTTAATACTTTCTATTTTCCTTTGTAATTTGTAGTTAATTCTAGAGCCGTGATCAAAACAATTTTAAAAAGTAGGGAGGCAGGGGACTTCTGAAATAGATGACATTACATCATAACATTTGGTTGTCTCTTTATTGTGTTGTTACAACCATCAATTATCACCATTGGCCTCTATAAATTATAGTGGTTGCTTGATGCTAATATTGAACTATTCTACCATTACTACTTCATTATTGCCTGAAATACCTCCATAAAGAGAGGCTTCCCTCATATCAGCTACTAGATTATCCTGAAGAATAGTTTGTAAAGGAAGGAAGGATACACACTTAATTCTTTTTTCTTTTATTCCCTAGTTTTCAAAATAATAAGGTGACTCCCTAGCTTTCCTCAACACTGATCAGTTAGTTTTTTTTAGGCTCATAGTTTTAAACATATTTGATATATATAATCAGTTCTTTCTAGTTATTATCTTTATTGCTACTCAAAGCATCCCATCTTTGGCTGGTGGGTGCATATTCAATTTGGCTCCTAAATCCTTTTGGCAGTCTTTGATAACTTTCTTGCTTTCCATCTCTGTAAGATGTTCCCAGCGCATCTTGTACATTTCTTGACTGAGGTTTGGAATCTTTTTTGGAGAATGATACTAGAAACCAAGATCTGGCTGGTAGGTATGCTTATTACTACTGGGGTGTCATTTTTCAAGGCCTTCTCAGCAAAGAAATATAGATGTGTATACTAATTTGGGCATTTACACATATTTATACATATTTCTATATGTAACCATCTGCATCTATATTACATTAAACATGAGTTCTTACTGATATTTCCAACTGTAATCCATTACTACATGGATCATTCTAGTTTGTTCTCGCTTGTCTGTAACCTTCTTGCTTGTCTGTAACCTTCTACTTTAACAGTGAGAAACCTGGATCCCACCATCCACTATCCGTTTACTTAATTATTTAATTCTAATATACATGTATAGTAGTGTACATTTAATTATTTAATTCCAATATACATGTATAGTGGTGTTAGAACTGTTAACTTGTACTCCTGTAGGAAACAACTTTATCCGTTAGAATACAGTACTTATATTGAGTTCCTTTTGCTTTTAGTTTTGCAGACTCTATTCATTTCCAAAGTTACTTAGGTCAGCACCTTTTTTCCTACTCCCTTCATTGAGGTTGTTGCATATATTTATAATACAATTTGGTTTGCTTGTCACAATCTGCATTTTGTCTCAGAATCCCCTGATTCTACCGAATGATTTTTTAAATTTACATATGATAAAGTTAATTCTTTGTGTTGTAAGATTGTATAAGTTTTGCCGGACCCATACTGTGATGCATCCACCATTACAATATCATGCATGCAGTGTCATTTCACCACCCTAACAATCCCCTGAGCTTTGCTTATTCATCACTCCACACCTTCCCCCATACCCCTGGGAACCATTGATCTTTATACTGTCGCTATGGTTTTGCCTTTTCCCACATGTCATATAGTTGGATTCATACAGTATATAGTCTTTTAAGACTGGCTTGTTTTGCTTAGCAATGTGCATTTAAGCTTCCTCTGTGTCTTTTCCGATACCTTTTTTACACAGCACTATATTTTTAAGATCTGTCTGTATTGCTGTGTATACATCGATTCTTTTTCTTTTAACCTTTTCATTCCTCTGTGTTGTATATCTAGTATCTTTGCTCATCCACTCTCTGCTTGCTGGACACCAAATTGCTCCCAAACTTTGCATCCCCCAAAGCCCACCCAGCTACACCACCACGAATAATGTGGCAATGAACCACCTCCCATATATGCCTTTATGAACCTGTGTGAGCTTTTCTTTGACATTATCTATCTATCTATTTATCTATCTAGGAACGGAATTGCCAGATCATAGGGTGTATGTTTACTTTATTTGACTAGTGCCAGATTGCTCTTTAGAATGGTTTTACTGAGCCAGCAATGTGTGAGGAGTTTTTTTTTGTGTGTGTGTGTATCTGCTTTAAAAATTATCTCCTTATCCCCACCAACACTTCATATCATCCAGATTTCTAGATGTAAAGTATATAGGAATCGAGTGATATCTCATTGTGTTCATTTGTATTTCTGTAATTACTAAGGAGCCTGAGCATCTCCTCACATGCTTTTAGTCTTTACTCATTTTTTCTATTGGGGATACTGTCAACTTTTTATTGCCAATTTGCAGGTATTTCTTATATATTTTAGAGATGAATCCCTGTCAGTTTGGAACATTAGAAAATATCTTTCTCATTATATCATCTGTCTATCAGCTTTGTTCATGATGCCCTTTGTTGAATAGAATGATCAATTTAGTCTTTGGCTTGGTCGGTGGGTAGTACCATTTACTGACCTGCTGGAAACCTGGAGAGGACTGGGGTGGGCTGAGCATAGGAATCGCGAGTTTCATTTGGCTGTTAAGTTAAGGATGCCTTTCCAGCCTTCAAGGAATCTTGAGTAGGCAGTTGGATATGCGAGCCTGGAATAAACATTTGTTAGTTTTAATATATTAAATTGTTTTTATTGTTCCTTGAAGATTATATTTTCTCCTTTTATTTATGTTTTAAAACTTAAAGTTTTGTTTAAAGTTACTGAGAAAATTTTTATTTAAGAAATTGGAATTGAAGGTACTTTGAATTGTATCATAGTGATTTTTTTTTGCTACATGTGTAATTTTGATCACAATTTCATTTTTTCTTATCCCAAATATTTAATCCATGTAGAGTCGTGGTTACCCAAGGAAATGTGCAGTCCTAACCCCACTCACCGCACCCCCTCCCCCACGCCCCTGAGTCTCCTGGCTTGTTTCAAGGGCTCTCTGGATATATTTCATAGAACATTTACTGTTCACCTTATAAATGGTACTATTTCTCCATTTCACATTTAGATTCTAAGAAATAACTCAAGGTGACTCTCATGTTTAAATTGAATGTGAAGATAGATAGTTTTGATGCAAATCTGTAATATGTTCATGAGATTCAGTTATCAAGTATTGAATATTACAGTTTCAGGACCATCTTCCTTGAGAAGAAAATGCCATGGGTATGCAAAGTGCATCCTTTGTAACATGTAAAAAAATTTTATTTCAGGATTATTATTTAAAAGCAAAATATTAATTATTAAATGCTTTTTAAAAGAGAAACAAGACATTTTCCTACAATTCTTGTCAGGTTTCTCATGTCAGAAGTTTATCTTTGGCAACTTCTGGGCTTGCAAACGACAGAAAAATGTTTGAGTCGAACAATACTACTAGTGTACTTTTCTCTGTCTCTCTTTTTTTTTAAACTTTTCTCTTTGTTAAGGCTCACAAAGGTCATCAATTCTAGGTTCCACCCAGACTATGATTTTTTTACAAGATTTATTTTTTATTTTCATCAGATAAAAGAGTTGTTTTTATTATACACAATTGTATGTTCATCTGTTATTTATCTTTTTATAAACCATAACTAATTCATTATCACATATACGTGTGATTTTAAGTAGAATTAATGCTTTTGGTTGTTGTAAATAATACTGAAATTTTATTTCGCATATACAGTCATTAACACAAATCCATGGTTTTATAAATTAAAATATATTCATAACTTGGTTTTTATTATTTAGGAAGGATGTCTATTATCTTAGCTATTTAACTTTATAGAGGTGACATTTCTTCCAAAAGGAATGTGACCATCCTTGAAAAGCCAAAACAAAGAAAATCTTTCTTTTAGGTACAGAAAAAAAAAAAAGCCATATATTGCTGTGCTGAGCACTCATAAAAATGACTGGTGGTGCTTTCAAGCCTCATTCATCAGGCTTACATTTTAGAGGAAAAAATCTCATTATCCACTCCATATTCATTTAAGTTTTAAGTGCTTAGAAGGCTTGTCATAACCTAGACTCAAGGTCTGAAATGGTAAATCTTGACAGGTCTCAATTTTAGCAGCTCCCCTGGCACTGCCAGAACTGTGAGCACCCCTGCTACATGCACGAGCTTTACATTCTATCCCGCCCTAGTTCTTTCGTGTTTCCCCCATCACTCCTAACTTTGTAATATTGTTAGCTTTTACATCTTCCCTTATTTTAAAACCGGATTAATCTAAAAGTTTACTCTTCAGTAAGAAACACCAGAAGAATATGTGGGGCACGTTGCATTTGTATTAACACATTTTATCACAATAGGCAGGTAAGGAGTTCCTTATCATATCCAAATAGGCCTAGAGAACTAGATTTCTGTGAGTATAAATATAAAAACCTTATATTTACCTTCGTTTTGTGCCCTTTCTATACTGCCCTGTGCTCTCTCTCCCTCTGCCACACCATGCTGACTTCTCGAACAGCAGAATTATTCTGATGGTTTAAAATGTATTCCGTCTGAGTATATAAGTTTGGGTTAGGAGAGAAAGGACTGGGATTTTATTTTTTTATTTGTTAGTATCTGAGAAGTGACAGGTTAAAATGTGCTGCTTGTGTTTAAAAGCATATATATCATATATATGGTTCTTTCACTTGCCAAAGTATGTCATTTATGTTAACAACATTTAGATACTAATTTTCCTCATTTGAGAAAGTAGTATCTTTCCTTTCAGAATGCATTTTTTTGTAAGTTACTTAAAGAATTGAATGCGGTCATTTATTAATAATACTCAAAGCTAATAAGACGTCATCCTTCAGCTCTCAGAAGAGAGGCATTAATAGAAACTATTTTAGTGGGGAAAAAAACTGCTTGGTTTGAAAAACTCTCCTTTTTTGCTTTCTAATGTCAAGTTCTCCCTTAAGGAAAAGAAAGTCGGACAAGACAGTTCCTACAGAATGAATCCTAATTTATCTCTATTGGATGCCCATGGCAAACTAGTTCCTGTTACTCCACTGTCTGATAGTTCTGATTACTGAACAATTAATTTAAGTGACTAATATTTTTAAAAATATATTGAGAATTTAAAATTATCACAAAATTACATTTTTCCAATAACTTCTTATACCAGCTGTGGTGTCCAACTTAGAGTCAGAAGATAAGAGTTCAGATATTGGCTGCTACTTGGATATGTCCAAAGAGAGCAGCTCTGCGAATTTTGGAATATATGGAGGTGCTAGGATGTAAAATAAAGCATAAAAGTATGGCATTTTTAAGACAAATAGTGATTTGGTTGTATTGGTTTTTTTTTTTTTTCACGTAATAGGCTCTGTACCCCTACTTATTTGGTCTGTGTTTTCATAGCAGCCTTGAGATATTGGGACAACGACGTAACACTGCATATAGACTGGCCTTAGAATGGAGTTTGAGGCTGAATAGGGGTCATGTAGACAGAGGTGAAGTTATATTAATGTATTTCCTATCAAGGCACTGCATGGAAATTGTAACCTGTCTTCTGCCTCTTGCTTCTCTGTTAGCTTGTCTGACAAAATTAGAGAATAATTAAAGATGAACAACAGAGCCCCTGTCCTCACACAAGTGCATCATTCCCACATTAAGCCCACTTCAGTCATTTTTTTATTAGCTATGACAAAATAATGATAATGAAATAGCTATGTGCCAAGCACTGTTCTAAGCACTTTATGTGTACAATTTAATTTAACCATTGCAACAACTCTGTGATGTTAGATAATATCACCTCAATTTTGCAAGACAGGGAATTGAGACAGAGAGAGAGATTAATTGAATTGTCCAAAGTCACACAACCAGTAAGTGGCAGAACAGCATGTGATCCAAAGTGGTCTGACCCCAGAGTCTACGCTGATTCTCACCGCAGGGTTCCTGATTCTCTTAGCACTGTTCTTGCCAAAACAATGAGAAATATAAGCTAAAATACAGTCACTGAGATCGATTGCCAATGATGCCTTATAAAATAATCATCTGAATGGCTCTTAATAGGATCATATTAATTTTTATTAAGATAAACAACTAAATGGAAAAGCAACATTTAATTATCTTCATAGATAAATAGAGAGATAGCTCATCAATTGAAAACCATGCCTGCAGATTAAAGATCCTGAGTTTTCAAGTATTTTTCTCACGGGATGGTATTCAGACCCTTCACCAGGTGCACAATATATCTCAGAAGAAATGCTCAACTACTGTGACAGAGATGTTAACTGCCAAATATTTAAAAAATAATGTTACTGATTATTAGAATAAAAGGCTTCGCATGACCTACTTCTTAATGTCTCCTGCAACAAAGAATTACTGACACAGAAAAAAAATCAAAATATTTAGTCCTGCCTTTTTTTATGTCTGTCTTTATTTTTACTTGTTTTTTCTAAAAAGTTTTTTTCTAAGTTGTTAGCAATTTTATATACATATAGCCATCTATTTCACTTGCCATGTATCATTGGCTTGTGTTATAGTCTGCCAAAATCACACACATTTTGCATATTTTAAGCTGGAACAACAAAGTCATGACAGGGTTAATCATGATGAATGGTCACTAAATCTGTGATAGTATTTAATTTGGATTTGGAGAGTGAAAGAAGAGAGGATATTAAAATGCCAGTGACATTCAAGAGCAAGACCTTTATTTTTTATAATCCCCAAGACTGATTTTCCTACAGATGACTTCAGAAATTAAACCCTAGAAACATCCTTGGTACACTGGTCTTTCTAAGTGCTGGCACTCAACGGTGGAAATGCGGTGCTCTGAATGTCCAGGGCTCGAGGAAAAAAGTACTATCAGTTATTTAGAATCTGATTTATGCCCTAAGAGAGTGGCTGCCCCTCTTTGTGATTTCAGGGAAGCCAGGTATCAAGGAGCAATTTTCAAAGAATTGAAAGCTGGTGCAGGGTTATGAATAAACTCTGGGAAGCTTTGACCTTCCTTGTCAAATGATAAGGCCATAAATATGTGGGCAATTCTGCTTTGTTGTGAGTACCTGCTCTTTTCCATCATTGTGGAGTTTCTAGGATACCATAAATTGGTACCAGCAAAACTAAAACTAAATTTTTTATTGTATAAAAATAATAGAAGAGTAGAAAATATAAATTAGAGAACACAGGAGGCAACCTCTTGTGTGTTGCTCCTGAAGTATTTCTGGAATTAGAGGATCCAATTTTGGAAACTTTATAATATCCTAATCAAATTTAAAATAACTATTTGGTCACATTTTATCATTTATTTAAATAATATTAAATAAATGACTTTGGGGTAGGAAGTGAGATAGTTCATATACAACATTTTAGTACTTTTTTCCCCACTGTGCCAAATTCATTAGGAAATATGGCTCATTCTCACTTTGAGGTAGTCTTTTTAAAGAATGACATACAGTACAGTGAATTTAAGTACATGCAGTGTTGCTAAGCATAAAATGTTCTGTTTTAATGATGTGTTATCTTAATTTCATTAAGATGAAATTTAACGATTGTTGGGGAACCTTTTTCCCCTAACTTCTTCTTACCTTTCCCAAGTTGATAGCTTAGGAAAGAATAAAGATGAGGGGAGTTCAGTCCATATAACCAAAGAGAAGGGGGCAAAGGAAAGCTAGGGGTGTTCCTTTAGAAATAAAGAAATATAAAACTTGGCATACTTCCACTTTTTCAAAAGGTATCCATACACTGTTTTGAACAAAAGTAAAAAAAAGAGAAATATATATATATACATATCTGTTGTTCTGTTTTATGGACATTTAAAGAAGCAGAAAGGGCACAGGAAACGAGAAGGAAAAAAGCCTCAGGGATACAAAGATAAAGCAGTGTCGACAAAGTCATCTGGAAAGGGACGGCAAGAGTTCCAGAGTGTGTTACAAATGTGTGTAACAAATTACCAGAGAACTTCGTGGCTTAAAACAACAGCAAACCTATCATCTCTCAAAGTTTCTCTGTGGGTCTAGAATTTGGGCTTTTCTGGGTGCTTCAAGCTTGGGGTCTCCTGAAGTTCAGGCGTCAGTCATGTGATTCCAAGGTGACTCACTCACATACCTGGCAGGTTGGCGCTGGCTGTTTGAAAAGGAGGAGGCAGCTCCATTCCTCTCCATATGGGCCTCTTCAGGGCTGCTTGGATGTCCTCACAACACGGTGATTGACTTCCCCCAGAGCGAGTGATCTGCAAGAGCAAGAAGCAAGGAGGCAGCTGTAATATTTTTTATGATTTAGCCCAGAAGTCACACACCAACATTTCTTCAATATCCTATTGATACTCAGAGGTAGCCCTACGCACTGTGGGGAATCACTACACAAGGCATAAATACTAAAAGGCAAGGTTGATTGGGTGCCATTTTGGAGACAGACTGACAGGGAAATTTGATGAGTGGTAGACACGCATGAGCATGTACACCTGTATGAATAGGAGAGGGTAAGAAACTAGGTCGTTCAGTTGGGAGGTGAATGTGGGCGTGATCATCCTGCAATGCACTTGATTTGTGACAAAGACTGTAATATTAGTTCTCACTTCAAACACAATGCATCACATCTCGTATGCTTAATTGTGCCTTCATGATGATAATAATCTCCTTTACAACACAGAACTGTAAAGCTAAGCTGCATTAAGGCGTGAGATTTCTCTCAGAAATATTACCATAGTCTTACCTCAAGACATCAGAAACTACACCCCCACCAAAAAAGTCAGTATTTTTACTTTCTGATGTTAAAGACTCTTACCTCATATATAAGAGGTACCAAAATAAGAGTCCTATAACAATTAAGATTATGATCTATATCACTTGAAAGGTATATTTATTCTAACATTTTTCCAATACATAATATATAGTATATTATGGGGTACTTTTCAAGTTGCTTTCAGAAGACGAATTATCCCAACATTCTTGATGCAAAAAAATGCGACCAAGCAAATTGACCTAAAATTAAAAGTAATGCGTTGTTGCCCATTTTAATACTTTTATATGGTAAAAATGATAGTGAATGTTTATAGAGCAGTTACTCTGTGGCAGGCACTATTCTAAATAGCTCACATATCAAGTCATTTGATCCCACAACAACCACTTTATTTTGGCTTTATAAATGAGGAAAGTGAAACTCAGACATAATAGAAAAGAGATTCAAATCCATGAAGTCTTTCTTCAGCACCCATGCCCTTAACCACAGCCCTCTACATAGAACAGACTTCCTCAGGCTAGCTCAAAGCAAGAATTCATTAATAATGACAGCATTTCTCTCAGACTCATTCCACAGACAGAATCTAAAGTCTAGCCAGACTCCTCAGGGTCTAGAAAAGCGAAATGGAAAGAAAGCTTTCAGAAAGCCTGGAGTGTTTCTCTTGAAGGGTGAGGTCAGTGTGGAAGTAGGTAGGTCTGATTTACTTTTTAAAAGGATCACCTTGGCTGCTGAGTTGAGAACGAACTCTGGTGGGCAAGAGGAGGTCTTGTTATGGTGACTTGAATAAGGTGGAAGTGAAGGAAATTGTGAGAAGTGATGGGAATCTGGATATGTTTAGAATATGGAGTAAATAGGATTTCTTTATGGGTATGAGAAAAGAAGAAAAACTTTTCACCTAAGGGTGGAAGGATGGAGTAGATATCAACTCAGATCAAAAGCTGTGAATGGGGTGGGTTTGAGATAAAAGATCAGGTTGTGTCAAATAGGCAGTTGGATGTTCAAGACCAGAGTTAGGGAGAGAAGTCTAGGCTGGAGATACAAATTTGGGATTCACCAAGATCTAGATGATTGAGATCACAAATGCTATAAATGAAGGTAGATTAGAGGCAAAGTAAAGATAGTATATCAAGGAGGAGAGAGTGATAACCCATTGTGAATTCTGCTGATAGGGATATGGTAGAGGAGAATGTTTGTGCTTGAAATAATTGTGGGAAGCTGGTAGGTCAAGTCAGATGATGATGAATAATTGACCATTGGGATTAGCAATTTGGATGTCATTGGTTATCTTGATGAAAGCCAATTTGAAAAAAAAGTGGGAGCAAAAGCTTAATTGGAATAAATGCAAGAGAATTGGAGGAGAGGAATTGGAGACAGTGAATTTAGACAACGCTTTCTAGGAGGTTTAATGTCAAGAGGACCAAAGAAATGGGATAGTAAGCTGATAGCTAGCATGTGAATTGGAGGTCAAGAGTAGTTATATGAAAACAGCTAAGCTTAGTGCCCCCTTTTTGATAAATATTTATTGTACTTCTACTATGTGTCTAACATTGTCCAAAGTTTTAAAAATATAAAAATTAATCAAATATAGCTTCTCTCCTTAAGGTATTTACCTTCCCCTTCCAGTAAGGGAGTCAGACTTAAATTTCTGAGCTGTGGAGCTGAAGAGTGTGCAAGTAGCCAAGGCTGCAGGTTCAGGGACGGCTTTGGAGAGGAAGGATGATAGAGGAATTGATGTCTGAACCGAGTCTTGGAACTTGTACCATCTGAGTATTAACCCAACTGCTTCTAATTAATATTTTCTAGGATCTTGGGGAGAAACAAAATTGTCCTATTTGTTCCTGACTAAAAGTAATCAAATGTTTTAAAAAATACTTTGGTGTGTTAATTTTCTTAATCTTTGCCCAGTCATTGATTTTGCTTTAACCATTCTTTGTGAACTTCTGGAAAACCCAGTAAGTGTGTTCTGAAAACATGAATGAGTGTCCCACACGTTCTTATCAGCATCTTCCATATATTCAATCACTAGCAAAGAAGAATTAAATAAATGGGACATGTAAAGAGAATGGGAAATGTTGAAGAGAGGTCAAGGAAGACAGTTATTCATTCACTTCATTCATTCATTTACTGCACAAGTATTTATTATTTAGGATAAACCTTGGGTAAGGTCATGCAAAAGCTTAACTTGGTGATTGAATATAGGGAACAAAAAGCAAGCATGGGAAGAAAAGCAAAGGAATGAAATGGTTCTGACCAGCTTTTGAAGTTAGAAGCCTAGAAAAACATGATGATGTGCTAAAAAGAAGTGGACTTGAAAATCATGGTCTACTTGCATTTAGATCCCGCATCTACTAGTTACTAATTGAGGGATCTTGAGCAAGTTAATGACTGTACTGAGTCTATAACCTCTGTCTTAGTAGTAACTCTACCACTCAAGGTTGTTATGAGAATTACGGTGCCCAGAAGAATATTAGGACATAGCAGATATTCAAAAATTGTTACCTCACTTCTCTCTCTTTTTCTTTAACTGGAACGTCCTCATTATTTCTTCTAGTTTATAAAGTTTGATAGTCATGTTGGGGTTTGAAATAAATAAATGAATGCAAAGTTGTCTTTTTCTTCCCCCTTCCTCAGGAGCGCTAACAATATCCCATGAGGACTGTTAACATGAGTGGAAAAAAAAAACCAAACTAGACATCCGACTCAGTTTAACATGCTAAACATCAGCCATACTACATCCAGCAAGCAGAAGCACTTTCTGGAGTTTATTTAGATAGGATAATGGCTAGATCGTTCCAGTAGTTCTCTCCACTGTCAAACCACCTCACCCTTACCCTCTACCCATCGGCCAGTCTTAATGACTTACAGCTTCATAACAGAAAAGAGAAGTCCATGGGGGGTTGATGAATCTGAAAAAAGGGACGGTCAGATAGAGGAGAACGTTTGTGCTTGGCATAATTGCAGGAAGCTGGTTGTCTCTGTTGGCATCTCTACATACAGCTCTTACATGGAAGGAAAGCTGGAGTAGTTAATACCAGGAGGAAAGTTGAGATATATATTGCAGTGCTGGCATTCCCATCAACTCTTTACCATTAGGAGAAAACTTGAGATACAAGTCCAGTGGATTTAGAGTCTGAATTGAATTTTATGTAAATTATTTGTTTGCACTGGAAAAAGAGAATCTTGTGTTATTTTAGTACTAGGCTCAGTTCATACCTGCCGGAGGGAGAGGGGTGAGTAAATCAACATCTATAAAATGAACATTTGAAGGCCTGTTCTTGGTGCCTTATGTATGTTATTTCACTTAATCCTCAAAATAACCCAATGAGGTAGTACTATAATGCCCATTTTACATGCAAACATAAATTTATACTCTGTGTACCCTTGAAGTGTATTTTGAGTACTGTTAACAGGATTTCGTAATTATTGGTCATGTGTGGTTTTGTCTTAGTGTCCAGTGAAGCAGACAGGATCTATAAAAAGAATTCTAGGCCTCTGCAGTGAGTCCTTTCATTTCAACTGGACCCGCCCTCATTGACTCTAATTTTGATAAGATTTTTCTAAGAGTATTGACACCTTTTTATAAATACTTTTTCCTTTTGCTCTAAGCCACTAATCAATCAGATATTTATTAGACACTAATATGTTCCTTCCACTGTGCTATAAATCCAACGAAAATGAAAGGGAGGGTCTCTGCCTTCAAAGAAATTTTATTCTTTTTAAGGATATAACGTGAACTCATTTGAGAGGTGCAATACAGTAACAAAATGCTATATTTTGTAGTGTAAATAATTAAAGATTGTAGCTGTTAGAAGCAAGTGATCTATGTTAACTGGAAAGCATAGGGGGTTTTCATACAAAAGTAGAGCTTGCCCTTTGCTTGGACATTTCCCCCAGTTAAGGAAGGAGAAATAGCATAGGCATGGACAGAGAGAACACGGCATCCTGACTGTACCCTACGTTAAGCTGAGTGACATTTATCTGAAGTTATTTGAAAATTCTGTGATCGCTCTTTGACTCAAAACATATCTTTTAATGTAACCTGTCATGTTTCCACTGTTAGAAATGCTTGTTTCTGGGATAAGTATTGTCTTTAGAAGTCATTGTTTAAAATGTCGATATCTTTTGGAGGATCCATGAGTAGGTTTCTGATGGTTTAGTGTGAGAGCACTCAGCAGATTATTTTCTCTGACAAGAATAAAAGGGAGGCATCAAGATAGGATAGGATACATTGTCAAAAAGCATCAATATGGAGGTGGTAGAAAAGAAAGGATAAACCATTTCATCAATTTTATTTTGAAATAGTCTTGTATTGGGGTTAATGGGGAAATCAGGCTATCATTATAGTATTTTACTATCTCTAACAATAGTAGGTATTTCATAAATATTCTTGATTTTTGAATAAACAAACTAGTGCAACTAGCATTCAGAAGGTTTTCTTTTGGACAACCATCCAGTCTTGTCGTTAACCTTTTTCATCAGAGAGCAAGCCCTCCTCATGTCAAAACACACATGATTTCAGCCTGAGGTTATTAAATAGTTTCCAAGACAAAAATCAGATGGATGTTATTAACTTTAAGCATATTATTTAAATATTCTGACTGTGAAAATATTAAACCAGAATATCATAGTTTTAGATGCTGTGTGCAAAATTACTATTCCAAATCAGTATTTTCGAAGGTGGGTTTCATGAAATGCAGATTCCATGGGTAATTACAAGGTGATATTTGAGGGGCAGGCAGAGCATCTGTAGTCAAGTAAGCTTGGGAAATACTCACTCAGGTAAACAAGACTTTGTGCTGCAAGACAGCCTAGAACCTCGAGCATGCTGATGTGCATTGTGACTTCCAAGAGGAGAATCTAAAGAAGCAATTTTTCCAATCTTATCTGACCCTGAGAGTAGTGTTCTGTGGAATACACTTTGGAAAGTGTGGTTCTGAAGCGATTTGAAACTCTAAATGCTGTCTATAGATAAGATATTAATGCATTTTCAAAAGGAAATAGCATAAATAAATTAATAAATTAATTTAGATAATTACATATATTTATATGTAATGTTGATTCAATATAGTCTATTTCAAATAAAACCAATACCTCTGTGTTTTGAATTCTACATTTGTTGGGCAGAATAAAAGTAAATATACCAGTCCTCTAGCTCTGAGATTTTACAACTACAGGGTCACTGGAGAGACCATTTCTCTTGTGAGTGCTTTCAGTCATGAGTAGCCACAGTATGAAAAGACGCACAAAAGTCTTTCTTTGTGTGGGAGAGGTAGCCTCTTCTCCTGGTAAATATAGTGTAGATCCTTCTATTTACTTCTTTGACTATTCTTCCCTGAAGGCTATTTAATTTCCTGTGGTGTTTCTTGATAAATTTTTTAAGTACCTAGGAAAACTAACAAAAGATGAGCTGCCAGAGGTCAGCCTTGTATTTCATCAGTGTCCAGCAGTGCTCCATTCATACTGGGTCCAACTATGTGCCAGAGATTTTAGCTGCAATTAGCCACAGGGTGTAAGTTCAGCATTAACAGCAATTTGATGAATGGTTATCCACCTTATAAACTAGCAATGGCACCTGCTTCTTGAATCTTTTATGCTAAGTAGAAAATACATTTATGCTCTTCTTGTGTTCATTTGCTTTGGGAATGATCTTGTTAAATTGCTGTGTATTTTGTGAGACCCACACTAAGATATCTTAACATAAAATGGCATTATTATTGGATTTGAGGATTCAGAGATGTAAAAAGGATTCAGATGCCTCAATGTTTGATATTTTTGCAAAAGCAAAATCTAGGGTGAACTCTGTCTTTTCCTTCACTGAGGTCCTATTCCTTTGCAAAGAGGATGTCTAATACAAGCAAATGACAGTGATTTCTTACTCCTTCCTTAAGTATCTATTTGCGTATATTTTGCTCTAGCTTGGCGTGACAGTCTAGAGGAAGTGACCCTCTGATGGTACCTGTCCTTAACATGCTTGTAAGTGTGATTTCCAGCATAAGTGTCAAGCAGCATCTTTGTTACCTTTCACTGAATTACAATTTCATATCTTATAGAGGTTGTCAATATGTTAAAAATTACCATGATCTGAAAAGCAGACTGTCTGTGATTCATTTTTGTTTCGTCTTTTCTATATAGAACTGCCTTTGACTTCAAAGAGTTATCTTAGCTCAGAACAGGAACCTGTGCAGTGATTCATGAGGGTAGATGGAAGTCAATGATTAGTTCATGTGCCTCTAGTCTCCAGTAATGGCATAAATCTTTAGGGAAGTTCTTTAATGTCAGATTGTATGCCTGCCTGTGTCAAATCACATATAGGCTAGCATATATTATAAATTGAGAAATCTGAGGAATGAACAAAAATTCCTTTTGTTGTTCATTTTTTAAAGATGTCACATAGAAATGAAGATATGGGGGAAAGTATAATATCACTCTCCTTTACACAAAGGTAAATTTTCGTATTTATAAACAAAAGACCGTTTACATATGGCTAAACTCCTTTTTGGAACAAGAGAAAAAAATGTTAAGTGATTGTAGGCTAAGACCTATGTGACTCCTCAAGTCCACAAACTGGTTTATTCCCAGATTGAAAATTTTGAGGTCTGTCGAATCTTAAAATAATGAGGAAAGCAGTGAATATATAGGAAGGCTAGAAAAGAGAGATTTCTACTGTGTCATTTAAATTGGTGGATTTTATAACAGCCATCCTGTCCCTGGGATAATAAACCTTAACATGTATATGTGCTGTCTCCTTTGCGTTCTGTGATACAAGTTGAAGAATCTTCTTAGGGAGTTAGTATCCTCGAGTTGAGAAATCATTCCTTATTTCCTTCATCATTCTTTACTGAAGTTCACTGGAGGATCCAACATTCTAATGTGTTCAGCTGACCACTGCCAAACCATTAAGTGGGCCACAAACAGAGGGAGGAAAGTCTTCAGTTAAAAGATGAGAATTAACTGTAACACACTGAAAATGAGACAACTCATGGACACATGAATCTCTCTTTGATAAGGAAGGAAGAAGTCACAATCTTTAACAACAGATCTCATCGTCAGAGACACTGTCACCTGAGACAGGAGTAGAGCCACCTGGGCCAGGTATGCGTTCCTGCCCTTCTTCCAGTGTTCTCTGCCACCCAGTGCCCAGGAGGCTTGGGTTCCCTGTAACCCCTCTGATCAGCTGTGCTTTCCAATGTGGACCTGAGAGGACAGCCCTTGTAGGCTGGGATCTGCCCTCGTGACAGGTCTCTGCTTCCTGTTCCTTCATGGCTGGAGCCAAAGCATTTCTAAGGAAATCAGGATTTCTCCACCACCCTCTGTCATCAACTCCTTTGATTGTAAAAGAGGCTTTGTTACTGCTTTCAGAATTGGTTGAAGTGTGTAACATTTGGCATCTGTGGATGGTAATTTATATTATATTTAGCATCTGTATCTTCAGAGAGAGTTAGTTCTATAATGGAGGATAGTAGGGAGAATAAAACTCATATTTGTGTGTCAAGCTATTCAATGTAAATCAATTTAGGGAAAAATACTATACAAAGAGATAAAGGCAGCTCACGGCCTAAACAAACAAAAAAGCCCTGTTTTTTTAAGGGAAAAAAACAGAATAAGGTTGTAGTGGCTGCTGAGAAGCAGCAGTACATTTCTCTTTGTGTGGAACCTTTTGCCAGCTAGCACAGGTTTCAAACCAACCATCATGTGGCTGTCAGTCCCGTTTAAGGGATGAGAAGCTGAAAGGTCAAAACTGAAAAGTTGAAAGACTCTTTTTTGAAATTAATAGACCTCGTTTTTAGAGCAGTTTTCGGTTTGCAGAAAATTGAGCAGAGTAGACAGAGAGTTCCCATATATGCCCCTCCTGTTCTCCGTTTCCCCTATTATCTGGCATTAGTGTGGTACATTTGTTGCAAATGGTGAACCAATATTGATACATTATTATTAACGAAAGTCCATAATTTACATTAGGGTTCACTCCTGTGTTACACATTCTGTGGGTTTTGACAGATGCGTAGTGCCATGTATTCACCATTACAGCATCACAGTGAAGAGATTCAAGACCCTGAAACTCTCTTGTGCTCCACCCAGTCCTCCCTACCTGCCTTGCCCCATCAGTGAATGTCCTGACGCCACCTCATGGCCTTCGCAGGTGTGTGTGCAGAAGTCTCTCTTCACAGAGCTGACTCTTCTTCCTCCTTCAGTTCCCACACAGCAACACTCCCCAGGGAACTCCTTGCTTACACGCTGCCCCTACTCTGCACACCCAATCAGGTCTCTGATCCATCATCTTTCCTACCTCTTGGTGCTTTGCCTTCCATGCACTGATGAAGTTTTCCTGTGTACAGTTGTGTGAATAGCTTGTCTCTGACGCTAGCATGGAGGCTCATGAATGAGTAATATGGCTGGGTGAAGAAAAGAGCTCTTTCAAATCTCATTTTCAGTCCCATTGCTGCAGCTTTTGCATATTACCAGTTACTCAGGCCAGGTGCAATTTTAAAATCCTCCTTTTTAAAATCTACAGCTTCAGGCACAATTTCCTGGGCTCCCCCAACGGTGTAAAATGATGAGAAAATTAGGGCCACTCACCTTCTTCCACTCTTTTCCTCAGCTGTACCTCCTGACAGATAGAGCACTACTTTTACACTCTAATATGTGGAAAGATTCTGTAACTGTATTAATCATTTCTGTGGTTTTGCTCTAAATTGATACTAAAAGAAAAACACCAAAGATCATTATTCAAGAACAAGATTCGTTTTTATTTCACTCCAGAGTCTTTTCCATGGCTGTGTCCCAATTATTCCTCTTTCTTGAATTACTATTTAGAATTATAAGAATATATTCTCTATTTTTTCTTCAGAAGAACCTAAGAATTCCTAAGTCTTGTATTGCTTCATATCTAAAAAGCGTATTTGTTATGTTTGTAAGATCTCAATGTTGAGTCAACTCATGGTTCATGGCACATTGTCACCTCTGGTTCAGGCAAGAATCCTTATTGCTTGACTCATCCATTGCTTCCTTTTTATCCCTATACCACATTCCTATTCTCCTTACCCTCCCCATAGGCAAACATGTTCGTCTGTATATATACTCACATATTTTTAAAATTTTTAACATATATATTCTTAAATTTGTTACTAGAAAAATTATCTTATTGTGTTTGCATTTATTTTAATTTACATAAATGGGTTCTGTAATTTACCATGACTCTGTTTCCTACTATGCATTATGTTTCCAATCCACCCACATTTCTCTGTGTGCATCTAATCCATTGTTTGCTGGATATCTACATGTATGCCTATCTTTTCTTCCAATGATGGACACCGAGTTCAAGTGTATTTTATGTTTTCTTTAAGAATCTTACTTGTGTTCGGATATATTTAAGCCCTTTTAATTGAATATATGCCCTCTGATTGAATGTCCAAATAGAAATATGTGTATGTGAATTGTATAGCTAATGAAGATCTGAATGGACTTGTGGTAAACTTCAAGGGCTGATATGTAATCTAGAGAATTTTTTCCCTAATGAAAGCAATCCTTTGACTAAAGACAAACCCTGCTCACACATTGAGGCCTTGTATACAGCAGAATAAGTTCTCAGAAGCTTGCAACATACAGTACAAAAGGCATAGTTGGAATAAAAGTGAAATGGCTGTAAAAGGAGACCTAGATACCTTAATCTGGTAATATGTTTTGTATTAAATATGCTTTAAAGCAATATTTTATTAAAATAAAGAATATCCTTTGGAAGTTATTCAAAGTCATATGAATTATTAAAAATATCTTTTTTAGTCTCCTATTGAATGCATGTATGTCTTGGCATTTTCCCATAAGGACTTGAGGCATCTTTTTATAAAGACTGTATGCCCTAAGGATAATGAACAGAGCAGGAAAGGAAAATCGTTGCTCTGTAGAAGAAGGGTAGTTTCCACGTAGTCTGTTTAAAAGCAAACGTTGTAGCCTTCATTGAGCATTACATTTAACTCTAACCTTCTTCTAAGTGCAAAAATTGAAAATATGGTAAATTATATTGGTTTTCCTCATCAGAATGGAAGAAGCATACCAGTTCCTCAGGACACATACTCTGTTTGTTGATACAGGTACTCTCACTGAGCATCTTCTAGAATGGCTTTGGGTATAAGAAAGAGGTTAACCACTAGTATGATTGACAGTGAATTCTGAAAGCTAGAAGCTCAAGTCTCAGATAAGGCAAAGATTCAGGAAGTAGTGCTTTATTTACGCTTGAGTAAGGGTTTGAATAAGACCGTAGAATGCTGTATCATATAGTGCTACATCTTTAGCATGTGGAACCAGTTTAGTCTTTGAAATTGACAGGTATAGGTAGGAATCCTAATTCTGCCCGCTTGTTATTTGTGTGGTCCTGAATGCAATCTCTGCAAGCTTCAATTTTCACTTATGTAAAAATAATAATTAACAATAAGCTACATTGTAAAATTGTCACTAGGATTTAGTCAGGTGGAAGTTCCTAGGATTATTCAGTACGTACTACATAAATTTGTTGTTAGGCTTAAGTATGATAAACCATGTGAAGTTCCTAGGATGGTACCTGGTGCATCCCACCAGGTCTTCAATGTACATCAACGGCCCTTCCTTTCTCTTCCCTGTTTTAATGGTCATTCCTTCTCTCCTTCAGGGAAAGCACAAATTACATGTAGATACTGGAATGGAAGGTGATTGGTGTGGCCTTATTCCTGTTGGACAGCCATGCAGTCAGGTTACGACAACAGGCCTGAAGTGGAACCTCAGTAAGTAAAACCCTAGGACAAAGGGAGCTTTTCTTTCTTTTTTTTTTAAAAAAAAAATTCTCTTTGGTCTATACCTGGGAGTGGAATTGCTGGTTCATATGGTAACTCTGTTTAACTTTTCAAGGAACTGCCAGACTATTTTCCAAAGCTACATTCCTACCAGCAGTGTATGAGTTCCACTTCTCTACAATTTCACCAACACGTGTTATTATCTTCTTTTTTTTATACACATCTTATCGGGTACGAAGTGATATCTCATCATGGTTTTTATTTACTTTTTCCTGATGACTAATGACATCGAACATCTTTCTGTGTGCTTATGGACCATTTGTATATTTTCTTTGGAGTAATGTCTGTTCAGATCTTTTGCCCATATTTTAATTGTATTATTTCTGTTTTTAGATCGAATTGTAAGATGCTTTTATATATTCCAGATATGTCCTTTATCAGATATATGATTTGCAAATATTGTCCCAGTCTTTGACTTATCTCTTCATTTTCTTAAATTTAATTAACTAAATTCATTAGTTTAATTTTGATGAAGTCCAATTTTTTCTTTTATGGATTGTACTTTTAGTGTCATATTTAAGAACCAACCTTCTTTCTAGTTGATTTTGTGTCCTTGAAGTCTACTTTATTTTCCCAGAGAAGTAGCTATTCTAACTAAAGTAGCAAGTTCTTTTCATAGTCAAACCTCTGATATTTTGTAAGATTAGCCACTTTATTAAGTTTAAAATGTTTTCTAGTACTTATTAACTGCTTTAGGTTCTAGTTATACTAAAAGTGTCTGATTTGAAAAGAACGAAAAATGAGGTGGGTCTGTTCATGAAATAAATGCTGATTCCAAAGAAACCATCAAACATCGTGAAGTGAATCAACTCTAGGCTCTTTAAAAATAATGGTAATTTAATCGAAGAGCTTTGATTGAATGTCCAAGGGATGATCTCCTGATTGACCAATACCTCTAAGGTTGTAGAAAGTAAAATAGAGAACCATGTCATTCTTTTATAATATGTAAAACTTTCAGGTTCCCACAAGGAAATAAATATTTCAAGAAATAAGTAATTTGAAGATAAAAAGATATTTTAAAAGGCATTTCTATGAGCCATTGCTGAAACAATTAAGAAAAACTAGAGATATTTTGAAGCAACTGTGTGGAGAGCTCATCAGAATTTGAAAGGACCGTGAGAACAGATCTGCTCAGTGCACAGAAATATGACAGGCTTTGAAGCTGTTTAGCTGAGAGTGACACAAGCTTCCATTAGAAACGGTTTTTTGAAAACATTCCAGCCTAAAACAAATGTACTTTCTAGAGTTCCCGTTCTTTCCAAGGGCCCAATCTAGACAGAACTTCTTCCTGGATCTAGTAGTGACCTCACTTTTCAGGGCTGGCCCAAGACCAGAGGAGCACTGAGCCACTGAGCGAAGTGAAGAGGAGGCTTGGCAATATGGGCAACCACCCAGCTTCCTTTATTTTACAGCAATAGGAAAGAGTCATAGCTTTAGGCACGAGTCTTCGGGGCTCTTTAGAACATCCACAGTCACGTGCACATGCTAATTCCGATAATAAAGTTTACTCTGGGAAGGGGGCCTTGGGCTTGATGAGGGTAGAGGGCTTTTAACCTTCCTAGCTGTAACAATGTTTCAATCCTACTGAAATGCTATATACTATTACTTATTTATATTTACAGATTGCTTTGATGTTCAGAATAATTACTTTTTTCTCTACTATTTTATGAAAATAAGTAAATAGCAACTTCATGGAATATGCAAAGCAATAGAGTTCAGACACAAAGTGTTTCATCAATTATCTGTGGTAAAAGTGCTAATTAACAGGGTTTTCTGGTGGGAAAGATTAGCTCGTTAAAAAGTAATAGAAATAGCTGTGAAGTCACACCATGTTCACCTGAAGAGAAGTGGATAGATTTCTTTCGCAGAGAGGGCCCCTGCTTACTCAGTGTCATTGTCTGTGAAAGCAGAGCCCTGAGGTCAGTGTCGATTTGTCGTTCACACCTACAAAGTGACAGGATGGGGCTGGGCCTGGAGGAGGAGAAAGGAGATGCAGTGGCTTAGTCTGGAGCTGCTCACTTCTTGGGTCAAGTAGAGTAAGCAAGTCGTCGTGAGGAAGCGCATCAAAATCTTCCTCAGGTGGTCCGTGGGCTTGACGTCTCCCAGCCTACACCCACTGTGAAATATGATGCCAGAAGTTCTAAAAGTAGTCTGATTTACCTGTTTCAATTTGCAATATCTCCCATCACATTTCGTCTTTTAAAAAAGTGTGAAAGATGCCTATGTACCCATCACCCAGAAGTAAATCTTTACAAATATTGTTGAAGCTCCCTAGATTACAATATTTTATTTCATAGCAATATGCTATGACCGTTCTGTGACATGTGTCTGGTACAAGAGTTTCTTTAGGCTGTATACACTTGGGAGTAAAGTAGCTGTATCACAGATAAGAGCATCCTCAGCTTTACTGGATGCCATGTTACTCTGACAGAGGTCATACCAGCGTACACTCAGCCAGGAGTGTACAAGAGTTCCTGTGCTCCACATCCTCACCCCATTCTTGGTATTGTCAGATTTAATCATTTTTGCCAATCTGATGAATGTCAGTGATGCCTCACTCTGGTCTCTGGTTGCTGTGAGAGAAGCAGCTTTTTGTAATTATTAACCATGCTGGTTTCCTCTTCTGTGGATTGCTACTTTCTTGTGCCCGTTTAGCCATTGAACTATTTGTTTTTTTCTTATTCTTAGAATTTCTTCAGACCCTCGTTATCTTCTTCCTGGCAATACTTTGCCTTTTTCATTCGTTTATGGTATTTTTCTATGTGCTGGGGTTAAGTTAAAGGTAAATCTTTTGATTTAAGATTTGTAGTTTTCATGTTGTAAGTCAAATTTCTATTCCTCATGGTCATAAAGATGTTTTCACATTTTAGTTTTAAGTTTTATTTTTAGGTATTTTATTTCACCTGAAATTGATTTTTGTGTATCATATGAGTTAGGGATCCGATTTTTTTTGCTTATTGATAACCAATTGCCCTAGCATCATTTATCATCCTTTCTCCAGTGATGTGCAAGGCACTATACGGTTTCATATTTGTGGGTATGTTTCTTGAATCTCTAGGCTGTTCCCTTGGCTTACGTTCTTTTTCCTATACTGATACCACACTGCCCTAATTACCATCACTTCATAGTAAATATTGACATGTGGTAAGTTGAGTCCCCCAACCTTGTTCTTCCTCAGAATTTTCATGGCTGTTCCTGGCTTTTTGCTCTTCATAAGTTTTAGCATTAGCTTCACAAGTGTGCCACATATAATTCCATTATACTTTTTTCAGAATTATATTAAATTTGTAGATAAATTGAGAAGAATGAAACAATTGGATAAGATTTCTCAGTGACATTCTCTTCCCATCCATAAATATATCTCTCCGTTTACTTAGAAATTTTCAGTTGCTCTCAATAATGCTAAAATTTTGTCCATAAGATCCTGTACGTCTTGTATATAAAATTTATTTCTAGAAACTCTATATTTTGTGTTGCTATTGTAAGTAGCTTTTTAAAAATCACATTTTTTGAGTTCATTGGTGGTATATAGACATAAAGTTGATTTTACTATATTGTATTAATATATTGTTGAACACTTTTATTGTTATTGTAAAACTGTGACTAGAGATTCACTTGGGTTTTCTATAGACAGTCGTATTTTTGTTAGTAATCAGGTTTTTTTCCTTCAATCTGTAACAAATAGGATTGCATTCAGTTATGGCTAACTGAAACAGTAGTCTTAAAAAAGCCCTTTTTTTTGTTCCTCATGTAGCAAAGTACAGAAGTTAGTAGTTACAGGGCAAAGTTTCTGTGATTTCCTCAGTCTTTGCCTCAAAATCATAAGATGTCTCTTGCAACTCCAGCCACTGTGTCTCCCCTTCAGCATCACGAGGGAGGAAAGGGAAGAGAGGAAGATGGGGCAGCACATACGGCAGGAAAACCAGGCAGTAGAGATTCCCAGAATTTCCAGAAATCCTTCCTGCATCTAACCTTCTGACTCGGTGGCCAGAACTATCAAATAGCTACCCCAGCTGCAAAGGAGGCTAGGCCGTGCAGTTTTCTAAGGATGTAGTCACCCCAAATAAAACTGAGGTTCTGTCGGTGAAGAAGATGAGCATGAATAGAAGTCTGCTCTTCTGTCTATCAACTTGTCCACCATCTAGTTGAACAGTTTAGCTACATATATAATAAAAATGTGTTTTACCTTTTTTCAGCCACACTCTTGTGGACTTCTATTGTTGCTGTTAAAGAACCACAGTCAATCAAACTAACTCTGATTTGTTTATAATCTGTCCTTAACTCGCTCCATTCTTTAGACCTGATGTTTTCTTTGATGCTCTACAGTTTTACTACCGTATGTTTAAGTGTAGCCTATCTTTTGTTGTAGTTGGTGTTCCTTAGCTCTGATAATTGGTGTAGTTCATTGATCCTGCAAATTTTTCAAATATTCTCATTTTTCAGAGAAAGACATGGTAGTTCAAAGCTCTAGTAGTGATTTGCCCAAATTGACGTCATTAGGGATTGATGCACTCAGAATCTGAATTCAAGGCTTCAATGCTGTTTTTCCTTGTTTCCAATTAATAAGTGAAAAATTTTCCATATAAAATAAGTTGATGTCTGAAAAAATCACTAAAATGAATTCAGCGTAAAGAGAAGAAAACAAGAGGAAGGTAACTGGTAAAGAAGAGAAAGCAAAGGACATAGGAAAGAGGAGATAATGGTGGGAAATGGAAAGTAATTAGGAAGAAAAAAATTTTGAGGGACAGAACTTTTAACTCCCCTACACTTTTGCTTAAGAAAAATGTTAAATGGAGTTGCCCTCCATTCGCCCAGGCCTCTTAATAGAACACTCAAGTTGAGTTTGAAATTATGTATTCATTGCTCCTTCTTTTGTGTTTTTTCAAAGAAGTATAGAAATAAATGGCAGAATGAAATAATTTTCTAGCATTGACTGAAATCTCCTAACCCAAGTGAAAGAGTTTTGAAAGAAAAAAGTTGCGAGAAAATAGTTTGAAAAGGTTTTTCATCCCTGTGGAAAATAGTTTGTAATGAGTGTGTATGGGCGCCGCGTTTTCTGCAGGAGTTCTCTATGAGGATTTTTAAGTGTCAGTCTAACAAGGGAGCAGTTCATGCATCTATAAAACTACGCTGGCTAGTAATGCAGTTTCAGTGAGAAATGCTCTTAATTCTCACTCCGTTAGGCCTCACAAAGTGATTCCAGTCAGTTGTCATGGTTGGACAATAGCTATACCCACTAAGGTTATAGGCTTGGTGAGCTAGTGCCACTAATATGTGAGATGGTTCATATTTTTAGATGTCTTTGCTATTATTTTTATTGCTTTTCTAGTCCTGTGCTTAAAAAACAACACTCTGAAACTGTGATGTCAGTATTTCCTGTCTGATTCAAGAACAATATCTTTTGTATCTTAATTCTTTGATAATAGATGACCTGCTTTGAATTGAATTAAAGATATTGTTAAAATTTTTACATAAAACACATGCTTTAGAGGTCAAAGATGGTAATAAGGATGGTGGTTTTTTTTCCCTCTCAGTCTTCCCCAAGGAAGATGTTAGCTAAAGTTTGCCACCCCCAAATCATTTTCTTGAGTTTACAAGTTGGTGAAATGACTATATTTCATCACATCTAAGATGTCATCAATTGTAACATGCGTTATTATGTTATATACATTAAGAAAAAATACTACTAATTATATCTCCAGAGATGTGGGGAAAATGTGCATGTTAAAACTGATAAAATATGGTAGATCAAATAGCATAGCAACTTAATTATCAAACTCTATGCATAGAAATCCACTCTGAAACCTGTCATGACAAATTGCAAAAGCCTTTGAAATGGACAAAAAGATTCCTGAGTATCTTTCAGTGGATTGTTAGGCCTGGTCTAGAGGTCCCTCGAGGGTAACTGATTCTGTAGGATGCTTAGCCTTTCATTGTCTTTGCTTATTTGTAACTCTGAGGAGTTAGAAGTTAACTAGTAAAGGACTGATAATAATTTAAATGATTCCTGTTCATATAAGTCAATTGAACTTTTTTTCTGTCAAAACACAATGGATTATCACCCTATAGAAATGACCAGTTTTCCATCTATTAGCAAATCCCTATCAGCATTCCTAGTTATCTATACATATCTCTGTCATTTGTAGTGTCCTTTGAATCAGGGTTTTACGTCTTACTGGTTTTCTCATTAGTTGATGACTTAAGTGAAATCTCTGATGTATTCATTTTGTGTTTGTTTCAGTCATTATTTTATCCTTTGAAAGATTATTCTTTAACAAACCAAATTGTAATCACCTATGATATTAAAGGATCACAAGCTATTGCAGTCTTTTAAAAGAAACGTGTAATATGTTCCTGCAAAGTACCACTTAACCTCTGGCTCTCTGAAGTAGCCCTGGAACAGAGGCAGCCCTGGAACAGAGGTCTAAGGATATCACTTCCATATTTGTATACTGGGAGAGGTCTTACAAAGAGCTGTGCTGTGCACTCTGTGTCAAAAAAGAATCATGGCCATGACTGAGCAGTTTGAGCAATAGGAATCAGGCTAATATGATCTTCTAGAACTCATGAGTTCATTCTAGTACTAGTAAGGTAAGCTAGAAGGAAATGGCATTTTTTTAAACAGTTTTATCATGACATACCATGAAGTTGACCCAGTTAAAGTGTGCAATTCGATGGTGTTTAGTATATTCACCAGTCAAATTCAAAACATATTCATCACGGGGCCGGCCCGGTGGCGCAGCGGTTAAGTTCGCACGTTCCGCTTCTCGGCGGCCCGGGGTTCGCTGGTTCGGATCCCGGGTGCGGACATGGCACTGCTTGGCAGCCATGCTGTGGTAGGCGTCCCACGTATAAACTAGAGGAAGATGAGCACGGATGTTAGCTCAGAGCCAGGCTTCCTCAGCAAAAAGAGGAGGACTGGCAGTAGTTAGCTGAGGGCTAATCTTCCTCCAAAAAAAAAAAAAAAAACATATTCATCACCTCAAAAAGAAAGTGCATACCCTTTAGCTAGTCCCCTCCCGTCCCCTCTTCCCATCCCACCATGCCCTTCCCCCCCAGCCCTAAGAAACCACTAATCTGCTGTCTATCTCCATAGATTTCCCTATTTTAGACTTTCATATAAATAGAATTATATAATTTATAGATTTTTTTTTTTTGTGACTGGCTTCTTTGACTTAGAATGTTCATCCATGTTGTAGAATTTATCAGTATTTCATATCTTTTTATGGTCAAATAATTTTCTACTGTATCCCTTTTGTTTATCTGTTTGTCCACTAATGGAAATTTGGATTGTTTGCACTTTTTGTCTGTTACGAATAACACGGCTATAAACATTCATGTACAAATTTCTTATGGACATATGTTCTCCTTTCTCGTGGGTAGACAGCTAATGGTAGAGTTGCCAGGTCATGTGGTAATCATTTATGTTTAATCACTGAGGAGCTGCACCATTTCACATTCCTACTAGGAGTGTATGAGAGTTATGATTTTTCCACATCCTTGCCAATACTTATTTTCATCTGACTTTTTGATTTTAGCCAAATTCAGTGTCATAAAGATTTACTCCTATGTTTTCTTCTAAGAGTTTATAGTTTTTTCCCTTATATTTACATGTTTGATTCCTTTTGACTTAACTTTTCAACAAGGTGTGAGGTAATGGTCCAGAATTAATTTGTTAATTTCCGCAAAGAAATCAGCTTGGATTCTGATAGGGATTGTGTTGATTCTGTAGATCAGTTTGAGAAGTGTAGCCATATTAACAATGTTAAGTCTTACAATCCATGAACATGGGATACTTTTAATTTATTTAGATCTTTAATTTCTTTCAGCAAACTTTTGTTCTCGTAGTGTAAGTTTTGCACTTCTTTTGTTAAATTTATTCCTAAGTATTGTATTGTTTTCATGCTATTGTTAATGGAATAGTTTTCTTAATTTCATTTTTGGATTATTCATTGCAAGTTTGTAGACATACAGTTGCATTTTGTGTCTACTGATCTTGTTTCCTCCAAACTTGCTGAACTTATTTATTAGTACTAATGGTGTCCTAGTGGATTTCTTAGTATTTTCTATATACAGGATCATATCGTCTGCAAATAGAGGTAGTTTTACTTCTTTTTTAATCTGGATGCCTTTTACTTTTTTTTCTTGCAAAATTGTGCTGGCTAGAACCTCCACTACAATATTGAATAGTATTCAAATAGTATTCAAATAATACTGAATGTAGCAAAAGTGGACATTCTTGTCCTACTCCTGATCTTAGGAGGAAAGCATCCAGTCTTTTACCATTAAGTATGATGTTAGCTGTTGGTTTTTCGTAGATGTCCTTTATCAGATTGAGGAAATTCCATTCTATTCCTAGTTTGTTGAGTGTTTTATCATCAAAGTGTGTTGGATTTTGCTTTTTGTCTATTGAGATGATCATGTGATTTAAAAAACATTCTGTTGATATACTGTTACGTTAATTGAATTTCAGATATTAAACCAAACTTGCTTCCCCGGAATAGATTCCACTTGATCATGATGTATAATTCTTTTATATGTTACTGAATTCAGTTTCCTAGTATTTTGTTGAGGATTTTTGCATCCATATTCTTAAGATATATTGTTTTGTAGGGTTCTTTTCTTGTGATGACTTTGATTGGTTTTAGTATCAGGGTAATACTGATCTTAAAGTCTAGGCATTCAAGAGGGAAACTCTGGGGAAGTTAGCCAAGGCAGCAAGAGCAAAACACAAGTCAGTCAGTCTGGCAGGCGGGTGCAGATGGGGGAGGACAGAGCATAGAGGGAGTGCTGGTTGCAGGAGACCCCTGAGGTGTGTTCTGATCCAGCGACAGGTGGTACCCTGTACCTTGTCCTCTTTTATTTGTGCACTTGCTGCAAGAAGGGGGAAAAGAGGAGAGAATGAGACCTACAGGGCCAGGTTGTATCTAACTAATAAATATCTAGTCTGCTGGCCATTCTACGGAGGAAGTGTAGGAATGAACATTTAAGCAAGCACAACCTTCTGGGGAGGAAGTTTCATTTATATGAAAATTTTATCTCTAAGGCTTCTTTTAAAAAGCACTTATCTCCACACATGCATAAGGAGACATCTTTCCCTCATCTGTGTTTAGTTAGCCATCAATGGCTTTACTTCTCCACAGCTTTGTATTATTATTTTTTTTTTTTTCTGAGGAAGATTAGCCCTGAGCAAACTGCTGCCAATCCTGCTCTTTTTGCTGAGGAAGACTGGCCCTTAGCTAACATCTGTGCCCATCTTCCTCTGCTTTATATGTGGGATGCCTGCCACAGCATGGCTTGACAAGTGGTGCCATGTCCACACCCTGGCTCCAAACCAGTGAACCCGGGCCGCAGAAGCAGAACATGTGCACCTAACCTCTGGGCCACCGGCCTGACCCCACTTTATATTATTAATTTAGGAAAGTCATTAATGTTTTCTTAGGCCATTTTTATTTATAAATGGAAAGTGCTAGCTATAAATTCCAATACTGATTTTTCTCCAAAAATAACTTCCAACTAAGAATCTTTCAAACCTTAAAAATAAAACATTCTCTCACAAATTCATGTAAATTTAAAGAGGTAGTGCAGGAATGAAAGGTTTATTTTTCATAATACCTATGCCTACAGTGTTACATTTATTTATATAATTTAGAATAATAATTACAAATACATATTTTCACAAAGATTTCTTAAGGAAGCCTTACACATCTATTTGTAGGGTACTGAGTATTTTCAAGCATTTGGTGAAACTTTAAAGTGTGTACTAAGTTCATTCCTCTAGGCTGCACTGAGTGATTTCTTATACTTTGGACTACATTATGGAAACAGCAGAACATTACATTCCTTATTAATGGGATATATTAAAAGAAGACATCTTAATTGTTGATACCACATCTTGATTTTTTTTATGCATTGTCCATCGTGTCAGCAAACGACAATTTATATGATCTGTAGGTTCAACCATATGAATGCTATTTCCTTAACTTAGATTCTAGGATAATTATAGTATCATAATGTCAAAAGACACATCATCGTTTGTCGAGACCTGTGATTTTCAAGTGAAATAACAAAGATCTAAAAGTGACTCTCACAAATCACGCAGCTTCCTAGTGCCGGAGCTGGCCTGGACTCAGGTGTCTCGACTCCCAGCTCAGGGCTTTTTCCTCCTAGTTTCTTTTGCTAGTAGCACAATACAAAATTTCGATATTTGATGACAGATTTAAATATATATAAAGATAGGTAAACTTAAAATGTGTGATGTTACATAGGCAGATCAAAAAATAACACCATATTTGTTAAAATTTCTGTGACATAAGTTTTCAGCTGAGTCAGTTTCAAATTGCTGCTATAAAAAATTACCCCAAACTAGCGGCCTAAAACAACACGTTTGTTATTATAGTTCTGGAGGTAAGAGTCCAAAATGAGTCTTATGAGACTAAAATCAAGGTATTGACAGAGCTGCATTGCTCCTGGAGGCTCCAGTGGAGAATTCTTTTTTTACCATTTCCAACTTCTAGAGGCTGCCACGTTTCTTGGCTCGTGAGTCTTTCCTCCATCTTCAAGGCTGGCAGCATAGATTATCGAATCTCTCTCTCTTCCTCTGACCTCTGCTTCCATTGTCACATCTCTTTCTCCAACTCGGACTCTATAGCCTCCCTCTTTTAAGGAATTTGTGACTACACTGGGACCACCTGGATAATCCTATCTTAAGATTTTTAATTACATCTGCAAAATCACTCTTGCCATTTAAGTAACTTATTCACAAGTTCCAGAGAGTACAATGTGGACCTTTTGGAGCGGCTATTATTCAGCCTACCAGATCAGGTCTATAATCAATGAATTAAATAATTTCCTGAAATAATACATATTGAATACAGTTATTGATCATTGAATCTTTACAGTTACTGTGAGAATTGATGTGTGAAGACTGTCTATATAGTTGTTGAGAAACTGAATCTCAAGGTTATCATTCATCTTGGCTTCAGAGAACTTGTGGTAAACAAAATTCAATTCAAAACAAAAACAAAAGAAATTGTGTGAGCACTATTGATTTGGTGTCCACAAAGGGGAACGAAGGTTACAATTTTCATTCAATTTGGTTTCTCTTTTCCAAGGATTGTTGTCAAGTTTAGATAAGCGTATACTCTGATCCCTGGGAATCATGAAGGAAACCGGAAGGTTTGCATAGACCAGAGCTAAAGCTCCATTCAATGAACTGTAGATTGTAACCAGTTTATTAGACATATTCCTTTTTCTATCCTTTTTATATTTCTTCTCTTTTAGCATTTGAGACTGTACTGCAATCTGATGTGTGATTAAGATGGTAGAAAAACGAAAGGCAGAAAATTTGACTTTTCCTTATTTTGCTTTTATAGTCACTTATTAGTAGAATCTCAGGACTCTACAGATCCTTAACTATCAATCAAGTTCGTCTTAATTAATCTACTGAACACTCATACACCATCAAACTATTGAGTTACTACTTATGCCGCTGTCACTTTTATTCCTGCCCCTTCCACACACACAAACACCCATGTCACTTGCAGAGACTTGTACTACGATATATTACCAATTTGGCTTTTCTTATTATGTGCATAGATTTGGTCAGTCTGCGGTTATAGACCACAAAACTGCCACTTTTGATAAGTTCTGAATACTAACATTGAGGAATCATTGCACAAAATGACAATCATGGGTAAGTCTAGGACCCAGATTTTATGAAGAAGGAAGGGGGGAGGTTGGGATGGAGGGAGGGTGATAAGCAGTAGATATTAATTCTTTGGAGAGAAAATACAAAGAGGAAGAAGATTACTTTTTAGACTATGTTATTCTGAAGAGTTTTCAAATATTCTACTTGTAATCAAATATTTCACTTTCAGACATATAAGACTCATGACATACAGCCCACTACAAACTTGTATTAACTATATATTTCATTGAGTCAGCTCCAATTCTATTTTCTATGTTGTAGGATTTGAACCAGATATGATTTCTCTTAGGTTCTTACCCTTTTATGATTCTGCCGAGAGCACAAGGAACCAACAGTAATTTACTATATACCATAATTATCCTGTTTTGTTTTTAGAAAACTCCCAAAAACCTGACAACACACATTTGTTCTGGTTCACTCTTGGCATTTAAATGTGAAAACAATTAATGTGCATTTGTAGGGAATATGACAAATGGGAATTTGTAAGCAGACCAGTTTTTCATTGACCTGCAGTCAAGAACACTATTATAACTCAGGTTTGCCTCCCAAGTTGGTGAAATGAGTTGATTTCCTGGTATTTACGTGGGCAGGTTGACAGATGAGAATGGCTTCAGTGGAAGCTTGAGAGCCCCTTTCTATTTCCCTCCTCCAGGTTTCACTTTTGTGCTGATTCAGATGTGAGCTCTGTGCGTTCAACCATCCAGCTAATAAATTGAGACATGAAAGCAATAACTTTTGGTCATCACATGAACTGTAGAGAACAAATCAAGGGGTACAGGTGAATAAACTTTTACTGTGGGAACAGCTCGCTGGTTATAATTTTCTCATGGGTCCAAATAATCATCTTTGTGTTTTGAAATGGCACTTTCACCTATCTCCTATCTATCTTTTCTCCACACTCACTCTCATTCAGGTATAACATTAGCTCTTATTAATGCAGACTAAGTATTTTTATCCCCATTTTATGGATAAGGAAACTGAGACAAAGGAAGTCAAATGAATTGTCCAAGTTCTTATTTCCTAACTTAGTTCTCCTATGCACATAAAATGGATCCATCACTGGTCATTTACGTACCTAGCTATTTTTAAAAGCTTTGCACGTGGTGAAATAACGTATGTCAAAATTCTTCTTCTAAATGAAAGTGGGATTTTCCCTGAAATTGGGCAGGGTCAAAGACAAAGGGGAGAGAGAATTAATACATTAGCAATTAAAATCATGAAATGAGCCCCACCTAAGACATTTCTTTCTTCTTATGAGCCACAAAAGCATAAGCTAGAACCCATGCAGATTTGTAGCATGTGTAATTTATGCTCACTGTGATAGGTGGTTTCTGGGGTGATTATAAACCAAATGTTGTCATTCATCATGGTTCTCAAGGTACTTGGGGTAAGGATTCAAGGAAAAAATATTTATTTAGCGTTCTCAAAGGAGGATAAATGGTTAAAACAGGATTTTTAAGTGTCTAAAGATTCAAAGGTGACAAAGAAGGAAGGTAAGAGGGCCGGATGGCTCAGTGGCAGGAGGTTGGGGCTGCGTGCCGCTTTCTTAGCAGCGAGCTGCTGTTTGTCCTCCAGATGGCTTGGAGGCCAAATTGTGGAAAAGCTGAAAATATTTGGAGAACACTAGGCTTAAAGAAAAAGAAGGGGAGATCAAACTGGGGAAATGTCCAGTATGCAGACTAAAATAGAAGCATCTGCATGAAAAGATATATATCTGTGTATCCCAAATGAAGTTTGTAGTGAAGAAATATTTGTGGGTTTTTTTTTTTTTTTTGCTATAGTTTAAGGGAAACTCAAGGTACAGATTACATGGAGAGAAAGTAAGTTCTCTAACAGGGAGCATCAGGAAACTACATAGTAGTACTCTTTCTTCTTCCAGAGAAGAGAGTAGAAATGCACTAGAAGAGAGAGTAGAAATCCTCTGGCTTTGAGATTATGAAACAGCCGAAAAGGGGAACAAATCAATGCCTAAACCCCTTGACAAAATCACTCTCTGGAGATTTTTGGAGAACATGCAACTTACCTTCTCTCCGTGGGATTCTGCTGAGTTTCCCTTGAAATGTAGCAGAAAAAAATTATGCAGCTATTTACTTCAGTTAACAATGTGGAGAAAAGATGACAACAGGGTTCAAGCTCTGACTCTGACATGAATGAATCCTGTGGTACTGGGACATCACGCAGAGTCTTCCTCTCTACACAGAGGGTTGGTAGATGATGTCGAAGGTTGCCTTCAGTGTGAAAACTGTGGCTGCTGACTCCACAAGGAAATGAGCGAGTCCAAATCATAAATGCCAGGAACTTAATACCGCTCTTCCTTAATTCCCTATGTGGTAGCAATTAAAAGTTCCTGTGGAAAGCAGTAATAGGACCAGAATCAGGGGACTTTTGTCTGGAAGCACATCAGGGGTGGACGTTGCACTGTGCATACCTTCTCTTATAGATTTCATGTCATGTAATTCGTGTACAAAAGCGGCTTTGAACATTGTGGAGGAGGACGTCCTATGTCATCACTACATTTTATAATCTCCTGCTGAAGGTTCTCACTCTTCAGAAGTTCGCAGTGAAGCCAGGAGTAGGAAGTTGTTATTACTCCTCATTTGCACTGAGGCAGAGTTGCAGCTCTGGCTTCGGTCAATAAAATACTCTTTGATAAGGATTCATTAGTAGCATTGCCATCTCCCCGCAGCCCCAGGGCCAGCATCACACTTTGGCTGTCTTCTCAATTGACTTGCAAAGTTTCACTTTGAGGGTATCACGTGGGCATTTTTCACTCATCTGTTTTCTGGACCACATTTACTTGCAAATTACCAACTTGTCTCTCTCAACTATCCACAAATCCCGTTTTTCTTCTGTGTGTATGTGTATAATGTGTGTCTTAAGGAATATGCTTAAAAAAAGATATGCTTAGCAAGAAGGTTTTCTGACTTTTTTTTACCAGCTACAACTGATAACCAACTTTTATTTTTAACCATTTAAAAAATTGCTTATTTGCCGTATATCAGTGGGATTTAAATCTAACAAATAATTAAGAAAAATGCAAATTGAAACCTGCAGTGTTTACAGTTGACCTGTTTCTCACCAAAGGCTGATATTCCATAGTAAGGATAAAGACATTTTATTTCCTACGCCTTGCATGGTACAAGCTAATTACCATGTGAATTAAATAAATAAGGCTCTCCCTTACAGCAGCATCCTCTGCTTTAGGGGGAAAAATCTGGTTTATGCATATAGGACAAAGTGATTAAGAACAGAGATGCTGGCCTTTTCTCATCCAGCTTCACTGCGACTACAATCATGGTGTAAATATGAACAGGACTCTCACCTGCCCTCAGTATTCAGTTCCCTTTCTTTTAAAATGAGTGACTTTGAACTAAATGATCTCAATCTTTTTCACCTCTGGTATTACTCTTTCTTCTTTATTCTCAATAGCAGAATTTTACTATTTTGTTCTCTCCTCCTGAATGCCTGTGAAAAGCATTTGAGGTCCAGCACATATGCCATTTCCCCCATAAAACATGACCCTATACCCAGTATTCTCAGAATTTGTTCTCCCTTTAACACCTCCTCTCCCCTCCTATGAAAATCTTACTCATCTTTAAGGGCCATTTCAAATCACGTCTTTCATGAAGCTTTCCTAACTAAATGTGATTTCTCTCTCCTTTGAATTCCTAGTGTGCTGTGTGGCTTTTCAGGGTTCTTACCTATTAGTGTCATTCTTTATGCAGATTTCTTCTTCCTTTTACTAGAATGCATTTGCCTCAAGGATTTGGAGCTTGTCATCTCTATCTCTTCCTAGTCAGCTAGAATAGCACCCTGCATATTTTATGTAATTAGCAACCTTTTTTAAATTAGCAAGTGCATTTTACCCACGTGAATTCTGTATTGGGAAACAGAATCAATTGCACTTTGGTAAAAGATGTTGAGGCAAGAGTTCTTTATCATAAACCTTTAAAACAATTAGAATAATGACAGGTAAGTTGAATTTTAAGGGTGAAAATAGGTGTAAACCCTGCCAGAAGTTCATATGATTTAAAGTGATGCCATCTAAAATGTGATTATTACAAAAGAGAGTTTTTGAGTTTGAGAGAGAGAGCGTGTGTGTGTGTGTGTGTGTGTGTGTGTGTGTGTGTTGAGAAGGGGCCTGTCTAAGGAGTGGGCAATGGAGGAATGACTGTAGACATCTCGCCATATTGGGGATTTGGAATTTCAAATGAATTCACTGCCCACCTTGATGCTTTTCTCTGGCCCATTTCTTCCCTGCTCTGAGCATGAGGCAAGGTCTAAGCATTTCATTTTTAGATTCCCCTTTTATAAATGTTGAAACTGGTATAAAACCATAATTTGAGAGCAAGTATCATTATAAAAACAAGGACAAATGCAATTGATTCTCATTATTTTTTAATGAAAGTTACAGTATTTGCTTTGCAAAAAGAAAGAAAACAGAAAAATGCTGGTTGAGCTTACTCTACTGTGTCTGACAGGGCATTCTGACAGTATTATATAAGTATAAAAAGTAGGTTTATGGTCATTGTAATTATTTTGTATCTTTACTTTACCCACTTAACTAGACTGTATACCTCTTTAGTTTAAGGGCCCTTCAGGTTTCCTCCCCATCCTATTTAGTAACATTTTTAATACTAGATGTTTAATTGATGTTGATTAGTAATAGGATGCCTCATCAAAGTTGCTCTTTCTTTTTCACATTCAGACCTTACCCATTTCTCTAGCATTATCAACTAGAAGTAAATTAGAAAGTGTCCCCTAGCCTTGGGAAATGATCGTATTTACAGGTTGGTAAGAAATGGTGGATCCTGGGGCCAGCCCAGTGGCGTAGCGGTCGCACATTCTGCTTCTCAGCAGCCGGGCGTTCGCCGGTTCAGATCCTGGGTGCGGACATGGTACCGCTTGGCACGCCATGCTGTGGTAGGCGTCCCACATATAAAAAAGTAGAGGAAGGTGGGCACGAATTTTAGCTCAGGGCCAGGATTCCTCAGCAAAAAAAGGAGGACTGGCAGTAGTTAGCTCAGGGCTAATCTTCCTCAAAAAAAAAAAAAAAAAAAGAAGTGGTGGATCCTGCAAAAAATAGGAAAGAAAGAACAGTGAGTAAAGCAGGAAGAGGATGGGATTGTATAGTTTATCTGTGAAAGAAGCTGCCATATGACAAGGGGTTAATGAGTAGGATCATATGCAAAAGAGATAGAAAGAAAGCAGAAGATGAGAGATGTTGAGTTAGGTATTAAGGTAAAGACACTTATGGATAAAGGCACAAATCTTTACCAGGAAGTTGGCCACAGCGTCAGTGGATAAGGCACTGGGTTAAAGTTAAGATTTAGAAAATTTAAAATAACTATCAAAGAGAGTGTGTTAAAAATTAAATGACTTTTGAATAAATTTTGCACCACAACAAGGACTAATTATTGAACATGAAGGGTTCTTTAATTCTAAATTTCTCTAGCAGAATTCTAGTGGGGCCTAGTGCACAGAATGGATTGGGGACCCTGATTATGGGCAGGTGTGGTCTACAGTGCCACAGCATCTCCATCCGTCTTAAATTATGCCACAAGTTATCTATAACTAAGTCTAAGTACTAATGATTGTGATTGTTTTTTTTCCATTCATTAAATAGGTTAAAGGTCACTCTTAAAATAATGTCTCCCTGGCAGTTCAGTGTACTTCCCTGGCTTGAAAAGAAACCTTGGATTAGAGTCAGGGTTGTGGAAGTTGTCTGTGCTTTCACCCTCATCTGTTAGTGCTTCTTTCTATATGCAGTGCTCTTACTGATTTACCACTAATTGTTATGGCAATCACAAATTATTTAGAGGTTCATAGTTGCAATTTTAAGGTGGCTGTGTTTTCTGTTTAACTTTACCCATGAATAAATTTTTAACAAAGAATGTGTGAATACAAGAAAATGAGAGTAATACATCAATAACTTTATCGTACTTCCACCAAACCAACCAGAAGATTCCGTAGGGGTGGAGGGGAGGTAACTTTGTCATGTCAGTTAATATAGCCAAACAAATTTGAGGCAAATTTGTTACCTAGAAGTCAACAGATTTATTTTGCACACTTCATTTCTCTTTAAGAAAATGCCCCTTCTTGCTTGGTCTGGTCTTGAGTCCCCTTCCATCTATATGATCTTATCACAACCTGTAACTTTAAATAACGTCTAAATGCCATGCTTCTCAACTGTATGTCTCCAGCCCTGACCTCTCTGACTATTCTTCACTTACTCTGGGATTCCTGGGACATAAGCTGCTCTAGAGTGTAGAAACTCATCCATTTTGTTTAGAACTTAGTGCCCAGAAGAGTACCTAGTACAGAGTTGTTGTTGAGTACATCTTTGTTGAATGAATGTTTAAGAACTTTTTCTGAGCTAACATGACCATGACAAAATACTTGACTTTTGCCCCACCTGTTCTTCTGTTTTCCCCGTGTCAGTAAACCAACACATATTCAATTACTCAAACCAAAACCCTTAGACTCATTCTTCCTTTCTCCCCATCTCCTCTACCATGATCCTAGAATGGGCCATTTACTGATGCCCTGAAATCCACAACTTCCATTTTCTGAATCCCACCTTATTTTCTAGCCTTCTGCAAAGCAACTATTGCATTTTGAAGATTATACCCCCAACCAGATGTGATCTTTCATGTCTCCAAATTTTCAAAGTACTTTGCAAGGGTCTCTTTAAGGCACATGTAGCCTCAGATTGTGATATTTTTATAATTGCCTTAGCCCCCTTTCCCTAACTACATCATAAACTCCGTAAAGGCAGAAACTGGGTCCTAATTCCTATACCCTCTAGTTCCTATACCCTCTAAAGCACAATCACATGCCTTCAACATTAATGAATCAGTATAAGGCTTGGGAGGGAGAGAGTGGTGGGTTTAAATCTTTTCTGCTACTTACTAGGTATGTGACCATGTGATTGACTTGTCTGGGCCTACATTTTCTCATCTCTAAAGCTGAAGTAAGGATAGAGAATATAAGAGCCATGTCATAGCACTGTCAAAAGGATTAAATGAGATAGTGTACAGAGTACAATAAGTAGTGGATAGTATTACGGTGATGACTTTTATGGGTACCCGAAATGTCAATCCCAAGAGAACCCAAGAGCAGCCCACCTTGCATGGCTATCTGTGATTCTGATACTGATGACATTCTAAAATATCAACTATCATGGAGCCAATAATAAATATAGTACCAAAAATTCAGCTGTGAATACAGGCCTACATCCTTAATTAAGAAAAAGTTAACAGTGGAAAATCACTTCTGAGTCTTTTAAATAGGAAATTGGATTTCCTAATGGGTAATTTAAAATACTTTGGGACCATAAATATACCTGGAGCACTCAAGCTATAAGTTGGTGACTCAGAGAACAAGGGCACAGGATCCTGAAATAAGCAACAGCAAATGGCCACTTAAGCTCTTAAAGAGCAAATTGCAGAAAATAAATTAATTCATTTAAATATGCATGAATCTCCTGAGTGCGGGAATATGCTGAAATGGTGCTGAATGATTTCCTTTGTTGTGAGTGTTCTGAAGTATTAATAATGCCTTGCTTTGTGCCTTATACCTTTGATTAGAACAAATCCCAGAATCTTTTGCCTTTTTAAATTGTTTTTAAATGAGTTTGGATTATAAACCAGGAAATTCCAGTCAACGTACAGATTGGTCTCATTGATTTGGAAAAGTGGATAATAAGTTTATCAAAAGGTGAATGGATCCCAGAGAGAATGGAAAATGGTTCTGATTAACTTGTTAGAAAAGAGCTTTGGAAAGGCTGACATAATTTTTCAGAAACTTCTTAAAAGTTTGAAACTTGACAACCTTTCCCCTAAAATACGTGCAAAGATGTCATCAACCTCTCTGATACTGTATGGCACAGTAGTTTGAGTTCTAAGAATCAATATCCTCAATTGTAGACTAGATGGGGTATTTATCAGAATTATTACTCAGTTATATCCAGCTCTCATCAGATCTTTTAATTTTCATTATGGGAACCACAGACATGAAAATCCAGTGTTTTATGTCCTTGCATACTCAAAAATAAATTTTATGGTTATGTAATTGAATAAATAAAGGAACAAGGGCCAGGGAGAGAAGGCAGAGATATCAAAAGCTGAACAAACTATCCATTAAAGGCCTATAATATTCAAGGCTCTGTTCGATCTGATTTTTTAGAAGAGAGGGATTTAAGGAAATCACTATTTGCCTGCACACACTGATTGTTAGGGTAGCTTTCTTTTATGGCAGGGCTTCCTTTTCAATGCCAAGGCAATGACGGAGAGCTTGGCAGCAGAGCAAGAACGAGAGCTGAGGAGACCTGAGCTAGGCAAGGGCTGAAGCTTACAAAAGGATTTGGCAGCCTTGCCCGAGAACAAAAATAATCAAAAGAATTGCCAAGAACCATAAAACCAGGAGGGAGAGCAGGGATATGAAATACATCAACTTGATTTTCTGAACATGGAAAAATATTAAATCTATTCTAAGTCCGTTATGATGTTCATGTATTTTTGTGAATTTCTGTTATGACAGTAATTTCTATTTTGCCTTGGGGCTATGAATAGGATCAAGTCAGATAAGTTTTATTGTTATTGTTTATGTTTTAAGTGTGGAAAAACAAATGCTTTTTCACCAGGTTTAAATAATTTGTAACTTACGTATAAGAGCATATATCCCTATTGTTGAATATTTCCTTTGATGCCAAAGGCTCATTATTTGTATGCTAATTTGTTCTCTTGGGAAGCTATGATGTGCTACAATTACAAATAATCTTTGAAGAGAAATCTTTTGGAGCATCTATAATAAGAAACAGTAGCACATTCCAGGAAAATGGTGCAGCATTTGCAAGAGTATGTCAAGGTAGGTCAACAGGTATTTATGTACTGCAAGTATGCAGTAGAGGTGGTGGAAAGAGGAGAGATGATGCTAGAAACTTAGGTGGAATCAGATCATAAAGTGCCTTATGTTTGGATTTACTCTATAGGTAGTGGGGAAAGATTTTAAACAGAGGAGAGAAATGATCACCTTTGTGTTTAACAAAGATGGCTCTGGAATTATTGTATGAATTGGATTAGAGAAAGATACAGTGAATAGAAATTTTTTTCTTTTTAAAAATCAGACCATATATGAACTTAGAACCTTATGTCAATTATCTGAATAAACACTCAAAAGAAGCATTTCTCACTCATTCTAAAGGGATAAGATCTATTAAGTGACATTTTTAAAAGAAGATGGCTATGTTAAATATATTATCTATTTCAATATGTACCACTGACTTTTAAAATTCCTCATTCAGCTTCCATGTCTGCCTGTGAAAGAGGGTATTTTCTTCTTCAGGGCTATGATCTGTGGGATCACTTGGTTCTGTTCAACAAACACAAGATTGGAAGTGTGTCTTCTCCTTGGGAAATGTGACAAACCTGTTTCTGTAATTCATTCTGTCTTGTTGTTCTAACCCAACCAGATGACCTACCAGTCTTCTGTTTGAAACAGTGATGCAATTTAGAGAGCCAAATGTACTACAAATGACGTTCTTTAGACATTAGGAAATCACCACAATTACACACCTAAACACACATCCCACTCTACTGCATTTCACACTACCTGCTGCTGTTGATAGAAGGATTATATTTATAGGAAGAATTCAAATATTACCTACAGATAATGAATATATATTTTTTGTACTTGTTATTGAGATTATGATAGTTTACAACCTGGTGAAATTTCAGTTGTACATTATTATTTGTCAGTCATATTGTGGGTGCACCACTTCACCCCTTGTGCCCACCCCCACTTTCCCCTGGTAACAACTAATCTGTTCTCTTTGTCCACGTGTTTAATTTCCACATATGAGTGGAATCATACAGAGATTGTCTTTCTCTGTCTAGCTTATTTCACTTAACATAATACCCTCAAGGTCCATCCATGTTGTTGTAAATGGGACGATTTTATCCTTTGATAACAAATATATTTTAATACGTACTTATGTAGGTACTAACTGTTCATTGATGCTTCTTTAAGAGCCTATGTCCTAAAATAAATTGAAAAGCAGAATCTTTAAGAAATTTCAGTATGAAATATTGTTCCATCTCTACTATGTTTCTAGTGATTATTTGCTTTTTTAATAGCTCTGTGATGTTTTTCTAATCAGTGCACATGAGCCATCATCAAAACTAGAATTCCTAATTCTGAGCCCAAACAGTTGGAGCCCAACCAAATCAGGACTTGTAATAAGGTTTATGAGGAAAACCCATCAATCATTCATTCCCCCTCTCTAGCTCCGCATACATTATTGAAAGATTTTATCAGAGTTTTTATGCTAAAAGACCTTTAAGAAATTTAAATTGTATGCCCAGTAGCTTGTAGTATTATCTAATCAAAATTTGATTCGTGAGGGTAAATCAACTAATACATTCATAATTTTAATCGTGTTAGCTGCTCTGAAATTGGCTGATAATTACTTTAGAATTAGAGGCTCTAATTTGTACATTGGTAATGTGTTTCCAATCACCAGCCAATGTAATAACAATAATAAATTATACTTCTACCTACATTGAGATCTTGATAGACAGCTGAAATAAGACATTTCCACCAGAACTGAATATCAAACTTTTTTCCTGACTATTAAAAACTTGTCAAGTTTCCGAAGGTTCAAGGCCATGTTTAGCACTGTGCTAGTCAAGTCCTCTCACGTTCCCAGTGGTTTTAAATCATTTAAAGTCTGTGACCAAGAACAGTCTTATCGGTATCATCATCACTGTCAGCAGAGTTTCCTAAGTACACTAGAAAGCAAGGATGCTTTGTAAACCACTTGAAAGCTAAACCTCCGCCCCATAAGCTTTACCCGTATTTATAGTAGGCGTCCATCTAATGAACATAGTCAGGCCTTGGAAAAGAAAATTCCATTGCCTGTGAATATTTCTAAAGATGTGTTTTAAATATATGCAATAAGGGTAAATTAGGTTAACACGAAGGATTTTAAATACTTTCTTAAATTGCAGAACCCTTTGCTCAACTAAAATTTTACCTAGACCCTTAAACCATAAACGTAGATAAACAACTGTTTTATTTGAAGTAAGTGTAATACAGACGCTATCACATATAGTGACTTACCACATACAGTTTTTTTCAAGTCCCTGAAATAAATCCATAATCTTTTATCTATATTTCTAACTCTGTCCTCTCTTTTTTTTCTGCAAGAAATAATAGCTGATAAATACCAAGTGAGTACTGCGCGCCTCCTTATGTGTCAGAAACTCTTTCAAGTGCTTTCTGTGAGTTGTCTCCTGTAATCCAACAGTCAAGTACCATTTTAGAGGTGGGAAAACTGGGGTGTAGGGATATTAACTTTGTTGCCCCAGGTGACAAAGCCTTGAAGCAGTCGAGTTGCAATTGTTCCCTGGCTGTTTGACTCCAAAACCCATGTATTTATCACTCATATATCACCGCCTACCTAAAGTAAAAATAAACCTCCACCAGGCTCTCAGAATTCACGGGGCTGCTGTAGAAAGATTTTCCTTAGACATACTCGAAGAGAATTTTTCAGAGAATTAGTTGCCTTGTGTGGTAAATTAGCCCAGAGGCCAGGAGTTTTGCCTTATTATTCCCTTCTTTTCTACCTCTTGAACTATTTTTGAAGCAAATGTGGGTATCAACCCACACTGAACACTGGGATCTCCTGGGGGCTGTGAAATGTACTGATACCTGTACTTGTGTCCCACACATGGAGGGTCTGATTTAATTGATCTCAGGTGTGGCCTTGATGCTGGATTTTGGGGGTTTGTAGGCTTCCCAGGTGTGTCCTGTGCAGTCAAGGTTAAGAAAGGTTGCACTTAAAGCCAAGCTGCCTTTCTGCTGTGTCCATGCCTTTGCTCACATAGGGCATACATGAAATGGCTATAACTGACAGAGTGGGATGGGCTGCTAAAATAAAATCTAAGTTAAGTTTTCCTGTAATCAGAGCATTTAGTAATACTGAGTCTTTAAACCACTATTCTATCATTCCACAGAACCCAATAATTCCCTAAGAATTCTCAAATGGTTTCTTGAAAAACAGTCTAGGTGGTCCTGTTCATTGTACATGTTTCGTGACCTCTAGCTTTATACCTTGTGATATGAAAAACAATAAAATCTCAATTTGGAAAAGCACTATTTTGGATAATAGAGCATAGGATTGAAAAGGGGGAGATTCTGTAGAAAGGGAACATCTGTTTATGTTAAGGGGCAGGAGTGGTTAAAAGCCTATTCCTCATAGGGAGCTCTTACTGTTTCTTTAGTAGCCACACTGCTGCTTTTTAGCTGGAGGGCATGTCGTATGTAATGCCTTCCTTATGACTAGGACGGAGGAAAACAATTAGTGTCCAGGGACAGACTTGCAGCCCTAGCATGCATGCATGCATCCATATATATACATACATAGAGAGAAGGGGGGAAGAAAGAAGGGAGGGAGAGGGGAGGAAAGAAAGGGGAAGAAAGGAAGAAACAACAGAAAGACATAGAGAAAACAGAAAGAAAAAAGTCGATGTACATGCCTATCACTAAATTATTATTTGGCCAAGTAGATTAGTTCTTTTCTGTGATCACATGTGCGCGCAATTATGTTTCCACCTAGAATAATTAAATATATTCATTTGTTTTCTTGGAAACAACAAAAAGTGGATTATATGCCATCAGGTGACTTTCATTTCAGAAAACAAATACTTGTTTAATGGCTTAACACCACCTCCCAAAAAGTATCTACACACTTCTCCCACCTCCAATTTTGGTGTATTGTGATTTTTTTAAAAAATTATGACATTTAGTTCCAATGAGCTCACTATGCTGTCATATTAAGGATGTTACTTTTTAGATTACAAATTAGAATTTATACTGTAGTTTACTCCTACTTCTTTCCTTTTCCACATTCAGATTATAATTATATGCTTTTTCTATATAACCTTATATATCCTGTAGAAAAGTTTGCTTTTTCTGAGGACTTCGATACAACATGAATCAACAGAATCTTTGGAAGCATGAAGACAAATACTTGCCTAGAAAAGACCTGAAGTCTGTTTGCAAGGTAGCCTGAAGTGCTCCTTTTAGCTGGAGGGCAGAAGAGCAGAACTCTCTCTTGGGTAGTAACTACTGGCTGTGAATGCACAGAACAATTAGTGTTGAATCAGAGAATCGCTAACAAGTTGTACTTTAAATTTTTTTCAGTTAAAATATGTCACATGTGATATTAGAGTAATTGAAATTATTATGTCAAATGATACACTTTGCCATAATAGTAAATTTCACCTTATAGCAAATTTGTAGAATTCTTTAAGACAAACCTCCCAGCTGTTCACTATGCCTGAAGTATAGGGAAGTAGAGTAACGTTATTGCTTCGATAGTTTATTTGCTGGTTTTCTGATCCAGGCTGTTGCCCCCGCCAGGATTCTGAGAGTGCCTGGGGTCCTTGTTGGATTCCTTTCAATACTTCAACTCCTAGATAACTGAAAAATAAGATCATCGTGGTCCGCTTGAGGAATTGTGGATCAGGATTGATGTATTACACCCTTTCTTCTCTCTTTGTCCAGATTGTCCTGCTGTCTCATCATTCTAGCACCCTCACTGCTTCTGGATCAGAAACGTCTGTCTCTGTGTTACTCCTCACTCTTTATTTCTGTCACAAAGGTTCAGTTGGCCATACAGACAGGAAGGATGAGTGACTGCTTGAAGCAACAAGCTCCAAGGAAGGGATAAAAAGAGAACAATACTTCATCTCTCCCCTGGCAGCTCCTTAAAGCAACTGGTTCAGACCAAGGGCAAGAGAGATGGCCCAACTTTGCTGGCATAGGTGACCTAGTATTCGTCAATGAGAGGAGTTCAGCAAGGCATCTCTTTAGTACAGAGCATAAATAGCCAAGAGGGTGAGGACTGCAGGGAGCTGTGTCTTTTTAACAGTCTCATGGAAGGAAGGATTTCCTTCACTGAGAAGCTTCATCCTGACACTCGAATGGCCATGATGCTTAACTGCCGGACTTGCCATCCCTCCACTACGTTCAAGATTTACCTGTAAGGAAATGGAGGCATGTTGGCTGAAACATGCTGTTGAACGTCTGATCAGTGTGACTTGTTTTCTAGCCTAGTACTTGCGCCAGAAACGACAAGTATAATTCACGTGTATGGGAAAAGAGGTCAGTCTGATCCTGTGGCATAGTTTGAACTCTTTCGTCCTCCTTCTACAGTTACATTACGTTAGCCATTAGTGACCCCTGCTAAAAGGTTAATCAATCAGTCAGTCAATGTGAAATAAAATAAAAGTCTGGGTTTCAGGACCAGAAGCCTTGACCTTTCTTTTTCTTAAATACTTCAGTTGACTTACAGCACTTCTTTGCTCCAGCTCAAGATGACAGACGCGCCCTTCTTGGCATTATGTTCTTACTGCTGTAACGCCTCTCTCTTTAACCCTTCGTCCTTTTCCTTCAGCAGACATTAAATCCACAGCCCTGCAGAAAATTACTTAACTTCCCGCTTGAGGAAGTAAAATTCAAATGCCATAAAAAGCATTCTTTTGGTTGAGTCAGACCCGGAACCCACAGGAATGATTTATTAGGTATCATTTTATCAATGAATCATTTGTCTGCTTCAAGAACAGACATTATACTATACTTGGAAACAAACTAAAATAGTGACAGCAGCATGAACAATTATTTCAGGAGTCCAGCCTTTGTGGGACCTAATACTTCATAAGGAGTGTTTTAATTAAATTACAAATTAGAGTTGTGTCCTACCATTGCAAAGTGACTTCTGCGTTTAGAGTGAATGTGGTTTTCATAGCACCCAGCCTGATACTTAGCTGTGCCTGACAGTGACAGTGAGACAGCTGAGCGAAGGGTCATTGTTGGACTCACAGTGCCATCTACAGAGTAGATTGAATAACGGAGATTCCACTTCTCTTGTGCACTTCAAATAAGGCAGCCACAAGGGAATTAAGATGAGCGTGTTTTGCAGTTAGCTGTGGACATACAGTAAGACTTTGTTACTACATTAAAAAAATGGTTGCGTGTTTGCAAAATGCTGTTGTCGTACTTAAATCTCTATTAGTCAGACTCCTAAGGGAATGAAGTATTGTGTTTCCTTTTGGTTTTTATTAGATTAATTAACTGGAGAGCCCATTTGTTTCAAAAGTCCATTTGATAATCATTGCAAAATGTAGTATTTTAACTTTCTGCTTACTTTGAATAGATTGTGTTGGACTTAAGTTTCATGATTGACTTATTTGTTATGTCTACTACTCTTTCTCTCCCTACTGGAACCGAATCACCACGAGGGAGAGATTTTTATCTACTTCATTTACTAGTTTTCCTTAAGAACTTAGCACAATGTCTGCACAAAAGCAGGTCCTCAGATACTTGTATGTGAATCAGTAAATATCCCTGCACTTTGCTAGTAGGAGGACCAAACGTGGAAGGACAGACAGTTAGCATTCTTGAATCTTAGGTTCTTGCTTTTAAAATGGGGATGCCAATACCTATTCTTCCTGTCTTCCTGTTGTTATAAAAATTAAATAAGATAATGGATGGCAAAGGACTGTAAACTATAAGGCGCTATAAAATTTAGGCATTTTTCCCAAGTATCGTTTTTTATTTTTAGTAAAGCTCTAGAAATATAGAAACTGTAAGACCTCCCCCATCCCGTTTTCCCCCATAATTTCCTGAGGTGCTTTTAAAATGTACATACTTGGGCCCCAGACCATATACGTTGGTGCCTGGCAATCTTCATTTTGTAAAAAAAACTCAGATAATCCTGAAGTACACTGACGTTTCAGAACTTCTGGCATTAAAAAGAGGTTGAAATTGAATTGAATCCAAAATGAAAGTTACTCCTTTAATACTGCTCCTCTTTAAATAATTTCCTGATAGGAAGTTGTTTCTGATAGGATGTGTTTCTTTGTCATAAGGAAAATATGGAAACCATTAACTGATCTATTATTATTTAGTTTATAGTATAGAGCACTAATTTTTATAAAAATTTAGAAGGATCTAGACATGTAAATAAAGATTCTCTTAATACATGAAAATTATTTAATTTTAGACAATTTAGATACATTTCACAAAGTAGGATACAAATGTTATATAAAATGATTTTAAAAAGAAGCAAAGGAAAAAATCTAAGCTTTTATAAGACTGACTTTTAGTTTCATTTAGGAAATGCCGCTTGTTAATTTTTATGCTAAAATGCCCTACAGTATATTAATAGGCTTTAGTATATTATAAAATAGTTAACTTCTTAGCATTGAGGTTATTTCTGTGCTATCCCCTTTTCTTAAGCACTTTTTGAGAAGTGAATAGACCATATCTTTAAGATGACCACATTGGCAGATTAACCATGTAAAAAGTAAAACACTTCTTTTTGTGATAATGGCTCATAGATGGATATAAGCTTCCATAGCACATAACTATCTCTTAGGCCAGTTAAACATGTTTTTACTCATTTTTATATTTGGTTTTGTCTTGAGGGCAGCATCTGTGTGCCGCGTCATCATCTACCTTATAGCACTTGCCTTACAGTATCGATGAGTGGATTATATATTTACTCTAAAACAAAGCAGGAGGACTTTGGATAGTGGCTAAAAGTGGAATTTGGAATCAGACAGAGATAGCCTTAGGGGTAAATTCTGGATCTGCCACTGGACTTCTTCCTCTAACTCACCTTCTAAGTATTATATCCAATCATTCATTTATATATAATTTATTGATAAATAGTCATATTTTTGGTGGGGTTGGTGGGGGGGCAATGTCCATGTACCAAGCCCCACTGTGCTAGCACGATCAAGGATAGACCAAATTCCAGAACAATTCAAGGGCTCCCATAGACACGTTTGGGGAGTAGGGTGAGAATATAACAAGTACAATACAATTATGACAAACCATCAAGATAATTAGTGATAAGCAGTATGGAGGAAATTAGCAAATTGAGAATATGGAGAGTAATTGAGGAAGGTCACATCAGATGAGGTTTCTGTGGAGGGTCCGTTTGAGGAGGTGAGACCTAAAGAATGAGACACAACTCACCATGGAAAGAGCTGAGGGAAGAGAATTCTGGACAGAGGGGAAAGAAATACCAAGTGCGAAGGGAGAAGGCTTTGTATTTCTGAAGACTCCAGGAGAGGCCCGGGCCTGGGAGTGGTTGAATTGGGTGTGGCTGTGAGACAAAGAGGTGAGCAGGAAGGAAACCTTGTAGGCCCTGGGAGATATGAGTGTTCTCAGAGCAATAGGAACCCACTGAGGGGTTTAACCAGGGAGGGATGTATGGCTTACATTTGAAAAAGATTACTCAGAGGGGTAATTATACCTCCAAAATATTTCTTGAAACTTCCCCTCATTCCAAATCTAATACTCCAGCTGAGTCTCTCCTGGCTCATGCCATCTACTAATTGTCTTCATCTACTAATTGTCTTCAGCTCTGTGGCTTCAAATCTGCCCTTTACAGAACTGCGAGAGTAAACTATCCAGACTGTCCTGTCACTCTCCTCACCTGCGCAGGGGAGGAAGTCCGAGCTCATTCACCAGGTTATCGGGGTCCTTGATGGCACGGCCTCTGTTGTTTTAATACCCATTCCTCACCATTTTGTGCCTTGCACTTTTTGTTTCAGCAACAGCTAACTGCCGTCGGATCCCTGCACGTCCCCTCCTGTTCCCACCACCTGTCTGTATTCCTGCACTCCCATGTGCCACAGTGTCTTCCTTCATTCAGGCCAACTCCTTATTTAAAAAAAAAAAAAGCCTTTCTCCCTGTACCTCTTACTTCTACCACTATAGTCCCAAACTCACTATGCTGTATTTCTACTTAATGTCCTTATCTGCTTATGAGTTTCCTTGAAGATATTCAGAGAAAAGTGCCTAGCAGCCAAGAGGCTTCCAGTAAATGTTGGCTGGCGATCTTGTGTAAAGATAGCTGTGTGGATGAATGAGAGAATGTTGACTGAGTGCCGAGCTGGCAGAGGGACACAGTCTTTAGTAGACAGAAGGTGCTAACCAGGTCGTCATTCTCATTCATTCTCCTTCCTCTCCCATTTTCCCACTTGTCTATCTGGCACACTCTCCTTCCTTCTTGTGATGTGCACATAGGTACACTGGGCACGCTGTAGCCCTTGCAAACAGATGTCATATCCTGGATTTGTCTCCAGAGGACTTGGAGTCTGGTGGAGGAGCTGGAGCAGATTCATAAAAGAATAAGCAGCTATAAAAATGGGTAGGATGAAGTGATAAAAAATGATATTATGGATCAGAAGAGCTAAAGTCTTGAACTGAAAAGAAAGTCTCTCCTCGTTTATTTTTAGAAAAGAAGGCTGGAGAAAAATTTCACATTACTAAGCCTTCATTACTTCTCCAAAATATCCTGCAGCATGCTTACTAATGTATTGTGAAATTCTCATGAATAAGTCACTCTAATGTCACATCACAAAATATGTGAACAAAGGGTATTTTCTCAAGCTTTTCTGCAGATTTTATTTTGTGTGTTACTTCAAAGAAAAGATGTCTATATAGTTGGACGTATTTATAGATTTGATGTACCATAAATCCCATTACTCATATAGATAATCTTGCTTAACGGTGGAGGAATGTATTAACCCATTTTTATTACTTAAAATATGTTTAAGTGGATTCTAGTATCATAATATATCTATGTTCAAAGCATTTTAAAATTTGCAAACATGACTTTTATGAAAATTACTTTAGAAACGTACAACAGTAAAATCCATTTGAGTTGGATCCTATACATAGACACTGGAGCTCTATCCGAATTGGCTTTAACATTACCTGTTGTTGCTTAATTTCTCAGAAATCTAAAAATATCCAGTTTCTAAACATTTAAGGCACAAGAGAGTGCCTTTCCCTCCCAAATAAGTAATTTTTAAAAATCCAAGTTCTAAGAAACATCAGTTTAAATATTATTCATTTCTATAAGCTTGACTAGTACTGCTGATAGAGGACACTTTGATCTCCAGAACACCATGGTCGTTGCAAGAGACACGATCTTGTACATACATGAAGAATGCAGTAAGTAGTAAAATTCTGTGTTATGTATTCCAGAAAACGTGCAATAAGTACATATAGGAGAAATTGCTGTCATGCTCTGGGAAGACCTCACAATTCAGGTTTGGGTTGAGCTGGACTTTAAGGTTGGGTAAGATGAATAGGTAAAAAAAGGAAAGAAAGAGAAGGAGGTGAGAAAGAGAGAAAATGAGCATTCCTGGCAGGAGGAAGCATATAAAAATACTGGCAGAAGCAGCAATGATCATGCTGGCAACCGAGCAACCCACCTTCTCCTTCTCCTTAAAATATCCTGGAACCCAATTATCATATTATTCAGGCTAAAGATGGGCCTGTCAGAGACCCAGGGGAGGCAGTCTTTATGCTACCTCATATATAACAGCACGGAGGTTTCAGCCTCCTCTGTAGGTAGGAGCAGATTTGACTGTGGGACAGGGAAAGGGGAGGAGATAGTGACCTGAAAATAGCGCTTTTTAGTCTTGACCAAGGTTTCAAGTTCCTTGAGGATGTTTTCAACCAGGATGCAGAGAGGAATGAATCCTTTTAGCTGAAGAACAAGAGAAAGTCAGTTAGATCCATTTGGGATAGCTTGACAGTTAATATACTTTGTTCCCCCTCTCTCCCCACCCCCATATACCCCATCCCTTAGTTTAGTGGGTTTAGTTAAAATCACAAAATTGCAAGGGTCACTATCGTTTAATTCCCACAAAGCTGTAATTGCTACACTACCGCAATCCAGGAGCAAGGCCAGGAGCAGGTGACCCTGGCTGCACTTGACTCGACATGTGCTGTTGGCTTCCCCAGGTCTTTGTACCTGATCACACTAAAGTGTGCATTGTAAGCCTTGCTAGAATGTTATCCTTTAGCAACAAAATCATTTTGCTATCACCCAGGTGTTATACTATTTAAACATTTCCTTTCAAACTAAAATAAATTTTGTTATATATAACAGAAGGTTGAGAGTTTAAGGTCCTTAAATTATCTTATGTACAGTGTAAAGTATATAAGCACATCAGTGATGTAACAAGAAGTAAACAGAAATCAATTTAGCATAAGTCTGACCAGTGAGGGATGCTTCTGAGTGAAAACACACACACATACGTACACACATGATTGTGGTAGGAGAAGCACGAGACGTTTCCAAGTAGAGGAATAAAGAAAGGTCATTAGTTTCCTTTGTGTGACCATCTTGAGTGCTCGTAGTGTTGTTTGTGATGATCCCCAAAAGATGTCAAGGATAAAGTGAATATGCTGGAGCTTCAAGGCTAACTGTAACCATGGAAAGAACCTGACGTAGAAACCACTAAGATAAAGCCTGGTGGGGAAAAAGACACAGGAATAGAGTGAAGGGAGGGGATGTGTGCAAGAGCAAGGAGGACAAGGGATGGAGGTATGAAGCAGCTCTCACATTTATGCCCTTTGTGTGGTTATATATATAAAGGACGTGTTCCTTTGCTGGTCTAAAGATATGTGGCATGTGATTACCCCAGTATTCTCCTTGCAGTACAGTATTCTACCCTCCCCCGCCCCTCCTTAAGCATGCGATATGGGGGAGAGAGAACATATATTGTTCGTTTAAATGAAACAGGAACAGGGGCAGGCGTGTATATTTGTGTGATGATGTTATTTTAATCACCCTCACTGTTTCTGTGGCACACTGATTTTGAGCTGTCCATGGGTGGTAGCTGCTGCAGGCTATGATTAGATAAATGGATGCAAATGGTAATTGTAAGTGATGAATGATTGATGATGGTGTTATGTGGTGTTATTCTGCACCCTTGGAAACAGCCTCTGGCCTCCCAGGAATGTAGCCTGTAACCAGAGGATGATCATCATTCGAAAATGTAGGCTCTAGTTTGTTTTCTGTGGGGGTAGGGGAGTGAGGGCAGGCTATGGCATGTCATAGAACACTGGGGCAATTTTCTCCGGCCTCTTTCACTACTTCATGTGTCAGATCATTACCAGAGAGAGTAAGAGGGCCTGGCGATTGGAGATTTAGAAGATCTAGCAAGTACTGCATTGCTGATTTCTCAATTAAAAGTGCCCAGTAGTAGCAAGCTAGGCAGCCTGGGGTGGATACCTCTAGACTTAAGAATCACTGGCCTACATTAAATATATATATATTAGTGGTTCTGCATTTCCTAGAGTGTGGAATACATTTACTAGATTATCTAATGCTGTTCCGGTAAAATGGTAATTCCTGGCATCTCTCCAAAGTTTTGCGTGTGTGTGTGTGTGTGTGTGTGTGTGTGTTTTTAGGGAGGGCAGACACATTTGGGTCATGTTTATTGAGTATATTGACTCCCTGGAGCAAAGACAAGAGCGATATAGGGTGGAAAAAACAGAAGCACGACTAGGAAATAAATAGCGCTTTTGACACGCACACTGTCTGTACATCCTAAGTTTCACAAACGGTATGTGAAATTTTCTTTCTTTTTCCTTTCTGAATCCAAAGAACTTAATCCTATCTATTTCGTCCATCGTTTTGAACTTTAGTCCTACCCAGGAGATTCTAGCTGAAGTGAGATTGTCAAGAAGACAAACATGAACTGATGAAAACTTTCTTAGAATTTAGAATGCCGAGAAACTGGTTTATGCAATGAGGCGCACGTATTCAGCACTGTGTTCTCTGCTGGTTCCTGGTATTTGGGAGCTGATAACCTGGCAGGAGAAGGAAGGAGGTGAGAGTTGGGAGCGGCAGTGTGGTAGGGCAGAAAGGGGCCTGGAATCAGAGCACCTGGTTCTAGTCACATCTCCCACCCAGTCAAATTATATGACCTTGAAGGACCCTATGTTTCATGATTTTTCTAAGGTGAGAGTCTTATTCTTTTTCTTTCTTTCTTTTTTATCTTATCATTGTCTTTGTTCCACAAAGAGTTTGGCAGAGCTTACAGTAAGTCATCTAAAATAAAATGCCGAAATAAAGGAAGAAGTCAAAACCACAGTGCAAAAGCAGACCACAGATATGTATGGAAAAAAAGAAGTAATTTTAACAATGCGGGAATGTTGAAAAATTCAAAAAAGATAGTATATGGAAAGCACTTTACACTTTTAAGTGTTAACTGCGTAGTATTTCAGATAGTTACGGATTCGAGGACAAAAACTTGGAGCTGAATGGACTCTTCAAATTTACAAGGTTTGTCTTTTGTTGCTTTTAAGAAGTATTGACCAATACCTCCTTATTAAAATAGGATTTTGATTTGAGTGAAAGTCCAAATACTCACCAGTAGAAAAGTAGGGAAATGGAGTACATGTGTTCAGACAGAGGGCCACTGAAAGAAGACAGAATAGGAGTAAGACCATAAGGAATGAATGCACTAAATTGTCCTTGTCTCCTAAACCTTTACTTCATAATTTTTCTTAAACCTGGACATTTTTCTTTTAGTAGGTAGAAGGAGTTTGGAAAGAATCATAAGGAATGTGTGAGTTCTGCTTCTATCTAGAAGTAGGTAGATTCTTGTCGACTCGTCTGGTTCCTGTGTAGCCCTTTTTAGGGATTCTGAAGACTTTGGCTTTTGTTGTGGGCAAGTTGGGAAGAATTGGAGAGTTTTCCTTCTGGCTTTTTCAGGATTTTCTCCTTATCTTTGATTTTCTGGTTTGAAAATTATATGCCTACATATACTTTTTTGGCATTTATCCTGCCTGGTGTTCTCTGAGCTTCCTGGATCTGTGTTTTAGTGTCTGACATTAATTTGGGGGAAGTTCCAAGTCATTGTTGTGTCCAGTATTTCTTCTGTTCCTTCCTTTCCTTCTTTTCCTGGTATTCCCATTACACATTTGTTACACCTTTTCTGCTTGTCCCACAGCTCTTGGATATTCTGTTCTGGGGTTTTTTGTCAGTCTTTTTTCTCTTTGCTTTTCATTTTGGAGAGGTTTCTATTAAGATGTCCTCAAGCTCACAAATTCTTTCCTCTGCTGTGTCTAACCTACCAATAAGCCCATCAAAGGCATTTTCATTTCTGCTAGAGTGTTTTTGATTTCCAGCATTTCTTTTTGATCTTTCTTAGAATTTTCATCTCTGTTTACATTGCCCATCTGTTCTTGTATGCTGTCTACTTTATCCATTAGAATTATTAGCATATTAATCATAGTAATTTTATTTTCATTTTATTTTTTTGAGAAAGATTAGCCCTGAGCTAACTGCTGCCAATCCTCCTCTTTTTGCTGAGGAAGACTGGCCCTGAGCTAACATCCGTGCCCATCTTCCTCTACTTTATATGTGGGACGCCTACCTGGCTTTTGCCAAGCAGTGCCATGTCCGCACCCGGGATCCAAACGGGTGAACCCTGGGCCACTGAGAAGCGGAACATGGGAACTTAACCACTGCACCACCGGGCCGGCCCCATAGTAATTTTAAATTCCTGCATCTCTACCATATCTGAGCCTGGTTCTGATCTTTGCTCTGTCTCTTTAAACTGTTGTTTGCCTTTTGGTATACTTTGTCATTTTTTTCTTGATAGCTAGACATGACGCACCAGGTAACGGGAACTGCTGTAAGCAGGCCTTTAGTAATATGGTGGTGAGGTGCTGGGGGAGGGGAAGTGTTCCATATTCCTAGGATTAGGTCTCAGTCTTTGGTGAGTCTTTGCCTCTGGACTGTGAACTTCATGGTGCTTCTCAGTTGTCCTTCCCCACCCAGCCCCCATACCGTCAGTGGGACAGGATGGCTAACATGGGCTGGAGTTGGGTATTTCCCTTCCCCCAGGTCAGTTAGGCCCTGATATGACCCAGCAGGTTAGCTTCTGGTTGAACAGCTCCTCCTGCGGGCTTGTTAAGAAGAACAGAGTGCTCTGGTGTATTTCAAAAATGGTTCCTTTTCCCCTCCCCCTGCCAGAAGCACAGGGAGATTTTCCCCTGATATTTACTGTGGGGATCTGGTCAAGCTCCTACAGGTAAAACTCACAGAAGTGTGGGGCTCCTCATGACTGGGTCCCCCTGGAGTTTTTATCTCTCAGACTTGCCCACACTGAGCCTCCAGCAAGTCATCAGTTACAGCTCAGGTTTCCCTACCCTGGACTGGTTCTCCTGCAGGTTTCTGCTCTAGTAAGGTTTGAGTCTCTGAGTTGGCCTATGAGTCTCCCCAGTGCTGGGGCCACAGTTTGCCCTGTGACCTCACTTCTCTTACGTGTCTGAGAAGAGTTATTGCTTTTTTAGTTTGTTCAGCTTTTTACTTATTGTTGGGACGGAATTGAATTGGAGGGTTTTAAGCAGAGGAATAATATCTGACATATTTTACAGGAAATACTCGGCTGCCATATTGTGAAAAGACTACCAGTCATCAAGTGCCAATATGCCAGGCCTCTGCTGAATCTAGACTTGCTGAATTATTGAAAAATCATTATATTTTTATAAATGAAAGCTCACTCTTCTGAGATGTGAGGGATTAATGGGAGTTAACTGGGCGTCTGTGGCTATGAGGCTGGTCAGGACGTCAGATTTCAGGGAAGCGTAGGAAGATTCTAACTAACTGAGAACACAGGGATCCCCAGGTGGATATGTGGGGGATGGGGAAGCATTAATGAGATTCAGAAAAACACTGGATTTCATTCTAAATCTTGCCCTTGTTCAGGGGCCAGCCCAGTGGCATAGTGGTTAAGCTCGTGTGCTCTGCTTCAGCTGCCCAAGGTTTGTGGGTTCAGATCCCAGATGCAAACCTACACACCCCTCATCAAGCCACACTGTGGTGGCATCCCACATACAAAATAGAGGAATATTGACACAGATGTTAGCTCAGGGCCAATCTTCCTCACCAATAAATAAATAACAATAATGAATAAATAAATCTATCTCACCCTTTTGTAAGATGAAAATCATTCAGCCATTGAAGAGTTGGGTAACTAACTTCTCAATTCATTTTTAAATATTATTAATAAAAAGAAATCTTAAGGTTGAATTTGGATATAAAGTTAGTTCCTCACTCTCACTCAACACAGGATCTGGCAGCTCCACTTCACACAGTCGTCCCAGACGCTGGCTCCTTCCGCCTTGCCTGGGTGGGCTTTTCATTCTCCTGGTCATAGGGGGCAGCTGGGGCCCTGTCCCATTAGTGTTGCAGCTAGCAGTGTATACATAAAGGAGCAAACGCATCAGCTGTCTTTTTAAGGGAAATCCCCTTTAAGTTGCTATAAAACCTCTGCATATATGTTTTTAGCCAGAACTTAGCCTCATGCACTTACCTGGTTGCAAGGGAGATTGAGAAATGTTATCTCTATTCTCAGGAACTATGTACCCAGCTAAAATTCAGTGGTTCTGTTATTCTAAATGAAGGAAAAAATGGATATTGGGGGACAATAGCCATTTTTGCCCAGACTATAAATGCCATGGGGAATAAATGTGTCCATTTTTTTTTTTTTTTTACCCCAAGGACCTAAGGATGTGGGTCAAAACAAAAAATGTAGAGGATTATTGAGTATGTCTTGAATTGGACTTACAAATTTGTTCAGCATATTTTCCCACTAGTCGCAACTTTCATTATGCCACTTGAGCCATTTATTTCTAAATCCATGCCCTAATTTAAACTCTGGTGGTATTCACATAGATTACCAGACAACTGTTGTTGACCAGACTTGCTACAACACAGATCTGTAAACTCTGGGGTTTGTGTTATATTCCATAAGAGATCTACCACCATAGAAGGAGAGGAGGTTTGTTTAGAGGAAGCATTGCGAATTAAAATTTAAAAAAAGAATTCATACAGAGCTACTATGCATGTAGGACAAAAGTAGAAAAGTGATGATTCTCCAAACCATGAAAGCCAGGGAAAGCCCTCCTGACTTGAATTCAATTCATGGCTTTCAGTGTGTTTTATACAAGCAAAGGAAAGAGAGGAAGGAGGAAATTAGGAAATTGAGCCGTTTGACATAAGGAGCCTAATAATTTGAGTGGATGTTTTAAATCATCCATTCATCCCTCAAAGACATGAATCTTTTTCAGAGGTCCACTCGTGCTATTTTTTTAGCTAATTTTTTTTTCTCCTTTTAATTTAAATATGAAGACTGGGGGCACGTTTCTCTTGTCTCTTGAATCACATGTCAGCTCCGTCAGAATGTGAAAACTTTGACAAATGAGACTGTAACTTGATCAGAAGTTTCAGCACAGGTACAAAGGTCCCTGTGTCCCGGAGGCTCTCCTCAACCATGCTGTCGTCCACAGTGCATGACCTGACAGTGACTTTGCAAAGTTTGGAAGTTTTACTTGGGAAGAATGATAACGAATACAGAAACCCAAAGTATATAAATGAATTGGAAACGAAATGCTATTTTCTTTTGACACTTACTAAGAAAAAAATACTCATTTACCTGGATTTGAATTTATTTCGTTTCCATCAGATATATATAGAGATCATGCAGGAGCTCCATATTGCTCCATTTCTTTCCAATCTTTGTTTCATAGCTATTAAAGCAAACTTCACAACCTCATCTGGTTCTAGAAATAAAGGACATTTTCTGTCTTCTCCTCTGCTTGTTGCTAGTAAAACCACTTAAAACCTGGAGTGAAGAATACATCTACATATCTCTATTTTTTTCAGTCACCTGCTACATTTTTCTTTTTTCCCCACGATTCCCTTTTTACTTATTTAAGTTTTGTTTTAGCTTATTATCATAATCGCTTCATACAAGAGTATGCAAAACTTGGTTGATTTGGTATCTTTTTCAGAAAACAATGTTGTTTAATCTATGGTGAAGAAATTATCCATAAAGAATCTTGAAAACTCATTAAGATGGTGACCAGTGGTCATAGAGACCATGACCTTTCAAAGTCAGCATTCCTCAATACTAAAAGAAGCAGAGAGGAGCGAGGTATTCCTTTCCCTAGGCCACGGGCTCTCTTCTTGAGATTTTAAAAAATGTTTCCAAATACCAAGGACCACGCGATTTCACTCTTATGGTTGTATTCTGGTTACTCGTCCGGCATTCATTCAGCACAGGTTTCCCCTGGTCTAGCATTTGGATTTGTCTCTGGCTGTGATTATTTTTTCTGCTTGTATCTAGAAGCATAATATATTACTTAAAATAGGTTCTAAGCATACATGCCTATTTTTTAAAAATATAATCATTTTTCCCATAAAATAAACCCACCCACATTTCCTCCCACACCCTTATCTGCATGGGATTCTCAAAGTGACGCTCTTTTTACTGTGGCTGGGACAGGTGAGCCACAGACCCTTAGAGTCCCTTTTAAAAAATTTTTAAAGTCTCTATCCACTTGAGCCTAGCTTAGGCGAAACAATCCAGTGACTGCCATCTCCTTCTTTCAAAGATTGCTTTAAAGAATTTAGAAATATGTCTATCAAAGGGTACTTAGGAAGACTAACTTACGATTTAAAGTCAATGAAGAGTGACCTTGGGAAGGATGCAGAGATAACAAGGGGCTTAAGTGCAACAGGACAAGGAAGGAGTACAGTTACTCTGGATGGATTTCTTTTTCAGGCCTAAGCATTGTCTGTGTTCCTTTGAATTTTAAACTTGTTTGAATGATTCTTTTATTGCTGTTTTCAGTTATCACATTGATCTAGGAGAAGCAAGTGGGCAGTCTCATTCCAAATTGGAACTGCCTCTGGATTGATGGTAGTGATGGCCAGGTGGTGGCTGTAGAGGTGGGGGACTGTGTGCTTTCCTTCTTATTGACCAAGAGTGTGTCTGTCCCGTTAGTGTGCGCCAAGTACAGGAATAGCAGGTGCACATTGTTGAGGGATGAAGCGACTGGGCTTCTGTGCTTCCAGGGCAGCTGGGAAAGCTCCTGTCCCAAATCTATCACCACTGGATTGTCGCTATTTTCCAAACTCTACCACTGGAGGTTCACTCATTCTGACATTTCAGTTCAAGTCAGTTAACAAATATATTTTGAATCCAATCCTTATGCACATTCCTGGGAATTGTAAAGGATTCAGAATTTCATAAATGTGGAATTCTTCCTCGAAAAAATAAACCACTGGACACTGGGCCATCAAAAAACAAAAAGGAGAAAGCACAAAAAGGTAAAATTGGAAATGTAAAAGGGCAAATAACCACAGTTAGTTACAGTAGAGATTAAATGAATGATAAAAGTGAAGTGCAAGTTTCTGCCAAATATATTGGGAGCTCCCAGCATTCCAGCAGCAATATGGCACTGTGGAGTAGACTCAGTCCCTTACTGAGAGCAGAATCAGGAAGGAAACAGGGAAGTCCTACACCTCTGCTGAGATTCCAGAATATCCCCAGAAGAATGGAATACTACATTTATAACCATCTGATTAAAATATTCCCCTTCCCATCCCTCTTGAAATGACTGCTGTATCATAATGAAGAAGAAACTTGAAAAACAATTTTTCATTTTGAAAATGAATTTAAAAACCAGATATAAAATTGCATATGCTATGATTGAACTATGCAAAACAAAAAGTCACATATATGCATGAAGACTGAAAGTGGGAAAATGTAATTGATTCAAGTAATAAGATTATGGATGATTTTTCTTATTTTCCAGCCTTTCAAAATACTGTTTGCATAATAGAAATGCAGAACAAAATAAGGTATCTCCTGTGTATGAGTTCACATTTGTAACACTTCTACAGACTTTCTCCTAGTAAAGAGACAAAGTCATTATCGAACTGTATCTGGATTCAGCGTATTACTTTATAGGCCACCTAAAATGAGCCATTTCCTTAGTTGAAAGAATACTCTTGGGTTGTTACTCCTTAAATAACAATGATTACAACAGTCCATGGTCTCATAGGAAGGCAAGCATACAAGAAATCTGCAGGACAAACTCAGTTGCACAAACAGACTACATTTCTTGGTAAATTAACAGACCCTAACTAGTGGAATAATTCCAGCATCCTTTATGGAATGGACCACAAGAGAACTCTGGGTACTCCACTAGAGATGACGGACACTGGGAAGGGTTCTGATCTTGGGCTTTCAAGGGGATTAGTTAGGATGACTGTCAGATGCTTGAGTCACTCAGTCAGAGAGAAAGGAGGCAAACGTCCCACGTTATCTAAGACTGCCTCAGCCTTTGCATAAATAAAATGATTTATTTTGGAGCTGGCAACTGAAGTGCTCATTTTAAAGTGTCTTGGGAATTTGTTGAGGTTTGCAGTGGTACCACCTATCAAGAGATGCCGTAGAAAATTCTCAGTTGCTGCCTATACTGTGTTTTTCTGAGCTAAAGTTATCTATTTTGTGATAGAAAAGGGGGAATATTGCCCTAAGTTTTGGTTATATTTAGTGTGTCATTATAACTTTTGGTCTTATTAATACTTTGACGATTTTGGATAGAGTACTTCCAGAATTTTTTTGCACATCATTAAAAATTATATGTCAAGAATTGGATGAATTGATGACAACTTGGATGAAATATGATCTACTTTTCGTATATATAAATACTTCAAATACTGTATTCAGGTGGAAAAGTATGGAATTTTTTGTTTGTTTCTTTACAGTTACTTGTACTTAGAAGGGCAGTCAAGAACTTACGGCAACACTGCTTTGATTTACATTAGCAATTATCACAAAGTCTCTACATCCAGAATAAAATATGCATCGCTTGGAGAAACACGTTACTCTATTACTTTCTTCATCCTTTTAAATAAAATCTTCAGAAATTCTATTAAGGTTCCCATGCCATTTACAGTCCATGTCTTTGATTATGAGCTCCTATGAAAATAAATAAGTAAAATTTAAAATCAACATTGAAAAATTTGTTTTCTGAAAAATTTTGTCAGAGTAATGAAATAGTTCAGATACATGAAACATAGAACACAGAAGTCTCTTCATGATCTAACTGCTGCTATAGGTAACTGAATCTAAAACTTTGATGTTCATCTTCCTAGAATTTTATGCCCTTTTACTCTTTATATTTTTAACCAAAAAATGTTCATAATAAACATATTCTTCTATACTAGCTTTTTTCACTTAAAAACATATTTTATATATTAAATATATTGCCTTATTTTATAAATACAGATCTAATTTGTTTAATGCATACATTGCATCATATTGTATAGAGCTACCATGACTGGTTAAACTAGTTTCAATTTGATACATATGTGGATGATGTCTAGGTTTTTTTATTACAACATTGTAACCACAACCCTTGTACATGTACTTGTGTGAATAGTCAAGAGGACCCAATGCCCAGAAGTGAGATGGCTGGCTCACAGGAGATATATATATATATATACACACACATTTGCCAAAATGAATTTTCTTTGCCAATCTAATGGGAGAAAATTGTCATTTTAATTTAATTATCAGGGAAATTATTATTTAATTATTAGGGAAATAGAGCATCTTTTCTTATAAGTATAGCCTTTGCAAATTTCTTTTTTGTTTGTTTGTTTTGAATTGCCCATTCATTGTCTTTGCCCATTTTTCTGTTGGATGGTTCATTTCAGTTGTGTGAACAAATTTTTCTATTAGGGTTATTGAACTTATTTGTATTGTAAATTTATTTGTAATTTGTCTTCTGACATGGTACACGTATGTGCTTATTTATTTTACCTCAAAAAATTCTGAAGTATTTTGAGAAATTTTTTGAAATGCACAAATGTAGAAAAATAATATAATTCTCGTTCTTTTTTATACCATCCAGAATTATCAATCCTTTATGTTTCTGTTTTCCGTCCTTTTTATTTTTTAAGTTAAAGAAATAAAACATTTAATACATTGTAAGAAAAGGTGGTCTTCCAGACCACGGCCCTGGACCTCATTTATCTTCCTGAGTGACAAAGAATGTTCTATATTCTTCTAACATTTTGTGTATTTTTGAATGCCTGCATATGTTTCTATAAGCAATATATTGCTTTCTGTATTTTAACCTTTTTTGCAAATAAGAGCAAATTTTTATATAATATTCAAACTTTCTTTTATTACTGAACATTATGTTTTTGAGATTTATCTTGAGATATGCACAATTTTAGCTCAAGGTGTTTAATTTTTAAGCAGTCAGATTTAGTAGTCTTTTATGTTTTGTCTTGTAATAGAGTTTTCTCCTGTCAAAAGTGTAAAATTACCCAATTATTATCTTCTTCTCTTTTGTATTTTGTTGGTTCACATTTAAAATTTTGATGAGGATCATTTGAAATTAATCTGAGGATAAGAAGTCATGTAGGTAGGAAATCAATATTATTTTCTCCCTCAAATTGCTGGCTGGTTTGCTTGTAGCACATTCATCAGTTCATCATGTGCTTATTGATTGAAAACATTGGCTTTATCAAACATACACTATGCAGGTATATATGGTCAGCTTCTTTGTTTTTTCTAGGCATTTTTCCTATCCCTATACCGTTTTTGCTAACCGTACCTTAGATCTACCATTATCACTCCCCTCAAATATTTTCCTTGGTATTCTGTTTATGCTTTCATTGAGCTTTTGAATTGTTTTATTATGTTCCTAAAAGAAAATCTTATTTTTATTGCAATTTCACTGTATTTATAACTTAGAGGAATTTTTCCTACTTTTAATTTGTTCTGCAGGCACATATTCATTTATTCACATCTTTTTTCATGCCCCTTCAGTAAAACTTTATAGCTTCATATAAGTTCAGTAAATTTCTTCTTGAGCTCATGTCTATTTTTATTGCAACTGAGTATGAAATCTAACCTTTCATTGTATTTTCATATTTTCTATCTTGTTAATATTTGTATATTTTTTAACTTCATCAAACACTTCCAATTGTTTTCAGTAGTTTTTAGTTGATTATCCTAGGTTATATATGTTTATTCATCATCCTTATGTCTTCTTTGGTAAAGTGTTATTCAAAGCAGTGGTTCTCATCTGGGACAGTTTTGTTTCCCAGGGGACCATTGGCAGTGTCTCAAGACATTTTTGGTTGTCACTACCAGGGATCCTGTTGGCATCTGGGGATGCTGCTAAACATCCTGCAGTGCCCAAGACAGCCTCCCACAATGAAAGTATTATCCAGCCCAAAATGTCTCTATACCACAGTTGAAAAAACCACGGCTCAAGTCTTTTGCCTATTTTTTTATTGGATTTTTGGTCTTTCCATTCTGGAGTTATAAGAGCTGTTTATCCATTGTAGGTACAGTGTGTAGGTCCCTGCTTGGATGTATGTTTTGCAAATATTTTTCCCAGTCCGTGGCTGCCTTTTCATTTCCTCAACAGTCTCTTTTGGAGAGCAAAATTTTGCAATTTTAATGAACTCCCTTTTATTGGTTTTTTTAATTTTATAATTCATGCTTTTTGTATCTTATTTGAGAAATCTTTGTCTAACTGAAGATCACTAAAATGTCTTCTTACTTTCTTTTAGAAGTTTTATGGTTTTGCTTGACATTTACAGCTATTATCCATCGCCAGTTAATCTCTGTAAATGACGAGTTAAGGCTTGAGGTTTATTTTAATGCATATGGCTGTCCTATGGTTCCAAACCATTTGTTGAAAAGTTTTTCCTTTCCTCACTGAATTGCCTTGAAATCTTTGTTGAAATTAATTGTTTCCATGTGTATGAGACTATTTCTGGACTTTCATTCTGTTCCACTGACCTGTGTGATTATCTATACCCCAAAACCACAGTATCTTGGTTACTATAGCTTTATAATAAGTCTTGGAATCAGGTAGTGTAAATCCTCTAACTTGGATCTTTTTTAACAATATTGAATCTTTTGCCCCAAGAACACAGTTATCTCTCTCCATTTGTTTAGGTCTTATTTAGTTTCTCTCAGCAGTATTTTATAATTTTTAGTTGACATCTCCTGCAATCTTTTGTCAAATTCATCACTAATGATTTCATATTTCTTGAAATTATCTTAAACAAATAGATGGTTCAAGTTTTGGTATTGGTTTTCTCTCTTCTGTTCTTTGAAGTTTTAGAGGAATTAACAAATGGAGCCTTTGTGCTCAGAATGCTTTCCTCCTTACTTCTTCGTCAGAGGCTGCTCATCTATTTGAGACTGTAGAAGAAGAAAGACTTTTCCTCTAACCTCTTCAGCTCTGTGGCTGTGCCTGAGAATTAAACTGACAAAAGATAGATTAACAGAGGAAAAGCACACAAATTTTACTTAATGTTAATATTTTTACGTGCCCATGGAAGTCTTCACATATCAGAACTGAAGACCCAAAAAAGCAGATAGGCCTGAAAGTTTATACACCACTTTATACCATTTTAGCAAAGAATGATAAATTGTGGAGATGTGTCAAGGCAAAGGGAAAAGGGGTTTGGGCTACGGTCGGTAAATTGTGGGAAAGTGACTAGGAAATATTTGGGGGAAACTAATGGAAGATAAGGGTGACTTTAGTAGGTTTGTTTGCTTAGATTCCTCTTGGCATTGACTTCATGTCTCCAGGGAGAAGAATGTTCTCCTCCTCCTGGTACAGGGAGTACACCTTTTTCTCATGGGAAATTTGTGCCCTGCTTTTAGGTAGAAAAGGGGAGGTAAGAGAGCTCTTTGTGCATCTGCTGCTTCTCAAGTGTTTTCAGCTCAAAATAACCATCATGCCAAAGTGGCATAGTTTGGGGTGGCACATTCTGATTCCCTTCAAGATGCAGCTCTAATCCATCTTTCTACATGCAATTTTTCTACATAATGCTAACATAGTGAATTTTATATCAATTATTATTTCTACAATTAATTTGATAAACATAGTAACTTTCACCATTTTGCTATATTTATTTTGAGTCATTATTTAATGAATGTAGTTAAATGTCCTATGAATTTAAGCTTGTTTCACCTTCTACATTTCATATGTCTTGAGGTTTTTCTTTCTAACACATAACATGATGTCTTATACACAGGGCAAGGAATTCTGTCACTAATGCTTGAGAGTTCAAAGAAAGGTTTCTGTAAGAAACCTTAAAATATAATTATTCCTCTGAGGTAGAAACACTGGTATTTTAGGATAAATTTAGTTATAATGCTCCTGGCTAATTTAAAGATAATCTTCCAATGCATTGATGATTAATTATTGAGTCACTGTTTCTCTAAGATGGATGTCTAACAGTCATTTTTAACTAAGGGCCTGAAAATGACCATGACAGCTTAGCTGGTCAGACAAACATCCGGAAAGCCTTCGTTCATGGGGAGCTTCTCCTGCTGGTCACAGTCATCCACCACAGACACATGCCGAGGGGGCTTGGGATGTAGGTATATGCAGGTCTAGCTCTGGATGTGAGTGGACGGAAGGATCAGAATATGTAAGATGTGTGCCCGCATTTTACAAACCTTTATGCCAAGAAAATCAGTTTAAAAGGGAGATTGAGGGCAAATTTTGTGTAGAGGGAAAAGAAAAGATTAGAAAGGTCTGATGGATTGTCTCCCTAAGAGAGCTTCAGGTCTTTATAGCATTTGCTAATGAAGTCATCTCCTTTCCTACCAGATGGACTGGACTCCCTGCTGGGAGCAAGCAGAGGCACACTTGGGAGGGAGACCTCAGGTGGCCTGAAATGTGGCACTCGGTGCCTGAGGAAAGCTTTGGTCTCTAGTGTAAAAATGCTGGTCAAGGTAACGATTGTATCAAAGACTAGAAGAGTTCTACAGAAGTTGGTTCCCCAGAGGAAGAGAAAGTAATTTGGCCTGACATTAGTAAAAAAGAGGAAAAAGTAGTAGAATAGTATTTCATATCTAAAAATAATTAAGATCAATTTATCAGAACTCTAAAAAGTCTTCAGATAACAAAGGATAAAGAGATGTTGGCTTTATCACAGCTAAAATGCTTGCCAAATCTTTTATTCTTATAAAAATGTTCTCCACTTTCTGTCCATGATGTTATATATTATATTCTAATGAATGCCCTAAATAATGATTTTTCAAAAGGAAATGATTTAAAAATTATCCTGATGATGTTATAGTAATGGTCTATATATTTACTTAAACTTTGCTTTTTCTTCTCAAAAAAGTACAAACTCTTGTGGTGCCGTACTGATGAAAAATTACTACCAGCCTGGTGGCTGCTGTCTGAAGTGAAGGCGGGGTATGATGAAAATTAAACAATCTCTCTCGACTCCTTGGTAGTACATGCTTAATCGATGTGGGAGGAATTGCCAACAGATGAAGCAACAGTAGAACACTACCTTTTGGGTATTGCTAGTACCTTTCTAGAGGTAGAGTATTGGCTGGCCTTTGGGGGCTCATGGAGCATATTTTCAGATAACAGTTCTAAAAGTCCCTTTTGGATTTCACTCCTACAACACAAAACTCAAAAATAAGACTATCTTCTTACAACTGGTTTAGATTATTTTTCTTCAAGGGCCTTATATTATAGCAACATTTTGTTTTAGTTGACATTTTTCTGGCTATTTTCATATACTTATAAACACTTCTTTTAATGTATTCTGATCCATTTAGCAATTTGCCTACTATTAGCTACCAAGTTGTAGCTGTTTTCCAGATCTATAAGGTTATGGCCTGTTTTCCATATTATTTGTAAAATCAACAAACACCGACCCCTAAGAATCAACTATTTATACTTTTTGTTGAGAGAATTGATCACTTCTTTCTTCCTTGGAAGGCCCAAGCCAATTTCCTGTTAAGACTAAAATCTTTATCCCAACCACCCTCCACCCTGACCCCCAACTGCCACCTTATTCCATAATGAAGCAAAACTCTTTGGCCAACCAAAAAGTAACAAAAAATACTTCTTTGTAGAACCTTAACAAAGGCCTTTAGAAAATCAACATTCTCCCCACCCCTCAGTACACACACATATATACACACATGGGTTGAACTGATTCTCTCCTTACATATCCTTTTTCAACCCCTCAAAGAACTGAAGAATTTTAGTCAGGTATTTCTGTTTTGAGTCTGATTTATGAACTCTTCCTTGTCTGGCCAGGTGCTGGCCATATTCCACAATTCATAATCTGTCACCAGGAGTAATGGCCCATTTCCAAAGGTGAAGCGTGACAGTTCTTTCTGCATGCATCAGGTAAACAGATTGTGAGGCTGCTCAGTGATCCATCTGAAGTGGGCTGAAGAGCACATTAACCTTTCAGCACACCCCCATTTTCACTGTGGTTCTTTTCTTTTATGCTCTTCATTTTTCTTCATAAAAAGCAGACCTGATGAATAACACAACATCCAATCACTAGTGAGCAGATTGCTTGAAATCCATGGAAGGTGAGTGGGCTCTGGTACCCAGTAAATTTCAAAGCGTCTCAACCTTCAAACCTTTGTTGTATGAAATGTCATTCAGCAAATATAAAGTTTCAGTTATACAAGATGAATAAGTTCTCCAGATCTGCCGTACAGCACAGGGCCTATAGCTAATAATACTGTATTGTGCACTTAAAAATTTGTTGAGAGGGTGGATCTCATGTTAAGTGTTTTGCCACAACAAAAAGGAAGAATAAGGGGAAGAAAGTCATTGGGACTAAGAGGCACATTTGTCTTTTGGTTCCTCAGCAGTGTCAGCTTTTTTTTTTATAACACTGGACAGTGAGGAAACCCATGGCTTCCATTGACAGCTTTTTCCTTTTCTTCATTTCTTCACAAGAGATGGGCCTCTGCATTCTAGGATTTAGGAGCCTAAGGCTGCAGGAGGAAAATCTAAAATAGACAAACTTTAAGCCCTAGGTCTCATTTTGCTTTATTTTCATGAACACTGTGTCTGTGTATACTTGTGGGTTATTTCTGCAGAGATCTAACAGTTCTGTTTTTCAAAGTTGGGACAGTGCTGCCGGCGGCATTCAGTAGATTTGGCCTCGTGTAGGTCAGTCGGCCAGCTTAGCAGGAGCGCAGATCCGTCGATGATCTTGAATAGATGCAGGATAAGAGCGGGCACTTGAAAATCATCAGGCACCAAATGCTGATAAGATAATTCATTTTCCAATCAGTATTTGGACTATGGATGTTTTAAAAGTTCATCTAAGCTTACCAAAGTTAATATCTATATCATTTTTTCTTAATGCTTTTTATGTGTGCAAACTACATTGGAGTGAAAGTCAAGTTTGAGTTTTAAGAAAGAAATAAGTGATTTAAAAGTAAAGGGAGCAAGGGGCATAGAATTCATTCCAGGAAATTGGTAACCAAGGAAACCAAATTGAGATAGTCTGAGAGCAAAAAGCGCTATCAGTCACTAACGGTGGTAGGGCCTGGGGAGAAATTTGGTTTTATTTTGTTTTTTTAAATAGTGAAGCCCGGGTGGGTTGTTTCAAGAAGGAAGGAAAGGAAATGGTGAAGGAAAAGAGACTAATGGTGTGTGAAATGGAGGGGTTAACTTTTGAATGAATAGCTAGATCAGTACTTCTCACACCTTCACGTGTCTCCTGAAAATGCAGATTCTGATTCTATAGGTGTAGCGCAGGCCTGGGATTCTGCTTTCTTAACAAGAACCCAGGTGATGCTGATGCTGCTGCTTCCCAGACCTCACTGTGAGTGAAAGGGCCTTGAAGAAAAGGGCAGTTAGAACCCCTGGATACAAGAGGAGGGTTTAACGCCAGCTAAGCAACAAGTGTCTTCCTTTAATATCCGAAAGAAAGATTAAAAGAAAGAAGTTTGGACAAGATGGTGAAGGACAGAAAATCAATTTGGTTTTATCTTCCGGTCCCAGAATTAAATATAGAAAGAGAAGAAACTTAGAATGGGAATGGAATATACTATCTAGGAGATATCCAGCCTTGAAGAAATAATAATCTGCTTAGTTTTTTTCTTTTGTACAAGTATTCCATTTCTTTGGAAATCTAAATTTTTAACGCCTCTATTGTAATTTAAGTTTGCACATCTTTCTGTATTGTCTTTTTACCTCTAATCACCTCAAGAACAAAGCTCTAGTATAACATTTTACAAGTAATAGATTGTCAATAAGAAATATTTGATTGATTGATTTAGTCAGATGTCCTGAGTTCTGGACACAGCTCTGCTACTCGCTCCCAACCAATAGTAAATCACTTAGATGTTCTCTGCCTCAGTTTCCTCATCTGTCACAGAATGATAATACCTTTTTCTGCCAACCTCCTAGAGTTGCTATGAGAGATAAATAAGATCTTCCTTATAATGCTACTTGGGAAATCTATCCAAATGTAAGGTTTTAGTAGTAGTGGTATTTTATTTCAACAAGTGACACCCACATATAATCAGAGATTTCATAGTCTCTGTAGGATACTACACAGTAAATCTTCCAACCTCACTAGAAAATTATTTGCTTAAGATCTACTTTTTTCCTTGGTTACCACATTCCTGGAATGGATTCGATGCCCCTTTTGAATCTGCTTATATACTTCTGACCTGTAGAGAAGACGATGGAGAAAAGCCCCTCCGCTGCTGACGGCTGTCTCTGTAGGCTCAATATTGCTCGAGTTCTTTTTTCATTACAAGGAATTGCAATTCTGTTGGCTCACCTTTTCTGAAAATTTTCTCGGAGTGATGTGCAAAGATTGCTGATTACACATGTTGACCTTAAACAGTTACTTCTCCAGCAAAAATGGGTTTTATTCCAAATCAGCTAAGAATTGAAATTCAGGATGTGCATGCTACGGTCACCCATAGACAAATGCAGAGGGACAAAGGAGGGGGCTTGCTTTTATAAAGCAAAGGGCAAGTAGGGGGCTGTTCCAAACAAAAGTCCATGGGAAGAAAGTAACAGTTCTGGGTGGCGATGGCTTCTCATTGGCTGGGCTATGGGACTTCTCATTGGCTGGGCTATGGGACTTCTCATTGGCTGGGCTATTGCCAGCAGGGGAAAGAAATCTTCCTTCAGTCGTAAAGTGGTTGCACTTCCTTCCAGAGATGCAAACATACATCTCTTCCTGTTTGGAGTTATTGATGATGTATGGTAGGGTGTGAGAGCTCCCCCTACAGGCCATCCCAAGTCCAATTTAGTCGAGGATTCTTTCATTAATTCTATTAATTTCCACACACAGATTACATAGTAAGGTCCCTTCCAATAAATGCAATTAAAAACTCTCAGACTTTAAAGCTGTCACATATCCTGAGTGATAAGGAGATAACTCCTTATTAGGGAGGAAAAATTGTGTTGGTCATTTAGTTCATGTCAATAAGACACTACAGATTTTTTTAAAAGACTATTAGTTCTCAAGTAATTAAGAAAATATAAATGAACAGCAGAGAAAATATGAGTCAAAACCATCAAGAGTTGTTATTACAATTTCAAGTAGAAAAATGCTCGTTTATATTTTTAACATTTTTACATACTCACGTTCACAGCTATGCTGATATATACACAGTAAAGAAAATGAGGTCGTCTTCATTATCTGCACATCCTTGCATCCGTTTAAGAAAGTCTGCAGATGCATTCTAGCTTAGCATTGCAGTCTTTGTATTTCTGAGGGGAAGGAAAGAAGGCGTGTGGCTTCGGACGCAGCTAGCTCTCTATCCCTCTGTACTCTTCCGCACAAATTTGACTTCTCCTTGGTTAAGACGTAGAAAGTAGCTCTTACGTTTTACAGATAACTCGAGAATGACCTGATGAGGAAGTTAAATGTCTCTTTATGAAATAGAAACATGACTCTTCTTTGATTAAAATAAACATAAAAAGATGATAAATATATTAATCAGCTTTCTCCCCATAGATCGTTGGACCTCTTAGCACAATGTAATAAAACGTTATATGGTTATAACGACCTGTGTTGTTAGATCTCTTTAGTTTTTTGACAGAGAAGTAGAGGGCCTTAATCTCTACATTACTTTTTTTTTTTTTTTTTAAAGATTTTATTTTTTCTCTCCAAAGCCCCCTGGTACATAGTTGTATATTCTTTGCTGTGGGTCCCTCTAGTTGTGGCATGTGGGATGCTGCCCCAGAGTGGCACGATGAGTAGTGCCACGTCGGCGCCCAGGATTCGAACCAATGAAAACACCAAGCCGCCTGCAGCGGAGTGTGCGAACTCAACCACTCGGCCACAGGGCCAGCCCCTCTCTACATTACTTTTAATAGAAAAAAAATTAAAATTATTTTATAATATTCTATATGATTATATATTGAGGAATTAAAATATTACTAATAGAATTATCTGTGCATGGAAATTCCCTGTACATTCTTTACAACATCCTGTAAATCAATAATTATTTAAAAATAAAAAGTTTAAAAAAAAGGTGAAGGGAAAATATACAGAATTAGAATACACAACAACAATAACATATACCCATCGGAGTCGGGATGGTGAAGTGGAGTGACAGTGTCCTGAGATTCTTGTATTCCACAGGAATAGGGTGAAGGTATTGAAGAGTGTTAGGCTTTGTTAGCATAAATATGTTGAAATTCTAAGTGATCACTAAAAGACTAGAAACTGTCCAACTTCCAAACTGGAAGACAGATACTCAGGGAATTTGACATTGGTAAAGAATAAGGGGTCCCATAGGATGAAGGGAGCCTCTTGTCGATGAGACTGCAGCCATAAGAACAAGCAAAAAAACAAATAAGCTATGACTTGAAGCTAAAATTGAGAAAGTACTCCAGAAAGTCAGATTTAAGTCAAAGAAATTAAAAATGCTGCAGCAGTGTTTTTATTCCGATTGGAACTGGGTTCGTGATAAGGTCATGGGCAGCATTTTGGGGTGCTTAAAGTGAAAGGGAAAGTCAAGATTTAGTCAAATAGCAATGAATATCAGTCCAGCTCAGTAAGGTGTCAAGGTAATGTTAGTACCTATTGAGTTCTAAGCTATAAATGTGGTAGGGAGATGGGTTCTATTCTTTTTCTTCTTTTTAAATTGATATGTAATTTATGTAATACAAAATGTACCACTTTAAAGTATATAATTCAGTGGGTTTCAGCATATTCTCTGTGTTATACGGCCATTACCACCATCTACTTCTGCAACATTTTCATTACCCTGAAAAGAAATACTGCATCTGTTAGCAGTTAGTCCCGGTTCCTCACTCTTCCCTTCCCTGGCAACCACTAATCTACCCTCTGTCTCTATGGATTTGCCTATTCTGGACATTTCCTATAAATGGAGTAATCCAATAGGTGGCCTTTTGTGTCTGGCTTCTTAGCACTTACTGTAAAATTTTTAAGGTTCAGTCATATGGTAGCATGTAAGAGTACTCCATTCTTTATGGCTGAATAATATTCCATCATATGGCTCCACCACATTTTGTTTGTCCACTTAGCGGTGTATGAACATCTGAGTTGTTTTCACTTCTTGCCTATTATGAATAATGCTGTTATGAACATCTATGTACAGTTTTGTGTGAAAATGTTTTCAATCCTCTTGTGCATGTATACCCAGAAGGGGAATTGCTAGGTCATATCGTAATTCTAGATTTAACTTTTTGAGGAACTGCCCAAGTGTTTTCTTCAGTGGCTGCACCCTTTCACATTCCCATTAGCAATATATGAAGGTTCCATGTTTTCTACATCCTAACATTTGTTATTTTCCTTTTTTTAAAAAAATAGTCATCGTAATGGATGTGAAGTGGTATCTCATTGTAGTTTTGATTTGCATTTCTCTCATGATTAATGATATTGAGCATCTTTTCATGTGCTTATTGGCAAATTGTATATCTTCTTTGGAGAAATACCTATTCAAATCCTTTGTCCATTTTTAAAAGGAGTTTTCTTTTTTATTGTTGAATTGTGAGAGATTTTAATATATTCTGGATACTAGGCTTTTATCAGATATATGATTTGAAAATATTTTCTTTTTCATGGGTTGTCTTTCCATGTTCTTCTTTTTTTTTTTTTTTTTTTTTTTAAAGATTTTATTTTTTCCTTTTTCTCCCCAAAGCCCCCTCGGTACATAGTTGTGTATTCTTCGTTGTGGGTTCTTCTAGTTGTGGCATGTGGGACGCTGCCTCAGCGTGGTCTGATGAGCAGTGCCATGTCCGCGCCCAGGATTCGAACCGACGAAACACTGGGCCGCCTGCAGCGGAGCGCGCGAACTTAACCACTCGGCCACGGGGCCAGCCCCAGTCTTTCCATGTTCTTGATACTGTCCTTTGCACAAAAGTTTTTAATTTTGATGAAGTGCAGTTTATCTATTTTTTCTTTGGTAGCTTGTGCTTTTCTATTCTTTTATAAAGCTTTTTTTATTGAAGTAAGATGCTGTTTTATATTTTAAATTCTTGTTGTCTCTCAGTTATCCATAATTTTGATGGCCTTTAGGGAGCCATAATTTAGGTAATAACCTGTCTCCCTAATGAGATAATGCATTAGTTTCCTGTGGCTGCTCTAACAAATTCCCACAAACTTAGTGGGCTAAAAAACAAGTCAAATTTATCATTGTACAGTTCTGTAGTTCACAAGTGTGAAATGGGTCTTGCTGGGCTAAAATCAAGGTGTCAGCTGATCCCTGTTTCTTTCTGGAGGCTCTAGAGAAGAGTCTTTGCCCTTTCTTTGTGTCTTTGCCCTTTCCAGCTTCTAGAGACCACCCACATTCCTTGGCTTTGGCTCTCTTCCTCCATCTTTGAATCCAGCAACATTGGACCAAGTCTTACTCGCTGAGCATCACTCTGACCTCCTCCCTCCTCTGCCTCCTCTTCTGCTTTTAAGGGACCCTTCTGATTACATTGGACTCACCTGGATAATCTCCCCATTGTAAGGACAGCTGAGTAGAAAACTTAATTCTATCTGCAACCTTAATTCCCCATTTGCCACATAACATGCATATTCACGGGTTCTGGGAATTAGGAGGTGGACATCTTTGGGCAGTTATTATTCCGTGTACCACAGATGACCTTACTGCTGACCTCTTCTACTACAGCTAGGGACTGCAGAACATCTGTTGACAGCCAATGAAACTGCAAGTACTCAGAAAGAAATTGACTCTAGATAACTTTGGTCTTGTCTCTACAACCCTATTTGAGCTGTGGCACAGAAAGCTTAGTAAATATGCAAATTATTGATTCTTAATAACCTGTTTTATAATTCCTAAACCAGAAGTTTCTGTTCTTGCAGTCCTGCAGGAAAGCAGCTCAGAAATTTGGCATTATGACTAGAATCATAAAAGTGGCTTTCCAGAAATGGGTTATGTGGACAGGGAGTTCCTTTAAGGACAACGTGGTACAGTAGAGGGAGCACGGGCTTTGGAGTTAAGTGGGACCAGTTAAGTGGGATCTGGGACCAGGTTTCAACTCATCCACTTTACTAGAAAAGTCCACTGGAATTCAACTGTATCCAAAAAAACTAGATTTTTATGGATATTTACAAAACATTGCATTTGTATGGTAGCATATCTCAAATATCTCTAAAAGGCAGTTTGATACTTTTTAAAAAAATGACAACAATTAGTACTTAAAGTGTCTATAGTAGTTTAAAGATACTTAGCCATACTGTTTACCAAATGATAATGCCTTTAAGAACACATGTTAAATGTATGCATTTTAAAATCAATTTGTTTGTGTGATGCTAGAGATAAAAGGATTCTCCCTACCTAATGCTGTTGGGAGACACCAACAAAGAGGCTGACAGTGAATTCTTGTCTTTGATTTGAAGGAAGGTGAGACAGCAGGCAGGCTGATTGTGTACTGCTAAGCTCCCTCTCCTGGCTCTCCTGCCCACCTGGTCTTGCCTGAGTAATCTAACGCCACACCTAGACAGAGGGGAAAAGTTCTCATCTGCAGATGAATAGAGTAGCATGTGGGTGCTCCCAGTGATGGATGTGAAATCTGAATTTTTCTATCTCTGTATGTATCAAGGTGTCTTTTATCTTGGGATATCTGGATGGTAAAAACTAAGATTATTATTAAAGAAGGCAGCAGGCAATTTAGGAAGTGCCCTGTCTCCTTATGACAAAAGCTTTGCAGCCGAGCACAGTAATTTATGTTGATAAATTGCAGCTGTCACAGTGTCCAAAGCACTTCATAGGATACATTTCTAACTTTGCATTTCTTGCTCGTGCATTCTGGTGTATAAACTTCCATTAAAGAAAAAAAAAAAAGAAGCACCACAGGCCAGCCCTGGTGGCCTTGTGGTTAAGTTCGGCGCACTCCACTTTAGTGGCCCAGGTTTGGTGCCCAGGCGTGGAGCTACACCACTCGTCTGTCAATGCCCATGCTGTGGCGGCGGCTCACATACAAAAATAGGAATACTGGCAGCGGATGTTAGCTCAGGGCTAATCTTCCTTAAGAAAAAGAAAAAGCACAGCGAGTTTCTGGAGATATGCCCTAAATTGTCACAACCTGGTTTGGGTAAGATTAAACAAACGTAAGAATGAGAACAACAGATAATTATCATCAGTATGTCCTTTTCCCCTCAAAGTCGGTGAGGATCTTAAGGTGGAAAGAACTGTGAGAGAAAGAGATTATTCTTTGAAAGAGTTTAAGTTTCCAAGGAAAGAAAACAAAATGTCAGAAAAGTGGAAAAATTGACTCCAAAACATAGGAAAATACATACTAACAAGAAGTATGGAAGGCAATGGGAAGCCAAGGTAGTTAATCCAAGAACTACACACGCCTGGAAAAGGCAATAAATGGAAAGGGCACTAAAATCACACAGGTTTGGTTCTTATATGACAGTGTCATGTCTAGTGTAGTGGAGAAAAGTGATCGATAAAATCTACCTTCAACTAGGAGTCTGTAAACTTCAATTCCAATAATCCATTTTGCCACTGTATCCATTAGCTGTTGGCACAAGGATGCTGTATTATACCACCTCAAAACCCCGTGAATAAAACCACAGTCATTTATATTGCTCATGCAGCTGCCGCTCAGGTAAGATTTGGCTAAATCCAAAGCTGGACTTGTTTCATAGCACCTGGTGTGTCGCTGCTCTGCCTCTTAAAATAGATCCGTGGGACATCTGGATGGCCGTGCTCCTCATGTCTCTCTTTGGACCTAGAGCTAGCATATTCTTCTCGAGGTGGTGGCAGACACACAAGACACAAGCAGAAATGTGCAAAGCTCCTTAGGCTTCAGCTCTGGCCTAGCACACTGTCCTCTCCATCCACATACCATTGCCCAAAACCCACATGGTCACATGGCCAAGCCCATATCAGCGGGCTTCGAAGTCCACTCTGCTCTCCATGAAAATTCCTGCAAAATTGTGCCAAATTTTGGACCCAAAAAAGCCTCTGCTATAGATACAGTAAGAAAATATAGGTAAATTTATGATGTTTTAAAGTGAAATTTTTGGAAAAACCCTCTAGTTTTTAAATAACTCAAGCACCAAAAATCTTGGGGCCAGTCTGACAGCATAGTGGTTACGTTCACATGCTCTGCTTTAGTGGCCAGGGTTCACAGGCTCAGATCCCTGGTGGGGACCTAGCACTGCTCCTCAAGCCCCGCTGTGGCAGCATCCCACATAAAATAGAGGAAGATTGGCCCTGATGTTAGCTCAGGGCCAATCTTCCTCACAAAATAAAAAACAAAAAAAAACTTAACTTATGAAACAGAGATTATAGCTTTTAGCCTTCACATCTCTATCCCCTAATTTTCTACTCAAAAAAAGATAAAGTTGTAGAAACCTTTTCACTATTTTTTTGCCTTTTTTAAATCTGTCACCTTTCACTTATAGCTGTAGGCACTTGAAAACGTTTGTTGGGGAGATGAATGAATGAAGGAGGCCGTCTTAGCCGCAAGAACTGAGATTAGCTCTGCTAATCATGAGCGCCCGCATTGAGCCGCTAGCACCAGCTAGACATTCTCAAGGCATCCTTTTCTCACATGGGCAGTTGCCCACATCAATCAACATAAATAGTTCAGTGCTTTTGAAAAATGAATTTAAAGCCTGGGTTTTTGCTAAGAAAGGATTAGTAGTTATCATTTTAGTGGAGCAACAGTATATCGTAAGTTCAATGCGAAATTATTTTATTCCAATTCCTGCTTCAGTATGCTGCCATATTTGTCAAATATTCCTAAAATATCGCTTCCATCCAGTCATTCCTTGTAAAAAATTATGCAAAGTTTCCCTATCACTTAATAGTCTAGAATTCAAATCTTTGTTTTCTTTTTTTTCATTCTTCTTCTCCCTAAAGCCCTCCAGTACATAGTTGTATATTCCACTTGTGAGTGCCTCTGGTTGTGCTGTACGGGATGCCGCTTCAGCATGACCTGATGAGCGGTGCCATGTCCATGCCCAGGATCCAAACCAGCGAAACCCTGGGCCACCCAAGTGGAGCGTGCAAACTTAACCACTCCACCATGGGGCCAGCCCCTCAAATTTTTCTTGATCTGGTTCTTTCTAGGCTCATCAATACCATCTCTTGAAAGACAGTGTCCCTTTGCAGAATCATAAATTTTAGTGGGAACGTTTGAATGTATATTGTGGAATACTGCTTAAAAGGGGGAAGCTTACAGAACTGTTGAACTGTCTTGTATCCCTGTGTTCGAACATCTAAGAATGCATATTTTTCACAGAAAGCAGAGTGAGTGGTGCAGTGTAAATAATAATTTCTTTAAGATGAGTAGTAAGTTTCAGGCAAAGACTAGAACAACCAGAGGCAGGAAAAATATTGTGGATAGTAAAATATGATTTAGTGGGGTAAATAGAGAGGATTGAGTAGGCCACAGTTTCTTGTCCTGAACTTTGGTGCCAATTCTCAAATTCAAAAGTAGATTCAGAAAGAATGTGTTACCCGTAATTACAAAAGGTTGTCTTCTCATCTGGAATAAGTCGTGAAGACTAGACAGGATAAAGGACTCGGCTGTTCATGCCATCCAGTCAATTTCCACGCCTAGCCAGCTTGTGTGCAGCAGAGTGGGACCTCCTGGTCTTTCTGTGCCGTCCTCTGATCTTCTGGCGCTATAGCAGACTATGCTCCGCTGCTATTTGTAGGGTTTGGTGGGTCTCTGTAACTTCTAATATTTATGATTATTACATTTGAAGGTGGTGTGATTAATGATTCTTTAAATGTCACTAATTTGAAACGTGATTATTCATCAAACCTTTTATTATCTAAAGAGAAAGGATTGCATGGCAAGGTAAACAATGGGTCATTTAAGATATATGGATAAACAAATCATTTTAAAGAATTTTAGGGTACATTTACTTTCTTAAATGAATTCATTTATACTTATTCAAAAATTCATCCATTATACGTTTCTGCAACTCCACCTACCAAAAATTGGCATTAACTTATTTTGCTTCATTTTTAAATCTCCAACCATACTCTGACTAAATAATTTATATCTTCAGGATGCATAATTAAGAATATTTTGCATAAGTCTCAGTGCTAAGATGAATTGTGGCCTATGCATGCAACCTGATTGGTATTCTCTATTTTGACTCATTAGATGCCTTTTTTTGAGTTGATTTGGTTGGATTAACTGACTGGACTTGTCAAGATAATCTAAACCAGTTTGTGCCCATGGCCACATACTATCAAATTTAACTCAAAAATTTCTGATAATGATACTAAGATGAGAGAGGTTTGGTTCACCTTGCATTGGCTTCACCTCTCCTTCTCGCATTAAAGTTCTTCTGGCTTCAGATCTTCAAAAAATGAGAAAATTAGAGAGTTGAAATGTGGCTTGGAAAGTGACATAGGGTTGGTTTCTTGGTTGTGGGTTTGCATTATTTTGTGATTATTTTAAATGCCCTTCAGTTTAAACAGGGTATTCAAGGTAGAGGTGGCAGTTACTCACTCCTAGGTCTCTTCCATGACCAGTGGTAGAAAGACAATCTCTCACCAACACTAGGGCCCCAGGGAATGTGCTTTGCCTAGGTAGTCTTTGGCCCAGAAACTCCCGTAACCATGAAGATAAACAGCCAACTCCCTTCTAAGTTGGTCCAGAAAGAAAGACCTTTGAAGGACATGTTTTCCACCACCTTGTGGCAAGTGCCCCACCTAGCAAGTGGCCTTCGTTGTTCTTCTCTGTTTATTGCTGCAATGACTCTTGTGACTGATGGAGAGAGTGGTGCAGGAGAATGTGTCCTCAGAGGTGTCAGTCCTCGACGGGGCACAGGGGTAACATCAAGTAAATTACCAAACACATGCACTGAAAGAAAGGTTAGTGCTCTGAGACTGTTTTTTCTTCACCACCACCAAGAAAAAAGAGGAGAATTCCAGAACTGACTTCTAGCCTAAAATTTAAGTCATAGTGTTAAACTTTTTGAAAATTTTATTTATTTATTTTTTAAGATTGGCCCTGAGCTAACGTCTATTGCCAATCTTTTCTTTTTCCTCTTCTCCCCAAAGTCCCCGGTACATAGTTGTATATTCTCGTTGCAGGTCCTTCTAGTTCTCCTATGTGGGATGCCGCCTTAACATGGCCTGCTAAGTGGCGCTAGGTCCACGCCCAGGATCCAAACCAGTGAAACCTTGGGCTGCCGAAGCGGAGCGCACAAACTTAACCACTTGGCCACAAGGCTGGGCCTCCTTTTTTTTAGTTTATCTTGAGTCAAGTATCTTTTCTTAGAGATAGTACATCAAGTTAGGATGTGATAAGAGTAGTCATGTGGATAATTCTATTTTTCCTCAGTTCAGTTATATTAGCATTTGCAAGAAGCGGGGGGGTGAATTTGCTGTTGTCCTTACCATCAGACTTACGTGCAAGGCTAACAAAATCTCTGCAGTTAAGGTGTCTACATTCTAGGGGGAGAGACAGGCATATGCATACAAAGATATATTTATAAAATATTTTTTCAGGAGGACCAATGTTTCAACCTACTCAGTGGCTATAACAGAATACCACAGACTGGGTGGCTTATAAACAGCAAACATTTATTCCTCACAGTTCTAGAGGCTGGGAAGGCCAAATCAAGCTGCTGCAGATTCAGTGTCTGGTGGGGACCTGCTTCCTGGTTCACACACACCATCTTCTCGCTGTGTCCTCACAAGGTAAAGGGGCAACGGACCTCTCTAGGGTTTATTTTATAAGGGCACTAACCTCCTTCATGAGGACTCCACCCTCATGACCTAATCACCTGTCAAAGGCCCCACCTCCTAGTATCATCACCTTGGAGTTAGGACCTCAACATATGAATTCTGGGGGGACACAAACATGCCGTCCATCACACTCAGTGCCATTCAAATAATCTTGGGGTGGAGGGATTTCCCCCCCCCATCCTGAAAAGTGAAACACAAGGAAAATAGACAAAAATATAAAATAAAAAGACACAATTCTCCCATAATCCTCTAACTCAAGACAACCAGCGTCAGCACTTTGGGGTTTATTCCAGTCTCTTTTCTATGTTAGATTTCTTAATTAGAAAAGAAACTCCTATATTTAAGCTCTTGTAGCTTAAGGTTGTGTTAGATTTTTGGCTTTTCTTGTGTCTTGTTGCATTGTTGCATTGTTTTTAAGCAGCATATTTATTTAACAAATATTTATAATGCATCTACTCTGTGCAGACTTTGTGTTAGGCGCTAAGGATTCTGGGGTAAGTCTGGTCCTCAGGAAGCTGAGGCTCCAGTAGACCCTGCTGTTGGCTGATACTGAGCTCACAGTCGACTCAAACCCAAAGACTGTCACCAAATAAGCTTTTCCTATCCAATATGTTTGGTTTTTAACTCAAACACGAGGCTTTACATTTTCCAGTTAAACATCTCCCTATTGCTTTTATTTGTTTTTTATATAACAGCTTTTGTAAGATATAATTCACATACCATAAAATTCACTTTTTTTTTTAAGATTTTATTTATTTATTTTTTCCTTTTTCTCCCCAAAGCCCCCCAGTACATAGTTGTATATTCTTTGTTGTGGGTCCTTCTAGTTGTGGCATGGGATGCTGCCTCAGCGTGGTTTGATGAGCAGTGCCATGTCCGTGCCCAGGATTCGAACCAACGAAACACTGGGCCGCCTGCAGTGGAGCGTGTGAACTTAACCACTCAGCCACAGGGCCAGCCCCTAAAATTCACTCTTTTAAAGTATATAATCCTCCCACTGCTTTTGGCTTGTAACTTTAATTTTTCAGGATCATCGTGAATCTTGATTCTTTCTGTAGTTTCTCTCTCCCGGTATTTTGTCATCTGCAGATCCAGGTTAACTTTACTGGTTTTGTTCCAAGACAGTGATAGAAAGCTGAATGGGATAGTTCCAAGGACAGAATCTTGCATCATTCAAGCCTTTCCAGAGAGCCACTAATCAATACTCTTTGAGAAAAGTATTCAACATCTCTAAATTCATCTGTCTATATAATCCTTTAGGCTACACTTCACCATGTTATTCTTGACAATATACAAAAATAAAACTAGTCTCTGGAAAGCAAACCATTACTCAAACGTGGCTGTTGGACATTCTTTTTAACGGTCTGAGTCCAGCAAACAGAGCTCCATGTCATCCCATACCTTGAGCTCAGTTTCCTTTGTAGAACACGCAGGACTGTTTGCCCTGATGGAGAATGCAGAAGTTGATGCTGCATCAGCTTCTCCAGGCAGAAATCAACTCTTTCTTAACTTTGCTCCGAACAAGGCTTTAAAGCCCCTTTTTGTTACTGAATCTAGCACGCTTTGGTTTTATGATCTTCTAGATCTTCAACTTTTCTATTTTCCCCATCTTTTAAATTATTCATTCCAATAAAGGAAACCCTTCCAGTTCTGTTTTCCAGCGGCAAGTCCATCCTCAGAGTTAACGATGATAAAATAGTCTATTTAGTCTGTTATTATAAAATGTAGAATTCTTTGGTTTGGGAGGTTTCTGTTTGTTTGCCCTCTATTAGTATATAGGACCTAATCCATAGGGAGTGTTCCCAGATAGCTTTCATGAGAATTTCACAGTACCTTAGGACCTCAACATGGCATCCAGAAAGATATCACATCCATCCATGTTACCTGCTTTTGGCAGTTTATCTGGGTGATTTTTTCATTTCCCCTCCACATTTGAGTTTAAGCTCCTTTTATCTAATTTATAGGTTTCCTGCCAAATTTTTACCTGTATTGCATTTCAAGCCAGAAACTCATCCTTTGTTTAATGTCAGCACCCAGTGAACTGTTTGCTTCCTATAGTCTCCTTTTTTTTTTTTCTTGGCATAATTTTCTTTCCTTAAGGGCAACATCATTAAAGTAACACAGTGTCTATAACAGCATGAATCCTGTCATATCTTCTTCCTCTTACACTACGGAAAAACGTCTCCCAGTTGGTAAGCAGTTCTTTATGAGACTTCTTGGAAAACTGGAAGCTAACTTCTGGGGACTTTTCCTAAGCATTTAACAATATTTAGGCAGAATGACAGATACTAATACTTTTATTTTAGTAGGGATTTTCAAGGAGCTCAGACAATTACATGAGCACATTATCATGCGGTGTAAACACAGTGTCTCTCTAATCTTCTCCCTCGGCTCAGTTCCTGAAATCTGAAGGGAGTTCCTGTCCTTATAATTTGTGTTAATAACCTATTGTTCCTCCAGCTGTCTTCATCCTCTCCATCCACCACAAATTGATTCGAGGGAGAGGGAAGGCAAGAGAGTAAAATCAGTAAATCTATGCTCTGATTTCCCCGTTTGTTTTGTTCAACCCTGTAACTACACTTTATTTTCCTAGAGTAGCAGATTTTCAAAGTTAAATCTCATGAATTTCAATATTTATAGATGTACATAATAGAAAACATGATTTAATCGCTCTCCCCCTCAATTCACACCTGCAAACTAATATTTGCGTAATGAGATCAAGGTGAATCCTTTTCACAAAAGATGACTGTCATGATCAAATAACACCATCTGTAATTTTGCCTTTTTAGAAATGAGTGTATATTTGGGAGAAAGGAAAAATAAAAAGCTTTCTCTTCCTCTTTTCTGAAGTCAGTGTGAGCAGGTAAAGGCCCCTGGAGGCCTCCAGGGGAATGCCCCTCCTTACCTTTAAAGCCCCAGTGGGCCACAGCTCCCAGCAAAAGTAATTATTTGAGCCTCTTTGTTCTGACCTCTCTGGGCACATTTAACTAGTCAGAACTTATTGAGTATATTCCATGTGTAAGGCATGGTTTTAAGTGGTAGGAAAATAATAATACTCAACATATATTGAGCTCTTGTTCATGTGCCAGGAAACCTTCTTTATGTTTCTCAGGAAATTTTCCTGTCTCCTGCTGCTATTTTAGAGGGGGAAAACAAGGATGAATCTCAGGGAGGAGAACAGGTGGAAGAGATGTGTGTTCTGCACAGGCAGATTGTGAGCCCCAATTTCCAAAACAGGAATAATAGTTATAATACTGGCTTCATCCAGTTGTTAGGAGGATTATAAGAGTTAATCTAGGTAAAGCTATGTCCAGTGCAGAGCGCAACAATGCAGAGCTATGTTTTTAGTTAACAAATCAAGAAAGGGGAGTTTTGGCCGCCTGTCAGTCACAACGCCAGCCACTGAGAATACCTGTATTTGGGAAAAATGACGTCACTGGTGATCTCAGTACAGTTTCAGTGGAGTAACAGAGGTGGAACCTACATCACAGCTGGTTGTGGAGTGAATGAGAATTGAAGGGGAGACGAGTAATTCCAGCGTTTGGGCTCTAAAGTGGGGAAGAGAGACAGATCGATAGCTGAAAGGGGCTTAGAGTAGAGGGGAGTGAAAGAGTTTAAAATAGTAGGGCCTTGGGGCCGGCCCTGTGGCCAAGTGGTCAAATTCGTGCACTCTGCTTCAGTGGCCAAGGGTTTTGCAGGTTTGGATCCTGGGCGTGGACCTGGCCCTGTTCATCAGGCGATGCTGGGGCAGTGTCCCATATGCCACAACTAGAAGGACCCACAACTAAAAATATATATAACTGTGTACCAGGGGGCTTTGGGGAGAAGAAAGAAAAATATTAAAAAAAAAAAGATGGTACAGCCTTGAACATATCTAAGTGCTCTTATAAAGAGATGGGAAGAGTTTGAAGAAACAGGAGAGAGTGGTGAATAATCTGTAGATCAAAGTTGTGAGAAGGCAGAGGACAACAGGATCCCGAGCATCCCACAGAAGAGATGTCTGCTGTTCTGTCGTAACCAGAGGAAGGGAAGAATCACATGGATGAAAGTATAGACATTTGGAGTGAATGTTGATGAGATGCTGAGGTCGTTCTTCTTGGGCTTCTCTTTTCCCTGAGAAGGTGGGGTGGAGCCATATGCTCAGAGTAGATAAGTATTAGGTATGTGGAAGTATAGAGGTTTTGGGTGTGTGGAAGTTTTTAAATAGTAGCTGCCAAGGACTTAGAAAGACTGCTTCAACAGACAGTCTGGTTGAAGTTGAGTGCTTTCTCTGTGTCCTTTCTTATTCTCACTGTGGAAATAAATGCATACCAACCAAATGAGAACAAGCAAAGACTTATTTATTCAGTCCCTTTCAGAGTGACTCATGATGGCAGAGACTCAAAGTCGGCAGGCAGAGGAATAGGAGAGCTTTATAGTGAAAAAATGGAAGACTTCAGGTCCGCCCTGATTGGAGCCTGTTGGTATGGAGAAGCTGTGGGCGGGCTGACTAGAAGTGGGGCCTCCTGTGTGATTGCTTAGAGGGGCATATTTGGCTTTCTTTGGTTGATCTTCAAGTTGGAAACAGGGACAAAAATTAGGGAAGGTGTCAGCTATTAATCAAGTCCCAGCCATTTGGGGCCAATTGTTATGAAGTTATTGTTTGGCTTCCTGGATTGTTTATAGAAGTAGCAGTCTGACTTCCTCAAACTCTGCTGTATAGCAGGCTGGCTTCCTGGGCTGGTGATTGTAGATAACGGGTTGCTTTCCTGGGCAGGCTTCTGCAGGTTGCGGGTCAGAGTTCTATTTTATAAACAGTCTGGCCATTGTCTGTTTGTATATTCAGTCTCTTACCGCTTAATTATCATGAAACTTAAAATGACCTTCTATTTAGAATCTATTGTTCTGTTAGTTAAAAGAATATAGAACCTGAAAGAAGAGACCCAGGAAAGAGTCAATAATGGAATGAAGGTAAGGGAATTTGTAGGAATACATTTCAGGAAATAAAATGAAAGTTTAAACTGTACTGTAAGGGAAACATTTTAAAGAACCACATCACATTATTTTGCACCTTGCGTCAGGTAAACTCAAGCTGCAGAAGCGTAGCATCAGGCCAGATCTCTCAGACCAGTGGACCAGAGGACAGAGACTTAAGTGACCTAGCACAGACATGGTATTTTTCACCCTTAAAACTGAGGCCCTAAGGGACTTGCCTGGCGTCTCACAGCTACCTGAGACTGGACTTCATCCCAGTGCTCTTTCATTTTCATTGATCTAAGAACTAGCCATTATCTCAAACATATTGCAAATTTCTTTTTCAAATCTGGAATCACAGGGGCTGGCCCCGTGGCCGAGTGGTTAAGTTCGCGCGCTCCGCTGCAGGCGGCCCAGTGTTTCGTCGGTTCGAATCCTGGGCGCGGACATGGCACTGCTCGTCAGACCACGCTGAGGCGGCATCCCACATGCCACAGCTAGAGGAACCCACAACGAAGAATACACAACTATATGTACCGGGGGGCTTTGGGGAGAAAAAGGAAAAAATAAAATCTTTAAAAAAAAAAAAAAAAAATCTGGAATCACAAACTTCAAATAATGCAGGACATGAACTCAAACATTCCATTAATTACTCCATGGAGCTGTCTAGAGCCGTAATAAACCTGTTATGAATACCTATTAGTCATCCTGGCTGTTTAGGCTTAAGAGAGTTTAAGGCGAATTTAAACTCATAAATGTATAACCATAAGGCATGATAAATGTTATGATTAATGGTATGTCAGAGTATGCATACTTTTAGGATTATTGTTCCCATTCCAGAAATTCCCTTGTTCCTATAAAATATTTGAGGGGCAGTTTCCCTGATAAGAGAAACAAGGGTGTATCACCATTGATTGATTATACGGTAAACCTTTCCTTGCCTCTCTTCACATAATGAATCTCTCTTCTCCTTACTGCCTGATGGAAAATTTTAATGGGATGTTTCCTCCAGTAGTAAAACCACTGAGCCATAGAGAAAGTGCTTTTTACATCTAGTCAGGGAAACACCTTGATACCAGCCAGGAAGATTCAAGACTTCGACATTAATGTTGTGCTAAGATAAAAAGCTTAACAGAACACTTAGATTTCTCAAAGTTCCGTCTATGGATGCGTGGTACTTTACGGATCAAACAAGGCCATCTGATGCAGATAATGAGCTCAAAGGGTAAGGAAAAAGATGAAAAGGGAGAGAATAGGAAGCAAAGGTCTAGCCATTGAGGAAAGTGTTCCTTTTCCTGTCGTGCTCCTGGACACACCTGTGTAAGGTGGCCTAGAAGCAATATTAAATAAGTTCTGGAAAACCTGGGGTTGGTATGCTTCACAGTAATAACCACTTAAGGAAATGCTGAGTTCTAGGAAGGGTATCCCTTCTGAAGTCAATAGAAGACCCTTGATTTGAGAGCTCAAGGAGAATCAATACCAAGGGTTGTGGGTTGGTTTGTGTCTTGGCTTTCTGGCGGAATTATCTGACACCTAGACCCACGGCTTGGGTGGATGCTAGTGGAACAGACATTCAGTTTCAAGTCAGGTATTTTTCTTCATGGGTACCAGAGTCATTCTTAGGCTTTATGTTGGTTGTTTTATTCAAATATTCATCTATTCATTCAATAAATATTTATAGTAAGTCCACAATACTCAGTACTATCCTGTGTACAGGTGTATCAGAGAGCAAAATAAACCAGGTCTCTCCTGGGCTGACATGATGCTAAGTATGTCATGAGCAAACTGTAGAAGTAATATTTTTAAATTAATACTTCTGTATAACATAAACAATTAGGTATCTTTAGGCATTCCTTGTTTTTATTAGAGTTTCTTGTATGGCAGGCTATATTCTACAAATTGACAGTAGCCCTAGGCGTCATTATAAAATAGCCCTCCTCACTTCATTTTAATAAAGTTCTTTGGTCAGAACACCAAGCTCTAAAGTTGCACGTACACTGAACCCTTAATTCCAGCAAGGGGCCCTGCCAGTACTTGTTATAATGTCAAAGATTCTTGAACTGTGGAACACAGCTGGTCCGTTACCACAATGAATAATGGATTGGGGAAGCACCGTTCAGCATTCTTATTGAATGCCTGCTTATTCCAGTGTTTCTTACTTTTTTAAACTGTGACTCTTTAATAAACATAAAAAGATCCCCCTTAATGTCTGAATTTTCACAGTAGATTTTGTGCTTAAAAAGAAATTAACGCAATTGCAATTTTAAGAACGTTTTTTGAAAACTATCCATACAACTCCCCACTCTACCCGTATGCAATAAAGCATATGAATGTCTATGTAGATTGCAGTAATTTGGCCTTTTTCATAATTTTTACAAAATGTTAAAAAAATTCAAGGGTGTACAAAGGGACAGAGATTTCAGGCATCTTAAAATAGCAATTTAAATGGACTCAAAAGAAATTTAGTATTGTATTTTTATAAGGACGCCCTTAAAGTACTTTTTTTTTTCCTTCCCCATTGTAATTACACTATCTCTACATGTCATAAATTAGTTATACAAGAGGAACTTAGAACAGAAGATATTCTGCTATTTTTGTATTTCCTACTGTGGCCTCTTAACTGTTTCTGAGGCTGTGTAAATCCCTTTGTACATTGGGTTTTGGCTAAATCAAAATAGAAAGTAGATCCTTTTATCTTAGCATTTAGAAACCAGTAACATATATCACACACCAGAGCATGTCTTTGCAATTTTTCACAAACAATGTGTTTGAAGGTTGAACTACATGCAATCAATTGCACTGTTAAAAATTTAATGTCTTTACCTGCAGAAAGTACCAGTATATTAATTTAGTGGTGCATTAAACCTCTGCATTTGAGGGTCATGAGCTTACATCACCAAGCCAGGTAGATATTTAATAAGGTTCAATATGATTAATACAGTACGTGAACCTTTAAAAAAAAGTAACATAGATTTTTACTTTGATTTTATAGATTTTTTTCATGAAATATAAAATTATTTCCAAAACCACATTGACAAATCCTAAAACATACCATCATTCTTGCATTACACATAAGAGGCATAAAGGAATAACTTCTGTTTAAAAAAGCAATTTCTATTTATAAGTTTTTTGAAAAAATCTATTCCTCTTTAATTCATAATTTTAAAATGTTAGGGCAGCATAGGGAGAAAACGACCTACTGAAATGGAAAATTTAGTAAACAAAGTAAAATTTATTTAGAATGTTGAAGAACATTTAAATCCTGAATCAAGAGATCAGTCACTCTCTCAGGCAAAATTGCTAGGAGGGTGCCAGGAAGAAGGTACACCAGTGTGCACATCAGAGGCACGTATGTTTCCATTTGTGTCCAGGTGCCTAAAATCTGGATCTGGAAGATGCTCATCACTATTCCCAGGTAGAAGTCTAAACATGTCTCTTAAATGAGAAGGAGGACACAATCTGCCAAGATGGTTTCTTCATCCCTTGACAGGGAAATGGGGAATGAGATGGGTTGTTTGTATCTTTGGATTTATTTTAAAGGATAAGACTTCTAAGGGCCAGAAGAGAGAGATTTTATCAGTCAGATTAATGCCTACAACAGCTTGGCACCAATCCACAGTCCTGCAGTGCATACTGTAGGAAATACCCCTTTGATTCTGAGCGGAGGAGACAGATATCACTGCCATGTCTGCCAATGAGTGGAAAATGGGATACTCTAGCACTAATAAAATGAGGCATATGAGGCTTCCCTGCCACTGCTCGCAAGTGAAGCTGCCCCAAGGCCACGATCAGAGACAGTTGTTATTCCAGGTCCATCAGATCACCTCAAGTGCCCGAGTAAAGCCAGTCTGTAGTCACCTCTTGGCAAAGTTCTACCCATTAACTGTAGAAGAGAGAGACATCATCACTGTGTCTGCCATCTCTGCAGCAAGAGATTTATCAACACTTAGATCAGAGGCATCTTGGTGAGTATTCATTAATAAAGCCCAAAGGAACCCAGATCAAGTACTAATATTTTTCCAATGACTTGGATGCTCCAGGAAGAATAAAGAGAGGGATAGCTACTGCTCTCTGATTGCTTCTTGAAAAAATGTCTTTGATTAAGAGTAGGAAAGTGAGAAGGCAGTTGTAACCATCAAGAGGGTGGGTTAGGATGCTCCATCCACTATTGATTAGACTAATCTGGGTAGCTTAGACCCTGCTCATCAACAAGGCACCATGAGAGCCAGAATCAGAGGTGCCTCCCACTCAATACCACCACCAATTAGATGCCAGATGAAGCCATTGATCTTTCATTCTGTCAGCTAGATGCTTGCAGGGTATAAAGACAATTGTTCTTTCTTAATTACTAATATAGAAAAGATATTTCAAGCTATTTATACATGTACATACTTGTTATTTAACAATTTTAAAAATTAGTTCAGTTTTAGTGATGATCTTTTTACCAAACAGATTAGAGTTGTAAATTTCTCTATCTCGTGCCAAATAAATATGACTTTTTAGCCTGAAGCTTTGATATAACTTTAGCTTGTACAGTTTTTGAGGAATGATCTTTTTTTTCCAATATAACAACAAAATTGTCATTCTCCATCCCTCCCTCCAAATACTTCAAGGTAAATATTTTTTTCTACATACAAATTTTGTAATCATCTGATTTGGGTAGAACTGATATCGGATCTTTTGAAAACATTAATTTTCATTCTGATAGTTTCAAATATAGCCATTTATTACAAATGAATTTTTTCTTCTCCAACAATATAGATCAGTTTCCCTAGAATTACAAATAAAGGCTCTGTAATTTAAATCTTTCTCCTATACCACAAAATAATCTTCCCATATTAATAGTAAAAGTAGATTAGCTGAATTTCACTTTTATTTTTGTCTAATGTGGTTTCTACAGATATAGCAAAATGTTCTTACTAAAGCCCAGTATTGAACCATGTCCTAGCCGCTAAGCCTGTTGGATCATTTTCTCTTTCCTCCTTGTCTAGACTGTTAATACTACTTAAAGAGTGGCTAACACTGACAACAAGAGAAACACTCCTGTAGACAATGTTGTATTAATGGAATTAGTGCATTTTCTAAATAAGAAAATGCAGTACAAAGTGTGTCAGTTAAGTACTTTATGTCTGTGTCCCATGCTCTGTAGCTTACTCAAAGATTGGGGCAAGAAATGTCTGAATTCATTTTGCTGCTGGCCTGAAGCCCACAACTTTGGTCAATCTGCAAGAACCACTCTCTTCTGTTTTGTGACTAAGCTTTAGAAAAATTTAAGTAACATAGCTACATTTCAAGCAGTTTAATATCTAGTATGTGGCTCAACTCATTTAACTTTGATGAGTCAGCCTGAACGTGGTCCTGGAGAGCCTTCCAGTGGGTTCACTTCCATAGTTTGACCCTGCGATAGCAGAAAGCTTGCTAGGCTAGGAGTCAGGAGACCTAGATTCTGGTGCTGTACATCCGTAGGTCAATTAAGTGTCTTGAATTGGGATCCCAGTCTTGAAAGAAAGGGGTTGGATATTAGACCAATGTTCCTGGACTACATTCTCTGAAGCCCTAAAGACCTAGCGAGCTGCCTAAGGCCATCTTAGCTTGGGAGCAGGGTAAAGCCATGTGGACAGACCTCTGAGCCTAGCACCCTAACTGGTTAAAGTAAGAGCAGCTTCACCTTTATCTGTGTTAAACCACTGAACTAGATAAGGTCCCTTCCAGATTAGAAATTCTGTGACAAATGAAGTTAGACCAAGACATACGCCTGACTGGGAGAAAAAACATTTGAACATTTAATGTACAAGATAGAATATACCTGCCACCACTCCACAGTGATATATTAAATGCTAAACAGAATGTTGTAAATTAAATTTGAGGCCAGGATAATGTAATATGCAAATTTGTATGTAAGTATTTAATGCAAAGAAAGTTCATCAAGAAAAGAGAAGTTCAAGCTGTCATCAGGAAAGGATCCATGGTATGAGTATTGAAAAATGGATTGATTATTATAACTAGAGCAGGAAGGAATATATTAATTGTGAATTAAAGGAGCTTGTTTTAAAAATTAGCTAATATTTTCAGACTCATTAGAATATTCATATAGTAAGATGCCAGCTATTCCTAATATGAAATATTATCATTGTATATCAGTAAGGGGAAATTAAAAATGAAAATAGGCCATGATGAAATATATTAGGAGCTAGTGTATATATTTATAGGTTTATGGACAAAGTCTAAGATATTGTTTTATTACCTTCGATATAACAACTCATATCTTTTAAAACTAAAACATTTGACTGAAATCGAATGCTGTTTTTCTTAAAAGACACTGGTCAGACCCTCTCTAAATGAAATTCTACTCTAAAAATAGCCACATAATTTAATGAAATCTGCTTGATTGTAAACATCCATCTACTGTTTCTGTTTTGTAAATATTTTTCAACAAGGCAGTGAAAAGCCACTGTGACCATTGGGATTTGTTTCAAGAGTCTCACAGAGTTTCAGTCTAAGGGGTGTCAGAAAGATCACCTATTATCGAAGGAGCTGAAGTCAAGTGGTACTGATGTCCCTGGTAGGGGAAAGCAAAGGAGGGAGTGTCAGGAGCTCTGGAGGAACTGGAGTTGATGTGGAATCTAGAGCAGATGGTGGAGACAAAGAGGAAATCAGGGAACCCGGCCGGGACACAGTGAGCAGGGAAGCCACCTTCGTGAGAGCAGTGGGCGTTTCATCAGCAAGGGGTCACCTCAGAGGGGCAGCTGGTCTGGCTGAACTAACCAAGACTGAGCCAGAATCTTGGAGGGATTTATGTGGCAAATCTTGCAGAACTTCAAGAGCTTTTGTAAACTCAAAGACTCAGAGTCATTTGATTAGTTTGACTAGATCTTTCCAGCCACATATAGAGAATCAACTTCTAATGGTACCTAAACTCTCCTGAGATTTGTTGGTACAAGCAGTGGTTTTTCTAATTCTTCCTAGGAGGTGGAAAAAAGAAAATTATATTTTTTTCATATATTGGTGTGTGTTTTGTTTGGGGGTAGGTGCAAATATATATGATATTAGGCTACAATGAGTGTGTTTTCAAAAATGCCTAGATTACGAGTCCCTTGTGTTCAGAATTTGGAAACCCTTCTCCAAAATGGTCCTGCTCTTCGATCTAAGGAGGTGTTCCTTCTTTACCTGGTTTATAGGAAAATCCATGCTATTCTGTTCTTGTTTTTATTTAATTTATTGTTAAAAGATAAGAAAATTTAAATATATGTTCATGAATATATTTTCCCAGTTGTGATCAATGTATATAGTTTGAAATGAGAATTTTTCTTTTATATGTTTAAATTAAGCAATTTTTCTATATTACTACAGTCTTCATCTTTAATGACTACATCAAATTCATCAAACTTATATAACATATATACATAATACTAGCTTGGCATTGAAAAACTCTAAGAAATTTATTTTTAACTAAGTCAGAAAGCATTTTTGTCTGAGGTGGCATTCACGGACAGCAACAGTGGGTTGTAAAGTAGACTTACCAGGCCTTCATCCCTTTTAGAGCCACCTGGCTTTATTTCCACAGATGCCCCAGGTTTGTCCTTTCTGACATCACAAGCCAAAATGTATCATTGCCCTTCCTGATTCCACACTTTCATCTAAAATCACAGTGACAGATTTAATCCATATCCTACCCATCGCATGCTATAGCCAGTTAAAATCTGTATGGTTAGAGATAAGGTTAATAGAGGCCTTCCCCAGTTGAGCACATATCCTTCTTGCTACAGACGACAAGTCATCTTATGCCTGAGGCAGAAATAGGCTGGTTTATAGTCTGGTAAATAGACTGGTTTAATCAAATCTTATTCAGATGAGTTACATCCTTCAAAGCAGGTTTTTGGGGGGTATCACCAGCTTTTTCCAATCCTACACATTCCATTCTTCTAATCTCGTCCCCCTTTCTCAAGGTATAAGGAGTAGGTACAGCATTCTGTATCAGTCCTTCCTCACTTCCTCTTCCTCCTGATCTGTGTATGTCTCTTCTGGAGCATAAAGTTTATACGGTTTTATTTGTCTGTCTGTTTGGGGTGATCTGATTTGACTGGTAAATTCTGAAAGAGCATGGATTATGTCTCCTTAGTCTATTTTGTGTAGAAGTCACCTGCAGGTTTGAGATTGATGTTAAGTAACTATACCGTGCTACCTCACATATTCTTTTCTTTCTTCACTTTTCTATGCCTTTTCCATTTGTTTGATCTCCTTAGAATAATCTCTGTTGACACTTGAAGGATAGAAGCAATGCCACTTTAAAGCTTCCTCACTGTCGATGGAATGATGATAATAACACAACGGATTTTCAGGACTTTTATGGAGAAGTCAAAGCCCTTCACAGACATGAATGCATTCATCTTCACAACAGCTGATTTAGAGATAACTGAGGACAGGTCTTAATGGCATATTGCAAATGGATGCTGAGGTCATCTGAGAAACTTTTAGCTAAAGTCATAGAATATTACAGTGGAAAGTTCAACTCTCTGTTTTCAGGGATGGCACTAAGGCCAGCAGCACAAAATGACTTGCCCAGTCAGCCATATATTGGGATGAGAACCTGTATCTGGGACCGTCATCTCTGCCATATGCAGCCACAATTCTCACACTCGTGTGAATGTTTCGGGGCAGGCCACTGTCCACGGGGGGAGGGGGGGCAAAGCAGGGCCCCAGTCAAAGGAAGCAGAGCAAAGTAAATGAGCTCAGAGCTGCCTAGGGACAGACTAACATTCCCTCTTTGCACACTGTTTAAATCTGATTCAGACTTCTCACACTGAAAATTTTTGGCCAGTACTACATGGTTCATTCATTTCTCTACTAATAATTAATGTAAATAGGTCAGATTTTATGGATCTATGTATTTTTGTTTCATAAACTCAGCAAGCTTTTTCTTTTTTCTTAAAGCAGCTCTGATTGGCTCTTTAACTGCAACATGGGGCCTGTGTAGAACGTGCAAATGATATAACACATTAGGAAATTCTTTTTGACAAATTAAAATAACATTTTTTATTTTAGAAATCCCTGAACATTTGAAAGTGCTAATCTTGGGAGATGTTTTCTAACTGGCGTAATTAGCTTGATTCCTCCAAGTAGCAGCATTTCCTTGGTCTAACTGTTTTTTGGACGGCAGGCTGAGTCATAACACAGGCAATGTGGAGATGGAAGAAAAATTGAACATCAGAAGCCTTCTAATGACTTCCAGCCCTAGTCCAAGGACAAGGGAAATGTGTGACTTCTGAGAGAGATGAAGATAAATGCAGCCACTTTCAAATAGAATTATAATAGCCTTTCCTTAGACACTTGAGCTCAGGAAAGGATTAGTTGTCAGGATAGAGAGGTCACCAGTGCTCACCTTGGGAGGAGTCTTCAGCAGATCAGGGTTTCCAGAGATAATGTCCTTAAAGAAAGGCCAGCTGAGGGCTTGTTATCAGAGGCATGCATAACAATGAATAAGTCTGCTCTTATCCTTTTCCCAGGCACTAAGAAATTCTGGTACATAATCCAGGTAAAATTTTCAGGTCCTCCTGCATCAGTAAGCTAAGTAAAGTTGTCCTTGGTGAGCTTCAATAAATTGACAAAGAAAGGACTCCTCCCCACACACCAGGCTGTGTGCTTAGCATCTTCTATAGGCTCTTCCAAGAAGCTGTAATGCAGATAGCACGGGCTAGTTGACTTCTTCCTAAATTTGGCACACGTTTTCTTCAATTCCGATTTATTTGAATGCATTTCAAATCAATGAGCACTTCTTGATTTGATTCTTGTAATGGTCATTACTTCAGTTTTGGGGGAAGTAAAGCTGAACCAGGAGGAAAGCACTTCCTTTCACAAGTTCTTAACCTTTTTCCACAAATTTTTGTCCCAGATTTTAATAGTGAAAAATTTCAAACCTACAGAAAAACTGAATATTACAGCAAAATCTGTTTACCTTTCACCCAGGTTTACCAACTGTTAACATTTTCCTACATTTGCATGTCTTTCTTTGTGTGTCTGTGTATTTTGTTGTCTGAACCATTTGAAAATATGCTGAAGACATGATACTTAACTCCTAAATTCTTCAGCTTGCATCTCCTAAGAACAGTCTCCTATATAAGTGTAGTGCCATTTTCTACTCCAAAAAATATAACATTGATCAAATAGTATTATACAGTCCATATTCATATTCCTTAATTTTCCCAGTAATGCTCTTTTAACTTTTTAAAAATCAACTAAAAAGCCTACCAAAGCATTTTCTTTGGTTGTCATGTCTTTTTAGTCTCTTTTAATCCAGAAAAGCCCCTCACCTTTGGTCTTCCTTAACACTGACACTTTTGAAGAGCCCAGGCCAGCTAACTTGTCACACGCCCTGCAGTCTGCATTGGTCTGATAGTTTCCCCATGACTGGATCCAGCTCAAGCATTTTTGGCTAAATTATTATTACCTAAGTGGTGTCGTATTCAACCTAGTATCATATCAGGAGACATATATTGTCAGTTTGTCCTCTTATTGCCGATGCTAAGCTTGATCATTTGGTCAAATGTCAGATGATATTCACGAGATCTGTCTGCTACTTTTTTCTTTTTAATTAAAAGTAATACATGGAGTGGTACTCTGAGACTGAAAATATCTTGCTCCCCAGTAACATCTCACCCAGTGGTTTTAGCATCCATTGGTGGTCCTTGCCTGAACCAATTATTGCATTGGCAGCTACACAATGGTGCCTTTCTAATTCTCTAATTCCATCGCTCATTCCTTTAGTAGTTGGCATTCTTCTGTGAAGAAGAGATTTTCCTCTCTCCGCTGGCCTTTGGGGATTCTTTTTATGATTCAGTATATTATTTGACATCACTCTCAGTATTCTTCTTTATCTCAAATGCCCTAAATTTTTTTTGAACACTCTCTTGCTTTCTCGAACAAGATGTTTCAGACTTACCCTGTACTTTGCTTCCCTAGAACATACTCTGTGTTAAAAGTTGGCTATTTAGACTCCTAGTCCAGGACGGGCAATCAAGTACTTTGTGAATGGAAAAGACGGAATTATTAATTTGGCCTGTAGTGGGTAGAGAATCAAAGAGAGCTCTATAGGCTAGAAGGGGGCATTTGACTTTAGACTTGAAGGATACAGCAAGCATAGAAAAGATTGGAGATGTCCCAGAAGGAGGGGACACATCAAAACTTTTCATGGGAGTAAGAAGTTCCTGATATATTCAGGGAATAGCAAGTAGCATGTGGTAGCTGGCAAACAGGTTATATGGGAGAAAGTAGCCAGGTGACAAAGGGCCTTAAATGCCAGGCTAAGGTGTTACAGTGGGGCAGGGAGGTTATAAGCAATGAGGTTCCATCAGTTACTTTTCATGTGAGAATGACATAATCAGAAAGGGAATTTAGAAGAGTGGGAAGGAGAGGTGATGGTTTGGAGTAAGGAGTAAAGTTAGAAGATTATCTGATCCATATCCAGGCAAGAGTCTACTCATTATATCCCTTATAGAATGTAGTATGCATTCTATTGGTAATTTTAAGTTAAGTTTGTTTAGCGTTTGCATTTTCAGTTTTCTTTTCCACAGTTCTGCTACGTATTTCTCAGCCTTCAACGTGAAGGGCTTAGGGCTCAGTCTTTCTCACTGCTCACCATATGTTAAGTATCCAAGTGTTTGTTGACATATTCCTATCATAAGTTGAAATTATTTGGAATGATTTGATTTCCCCCGTTTGAATTTAATAGTCCCTTTATAACCAGAGTCTCTAGGACTGTATTATCTGCAGGTGAAGTGGGAGATGAAAATCAGTATCTGTATAATCAATCCACAACATAATGTTCCTCTGGAAAAACAGATAATTGAATCATAAGTGTGGTTCCTGCTTCAATGTACTGTTCAATCAATATGGTAGCCACTAGCCACATGTGGCTATTGAACACTTAAAAAGTGACTTGTCCAAACAGAGATATGCTGTAAATCTAAATACACACCAGATTTCAAGGACTTAGTACGAAAAAGGAATGCACAATGTATAAATAATTTTTTATATTGATGATATGTTAAAATGATAATATTTTAGATATACTGGATTAAATGAATATAAAGGGACCCACTGTTGCCACTTTTATTCAACAAAGTATTGGAAGTCCTAGCCAGAGCAATTAGGCAAGAAAAAAAAATAAAAGGCATCCAAATCAGAAAGGAAGAAGTAAAACTGTCAGTATTTGCAGATGACATGATACATATAGAAAACCTTAAAGATTCCACTGAAAAACTGTTGGAAATAATAAACAAATTCAGTAAAACTGCAGTATACAAAATCAATTTTAAAAAATCTGTTGTGTTTCTATACACTAATAACAAACTATCAGAGAAATTAAGAGAACAATCCCGTTTACAATTGCATCAAAAAGAATAAACTTAACAAAGGAGGTGAAAAACTATAAGACATTGAGGAAAGAAGTTGAAGGAGACGCAAATAAATGGAAAGATATTCTGTGCTTATTGATTGGAAGAATTAATATTGTTAGAATGTCCATACTACCCAAAGCAATCTACAAATTCAGTGCAATCTCTGTCAAAATTCCAATGGCATTTTTCACAGAAATGTGACAATATGTATCTAGGACCAATAATCCTAAAATTTTGATGGAACCACAAAAGACCCCAAATAGCCAAAGAAATCTTGAGAAAGAACAACAAAGCTGGAGGTATCACACTTCCTGATTTCCAACTGTGTTATAGAACTATAGTAATCAAAACAGTGTAGTACTGGTATAAAAACAGACACATAGGTCAATGGAATTGAATAGCGAGCTCAGAAATAAATTAATTGCCCATATATGCATGGGTTTATGACAAAGGAGACAAGAATACACAATGGGGAAAAGACAGTCTCTTCAATAAGTGGTATTAGGAAAATTAGACCTCTATCTTATCCCATACACAAAAATCAACTCAAAAGATTAAAGATTGGAACATAAGACCTGAAGCCATAAAACTTCTAGAAGAAAACATAGGGAAAAAGCTCCTTGACATGAGTCTTGGCAATGATTTTTTGGATTTGATACCAAAAGCAAAAGCAACAAAAGCAAAAATAAACAAGTGGGATTACATCAAACTAAAAAGCTTCTGCACAGCAAAGGAACCAACCAACAAAATGAAAAGGCAACCTACCAAATGGGAGAAAATATTTGCAATCATATATCGGATAAGGGGATAATATCCAAAATATATAAAGAAGTTATACAACTCAATAGCTAAAAAAACCTCTGATTAAAAAATGGCCAGAGGATCTGAATGGGCATTTTCCCAAAGAAGACATACAGAAGGCCAACAGGTACATAAAAAGGTGCTCAACATCACAAATTATCAGGGAAATGCAAATCAAAACCACAATTAGATATCACCTCACACCACAAATAGCTATCACCAGAAAGATAAAAGATATCAAGTATTGCCAAGGATGTGGAGAAAAGGAAACCCTTGTACATTGTTGGTGGGAATGTAGATTGGTGCAGCTACTATGAAAAGCAGTATGGAGGTTCCTCAAAAAATGAAAAATAGTGTACTACCTTATGATCCAGCACTTCTATTTTGGGGTATTTATCTGAAGGAAACTAAAACACTAACTTGAAAAGTTATCTGTGCTTCCATGTTCCTTGCAGCATTATTCATAATGGCCAAGACATGTAAACAACCTAAGTGTCCATCAATAGATGAATAGATAAGAAAAATGTGGTTTATATACACAATGAAATACTATTCGACCATTAAAAAGTAGGAAATCCTGCCATATGCAGCAAGGTCCATTGATGGACCTTGAGGGCATCATGCTAAGTGAAATAAGTCAAACAGAGAAAGACAAATACCATATGATCTCTCTCACATGTGGAATCTAAAACAGACACGCACACAAATGAACTTATAGGTACAGAAAAACAAATTGTGGCTGCCAGAGCCTGGGGGTTGGGGATGGGCAAAATGGGTGAAGGGGGTCAAAAGGTACAAACTTCCAGTTATAAAATAATCAAGTCATGGGGATGTAATGTACAGCATGGTGACTATAGTTAATAACATTGTGTTGTATATTTGAAAGCTGGTAAAAAAGTAGGTCTTAAAAGTTCTCATCACAAGAAAAGAAATTTGTGACCATGCGGTGGTGGATGTTAACTACATATATTGTGGTGATCATTTTGCTATATATCCATATATCAACTCACTATGTTGTACATCTGAAACTAATATGTTATATGTCACTTATATCTCAACAAAAACAGCAACAACAATAAATATATATATTGAACATTTTACTTATTTTTACTTTTTTGATGTGGTTACTAAAACATTAAAAGTTAGATATGTGGATCGCCTGGTATTTCTGTTTGACAGTGCTGATGTAGACAATTGAATATATTTCTTACTTTGATTGATGGCCTCAAACATATTTTTCAAGATTCCAATAAATATAAATACTTGAAAGGCATGTACTCTATACCTCTAAACTAGGACTAGTTTGAGTTTTTGTCTGAAGCAAATGAAAAGGCAATATGTCAATACAATTTTTGAAACTTTCAAGAACCATAAATATAAATACTATTTTATAGGAAACAATTTTAATAATAATCATACTTCCAAGAGTTCCTATTATAAACTAGCAATTTTTAAAATGGAAAGTTTGCCTCACATATATACGTATAATGACCTTTTGTAAATTTACAGCTCAGAAAATTAAAATTGTAAAGACCAATCATAGTGAACTGATTTTAGAAGAAGCATGCAGTCATGCACCGCATAACGACGATTCCATCAATGACAACCACATCTACAACAATGGTCCCATAAGATTAGTACCATACGGCCTAGGTGTGTAGTCGGCTATACCATGGTGTACACACAAGGATGAAACCGCTGAATGATGCGTTTCTCAGAATGTATCCCCATTGTTCAGTGGTGCATGTCTATGGTTTGCTTCTTCTGTTAACGAAATTTGTGTCATATTTTCTCTGTGTGTAGCCATTTCTCCAAATAGGCTAAGCGTCTTCGGAGACTAACTGATGGATATAGAGCATACATGGTTCCATTATGCCTGATAGTTAATGATGTTCTGAATGTCTAACTTAACTTCTAGAACTTAACCTAACATTCCAGGATGGAGGGAATCTTGAGAGTCATCATATTAGGTTCATTAAACATCTGTCTGTGTGGTATAGATAGTATTCATTTACATCTCAGAGTCGTTTTTACACTCTCACTAAGTTATCCACTTACTCCATCAGGCCTGCTGACAATTCTACACTTCAAGAAAAATAAATCCACATCAGTTCTTTTTTTTTTCTTCCTGAGGAAGATTTGCCCTGAGCTAATGTCTATTGCCAATCTTCTTCTATTTTGTATATGAGCCACCATCACAGCATGGCCATTGATAGACGAGTGGTGTAGGTCTGCACCCAGGAACTGAAGGCAGGCTGCCAAAGCGGAGCGTGCCGAACTTAACGACTAGGCCAGCAGGGCTGGCCTTCACATGAGTTCTCCTCTTAGAGCTCTTCAAAAAATTGCTTTAACCTCTCTTAGCAACATGTGTCTAACAATGTTTATGATCATCATAGCCCACCCTTGGATTTACCCTCTCTGAACTTCATTTTCCTCATCTGTAAGTTGCAGATAAAAACCTGCACTTGGTGCACTGGAAGTGCTCAGATAATGTCTTGAATAAATGAGAATCTCCATCTCAAATATCACTTCTTTGCGTAGCATCTCCCAGGCAAAGCTCGTTCATTCCTTTCTCTTTCACTCACTAAGATTTATTTATTTTAGAAATGTTTGCATTGCCTTTTTTATAATCTTACTTGTTTATTTTTACAAAATAACCAGTGTCAATGGGGCCAGGCCTCTTGGGGATGTCTGTTGTTTCCCCATCACCAAAGAATTCACCTGCCACTTGAAGATATGTACAACCCATCCTGGCTCCATCCTCATTAGCTCCTGCCTCGTGCTTCTGTCCTACCCACTGCGCTTGACTACATACACATCTTTCTCTTTACTGAAATGTGAAGTCCTTGAAGGCAGAGACACTCATCTTGTATCCCTGGTGCCCACCACAGAGCCTTGGTAAATATCTGTCAAGCAAATGAATGCAGATGGCACCTGAAATGATTTTAAGTATGACACAAAAGCCAGCCTGGTAAAGTTGTGAAGTTATCTCATTCTGCCTCTCAGCAGGCCATGAACTAACCATTTGAATTAAGGCTTTGCTAATTGTTCAAATCATGACATCTCTCTTTTTGCATCTTAAAACACTAACAAGATGGGAGAGGAAAACCTGATCCACTTTATTGACAGAATAATAGAAGAAAGAAAAGGGGATGAAAATTTCTTGAATAATTACTATGTGTTAGAATTTTAACTATATAACATACAACTTCTCTTTGAGGTAGATATTGTTATCCACATTTTACATATGAGGAAACTGAGGCCAAAAGGCTAAAGAACTGAGTTCATAGAGCTAGTGAGCAGTAGAGGCCAGGTTTGACCCTGGGTCTGCCTCACAGACCTCACCATGACAGGTCTCATATTTTTTAGAAAGATGCCTCCTCCGTAAAAGCATGTGAGCAGAACCGCCACGCAGGAGCAGAGGGCACAAGTGCTTCCCACCCTTGCTTTCCAGTGCTTGGAGGCATCACAGGCCTCCCCCAGGATTCCTTTACACTCTGTCTACCAGCTCAAAAGAGCCACTAAATTAGCTTGCAGAGGTAAAATGGGCAAGAAACTGGGACAAATGGCCCCATCTACCCCCACCTGACATGAGAAGAGTTGAATAATTGAATTCTACCAATTTGCCAGCTTTTACTTTGTAGTCTTAAGTCTTTTCAGCTATGGAGAAAAGCTGGTAGGACATCAGTGAAAGCAACAGAATATTAAATACCTAATTCTCATCCTTACTTTTGGGAAAGAAAACAGTTTGAGATAATGGATGAAAACTGTAAAATCTGTGTTAATGTTTCTCATATTTTTTAAGTTCTTCTATTTCCCTAAAATATGAAAACCCAAAAGTCGGGCTATGTCTTTGTGTCTCCTAATATACCTCATATGAAATTTCCCTGGAACTGAAACTTAACCAGTCCTCAGTGGCCAATATTCTTATTGTCATTAGACTACAGCTGTCCTTAAAACAATTGATGATAATGACTTTGAAGCAAATAGATGAGACACAACTTTTACATTCAGACAGAGCAAGCAATTTTAGGTTATGTTTATCATACATCATCTGATTGCTTATAATTTTACACATAGCTATAATTTTTATTCTTGTCTCTGGTTAAAAATAGGGCTTCTGAATGACTGGTTGTCTTAGAACAACTCTGGTTAGCTCAACAAGCATGGTTAGCTCTACTGTACGCTCTGCAAACAAAGAGGGGGGGAAAAATGGAATCTGATTCTTCAGGCAGCCAAAGTTTTGGACAAGTCCTCTGGGGTAGAAATGAAGAAGTAATTTGTGAGGGAGTGACATCATCAAGGAATCGCAGTCTGACTGGGAACTCAGCAGGGCACAGATCTGCCTGATTCAGGACCCCAAACAATGAGCTTTGCCAGTCTTCGTGCCTGTCTAGGCAGGGAACCTAATTCATAGCCTTGTCAACTGCTGAGGATCGCTCCCATTCCTGTCCAGCCAGGAAGCCTGGCCTGAGCACCTGGGAAGCTGTTTAGCCCAGCAGCACTCAAGTTGAGAGCCCAGCCAGCAGCTCTGCCGTTTGCAGAGGCAGGATGGTGGCCCCATTTGTTTGGGGAACTTGGTGCACAGTTCTGCCTGAGTCAGGACCCCAAACAACAAGCCATGCTGGCCTTGAAACCTGTTCTGCTGTTGCGCCTGGAAGAGGAAGCTAATTCACAACCCCACCCACGGCTGAATATGGCCTCCGGCCCCGCCTGACCAGGAAACCTAACCAGAGCTCCCAGGAATCTGTGTAGCCCGTCCTGCAGCCCCACTTACAGTAGCGCTTGAGCAGAGAGCACAGCTAGTGGCTTTCCCCATCTGCAGGGCAAAGCCATATAAATAATCCTGCCATTTGCGATGGATAGACCTTCGGGGCATTGTACTAAGTGAGATAAGTCAGACAAATGTCAGAGAAAGACAAATACTGCATGATGTCACTTTTATGTGGAATCCAGAAAAACCAAACTCATAGAAAAAGAGATCAGATTTGTGGTTAGCAGAGGCGCAGGAGGGTGGGCTGAATTGTGTCAAAGTGTTCAAAAGGTGTGAACTTCCAGTTATAAGATAAATAAGTACTGGGGATGTAATGTACAACATGGTGCCTGTAGTGAACCATGCTGTGTGGTATATTTCAAAGCTGGTAAGAGAGTAGATCCTAAAAGTCCTCATCACAAGGAAAAAGACATTTTTGTAACTATCTAAGGTGATAGATGTTAACTAAATTTATTTTGGTAATCGTTTCGCAGTATATATGTACGTCGTCATGTCCTGTACACCCTAAACTTATGCAGTGTTATATCTCAATTAAATCTCAAGAAAATGAAGAAAAATAATAAAAACAGAATTTGCTTTTCTCCTACCTGGGGGAAGTTGTCTCTGCCAGTCTTACGTATTTTATTTTATGATGACCCTCAGACATTCGAGGAGGATGGAGTTCAGTCATCATTCCAAGTATTTTCCTCAAAAAAAAAAGATTGTTTTCACCTAAGGAAGATTTTAAGGTTTTGTCTAAAAGCATGACTCCTTGTCTTGAAGAAAATATACTCCAAAATAATTGTAGTGACATAGTAAATTGAATTTCCTGATTTTGTGTTTCAGCTTATTCATCTTAGTTTTCTGTCATTTTCTTGTACTTTCCATAAAGTTGGCATAATCAGATGCATTTAACTGTACCTTTAATTAATAGTCACTGTAGTGTTAGGGACCGAATGTGTGTGTCCCTCCAGCATCCACATATTGAAGCTGTGACCCCCAGTGTGATGGTCTTTGGAGGCCTCTGGGAGAGAATTAGGGTTGGAGTGGGACAAGGGTGGAGCTCTCATACTGGGATTAATTAATAAAATAGGAAGAGACAGGAGAGCTCTCTCTGCATCATGTGAGGATACAGCAAGAGGGCAGCTGTCTGAAAGCCAGAAGCAGGTTCTCACCAGAACCCAAATGTGATGGTACCCTGATCTTGGACTGCCCAGGCTCCTCACCTGTGAGGAACCAGTGTCTGTCTGGGGTTTTTTTAAAGATTGGCACCTGAGCTAACATCTGTTGCCAATCTTTTTTTTTTTCCTTCTCCCCAAAGCCCCCCAGTACATAGTTGTGTATGCTAATTGTGAGTGCCTCTGGTTGTGGCATGTGGGACGCCGCCTCAGCATGGCCTGACAAGTGGTACCATGTCTGCACCTGGGATCCGAACCCACAAAACCCCAGGCCGCCAAAGTGGAGCACACGATCTCAACCACTCGGCCACGGGGCCGGCCCCCAGCATCTGTTGTTTAAAACCCTAGTCTATGGTATTTTTTTATAGCAGCCCAAAGCCAACTAAGACAAGTTTCATAACTGGTCTTGGCGGAACTTTAAACATTGCAAAATAAAATAAAAACGTAATTTACAAGTATGGATAATAATGGCTTTCCTTAAAGAAATGTTTCCTGCAAAGAAAAAGTTATAGCTTCTTATGCCCTAATAAAACCATTTCAATTCTTTCCCCATTTAAGAATTACAGTGCAACAATGTCTTAGAAAAACCAATATATGTCAAGTAAGCATCTACCCCTGATCATCTGAAATCCATAGTCTGCCTTGAGAAAATCAGAAAGGAATTTATGTGCAACTACAAACTAGAGAAATAATTTTGTACTTTAAGCCCAGGTAAGAGCTAGGATTTTAATCTAATCAGTTTCCAGAATCTTAGAACATATTATTTCAAGTTCAGGTGGGGTGCGCATACCTTGTTCTTCACTAGGGAGTTTCCTCTGTAAAGCTGGCAGGCCTCCTAAAGCATCCTACGTTGCCGTTATGAATAAATGTTCTGAAATGTTCAAACTGCTCCCTAGCTCTTCCCCTGTTGGCTGTTGGGAAAACCTCGAAACCCTCGGCCTGGGGTGGATGGCAGGAGGCGCCTGCTGTGCACCCAGATTCCAGGCAAGGCCATCTTTCAGGAGAGCCAAGGCTTCTTCTCAACAGGTTCCAAGTTGACTTTGCTGTGAATCCTGCCACAACCACCACCCTAACCCACTGTCTATGTAATAAGTGTCTGGACTTGTATATGTAATTTATGTGCATATTAATATTATTAATATTAATATCATTTAGAAACTTCATCTCAGAATGGTTCCAGATTACTGAAGAGGCAAGAGCCTCTTATAGTGAATTGCACATTCAGGTAATATTCACATGAGGCCCACTCTGTATTCCTGTATAGTTTTACTTTATAACTTCGTGTTTGCATTAGTAAAGGCGTTGACAGCTATGAAAAATAATTTGAGTTTTAATAAGTAAACTGTGTGAACCAGTAATATTGATCGTATATTATCCTGTAGTACTTTTTCAGAATTTTTAAATTGCCTTTTCACGATTTCCTTAGGAAGATAACGGGCTCCCTCTAGTGGGAGGTGAGCATTAGAATTGAATTATTTCCCCAAAGCAGTGTAGCTTCTTAGTCACCCTCTGAAGGAAAGGGGGCCTCTTCTGACTCTGACAGTGTGGGCTCCATAACATTTAGTTTTCTCTTTGAATTTTAGCAAAGAAAATAACATTGATTATCCAGGAATGTTTATAGGACAGTCTTGAGTTTAGAATCAGGTTGATGATGTGAACCCAATCTGCCTAGGCGTTAGCTTCGGCCAATATATTTATGTAATTTATAAATACATAAATTCTAATTACAAAACTTAACTCGTAAGCCTTTACTTTGATAATTGAGTGGTTTTTAAAGGATTCTCTCATCTCTTGCGCTCATGTTAGAGCTGCGCGTAGGTGGCTTGCCCACGATTGTGTATCTGGAAGTCTGCTTTGACTCTGAGTTCCTATTAGTTTTACAGAAAGTAAGCCCTGTTCACTTTGGCTTTTCCTACTTTATAAGAAAAAAATGACTAAAATCCCATGCTTTTTTGAGGTAATTAGCTTTCTGCCCCTTACCATTTATGCTTGAAGCTAAAACTACATCTTATAGAGTTTAATAACTTATGTAAAATGTTAATTCTGAATCATCAAGAAAAATTAAAATTGTACCCAGGCAGGGAAGTAAATAGCACATTACAGCAATGGCTTTTGGTTTTATAATCAGTAAGAAAAAAAACGTTTAATGAAATTTAGCATTGAGAATGGGCTATATCCCCAAATGGTAAATAACCAATAACCAGCTCCAGGAAGAGTGGTTATGGCAAGTTATAGAAATTTTCAGTTTTAAAACCCCATATCACATATTGCACCTATTCCACATTTTATCTATCTTCTATCAAAGCGTGTACTTACTTGCTTTTTGGTAACTGTTGACAATGACATTCTACACTGGAAAAAGGTTGGCTCTCACTAAATATATCTATTTTTAATTTTCTTACAGCAAATCATATGCTTAGTTTTGGAACACTGGTCAGTACTTCCAATACCTACGATGGATCTGGTATTGTGACTGTGGAAACCGACCATCCGCTCCTCTGGACCATGGCCATCAAAAACTAACACAGCCACCGGCATCCTCAGCTGTGCCTCTGACTTACCTCATTTGCCAATGACTTATTGCTCAACAAGAACGGTTCACTGTGGTTTGCAGGAATCTAGAACTCTCCATGGGAAGTCCGCTAGTTTTAAAGATGTTAATATTTAAATAATCCAGGGGACATTATAAATGACAGATCTCTGTTTTACAGTGGGGGGGGGGAATCATTATTTGTTAAGAAAGGAAATAAGCTCTGTTACATTCAGTTGGAAAACTAATGTGGATCATTCCACTATAAAATGCAGCACTGGTTATTCTTATGTTATTAATCATTCCATTTATCCTAGGAAATTGGTTTTAATTTTGAAGCTGAGAAAGCTCTGTTGAGGGTCCTTGGTGTCCAGGATGTAAACCTCCCATCCTTAAATGCTTATCATCAAGGGCTACTTCTGAGTGTCTATTAATATTAGATTCCTCTATATAATATAGAAAGGAAATTCTTCCAGATTGGAATGTTAGAAGTACACCATTTCACTCTGGCCTTATTACTGTGTTTGGTGTTGTCTTTTAGGAATACATCCAGAATCATTGACCTAATTATTAAATTTGAAAACAGGTAGTTATGTAAGCTATAGATGAAAAGAGAAATGACACAAAAGATAAATGACAGTCCATAAAGCTCTACTAACGTATTCACCCCAAACTCAGCTTCTGAAGTCAGTGTGCTGGGCTTTAGTGGAGTGACAGATCCAAGTTGCCCTCATCATAATTACAATCTGGACTGAAAATGTTAGGCAGAGGAAACTTAAGCATAAAAATCGAATTGTTTCTGACATACCTCAGACTGAAAAAAACCTTAGTTCATAGACCACAAGGTTACCAGATTACCAGAAAATGGGTTTTGCAATCCATGGGGATGAGTGAACACAGTGTATAAGGAGCCTGGTCTGAAAGCCTGCGTTCCTGTCCCTGTGCGGCCATCCATCTCAGTTCCCTGAACCCCCCTCCTCAGCCAGAAAAGGGAAGCGGCTGGATGGATGTGCCTGAGGTGCCTCCCCACACTCAGATGCCAGACACCGACGCTAGGCTGTCATTAGGCAGATAATGCCCAGTTACTAAACCATCTGGGGCACTGAAACGTATTTGCATTTCTTTTATGATGAGACCCTCTTCTATCCTCTTACCCTTTTCCATCTTGTTTACCAAACCGAATGTTGCCACACAAACCATGAAGTAAGAACCTGCCCAACGTGGTTCCATACCCACAGTCCCCGGGTTGCTGTAAGGAAAGGGACCAGCAGCTCTTTTCTTCCTGGTGCTACAGCAGAGGCGGCATCAGATTGTAAGTGGAGGATGAAAGCAGGGTCAGCTGAACTAGCATGCAATTGTGAACAGTTAATCATTAGAAATAATTTTTAAATATTTATGCAAATATATGTGAGATTGAAATCTGGAGCTCAAATAAAAATATTTAACTATCAGTGTGCATGTCTGTGGTCAGTTTTTAAGGAAACAATCCGTTGTCTCAACTGTGTTTCATTATCACCAATCTCTCATAATCAATGCTTCTGTATAAGAAAAGGATTTGCTCGAAGGATGATTGATAACTACAGTACCTCACTCATCTGATTTCAGAGAGCAGCCCAGTGCCTTTATTACTTTCTCTAATCTCCATGGCGGTTACTCTCTGGCTCACATGTGCCAGGTGTCTACACTTCATCTCTCTGGACTGCAGCCCCATCCATAAAATAGGGATTCTAGGTGGCACCCCATAGTACCTTGTAGGACTTGCAAAGAACAGGAAGATAGATTACTTTCAAAGATCTCTATAAGCTCGAGGAAAAAGAACCAATAGAAAGAAGGAAATTGGTGGAGGAAGAACCCTGGGGAGCAAGAGAAGGGATGGGAGGGGCCAGCCCTGTGGTGCAGTGGTTAAGTTCACACGTTCCACTTCGGCAGCCCGGGGTTCGCTGATTCAGATCCTGGGTGCGGACCTACGCACCACTTGGCACGCCATGCTGTGGCAGGCATCCCATGTATAAAGTAGAGGAAGATGGGCACAGATGTTAGCCCAGGGCCAATCTTCCTCAGCAAAAAGAGGAGGATTGGTGGCAGCTGTTAACTCAGGGCTAATCTTCCTCAAAGAGAAAAAGAAGGGATCAGAGCACAGGTGAGAGTCCCAGATTAGATGGTCAGTGCTATAGCAGAGCCCAGTTCTAGGCCCTTCTGCATCTGCTCAGCACAGGAGCAGAGCCCAGAGCTTCTGTCCATATACTGCCTACTTTCCCATTCACAGTCTGATTTCCCATTCACAGTAGAAAGATCAGTCAAGCTCCACTCCTTCAACTCGGAACCTCCAACAGAAAAACACCTAAGACCTCCACACCACTGCCCAAACAATACCTGCACCAAAAGGAGCTGGAGAGGAGCGAAGGAGAGGGGTCACGTGGCGTGGCACTCTCAGCGCTAGTCCTTTCTACTGCACTTACTTCGAAGTTGAGGCTCAGCCATTGTATAGTCATCACTAGAAATGTGTTATATACATAGAAAAGAAGTATGTCCATTGTTTTATAATTTTACTACAAAAGAAAGCATGTCCTACTTATCCTGAAATTCTTACCAGTGTTAATAAGTGGATACTTAGCAAGAAGAATATACTTTGCTGCTTAGTAAGCATTGAGGAAAAATTTAAAAAATCATTGAGATTTATCCCACATTACCACCTATGTATCACACTGTAGCCATTGGAGGTCCGTGGAAGGGTTTCTCTTAAAGGATAGGGCACCCCTCCCAATTCCTGCCAGGCTACTGAAGAATTAGGTACTGGTCTTATCGTAACAGCTAGATCTTAAGTTAGCATGAGGGAAGCCATCTTAGGGAAAGGAAGCGACATTGTAACTATGACCCTGACTCACTAGTCTCTGTGAATACATTCTAGCTGGCAGATAGCCAAGATGATTAAGCACCTCTTGCTTTTACAAAATGTATGATCTGCTAGCTCTATGACTCTTGCTTCCCTATATCTCTGAGCTGTGATAAGACAACTTTATTCTCTGAGTTCCCCAGGAACATGATGACCTCCAGAAAGAAAAACTCTGTGTTGGTACCCATCATGAATGACAGAAGAAAGAGAAAATGTGGCGCCTTGAGGTTTGTCACACCGGATACTCAACATCCCTAACCCCCCTCCCTGCCTGCGCATTTCCCTTATATAACTGCCCCAAGGTTCTGTTTGATTTTAAGATGGTTCTTCGGGACACTAGTTGCCGTCTTCCGATTATGCTGGCTAATTGTATAAACTTTCCTTTCTCAACCACTGGCTCGTTTGCAACTGGTTGGCACCAGATTGCAGCAAGCAGAACGAGCCCCTTTTTGCTTGGTTACATTATTATTTGACCCCTTTCTATTCCTTGAAAATACTTAAGTACAATTTTTCTCTTTAGGTACTTCCTCATTAGATCATTTAAGTAAGCATCCATTTGTTATTTTTATACGAACACTCTGAGTCTGCAGATGGGATCTCAGGTGCACCAGTGCCCTTTCTGATCCCCGGCCCCCCCCCCCCCCCCAGCCACGTCCAGTTCAGATCCTGACCTCCAGCTTGCGGCCATAAGAGACACTGGAAGTTGGGCCCTGCTAGGAAAGTGCCCTGTGTTCCTTGGCCCTTTTGACTTCAACCTTTCTTCTTTACATGGGTGAGATATATAGCTTTTATAAATCTGGGGGCGGTCCCCCAAGAATGGCATCTGGCTCCTAAATCACTGACTAGTGAGAACATGCTATGATGACTTCAGGCAGCAGGGCAAATCTGAAAATGGCTGCAGACTGAAACCCCGGCTGGAGTCCCAGTGACTATGAGCTGTGCTAAGTTGTGTGTGTGGTCCAAGGCATTGGGAGTGCACCACATTCCCAGACCTAGGTCGGGCACAGTGATACATCCTCATTCCTTAATTTCTGCTAAGCAGACAGAGAGCATTTTCTCTTGGGATGGGAACTGGGGCCATCCACTAGTTACAGAGCTTCACTCAGAGCAAGGAGGATATGGCCCTGGCGGCCTGGGTGTTCATAACGGTAGCTGCTTAAGCACTTCTGTCACGCTTCCGTATGTGTGGAATGCATTTTAAACAGACCTGGCTGACTACTCCTGCTCAAATTCATGCCTTCAGAGCTTTACTTGAACAATCAAAGTAAAGCAGCACATGGACTTGATCTGACGGAGACTGATGACAGGCACCAAGGCGGGAAGCAGTAAGAAATTGTGCTCTCTCCCCTCAGGCTCTGTGCTCATGAAAGGAGTGTGGTCTGAGTGGTGACTCTCAAGCTATATTGACCATGACCCTCTAGGAATACATGATGTCTTGTGACATAGTCCACACATACACAAAAACATGCACGTTCTCTAATATTTTATTCTAAATTGAAAAACACCCAGAAATCTATTCTAAGTTGAAAAAACACACCAAAGGGTAAAGTAAAATGCATAAAGAGACTTTTTGAAAATGTGTGTGTTTGTGCAAGAGTTCTGCATTGAGCATACACTTCTTTCCTAAGTTTAAGACAAACTGAGTATAATTTACCAATTTATCTTTATCACTTAATAATAATAGTTTTTATTCTTATATATGTGCTAAGAGAATAACCTCCCAATGACAGCAGGCTGAGTGTAATCCTATTTGGGAATAATAAAACCAATTTAACCTCATTAGGAATGGGGCAGTGGGGGGAGCTAGATTATTTAAATTGTGTCTGAAGCATTCTATTCAGAATAAAATAAATGATCCTTATACCTGGGGGAGATTAAAATTGAAGCCACAGGTCAAGGCAGTCCCAGGGTGTCTGTATATACAGAATGGAAAATTTCTGGCACATACAGTACAAGTTTGCCCTCCCTTGCCCAGAGCAGATTTCACTTATCAATCATGGTTTTCTTTTTTGATTAGCTGCAGCCTGTGCCTCATCTCAAAACAATTCTCCAGGCAGCCGTGATCAATTATTCTCCATTGGCTTGGCACCCCTGGTGGCTCAGAGCTAATGGGAGATCCCGCCACTGTACACAAAACACCTACAGTTCCATCCTGGGAAAGAGGTCATGGCAACATCATTCTTCTTCAGGGGGAATGAAGGACGTGTTCCCCATGTACTTAATTCCACCACTGAAAGCAAGGGCTTTGTATACAGCAAAAGAAAAACTAATGCCATCCCTCCCAACAGCTTGAAAAACATAAACAGGGCCCTGAGATACCCACAGTTGAGAGACGAGAAATTTCTCAGAATAGAGCCATAGCTTATCCCTGAGAACAAAGAAATCTAAGATATATAATACTGTGTTAGTCCAAAGGTTGAAAAGGGTTTTTTAGCTAACAGCAAAAGGAATCAATAAAGGATTACAAATAATACCTTAAATATTTCTTTCTTTTAAAATTACCTTTAAACCCAAAAGACTAGTGAGTATTTAATAGTCAGTTTATATTTTTGAACAATAAACATGGGAAATTATGAGTGTAAAATTCTGCAGGAACTGAGCATAGTCTCATCTGAATGGCAGAATTAATTTTGTGCATAGTTGCTTAACATTCTGAATCCTCTGCCAGAATATCAACCCCTTGGGAGCATGGACTTCATGTTTCCTGTTATCTGCTGTATCCTGTCTTAGAATAGGGCCCTGTTGTCAGCACATGTGCAAAAAATATTCATGTAGTACCACTGGTGCATTAGCTAACCTCCCCACTTGAACCCAGGCCCAAGGACTATACTGTTTGGCTTCCCTAGTCCCTGGAAATGATTGCTCTTTTCCTTCCTCCATCCCTAACTATCCAGGCTTTAAAGCAGATATGCGAAAGTTTCCCAAGTGCCCTCATTCTAGATGGATAGACTGGTATATATGCTTGCTCACTCACATTTCTGAAGAAGGAAGTAATGTTCACAGCACCAAGGCTGGGCTCAAAGATGTCATTCCAGGCAAATTACAGCAAGTAAGCAATCAAGGAAAATCAGAAGGCCAAGAAATTGTAAGGGGCTTGAAATCCACAGATAAGGGAAAATGAAAGCCATGAGGCGAGTAATGACAGAGGTTTGGGAGATTGGGATGGACTAAAAGAATCAAGATCAAAATAAATGTGAAGAGCACATTTGATTGGCCTGACTTACTGGGGAAAATGCAAAAATAAGAGGTTAAAGAAATTTTTCTGAGTTGGAAATCTTGTAGCTGGAGCTATTTCCACCTTTGGAGGTTCAAGGAATGACCCTGGCAGTCATGAGTTGATACAGACTACCCCAAAAATAAGAGTTGTTTTCAAACACTTGAAGACCATGGCATTTGATTCTGATATTTTGTTTATTTGTGTTTACATCTATTTGTTCCTCAGATTAAACCTTTAACATGCATATGATATTAGCCTGAGGAGTCTAAAACCATAAAAAAAATGTTATCTCCAACTGAATCAGCCACACTAAACCTCATTATTTGTGATTTTAATTAAGCGTTCTCTATCAATAAATCGCCCTGTTAACTAACTTTTTAAAAAGTATAAAGGTCACAAAAGAATTCACTTTTTATTGAAAAAATTTATCTCATTCAAAAAACTTCACCAAAATATGTGAAGGACATAGAGTAAGGGATTTCTTAGAATAATGTAGAGGTTTTACTTTTTTTGGCTATAGGAAATATTAAATGTCTATCAATTCTCTCTACTATATCAACTTCATTAATTTAAGAAATACTTTTCACTCTCCTTTTCATTCCCTATTCATGAGGAAAATTTCCTAGGTCCCAGTGGTCTGCACATTCTGCCTTTTTATTTGCACTCCTTAAAATTCAGGGAAGCCTACATGAATAATGAGATGAGAAATGGTGCAGAAAGTTGTTGGGATAGCTTTTAGTCAGTGAATTTATTATGCATATTTTAAAGTTGACCTTTTAATCCAAGTTTTTATTCAATTCTATTGCAAGGAATTGAGCAACATGGTCAGTTTGAATATTTGTATGCCAGTGGCATTGAACAATGAGTTTCACGAGGAAAAAGTCACAAATTAAATCACGAAGAAGCCAGTATATTCTTTTTAAGGCTAAATGGAGGTAAGATAGAGACTTTTTTAGCAAAAACAGTTTTTCACAGAAAGAAAAATTTGCCCTAAATTTTAAGAAGATATGTAAATCATTTTCATATTTTCTCTAGATTAATGTTGCTAGTAATTGTGTATCCATATAAATACACAAATAATGTTAGTCACATTGATGCTATTGTTATTCATTCTTGTTTTCAGGAATGAAGAGCTTTCCACAAGTTGCTCCAAAGGCTTAACCTTTCTCTTGGGTAGAGGTGAAATGTACTAGCGCTGATATTCATAGCATTGAAATAAGGGGATGAGCCGAATGGATTGACTACAGAGAATCAGGAGCTATTATGAAGCCCCAAGTTACTGGAGTTTCCACTTACTCAGATTCTAGCCTACTCAAAACATCCCCTATACCAGGACCTTCTGCAGACCGTATGGGAGGCCCATTTCCCCTTAATGTACAGAAGAATCCCCCAACAATTTTGCCATCCAGCAACCACAAAATGAACCCACTCCCTCTTGACATGGCAAGCTCCCTGGCGTTCAGTCCAAGGCTGGACAAACACTTGTGGGATCTGGCCTCCAAATTAACCCCCAAGATTCTACGCTGAGTCGCTCCCCAGGAAATCCAACATTTTATACCTATGTGAAGTTAGAGGGCGAGGATAGGTGCTGCCTTCTAGATTGGTGCTCCTCAGCTAAAATCATCAGAAGCACTCTTAACTTTGTATTTTTTACAAACGCATTCTTAGGGCTTCATCGAAATTGACTGCTATCACATCTGCTCGTCAGGTTTCTAGGTTGCAGATTTGCGGCTGGTGACGCGTTTGACCCGTGGAAGAAGGAAGACAAAGAATGTAGGTGAAATGAATTTCCCTGGTTTGATGACAGTCCCAAAGTCCGAGCAGGAGACTAATCCTGTGCTGTTTCCTCACCAATGAGTTAACTTTCAATAAAGCAGAAAACCCAGTGAAATGAGAGATTCCAAGTTGACATATTGCTGTCCTTAAATGCAAATTTGTGTGCCTACGGCAAGGCAGACACTGGGGTACAGTGATGCCCTCACAGGCTTACATTATAATTAAATGACGGAGAGACAAGAGAGAGAAGTAGGGAAAAGGAAGGAAGAAAAAAAGGAAAGCTACATGGGAATGGAAACAACAAAAACTGCAAAAAGAGGCCAAAAATGGGACATTCACTTTGGGCAAATGAGATGGGGAAAGAAGAGAGGACAGTTTGCTTCTCTTTTCTAAGTCATTTGGAATTCTAATGAACATTATCTTCAACTCTTAATAGCACAGCAGAAAATGGACTTTTATGAATCCACTAAAATCCCTATATGTAAGAAAAACTAAATCGTCACGTTTTAATAAAAACATTTTCTGACATTATAAAGACATTCACACAAACAGGCCCAGAGAGACACAGAGACGCAGGCACAGTGAGATTCCCAAAGGCACTAATAAATACGAGTACACAGACAGACAGGCCTGGGAAGACAGATGGACAGAGAAGCGGGCAAAGACTCACACACACACGACATCCACCAGCAGGGAGACCCTCAGCGTCTGATCCATTCTGTATTTTCTCAGACATTGAGAGAGAACATTTATTTTATTATTCCAAAATGCAAATTTTTTTTCTTTATAGGCAAAATTTCAGCTTTTCAGTCAGTCATGTATTCATTCAACAACCACTATCGAGGATCTTCTTCTTAAATTCCATTTCTATCATTATAATCACACCCTTACTTATACCCTCAACTCTCTTGTTGTGCTCACTTGGCAAAGCCAAAAGTATGTTTAAACCAACTGTCTGCCTCCTCTGCACCTGAAAACAGCTGGAGAAAAACACAACCATGATGACTAACCTCACTTGAAATTCAATATATACATACGTGCATGCATACCATTATGTAAGTGGCCTCCTAACGATGCCCGGCAATCATACTACACACTTGTAATTCATTCACCCTACATCATCATTTTTCCTCTCCCCTGGATCATTCTTATACAAGTAGACACATTCTTCTATAGACCCCACTTCCTCTATCAGCCACCACCTCATTTCTTTATTCTCCTTTGCAATTCTCTCCTTTTAAAAGTTGTCTAAATAAATGCACTCTTTCTAACCCCACTCCTCCCATTTCTCTCTCAAACCCACTCTGGTGATGCTGTGGCCCCACCACTCCACCAAACTACTGTCTTTAAGGACACCGATGGCATCCCTGTTGCTGAAGCCAATGATGAAGCCTCAGTCCTCACGTACTTGACCTATCAGGACTATTTAACACACTGATCACGTTCTGCCCTTGACTGCACGACACCACACTCTCCTGGTCTTACTCCTGCCTCACTGGTGCCTCTTCTCTGTATGCTGTACTGGTCCCTCCACTTTTCCTCCAGCCTTTCAATGTACAGCTCCTGCGTCAGTCCTCACTCTTTTCCTTTTCACAGTGTCTGCTCACTTTCTTAGTGATCTCATCTAGTACTTACCACCTTAGACAACATCTGTATGGAAACCCACATATTAAATTGTCCACTTGATATCTCCACTCTGATATCTCAGAGACTTTTCACACTCAACATGTTCATCACCAAACCTGTGCTGTTCCCCAAAAGCCTGCTCCATCTACTACCTTCCCATCAGTGATGGCAGACCCATCCGTCCTGTTGCTCGGGCCCAGATCCTTGAGTCATTCTTGTCTCCTCTTTCTCTCACAATTGTGAGCTCTACTTTCAAAGCGTATTTAGAATCTGACCACTTCTCACCATCTCTGCCATTATCACCCTGGTCCAAGCTACTATTCTCTCTCACGGGAATCATCACAAGCAGCAACCAATTGTCCCTGCTTCTACTGTCCTCCTCCCCCGACTGTTCTCTGCACAGTTGCCATGTCCAGTCATGCCATTTCTCTATCCCTGCAGTGGCTTTGGGAAAATGCCAAGTCTTTCCAAGGGACCAGAATGCCCAGATGATCCAGCCCACTCTCCCGATGACCTCCTTCTAAATTTATACTCTCCCCCTGCTGACTCCGGTCAAGCTTCATGGGCTCTTTGCTATTCTTCAAACACACCCAGCACACTCCTGCCTGCGGGCCTTTGCTCTGGCTGTTCTGTCTGTCAGGACTGCTCCTCCGAGACATCCGCCAGGCTAGCACTCTTGTCATTTTCAAATCATTTCTCAACTCTCACCTTCTCAACAAAGCCTACCTGGAGCATGCTATTTAATAAAGAAACACGCCCAACTACCAAACTCCACCCCTCCCCATCCCTGGCACTTTCAGTCCCTCTTACTTTGCTTTACTTTTTTTTTCAAATAATTTATCACCTTCTAGCATACCATACAATTTACTTATTTATTATGTTATCTCTTCCTCCTGCTAGCACGTAATCTCTAAGAGGGCTGGGATTTTTGTTTTATTCGCTGACGTATCCCAAGCCCCTAGAGCAACGCCTGGCACATGGTGGATTCCCACATCCAACAAACGCTGAGAATTTACCACGTGCAAGCACTGGGAACTGAGCGCCGAGTTAAGACAAACATGGTGCCCGCCCCCTTGGAGCTGACAGTCTAATTCTTACTATTTCCTGGAGACAGCTAATTTTTAGAATCTTCAAAAGGGAGTGGAAAAGCATCACGAAGGATTGCATCAGACACCCTCACAGCACTGTAAATGCTCAGCTGAACCAGCGGAATCCAATGACTGAAACAAACACGGTAACTGTGCGCCTTGGGTTTCAGGCTTCAACTCTATCCCATGCAATTGAGAGACTACACACCAGGACTCCAAGGTTCCTCAGCCTACTATGCAAACCAGAATTTGCCCTAATGACACTAGATATAATTAATGATGAACAAAACAAACCACCTCAGACACTACGTCATTCTAGTCTTGCAATAACTCCTCCCCTAAGTAAAAAGACATGCTCCAAATGAAAATATCTCCATTTAAAAAACTTCCCCTGACATGGTAATCAAGTCTTATGCTTTATGCAATAATTAGCTGGACTGAAACCCTTCCATGCCCATTTTTCTGCAGTTCTGGCAGCAAATTGATAACCTCAGGCAATTTTTAATTAGCACTCTTTAAAAATGGTTTGCTAAATTAGTCAACTATGAAATAACCTCACCCAAATGATTAAGTTCAAATTGCATTTCAAATCCATCACCTGTTTTTACTGTATGAACATACCGTCACTCCAGGATTGTTAATTACACTGTTTACCGGCCTGTGTTTTAATCCATGCACAGAACAGTGGGCAGCAAGTGCCAGCTGGCCTATCTCTATGCTGCTGTTTCAAGTGGCCTGCCAGCCATTTGGTGTTGACATTTCTATTACCAGCAATAGCTCTGGCTCCATCCTTAACCCAGGAGAGAGAGTATTTCAGATGAGCCTCCTTATGTCCAGGTAAGTCACCTGTGTTGCTCAACGTAAGGGAAGCTAGGGCCTGCTTTAGTAAGGACTTTCTTGTGGCCATGCTTAATGGGCATGGCAGCTGTGCCATTCCTTCCTCACACCCTTCGCACCCAAATTGCATTGCTGAAGCATCTGTTATTTAGCACGTGTGTTCACATGATCTTATTTAATTTCAAAATAAGACTAGGAATCAAGCAGTTTTAACTCCAGGACATAGATGAGAAAATGGAGCATCAGGGGATTGAAATATCTCACCCAGAGTTAGAGCCAGAGCCAGAATAGGATCTCTAGTCTCCTGACTGCAATCAACTGGCACCATCAGCTGCAGCCTCCATTTCCCCAACCATCTCCTCACTTGTCTCCTTTTCTTAAGTTTTGTCTCCCTCCGATCATGTCTCTACACCGCAGCCTGAGCAATCTTCTCAAAATGCACACCTGCTGTATAACCTTTCTGTACATGGCTTCCCACTGCACTCAGGCTAAGGTACCGGATCATCCTTCAAGGCCCTGTGTCCTCTGCCTTCCTCTCCCGTCTATTCCCCATACTCCAGCCACTGCTGCCTTCCATTCTCTGAACTCTCTTTGCTCTCTCAAGGGCTTCATCCAAGCTATTTCCTCTGCCTACGACCCAGAACCTACCCCTTGTACTTCCACTCGATTTGTCCCTGGCTTTCCAGGCAGCCATTAGGGAAGCCAAATCCCAGGCCCTTCACTGAGGTCTGCCTTGGCTACTCCCAGGGAGAGGGCAGCGTTAGCACCCATGCCTGACTTGACCAGACCCCTAGAACCCAGTCTTCACCCTGGGGGAGAGCAAGGTGGACAGTGGTGTTAGGTGAGGGGACAGTGGTAGGGGGACTTTCCTGGACCAAGCAGTCAGTGGCCTGGAAAAAAGAGGCCATGGAAATCTGGGAAGAAGTATAAATTTGATCCAATATATTATTATATTAATCATTCTACAATATCAAGATGTCTTTCTTATATCCTAGATGGTTCCAGAACCCAAAGGCAAACAGATCACTTTCCCTTGGTTTGTATGGTCCTTTTAGACATTGAGAAGGAAGAAATCAACTTAAGGAAATCCACCAAGTGCCTAGCACTGTTAAACTTTACCCTGCCTGCTTTCCATTCACCTTTTACACGTTCCTTACTTACAGGCTGTCATCTGGAAAGGGGAAATGGGGATTCTTCTAGGTTTGAATTTGCTCCATGGGACATCTTCCATGAGTGGCTGGTTTCTAGTTTTCACACCTGGACTAGTATTGGGAGGATTCTACTCTAGCTCCAGCTGACAGTAAGAATCCTAATAATTCTGCCCTCAAAATTGTTCCTCAGAGCTAGGTAGAGACTTGCGCAACCTCAGAGTTACAAAGAACCCTAGAAGACATTGACTCTGGTGCTCAAGGCTCATTTGATTAATGAGTAATCCTATTTGCAGATAGACGGGACTCTACATACATGCCCTGAACTCCACATATATACCATGGACCCAGTTATATCCACGTAAGTCTTTAAATTCCCCTGAGGCACCCATGCTATTGCACAATATTTTTCCAGGCATCCAAACACACATTTGACTAATGGCACACTCATCTTACTTATTTCTTCACTAGTGAATGTACCTATTGGAGAATTTCCTCCACCAGGTGGCAGCCAAGCCTTACTAAAATACAGTGTGTCAATATAACTGCTTGATCAATGAAAAGCAAATAGCCTTAAGATCGAATTGCATATGGACACAAGACCCCATGGAAATGGCATTCTCTGGAAGATGTTCAATATCAACAATGTAAACAATGTGGTATCTGATGCTTCCTTCCAAACTCAGGTATGACCTTTTACCACTGACAAAGCAAGGCTGCAAGGAAGAGAATTTTACAATGGCTTCTCCATTCAGGATGCTCTACTGTTTATGCCTGACAGCCTGTTCCCTCGCCCCGTGCAGAAGGACTTGATCATCTCCTCTACCAAGGTGTTAGCACTTCGAGGCTACATGGTGCTCAAGACCAACTTTCTTTCCAGGAACAACAAAGTTAGTCACTTCCAAGCGGAACTGTAACTAAGCTCCACCTCCCTTCATTCATTTCCTCATATTATGTGCGTAGAGGTCCATTGTCTTACCAAATTGTAAAGTCCTTTAGGGACAGAAATGGCCTTATCCATCTTTGTGTCCCTTTCTCCTTCTCCAGTGCTTGGCCCCTACTTATTTCTTCAGTTTCTTCTCTCACCATTTATTTTTACAACTCACTTCTCTGGCTAACTCCACATCATTTCTTTTTTCCTTCTTTTCTTTTTTTTTTTTGGAGGGGGACTTCCCTGAGGCCTCCAGACCCTTTTTGCTCAAATTTGCAAGAATTGGTTTTTGTTGATTGCACCCTACAACACTGCCTGATGTTGGCAAGGAATACAATATCCTTCACTGCATAGGAGAGTGTCTAAGATATAATCAGAGCCAATTCACGAGAAGGAGTACTGAATTTTATACAAGTAGGAACTGAACAAATGCACAGGGTTTAGCATATGAGACCTCTAATATCAGATTTCTCTATTTTTTTTTCTCTGCTACACTGGGAAGACAGGATGCAAACATTCCCCCTCATTTTCTTAGCCTCTGTCCTCCATGTTCTCAAGGAAAGGTAAACTAAATTTTTGGTTGCTAATAATTCAGTCTAAGAACAAGGTTTGAGGAAAAAGGGGAGTGGATTGGAGAAGCAGACAACAGGTAGGAGCTTCAACTGAGGCAGAAAGAGCTGTCCCTGGCTTGAGGGGGTGGACTGTGTTAGGAGGAAGCAGCAAGACCCCAGAGAAAAGGCCAGTCTGCGACTTATACAGAGACAGGACCACTGATGCAGTTTGTCAAAGAGCCCTTTCTCCCATGTAGAGAGCTCTCAGGCCTAAAGGGAATGCATAGACAAGGACGACAGGGGTCTCAGGGATGCACTGTATGAACAGATGGCAGGTCTCTACTAGATGGTGAGGCCCAGAACCTTGGAGAAACTCTTAGAATGACATGTTGAATTTCTCGGCAGCCTAAAGAGATAGATGTTGAGGATCCAAATTAGAATAACTTAAAGAACATAAAGAAAGGTGCTATTTCTCACATATCTGAGGGTATGAACCTGGATTCGTATTGTGCCACCGTCATTAAATAAATTGCAAGCGCTCAGGGTAAGTTTCTGTACTTATTCAGCATTTCCACTGAGCTGTTGCATGTACTGCTAGTCTCTTGATCTGTCCAGGAAGCATAATGCTTTAATATATAGAGACAAGGGACAATGCCTTTCTTACAGGCTGTGCAGGACAATGCTATTCCTCTCTCAAGATCAGGAATAGAGATCACGTATGCATCTCTTCTGGTGTTTAGAATTCTTGCAAGTCTGAGGTCAAATGTATGATGTAGAATGCTCCCAGAACAAACGGTACGTTCTCACCTCTTTGCCTCTAAGGATTCACTACAACCATCTTCTAACTCAGAGGTCAAAGAATCAAGGAAATTGAGACCTCCTTCTTCAACTTTTAAATTAAAATCTACAAAGAAAATTTCAAGGTGAGAACAGACATAAAACCACATCAATATATAAAGTACAAGACAAAAGAAAACTGTATAATACTCTTAATGAGAAACCCTCCATGTGGAGAGAAGCAGCCTCTTTATTCTAACCCCTTGCTTACTGGGAAGAAAGGCAGTAAAGCTGTACTGTTTGTGCCAAGGTAGCAAGTAATGGAAGACTCCTCAGCATTAATTTTATACAAATATCTCTGTGGTACAAAACAAACCTTTGAAGACACTCTTCAGTTTGAAAGGAAATATTTCTAAAGGAAATCAAGAGGCTTTGATCATAATGTGCCCAAACGAGGGAGTAAATATTCACAGTAGGTCATGCTCATGCTCGGAACACAGCACAACAGCTCTCAAGCAGAGCCAGAAATCACTCTGACATCTAACTTGTGACCTGTGAGGTGTGGCCTTGGTGAAGGGCTGTTGGGTTGCTGACGACGAGCCAGAAGAGTTACAGTTTCTGATTAGCAGGATTCGGGCCGGGCACCCGTTGTTCACAGCCAGCATCCATTCTGATTGGTCAGTGCCTGTCTCCCCAGGGATCTGATACTATTTCACCCAGAGTCCAATTTCTGGTAGTACAGCCAACTCTCAAGAGAAGCAGAAAGTCGATGGCAGTGTCCCCCTACCTCCCTGATGGCATCACCACAGAATAAGCAGAGATGCCTATGAGAAGTTCCACACTAGTGATGGCGGGACAGATAGATAACAAAACCAATAATGGAGAAAGATGGTTGAAAACAGACTTTGTAATACTGAAGGCATACTGTTTTGGAGAGAAGAAAAGAAAGATTTGAGAGAGATGGCAGAGAAAAAGTTGGCAAGAGTTTGTAAGAGATGAGAACCCTTTTGCTCAAAGAGAACAGCCATTACAAGTGTCAGGATCACCTGGGCCACCTGCTAAAAACTGCAGATTCCAGGGCCCTACTCCAGAAGTGCAAAATCAGAATTGTGCGGGGTGAGGAGTGAATCAAGGGAATCTGCTTTTTTAACTAGTTTCCAAGGTGATTTTTGAAGAAAGAAATTGCACAAGAAGGACAAGAACCATGGCCAGTCTTTATCCCAGGTAAGTTTGGAGTGCCATGGAGCACCCAAGAGGAAGACTCTGAATGCGACTGGAGAGACAGGAAACAGAAGGGGCAGAGGGTCAGAACTAGAGTTACAGATCTGGGATGAATGTGAATTTCCTGATAAAATACAGGCAGGTAGTGACACTTGGAGAGGTATGTTGTTTGTTTATATATTCAACTTCCAAATACCCCCCTATTTAGGAAGAAGCCTTACTGTGGGGATTTTGATGGGAGCAGGGCTCCACTTCTCACTATGGGAGCCAAGAAGCCAGCTATTCCCTTCTGCTGTCCTCTAGTGGCTGGAGTGTGAGGATGTATCAAGACCAGGTCAATTAGATGCTGCCGCCTCAGGATTTTGAGTCTTTAAAGGAGAAATTCAAAGATGCAGAAAGTGTTAAAAAATGATTCTCAGCAATGGTCTCCCTAGTGTCGAGGTGCCCATGACAATTCCCAACACAGACTCTTCTTTGGGTGGGAACTTGACTTCTGCAGAGCCATTTGCCACATACGACTTTTCAGCTTCCCCCGAAATGTATGAGCTACTCATATATTTTTCAATAAATTCCTTTTCTGTCTAAGTTTATAAGGTTCGGAGAACACTAGAGGACAAAAATAAACCCATGATACAATCTTCCAGATAATTGGAGAGTAAGAAGTACAAAGATGTGAGACAGAGAAAGCACACTCCGAGAGCAAAGGGTCGAAGCACTGCTTGAGATAAGGATTCAGGAGAGCACAATATCATAGAAATTAAGAAAGAGTTCACTGAAGAAAGAGAAGAAACTGATATGTGAGGGTTGGGCATTTTCTTTTCTATCCCTCCAGATTGCTTTGATCACATTCCTATTTTAAGAATTATATTGTACTTATTATAACAATTAAATAATTTTTAAAATATCTAATTTAATTTAAATAATTAATTAAATAGAATTAATAATTATAATAATTAATGTTATATTGATAATGGTTAATTGTATTGTAATTATGTCCCCCCAGTAGACTGTCAGTCCCACCAGAATAAGAACTATCGCTTTTCCCCCATTGCATCCACAGGGCATTTCCTATGCTGATCACAGCAGGTGCTCTGGAAATATGTGAGGAAGGCAGGGAAGAAGAAAGGAAAGATTGAACCAAAAAAAAAGTAAAGCATGCAGAATGGGAGTTCCCCTGAGCCTCCTGAGACACCAACTAAGCCAGCCCTGCATGGTCCCCTCCTCCCTGGGAGGGTGCCAAGCAGCGCCTGGGTCCTGCCGCAGCCTCTCCCCAGCTGGGCAGTGTCCTGGCTTGCTCCTTTCAAAGGCACTCTCTCCTTGCCTTTCTCCTCCCACAGACCCTGTCATGTCCTTCTCCTTCACCTTAAGAAAGGTAGGAAGAGTCATTGGTTTCAAGCAGCTTTCTTTGGCTTTCTGCCTTGCAAAAATTCTTGAGTCAAGGGAATTCAGAGGGCTTAAACATTTGTCTGAAATATGAAAGAAGAAAAAATATAATGAACAAAATACAAATTAATATCTCAAAAAGTTATCTTCCAACATCTCTCTTACCTATTTCCATGAGATTGCAAGAATCAAAGGTCTTCTTCATCTGTGTTACTCTGTGACCTCAGCATCATACTTTGTACATCTAATGTTCTTAATACATATAACATTAAAATTCAAGTAGAAGGGAAGAAATCAATGGAGAGAAAGAGGGGTTAACAATGCAAATAGGTGGGCAGAAGTTCCTAGAGAAATGGGAAGAATTGGATTAATTATGCAGTGGAAGAAATTATATTTAGAAATGTGAGACCCCTCTCAGCAGGGAAAAACCAGAAGATGGAAGCCAAGCCCTCTCTTTCTGGTAAGAAGAGGCCATAAAGAAGAGAGAATGTACAGAACTCCCATTCTTGACCTCACAAGATACGTTTATTACAGCTAACCTGTTCTTGTTCTTCCATTGTGTACTAGCTCTGTGGGCAGGAGATAACTTGTTTTCTTACTTCTTAGATCTCCCAGATGAAAGGAGCTAGGTCCTAACTGGATGGTGTGACTACTGCACAGCACTCAGTGAGCCTGCAAGTGGTGCCAGATGCATTGACAAAATAGAACTTTTAGATTGTCTCTAGAAATTGGGAAGAAGGAAGCAGATGGATATTTGGTGACCAGAAGAGCAGGCTAAGTTAAACACAATAATGCTCCCTAAATATTCCATTTCTCACCCTTTTCTCAGTGCCCTTGCAATTAATGGGAGCCACCTGACTAGCACAGGATAACAAAATATGAGCAAAAGGGATGGGCCAATTCCAAGCTGAAACAGTTGAAAAGCCCTCACTTCTGCTGGAAGGTCTGAGGCACAGGATGTACCTTCCAGATTATAGGGCATAAGATGGTCAGCTGGGGTCTCTGAGCCTATGGAGCAGAAGCCCTACTGACCAGGGCTGGACATGCAGTATGAGCGACAAATAAGCCTTGTGGTTTCAAAGCACTAGGATTTCAGGATCCTTTTTTTTTTTTTTTTAGAGAAACTATTTAAAGGATTTTTTTTTTTTTTTTTAAGATTGGCACCTGAGCTAACATCTATTGCCAATCTTCTTCTTTTTAATTTTTTTCTTCTTCTTCTTCTCCCCAAAGACCCCCAGTACATAGTTGTATTTTCTAGTTGTGAGTGCCTCTGGTTGTGCTTTGTGGGACGCTGTCTCATCATGACCTGATGAGCGGTGCCATGTCCACACCCAGGATCCGGACCTCCTAAACCCTGGGCTGCCGAAGCAAAGCGCGCAAACTTAACCACTCAGCCACGGGGTCAGTCCCCCCCTTTTTTTTTAATTGCAGCATAATTGACCCTACCCTAACCTGTCCTATCCACTTTGCAATCTTCTTTTTCTCCCTTGATAAGGCTCATGCTTACCCATCTTTCACGGATGGCCCCTTCCGTACAATCAACATTAGAGTCTCAAACTTCCCTAAAGAAGTTGCAAAACAACACAGCAGTCATTCCATGTCACTGCTTACCATGCATTTTGTTACTCCTTTAGAAAAGTTCTTCCCGTTGCATTCGGGAAAGCGTCAAACTAGATGCAGTAAGAAAATGGTGGAGAAAGTTGACAGTTCCTCTCAGGTTTTAGGGCCAGTAATCCAGGAGTCTCATAAAGTTTCAAAGGCATATAATTTCCTTTGATATAATGAGATAGCCAGTTCTTCTCCTTGTTCTACAGGAACTTGGGTATTTGTTAGTTTATGATCCCACTAATTCCTCTGTCTCCTAGAATTCCCACAACTCGACCATTTTCTCCTGTGACCAGAAAGAATGAGAGACCGCCCAGCCTTGTTCAATGAGTATCACATGTTCCAAGGTGTTCTGAGACCTGTCATGCAAGCTCTTTGCTGCTTGAGTAAAATTAGGATTATGCTGTAGGCCATATAGGTCCCTGTGTTTGGGATGAGGGAAGAAAGGGGACATACTCAGTGGTTCTGGGCATCTGAGTTGCTGCTTCTCTGATGTTCCCAGATCTAAACCTCCTTCGCAGTTGTATTTGACTATTTGCCTTTCCCAAAAGCAGCTCAATTGCCAACACTAGGCATTTAGAATTTTATAAGAAAGAGGAATGCTGTACTGAAGTTATAATCTAATTTATTAGTGCAGAATATGAATAAAGGTCATCTTTGGAGCCTGCAAATAGTACTTGATGTATTGAGATGAGAAGGGAGAAATAAAAGGGCACATCTGTGGAAAGGGCCACTGTGGGAGGTGGCTTACATACATCATCTCATTTAATATTCCTGTTAACTGATATGAAAGAGATACCGTTATCTCTGTTTTACATGAAAAAATGGAGACTTCGGTGAATTTCTCTAGCTAAGAGGTGGCTAAATTGCAACGCAAACCAAGCCTCCCATACTGCAAAGCCCAAGTTCTTTTCTTCAGCTTTTGATAAATTTTACCATTGAGAGTCCTAGCTTTGTAACATCATTAATTTTCCCCTACCACTATAGAGCTCATGCTCTACCCTTCTCCAAGCTAAATCAGGCGTGCCCCCCCAAAATTCTACGTGGGATAAATCACATTATCATACCTACAAAAGGAAAATTTTCCACTTACCGACACACGCCTAGGAGAGAGAAAATTGAATGCTGAGTTTCACCAAAACTGTTTCCAACCAGCTGAATCTGTTCAACAACCACGAATTTTCAGCAAACCATCATCCAAACAAAGCTGACACAGGACTTAGAATTTTGAGTAATCTGATATGTCAGACCCTTATAGACTCTTTTCTGACCAATGGGCTTGTTTTAGCCAATCATATATAGACTTACGGACTCATCCTGTTCCATTCAAAGAGGAAGTTCTCAATCATTACTTAGCATAACTACATTGAAGCCCCCATTCTAGTGGATAAAGCCCCTTGATCCCCATTTCCACCCATGCCCCAGATAACTATTTAATGAATTTCTTCAGTGTTGGGTCCTCCCTTGCCTGGCAAGCAAGTAAACAAACTCAGGTTGTTGGGTTTTTTCCTGCATCATTCTGGTGGGCTTTGTTTTATTTGGTGACACACCTGATTACCCTTCCCCATCTTGAATATACAGGTAGGCTTCTGAAATTTTCGCTCTTTCCTAAATTGTCAGCTTGTCAGAACAGTCAAGAATCTTGATCTCTAACATACATTATCCTGACTACACGTGTCCAAGGGAATTCAAAGGATATCCGAGTCATAAGTGTTGAAGACTGGCCTTCAATCATGCCAGAAGTACCCTGATTTCAATGATCTCTCAGAGTTGAAGCTGATGCTTTGAAAATTATATTATATTAACCCCAGGGAACTGCCAAGGAATAACTTTTCCTGCACTTATTTCTCATGGAAATCAGTCACAGAACTCTACCATCTGTGAGAGAAAGAAAAAAACAAACTATTGGCTATGAACTGTTTTAACTGTGGGACAATATCCTAGAAGGGAACAGCACCTGCTCAGCATCTTCACTGATAAACATAATGCCGAACACCTGCTTGACAATGGCAGCCATTCTAGTCCAAGTTGTATTTAGTTTTTCTTAATTGTCATTCCCAGGTTCCTCAAATAAGCAAAGCCAATGCTATCTTCAGAAAGCAAGATTATACGCTGCGATGGGACATTCATTCATTAAGCAAACATTTGCCAAGAACCTACTACAAGCCAGGTACTGGGCTGGGCCGAAGATGAAAATGTGAATAAGATGTAGAGGTTATTACCCTCGAGGAGATTAGGAGACCTCAGTCAGGTGTAGAAGTCAAACTAAGAATCTCCATAAAAGTGTCTTAAGTGCATAACAGAGGCATATCCTGAGTGCTGTGGGAACACAGCAGGAGCAACTAACACAGAGGTCTGGAAGAGTTTAGCAGAGGAATTGAAAATTGAGTTGAGTCCTAAAGAACAAGTGGACCGTGGCCAGATGGGGGATACTCTGGAAGGAGGTCTTCCTAGGCAGAGATAAGAGCATGTATAACGTACTGAGGATGGAAGTTTGGATATGGTCAAGATTTGACAAATTGTTTTGAATTACTGAAAGTGGGTGGAGTGGGAGATGGGGGTTGTCACGAAGTTGGCTTGTAAAGGACTGACTGTATGATACTAAGGAGTCTGGACTTTATCCTCTAGGTAGTGAAGAGTTAACTGAAATATATAAAGTAGTTTGTGGGCACTTCCACTTCTGGTCAATATGGAGTAACAAACATCAGATTTACCCTACCATCTTAAACAAGTCAAAATGTACAAAATAACATGAAAAAATGATTTTCACAATTGGACAACAACCAATGCAGGACAGTCACTCCTGAGAAAAAGGAAACAAATGATCTGAGCCTTACAATGACCCCAGCTTATTGTCTGGAGGAAATGTCCAGGTTGCAAGGCAGGGGTTGGTCTTGCTGAGTTGAGGAGATGGAATTGAGAATTCAGGGAGACTAAGGTAGCTAGAATTCACAGGATGGAGTACTGGAAGGGAGAGAACTACATGGAGAGGAGAGAGCTGCATCTAGAGAAGAGTACTTCAGAAGAGATGCAGGGAGAGCTCCAGAGATTCCCCTCAAATCTTCAGCTGAGTACTGATCACTGCACATGTATGAGGAAACTACCCTAGTTGGAAAAAAACAACAGAAAAACAAAATCTCTGGAATTCACACAGGACCAGGAATGGTTTGTATTCCTACAAATAAGAGTGGAAGAACCTTGTAACACATGGTATGTTGGGTGGAGTACACAGAAGGGTATTGCCTCAGTAGGAGGAAAAATTAACCTTAGACTACAGGTGTCTCTGGTTCTACGTAACAAAACCTAAAAGTGACTCTCAGAAGGATTAAAGCATTTCTATGTAACAGAACACAAAGCAAGGTTCAAGATTATACATATGGGAGATATAAATATAGATACAGATATGTCTATCTACCTAGATACATATCTCCTACATATACAATAAAGAGAAAATTCACAACATGTGACATCTAATACAACATTTTTGGGCATGCAAAGAAGCAGTAAAATATGACCTATAATTAGGACAAAAGTCTATTGGTAGAAACAGACCCCAAAATAGTAGACAAGGACATTAAACAGTTGCATAACTATATTCAATGTATTCAAGAAGGTAAAGGAAAATGTGTGTATGTTAAGTAAAGACAGGGAGGAAATAAAAGAGACCCAAATCAAACTTCTAGAGATGAAAAATAAATCAGTATTTTAGATGACAAATAAACTGAATGGAGTTAACTGCAAACACTGAAAAAACAAAAAGATTAGAAAACTTTAAGACATAGCAATAAAAACTCTCCAAAATGAAACACAGAGAGGAAAAAGCCTGGCCCCCACCAAAACAAAACAAAACTAGAAGCAGCAGCATATAAAGCATCAGTGAACTGTGAGACAACTACAAAAGGATGGTATATGTATAATTGGTGACCTTGGAGAAGACAAAAAGGGGAGACAGAAAAAACATTTGAAGAAATAATGGATGAAAAGTCTCCAAATTTGATGAAAATTATAAATGCACAAATCCAAGAAGCTATATGAACCCTAGACACATAAAGAAAACTGTACTAATGTACATCATAATCAAGCTGCTTAAAAACAGTGATCGAGAGAAAATCTTAAAATCAACTAGAGACCAAAAAGTCACATGTGCAGAGGAACAAAGATAAAAATGAGAACTGACTTCTCTTCAGAAACATGCAAGATAGAAGACAGTGGACTAAAATCTTTAAAGTACTAAAAGGAAGAAAAACTGTCAGCCTAGAATTCTACGCCCTACTTTCAAAAATAAGGCAAAATAAAGATCATTCAGGCATATAAACACTGAAAAATTCATCACCAGATTTTTACCACAAGAAATGTTACAGGAATTCCTTTAACATGGAAAATGATACCTGACAGAAATCTGTTTTATCCAAAGGAACGATGAACATTGGAAATGCTAAATATGTAAATAAATATAAAATACTATCTTTTCTTATTTTAAAAATATTTTTTAAAGACAATTGACCACTGAAAGCAATAAAAATAATGAATTGTGGGGATTATAACATATGCAGAAGGAAAATGTACGACAATAATAGCACCAAGGACAGGAGGGAGACAAAGTCGTGTACAGGTGTAAGGTTCTTATAGTTTAGTGAAGCAGTATAATGTCACTTGAAGGCAACTGTGATCTGTTAAACATGTATCCTATAAGTCCTAAAGCAACCACTAAAAAAGTCAACAAATGTTATAAACCAATGTTATTGTTACTAAGCCAACAAATGAGATAAAATTGAATCATAATGAAATACTAAATTACTCAAAAAGAAGGGATAAAAAGAGGAACCAAGAACAGATGTGATGAATAGAAAACAAATAGCAAGATGACAGATTTAAACGCAACCATATCAACAATCACATTACATGTAAATGGTCTACACACCCTAAACAAAAGGTAGAGATTATCAGATTGGATAAAAAGCAAGATGCACCTATATGCTGTCTACCAGAAACCCATTTTAAATATAAAGTGTTTGTGTCCATCTCTGAAGTGCACCAGCCCTACTAGGCTGCAGCTCTGCCTCCTGCATCTTCCCTGAAAAGCAAGGCCTCCGGCGAAGAAGGACTTTACCAAAGAGTCATGCCAAGTCTCGCTGTCTTCTCTACAAGCACTCAAATGCCACATTTTATCCCTGGCTTCTGGATTCTTCAGTTTGCAAAATGGCCAACATTTTCAGGAATCATTCCAATTTAACGGCCTGATAAAATACCCGTTATGTATCAGATTGTGAATTACCAGAAATGGCAATTTGTACGAGTCTGATAATCCTTTTTTCCCCCCTTCCAACTAAAAGGCCCATATTATTAGCTCATTCGTTCATTCACAAAATAGTTAACATTCATCAGCCAGTCACTGTGCCAGATGCATTGTACACACAGAAATACACTGGAGAAATAATCCAGTTTAGTTTCTGTACCCATGGAGCTTAAAACAGAGCAGAGGAGACAATCTATGAACAAACGAAAATATAGTTACATGTTGTCTTAAGAGTTGTAATGGAAATGAGAAAATATGAGGAGGCAGGTGTTAAGTAGATAAAGTGGGCAAAGGAGTCTTCATTGCAGGATCACATTTAAGCCAAGAACAGAGTAGGAACTAGGCACAACAGGAACCAAGAGAAGAGTTTCCAGGCACAGCCATAGCATATGCAAATACTTCCAGACAGGAGAATCTTGATGTGGCTAAGGTGCTTGAAAGACAAGAATAGTTGGCTGAGATGAAGTTGGAGCAGTAAATGGAGCCAGATCATGCAGGGCTATGGTAAGAAGTTTTCATTTCCCTCTATGTACAATGGAAAGTCATTATAGCATATAAATAGAAGAGTGACAGGCATGACTTAGTTTACATTTTAAGACAATCTCCCTTGCAACATGTGGAGAATGGATTATAGTGGGACAGGAATAGAAACAGGGAGACGGGTTTAGGAAGCTGTCACTGAAGAACAGGCAAGAGAGGAGAGAGGCTTGATCAGAGAGGTGACAGGGAGAGAAGTTACAGGATTTGAGATGTGTTTTGGAGGTTGAACTGTCAGGACTATTTTGGCAGTTTGTATGTAAGCTGTGAGGGAGAGAGCAGAATCAAAGGTGATTCCAGTTGAGTGGGAGGACTGGAGGTGTTACAAGTTTACGGGTGGGAATCAGTTCAGTTGAGAGGCATCAGTGCTTGCCCTGGCTCATGAGCCCAAATCAACAGAGAAGGCAAGGAATTGGGCCTCGGAGCAGAATCTCTAAGTGTTCAGATCAGAAATTAGATTGTTTGACTAAAGTAGATCTAATAATGTCAAGTCCATCTCTAATTCCAAATATGGCTTTCCCCCTCTCTGTTGCTCTTTCCTCCTTCTCCTTGGGACTGCTCTGAATGATGGCTTGACTGAACTCCAGGTGGCCCAAAGCCTCATACGCCCTTGTACCAATTTAGTAACACGCAGCAACCCCGTTTGTAAGATAGAGACAATCAGAAGCCTTTTGCAAACTCAAGACTGAGTCTAGCAGCCTATCCTGTTCTACTGCTCCATTGTCTTTCCAACAAACTGAATGGCAGGTTTTGCAGGCCTACTTATTTCTCGGGTAATCAATCTTGTCTTCTATTATTTCATCTCTCCGCCTTACTAAACGCAAGCCTGCTATTTCCCGATTCCCTCCTGAATGCAAAGGAAGTAGCTCCTAGGGGCTGGCCCCGTGGCCCAGTGGTTAAGTCCTCGCTCTCCGCTGCAGGCGGCCCAGTGTTTCGTTGGTTCGAATCCTGGGCGCGGACATGGCACTGCTCATGAAACCACGCTGAGGCAGCGTCCCACGTGCCACAACTAGAAGGACCCACAACAAAGAATATACAGCTATGTACTGGGGGGCTTTGGGGAGAAAAAGGAAAAAAAATAAAATGTTTAAAAAAAAAAACAAAACAAAGGAAGTAGCTCCTAGCTTCTAACCCACCCTAATGATCTTGTCCTTGATGGATATCAAGCAAGAGGAGCCATTTAAAGACAGGACAGGTCATCTTCAAGTCCAAAGACCTAGAACTGTCACTCTAATGTTAGTGGACTTAAAAGTCTGAAGCCTCAGAATGACAGAGGAGCCTGCTTACCATGACGTGACCTCAGCTTTCACACTATTGCCCAGACCTGGTGGCACCTGGGGCACGGGGGACAAAGAAGGCTTCAAAGCCCAGGAAGACGTGCACCCATGTCTTGAAAGCCCCAGCAAACCTGTGAGGACCACGCTCTGGCCAGATGACAGAGCTCCTTCCCGCACAGAGTCTCCCGGAAGAGCACTTCCTTCCGGGAGCCACGGACCCTGGACCCGAACACCAGAAAAGTCTGTCAAGCCACTGGCAGAGGTGTAGCCCCAGGATACCAAGGAGGAAAAAACACCTCATTCAAAGTTCTTCCTCTCACTGAAGCTGCCCTGCCAGCCTATCAAGTTTATGACCTCAGAATCCCAGACCCCTTCCTTGATGAAACACTTGAGCTGCACACTTGCCAGCCTGGCCACCTGCCTATTTCTGTTTCCAGTGAACAACTTCACGGCTCCTCATGGGTTTGGGACTGTAAAATGTCAGATCAGATCAATCACCAACTGGAAGAGCTGTAAAAAAAAAAAAAAAAAAAGGAAAAGAAAGAAAAAAGACTTAGAAGCTTTACTTCAAATTTGCTTTTCAATTTTGAAAAATGTAGGGCCTTAAAAGTTTTTTCCAACAGGTAGAGAATAGTTAAATTACAGTACTGCCACTCAGTAAGTTCTGAAGGCTTTGAAATAATATAGAACTGTGCTTTTCATAATACATTTAGGGGGAGGAATTGCTCAAAATTGTGTAAGGAGTATAATTACAATCATGGAGAACATACACAAAACAACAATAATGGCAAAAATGTTATGAGGAAATGCACCAAACTGTTAATAACTGATTAGTTGTTTGATGGAAAATTGTATTTTTTTCCTTTTCTAGTCATTCTGTATTTACCAATATGTTCCTAATAAATTTACATTCCTATTTTAACAGAGATATAGTTGTTTTACTTTTAAAACAAATTAGATATAAATCCCTCTGCTTGCTAGCCACAGCCCTGGTAAAGGAATAATTTAAATCCAAATGTTTTTAAATTTCTGTCAACAAAAGGTTAGTAGTGCTACAAGACACAAAATATTATTTCTGTGAATTAAATTTAACCAAGTCCAGGAGAAGTGAATTTGTGGTCCAAACATTGGGATCATTTTTTTTTTTTTTTACTTTTTGAGATCATTGTAGATTTACATGCAGTAGGAAGAAATGATACAGAGATCCCATATACCCTGCCCCCTTTTCCCCCCAATGGTAACATCTTGCATGACTATAATCCAATATCACACCAGGAAACTGACATCGGTACAATCCCCAGACCTCACTCAGATTTCACCAGTCTTATGCTCATTTGTGTGTGTCTATATTTAGTTCTATTCAATTTTATCTCACATGTAGACTCATGTGACCACCACCACAGTGAAGCTTCAGAATAGTTCATCACTGCTGCTCCTTGCATAGCCACAGCCACTCCCCCAACTCCCTCCCCACTGCCCGTCCCCTAACTCCTGGTGATGGTAAACAATTTTTGGCCAATGAACAATTATTAATCCCCCATGTGCAAATCATGATGCCAAGCAGTGGAGGACTATGCTGCAAATAGAAATCAAATAGACAGTGCATCCTAGTGGTTAGGAGTACGGGCGGGAACCAGAGTACGTGGGTTCAAATCCTGGGTGTGTACCTACCAGCGGTGTGACCTTGGCAAAGTACTTTTAAGCTTTCTACACCACAGTTGCTTCTTCAATATAATGGGGCTAACAATAGAGTCTCCTGGGGTTGTTTTGAGGATTCAATGAGTTGATATTTGTAAAGCAAGTAGAAAGTGCCTGGCATGAATAGATGTATATTAACACCTAAGAACTCACAATCCAGGGGAGAACACACAGAACTCTAATCAGGTCAGCCCACGCTAAGTGATGTAACATCAACGCGAACACAGCACAGTGGGAGGACATGGGAGGGACAATTCATTCTGGCTGTGGAAAGCTGGGAGAGGCTTCACAGCAAAGAGAATAGCTGGGTTGGGCTTTGAAGTGTGAGTACGACTTTGACAGAAATAAAGGGGAAGGGGACGCTGTTTTATAAACCAATGTGATCTGTGGTGCTGAGGCATGGGAAGGCCAGGGCCTGAGAGAGGACTGCAAGGTTAGAACCACAGGCTGAGAGGAGACTGGGTTTGGGGGAGTACCCACGGATGAAGTCCCAGGGAAGTTGGGGCCAGGTTTCCAGGGGGTCTTGAGCTTTGCAATCCTGAGGAAGACTAGGATGAGCAGGAAGGAGCTCCACAGCACAGAAGCCTCAGGAGGAAGGAATTCGAATGGATGGGAAAGCTCTCCTAAATTACAAAACACAAGCGATGGCGATTTATTATTAAAAACAAGAGCAGCAGCAAGCACGTGTCTTAAACGTGGTCAGCCTTCTTGTTAGAAGCAGAAAATCTTGAGTGTTGGGGGCACAGGGATTAGAAGTGATTAGGCTAACTTGTGCCAGAACCTGTTTGCTCCCTGCCAGGGCAGTTGCCACTTTAGCCAGGTGTTCTCAATGCCCTTCACTGGCAACCTCAAACCTTCCTTCTCTGGGATCTCTGGAGGAAGCCACCAGACAGAGACTTTGGTAGTTCCCAATGTCTCTCTCAGTCACTGGCAACATCAGGCGTTGTCGTCGTCAGGGGCACAGCGTTTATCTGATCATCTGGCCATTTGTTTCTTCAGGCTCCGATGTCCCAGTGGCTGAACTCGTGGCTGGCTCGGGCCTCCCTCTGCCCTCCCTGCCTTGGCCGGTGCTTCTCCTCCTGCTTGTTCCCTGGGCCCCACCTCCCTGTTTGCAGCAGCTGTGATCCTACCCAGGGCTGATTCAGATTTGTCTTTCACAACCGCATTGTTGCCTCTCCGGTCCCAGGTCTTCCATTGACCTGCTGTCGCCACACCCAGGCGTGGCACACAAGACAAGAACAAATTACCTTGTGTTTCTGCCTTGAAAACTTTTCTCAATCAGATGCCTTTTTCTGATTATTTTTCTCACTATAGAGAGAGAGGGAATGACAAAGAATGCTTATTTCACTTGCTTAAACCTAACTATATGATTAACTTGATATAGACTGAAAAAAATGATTGATTATATTCTTTAGGAGCATCAGACATGTTTCTTTTTGTTCTGTCATTCTCCTATCCATGAGGATAAAAAGATGTTGGAATAAAAGGCTCTTGCTGAGAGGGTGGTAGTGGTGGTTTTACAATGTGGTTCTGAAAACTAAGAAACCAAAAACATAAAAAACCCTTCGCTCTAAACAAGGTTAAGCATGTGAGCTAAACCAATACCATCTTGTCCTCCTATAAAACGTGGTCTCCCTGCCCTACCTCCTTCCCTTGAAGTTGATCTGTGAAAGATGACTTTCAGCAAATATCATAAATACAACCCCTTCCCAACAGAACACATCATGGCATTCTCCCAAGCCTTCTTAGGCTAAATTCACCTGTTGCCATTAAATCACATTTTCATGTAAAGAAACAAAACTATATCATTTGTAAGAAAAGTCACACAACAGTAAGCCAAGAATATCGAGACTAAGGAAGAAAGACAGCCAATCTGGATTTTTCTATTGTCAGAGCCCAAGCTCAACAAATCTGATTGTGTTTAGAACGTGGCAATATCTTCAAATCTCTAAGTCCCAGAGCAAACCCTTTTATACAATTAGACCCTGTGTCTTTCAAAGTTTTCTGTAAGGCTGGGTCCAGTCTATGACTTGAAGTCTTTGCTTTTCTAACCTTCACCCAGGCAGAGGGCAACCAGACAGTGAGAGGACATACAACAGAAATGATGGCAGAGAAGGATGATTTATTCTTAAATTATTACAATAGGATAATCTATTATGAAATTAATCGTGCCCTGCTTTCAGTGCAGCAGACACCTCAATGAAGGACAAAAGGTCATTTCCTTCCCCCACACAGACCCCCACCCCCATCCCTAGGATGGTTTTGCCTTTGTTTTTGAAAAGTCTGGGAGGGTCTCAAACTCTAACATGAATAAAAGTCACATGGAGGGCTAGTTACAATGGATATTTCTGGGTCCCTCTCTGGACTTACCAATTAAATTTCTGGGGATGGGGCCTGGGAGCCACATTTTTAACAAATTCCCTAGGAAATTCTGATCCAAGTGGTTTTAGGAACACTTTTTGAGAAACACTAGGTCAAAAGACAATCAAACTGGAATACTTGGGTGTGGGAAGCAGGCGAGCCAAGGCTCCAGAGAAGAGGACCAGAACATGGCAGGCTCCTGGCCCACTTAGGGAGCTGGGTCTTCATCTCAGGGGCAGGCAGGGGCCACTGCAGGGCCCTATGCAGGGCTGTGACATGGTAAGCTTTGCATTGAACACGCCTCTCCTTTTATCCTTCAGCTCATAGCTCTTGTGTCCCCCTCTCTAAGGGCCTTCTCTGCCCTCCACCCGGTAGTCCTAGACCAGGAGAGCTTCCTGCTCCTCTGTGCCCCTTATTAGCCTGTGCGTACCCCTCACTCATCACTGACCATGTCGTACCGACGTTGTCGGTTCTCTTGTGTTATTGTTCTAATCCCCTCCCCCTCGCCCCCTCCTGCCGCCCCAGGAAGCTTCTGCAGGCAAGGAAGTGACTTGTGCATCACCTGGCATACAGTAGGTGGCCTTTAAATGTTTAATCAAGCAGACTTGTGTTCCACTTATAACCGTGTCACCACCAAACCATCCTGGTTTTTCATGTAGAAAGCAACTTCACAGCCCGCCCCTCCTTGCTCACCTGGCCAAGAATGCTTCCTATCTAGCTGAGAAACTGGGCCCTATTTCTAAACCTCTCATTTACCAGACAATATTAGCCTTAAAGAATGACTCAGAATGAAACATCAGATGGCCGAAGTTTGCATCATATCGTCACGAAGTTAATCCATTTATATTTTTATGTTTCAGAAAGATGTAAAGCTCTCAACTCTCCAAAGTCCACGTGGGTAGGCCAAGCCCCTCAAAGGAATTTAAGGCACAGGAAAATGTACCAGCCAGTGATTACAGCGTGAAAGCACGTGGTGTCCAGAGTCTTTCAAATCCTAAAAGCAAAACACCTGGGGTCTGTTCTAGACTTGCACCCGACCCCCCTCCCACCCTCAGCTCCAAGCACCTGTTTCAAGTTGACCAGCACCTCCCACTCAAGGGCACATGTAAGGAAGAGGCAACGAGAATTTTAAATTCTGAAATTAGTCTACAAAGCAAGCAAGAAACCTATGAACTAGAGGTCACAAGGATCACCCCTGTGACCTCCCCTATGAGACTCCCCTTCATTCTCAGAGAAGAAAACTGTGACGTCAGGTGGGGTGATATCACATGACAAAACCTTGACTAGCTGGTACCTTCTTGGGTTTACCTGCAGCCTGTGCATGCGCAGTTGTTCCCATCAGAGAAGCTGGCGCCTCAAAGAGTTGACCTTGTAGCCTGGGTTCTTTCAGCTTGCTCTTTGTCACCGTCACCGAGGGCAGCTCTGATTTAAGGACATGCAAATCAGTCCCGGGGGGTTGGCATGAGGCTTGGAGGCACCTCAGCGAGCAGCCTGCAGGCGGTCGGGACACCCCAGCGTCTGAGGCCCCCTTGATAAATGGCTCCGGAGGTCGCCTTCCACAGATCGCACGGAAGGTCTCTGTTTCCAAGCCCCAAACCATGACCAAGTCCATCACCAACTCGGCCCGGGGTGTCGGGGGCCCCGCCTCGGCCTGGCGTGGAGCGCGGGCGCTGGCCGGCGCGCACCTGGCCCTCCGAGGGACGGCCGCGGGGGAGCCGCCGGCCTGGCCCCGGGCGCTCGGGCCCGTGCAGCCGCCGCCCTCGGCCTCGCCCTCGCCGCGGGTCGGCGAGGGGCCCGGCCCGGGCTCCCCGTGCGCGCTCCGCACACCTGCGCCCCGCCAGGTTCTTAGGCGGCGCCCGTGCGGCTGGCGGGCAGCCGCGGCGGGACGGAGCCCAGGCCATGGGAGGCACCCAGGAGCTCCGGCAGGACCCGCGGGGTGAGCGCGAGGGGCGGTCGGGGGGCTCTGGCCGCACAGCCGGGGTGTCAGCCGGCGCTGGAGCTTGGGGGGCCGAGGGCCTAGGGTGGGCCGGGGCCAGGGGCGCCCCGCACCGCGCAGTCCGTCCTTCGGGTTCCGATTTTCTCCACCGGGAGGAGAAAACGCAGGACCAGGAGTGCCAGGACCACTCCGGTCTAGGTTCTGACACCCCTCACCTTTCTTACCTGGGCGCAGTTATTACTGGGATACGTCGCTTTTATTGAGCACCTGCTGTGTACCATTTGCTAGGCTACAAGCTCTTCTGAAATGCTGTGGGAATCTGGCCCTCCTTCCCCATACCGACACCCAACTGTGCCCCCTCACCCTCTTCTGCAGCTTCAGGCCCCTCCTGCCAGTCAGGTCTAATGTGTACCCTGGGAAACAATTTGACTAAGCACCTTGGCCCAGGACCGTCCATCTTTCTGTACACATCGTTAGAAAGTCATTCCTTAAGAATCTCATGCAATTTTCGTTAAAATAACAATACCGCTTAGTCACTGGTTAGCATCCATTTAAAAAGATTCCAATTTCCTTGGAAATGATAAAGCAGCTCCTTGAGGCGAGCATTCTGGGGTGGTGAATAAGTGGGGAGGTGAACTGGAGAGGGTTTGGTGAGCCTGGGAAGCAGTCTGGGTAGTGGTTGAGAGCGCTGTGTTGTGTGATAGGGGGCAAATTACTCAACTTTCTACTCCATATTTCTCCATCTGTTAGAATGAGATGATAATAATGACTGCTCAGGGATTGAATGCACACTGTACTAAGCTTTGAGAGGTGCTTAGCACAGTGCCCGGGATATGGTAAACTCCTGATGAACCAGCCATAGCTCAAAGAAAGAGACAAGCTCGGAGGATGAGTGATAAGGGCCTTTCAGTGCCAGCTGGGCCTCTTGTGTGTAGCTGTACAAGAGGGCCGGCCTGGCCAAGGCCCCTGAGTGAGCCTCCGTTTTGCAGGGAGGCAGGTGGGGATGGACACGGGGATGAGGAGGGTTGTCAGGGACACAGTGAGCTCTGGAAAGTGAGGATGCCCGTGCCTGTTAGCTCCTTTGATGTCCTTGCCTAGCCTTCTGGACACCATCCAATCTGGCCTTGTCCCTACTCTAAGCAAGACTGTCTTTGTCTGCACCAGGACCCTAGATCCGGTCTGAGCAAAATCAGAATCTCAGTCTCTCTCTCTCTTTTCCAAGTCCACCCCCAATCCCAACATTTGTTGCTTAGAAAGGCCTAACCAGACGCCTGTTCCTCAGACTCCCATTTCCAGTGTCTGGGAAAAAACAGGAACTAGGAGAGAGTGAGTGTTCCCCCAATTAGGATTGCTCACCTACTGTCTATGTACGTATGCAACCCCTCATGGTTGCATATATATACATACATTTTTCAAAGCAATTGGATTATCTAATTTGATCCTCACAATAGCCACGTTAGGAAGGTAAGCCTGGAAGTATTACCCCATTTGATAAGTGGACAAAGTAAAGCTTAAGATCAAACAGGAGACCCGTTGTAGAGCAGAAAGTGGCATATCCTCTTTGTCCAGGCTCTTCCTTCTCCCTGGTGTTAAGGTGAGTGGCTGCTGGCTTTCCACAGGCCAGGAAGGTGGAGGCGAGCCCCTGGCTGCTGGGCTGAAGGAGGAGGAACCATGGCTGAGTTCAGCCCCCGACTCTCAGGATGCCCCGAGTGAGGAACCGCCCCTCTCCTGCGCTGTCTCTGGGGAGAAGCAGCCGTCAGAGGTCCCTGGAGAACTAACGGGGGCTGATGCTGGGAGAGTGTGCCAGCCCCCCGGCTCGGGGGCTGTCCACAAAGACAGAACTCTGGTCCCACCTAGATCCCAGCCCCAGGGGGAGGGTTGCTCCCTCCTGGTGAGAGAGGTGAAGCCAGGGAAGAGGTCCTGCTCTCCAGCCCCCAGTAAGCAGAAAAAGCCTAATGCCATGGGTCTGGCCTCCACGTCATCTCCTGGTGTCACTAACTCAGCCCATGCCACACACAACCCAGTGCCTTGTGGGTCAGGCCGGGGGCCCTGCCATCTGGCCAACCTCCTCAGCACATTGGCCCAGAACAGCCACAACACAGACCAGAAGAAGAGGCCCCCGGAAGTGACCTGCCAAGTTCGGAAAAAGACTCGAACCCTATACCGCTCAGGTAAGTCCCTGAGGGTGAGAGGACACCTGAGAGATCTGGTGTCATCTCTGGGAAAGGCAGGCTGCACAGAGAACATAGCCCCAGGAGACTGGAGTGTGGTTAGTATGTATACCACCTTGTCCTGGATTCTTTCTTGACCTGTGGCAGGGCCATGACCTCTGACCCTCAGAGGGGAAGGTTAGGTTGCCTATCAGAAAGTGACATTGGGACCAGGTTCGTTCCCTGCCACAAAGCCCAAAAGAGAGAGGCCCCAGCCCAATGGAGAATTTAGTTACAAGGCTCTGGGAAGGCCCTTGGGTTGGAGACAGTGGTCCCATCCTGAAGGCATTTGTCTTTTTTCTCTGCTGCTGCATCATTGGTGTTCTCATTCGAGTTTTTTCTTCCAGACCAGTTGGAGGAGCTAGAAAGGATCTTCCAAGAAGACCACTACCCAGACAGTGATAAGCGCCGGGAGATCGCCCAGACAGTGGGGGTCACTCCCCAGCGCATCATGGTAATGGGGGCTGGCACACTCTCCCAGAATCCACCACCTGGAACTCTCAAAGAGCAGAGCATGTGCCAACATCCCCGTGAATAGGGGTGAAGTGAGGTCTTGGATCTGGCTGTGTTCTAGCCTGTGTCCACACAGCTACAGCCTTAGACTATGAGAAGAGGAAAGTACCTGAGAAGCCATCTAGATGAACCTTTTTATAAAACTGATCTGACCGAGAGGCATCTGAAGCAAAGTGGTGGTGACCTCCTGAAGTCATGGAGCTCACTCCGTGACAGTCAGGACCTGACTCTTAGTCTCTGCCCCATTTCTCAAGCTCTTCTTGTCTCTCCCCTGCAGGTGTGGTTCCAGAATCGCCGGGCAAAGTGGCGAAAAGTGGAGAAACTGAATGGGAAGGAGAATAATGACAATCCTGCAGGCCCTGCCCCCACTCCTGCCCGCAGTCAGTTCAGGTAAGAATTTCTCTTCTTCCTGGATCCTCGCCATAGGTAGGAAGTGGGGTCTAACTGGGATCCTGGGGTCTAAGAGAGAACATTGGAAGGCTGGGCGTGAAGCCTGGAGTTGTTGGCTAATATTTAGTGAGATTTGGGGTAGATGGGGTCAGGAGGTTGCTGGTGCTTCGGAGGGAGGCAGAGTCTGGGAATAGGGCATCCTTTCCCTGCACTGAGGCTGTGGTCTAAATCCAGGGGCCACTCGAGCTAGAATCTTCATTCTCTTTGCCTCCAGTTCTGCAGCTGAGCTGCCACCTACTGTGCCTATGGACCCAGAGCCTGGTACCTTCCCTCAAGTGCCCCCTCTGGATACTCTCCCAGGTGAGCTGACCATTCTGAGGATTATCTGAGGAATATGGCAGCTAGGAAGACAGCAAAGACAGAGGGTCCTCTCTCGATAGATGTGGGAGTGGGCGAAAGCTTTCTACTGTTTTGGTCCATGGGGGCCTATTCTGGGGGACCTGGGCATGGCACTTCTACTATCCAGCAATCCCAAATCTGCCTCCCCATTTTCTTACTCTTACAATGCCTCTTTGACTTCTGTTCCTAGAGCCCCCCTTTCTGCTGACGTCTGACCAAACTTTGGCCCCAAGCCAACTGAGTGAGGGTACTCAGAAGGTGGCAGTGACCCCACCACTCTTCAGCCCTCCACCAGTTCAAAGAGCCAACCTTCCTTTTCCCCTTGGCCCTGTCCACACCCCTCAACTGATGCCTCTGCTGCTGGATACTCCTGGCAGTGACAGCAGCCACAAGAATGGCCCCTGTGGGTCCTGGGGGACAAGGTATAGAACCTAATGGGGATGGTCACTTGAGTTATCTTGGGAGGGGTATAGAAGGAGAAAAGACAGATGAAGCTTGGGAGGGGAAATGGTTAGCTGAGGAAGCAGGGAGTAGTAAATGCAATGAGGATTCAAAGGATAAGTGGATTTAGGATGGGAAGGATCCAGGCTATCACAGCAATAGAGCAGGAATGAGGGTGAGAAGCCAGGAGCAGGAAGAGGACGAAGAAGAGGCAGCAAGTCTGGGGTCCTGGAGATGGGGAGAGGTGAGGGGAAGGGACTCACCCACTGTGTGGGAGGAATGAGGAGACTACCCCTGAGCCTCATGAAATACTCCTCTGTTCCCCACAGTGTCACGCCACCACCCACCTGCTCATACTTGGAAGAGCTGGAACCCCAGGATTACCAACCAAGCAACCAACCGGGACTGTTCCAGTTCCCCCAGGCGCCACAGCCCCAGTTTCCATACCTGCATCCCTTCCCCTTCCACATGCCCAGTTCAATGACACCTCCACTGCTGGAAGACTCTCTCTTTACGTTGCCTTATGGCTCCAATGGGGGTACAACACAGGGCTACTTCCCAGGCCTGCCATCAGGGCAGATCCTGCTGCAGCCACCTGCTGGGAATATGAGTGAGTTGGGGCTGGAAGAGAAGGTGCCCTTTGTGATTGAGGAAGGTGGGAAGGGACAGAGAGCCTCATTCGCTGGAGGGAAGGCTGAGGCATGGCATGGTGGTGAGAGAATCACTTTTCCTTGCCCCTGGTTGTCTTGACGAAGCTCTCCTTCCTCAAATTTCCTGGAGGCTGCAAAGCAGAGTGAGAATCAGCAAGACAGCTTTGGAGTGAGGAAAACCGAAGGGTGAGGTCCAGCTCAGCGGTTACTAGCTCTCCGGAGTCTGTTTCCTGGACTCTGAAATGGGAATAATATTCCTATATCCTAGAGGGATTTGGTGAGGATTAGAAACAATATGAATGAAGTACTTGGCACAATGAAGTAGATGGCAGCAATATTAATATTCTGACGGGCCACTCGGATCTCTGCAATTCTGGAAGCAACCATCTTCTTAAGAGTAAATTCCAGTAGACAGGGAAGAAAGAGGTGTCTAGTTGGTTCCTGGTCTCCTTGTTGCCTGTGTGAGAGGGCACTTGGCCTGACCCGTGGTCTACTTTGTGTGACTGTTCCAAAACCACAGGGCCTCGAGTCAGGAGCATGCCTGGTCCTGAAGAGGCACCTGGTGCTAGTATTTCGTGCAGACTTGCATGGGGTCCTAACCTATGTTTCTGTGGGGCAGGGAGGGAGCTCTGTCACAGAACATGTTGAATTGGGGCTGATATCCTTAATCCTGTCTAATCTTTCCTATGCTCTTTGACCGCACAGGTACAGTCCCGTGGAATGACCCCTGCTTGCCAGAACTGCCCTTCCCGGGTCCTTTCTGTCCACCAGCTCTGGGGCACCCCCCGGGAGGCAATGGCTTCTTCCCCGATCTGTTTCCGGCTCCCTGTGCTCAGGCTACAAGCAGGCAGCCTTCTCCAGGTCTCACCCCGCTGCCTGAAGGGACGAGATCAGGAACTGGGCCCTTACCCAGCAAGGCACAAGAGGAACAGGCTGCCGCCTCTGGGGAGCAGCCCTCAGCCCCCAAGGAGGTTCAAGAGGAAGACACGAACAGCCATGCCCCCTAGCTGTGGGGCGGAGGAGAGAAGAGGCTGCTCCATGAGAGAGTGTTGGGGTGCCACTGGGGAGATGGCAGTTGACGTGTTAGGAAAGACAGTGGACTTTGTTACCTGGGGTGAAAGTCGGCTGTTTCCCCCTGTGTAGGCTCATCTTCCTGGACACTGATTGGAGAAGGAAGAGGGCTGGCCCTGCCCTTTTCTTCACACCTCTGTATGGTGGTCCTGAAGACAGAGGATGGCTATATTCTGAATGTTGTTATCAGTTTGTGTTGTTTTTTTTCCTTGCTAGACAAATGAGCCAAAGTGTCCACTGTAAGCAATAAACTAGTGTACTCTTTGGTTTCTCTCTGAATAATGTGTCTTCTCACTCACACAAAGCTCCATTTCCTTCATTGCCTTCCACTCAGCTGACTGGTTGTTGGATGTAGTCCTGGGCGTCCCATGTGAGGTGTCCATTGGGCATGATCATGTGGAGCCTGGCATCCTCCCTGGGCCCATCTCCTGCTAGAGGAGGAATTGGGCATCTTGGGCCTTGCCTTCAGTCTTGCCTTTAAACCATATTCCCAAACTCAGAACTGGACCTGAGCAAATCCGAGCCTGGGCCTCTCTGGAATTTCGCCCTGTAGGGATAGGAGTATAAAAGAAGCCTGAGGATATTTTAAGTCAAGTCTCTAGTGTCTGAACCATGACTTATTTCCTCAAAGCTCTTCGCTGCCGGTTGGGGTAGGAATGAGAAGTAGGAGAACCAAGAGGAAGATGCTCTCATATATATATATATTTAGCACCCCACGCCTGATGAGCCTACATCATCCAAATAGCTAGGATTGAGGGCTGTCCACCTAAACCATTTCGCTGTGCATTTAGGGGGTATGTGTGTGGGGGTGCCATTGTGGACCTCCAAATGCTATGATTATTGGAAAGAACATTTTTCAAAAATGTTTATCATAAGCAATTATAAACTTATATCCATCATAACAGTTCTAGGGTCATAACCCCCAAGAACCAAAAAGGAAAAATAATTGGAAATGGAGAATAAACTTCTTAGACAAATACACACGTCCATTTATCTGTGGAGGGTTTTATAGACCAACACTATTTAGTAGCTCAGCTCTAGTACTCTAGCCATCATCTCTCATTGCTACTCAAGGATTGTAATAGCCAGACTTAATTTAGGGATTAGAATATATACATTAAAATATTAAATGTATTATGACCCATAACTGGGTCTTTTAAAGCATACATTTCACATATCTTTTCACATTCTGTCTCATGATTCCCACAAAATGAGCAGCCTAAAAGGAGACATAGGGGGAAAATGTGGAAGACGATAACTTCAATTACACGCCAGTGTTCCTCTCTGTCACCACAAATTTTGTTGCTTTCAAAACTCTGTGAGGAGGCTGGATGCTTACTCCTCCAGCTCTTAATTGGTTCAGGTTCCTGCCACTCAGATTATTAGCACCCCAGTATGGAGCAAATGCAACAGTGTAGCCATCTAAAGCCAAGAATTGAAGGGCGATGGCACTTGAAGGTCTGTGCTTACATGCAACACTCAGATAAAAAGTCCTAGACAATCTTATAGTGTATACCAAAAACAAAATGAGTTAATTGAGAATTAAGAATGAATGATAGACCAAACAAAGAGAAAATGGTGCAGACATCTTAGAAGCATAGCATCCTATAGGGGGAAGAAAGCTCACAGGCTAACAAGTGCAAGCTCCTGACAAATGCAGGAGTTGCTGCAGGTGGAGGTGAAGGATCCTTCAGTCTTGATTTTCCAGTGGGGGCTGCAGAGGAGGGGGTGGCTAACCCTTACACAAAAGCCTATAGAATTTCTGAAAGCTTTAATTATTTTAAAGTTCTTCCTTCTACTAGGAGGAAGTCAATATTGTTTAATTGATCTGAGTTTTGCTTTCCGTGTGCTACAAAGAATAAACCTCATATTGTAAAGTCATTTCTCAAAGCCTTGCCCTCGTGTGGCTCCGTCTCCAGGCTCTTTACCACTCTAGAGACCTCTTTTGAAATGAAGATGAGCTTATGGATGTCTCTTGTAGGAGTGGTGCCAGAACTGAAACTTACTTTGAATGCAGTCTGGTCAACTGCCTTGTACCGTGTGACTGTCACCTCCGTCAAATAGGACACCCTCTTCTCTTAATGGGTTTTGAGAGGAATTGGCTTTATTTTTTGCAGCCAGTTCATATTCTTGGCCCAAAACAAACTTATTGTCAGCTATGACCCCTAGATCATTTAATAGAAACTATTTTAAAGACAGTATCTCTCATTTTGTATTTGGAGAATTGACATTTTGAATCTAAATATACAAAAATTTATATCACTTGTTCAGTTTCATTTGGTTAATTTTAGCCCATTATTGAGCTTGCTAAATGGTTTGGAGTCCTTATATAACATTCGCCATTTTTTGCAATTTTGTTCTCTCTGCAAAATTTCTTTTTTTTTGAGGAAGATTAGCCCTGAGCTAACTGCTGCCAATCCTCCTCTTTTCGCTGAGGAAGACTGGCCCTGAGCTAACATCCATGCCCATCTTCCTCTACTTTATACGTCGGACACCTACCACGGCATGGCATGCCAAGGGGTGCTATGTCCACACCGGGGATCCAAACCGGCGAAGCCCGGGCCCCCGAAGCAGAACGTGTGCACTTAACCACTGCCCCACCAGGCCGGCCCCCATCTCTCTGCAAGTTTGATCAGTATGTTTTATACATTTTATAGTCAAATAGCTGATAATTAGTAAACAGAATACAAGCATACAACATTTTGGCATCCTTCCTTGAAAATACTCCATTAACGAGCACTTTTTTGAGTAGAGAGTCAAACTAGCTAAAAATCCTCCAACAACATTATCATTCAGGGCCATTCTTTGCCATCTCCAGGATTTTGGAAAAGGATTTTGGTAAAAAAAAAACTTTGCTGTATGACTCACTGAAATAAAAAAATGTTCTCTTTATTGTACTCTAATAATTTCATCTTCTTGTAAACCTAAACGTAATAAATGAGCTTAGCTCAGCATGGCTTATTCTTAGGGAACGCCTATTGTCTTTTATGATAATTTGTAATCCAAATATTCACAAAACATCTTTCAATAATCTCTTCTAGAAATTTGTGAGAATTTTACATTAAATTTATTCTCCTTTCATTTCTACAAATCATCTCTTTGAAAATTACAAAAGTTGCCTCTATTAAATCTTAGAGATCTGTTCTGCTCTGAAAAAAAAAAAGAATTATTTAAATCAGCTATAAGACTCTTGTTTGGGTTTTAAGACCATCGATTTTCGTCCAACCCTTTTCATTCCTAGACTATTTTCCTTTCTGGAGAAGACAGGCTACAATACGAGTCAAGTGCGTCTGCTCTCTCTGTATTGTATGTTGACATTATAACGTCTGCTGACATCATAACGTCTGCCATGAGAAGTACATTTCTCTTTTCCCTGTCCTTTCTGTTCCAAGTTTGGTTCTATTGTCATCACCGCTAGTGTTACTGTTAGTATTGGTCTTTAGCATGTGTTGCAGCGTGAATTTTTTCTGGGCTTCGCACTTTGAGATATTATTCTTGGAAGTCCAAATGTGCCTCCTTTTAACTTTCACACCTTTTCAGCCCTTTTAAAATCTGAGCTTGTAGCCACATTGTTACCTTTTGGACGACTCCTTTCGTTCCTCATTATAATTGGGGTTACATCTGTAGAACTTCACTTTGGATAGTTCCACATCCCTCTGCACCAGCCTCATTTGGAGGATGGGGAGCTTCTCACACATAGCTCTCGCTTTTGTTTTGGCTTTGGTTAAAGTGAGGGAGCCAAGTCTCTGCACGCTGGAGAGCCACGGTCAGGCCATTCCTCTCCTCGGATCTCAGGGCAAGCACATTTCAGCACTCCTCCCACCTCCCCTCTCCCCCTCCCCCCATCCTCTTGATATCATGGCTCTCTCAACAGTGCATTCTCTGGGGTTTGCAGTTGGCAGGGCCAGAATCCTCCCTTGCAAAAATCTATCCCTCCAACTTAAGCTTCCACTATCACAATTTGTCCACTAGATGGCAATCTACCACTACTTTCACTGCAGCCTTAAACTACTCTGTTTACAGTAAGAAAGTTCACGCTAATTCTTTCTCCAAAACGCCCTAGAGCCACTAATATCAGGTTCAAAGATACTAAAGTCATTTGGTTTGTACCTTTATTTGCCAGATAAAGTATAGGATGTCTAGTTAAATTTGAATTGTACATAAACAACAAATAATTTTTTAGGATAAGTATGCTTTCTGCAATATTTGGGTGTCCTGTATTTTGATTTGCTAAATCTGGCAACCCTAATTGTAGCGCTCTGCTAAGGACGCCACATCCATGATGACTTTGTGATTCAGACAGAGATCATCCAGGAGTTCGCCTCTGTATCTCTACTCAACTTCCTTGCAGTTTAGGCTCCTGAGCAGTCCTGGGTTCATCGCATAAAGCCAGTTCATTCGGTACTCCCCTCCCTCCTGCAATTATAACCCTCCATACAGGCTCCACGCTTGTCTAAAAAAATGCTCTGAAATCTGTTGGATTCGTATTATATTTTCTGTTCCTGTTAGCTAAATTTTTTATATTGGTTATTTATATATTTCTGAGATAGTCCATTAGAATTTATTTTTAAAATGTATATTTTAACATCATTTTCATAAAAAGAACACAGGAAAACAGGCTGCAAAAGATAATTTGGCATTTGTTGATTCCACTCCAAGTCTTAAATGGTCTTGATTAATTAAGAATAAGTCTGACTTCCTGGAAGTGAGGTGTCTCCTTCATTCACCCGGAAGTGGTATTATTTTAGTTCAAGAGATAGTTTAGGAGATTTAGGTTTTTTATGTTTGTGTTTTAGTTTATACTGTTCTTTCAAAAATGCCCCCTCGCTTGAATTTCATAACAAAGTCCTGAGAAATAAAGGCAGACATTCATTCTGCCATTTGGTGGGGATTTACAGGCACCCACCATACTGAGTGCACACAAAGATAAATAAAAAGTCTTTCCAGCTTTCAGGGAACTGTCAATCTTGTGGGGGAGTCTGACGGCACAAATGACCAGTTACAACACAGATGGCAATGCTGCGCAGGGCCAGCCGTGAGTACAAAGTGTGACAGAAGTCCAAAACTTGGAGCAGCCATATCTGCGGGGGCTAAGGAAGCTTTGGAGCTCGAGGCATTACTCATGAAGCAAGAGTAGAATTTGGAAAAGCAGAGAAGGCAAGCAAAGGTATTTCAGGAAGAAGGTGGAGTGAATGCGAGTCCACTGACACTGGAAAGATGCTGAGGGACAAGTTCAGAGTGGCTGGATTTGTATGCAGAAGAGGCCATCGGCGGGACCGTGATGGAAGATGAGGCTCGTTCGGGAAGAGTGGGAAAGGCCTTAAACACAACGCTGAGATGTTTGGGCTATATTCTTCGGGTGATTAGAGAGGCATTGGCATTTTTAACTCATGGGCTTGACTTGACCAGATTTGTATTTTAGAAAGACAAATGGAGATCAGAGGCCTTAAAGAGGAGATGCAGGGAAACGAGACAAGGCTACTGAATTAGTCTAAGTGAGAGACGATGGAGCCCAGAGTACAGTAGTGTAAAGGAAGAAGAGGACCAGATCTGAGAAATATTTAAGAGTCAGAGTTAGTATAATATGAGAGAAAATTAGTTGAAAGGAATTGGAGAGACAGGGGAGAGGACAAAGACTTCAGTAACTAGGAAATGCTGATAACTGAGAAAGGAAGCAATGGAGATGGAGCAAATTTGGGCAAAAGGAGATTATTTTGTTTGTGTATGTTGGGGCCAAAGTTCCTGTGGTTTCTGGGTGGATATGTCTAGGGAGAAGAATATGGAACCAGTGTCTGTGGGAGAGATAAGGACTAAAGGTTGCCATTGGGCCTCTTCAGCATAGAAAACACTAGCGGAGCTCGAGAGACCAAATCAAACTGCTCAGGAAGAGCAGGGAGCATGAAGAAATGTGGTCCTAGGGTGGACTCACAGAAAAACCCACAAAGGAGAGGACAGAAGGGCTGAAGGAAAGGTGGCATTGAGATGGATAACGAACGGCCTGAGTAGAGGAGGAAAGACTTGGAGGAGCTGGATGGGGAAAAAGTGAAAAGCCCAACTGGGTCACTTGGTTTGGAGAGGTGGTTGGACAAATAAGTGTGCAAATTAGATATAAGTATCTCAATTTACAGAGGAGGACACTGAGGTTGAAATGATTTCCTAAGAATGTCTTAATCAAGTCTAGTAGAAGTCTTTTGAGTTTGTTTTATTTTCCACCTCACCAAATGCAGATAAGGAGTCTTGCTTCCTGAATGCTGATATCATTTACAAACCTGAAAGAGCCTTAACAAGTAAAAGGCTATTAACGATAGCCAGTTTGTGTGTTTCACAAGACCACGTGAAGAGCTAAAATAGCTTACTTACCTAACTCAGAAATTGGTCCTCAAAGTATTAATGATGATGATAACCATTTATTTAGCATCTATTGTGTATCTAGCTCTCTAATAGGTAATCTCATTTCACAACAGTCCCATAAGGTGTTATTCATTTGACCAATGAAAATCTGAGAGTCAGAGAGGTGTCTGAGTTTACCCAAATTTGCAAAAGATATAAATTTTGGACAAGATGTAACCCCATGTCAGGAAGTGCCAACTTCAGGAAGCAATGTATTTGGACAGTTTTAGAGGGAGATAATAAGGAAGGTCAGAAGGTGGGGGTGGGTGTCATCAAACAATGGGTGTGATGTAGGCCAGATTTAGAATCAAATCCTTCCAAGACCCCAGGCCTGTGTTTAAATAACTTAAATACTCATACTGTTTCGTTTGATGTAAAAAGAAGTAGGGACATTGTAGTGAGAAGAGGGAAGAGAAAATAGCGGTAAAAGGGAAAGGAAGCTGCATGTTCTAAAACTGAAAGGGGGATTGGAACATATGAGAAGAACAGTCAGAGGGGAATTGAAGTGTGTGTGGGGGCAATGTGAGAAAAGGAGACAGTTGGAGGGGATGGGTGGGAGCTAGATGGCCAGGTGGGGGCCAGCTGTGACAAGCCTATTGCCTCGTAGATAACGAAAGGGGGAAAAAAGACAGAGCCAAATCTGACACTGGTACAGCACCTTCCTCCAGAAAGATTGCAGGTGAAATCTGGGAGAAGATAGACCAATGGGGAAGTCATTCTAGTGTCCAGGAATGAGATGTTCAGAATATAATAATGGTAAAGAAACGAGAGAGAAACAATCAATGAGAGCAATGCTAGGAAGATATCAATGGAATTTAATTTTGTGGATCAGGAGGAAAGAATGTCAGACTGACTCCAGGTTTTAGAGCCTAGGCATCTAGGAATACTGTTTACAAAATATGGAAGTCCAGAGGAGTTGGTTTCTGCCTCTGCATTATAGCTTCTGCATCTTCATTTGTAGCTTTCACATTTCTTGTCTTAGTCTCATTACTCTGATCAAGTTGCCTCAAGAACATTCCTCCTGCCACAGTTTTATTATCTGAGAATGGAATTTCCACCCACAGAGATTCCATGGTCTTTTCTGGTGCACTTTTATCCTGTTGCTGCTTATGGCATTCTTTCCATCTAACTCTATCCAATGTGTCCTCTCCAACTCGGCTCCCTTACCCCAATCCATATTCCTGTAGCCTGCCAGGGATGCAATCTGTTTTTCAGTGTTCCCTTCTGAGTTCCCATCAATAACAAGCATACAATGTTTCCAAGCATTCCAATTTGCCCACTTCTTTATTTCACATTCTTGCTCATTATTGTCATGTGTTGCTTAATGATGGGGAGGGGTCTGAGAAACGTGTCATTGGGCGATTTTGTCGATGTGCGAACATCGTAGAGTGTACTTACACAAACCCAGATTGTGTAGCCTACTATACATCTAGGCCCTATGGTACTAATCTTATGGGACCACCGTCGTGTATACGGTCAGTTGTTGACTGAAACGTCATTATGTGGTGTGTGACTGTATTCCCTGTGTTTGACTTTTCTGTTACTTCCTATAATTCTTAATTATTTGAATTGGTGAAATCAGGTATATTTTCATACCCAGTCAACTAAAAAATGTTTCCCAGAACCAACTGAAAGGACTACTATCAAATGTTTAAAAAAAATATTTGATACATTTATTTTCCTTGATTTTCAGCTGGAAAACTCCTCCTCCATCTTTTTTTTCCCTTAATGCCAATATGGTTTATACTTTGAGGAGGAAGCCCAGTATTCCTGCATAAATTCTATCTTCTAGTAAAGATCCTCTTGTACTTCTCTCCCCTAAATCTAAACAGCCACCTCTTTACACACACACGCACCCTTCCCCCCATCTGACTCGCCACTTCTTTAAGGCCCTGATGTGCAATGGCTGCAAAAACCACACCTCATCTTTGTTTCCAGTCTGTTGCCTGGCCAAGCTCAGTTCCATCACCCAAACCTGCTTATTAACAATTCCACAAGTCTGACCTTCCACTCTCTCAAAAATAATCTGCCTATACATATTCTGTTTGCTCAGTCTTCGCATTTTATGGCAAGCACCTTAAACCTTTTATGATGAGCACAAACTCAGCAAACCACTTGCATAAATCCTAGAGGCGAACATCAGACTGTTCTAATCTGTGGTTTATAACTGGCTGAGTGACATTAGGCAAATTAACTCCCCTCTCCAGGCTCCATTATGACAAGTGACGGTGTGAGACACAAAGATCTCTAGGCTTCTTTGGACTCCAACAGTCCACCACAAGTTGATCTCAATAAGAAAACACTCTAGGGGCTGGCTCAGTGGCGCATAGGTTAAATTTGCATGTTCCACTTCTCCGAGGCCTGGGTTTCGCTGGTTCGGATCCTGGGTGCGGACATGGCACCGCTTGGCATGCCATACTGTGGTAGGCGTCCCACATATAAAGCAGAGGAAGATGGGCATGGATGTTAGCTCAGGGCCAGGCTTCCTCAGTAAAAAGAGGATTGGCAGTAGTTAGATCAGGGCTAATCTTCCTCAAAAAAAAAAAGAAAAAGAAAACACTCTAGAACTGGCTGGATGCCTCCCATCCTTCTGCATTTTCATCCCATTGCCTTCTGTATTTTCCTATTCTTCCTAGGACTGTCTGCTTCTGTGATGGCTAACATCTCTCTTGCTGGATTTGTGGACTCTGCTACAGTATCCCATGGTCTATTGCTCTCAGCCACCCTTTCCAGAAGAGTCTAAACTTTCTCCCTGGTGTTAAGGAGCCCCTTGGTCTGTGAGCAGATTTAGATCCTCCATCTCAGTACAATCAACTGACCAGCTCCCACTCTGCTTCAGGATTTCCATCTGCATTGTTCAGAGATAATTGCCTCTTTGAAATGCTCAGGTAAACTGCCAGGAAAATATTTATCTGCCCATTGGTGCTCCCAGGGAAGTTTGTGGGCCAGACTCGGGCCCCTCCCTGTAGCAGGCTCTGCCCTCAGGCCCATGACTCATTCCCCAAGCAGCAGGGATCAGTAGTCACTCCCACCCTCACCAGCTCGCTCAAGTTTACAGCTCACACCAGCCCAGCTCCTTTCCTCCACACATTCCTTGTTCACAGGCCACCCAGGAAGCATAAACACTCGTCTGTCTAAGGGCGCTCGTCCACTCACCTGCCCTCCCTGAGTCTTCTTTGTGCCCATAGCCTTGTTTTTGCAATGCTCCCTGGGAATTCTGCAGACTGAAGGGATGGTTTGCCTTATCTTCTTCCAAGGAAGAGGCTAGAGAAATTTCTCTTCTGTAATTGTCATTTAAAATGGGCAGGTTGAAAGAAGCGGGTCAAAAACTATTAAGTACAGAGAATGTTCTAAGTACCTTTGAATCATTGCTGAGTGTGGCATCTGTTTCTCTTTAGCTCATTTACTCGTAACCTTTGGCCCCTCCGCACACCTGATTTCAGAGTTGGAAGATTACATTAAACAGGCCGGGAGCTGCTGCAGTCATGCAGCTCCTGAGTCATGTTTATAGCAAATGTGGCTTTGGGGTGACTGAGTGGAATGAGTGATAGGCCCAAATCACCACCAAAAGATATTTACATAGAGGTTTCAGAACCGTGTACAAACATGCACACGGCTCAGTGATGTGTCTTGGGGTGCGTGGGTGAGGAATAGTTGTGTCTATAAAGGGCCACTGTAGCAAAATACTGGATTTCTAATTTTATCTTCTTAAGGAGAAGAGGTTATAAGGGCGGCACTCCTAAATACTTAAAAGCACACAGACTATTATGGGTAGAGCAATATGGGGTCCAAAAGAGCATTTGGTTTATCAATGTATGTGAAAGAAGGGAGCCAGTGAATGTAATCTCTTTAAATTTTAAAAGACTTTTAAACATCTATCCCAAATGCTAATTTAGAAAAGAATCAGGCATCATAGAACCCAAATCCATTTGATCTTTTGTCACATCATGGATATAGAAGTTGTTTGAGAGAAAATAACATTAGGGAAAGCAAACATCTCCAACTGTGAGCCTTCCAGATATTAACATGGAGGCTGACCGTGTTAAAATCATTATAAATGACTGTGACAGGGCAAGAAGTGCAGAATAAAAATCTTAAGATCATAGTTAACTTTATGTGAACAGTTGATGGTGAAAATAAACTTTAAAAAACAGCTTTCTAAGCTGTGTGAGTAGGTGAAAGTGATAGATGGAAATTCAACGTGGTTGAGGGCACAGAGGAAATAATTCAGCATATAGCTATAGATTTTAAGCTCCAAGCATGTTACAATTCAGAAGAGAGGCTATAGATAGGATGTTGTTGGGGCTGGCCCAGTGGTGCAGTGGTTAAGTGCGCACGTTCTGCTTCTCAGCAGCCCGGGGTTCGCCGGTTCGGATCCCAGGTGCGGACATGGCACGGCTTGGCACACCATGCTGTGGTAGGCGTGCCACATATAAAGTGGAGGAAGATGGGCTGGATGTTAGCTCAGGGCCAGTCTTCCTCAGCAAAAAGAGGAGGACTGGCAGTAGTTAGCTCAGGGCTAATCTTCCTCAGAAAAAAAAAAAGGACATTGTTGATGTCTCCTGAAGACACTACCATTGTGCAGAGTTTTGCTTAAAAATCAATAAAATGAGGTATATTCATATATGCCTCAAAACGCAGTTCTGCCCAAAAAGCATGGGTTAATGGTTGTTTTCACCATCGAGCATAAGAAATTGCTGTTTCTAAGACAATGATGCTAATTAGGATTAAAGAATAAGTAGAGTTAAATTCTGGAAATCTGACGGGGGAAGGGACAAGAAACAGAACTGTCCCCAATTTTCAGAAACCCAATGTATGGAAAATTTAGAAATTCAATTGAGAAGAGATTACTCACATCTAAGTTTTGTTTGTTTGTTTTTAAAACCAAGGACAGGTAAATCCCAATTGTCTTTTAATTTCCCAGATTAGGTGAGAATAACCCAATTAAACGAATACATATTTAGTCTTACGGAAGTCAGCTTCAAAGGGCTCATAGCAACTTCAAGGAAAGAAGCAGTCATTCAACCAAAAAAATTATTTGCATGTGTACCATTCAGAAGTTGATATTTTATCTCTCTGGGAAAATAAGGGAGAATTTGCCTAGAAAACATAAGGTTGAATATGGCTCTGTTTGAGCCATATGGCCAGTATTCAAATGCTGGTTTGAACAAACAATTTGGATTATAATTATGGTTATTGCTATTAAGAAGGGCCAGTAGTTAGTTTACACGTAACACTTACATATTAGTATATCATATATTAATAATAAAAAGCTAGCTTTATGAAAATAGTGAAAAACTTCAATTGAACTTCTCTAAAACAATCCCTATTTTAGATTTTTTAGTAGGGTCAACCTGTTTAGGATAAATTAATATTAGCTCCATCTTAATTACTATAGTGATAACTTTTCTAAAAATTAAGCAAGCTACCTTACATTTTAGGACGGATTGAAAACAAAATGTGTGATCAAAAGTGATACTATCATGTCCTATCGCTGTTAATTGGCCACAGGACAAGTTTATAGTATTATTCTTACCTTTGTACAAAGCTGCAATGCAATTCTACTTTTGAGTTCTCCTACAGATAAAACAGAGTAGTAGAATGTCCAGGCTGGGATGATAAGGATCGAGCTTAAAAGTGCTATTGCCATATGAGGGCTCTATATAAGAACAAAATGTAAGGCGTGATGCTCTTCAACTGAGCAGGACAATCTGACAGGAGGGAGAGAATCATCCATTATAGAGTTGGATAGGACTTTGGAGTTTACTTGTCCAATCCTGCATTTTACATCTAAGGAAACTGAGATATGGACAGGCTGAATCATGGCAGTGCAACTGCAGTTCAAGTCTCTTGACTTGGATTCTAGAACTCTTTCCGTTCCACCATTCTGCCTTTCACCAAGAGGATGAAACAGCTGGGAAGATAGCTTCGCAATAATTCGTCAAAATATAAAGTCATGAAAGTTTGAGCAGGATTCCCAAATCCATCCAAACTAGCCTTCCTTCAATTCTTTCTAGTTCCTTATACAACCTCTGAGGCCAAAAGAAGCAGAAAAACTGCCCAAACTCTTGGGAGTGATAAAGCAGGAGTCAGCAGCGGCCATAAACTAGGCACCGTGTTGGTCTTTCATGACACCTGAATCCAAATCCTCAAGTGATTCCATGTTCTGACCTGGTTCAGCACTGAGTCTGAAAAGAAAACACTCAGAGAAGTGCCAGGTTTATTAGAGTGAGAGAGTATTACCCTCACATCGCCACCAATAGACATAAATTCCAGAGATGCATGCACTGACCTCACACCAATAATTACGGAAAATCTCTAGGGTTGGAAGATACCTTAGAGGTCACAAGGTTTACCCTCCCATCTGATGTGCTAATCCTCCTTCAACATCTCCCTCCAGTGGACTGAGGTCAGATTCTGTTTAACACGTGGCCATGATGGAAACTGGTTAGCTCTGAATCTGCACTCTGAAGCAGAGAGTGTTTAAGGACTATATGGTAGTACAAGTAAAGTTCCTTGGCTGAGACCCCGTTGGTCCCTTTCCTATGAGAAAAGGTTCCCATAGTCCAGTGCAAAGTCCCTCAAAATTTCCCCACCAAGCACAAAGCACAAAAAAGGAGGCCTGGGACCAGCATGGGCAGCCGGATTTTGTCCGTGGGTTTTCAGAAGGTCTAGTTCTTGGTGCACAGAAGGCCTCTGTCACGGGGTTCTGGGGCCAGCCCTCTCCAGGAACACGTTGTCCTTAAGCTCAGGGGGTTCTTCCCAGAGAACAGCTAGGTCTGCTGTTCCACTAGCTGTAGTTTGGCAGTCTTGACTCGCTGGGCTTCCTTTAGGTTCTGTGCACGGATCTCCGGGTTGGAAATGAACTCCACTTGTTGCAGAGGGAACCAGCCTTGCTCCCCATCTGAGAGTCTCACGCCTTCCAGCCAGCCTATGGGCACAAGGTGGGTGGGAAGAAGAATTACCTGGGAAAGACTTGCAATAATTCCTGCTGGACTTCCTTCCTGGAAACTTTTCTAATCTTAAGGCTCAGTGGACTGGAGAGCCCACAGTATGGGAAGTCCAGCCTCCCAGTGTACTAACCTTGGCTGCTCTGGTTCTGGTAAAGTCTATAGCTGCCTGTTCCTGGGCCTTCTCCACTCTCATGGGTTGAATTGTGCTCCCCCCCCAAATATATGTTGAAGTCCTAACCCAAAATAACTCAGAATGTGGCCTTATTAAGGAAAAGGGTGGTTGCAGATGTAATTAGTAAAGTTAAGACGAGGTCATCCTTGAGTAAAGTACGCCATTAATCTAATATAACTGGCCTGCTTATAAAAAGAGGGAAATTTGGACACACACATTCACACCGGAGGACGGCCACATGAAGATGGAGGTAGAGATTGAGGATAGAGATTGCCACAAGCCCAGGACCACCTGGGACTACGAAGCTGGAAGAGGCAAGGAAGGAGAAGAGGCTTCAGGGGAGAACAGCCCTGCTGACACCTTGATTTTGGACTTCTGGCCTCCAGAACTGGGAGAGGATAAATTTCTATTGTTGTAAGCCACCCAATTTGTGGTACGTTGCTAAGCAGCCCTAGGAAACTAACACATCCACCTGCAGCGTCCCACCTCCAACGCCCAGCCTCCTGCTGCTGGAGTCTCCCTCTTACCGTCGCTGCTTTGCTGAGTCACCATCACCACGTCGGCCTTCTCTAGCGCCAGCTCGTCATTCTCTCGGGGTTTGTAGGCTCGAAGGCACTGTACTTGTGGGGAGTCTTTGGAAGAGAAGAGTGTGAGGAGAGGTTAGGAAAGGGAAATGACTGGAACATGGAGAAGGAATTGCAGGGCGAGGCTGGGAAGACTTGGGCTAGAGAAAGTTTGGGCTGCTGAAAGTTACAGACAAAAGACACAACTGGAAAAGTCTTTAGCTTCTACCAGGGAACAAAATGGTTGATAAGGAAATAGAAAGATCAGAATTGAAATGAATCAAAAATGCTACTTCTCCAGGGAAGATGAATTGTGAAATATGCTGCAACCACCTTCAGTGACTCATTATTAAAAATACTTGAGATTCAGCTACAGACCCATCTTCCCTCTGAAACCTTTCCTGACTCTTTGGACCTCAATGGATTCTGAATTCCTTTAAAAGTGATTGTTTGTGTCACATCACTATCTTCTTATCTTAACTAATTGTTTCAAGTATGTATTCTGTCTCTCCAACTGGATTGTAAAATCTGAGTCTGTGACGCATTCTTCGTTTTCTTCACGGTACCAGATGTGGGGCTAGAAGAGACTTAACCAGCGGGGTTCCAGGTATGATCTCAGAAAGGCATTCAATTCCCTTTAGCTTCAGTTTCCTCATCTATAAATGACTGGGTTGATCAAGATGATTCTTGAGGGAATTCTGGATTTTCCATATTTCTAGATTTTTGTGAACCAGGGGAAATCCAGTTTTGAAGCTCAAGATAACAAGTCTCAGAGTGTTCCTGACTCATAAGCATTCCATCTTTCAGGGGTTTATCTTTCTACTTTACCACACTGCCCTAGTTCTCTCAGAAAACAAAGAGAACACTCTAGTATCATCTGCACGTCTTTTTCTCCAGCTCATCCACATGTGCCACTCACAAGATCACAGAGAAGGAGAAGAATTATCTTGCCTTCCTTACCTGCCGGGGAACTGAAGGCCAGCAGAGGGATTGCACAGTGAACAAATTACAGAACAGAACTGTTTACAGTCTGGTTCTCCTACTTCCTTTCCCAGGGTTCCTTGTATTTTTTTGTTTTTTTGAGTCACTACAGGCCCAGTGTTCCTTTGAGTTCAGTTCCTCTCTGGACATGAATTAAGGAATCCTTGCTGGATGACAACTGCGGGGCTTATCTGAGACTCAGAAGTCCAGTCTTGGCATGAATGCAGACGCATTCTTAATGCATGTGTGCCCGTGGGTACCTGGAAGCCTGAGGTAAGGGGTAGTGGTCTCAGGTCAAGTTATACAGGAGGGGGTGTGGTCCAGACAAATCTACTATGTTATTAATCCTCCTGCAACTCCCACTCCAGCCCTACTTTCTCCTCGGATTTCTCTAAGACATTTTTGTTTTTGTTAGTGCCATCAGGTTGATTCCAACTCCTAGTGAGCCCAGGGACAGCAGAACAGAACCCTGCCCAGTCTTTTCGCTCCATCCTCTCACCTTCCAGCACTATATCAGACAATGCTCTGCTACTTTTCATACGGTTTTCATGGCCAATTTTTTCAGAAGTAGGTGGCCAGGTCCTTCCTAGTCTGTCTTAGTCTGGATGCTCCACTGAAACCTGTCCACCATGGGTGAACCTGCTGGTATTTCAAATACCAGCGGCATAGCTTTCAGCATCACAGCAACATGCAGCCCCCATGGTATGACAACCGACAGATGGGTGGTGTGGTTCCCTGACTGGGAAACAGACCTGGGCCCTAGCCGTGAGAGCGCTAAATCTTAAACACTAGACTACCAAGGACTGAGACCTTTAAGCAGATAAAATCTCAGCAAAATAATAGCAGGATAGACTTAAGGAGACATGTATTTAAAAAGAGCAAACTATTGCCCAAGGAAGGGAGTGTATGGGAAGGAGGCATTGCCAAGGTGATGAGCAGTTTAAGCAGATGCATCTCAGGTGTTTAAGCTCCAGACGCCAGTCTTCTATCCTGAAATTCTGGATGAAAGCAATACAAGAAAGCCTCCCAGTTACCACCCAGCCTCCTAAACCCCTGCAGCCAAAGGAAACTTCTGACCCTGCCATTATTCTGTCCCTCTTAGACCCTCACTCACCATAACACTCCAGAAGGTCCAACTCCTCTCTTGGCATGGTCAAGGCTGAGATCCATCGAAGCTTTTCACTTCTGAGGAAACAAAGCAGGGTCATTGCTTCAGCTGCAGCTCTGGGGGTGTAGGATAAGGGCCAATGATGGCAGAGGGAAATGACTGTGGGAGGGACTTGCCTAGTTCGAAAAGTTGTGTAGTTCCATAGTGTCTAGGACAAAAGTCATAGGACTCTGCTTGGTTGGAAATATGACACGATCTTGAACTATATGTTAATGTGTCTTGTCACCTTTTGTTTTTCCTTTCTCTTTCCAAGCTTATCCTCCTAATGGCTTCTTGTATCTTTCAAGTGGGGGCAGAAAGTCAACTGTCAATTATACACATGTAGATTTTCCATTTTGGGACTTGTACCGAGCAAAATGTTCACCTCAGTTTAGATTCCCTCTCTCAATTTGCATAATTCTTGACACTCCTCTGCCACCTCCCTTCAATCAAATATCTCAGAGATGAAAATTATTCTGCAATCATAATTAGATGAGGGAGACATATCTACTATTTTTTTGGTCATGTAATATAATCTAAGCCTAATTTTGTAATTATCTGGAGGTTTTTGCAGTATCTTAGCCTCTGCTTCCATACATGCTGGAGTAATTGAGAGCTGACACTATTACTGTTCCTGGAAGATGTTGCCCAAAGCACTAAGCAAAGAGCAGGAGTCTGCATCTGATTACCTGACTTAGGTGACGTTTTGCACACAAACCCCGGCACCAGGCCCTCTGTTCCGTAAGTGAGAACAGGCATTATTGATCCCACCCTGAAGGGTGGGACAAAACTGAACAGTGTCTACAACATGAGGATCTTCAGACCATCAGATATTATACTGAACTTTTAAAAGACGTTTCTTATCTCTTTCATAACAGCAATAAGAGCTATGGTCTTATAGCTGTTTATTATTGTAGGCAACGTGTACCAGATTTTATAGGTATTATTTTTAATACTCTCTCAAATGTATGTATGTGTGAATGTATTTTTAAAAAAATTATTATTAAAAAGATGAGCAAATCCAAGTTCTCAACACTATGGATTTCTGCTCAACAGAGGACTGGGTTGGAAGGTGCGAGAAAGGAAAGCTAAAGGCAACCCAGTGCCTGTCTTAGGCATGTATATGCCCACCAGTCTTGGACGCTGAGGGATTTCTGGCTTGTACACGTGGGCATTTGCTCGTGATGTCAGTAATCCAATTCTTTAGTTACTCCATACCAGTCCATCTCCTTACTGGTGTCTCACAGACTTTGCCCTTCTTGACTAAAGTGTATAAAATAGATGCTAAACTTTGGTACTGACTTTACACCCTCCCCCATCTCTAGTCTCCTGCGGAGTTGTCTATCAGCTCTAGTTTGGGTTTGGGTTTCTCTGTGGATGCTCACCAGTCCAGAATGGGTGAAATAGTGCAGTGGCTGTTTTCTGGACCCATTTTCTGCCTTGGTCCCACCTCCTTCCCAAGCTGCCCTCCCTCCTCCCCTCAACTGCTCTGCCCAGCCCCATCTCACTGAGTCTCGGTGCGGAGGAGGAACTCGGCCTGTGTGCCCTGTGTATTTTGCCGCAGGAAGAGTCGGAAGAGGTTTTTGTGAGGTCCATGTAGCTTCATTTCACACTTTTCCCCGCGGACAGAGGAGAAGGGAGCATGGTCAAATACCAGGAATCGGCTACCCCTGCAAAATACAAGGCTTTTCAATCTGATTCTGTAGTTGTCACGCTTTAGCCACCCTCATATCTGTGGATTCAAAATCCCTGTTGTAACATCTGCAGCCTGCAAATTCTCATAAAAACCATAAGATGGTGCTAACTTGCTCCCAAGATGGTAGCTCCAGAGTCCCCAGGGATTTGTAGTGCAATGGACACTTTGCCACTTTAAAGAGTTGAAGAGAAAGAACTAATATAAAATTTCTAAGGTCCTTAGGACCAAAGAGTTAAGATCTGGAATTGGCTAAGTACCTCTAGGCCAGTAGGCAGAGCCTAGCCCAAAGAAACCCCAAATCGACTGATTTGAGAATCTGATAAACTAATTTGCTCCATTTTGCTCTGTCTCTCTAACATGATATGGGTCCTACTATGTGACCTCATGACATAATTTGGTGGGATCCCCTTTTTCGCTTTGGATCTTTTGTTCTCTTCTCTAGGCCATGGCCTCCACTCGATGGACTGAGCCACTGAGAAGGGTTCCTCTAAGAACATGACCCTTCTCTATCCCTTTCAGTTCTTCCCTCTTGCCTCATCCCATTTCCCTCTTGTGCTCTGGCCTCCCATTCCAGTCACTGACTCTCGGGGCCGAGACAGCAACAGACAGTCGTTGAAGAGATGCAGGTGGACTGGACGCGTGTTCAGTTTCCTCCGTAGCCCCTGGGAGGCACTGAACTCAAGGGCCGTCAGTTCTCCACTCTTCACCAACCAGCGTGACTGTGAAATAAGCGGGAATATCTACAGGGTGGGGGAAGACAGAGAAGGCAGTGTCACAGACAGGACAGCATGAGGCCTCCTCTCAGTCCTGCCCTCCTCCCCGTGCCTCCTATTTGTAAGGTCCACCATTAACAACCCATTCTTCCACATCTTCCCTCTTGCTCATAACCCATCCACTTAGACTCAGTTTCTCTCTGAACCCTCTAACTACTACTGTCTACTCCTGGGCAGCTCTCATGTCCATAGCTCAGGCAATGAAAAGTACCTATGGTCCCAACCAGGACAGTGACTATATGAGAAAGCTCAGCCCTAGCAGCCCAAACTGAAAAAGAGATGGAAGAGCCCAATTAGGGCATGTGGAGGAACAAGGCAGGGAACAGCATGATGTATGTCTTAGAAGTTAAAAGATTTGAGCAGTTCTGACATCTGTTCTTTCTTTGATTATAACCAGAGACATGAGAGGAGCAGTTGGAATCACATGTGGGAGTGAGAGTAAGGAGAACTAGGTAGGGTCTGCTTAGAGCTGGAATTTGGGTAAAGATAAGGGTACTGGACTATGTTTAACATGTGCATAACGGATTTTCCCTCTCTTCCAGGGAGCTAACGATGGTGTCTATTCTGAGATGGAATTTGAGTGTGGAATGTCTATTGTAGATTTGTATTTGGATAGGAGATTTTGGCCCTATATTTGGATTCAGTTTTATATTTCTTTGGTTAGACTAGATAGAGCCTTGATAAAATACTGAATCGTTCTAGCCACAAAAATATATCTTTATAGAGGCTTATATTGATAGGCTCTTCCTCATCTGCCCAGTTCCCAAATGCATACACTCTCTCTCAAGTAAACACTGTCCTTTATTTCTTATGTAACCTTCCAGATTTTCTTTATGTATACACAAGCAAATACATATACCGATATGTGTCCTTCTACTTTTTCACCAAAGGTAATATATTATAACACACACAGTTCTCTATCTTCCCTTTTCATTTAACAATATATGATGGAGACTGAAGTAGGTATTCAGGTATCGCAGAAATAGGATGGAATAAAAGGCATGCAGAAATGCGGTCAGAGACTAGGATTGTTTGAGCAAGATGGTTCTGTGTTTGAGGGTGACCTGTGGGATATGCTAAAGAGCTTCATGGGCAGCAGCGGGATGGGGGTTGGGGGTCCAAGGGACTAACTCACTTTGCACTCAAACTCAATCTTCTGGCTCAGGTAGATCAGCTCCTCTGTCCGTCGCATCCTCTGGACGTTGTTATTGCAGTCTCGGATCAGCTGAGTGTTGAGCAGGGTAGGGAAAGAGGAAGAGCACTGTGTTAGAATCTTTGACTTTTGGGTCCCCTGCAAGAAGTCTGGAAATGGGTTGTAATAGGCTAGAATTGCATGAAGCCAGCATTAAGTTGACGTCTAGGATTCTGGTATACTTGGTATGACCTGATAGAACATTTCCGGGCTAAGTGAACTTAAGATTTAATCAGAGGATTGTGGTAGGGAGAGTGTAGTCCCCTGGTGTGGAGTGCCCTCAGTGTGGGAGAAGAGGCTGTGGGGTGTGCATGTTTGGAGGTCTGGTGGATGCAGTGAGGTGACTGAGCAAGGCCATTAGCAGAGTCCTGCACTTTCTGGAGTCATGGGCCTGGGCAGGGAAGAGTTCTCTGTGAAGGCAAATCAAAGCATCAGAGTCAGGGTGGTGGCTGCTTACCTCCTCCAGGGCGTGGTGTGCCTTCGTGGCCTCTGCCTCCTCTGAAGAGCCGGGCTGTGTTCTCTTCAGAATGTTCTATAGAACAAACAGTAGCCAGGAGCCAGATGGAAAGATGGGATGGGAAAACAGGAAGAGGTGATTGGGGGTGGGCTAATGGAGAAGTCAAGGAACAAAATTTTAGAAGCAAATTCACCCTGAGAAAGAAGAATGTGGGAAGTGGGGAGACTGCTCACATCACCCACAAGGTGTGGAAGAGTGGCAAGAAGAATGGACACTCCTTTACTGTGGGGCTTCCTGACATCATCCCTTTGAGTTAAGGGGAGACGACCCAGGGAGGATGTGCCGTACCTGAAGCAGCAGTTTAAGACGGGTGATGCGCTGGAAGGGCAGAATCAGAAAGGACTTGAGGGAAAGGCGTTGGCAGATGGGGTCACTCTCCAGCTTCTCCAGGACCTCTCGGAAACTGCTGTTGGCATTCCTGCATGGGCAGCGAGCCTCAGGTAAGGAGGGATGTGGGGAGTACTGGAGGACACAGCGAAGGCAGGGGGAGTGGAGACTCAGTGGAATGTCTGTGGGTCAGGAAAGAATGGTGGGATCCAATGTACAGGGGGCCCAGATGTGATGGCTGAGGGCATCTGATCTGGAAGGAAAGGTGGGACTTGAGATCACAGAGCAGGCACAAGAACATGTGCTCTCGTGACAGCACCCTGGGTTAGGGATCGGGGATTTTGGTGGAAGGGCATTGCAGGGCCCACATGCGGACTGAATGGGGATCGGGTCTTACAGCAGTCTTTGGAAGGTGCGTTCCTGGTAGGTCTGGTTGGTGACATAAGGCAGGTAGACCCTGCGGAAGTTGGGGGCATGGTTCAGGACTACATCACACACTTGGAAGGTGAAGATGTTGTTCTCGAAGTTCTCTTCCAGGTCTGAAAGGAACCTGTACAGGATTCAAACAAGTCTCATGAGACTTGTGGGCCTCAAGTGAGCAGATGGCTGACCCCTGCTATACCTTGAGCTTGTGACTTCTTCTCTTTATTAGTAAATAACTTCTATTGACTGTCCTTAGTTCTGTGACCCTTGCTGTGCACTAGGCTGTCCCCAGTTTACCACTGATCTAACTCTCTGGTCCTAATATTCCATTTCTTGGTCTTCTTTTGATCCTGTTCAGGGTTTCTGATCTTTAGATGCTTCCCACATCTCATCTCCAATGCAGTGTGGTCCACAGTACATCCAAAACCTCAACCCAGGAAGCATTTCTCATTCACCTGCTTATCTATTAGTGGATCTATCTACCCACACACCCTCTCCCTTTCTTTGCTTTCCCTATCCGTGTGGCCACTGGGAATCATGGAGGGAGCAATGAGAGAGATTCTGAGAGAGAAAAAAAACAACCAAAGGTTTATAGGATGAGATAGTGAGACTGAGTGGTGTTTGGGAGAAGAGGAATCTCACATGGTGCTGACATCATGCACATCCTGTAAACGAGAGAAGAGCCATTGGTGATCCTGGTTGGAAAGAATGGCCTTGAGCTGGGTTGAACGTTGGAAATGATCCACTGCTATATGTAGACTGCGCAGGTATGAGGCTTCTGACACAATCAGCTCAAATTTGGCCTAGGAGGTTGGGGAGGAGGAAGATTAATTAAAAACATTTATTGAGTCCCTGGTGTATGCTAGCCCCTGTGTATTGTTTCAGGGGTAGACCGATGAACAAGACAGATTGTTTTATATCTCACAGTCACACCAGAACCTAACCTAATATTGGAGGGAAAGGAAAACAGCATTTGAGGCCAAGGGAAGAACATGTGCAAGCCCTCAAAGGTGTAAGAGAAAAAGACACTTTCGAGAAAGAAAGAAATTGAGTGATTTTGGAACCAAGCATACTAAAGTAGTGGCAGGAGAGGAAGCTGGAGAGGCAAATAGAGATGAGGTCTGAAGGATTCTGCAAACAAGGTAAAATAGTTTGAATGTACAACAATGGGGAAAACAAAAAGAGACTTCATGTAGGGGAATAACTTGATTACATTTCTTTTTTATAAACATATTTCTGAGCACAGTCTGAAAAAAGATTGGAAGGGGCAAGACAGCCATGTTAGGAAACTTCGTAATGATTCCTGATGAGAATAGCCAAGGGGATGTAGAGAGGTAGGACAATTTCGTGATTATTGAGGAGGGAGATTTGGAAGCACTTGGTTATTTGCTAGAAATGGGGGCTGAAAGAGCAGGAATAGTAACTGCTAATGCCTCAGTTTTTGAGTTCAGTAACTAGGTGAATGATGGAGTCAAAGTCAGAGAACTTTGAAAGAGGAAGAGATTGAAGGAATAAAGGTGATTTGAGGTTTGAGGAGAAATGAAAAGAAGCAGGATTTTTGGGAATGAGATGATGCAGTTGTGATTTCACGGAGATAGTCCAGCATTTGAGAACTTGTTTGGAGCTTCCTGCAGGGTGCACAATGACTCACAGCCCTGTCCTTCTCTAGCTAGGCTGGTCATGCTTCTCATCCAAGCACGCAGCTTCAAGATTGATGCATGGATAGAAAAAAAAGAAGACACCCATGCCTTGGTGATGACTTAGATAATGGATGACACAGCCAGATGACCCTCGCACACAACAACACTAACAGGGACACTGAAGGTTCATTTGTATCCTGGCTCTAACTTTTGCTGACTGTATGACTTTGGGGGCCTCATTTAACCTCTGAACCTCAGTTTTCTTATCTTCTTGTGTAGATAGAACGACCCTCACCTCACAAAGATGTTGTGACAATCAAAAGCAACGGAGTCAGTGAAAGCACTTTGTAGATGCCAGAAGTGCTATTCATGAAAGAAAAATGTGTGCATAAGAGGTTGAGGTGCAGAGGTCTCTCTTCTCAGAAAAGTGAGACCAGAGCTGGCCCGGGAGCCCTGGCAGACTTCCTAGTGTGCTAGAATTGGTGAAAGAGAGCTAGGGTTCATGTCATCTCCCCATTGTTTGGTCCATAAATATGGGGCAGATGAGTGATTTTCTAAATATCCTCCACGTGCTTTGAAAGTTGAGATCGGAACAGAGCCCCCAAACCTGAACTCCAAAATAGCTAAAAATTTATGCCTGTCTCTGTTTGACTTGGTAAAAGCATTGTTTATCCATAAATCTTTCTGGCCAAAACTTTACTCCCTCTCATCTCTGAAAGAGAGAGTACGGCACTACTATGTACCACACTCTGCACCAGACGCTATGCTAAAAGCTAGATATGTTATTTCATTTAAACAGCACAGCAGTCCTCAAAGGTAGGCATTATTACCCTCAATTTTTAGATGAGGAAGCTGAGATTTAGTGAAGTTATATAACTAGCCTAAGGTTACATAGCTAGTAAATGGTGAAGCCAGGATTCAAACCCAGGTCAGCATGACTTGACATTAAAATAGTACACAGTTTTTGAGTGATTACTATGTACTAGGAACTTACTCTTTTTTTTTTTTTGATCTCCAAGTAACTTTTTGTAACCCAGTTTTACAAATGAAGAAACAGAGACTTAGAAAGATCAAGTAATTTGGCCAAAGTTAAATAGCTAGTAAATATTAAAGTGGGCTTCACGTCCGGGTCATTTGCTCCAGAACCTAAATACTTAAACATTATTCCTTAATCCCTTTCCATGGTGCCATATTGTCTTCCTGGAAAGAAAGGTTCTAAGCCCTGCATGTGCCTTGTTTGAAGAGGGAAACTTCAGTGTAGCCTGAAGCCCTGGTTGACGAGGGAAATTTCAGTCTAGCCTGAAGCAGCAGTGCTGGGATTAATTCCACACTCTTTCCAACAAATTCAGAGGTATGGTCACTTAGTATGAGCCCAAACCAATAAGAGGCAGGAGTAAATGGCCCATGGCATGAGGAGGTGGACAGGAGGGATGGTGGTGACATTCAGAAAGCAATTCAAATCCATCGGAGTGGAGATGACCGATAGTCGTGGTGTGCATGAGTGTGTGGTGGGTAGAGCCTGCTCTTGGCGGTGGTGGTGAGTAGGAGGCAAGGACGCAAACAGATGAGGCTGCTTTCCCTCCTGTATCCCCATCCCCTGCCCACTCTGCCCTGCTGAGTACCTCTTGCAGTTTTTGGTCTTCGTGGGTCATGGAGAGCAGCACGGTGCTATTGCGCACCACGGGGATTTCCTGCCAGAGGGAGCCACTGGAGGCCATGGAGAAGCGCTGCAGGTACGACTCTGAGGAGGCCAGGGGCTTTCGGCGATGCTGGAGGGAGGCGTGCCCATGTGCCTCTGCCAGGCTGTCTGGCCGCTGCTGGCTCTGAATCTCCTTGTTTAGAACCACATCGCTGTACTCTTGGTAAAGCAGCTGAGCTACAGGGGTGAAGAAACATGGGAGAGGGAGAGAGTTAGGGAGACAGGGGAGTTGAGCCACAGAAAGAGACAGAAGCCACCAAACTGCTCTGGCTCTCCTGGCAATTCTCTCTCCCTTTAGATATCACCAGCCCACAGCTGAGAGCCATGAGCCCCTCTCCAGTCTTGGGCAGAATACCCACAAGGGTCTCTGTTTCTGTCTCCAGGTACTCACAGGAGTTGATGAGCTTCGAGCGGCGTCTTGAGAAGCCTCCCATCAGCTCCTTTGGCTTTTTTTCCCTGTGGAATAGAGAAGGGCTCTGGGGTGCTTGCTGGGCATTAGATATGGAGAAGCCCCAGGTGACAGCGGAGGAGGTAGTCTATAATCTCTGGGACATGGCCTGGGATATCAGGGCCAAATCCCCTGAAGAGGCAAGTTGTAGCCTGATGCACTTTTGGATAGTTTGGAGTTTTTTTGGATGTCATGTTGAGCTTTTACAGGGGGTTTAGTAAATAGCCAAAGGGCCTAGGAGGACGGGAGACGCGGACTCAGCTGACAGAACAACGTTGATAAAAGATCTCTCTACTGTGGAATCCTGGTGTCTGTCTCTTCCCCTCCCTACCCCCAGAAGAGACAGTCCCAGAACCCTTGTCAACTGATGGAAATTTCAGAATCCTAAGAAAAGAGAGTACAAGTGTGTCCACTAGGAGAGAGGGTAACTCACCGAAAAACAATGGTGTCTGAGAGGCCAGGGGATCTTTCCATGGCTGGACCTCTTATATCTGAAAATGGAAATGGGTGAAGTAACTGAGATTTTAGAGGGACATTCAGAGACAGCGGAATAAGGTAAGATCTAGAGAGGGAGATGCAGGCATCCGGGGGGGATGAAAGGGCTCCATTGGGAATCTGGGAGGAAGGGAAGCACCAAAGGAGAAAGCATCTGAGGACGCTAGTACCAGATACGTCCCATCCCTCATGTCAGAACGTGAATCGGACAAGTAGAGATGTCTCCTCTACTACTAGGAGGACATCAAGCAGGTGTTGGTAACTGGAAAGAAGTGGAGGTCCAGAACAACCCGGGGAAAAAGAGATGCACAATTAAAGAACACCATGGTTGGGTGATAGAAGATAGAAGGGAAGGAGAAGGAAGAGCATCAGCAAGCTCAGAGAGGCTCTTGGAGCTCCCTCTATGTTGGGGTTGGGTATGTGGGTGAATGAAACCAGCAGAGGGAACGGCAGGAGCCCTGGGGACAGAAGATGGATGTGATGGTAAGAGATGAAGAAAGCTTGGTCTGAAGTGAGTGTCACTGTTGTCCTTGCTCACCTGAAGAGCCCTCGGGCAAGATGGAAGGTCTGCGTAGGCCTTGCCGGTTCCAGCCCTTGTGCTTATTTGAGCCCTCATCAGGGATGGCAGTCTGTCCACTGCTGCCTTCCTGTGGTCTCCCTGGGTCCCGCCTGTGGGGCCAGCTGGATGCCTTCTCCAGATGGGGATGGCTGGGTTTTTCTGGCTGCCTTGCTTGGCCTAGATCCGACCTCCTCAGGCCATTGGCTCCTTCCTGCTGGGATGTTCTTCTCAAAGATCCTCTGGCCAGGGTCTCAGAGCCTTCTGAGGGCCCTGGTTCAGAGGTGGGTCCCTGGGGCTCCAGAGTCCAGGGGGTGCTTGGGGGAGAGGGAGTTATAAGGGCAGTCATATTGCTGAAAGCCATGCCAGGGGACACTTCACTCTTACTCCTACTGGTGGAGGCCAAAGAGTCTGTTGACCTGCCTGTGGCTGGGGGCCAGGAAGTGCGTCCGGCAGAATGAGGAGTGGAGATGGTCCACTCTTGACAAAGAGGTCGTGGCTTGGCTTGAACTCCTGAATTCATGAGTCCTCCCTGGGTGCTCCTGCTCCTCCCTTTAGACTTTGGGGGTAATGGGGGTGGTTCAGTGGGAGGATCCATGATAGGGACAGGGGGTAGAGGCCTGTAGACCCTTGTGGTACTCGAAGAAGAAATGGGAGAATGGTGGGGCTGCAACAAGTCAGGAGTTGGGGGTAATGGCTTGTTGTATCTCAGCCTGGGGGGGAAAGAGGTCTGAGCATGGGGGGGAGTGTCCGGAGTAGAGGGCAGAGGTCGGTACTGCCTTGCCACAAGGGAGTTAGGAACTTGGGGAAGTGGCCCTTTGTGGGGGTCATGTGGCCCTAAACCTAGGGCTAATGGAGGAGGATGGCTACACTGCTTCAGTGTGGGGACCACTGCACGGCCATCCCTCTCCACCATGGAGGGGTGGACGTGCCTCTTCTCTGGGGGAGGAGGGGGCGGAAGTTCATGGATCCTCATATCTATGGAGACAAGGGGTGGGGAAGAGGCACAGGCAAGAGACTCTGGGGCGAAGGCTGAATTATGTGGGGAGCCCCATCGCTGGTTGCTGTGGGGACTGCTGGGCCTTTCTGGATTTGAGGTGAATTCTTGAGAGTCCTGCCCTGGAGTGGATAATGACCTAGAAGATTCTGGAAGGATACTGCAGTCCCTACTGCTTCGCCTGTCCCTTCTTGGGATCACAGAGCCATAGATGGCAGGTTTGGGGGGCCTCTCGGGCAACTCTGAATGGGAGAAGGAACATGATAGTCCCACAAGGTCTGGAATCAGCTCTGTCCTATGAGAGCCTGGGAAGGAGTTGCTCCTTACGTGTTGGAGAGCCCCTGTGCAGTTGGCTAGGGGGCTGTGAGGGCTGGCCCAGTCAGAGCTGGCACATGGGTCCAGGGTGGCCTCTGCAGAGGGGAAGCCAGGGAGGGAAACCAGGGGAGTCTCAGAAGCCACACAGGGAGATGGGTTGTTGGTTGAGAGAGAGGCTCTGGAGGTTTCTGGAGAACATTCAGCAAGGGATGGCTCCCTCCTGGGAAAGGCAACTGGCGGGCTAGCAGATGATGAGGCAGTGGTGCTGGGGGAGACTTCAGCAGGACTGGAAGGAGCTGAATCTGGTGTCCTTGGAGGAGTCACAAATGTCCTGGCAGAGACCACTTCAGTCCTCTGGCTGGATGCTGTCCCCTTCCCCAGCTTGGATCCTTCTTGCTGGCCGTCCACAGTTGCTTCTTGGTCAGGTGACTCCCCAGCAGGAAAGGAACTAGGTACAGAAACGGGCTGGTGGGACCATCCTATTGGCTCCAGTGTAGGAGTCAGAGCTACAGGGGACACTTCCTCAGCCCCAGGCTCTGTGTGGGTCCCGGGAATCCTGCTCATGGGATAACAGGCGTCTGGAAACAAGTCACAGGGAGAAGAGACCTCAGGGGCTACCAGAGTCAGTGTGGAAGAATCATCATGCTCTTCCTCCTCTTCTGGACTCCTTTCTTCTCCCGCTCCTCCCAGTGCATCCCAATCCCAATTCCATAGTTCCTCCTCACTTGACCCCACCTCCTCCTCCTGGCCCTCAACTGGCATCAATTTCCCCCATAGACACTGCTCTTGTTGCTTTCCAGTTACTTTCACTGATTTCCCCGCTAAACTTTGATTTTCCTCATACTGAACATCCACCCTACTCTCTTCTGGCCTGCTCAACTCCCTCTGCCTCTGTGCCCCCTGTTCTAGATCTGCCTGGCCCTGAGTTCTCGTCTCCCACTCGCCGTGATTCAGACTTCCCAATTCCCCATTAAGGCCCTCTCTTTCTTCTTGTTCGGCAAGCATCACATCATCTTGTATCTGCTCCTGTTTTTGCCTCTGTTCTTCATCTGTATCACTAACCTGCTCTCCCATCTGTTCCTGCTTCCCTAAATGCCCATCAGTATGAACATCCTCCCCCAGACTTCCTTCCCCCTGAACTCCCACTTCTTCTTGTCCCTGCTCCTCCTGCCCCTCGGCCTTCTGGGGACACATGACCCCTTCTCTCCCCTGACTTTCTTCCACCCCTTTAAATTGTAGCTCTTCCCCCTCTGTAGGCTGTAGTCCTCCCCCCTCCGCAGATTGTAGCTCTCCTCCCTCCGTAGACTGTAGTCCTCCCCTCTCCGCAGATTGTAGCTCTCCCCCCTCCGTAGACTGTAGTCCTCCCCTCTCCGCAGATTGTAGCTCTCCCCCCTCCGTAGACTGTAGTCCTCCCCTCTCCGCAGATTGTAGCTCTCCCCCCTCCATAGACTGTAGTCCTCCCCCCTCCGCAGATGGTAGCTCTCCCCTCTCCGTAGACTGTAGTCCTCCCCCCTCCGCAGATGGTAGCTCTCCCCTCTCCGTAGACTGTAGTCCTCCCCCCTCCGCAGATGGTAGCTCTCCCCCCTCCGTAGACTGCAGCTCTTCCCCCTGCCTGATGGTTCCACTTTCAGAGTCCTGCAGCTGGTTGGTCTCTGCAGGGTGCTCTTCACAGGAAGGCCAAAATCTGGTCTGAGCAGAGGTGTCTAGAGAAGTGTCCTCCTTCTCTTCTGCTTGTTCAGTTCCCAACATCAAAGAAGTGAGCTCTGATCTAAATTCCACCTCCACTCTGCTGCCCAGTTCACTGGATTTGGGGACCATGTCTAGATGGTCCCCCTCGATGGGGCAAGCCCAGAGCTCTAAGGGAGCTAGTGTCCCTGCCTGTCTGTCTGCCAGGTTCTGGGGCACTGTCTCCTGGCACTCTAGAGTGTCACAGGCCTCAGCCATAAGGTTGTCCTGGTTGGTCTCCACATCTGCAGAGGCTTCCTTGGGGAAAGAAGTCATACTCTCAGTTGCATAATCATTCACATCCCTTAAATCTCTCGGCTGGGTCTCCAAGAGTCTGCGTCCCTCTGCCCGCTTAGAGGATAAGTCCTGGCCTTCTTGAGCTTCGGGTCCCAAGGCAAGGATATGGCTGCTTCTCATGAGAGCTTCAGGGATAAGACTGAATTCCTCTATGTCAGGGATGGAAGTCAAGGCTCTATGTTGGGGCTCCTCATTCTCAATCAGGGCTGAATCCTAAAGGGGAATAAAAGATAAAGTTCCTATCACTTATTCTGTTTTACCTATCAGAGGAATAGACCATAAAGAATAAGAGTGGGATATTTTTTTGGTTCCATTTAGAGACATTCTTTGAGATGAAAGGTACTCAACAAAATAAGCAATAGCCTCTCTAAAACTTATCATTTATTTATTCATTTAATAAATATTTTCCAAGTAACCCCTTTAAGTGTGGCGCATTCAGTAGTGGATCAGATGGACAAAGATGGTGTTTTCATGGAGCCTGCACTCTTGTGGGGGAGACAGATAATAAATAATTAAATTAGAGCACAAGACCATGGTCAAAGTAACAAGTGTTCCCAGTGGTCATGACTCCCCAGATGGTATTATGTCATATGGTCTCTCCCTGTATACTCTCTGGACACCAAGAGTGACTCAGTCTCATAACTCCCAGACACTGTGAGTGACACACCCTAGACCTAACAGCCCAGAGAAGCAGTGTCTGGAGGGGGATCTTCTTCCTAAGCTGTTGACAGGGGATTAAAATAGGCCTGACCATTATAGCCAATGCCTGAGGTACTAAGCATTGTGTGATCTCCTTTATACAGGTCTCTATTTTACTACATATTATTTTCCATAGTGTCCAGCAGAGCCTTGTAATTAGTCAACAATTCTGCATTCAACTATAGAGGCAGCTGTTGTAAGGTGGAATGATAACTAGACTTATTAGAACTGTAGTAGATACAAGGGTTACCCACTTTGACTAGGTCCATAAAAGTGTGTTACCCTCGTTATATTACTCCCCCCTTCTCCCCAACAACTTTGTGAACTTTTCTCATTACTTCTCAAAATGTTGACCTTCCCTTCTCTCTTCTCCCTTCCAGCAGATACCTCATCTTCTAATTTGCAAAGAATTTAGAAACCGATGGAGAGGAAGTGCTTCAGTTTCTTGCAATTCACAGTGAGCTGCATTTCGCCCCTTCCGTCTTTCCTTCTCTGACCGTTCAAGAGGTGTCCTCTCCGAGCGCTATTTTCTTTAGCCTGCCTTCTCAGGGACCTTATGCTATGGATCAACTCTCTCACTCCTTCACCTTCTCTGTTAGAACCACCCCACGAGAACTGAATCTTGTTCACGTCTTTCTCATCTTCCTAACTCGTGTAAGGAGCTGTTCACACCTGCTGTCTTCATATCCTCACATCTTACCTACCTCCAAGCAAGCTTCAGTAGCACCACTCTGCCCACCTCCCTACCATCTTCAAGTTGCTAACTCCAAAGGAGACACTAGGATGCTTATTTTGGGGGTTCTTCTCGGTATTTGACACTACTGACATTAGAAAAACTCTCTTTCTTGTTACTTGTGAGACTCTCTTTTCCTGGTTTAACCCCTTCAGTTCCCCAATCCTTTAACTAGGTTACTGTACTCCTCTTTGTACATTTATCAACCATAGTTCACTTGACTTCTTCCTTGTAGCATTTATACAATTATAATTATACAATTATGTGTGTATTTTGATTTATCATCTATCTCAAACAACAGGTGGTAAGCTTCACGAGATCCAGAAGTACATCTGTCTTGCTCAGTTGTCTATACCTGGCACAATACCTGGCCCATACTAAGTGCTCAATAAATCTTTTTCAATTACAAAATAAATTTCTCTTTTCCTTCCTGGCCCACATTCCCCACAGCTAATCAGTCACCAAGTCCTACTGACCCCACCTCCTAAATAGTCCTCAAGTCAGTCCATTTCTCTCCATCTCCACTGCTAGGCCCTGGTGCATGCTGCTGTCCTCCCACCCAGGCCACTGCACCTGGGGCACAGCGTGGCCACTGGCCTCCACACAGCTTCTCTTGCCCTATTTTCAAGGCATTGTCTACCTAGCACCTGAGTGATCCTTAAAGAGCCACTTCTAGTTTAAATTCTTCGGTAGCCTCTGACTGCCGTTGGGATCAAACACAAATATCCAGTTGGGTTAAATGCCCTCCACAACCTGGCCTCTGCCTTCCTCTCCAGCAGCCTCATCACGTGGCAGGACCTCCTGCACCCCATTGGCCTTCCGTCCTTTAGCTCACCTCCCTCTCTCTCATCTGTAGGCCTCACACATGTTGCTCCTCGGCCTGGAATCCTCTTCTCCCACCCCAGAGAACACTTGGCTTCTTCTCTCACACTCAGTGCACTTGTAATTACGTGTCTATTGTCTGGGCTAGACCAGGAGCTTCATGAGGGCACAAACAGTGCCATCTTAACTGCTCAGTCTCCTCTGCCAGAGGCTCAAATGGCCCTCAACAAGGATTTATTGTGTGAATGTAGGAAGGAAGAACAGAGAGTTAAAAGAATGTCGTTCAATTTTTAGTTCTGCCTGTTTTATATCTTGCTAATTTTAAGACAATTGTAGAAATCATTTATTTGGACATCCATTTTCCTATCTTTTAAAAATTTTTTTTAATTTTTCCTTTTTCTCCCCAAAGCCTCCCGGGACATAGTTGTATATTTTTTAGTTGTGGGTCCTTCTAGTTGTGGCAAGTGGGACGCCGCCTCAGGGTGGCCTGATGAGCGGTGCCTTGTCAGTGCCCAGAATCCAAACCTGCGAAACCCTAGGCCACCGAAGCAGAGCGTGCAAACTTAACCACTCAGCCACGGGGCCGGCCCCCATTTTCTTGTCTTTAAAAAGGGGATAAAATATCTCCTTTGCAAGGAGTTCTAATGAAGATTAAATAAGATAACATTAAAAAGTGCATTGTTAACTTTAAGGATCATAGAAATGTTAGGGACTGTAATTGCTGTTGAGGAGAGAGACAGAGTAAATGTAAGAGAGAAACAGGACTTATGAGCTGGAAGGACCTTTAGAGATACACAGAAAACTTTGCTTAATTTACAGATGAGGAAACTAAGGTCACTTGCTCAAATTTCCTAAGCAAATGGTACAGGAGAACTCAAACCAAGGTCTCCTGACTGAAGTCTACTATGAGTAACCAGAAGCCCAGCTGTAAAAAGTTGGCAGGTCACTAGCCTGCAGAAGTTCCCAGGGGCCTCTGGAACCCACAGCGGCACCTGGACCCGTACCTTTCTTGTCTGGTCCAGGCTTAAAGTGGAAGCCCCCTGCCCAAAATGCCTATTGTCCTGCTGAGATACTGTACACGCATACATGCTTTCACAGGCATATATCCACAGGCACACACACACACACATGCAATAAGCCACCCTTGCAGTTTCTATGTAATGGAACCTGACATAACCAAACAGGCAGGTCCCTAGCCACCCTGCAGATGTAGTATGCGACAAGTTCCACCTATATGGGGCAAAGAGCCATGTCTAACATAAGTGTCCCTGTGGGGAATAACTTTTGCGGCCTTTTCCAGTTAATTGACACAGTGCATGATTTGCTCCCTAACTCTAGCCCTAAGTACAAAATACTGTAATCACTATGGATGAATCTGTGACATCACCCTATTCTCTCAACCACACATTAAACAATATACTTGCTCTCTGTAAACACTTTCTGAAACTTGGTTCCTACCTGCCTAAGAAGACCATGGGACTAAACCTGTAGTCTCTTCTCACCCCTCCATCTGTACTGTCCTGGCCCTGTACCCATATACACTGCCACGTCCTCAAAACAAGCAGCCTCTCAGTATATAAGCGTGTTTCTGCTCTATTTAGGCTATATCTGTATACACCATGTGCTATATTTACATCTTGAGTTCCATTCTAGTGACACAATGCATATCTGTCTCCTGCAACCCCATTGACATTATTTCTAGCACTATCTTTATCCATCTGGAAATACTGGTGGTCACCGGCTCAGCCACTATTTCCCTATACTTGATCCCATCCTAGTAATCCTAATAAGATCAGGCAATACAAACCCAGAAGGTGACAAAGCTAAAGGAAATCTGTAAAACACGGTTTTACTCACATAAAGACATCAGGAGAGAGGTTTTTTGCACTGTCCATTATCACAGAGTTGCTGCTCATCTCCTCTCCACTGGGGGTGAATAATCACTGAGCAAGCCAAGGACCAAGCATGGCATCAAGGTGATCTGGTCTTCCTCCAGACAAAAGACATTTTGCATCTGCTGACCCCATCCACAGGCGACTTCCTTGGAGACAAAGCTCCAAGTCACTCAATTGACAGTGTGTAACAGAGCTCAATATCTCTGTTGGAGACCCCCAACACCTTAGCTCTTGTCTATTTCTAGGCACCAGACATAAAACTGTATTCAAAGACATCCCCTCCCCCTCATCACACTACTTATTCTTTGAACTGATGTCAAGTGCCATGTGTATTTTTGAGGACGATGTGTCCTGGATTTTCCAGCAGTGTGTTTTGAATACTCTGACTTGCACCACAAATCGCTGGAATATTCTTGAGACTATAATACTTCTGCATTTACACTATATCGTCCATACTGCTGCTCACCTTAGGAAAACATCGCCCAAATCAAAAGATATGTTCTAATTTTAATTTAGAAAATAACACCATCACATAGCTGTATGTCTTTATTCACTGTTTGACATTATTGGCCCCAATGCTACAATGATATCTAAACAAAAGTAGCTGTCTGGACTACTAATTGCTAACACCTGTGTTCTACCCACTTTGGGAAAGTTTTGCCATCCCAGTGAAAACTGTAATATACATCTCTTATCTATTCCCAAATGTCCAAAAGTATCGCCTCATCCACTGTCTTGTATACCCGTTGGTCTTACACAGAACATCATCAGTGTTAATGCTGACATACACCTCACAAGCCCACCTGTGGCCATCCACACAGATAATGTAAGTATGAGTGACCTGTTTATGTCCTTCACACAGACCATGAGGGTGACCTTGTTCCAGTCCACCTTGCAGATACTGTAAATGACCAGCTCCTGTTCGCTCAACAGCTACAGTGAGTGACTCAGCGCCTGTCCACACCGAGTTGTTACCTGTTTGGGTCTACACCACTGACATTTGAGTAACACTCCTCCTGTTCAACCTATGACCCTGTGAGTGACCTCGTTCTTGTCCACACCATGCAGTGACTGACCACGCCAGACACCACGAATGGTATGTTCCTGTCTATTGCATAGCCGCCAGGCTTAATGTGGCCACAGACAACCTCAGATAGACCACATTGTGGGCAGCCACACACTCCAGGGACCCCTAAGATAAGAAGACTCTTGCCTCTATTTAGAAGCACCGTATTCTTTTCATAAGAGGGATTCCTCTGCGTACGTCCTGATGCCTCTCTTTTCCACACTAGCAGAACGACATACATTCCTCTTACAGGGCAGCCTCACTCAGAATTGACACCCCCCATCCTTCCCTCTCCCCAATGCCCCAACAGCCCCCTCAATATACATGGCTTCAGTTTCAGGCCCACTAATTGGTTAACAAATGATCCCACATTGCTAGGGCCTAGGCTACTCCAGGTGTACATAGAACAGGAAATCTGAGAAAGAGGCCATATCCAGGGCTGTTTAGTGAGGAGCTAGGATTTCTGGAGTAGGCCAAGGATGCAAGAACTCAGAATGCAGTGAGGGGGGCAAAACAGGGAGGAAGCTAGAAAGGAAAGTCACCCTCTCCCTTATGTGTTTGACACACCCTTCCCCCTCAATGTGACAAGAGTCCTGACCAGAGTTCACTCCTAGGTAGACAGGAGAGCCAAGCTGTCTTGGGAACCCAGGATCCAGGAAGGGGAGAAGGGATTGAGATCTGAAAACCAAGTGGCATCAGGATCAGCTCTCCTAGGGCAGTCTTGCTGGAAGGCAATTATAAACGATGCTCAGAACTAGAGCTTGAAATGGGTTCTGGCACCCCCACCCCAACCCCAAACTGTAAACAGCTCCCTTTCGGCCTCCCGGCCTCCCGGAGTTCCGGAATGCAATGTTGTGATTAACATGAAGCTTTGGAAGTACTCCCTGCATATGGGGAAATTGGGTGGGGGGCGGGGCAGGAGTCATTTTACAGGTGAAAGCATCCCGCGACCCGGGGGGAGGTGTGTACTTAGACATACAGTCTGCGAACCCATAGGAAGATAAAGGCAGGCAGGCCCAGGCCTGGTTAAGAAGAAGGAGACAATGAAACATCTCTAGGTAGGGAGTGCGTTCACAGGGAATCTCAGTTACCCCTTATTCTAGGGGTTAGCTTTCCCCAGGGCCGAAACTTTGGAGAACGAGCCCTGATTATTGGCCCGGGATCTGGGGGCAGGGTGCCCATTTCCAAGGCGGGCAGCAGGCCGGAAGCAAATTTTCCAGGCAAGAGCATTTCCTCCAGCTTCCCTCCTCTTCCTGACCAGGGTACTCGGTCACACACGCGAACCCCGCCTCTCTGCCCAGCCCCCCATTTCCGGAGCCTGCGCCCGGCTCCCGGCTGGGGCTGGTCCCGGGGCAAGGCCTCGATTCCTCGTCTGCCCGGCCCTCCCTTCCCTCCGCCGGGGCCCCACGGCCGCCCGGAGCCAGGAGTTGCGAAGGGACGAGGGCACCCACCTGGTCAGTGTCACATGCTGTCCCGGCCCAAGAGTCCCCTCCGGGTCGCAGGCGCCGGCCGGCAGTCCCCCGCGCAGGCCCGGCCGCCAAGCCGCCCCACCCGCGCCGCCCTGCCCGCCCGGCCGGGAGGGAGGGATCTGGGCCTCCTCGGAAGTTTCAGGTGAGGCAAGCGGGGACACACCTTCCCGGGGGAGGGGCGGCAGCGCCGGGCCGCGCCGCGCCGGGGCGAAGGCGGCTCCCGCGTCTGGGCTGGGCAGTGCCGGCCGGCGGGCCAGCGGCCGGGCGGGAGAGAGGACAGCGGGGCTCCTCGTGGCCTCGGACGTCTCTGCAGGCCGCCTGGGTGTTTCTTCGCCCCTGGACTCACGTCTCCACCTGCGCCTGACCCGGGCCCATGCTGATCTGATCCACTGGCTGGTCTGTGGCTCTCAGTGTCTGAGTTTCTGAGATTCTGTTTGTCTGTACGTGCGTCTTCACCTTGGGGCCTTGCTGTTCATTTCTCTTCCCTGATGTCTACCTGTCTCTCTCTATATGAGGAAGGGTGTATCCTGCTCGCTTTTTCTGTCTCCCTAGGAGGCCATCTCTTAGGGCCTAGAAATGTGCGTCTCTATGTTATCGGAGTTCATTTGAGGATGAGTATATATCTCAGGGTATGTGTTCCTTCTGGGGTCTTCCCAGGACCTGTATGTGTTTGTATTTAAGTATCTAAGCCTCTGTGTCAGGCCTGTATGTTTTCTCCTGCCTGTATTTTTTTCTGATTCCTTCAGGAAAACCCTGTGTTCTGTTGGTTTCTGAAGTCAAGGCTGAGGGGGTCTATCTTTATGCCTCTCCATAGACTTCAAAGAATGCCAAAATATTCTGTGGTGCAGGCACACACACACACACACACACACACCGTAAGAATCCCTCACCTAGGGGACAAAGATCCTTGATATGTTCATTTTAGTCAGCTCAGCCCCCAACGCCAGTCATGACTCCAGAGGTTTCCATGATGATGTAAGTCAGGTAGAATCTTAGTGGCCTTTCTCGCTGTTTTGTTCTTGGGGATACCATGATCTAGAAGCCCCAACAGCTGGTCACTTAGACCGTTTCCAGATTACTATGCCCTTTGGCTACTGGATTGGTCCTGGCTGACCACACCTACCAGGTTTTCGAAAGGGACTTTAGGATAGAATGTCATTAAGATAGAGTGGTTTCTTCTCCAGTAGAGTCCTGAAGCCTCTCTATGTTCAAAGAATCTGCTACTTTGGCCATATTACTTTGGCCAGAGGGGTTAAGCCCTAAACAGTTCAGCAGCCTTCAGGATTCTCTAAGCTGCCATGGAAGGTGTGGGAAGCAATGGACAAAACCGGGACTAGAGGTTCAGGTATGTAAGGGCAGGACTAGCATGTGTCATAAGCTCAGCAAGGGGCTAAGAATGGGAAAAGCAGTAAGTCAAAAAGTTTAAGCTAGAGCTGTCTATTTCTAAGCTGGGAGAGAGAACTCAGTCCAGGGTATGAAAGCCCTTGATTTTGTTGACTGGGGAAAAATTCACTACAATTCAAATAGCAGATATTTATCTGGGAAATTAGAATTGCAATTCTGGAGATTCAGATTCAGGCAGAAACCCAAAATGTGCTCCAAGGAGGACAAAAGAGGCAATGGTTTATAAAGGCAAAAAGAGAGAAATCACATGGGTTGTTTTGCAAAATTTATGATTGGTGCTGGCAACAACTGTTCCGTCTTGGCTATATGCGATTGGTTGCTAAGGCCATCTCTAAGGCAGAAACAGAAAGTTCTTATCTATGGGAGCAAGCATATTTCTTGAAAGAAGGTCAGGATGACAACAGTGAAGCACAGTTCCGAAGTTACATTCCTTCTGGGTTGAGATGTGGAGTGCATGCATAAGCCCCACTTCCTTAATGGCCTCCCAGCTCCATTTTAGAAGCCTTGACATATGTTACTCCATTTTGTGATCGCTGTCCACAGTTTCTAGTGGGTGAGCAAGGTTAGTAAACTTCTGATCCTTGGGCAGAACTTGCTGACCTCTGCTATGTTCCATAGTGCCTCCTGGGAATGGGCAATGTGGTCAGAGGTGCTGCAACTGCCTCCTGAACCAGCCTGCCTATTCTTTCTGCTCTGCTCCGGCTTCACTTGTTTCTCCTTGATTGCAGCTCTCTATCCCTTTGTTTTCTCTGAATGTCAGGTCTCATAGACTTGACCTCTTGTTCTGCCAACTCTGGCCTATCAGCATTTTTGTTTTTTTTTAAGTCACCATGCTTGATTCAGTGACCCCTGGGCTCTTGTCCAGCGTGTTAAGCATACAAGACTTGACCTGACTTTTCAACTAGTAGTGAGATGTAGGAAAGTTAAACTTACCACTTAGGGAGTTGGCTCTTCCCGTGGAGTGTCCCTGTCTGCAGGGTGTTTGCATATGGGGACCAATCTAGCACTCCAGGCTGCTCTTCCCTTCACTTTGCAGACTGCGGTGTTCATTGTTTTCTTTTTTTCCATTTCTCGGTGCTTACTCTTAGTGTGTGGGCCTCTTAACCAGGCCTGTCATCCTATCCTGAGATTTTGAAATTTTATCTGGGCTTATATTTCCTCTGTAAACTCCTAGAGAGGAGAGAGTGATACAGCGGAAAGAGGATGAGATTTAAATTCAGACATGGGTGGATTTGAATCCCACCTTCACCACTTACTTAATGCAAAAATTTGGCATATTAACCTTCCTTTGCTTCATTTGAATATTCCTATGCTTCGTTTTTTAATGTCTTAAGTGAGGATAATAATATTTAACAACACCTGCCTCACTGGGTTGTTGTGGTGATTCAATAAGGTAGTGTATAGACATCACCTTAGTCCAAGTGCAGAAGGTCATTGATACGGGTTGGTTTCCTTTCCTAACAGTGCCTAATAGTTGTGTATGTTGAATAAATAAGTTTACAATAACAAGGTGATAAGGGCTGGGAAAGGTAAACGGATTCAAAATAAAGTCATTTTAAAATAAGAGCTATATTAGATGGGGGAGGAAAAGAATAGGTTCTGGAACTTGGGGACATTTTAATTGGAGACAGTGCCCTTGACATGCAGGCATGGCAGGGGAAGGACAGAGAACTGTCCTGTGTAGTTCTAAGTATTGAGGCTAAAGGAATCACAGTGACCCTTTTTGGGACAGGAACTCATCAGTTATCCTTAGGCTGTCACTGCTCTGATCAGATGTCCTCCTGGTGCCACCATCCCAGGTTACTGGCTGTGTGGTGTCCCACTTGGTTAACTGACTCTCACTGGACCCAGTGCTAGTTCTTGGAATATTCCTCTGGCCTGACTGTGCTTTTTTGCCTGATCCCATGACCGCTCTTTGAACCTTTTTGAACTGGTTTTGAACTCAGTTCTTTTCTTAACTTGACTGACTATGGTTTCTTCATCTTTCTTCTTTCAGTCCGCCATGCCTTGCCACTGCGGTTCTTAGCTGTCCCCTTCCATTCTGATGAAGGTATTTTTGTTTTCTCATCCTTGGTTTCCCTTTATTTCTTTTCTCAACCTTTGCACATTGGCACGAGTCTAAATTTAGTGCTCTTCAAGGTGTAAATACTAATTGCCTCATTCATTTTTTAAAATTCTTTTATTCAATATGCAGTTTTAGAAACCAGATATACAAAAACCAAGTCTCTGCCCCCAAGAAGTGTTCAATCTAATTGAGGAGAGAAACAGATAGTAAATCATGATAGCAGAGCCTGATAAGTGTTGAGGTCTACACAAAGTGTACTGAAAGCCTAAAGGAGAGAACACTGCTCTGGGAAGAAGAGAAGCCTGAATGGATCAGGCAATGCTTGAGTTGACTTGTCTTAAAAAAGTCACCTGGTGGAGAGGAGGATGGAGGAAAGGCCTACCGACAACAGAGACGGGATGTGGAAAAACAGAAGCCTGAGCATATTCGGTTCAGGGAAAGGCACGTAGTGTGGGCTTAACATGAGGTGTGGTGAAGAAATGGCAGAGAAGGAAAAGAAAAAAAATGGTAACTATGTAACCTGATGGGTATGTTAATTAGCTTGATTGTGGTGATCATTTCACAATGTATGCATATGTTGAAACATCAAGTTGTCCACTTTAAATATATACAATTCTTGGTGTCTCACCTGGTGGTATAGTGGTTAAGTTTGTGCACTCCGCTTCAGTGGCCCAGGGCTCATGGGTTCGGATCCTATGTGCAGACCAGTACACCACTCATCAAGCCATGCTGTGGCAGCATCCCACATATAAAATAGAGGAAGATTGGCACAGATGTTAGCTCGGAGACAATCTTCCTCAAGCAAAAAACGAGGATTGGTAACAGATGTTAGCTCAGGGCCAGTATTCCTCACCAAAAAACCACTATATATATATATATATGCATGTACAATTCTTATTTGTCAATTATACCACAGTAAAGCTGAAAAAAATCTTTTAGAGGAGCCCCATCTCTGGAAGAATAAAGTCTAAACTCAGTAGCATGTGTGGCCTGCAAGGCCTCTCATGATCTGGTTGCCTGACTCCACGCTCTCCCCAGGTCTCTGGAGGCTCATAGTTCTTGAAATTTCTCCTATGGGCATATTTTTAACTTGGATGCATTTATCATAGGAAAATATATATGCCTCTGCATCTTACTGAATTGAGCATCTCCGAAGTGTCTGGTAAATAATGTCTGAGGATGACCATGTCTTTCCACAGAAAGGTCACAGCTATGGTAGAGTGCCAGAAGTGGTAGAGAGACAGCAGGATCCTATCCTGTATCGCAGCAGCAATCCCTGGAAGGGCCATTATTCAGATTGTCTGGATTGTCTTGAGTGCTTGGTTTTGGGATGTTTCTAAAGTTCTGGGATGGGGGTGATCCCTGTTCGTCAAGAGACTAAAACCGATGACGTCCGTTTAGTGGCATTCTGGCTCTATTGCAGTCTCTCTCAAACCTGGCAAATTAGCAAAATCTCCTGGAAAGATTTTTTTTGTCTGTTTCCTATTGTCTGTTTGTTTGTTTTTAACCATCCCAGGTGATTATGATGAGAAGCTAGATTTGGGAACCCTGGTATAAAAGTGGTTCTTTACCAGAGGTTTCTGTTATAATCACCTGATAAGTTTTATGAATTTGCCTCTGCCCAAAACCTATGGAGTTTCAATTCTGGAGGTGTGGGGTCAAGCAGAACTCATGTAAAATAGCTCCTTGCTGATTTGGATGCTTAATGATAATGGAGACACTCTGATCTACAGTGATTTTAAAACATCTTTTATCCTACCTTCCGTCAATAAAAAAAATTTCATCAAACATTCTCAGTATACGAGTGTTTTATCTATTTATAAACTATATACATTTACTTCCTTATAATATGCAAAAGCAGACATTTTAAAATAATGAGATAAAAATAAATATAATGAAAAGTTCTTTTTCATCCCATTCCCCCAGTGCATCCACTGACCTTTCCACTTTGCGAACCTCTGAAAGAAAGAATGGGGTTAGTGGTCCTTAACTGGACCTCAACTCTTTTTTTTTTTAAAGATTTTATTTTTTCCTTTTTCTCCCCAAAGCCCCCCAGTACATAGTTGTATATTCTTCGTTGTGGGTCCTTCTCGTTGTAGCATGTGTGACGCTGCCTCAGCGTGGTTTGATGAGCAGTGCCATGTCCGTGCCCAGGATTCGAACCAACGAAACACTGGGCCGCCTGCAGCGGAGCGCACAGACTTAACCACTCAGCCACGGGGCCAGCCCCCTGGACCTCAACTCTTATTTAGATTTTACAATCCCGGGTGGCTGTCTAAAAGCAGATTCATCTCCCCCTAACCCAACCAAGGCACTCTTAATTATTTAATTCACTCAGTCATTCAACATATATTTATTGTGTTCCCATTATGTGCAAGGCATTGAATAAGGGGTTGGGGATATAGTGGTACACATGGTCCTTGATTTCAAGGAACTTATGTTATACCAGCACATAGCCGTTAAACAAATGATTACTTAATAATTATGTTATTATAATTTTAATGGATGCTGAAAAGTATATATGTATAACCTAAGACGATGACCTCATCCAGAGAGTTAGGGAAATCAATAGTTTGGCAGTAATATTTCAGCTTAACTCTGAAGGATGAATAGAAATGAGCTGGCAAAGAGGACGGGGAAGAGGGTTCCAGGAGGAGGTAAAGTATTTGAAAACCCTGAGGCAGCAAGGTCACTGCCTCATTCCAGGAACTGAATGAAAGCTAGAGTGTTTCAGATCAGGAGGAGGGTGGAGGGACCCTGGCGCAGAGTGAAGCTGATGATGTGAGTAGAGACCAGAGATCTTGCAGGCCTAGGTGACCACATGAAGCATTTTGGTCTTTATCTTGAGGGCAAAGGAAGCCATTGAAGGATTTAAAGCAAGGAGGTGACAGGGCCAGATTTGCGTCTCAAAAAGATCACTTCAGACTGAAGCAAATTATCTCTAGTCTTTCCCTTCTTATCTTTTGATTGGACTTAGAAACCTCAGCTTTTACGTTACCCTCAATTTGCACTTTCTCTTTCCCTACTTTCTCCGAACTCTTACGTGTTTTTCAAGATCCAGCATTGAGGTCACTCCTTGGTGAAGCCTTCCCTTGTTCTGTATTTCAAACTTACATGACATTTAGAGCTAATCTCCATAATGGCACTTCCTAGGTTTTGTTATAAATCACCCGCTCAGTTTTTATTTGGGGAGGGCAGGTGCAGAGAGGTGACTTAGTTACAGTCTTCACTTCATGGCACACTGTCGTCTTTGGTTCCTTCGGTTTGTTCAGGGTTCCTCCTTTGTTTTGTTTATTTACTACTTTTTTATTATTAAAAAACTCTGTATTGTTTGTGTGCATGTATTTGTAATTTACACAAATGCCGTTGTGCCTCAATCTTATGTTTTTCACTTTTTCCAATCAGAATGAATTTTAAAGTCTGGTCATTTTTCCCTGTGAACTCTTATCCTTTCTATTTTTATTTTCCTTTTGTCCTGTTTTCTTCTTTCATCCACCTTTACTTTGTCTTATGTGTGAATATGTATGTGTGTATGTATGTTTATGAGCCATATTCTTTTTGGTATAAGATGAGAAATACACACACAAATACATACTGATACGTACATAAATGTTTATATCGGATCTTACACTGGTAGGAAGAAGGCGTTAGGATCCCAAGAATTCCTTTGATGGGGCTTAAAGCCAAATATTTCTTTTATCACTTTTATACAAACATATTTTATTTTTTCTCCTATTTAGAAGCTGGAAAACATGCATTATGTCTTTGCGTGTGTGTGTGTGTTTTATCTTTTTAAGACTAAAATCTCATCATATTATTGAAAGAATGAGTCAAGTCCTTTTGTAATACCTGTCCTTCTATTGGACATAATAGAAGCAAAAACTGATAACAACATGCTGGTTATTTTGAACACAGAAATGATCTTAGTTCTTCCCTTCTTGGTCAAACACTGTCTTTCTCTTTTCCCAATAGAAAGTCATTGGCCTTATCCCTAATCTCAAATCCTTATTGTCTATTTCTGTAAGTGTCATGTTCCAGCTGTCAAAGTCCCCAGTGACTGTCTTTGGGTACAAGTGTCTCGCTTCCATCCTAATCCATATTATTTATCCCATTCTTCCGATTGCAGCCAGGCCTCCTTTAGCTGCACAGCAGGCTTCCTGTCCTACTCCTAATAGTGGGCCCAGAGTATCCTGTGTCACTGCTCCCTTAGGTTTCCACTTACCTGCCCTTACCTCCCTGTGGGAGTAGAGGTTGTGGTAACAAAAGAGAGAGGGAGTGACCAGCCATGCATCCCTTGTCACAGTTTTGATTGCCAAGGCACAGAGAGGCACAGAAGAAGACAGAAAAATAGAGGCAGAATGAAGATGAATAGACAGGGAGATGCTATTCACTTCATCAGAAATATCCTTCTATTTCCCTTATGATACAAATATTCCTGCCTCAGTGGTTCCCTCAAGACAGGGTTATTGAGGACGTTAAAGTCATAAAGCAAAACATTAAAAGGAAAACAAAATTAGGAGGACAGTTCAGTCCTCTCCTTTTAGAGATGATCAAACAGCTCCAGAGAGGTTGTGACTTAAAATGTCATACTCCTACCTCCTAGGTAGTGGCCAGCTGGGGTTAGCATCCTCCCATTCACTCAGGCTGCCAGCCAGGGTTATTGAGCACTTGCTTTAGATTGTCTGCATTCCTGATATCATTACTATGCATAAATTCAAAGTAGGATGCTCATTATTGTGGGATATACAGAGGCATTATGACATGGACTCTGTTCCAAAAGAACTTGGAAAATTTAGATGGAAATAATAAAATAATATTCTAAAGCAACCTCTGGTAAGCCCAAAGAGAGGTAAAAATAATAATGCCAGGGAAATTCAAAGAAAAGTGTGACTAATGTGGGCCGGGGAGGTAAGGAAAGGCTCTGCTGAAGAGGTGAGTCTTGAACCTCTCTTGGGCAGAAAGTGTGGGTGGATGCAGGAAATACATTTCCATGATTGTTGATGCTCTGTGCCACCCCGTAATACCCAGGTTCCATTCCTGACACACATAGGCCTGACAGTGGTAAGAGCGGCATTTTGGAAAAGGAGTGGGCTGAGAAATGAGCATGAAGTCTTGAGACATCAGCTCGGGTGTGTGTGGAGGTGGTGAAAGGCATGATTACCTGAAACAACCTTCATCTTTTGGGCCCAAATCAACCTCCACCAGAATGTTTTTGCACCAGTATGCTGCTTTGACAGATTCACCAGAGCTCTCACAGATTTGGTCCCCAGTCAGACGTATATCTTGGATTTCTAGTTCCTGAAGGAAATGTGAGTTTTCTGCTTGGCAGAAGCAATAGCACCATCTTGTGGAAATGAATGCTTTCGATCACAGCCTTTTTGTTCTGAAAACATCAGTCGTCTTCAAGAAAATCAGTTGTATGCATTCTTGCCTCTAAATCATTCTTGGAATACACAATTTGTGAGTAACAAATGGTCTCTCGTATCGTCTAAATCTTTGATGGCTGAGTTAGCAGCTTGTTTTTTTAATTTTTAGAATAATCCCACACACATATAGGATCCAATATTCTCCTGTCTCAGACTTGTTTCTTTTAGGTGGTGTGTCCTCACATTTGGGTTTTAACCACGTCTGAAGGGATCTTGTAGTCTTTCAATTTAGCAGAGTAACTCTAAGTCCCCAATGAAAATAAAGGAAAATAAAGGAAGAAACACTGGCTGCCATGGCTCTTTTCTATCTCCTGCAGAGAAGTTGGGAAAAGGAGGTCCCTTAATCTTTAGGGAGCTAAAGCACCGCACTGGGGAGCTCAGAGAAGAATTCATCACTGCCAGGAACTTACAGAATCATTTCCTACAAATTTTATTGGGTCCGCTAAAAAACACTCTGTGGGAAAATGCTTCATTTAGAATCATAGATTCATTGAATCATTGAACAACTAATAAGACTTGTAAATGCTCTGCCCTCCAGTGGAGGGGAAAAAAGGCCCAGTCTTCTCAATCTTTCTTGCCCCTGGTTTGGTTTGCATCACGTGTGGAACCCATTTCCCTGGGAAGGTTTGGGACTTGAATAAGCTGCCCTCTGAATAGTCCCGGGCTTCATTAGAGTTCCAGGTTAGTATAAATTTTGCAATAGTCAAAAAATCTGTTTTAACTTTTTCAAAAATCATGTTTTGAAAAAGTGACACTTTAACGCGGTTCAGAATTTGAAAGTACAAAAGTGTAAATTTTTCCTTTCACACAAGTTCATGCCTCAGCTATCCACTTTGCTTTCCTGGACACTCCAGGATCACAAGTGATTTGTAAAATGCTTCCAAAAATATTCTGAGCTTATAGGAAATATATTACATCAGTGATAGCCCACAATATATTTTGAAACTTGCATTTTCTCCCTTAAAAATATAAATTGAAGGCTGTTTTATATTATCAGTACGTAAAGAACTTCCTCGTTTATTTTTCAACTGCACAATATTCTATTGAATGATATAGCATAACTTATTTAACCAGTCTCCTACTGAGGTAGTTTCCAATAGTTTGGCAGTACAGATAACGCTACAACGAATAACCTTTACAGCTGTTGCTTTGCACACCTGCCAGTCTCCCTGTAGGACATGTTCCTGGAAGTGGAATTGCTGGGTCGAGTGGTATGTGTGTTCATAATTGTGGAAGACACTGGCAAATCATTCTCCACGGAGGTCCTCTATACGAAGTAACAGCAATGTGTGACGCCCACCCCCCCCCCGCCCCCCGCTCTCATTAACTGTGTGTTTTTAGAAATTTTTAATCTTTGCCAATCTGATAGGTAAAATATGATATTTCAGTGTAGTACCGTTGCAGTTTTCACAGTTTTCTTGTATGAATTTGATCTTCTGAACTGAAATTTTTCAGGAGGCTGGGTCACCTAGAGAGTTCTCTTTCTCCAAAGCTACATTGGCAAATTTATTGATTTTTTTAAAATCTAGTTTTTTGAATAGGTAAAACCAGCTCGAATTTCTAGCAGCTTTCAAAGGTATTTGTTGACATTCCCTCTTCCCTGCTTGTCCCCAGTGGTGGATTTCCTGTGATGCTAGCAAAGCTTCGGAGCCCCTACCAAGCACCCCTTCCAGAGCCCTGAACTAAATTTGTAGTCATAAATTCACATTCTTTTTCTTAAAGAAACTGCCCCAAATTTTATAAGCTTCAGGCCTGGTTATGCTCTTGCTTGTCACCATCATGCCAGTTTCCAGTCTCTCTCTTTAGTTTCTTATGTATCCCTCCAGAATTATTTATGCACATGTGAGCACATACAGATATAGATTATCCACTGGTCTTCCTATCACTCTTGCTTTTCTCAATGTATCTTGGAGACATTTCTGTATAAGATATGGAGAACGTCCATATTGTTTTTTGTTGATAGTTGCATGGCATTCCGTTGCTTGGAGGTACTGCTCTTTACTTAATCAGCTCCCTATTGGCAGAACTTAGTGTGTATTTGTTTTGTTTCACTTTTGCCATTTTCTTAAGTCTCCAGGTTTCAGAGACTTAAATGGTAGCTAAAAATCTAGTGTGGCCACAGGTTTTAGAAGAGGTAAGAATTAAGGTAGGTGAACTTGGCAGGGGAAGTCCCAGCCTCCCTTTCTCCCCTCCCTCTTTAGGTATCTAGGACTCTAACTCTTATCGAAACAAAACAGGTCCCCTACTACCTGCTGCTTGCAACCTAGCATGGATGTACACATCTGTGTGGTAAGTTTGTCTATGATTGTGAAACAAAAGATTGCCATGCTGAAGAAATTCTGAGTATCTGAAGGCAGGAGGGAGAGATCATTGTAAGCCTAGGGTGCCTCTAAAATCATACTGCATGGGTGTTGGCTTCACAAAAGGGCCAATAACCCATGAGGTCATGTAACTCTATCAGTAGCATTGCTACAGCCCACAAAAGGATGCCCACTGCACACATACTAGCAATTTGTTCTTCGGTGTCTGATGGAGAAGGATCCAACAGCCCATTCATGGAGTGTGGGATGTCTTCTGCATGCCAGAGGATTCAAGATTCAATCATTTAGTATTTTGACTCTTTAACAACTTCAGGCATCACTTCCTTTCTGCTTTTCCAGGTCAGTGCAAACACCATAGGAATATCATTTTGGATAGCAGCTGGAAATCAGCCTTTCCATTCTCCTCACCCTCCTGAAGTATCAGCTGTCCAAACTCCTATGACAACCTACTTTCTGGGAGGAAAGGACCACATACCTGTCTAATTTGGTTCCCCCAGCTCTAAAGGTTTGCCCAGTTATACTTTTGTTCAGATGCTCTCCTTTGGCTCTTCCCTCATATCCTTCCTAGAACTGAACTGTAGTGGGCTTTAGTTAGAGACAGCACATTTCAAGTCCTCTGTCTCTTTTATGAGGGGTCAGGTAACTAATGCACAGAGAAAGTAGGAGAGGAGAAAAGAAAGAAGGTGACAGCAGAGAATTAATGAATCTCTATGCTGCAGAACTAAGAGTAATGTTTGGTACTTCTTTTCACCTTAAAAAGAGTTGACATGTATATTACCTTTTTTGAAGCTCACAATATCCCCTTGGAACAGCTAGGGTGAGTGGTGTCTTCTCACCATTTTATAGGTGGGGAAGCAAAGCAAGGATACGACTAATCATGGATATCTGAACTCAGATCTACAGGATTCCCCACTATCTAGATATTTGATGGTTCAGGGCTGACATCAACTGGGTCCCTCAGGAAGTGATCTGGTAAGCAGCAGCAGTTCAGAATATCTCTACTACAGCGTGGCCTAGGGGATTTGTCTTGAAGCTTTATTTGGATTGTATTTCACATAAAATTGGAAAAGATCTATTATGTGTATCAATGAGGGTGCTGCTGATGGAGATCTGGGGAGGAGGCTCAAGTCTCTTCACCTCTTAGTACTACCGCTTCTCTGGAGTTTTACTGTTGTCCTGAAAAGCCAAAGAACTGGAAACTCAGAGCCTTTGATTACTTGTGGCAGAGACTGCTGGATGTTTACCCACACTGTTTCCTCTTATTCCTGGGTACATATAGAGACCACATTTCCCAGACTTCCTTGCATTTTTGTATGACCACGTGACCAAGTTTTAGCCAGTGGGATGTGAGCAGAAGTGACAAGTCCACTTTTAGGCCAGGTCCACTAAGCCTCCATTCTTTTTCTCCTTCCAGTACACATGACAACCTTGGGGACCACGTGGAGAAGGTGACAGATCCACAAGGTATAAGGATCCTTTCTGACTCACCAATTGACGGCCAGCTGCTTGCTAGTCAGGAACGCCTGCTCTGAACAAGAAGAGAAATTTTTATTATGTTAAAGAAAATACCGGGGCCGGTTCCATGGCTGAGTGGTTAAGTTCGCGCGCTCGGCTGCAGCGGCCCAGGGTTTGGATCCTGGGCATGGACATGGCACCGCTCGTGAGGCCACGTGGAGGCGGTGTCCCACATCCCACAACTAGGAGGACCTGCAACTAAGATATACAACTGTGTACAGGGGAGATTTGGGGTGATAAAGCAGAAAAAAAAAAAAAGGAAGATTGGCAACAGTTGTTAGCCCAGGTGCCAATCTTTAAAAAAAAAAAAGAAAATACCTTAGTACAATTTAAAACAGTCTAACAAAATCCGAAATATCAATCATTGTTTATTTTGTCCTGGGTTTAACTGTAGTGTGTGAGCATATGTGTGCTGACATGTATTTGAGAACCAGAGGATCAAGAAGAGATCAGAATAAAGTAACCTGAATGAACTGTTTCTTCTCCTTTTTTTAAGTTACAATCCTAACGCTTGTTTACTTTAAAATTTTCTAATAATGCAGTATTTTCCATAGTACACTTTCCATTTTGAGAGTCATCTTCTTTAACCCTATAATGTTTATTATTTTGAATATGTTCTTGTACCTTAATATATGTCATTATACACACATACACACCACCCTCCCTTAGGAGGATCTTCTCTTAGGAGAATCTTCCTTGCGCATTATAGAGAGAAAACTTGTTTATTTTAATAGTTGCATAATATTCCATATTGTAGATTTATATTGTTTTATTTAACAATCTCACTATTGAAAATATTAGCTTATTTGTAACATTTTGCTATTACAAATATTGCTCAAATTTAAAATATGTTTATATGTATATATTTTGCATGTATATATGTGAATATTTCTGCAGGCTATGCTCCTAGAATTGGAATTGCTGCATCAAAGGTGTGCAGATTTTTATTTTTAAAGATATATTCCCAAATAATCACCCAATCAACTTATATTTCCACCAAGACTATGGGGAAATATCCATTTGCCCACATGCTCAGCAATACTAGAAAGTATGTTGTCCATCTAGTGGGCAAAAAGTGATGTCTCATGCTTTAAAGTTGATTTCTCTAATTGCTAGAGAGGCTGTATGTCTCTCATCATATTTGTTAGTGGTTTTCACCTGTTCTACTGTGTGTGGTTCATTTATCTCTCTTATATTTAGATAATTTTTGCCCAATTAAAGAACTGACATATATTACTATTTTGTTTGTTGCACATATATATTGAAAACTCTGTTGGGTATATTTTTATCTTTTTCTTAAAATGGATTTTCAGAATATTTGGGTTGATTTTCTTGAGCCTCACTTAACTGTAAACAGAAAACATTCCCTAAGTCCAGGCTACAGGGACTCAATATGCTAAGTGGTCATGGGTGTGATCCTCAAGGTCAGGCCCACCTGGATGAGAGCCCAGGTGGTGTCACATACTTGCTTATAACTACAGGAAAGTGCTTACCATCTCTGTGCCTCTGTTTCCTTTTCTAAAAAAAATGAGGTAATAAAAATACTAAACTCATAAAATTGTTAGGAGGTTTAGACAAGATAATAATGCATGTATCTTAGCACAATGCCTGACACTTAATAAGCATTCAATAAATACTAGATATTAAAATTATTACTTATATCGTGGGCAATAGAGATACAGAATTAGACATTTAAGTTTTATTCCAGATTCTAGAACCTTTCCCAATGAGAGTTACTGGTAATAAGATCAAAGAAGGCTAGCAAAACTCCTTTTTCTTAGAGTGGGCATTTCACCTTATGTTTCAGCTAGCCTTGTGCAATTCTTATTTCCTGGAGCACTGAAATATTCAACTCAGTTACTAATCCAGCACTTACTCTTGAGTTCCTACTATGTTTGAAGCCAAAGATATTCAATTATCTTTGAGTCCATTTCATTTTTCCTGCATGGAAATTTTTCTTTATTCCTTTGAAAAAGTGATAATCCAAATTCCAATGAAATATCAGGAAATCAACAGAGAGACAGAAAATTAGAAAATAAGAAAGAGGGGCCGGCCCCGTGGCCGAGTGGTTAAGTTCGCGGGCTCCACTTCAGTGTCCCAGGGTTTCGCTAGTTCAGATCCTAGGCCCGGGCATGGCACCGCTCGTCAGGCCACGTTGAGGCTGCGTCCCACATGCCACAACTAGAAGGACCCACAGCTAACATACCCAACTATGTGCTGGGGGGATTTGGGGAGAAAAAGCAGAAAAGGAAAAAAAAAAAAAGATTGGCAACAGTTGTCAGCTCAGGTGCCAATCTTTAAAAAGAAAGAAAGAAAGAAAGAACTTTAAAGATTGTCTAGGTCAACTTTTCATTTTATAAATGAGGAAACTGAAGGCCAGAGGAGGTAAGCAACTTTTCCAAGGTTACACAGTGAGTTAGTGGGGCGATCAAGATAAGAACCCAGACATGCCAACTCTGAGCCAGCACTCTGTTGACTAAATCATACTATGCTCAAGGATCTACATCTTCTTTTGGCCTGACATGACTTCAAAAATTAAAAATAGAGAAACATAGGTTAAAAACCATATCAAAACGAGCCAATGCTATTTAAAGTTTGTCGAGAAAGCAGGGAGTCTAAGACACTTCCCTTCCCTGCAGGTTAGGAAAGCATAGTTGTGTTTTTGCCCAGTGGGAGGGCATTCCAACTCTTCTTTCATTTTTGTCTCCTCTCAACAATCCATATTTAACACTGATACTCTATACTCACAGCAAACAGTGAACGACAATGCTACAGGTCGGTGGTTGGCAATCCATGGTCCACATGCCAAAGGTGCTGCAGGTGCCAATTTCAGGAGGCAAGTGGACCAGCTGCCATGCAGAGATCCTTATCCCCATCCTTATCATTTCCAGTAGTTACTGCCCATAATTGTCTCCACCCTCTTGCCAGAGTTTTCAAGGGCAACACCCTGACATTCCATCCCATTTGTCATCAGCACCATCCTGGCTTTCCAGAATCACAGGCTCAGCAATTTGGCACCCTCCTTTGAGAAGCCAATGACCACTGCTCCCTATGGTAATGAATAAACATTCCCAGCATTTTTTATATTAAGTGCTATATTTCTACCCTAATTTGTTTCCTTTCTTTCTGTGATCATAGAGCGATAGCATATTCTTGCCTGTTAATATCCATCACATAAGAATATACTGAAAGCAAGAATTGGATAAATCTTATGGGCAATAAGATATCTCACTTAAAGGGATGAAGGGTAACACATCACCAGGCTCATGAATTTTGGGTAGAAATTTGGACACAATGACTATTCATTTGTTCATTCAATCAAAGTTTATTGAGTGAACACTGTGAAGAGTCCTGATGCCAGCCGTTCAGGTTGTGAGTATCAGTAGATCCTCTCTGAAGAGTGGTTCAGAGTTAATTTAAAGCCAGGCTACCTGGTCCTAAATTATGTTTCTACCAGTGAATAATTTTGTGGCCTTGGGTAAATTGATTAACTTCTCTAAATTTCATTTTCCTCATCATTATGTAAGGATAGTAATAATACCCACTCTATAGATTCAAAATGAAGATTATATTAAAATATTTTATATAGTGTCTACCACATAGTAAGTGCTCAATAATTATCAACTACAATTAAATTTCTGCTATACTATAATCTACAATTAGGGGGATTTAAAGAAGGTTAGAAATCAGAAGATAGCTCAAAACTGAAAATTTGGAAATGAGGCAAACCCATAATTAAAGTGCCCTTTATTTATTTACCAAGTGTTTTGTGAGTGCTCACTACTTGTTAGGAATTTAAGGTGTTGGGAATGAAGAGATGAACCCATTCTTGTGCTTCCACTTATGGAGAGATGAAACATATTTGAGAAATGTAGCTTAGATCCCAAGTGTCAGATTATAAAATGTTGGAGATCAAAACAAGATGTGAATTCCTTTGCCCTAGGGAAAGTCCCCCCATGTTTTCTTAGTGGATGGGCTAGGAACAGGTCCAAAGGGAGAGAGGTTCCCCTTGGGGCCTTTGCCAGCTGCCTCACAAAGGGGTCACTGAGTCTGGGCTGCAGCTCGGACTCCTGGTAAGCCTGTTCCCTCCAAGGCTGAGTGGCCTCCTGAGCTGCTAGAGGGAGCACACAGAAGCCATGAGGGTAAAGGTTTGGTGACCTGTCAGCCCCAATGATCTTCCTGACTAATAGATGGCCTTGGTACCAGACTCAAAGTTTAGGAACTCTGACAGTGTTAACATAATTTCTGACCTAATTTTAACAGTAATAGTAATATCTTAGTTTGCTTGGCACTTGAAGTCTTCAAAATGTGTCCATTTGTATCTCTCTTGTTTGAGCCATCCTGAGGGGCAGCCTAAGCCCCTCTCATTATGCAAAATGTATGGATGAGGGACTGAGGCTCAGGCAGGGTAAGGGACTTCCCTGGAAAGAGGACAGCTAGCAAATGGTCACCCTGGAATGAGAACCCATGTCACTAGCTACAAATCGCATGCGGTTAAGTCCTGGGCAGCATCTTGGGCTTCCTAGATGCCTAGGTCATCCCTAGGAGAGCACTGCACACAGAGTCAGGGGTCCACACAGGCGCCTCCCTGGACATGATTTCTGTACCTCATGCTCTCCTGCTGCTCTGCCCTGTACCACGGAGCTTCTCTCCCTTGAGACCAACCCCCAGAATTACAGCTCTTCACCCTTTTTTTCTGCATGCCACCAAATGTTGCCATGCAGCATGCAACATCTGTCATAAAACTAAACATCGTTTAAAGACTGTGTTAGGAAATATTGTAATTACAGATTATATCCAGTTTGGATAAACTACAAGAACTTTTCTAATGCTCTTCAATTGATGAACCATCAATTGCCAACTTCTTTCTTCAATTGGTTTCTGTTCCACTGTCCTGCCAGTGGAGAGGCTCCTCCTCCATCACTGAGCCTTGATGTCGCAGACCTTTCTTGCCCCCTCAGCCTCCTTTCCACACCAGTATAAAGCCAAGCTGCATTCTTAGCAAATGTGAGTACTTTTTCTATCTGGAGCCCAATGCCTATCTTTGGCTAGAGGTGAAAGTCTCTTACTCTCTCCTCCTCCTCTTTCTTCTCCATCTTCTTCTGGAACATCATAATCTCTTTGATTTTTCTATAGTGGTTATGATCCTGGGTTTGGCAATCCGATTGCTTATATTTGATCCTAGACTAGGCAACTATTAGCTATGAGGCTTTGGTTAGGTTACTTTATCTCTTTGTGCCTCTGTTTTCTCACCTAAAAAGTAGTTAATGACAGTCTCTATCTCATGGGGTTATTATAGGGATTGGAAAAGGTAACTCTTGTAAGGTGCTTAGAACAGTGTCTCACCATAGTTAGCACTCGATAAATATGTGTGGGTACATGTACATGTGTGCACACGAACATGGTGTGTGTGAAACCAGAGATGCTTAGTTCTGAATCTTCCCACCATGCTCAGTTCCAAACTAAACCTCTGATCTCAATAAAAACAGCCTCCATTCCCACCCTCTCTGTGCTCAGTGCTCCTCTAAAGCTCTAAACCTCCCTTGTGACTGTGCCCATAGGACTCACTGACCAGGACAAGAAACCTTCTGTAAGTAATCTCTGTCTCTCCTGCCTCGTCATGGCACATATTAGACTAAGAAGAAACCCACGTTCACCTAACATACCTGTGTCGGGACAGGTTAGTCTTATTCCTAACTGGATAACATTGATAATGATACACTGCATTGTTGTGTTAAGTAGAGAAGCCTTGGGAGTCAGATGGTTGGGGTATGAATCTAGTGTTTTTCATTTGTTAGTGTTTGCATCTATAAAATAGGATGATAATGGGAAATGGATTTGTTATGATGAAAAAATGAGATGGTTTCTGTAAAGTATCAATGTGCAGTGGATGACACAGAATAAGTACTTAACAGTAATGTTACCTAGTATTGTTATTAAAACTCCTTTTTTATTCCATTCTGTTGACTCTGCTTGGGTTTCCCCATCCGTACCCTGCAGTTGAGAGTTGGGTTGTAGCACTTGCTAACTCCCACTAAGTGAGGAGTGTTTATTCAGAGAGAATCACAGATACTCTTCTTGAGAAGGGGAGAAGACTTTAGAAACAAGTGGCCATCAAAAGCCCAGAGCAGATTGGAAAGTGGATTTTGTTGGATAATTCCCCGGGAGACCAGTTGAACATGTGTGGACTCACTTTCTTCCCACAGAAATTGTAAGACAGATGACAGGATTTAATCAGTAATATCAATTTTACCCAAAGCTTAAGGGGGCATTTAGGTAAATTTACTGTTTGTAAGAGTAAGTACAATTGAGGGGAAACATCCAAATGTGGGGTGAAAACGGACAAAGGTATCGATGGGTTCTGGGTCTCTGCTTGTGGCTGCACTACTTAAAAAAATTGTCAGCAATGTGGCTACATCTGGTAACACCTGCTGTTCTGCTGTTACTGAGCAGCCCTGATGAAGTCAGAGATTCAGTGGCTCTTTTAACCTTCTGGGACCCATGGCAGTGGATGAAATGACTTTTTTCCTAGATATTCTCAGCTCACGAAGCAGTTAAATGAAAAGAATAAATATTTGATAGAATTAAATATAATGAATACAGCAAAACCTAAATACTTTCTGGGAAGGAAAAGGGAGTGCTTTACAGTCTCTTGGATCATTCAGTCTCAGATATAAAGAGAGTAACGAGCTTAGGTGTATTCAGTACCCAACGCTCTAGTGGGCTACCGAGGCTGGTGATTCAAATGTCACTCCAATTGGAAATGACTTTCCTTGCACACTGCTCTCCTCAGGGCACCCTTGACCTCTGAGTTCCTCAGGCTGTAGATCAGCGGGTTCAGCATAGGGTTGAAAAGACTGTAAAACAGAAAAAGGATCTTCTGCTGCTCCTCAGGATAGCGGGATTTGGGGGCCATGTACATGATGATGGCGCTGCCGAAGAAGAGTCCAACCACACAGAGGTGGGAGGAGCAGGTGGAGAAGGCCTTTCTGCGGCCCTCCCCTGACTGGATCCCGAGGATGGCAAACAGGATGCGCATGTAGGACACCAGCACCAAGCAGAGGGGCTTCACCAAAACTAACACAGAAGCAACAAAGATGACAACTTTGTTGAGCCTAGTGTCAGCACAGGCCAGCTTGAGGACAGACAGGATTTCACAGAAGAAGTGGTTGATTTCATGAGGCCCACAGAAGGGCAGCCTCAGGATGAGGCTCACATGGACCACAGCCAGGAGGGAGCTATATGCCCAGGAAGTCACCACGAGGGTAATGCAGACTTTCCAGCTCATGATGATGGAATATTGGAGGGGGTGGCAGATGGCCACATACCGATCATAGCCATCACCACCAGGAGAAGACATTCAGTGACAGTAAATATCAAAAAGAGAAAGGTCTGTGTTATGCAGCCAGCAAAAGAGATGGGTTTGGCTGGATTCAGGAGGTTCACCAGCATCTGGGGCACAGTGTTGCAAGCATAGGCTATGTCAACAATGGCCAGGTGTGAGAGGAAAAAGTACATGGGGGTGTGCAGTCTGGAGTCCAGTGAGATGAGCCCCAGGATGACCCCGTTACCCCGCAGGGTTAAGGTGTAGAACAGGGAGAAGAGCCCGAAGAGAAGCATCTGAATCCTTGGACCAAGACGAAATCCCAGTAGGATGAACTCCATAACCATTGTCTGATTTTCCCCCATTTCACTATGAAAAAGATAAAAGGGATATTTTAGGACAAAATTGTTGAAAACATCCAGATATTATTTTAAATTTAGTCATTTTTAAAAGATAAACTTTTTAAATTAATGATCTAGTTACGTATCAATCACCTAATCTGACACCCAATTTTACAGAAGGGAATTGTGTCACCAACAGTAGATTACCTAGAGCCATTGACACTTGTGATGGGAAGAAAGAATGTGAAACCAAAAGAGGAAATAATCATGAAATAGAGATCATCCTGGAACTGTACGTGTCAAAATTACTGAAAGAATTTCTGGAGTGTGGAAGCAAGCAGTAAGGGAGGCCTCCAAATACGAGAATCAGAGAAGTCCTAGAAAAGTGATGTAATTCCAGTTTCTCAATAAAAATATCAACTGTGCTGCTTTCAGCAACTGAAATCAACCTTTGCTCTCTAGAGCAGCGTCTGTGACAACAGGAGGAGCAAAAAGATAAAAAGCAATTTTATGACAACGCAGTTGTTTAGAATGATGAGAAAGAATCAATGGATGGGCTGCACATGGGCTCTAATGACTATCTTCACTTTACAGCGGATGTTGAATACAAACTGACAATTGGCCATTTTGCAATTAATCTATTGATTCATTCACAGTTACTGATTTACAAAATAATTCCTTTGAATAACAACCCAAACAATTTGTAGAAATTGGATTTTTTGGGGCTGCCCAGTTTCATGTATTGTGAGTCTAGAATTTGTGAGCAGGATTGTAAATGAGTACGAGGCCAGGCATTCACAAGTTGACTTGAAGCCTTGGTGTGTGTGAATGTGTGACAACATTTCAAGATGTAGTTCCCCCCTCACTGTTTGTAGTTCATCCCATATCTACTCATATTAAAAGAGCAAATCCAGGACTGGCCCCAGGGTGTAGAGGTTAAGTTTGGTGCACTCCACTTTGGCAGGCTGGGTTTGCCGGTTTGGGTCCCAGACGTGGACCTACTCCACTTGTCAGCCATGCTGTGGCAGTAAGCCACATATAAAAGTGGAGGAAGATTGGCACAGATGTTAGCTCAGGACTAATCTTCCTCAGCAAAAAAAGGAGCAAATCTAGGTACTAATAAAGTAGGAAAGGCCATCCCTGAATGGTAGCGTGTTGGAAGACCCACTAATGGTGTGATGGCTTAGCATTTGTACTATGTACCATGTGTGAAATTCAAAAACATAGGAAATGACGCTCATAAAAAAATTAACTCCACCTTACTTTAGCAACACAAGAATTGCTAAATTCTTTACAGATAGCTAATTGAAAAAATTTTGGAAAAGAGATAATTGAACAAATTTGTCATTTTACAGATTGCTGTACTAATAAATTGGCAGTCAGGTATTTGATACTTCTGTGAATTGGCGAGGTGGCAAATAATACTTGGTTTGTCCTTAAGTCCTAGATAATAGTTTCCTCAACACACCATGCATAAATCCAGCATCTTGGCTGGCAGAAATATTTTGTTAGTGCTTTTGCTAAGCAAAAATAACCTGAGGCTGAGCTATTGAACTTGTGTCTGCTTGCCTCTGAAGAAAAAGTTTCTCCAGGATTAATGTTAGGGAAGGCCTTGCTGTTGATAAGACCCTGGTCCAGCTGCCATTAATACCAATGGAGACATCAATAAGATGCTCCCTGAGGAACTTGGAAATAAGAGAAATAACACTGCTTTTTGAGAAGTAAAACTTGTAAAACCCACTCATAATGGATGAGAAGAACTGGAGCAAGAAAACAAGAGAAGCTGAATGAACATGTCATTGGGGAGCTCTGAGGGCATCCAAAGCTCCACTCAAGGTCTTTGATGCAATCTCACAAGAGCAACGGAGGAGGATCTGTGATTTAGGGAACCCAAACGAAACAGTTGTGTGGGTACCTGTCTAGAGGAAGGTGAGGAAGAAAGAAGGGGGTGGTCCATGAGGGCCAGTGTTTGCCAGCACATCAGCACCGTCCCAGGGAGTCTGGCCCAACAGCATGAAAGTGCTGTCCTGCAGGCAGGTCTGTGTCTACAGTTCAGATGGCTTGAGTGATCACTGATCAAGAACCTTGGCTGGAAGGATCTCCACTTAACCCCCTCTGCTCCGATCCTATGCTCACCAATCAACCACGAGATACTAATTTGCCTTCTTATGTAGATATTTTAACAAAGAGGACATGTGCTCATAAGCCAGTTTCTTCCCCGTTTTTTATAACAATAATTCCATTCAGGTTTATTCATGGTTCTTTTTTGAGTTTGGATAGTATGATACAGCTCGGAAATGTGTACACTGAACAAAACTTCCAAAGCTGGATCTACAGAGTGAGGGCTAGTCCCCGGGCAGAGATAACCTCATTGAAATACAACCCAAGGAAAGCTTTTCTGAGCAGCTAATTGGGATCCTGAAGGACATGCCCTTCTAGATATCTAGATCCCTCTCTAGAAGCAACAAATGATCGTTTTTTAAAATAACCATTCTCAATCAATTATTATATCGCCAAGACACAAAAGAATCTAACTACTATACTATGAATACCTAACATATGATCACGGCTTGTTTTTTTTCAAGATTCTGTAAAAAATTATTGTGCTAGGACAGCCTTCTAAATTGATTTGGAACCCACACAAAGCATATGAAAATATTCAGGTGTGAAAATGCAATTGATCTACATCTTATAATCTCTTTATTCAATCCTCCTTTGTTTCCCTTTGTAACTTCCAATTTGATTACACAAAGGAAAAAGAAACATTGCTTACAAAGAATGATCTCTGAAATCTAAAGGGAGAGATGAGAGAAAGGAGGGCCTAATGAGTACATTAAGATACTATAAGAACAGTTGCCATATGGGCTGAGAGTCTGATTTCTTTTACAGGACTGGATTGTAACACACTCCTTGTGAACACAGAACATTTTTGTAATTCTAGCACTTAGCAAACGTTTATGGAGTGAACAAATGAATGAATGAATACACATGAATGAATGAATGCCTAATATTAAATTTTTGGACCATCCTTGGACTAAATCTGGAATTTCTGGCTTGCTTAAATCTCTCCTACCATAATCATACCCAATTAAGCACATTCTTCCCAAGCCAAAAAAGAACTGACTGTCTGAAGTTTGATAAGCATAACTGTAGAATCTCCAAAGTGTTTGAGCATTGAACACTTGAAAGAGACTTCTATATTCTTTCTTTTTTCCCCATATTTTATTTTATTCTAAATGATATTCAAAGCTTCTCACCTGGACTCAAATGGATTAAATTTTCCAAAGGATTGGCAGAAGTGATAGGAGAGACTAAAAAAGAAATTAAACAATCCCACTTCCAAATGTAACATCCAGGCCTTGATTTATGCTTTAAATTATCTTATATGTATGTACAATTTAGCAATTTAAAAATTGGCAAATTGTTTGATGACTAATAGATTATCCAGTTTCTCCATGGTTTCGAAGTAAATATCTAAGATTGAAATAATTTCTTTACACATGCACAAACCTGTCAGTACTGGATGGAGCCGATGTTTCAAGAAGTAAAATTTAAGATCTGATGAGCTGACAAACTCCTTTCAAATGTTGTGAGCGTGAGTCATGCAGCATTCCTAAAATGAAAGCTATTTTTAAATCCTCAGTTCCACTGAAATATTGGATAGTTTACTTCCAAGTAATGAGAAATACGTGTTACAGCTAATGAATTCAATAGAACCCTCCTCCATTTCTCTTTCAGTTCAAACTACAGGCATACTTGTTTTACTGTGCTTTGCTTTATTGTGCTTCACAGATATTGCATTTTTTCCAAACTGAAGGTTTGTGGCAACCCCGCCTCAAGCAAGTCTATTGGCACCATTTTTCCACTAGCATTTGCTCACTTCATGTCTCTGAGTCACATTTTGGAAATTCTCACAATATTTCAAACTTTTTCTTTATTATTATACTTTTTATGATGATCTGTGATTGGTGATCTTTGATGTTACTATTGTTATTGTTTTGGGTGCCATGAACTGTGCCCACTTAAGAAGGCAAACCCTACAATGGCCTCTAAGTTTTCAAGTAAAAGGAAGTGTCACTCGTCTCTCACTTTAAATCAAAAGCTAGAAATGATTAAGGTTAGTGATGAGATACAAGACAGGCTGAAAGCTAGGCCTCTTGTACCAGTTAGCCAAATTATGACTGCAAAGGAAAAGTTCCTGAAGGAAATTGCTCCAATAACACACGAATGATAAGAAAGCAAAACAGCCTTATTGCTGATATGGAGAAAGTTGTAGTGGTCTGGTTAGAAGATCTAACCAGCCACAACATTCCCTTAAGCCAAAGCCTAATCCATAGCAAGACCCTAACTCTCTTCAGTTCTATGAAGACTCAGAGAGGTGAGGAAGCTGCAGAAGAAAAGCTTAAAGCTGGCAGAGGTTGATTCATGAGGTTTGAGGAAAGAAGCCGTCTCCATAACATAAAAGTGCAAGGTGAAGCAACAAGTGCTGATATAGAAGCTGCAGCAAGTTATCCAGAAGATCCAGCTAAAATAATTAATGAAGGTGGATAGGCTAAACAACAGATTTTCAATGTAGATGAAACAGGCTTCTATTGGAAGTAGATGCCGTCTAGGACTTTCATAGCTAGAGAGGAGAAGTCAGTGCCTGGTTTCAAAGCTTCAAAGGACAGGCTGACTCTGTAGTTAGGGGCTAATGAAGCTGTTGACTTTAAGTTGAAGCCAATGCTCATTTATCATTCCAAAAATCCTAGAGCCTTTAAGAATTATGCTAAATCTACTCTGCCTGAGCTCCATAAATGGAACAACAAAACCTGGACGACAGCACATCTGTTTACAGTATGGTTTACTGAGTATTTTAACCCACTGTTGAGAACTACTGCTCAGAAAACAAGATTCATTTCAAAGTATGACTGCTCACTGACAATGCACCTGGTTACCCAAGAGCTCTGATGGAGATGTGCAACAGGATTAATGTTGTTTTCATGCTTGCCACACAACATCCATTCTGCAGCCCATGGATCAAGGAGTAATTTTGATTTTCAAGTCTTATTATATAGGAAAGACATTTTGTAAGGCTATGGCTGTCATACATAGTGATTCCTCTGATAGATCTAGGTAAAGTAAATGGGAAACCTTCTGGAAAGGATTCACCATTCTAGATGCCATTAGGAACATTCATGATTCATGTGAAGAAGTCAAAATATCAATTAACCAGATAAAGTAACATTAAACAGAGTTTGGAAGAAGTTGATTCTAACCATTAGGGATGACTTTGAGGGGTTCAAGACTTCAGTGGAGGAAGTAACTGCAGATGTGATGGAAATAGCAAGAGAACTAGAATTACAAGTGGAGCCTGAAGGTGTGACTGAATTGCTGTAACTTCATGGTAAAACTTTAACAGAGGAGAAGTTGCTTTTAATAGATGAGCAAAGAAAATGGTTTCTTGACATGGATCTACTGGTGAAGATGCTGTGAAGACTGTAAAAATGACAACAAAGAGTTTAGAATATTACGTAAATTTAGTTGATAAAGCAGCAGCAAGGTTTGAGAAGGTAGACTTCAATTTTGAAATAAGTTCCATTGTGGTTAAAATGCTATCAAACAGCACAGAATGCTACAGAGAAATTGTCCATGAATGGAAGAGTCAATCAATGTTGCAAACTTCATTGTTTTCTTATTTTAAGAGATTGCCACTGGCACTCCAGCAACCGCTTTCAGCAACCACCATCCTGATCAGTCAGCAGCCACTGACACTGAGGCGAGACTCTCCATGAGCAAAAAGATTATGACTTACTGAAGGCTCAAATGATGGTTAGCAATTTTTAACAATAAAGTATTTCTTAATCAAGGTATTCATATTTTTTTAAAGATATAATGCTATTGGACACTTAACAGACTACAGTATAGTGTAAACATAACTTTTCTATGCAGTGGGAAACCGAAAAATTCAGTATTGGCTTTATTGTGGTGGTCTGGAACTGAACCCACAGTATCTCTGAAGTATGCTTGGATTTTTAAATTTCTTTTGAGATTTCTTCTTTTATCCATGTGTTATTTAGAAGGGTGTTATTTAATCTCCAAATATTTTGGGATTTCGCACCTATCTTTCTGTTATTGATTTCTGCTTTAATTCCACTGTGGTCTGAGAGCTGACATTATATGGCTTCTACTCATTTAAACTTAAGGTGGTTTTTATAGCCCAGAATGTGGTCTAACTTAGTCAATGTTCCATGTGAGCTTGAAAAGAATGTGCATTTTGCTGTTGTTGGATGAATTAGTCTGGAGATGTCCATTATATCCATTTGATTGATGGTGTTGTTGAGTTCAGCTATATCTTTACTGATTTCCTGCCTGCTGAGTCTATTTCTGATAGAGGGATGTTGAAGACTTCAACTATAATAGTGGATTCATCTATTTCTTCTTTCAGTTCTGTCAGTTTTTGCCTCAGGTATTTTGATGCTCTCTTGTTAGGCACATATACATTAAGGATTGTTAAGTCTTGTTGGAGAATTGACCCTTATCATATGTAATGTGCCTCTTTATCCCTGGTAACTTTCTTTGTTCTGAAGTTTTTGCCTCTCTTGATGGCTGTGTCTCCCCCGTCCCTGTTCCTCTGTCTAACTATATCACTGTGTCTATCCTCTTTCCTTCTCTGGTCCACTTTATGATATTCTCTCTCCATTTCCTATTTTCCTTATCTCTCTTCAACAATTCCCCATCCTCAATATCTCTCTTTCCTACTTCCCCATTACGTATCTCCACAGTTGTTCTAGAGATTTGTCAATAATTCCAGTATGTAAGTGGTTTCTTAGAGGATTTTGATTACATAAGAAGTCTACATTCAGGTTAACTGTCTTATAAGCAACCTTGGAAAATATTATCTTGCAATTCATAATAGCAGTAATATCTGCCAATGCACATATCTGGGATATTGAAATATTCTCTCTTGATACCATAATGGCCAATAAGTGCTATTTACTTGTATGTGAGAATTAATTTGATAAGAACTTGTGTTTAAGCAAACCCTTTTAATCAAATAAATCTTTTTGATCTAGTCAGTGATAAAAATATCATATATTGGACCATGAACTGTGCCTAGAACATGGTTGGTGTTCAATAAATATTTATTGACTGATTGGATATCAGTGTGATTACATATGAGAAAAAAATATTAATGAGCTCTCCACATTCTGCCTTGAGCTAGATTCTCAAGCAAAAAAATGAAAACAAGCACAAAAAACACTCCAAAACATTGAAGGCACTATAGAGTAGGAGTCAAAGATCACGGGCTTAGGGGTCAGACACACATTTACTACCTGAATGACTCTGAGTATATTTCTTAACCTTTCCAAGCCCCAACTTCCTGTTTTTCAAAAGGAGAAAAGTGATAGTACCTATTTCACAAGGTTGTTGAGATAATACATGTTACACATTGAGCATATTCCTGCTACACAGTGAACATCCAATATCTGAGATCAAGTGTTATCTATCTTTAACAGCTTCTTGATTAGCCTACGATTGTGTGGACCTGACAACATGGCCATTTCATGGTTCACAGTAGTCTCTGGAAATCATTCCTCTTAGTGCCTATTATCCTCTGAAAGCCCATTTTGCAAAGTCTTGATTATAACAATGTATGTCAACAACATGTTTTCTGCATAATACGTTGTTGAAGGATTAGTAAAACAGGTTTGGCTTCTGATCTTTTGATGTCTTTATTGGGAAAGTGCGTGATCATTTGAAGAGACATTAGGGATTAAAAGGAAGACAAAACTGTGACAATTCTATTAAAAACTGAAGAGATTATCCTTTAGGTAGCAACTCCTTCACTTATCTGCACTTTCCTCCACCACTTCAACCACAGACACACACATCACTCACTTCCAGCTTTGGGAAAGCCTAACACGTAAAGGTAATCATTAAGTACTTTCTGTGTGCCTGACACTGTCCTCTGAGTTATGGGTAATGGAAGAGATGTGTATGGAAAGTGTGGATTATAGATTGTGGTTTTGTTGATGAGACATAAACACAAGGACTGAACTAATGTTAGCTTCCCTGAGACGTAAAATCACTCCATAATATATCAAAGTGCAATCTTCTTCAGCTTAAGGAAATTTCCCATCTATTTACTCGAAATTCATCACACAGAAATTTCTTATTCTTTTATCCAGCATCAATGTTCACAAGGTTAGTGCTTTTATGCATCTACTTCTCCACTGTTTAAGACGAAATTAACCAAATTCTATACGTACTTACATTTGTGACCAACATGTTCAACTAAATTAGCATTAACTTTTCCTCAAACTATCCCGGCAGCAGAATAATAATCAGTAGACAGTTAGAGAGGACTGAATTTCCTTACCTATGTTTAAAAAGAAGAGCAGTGTAAGAGTAAGAGTTAACAAAAGACGAGATGCTACAACACGTCTGAGAAGATTGGTGGTAAAATAAAATATGGCAACCTGTTAAACTCCCACAGTTGGTCTCAAGTATCTCAGAAGGGAAAGCACCTGAAGGTTGGGCATGGTCCTGCTTTCTAGAAGCTTTTGAGGGAGCTACAGAACCCTCTCTTCTGTTCCTGATGGAAAATGTGGCAGAATCCTCAGAAAAGGAAGTTTTATTCTCTGATGGGCTCAATCTAGTTGGCAGCTCTGGAGGGCTCCTGGAGGGAGTGGGCCATGAGATGTAGTGCATGCCCACCTCCACTGGGAAGGAGAGACAAAGCAATTCTCTTTTTCTATTCCTGTTCTCATCCCCAGCAGGATGCACAATTAGGAAACACAGACGCCACGGAGCACACCTCTGAGACAATGTGACTCATTACAGTTCCCTAATACTGGGCATTATTTGGATTTCATGAATCCCAGCTCTGCCCTAGTTCCCAAATCTCCAGATGGTTGAGGTGAACCTGTGAGGAAGCAGAACCAGTGTGACGGTGAATAAGCTCCTGGCATTAACCTCTGTGGCTCAGCTTCTCCCCACTGTAATCTGGACCCCTTGCGCTGCAGCAGGAGTGGGAAGAAAGGCCCCTGAAAAATCAGCTGATGCCAAGTAACGACTCGAGGTGTGGAGATGCTGTAGAGAGTGGGTTACGGAGGCATGGAGAGGATTAGCGGGTCCAAGGAGAGGCCAAGGTGTCCCAATGGGGCTTATTAGGACCTGCCTCAGGGAGAGTTTTCTAGGGCAGCAACCACCAATGTAGGTCAACTCCTAGAAGTATTCTCGAATCTCCATTCTGAAGTGGGGAGATTCCGAGTCCAGTGGCTCAGGGGAGGGCAGGGAAGGACTCTCTCCAAGGAGGCAGCTTCCCCTAGAAGCCATTACCTCTCCCAGGAGGGTGGGGATATTTGCTGCCTAAGAAATTCTCATGTTTATATATGTTTATATATACTTCTTTCTTGTACTAGACACAGGAGGGCTAGGAGTTTCATATCAAGCAAGTGTGCAATTTACAAAGTAATGAGTTTGTTACAGTGTGACCCTTGACCTGCTGGGATTATGGCATAGACTTGAGGAAAATCTTGCACAGGTTATCATGTTTCAAGAACGTGCTTAACTGTGCTCCAACTATATAGGTCCTTTGTGAGAAGAACCACATATTTATTTAGGGACACGAAGAATTGTTCCTGATTGTATAAAAAGACTAGTGCATAAATGTTAGAATCTTTTCTCCTTTATTTCTCTTCTCATGCCCAGGTGAACTACAGAAAAGCTGAAAATTAGGAAACTGATGCATATGACAAAAATACTGCGAAATCCTGTGAAAGCAGTAGTTCTAAGACAAATTTTTCTATGTTCAATACCATATACACATCAGTTATAAAAAGTCATTTTAGGGTATAAAAATAGAAAGTTTCAACTAAGGTAATCAGACATTAAATATAAAATTTTATGGTGCTAAACAAACTAAAATTTAGGAAATGCATCACCTCAAGATAACTTGTTTTCTATTATATATAAAGTTGACAACTTTTAACCTGTGGACAGCTTCTAAAAGTGGGAAGAGACACATGAACATATTCAAAATATAAATTTCTATAAAGGAAAACAACACAGAGGGAACAGTCAGATCTTATTTGCTATGAGTGTGCTCTCCAAATGTCTACATTATACACCAGCATGTGGAAATCAGGAGACTTGTTGCCTTTCATGAGCAAGCAGTAAACTGAAAACTTGTGTTAAGAACAGTTTTAGAGGGTACATTTCTATTATCAACACCTTAGAAATGTTGGTTATAAATAGACATTTTCATAAAAATGAAAAATTAAAAGTAATATAATCAGTAATTAAGTGTAACATATGAGATTATCACAAAAACTAAAATTCAGGAAAATTGTTTAACATAAAATCAATATCTATAACTTAAAATTGTCTATATTCTGTTAAAATTAAACTTAAATAACCTTTATCTTGATGGTATTTATTATTTAAAGAGAGGCTAATGACACATAAATATACGAAAGAACTCAACATACAGACAGAACAGTCAGGATTAATTGAAATGCAAACATTTACATTATCTGCTAGCATTGGGCATTGATTTTACTGGACATTTCTAACTTTTATTTTTAGAATAAAATATTGCTAGAATTTGACCACAGAGTTCATTTGAGAGTAACACAGATAAAAGCATAGAATGAGTGGATTCAATTACCCCTCAAATAACTAGGTTACCTTACTTAAACATTACAGCATAGTATTCAATAATAAAGTAAATAGATATAAAAAGGTTATTTTCAAAGAAACATCTTGATACAATTTGGCAGTCCAACAAAATTCTAAACTGCTTTTAATAACTACTTCATTTTGGCTTTCACTAAGATGTGAGAAATACATACTGATGGAATAAATGAAAAGCAATAAGGAAAGTTAACGTACTGAGGTATGTGAAGAAGCCATTTTGGTTTAAAACTGATTCAGCCTGACCTTGTTTTCCTGGAATGGCCTGACATGGCCTGTTGAGCATGCGTTGTACATCTGCTTTAAAACATTTAGCGTCCCAAAGCAAAGAATGCTGCTTTTAAAGACAGGGAGCAATACCTCCTTCTCATATCAGTATTTCTTTAAAGATCAGCATTCTCTCCCAGAAGTTAGAGTCAGATTGACCTGCTGTATGCAGGAAAACATCTTGTGACTGTAGAAAAAAGAGAAAAAACGTACTCCTATCATATGTGATGTATGTTCCTTGTTCCAATGTTATACAATCATGCTGTACACTCGCTTCTCCAGAGAGCTTCCTTCCCTGGTGGAGGCTGCTCTCCCGGGCTATAGTCCTCAGAAGGGGCTCATATATTAAACTCACCTCTGTGTTGATCTATAGAATGATTATTGGTTATTTGCATTGACAGCACTGACACATAGTTGAGAACTTATGGGACCAGAGGTGCCTTGAGAGAAGGTTTTTAAAAAAATTTTAACATTGATACACGTTCACTCTAACATTATCAAACACCACAGAAGTATTTATTTCTCACAGCTTACTCCTCTTTCTAAAAGTAGCTTCTGTTGACTGCTCAGAGTGCATCTTTCTAGGTCATTTTCTCATGAAATTACATACATATATCAAAACACACATGCACATATACACACATACACATATATGAATTCATGCATGTCTAGGCGTTTTCCCTACAGAATAAGAAAGAATTATAAAAATGTGACTTGCTTCCTTCATTTACCCATATTTGATGAGCAATTTTTGTTTTAGCCCGTTATAGATAATACTTATTTTTTAATAACTGCATAATATAGTTATCATAGTTCAATAACTCCAAAATTAATAAATATTAGATTATTTGGGATTTTTTTGAAATAAATTTCAATAAAAAATCCTTATACACATTTCTTTGTGCAGTTATATACATTAAGTATTTCTCTAGAATAGATTCTTAGGATTGGTATTCACATTTTACATGTTGAGCAGATATTATCAAATTTTTTATCATCCAAATCTGTTCCAATTTATGCTTCAAACAACAGCGTGTGTTTACTTTTACTCACATAATCACCAACAACACATACTATCAACCTTTTTCCCTCCCCACAATCTGTTGGGAAATAATTGTTCTTTCATTTTAAAGTAGGTTTTCCTGATTGAGGATGAAGATATTGTCACATTTATTGGTGACTTGCATTTATTCTGTGAATAGTCTATCTGTATCTAAATATTTTTGTCCATTTTCTCATGGACCTGTATATTGGTCGTTGTTAGTGCTGAATTGATTCCAACTCCTAGCAACCCCGTGTACAGCAGAGCGGAACCCTGCCTGGTCTTTGTGCGCCATCCTCTCACCTTCCAGCACTGTATCAGACAATGCTCCATTGCTATTCATAAGGTTTTCATGGCCACTTCTTTCAGAAGTGGGTGGTCTGGTCCTTTGTAGTCTGTCTTAGTCTGGAAGCTACACTGAAACCTGCACTCCATGGATGACCTTGTTAGTATTTGAAATAGTAGTGGCGTAAGCTTTCAGTATCACAGCAACACGCAGCTGCCACAGTGTCACAACCAACAGATGAGTGGTGCGGTTCCCTGACTGGGAAATAAACTTGGGCTGTCTCAGTGAGAGCACCGAATCTTAACCACTAGACCACCAGGGCTGGCTACAGGTTTGTATATTTCCCCTCCTTTTATAGATGTATATCAGCTGTATCACTATCCCATTTCTTAGGATGATTTCTCAGCCTGGTGGGGGACAGTATAATAGTGGTTACATACATGGTCTTTGGCCTTTGGAAGACCTAAATAAGTCCTGCCGTGCCTCTCAATAGCTGTGAGACCATTGAGGGGTATGTAACTTCTGTGCCTTAGCTTTTTTATGTGTAAACTGAATATAATAGAAAAATTTAGGTCTAGCAATTGTTGTAAAGATTAGATTGATATTAATGGATGGGTCCTCACAGAACAGTGCTTGAAACAGAATAATTGCTCAATAAATGCAAGCCATTGATATTATTATAACACCTATGCATAGAGATATGGGATCCTTTGTGAGTGAGTGGGTATTCTTAATCCTTTCCAAACAGGATAACAAGACCCTTTTTTCTTAAGGACTGCAGTTCATGGGGAACTCTTATATCTTATTCTCCATACATCTCACACCATTCATAGTTCTTAGATCATTAACACATGCAAATCGTTCATTAATTTGGTCTTTACTTTTGAATTCCTACTATGTGCAAGGCTCAGGAATTAATTATATTCAGTTATTCTCAAAATAATCCATTCTATTTTGTCTCCTATGTAAAAGCAAAAATCTAAATGCAAGAAAGCTAGTAGAGAGGCATAGAATTAGAGTCTAACATTTCATTTTACTGGCAGAGAACCAAAGCCTAGAGGACTTAAATGACTTTTCTAAGGCCACATAGTGATCTGGTAGAATTGGTAGAAGTGGAAAAGGAACCCAGACATCCTGGCTCTGAGCCAGCCCTCCGAGGACTAAACCAGACCATGCCCAACAATGTACCATTTCTCTTGGCCCCACAGGGTTACACAAATTCAAAAGAAACAAACAGCAGAGAACAAAAATCAAAAAACAAAACAAAAAACCAGATCAAACTAAGCCAGTGCTCTAGTCAAAGTTCATCAAGAAGGCAAAGAAAACGGAGCCTTCCCTATGGTCCGGAAAAAAAATCACAGCCATGACATCCTGTGAGACTACTTTCTAACTCTTCGTTCATTTTCCTCCCTCTTCCTCCTGCTTCTCTATATCACTACTATTCAAAGTGTGGTCTGTGGATTGGCAGCATCAGCAAGATATGAGAGATTGTTACAAATGCACATCTCTGCCCATCTCATTCAGACCTGCTGAATCAGAACCCGTAATTTTGCAAGATTCCCAGGTGAAGTGAATGCACATGAACATCAGAGAAACATTGGTCTACACTATCTAGCAAAGACTAAACAATCGTCCTATAGGTCAGTTGTTGGCAGTGCCCGCTCCACATGCCAAAGTCGTGGTGGGATCCAATTTCAAGTGGCTTGTGAACTGACTTCCACCAACAGCATCTCATACCTATCATTTTCAGTAGTTACAGCCCCTAATATTTCGACCCTCTTGGGAGAGATCAGAGAGTTAACACCGCCTATGTGGTTATTCTGCTAACCCAAGCACCATCCTGGCAAACCATAATCATAGGGCTTAGCATGATCTTTTTGAAAGGCTCGTAACCTGTGTTCTACATGATAGAAATGAATATACATAGCTCTCTCTCCTTTTTTTTATATTATGCACTAAATGCCTTCTCCTAATATGTTTGCAATTCCTCTGTGATCACCGGCAAAAGGAATGTAGTTAATTATTAATATTTACCCCATAAGAAACTTTTGCAAGACCTGAATACATCTGGAACTAAAGATGACTAATGGACAATGAGATGTTTAACTTTGAAAGAATAATGGCCGCTCTACTTAAGTTACATACTTTATGGAGTTACTCACATTTTACTGGATAGAAGTTTGGGCTGAATGGTCATTCATTTATTTATTTAGTCCCATTTATTGAGTGACTACTATGAAACAGGCCTGGTTTAGCCATTGAAAATGTAAATATCAGAAGGTTCTTTTCAAAAGAATGGTTCACAATCTAGATGCAAATGACTACCCTTGAATTCAGATTTCACCGCTTGATATTTTTGTGACATTGAGTATGTTAATTAATTCTCTAAACCTCAATTTCCTTTTATAAATGACAATACTATTGGTACTTACTTCATAGCTTTGATGTGAGGATGACATCTAAAGAATTTAACGTAGTGCCTGGTACACAGCCCGTATTAAATGAATTTTAGCTACAATTATTTTCTACCATACTATGTTCTGCAAATAAAAGGATTTTCAAAATGTAGAAATCAGAAGATAGTTTAACACTGAAAAATGTGTGTAAGTCATTAACCGATAGTTAAAGGCTCATGAATTTACACAACCAGTGCTTACCATGTGCTAGGTAGTGCGCTAGTGCTGGTGAAAAAGTGATGAACAGACTGCAGTTCCCGCCCTCATGGAACTCTCCATCTTACATGCAAACCTCGATACCTCCCTGAGAAAGGTGGTAAATGCCACCTGAACGATGATAACAATTTTGAACACCAAAAATGAAATCCGAATTCCTTGGTCTTGGGAAAGGGCTCTGTGTAGATACGATACTATCAAACACCCATTCCAAGTCTACTCCATTGATGAGACACCTGTGTGGAACTGCAACATCAATCTTCTCTTCCATTGTTTTCTGTTTCACTACCAAGCTCATCGCCAGACCCCTCCTCCATCTCTGACCCTTGGAGTCATAGTTCTTTCTTGTTACCACATCCACTTTTTCACATATCAATTTAGAGGCAAGCAGCTTTCTTTAGCGAATCTAAGTCCTTTTCTGTCTAACACCTAATGCCCATCACTTGGTCTTAGTGATTTGTTTTATTTCATCCTCTTGATTTCTCTGATCTTTATCCACAGATATGCTCTGAAGAGGCCATGTTACTCAGTGGTCTTGAAGGTAGGGTCAGGAATCAGATTGCCTCAGTTCAATCCCGGACTGGATAGTTGTTAGCTGTGATACTGTGCAAGTTACTCAATCTCTTGGTGCCTCAGTTTCCTCACATGTAAAGTGGGGTTATTGATTGTCCTTTGCCTCAAAGGGCTGTTTTGAGGATTAAAGGAGATAATAAGTGTACAGCGCAGTGCCTGACCTGTAGTGAGAGAGACAGAGGGATAGAGCCAGAGCCAGAGCTAGACAGAGACAGAGAGACTGTGGTGTTGGTGTCTTGGTGTATGGGTTCTGGGCCTTAGCTGAACTAACTCACCAATCTCAATGAGAATGATCTTTATTCTCACCTTCTTCGTGTTCTGTATTCCTCTAAAAGTCCAATGATTTTTGTGACTCTGCCCATAGGATTCACTGTCCAGGACAACCATCCTCTCATGGATGATCTTCCAGGCTTCGCAGAGCACAGATGAGTTCACTGTGGCACACACGAGGCTGTGAGGAAACCCTCCTTCACTTAAACACATCCTTCCTTGGGATAACTTAGTCTTGTTTTTTATTTGACAACACTGATACTGATATACTAGATTGTTGTGGTTAAGTACAGAGGGCTCAGGAGCCAGGCTGTCTGGGTAAAAGTCTGACATTTGCTACTTTTTGGTGTGTGCATATATAAAATAGACTGATAATAGGAACTTTGTCGTGGATTTGTTGTGATGACTGAATGAGACGATCCATGTAAAGTGCTAACCGTATACAGCATATAGCACTGGATAAGTGATCAATCAAAATGTCAGCTATTATAAAAACTCATTTTGTTTTTACAGTCAGTAAGCTCTGCTGCCAATACACAGTATTTAAGAGTTGAGTTGAGCAATTATTAATTCCCAAGTGAAGGGCACACACTTATTGTTCTAAGTCTTATGTTCACTCTTACTGTGAGATTGAGAAAGGCTCTGGAAGCTAGTGGCCATAGTAGTCTCAGGGCAGTTTAGGAAGTGGATTTTATAGGCAACACCTTAAGAGGCCACCTGAAATGTGTGGGACTCATCCCCGACCATTGGATTTGTCAAGTAGAATGAATCAGTAAAAATCAATCCTCCACCAAGGCTGAATAGCCAGCTATACTGGGTTAGCCACTTACGCTATCTGGTGAAATGTCCTATTTCAGGGATAAGACATCCTAATGAGGGAAATGATGCACATCTGGACTAATCAATCTGGAATTGATGATGAAAAGACGCTGGAAAACCAAATATAGAGGTAGTCTGTGCATCTTCATAATTTACAGCCCCACACTCAAGATTTTCTGGAAAATCCATAAACAACCCAAACTATTTTCTTTGATACCAATTATCAGCCTATTCAAGGGGATAATGCCCAGTTTTGCCCTTTTGCTAGCTACTAGCTAACCAATTTACCCCACAGTTGTAATCGAAGTGCACTGTTCCCACACTGTCTGCAGGTTTTTCCTTCTCTCCCCTCTCTTCTCCTATATACCTTGTATTAATTTTGTTCCTTTACTCGGCCTTCTCAGTAACTCCCTAATATTAGTCAATTTTCATATGAAATTTCTCAATGTCATGCAACACAACTCAATATCCCTCAGTTATTCTTTAGCAGGGTGAGTCCAATTGAGGGAGAATGGACAAGTTTGTGCTGGGTTAGGGGCATCACTTCCTTTCACTGCAGCATTTTTTTCTTCCAACATATTGTGGCATATACAGTTAGTGAGTTTATATAGTTAAATAAGGGAGACAGATAGACTGTATTCAACTTTTGGAAGCCAGAAAATGAGTTAAAATAATTTTTAATTGCACAGATATTTAATTCAATGATAAATAAAAGAAAAAATCATGTCTGATAAAATCATATCCAATAGAAAAATCAATGAATGCAATATATCTAAAACTTTTCCTTCAAAGGAAGAGGGAAGACTTACTCTTGTGTCATTAAGGCACACATACGAAGAGAGTAGTGAACTTTTCTAGATTTAGGCAGTAATCGAGCACTTAGGCTAGAGATTCAAATGTCATTCCAATTGGGAATGACTTTCCTTGCACACTGCTCTCCTCAGAGCACCCTTGACCTCTGAGTTCCTCAGGCTGTAGATCAGTGGGTTCAGCATAGGGTTGAAAAGACTGTAAAACAGAAAAAGGATCTTCTGCTGCTCCTCAGGATGGCGGGATTTGGGGGCCATGTACATGACGATGGCGCTGCCAAAGAAGAGCCCGACCACACAGAGGTGGGAGGAGCTGGTGGAGAAGGCCTTTCTGCAGCCCTCCCCTGACTGGATCCTGAGGATGGCAAACAGGATGCGCATGTAGGACACCAGCACCAAGCAGAGGGGCTCCACTAAAACAAACACAGAAGCAACAAAGATGACAACTTTGTTGAGTCTCGTGTCAGCACAGGCCAGCTTGAGGACAGACAGGATTTCACAGAAGAAGTGGTTGATTTCATGAGGCCCACAGAAGGGCAGCCGCAGGATGAGGCTCACATGGACCAGGGCCAGGAGAACGCCACACGTCCAGGAAGTCACCACTAGGGTAATGCAAACTCTCCAGCTCATGATGACAGAATATCGAAGAGGATGGCAGATGGCCACGTACCGATCATAGGACATCACCACCAGGAGAAGACATTCAGTGTGAGCAAAACTTAAAAAGAGAAAGGTCTGTGTCATGCAGCCAGCAAAGGAGATGGGCCTGGCTGGATTCAGGAGGTTCACCAGCATCTGGGGCACCGTGTTGCAGGCATAGGCTATGTCGACGATGGCCAGGTGTGAGAGGAAGAAGTACATGGGGGTGTGCAGTCTGGAGTCCAGTCAGATGAGCCCCAGGATGACCCCGTTACCCAGCAGGGTGAAGGCATAGAACAGGGAGAAGAGCCCAAAGAGAAGCATCTGAATCCTTGGACCAAGACGAAATCCCAGTAGGATGAACTCCATAACCATTGTCTGATTTTCCTTCATTTCACTATTAAAGAGAGAACCAGATAGCTATATGACATCTATTTTATTTATTGTTTCATAAATTTTTGGTGTGTGGAAAATTAATAGTATACATCTTTAAGAACTCATAGAATTATAAATAAGGGAAGGAAACAAGGGAGTAGAGAAAAAAGGAAGGAAGGAAGCCTTACCTGTTTAAACAAATTTAAATTGTCTCTGTCCATTAAGCTAAATTCTTTACCTGCTATCCAATTTTACAGAAGGAAAATATGTCACCAGTGATTACCTACCTAGATTACTACCTAGAGCCATTGACCCTGTGATGAAATTAAGAAATATCAAACCAAATGACAAAGAAAATAACCATGAAATATGGATTGTCTCAGCACTACAAATGTCCAAATCTGTAAGAGAATTGCTGGATAGTAGAAATAATCAATAACAGAAGAGCTTTAAAAATGAGAATGGTGGGGCCTGCCTGGTGGCACAGGGGTTAAGTTCACACGTTCCGCTTCTCAGAGGCCCGGGGTTCTCAGGTTGGATCCCAGGTGCAGACATGGCAGTGCTTGGCAAAAAACCATGCTGTGGCAGGCGTCCCATGTATAAAGTAAAGGAAGACAGGCACAGATGTTAGCTCGGAGCCAGGCTTCCTCAGCAAAAAGAGGAGGATTGGCAGCAGATGTTAGCTCAGGGCTAATCTTCCTCAAAAAATGAAAAAAAACTTCGGTGCTTAACAAACTTTCTAAATTTATTTTTTAAACACATAAGGCATAGGAAAATATTTGGCTGTGAAAGACACACTCAAATCCACCCACTTATAAAATAGTAATTTCCCTTCTCAATTTTCATTTCTTTCCCTCAATGTGAAAACATAAATGAAAAAAGAAATACAGTACAAACTAGATTTTTTCATAGCCAGATTGAAAGACAGATGAAAAACAAGGCCAGAGTACATCAATATTCTTTAAGCACAGTAGCCCTATTTGTTGCAAATTTGTTTTCTTTTAAAGCAGTGGGGAAGTTGAGTGATAAATTAATAAACATAAACAAATGAACAGACGTCTAAATGTTGATGTCCTTATATTAGATCTGGTTTCTTTTAAAATATATTTTACTATAATTATGCCAAGTCCAGCCCATTCCTTGCAAAGGAAGTAAAATACAGTAATTCAGAAGAATTTCACCCTTGGTAATCTGTATTAAAACAGGATTTTATAAATTTGGTAAAAATAACTGAAGGATTTACAAAGTGTTTTAAACAATTAAATTTTGGGTATACTTTTATTTTTTCTTATTTTATTTGATACGTACGTGACATATCTAATATTAGTTAAATACAATCAAATGGATTGCAAACAGATTAAATTTCTCACAGGCTTGTAGGGGTGAAGGAGGTGGCTCAAGATTGAAATACATCCCATTCCAAATGTAGCTTTTAGGAAGAGTGATGTCCATTAATTTATAAATGTACAATTTCAGAATTTTGAAAATGGCAATCAGTGAACTCTAAAGTTCTAAAGTAAATATCTAAGAAGGAAATCATTTCCTATATAAAGAAAACATCAAAACTTGATGGAACTTATATTTTAAAAAGAAAATCTCGAAGTGATGAGCTGAAAAGTTCTTTTCTGAAGTGGTGGGCATGGGTAAAGCAGAATTCCTAAGGTAATCATCTAGTGTTAATCCATAGCTCAGCTGAACTGTAGGACTGTTTACTTGCAAGTAACGAGGAAGAACTGAAAACTAATTCATTTTATTGTTTACATAGGTATAAGCCAAGACTTGGCAAAGTTGTCTTATGGGGTAAGGGTTGATAAGTGATTTTTCTAGATATTAAAACTAATGTGGACCATAAAGAAGAACTGACTGTCAGTTCCAACTAATTACAGTCTGTTCGAGAATCTCCTGAAGATTGATAATAATGCATCATACTATTATGTGCTTCCTGTGTATGGGGACTTAGAAGCACATAATGAAGCGGATTGATTGTTCTGAGTTCTGCGAAGATGTTACTGGAAAAAACATGCTTCAGGAGAAAGCTCAGGGATAAACAGATAAATACAAAGGTGTACATTAAACATAAACATCCTCTAAAAAGAAAATGTAAAGTCTTAGTGACTATCTTGTCCTTCTCCCACCTTGCTGCACCACCACCTAACACCTTGGTCCCTTTTCTGTATTCTTTCCATCCCCGCCACAAAAACTTATCCGCCAACCTACAGAAAATCTAATATTTACACATATTTATTGAGTACATTCTAGCTGCCTGCTACCGTCTTTAGTGCTATGCTTAACTAAAGATAAATATAAGACAGATTTAGTATCCATTTGGCTTCATCTTCCACTGCAATATGTTCTCATAGATTTAATATGAATTGCGACTTTGCTTACAATAATCAAATGCATAATTCATATAACCAACATATTAATTTTACTGAAATGTAACATCACTCCATAATAAACCCTGCTATATTTCCTTTGGCTAGGAAAATTATTTCATATGTTCCATCTAAATTCATAATACAGAAATTTCTTCTTTTCTTTGGTGTCAACTTCTTTTCTTTAGTGTAATTTTTTCTCTATGATGTGGATATTTCTCCACCAATGAAACAAAATTAACCAAATCCTAAACACCTTTATATAATTTGTCTATAAACTTGCATTTGATTTTTCCCTGAAAGCACTCATATAGAATATGAATGATGAGTATATATGTTTAACATTAATAGAAAGTATTTATTTTTCTTTCCAATACTTAAATAAAGAGTGGCAGTAACAGAGACATAGTTCATAAAAACTGTATAGTGGAACACATCTAAGAAGAACTGATGGTGAAATAAAATAAGGCAATCTCGTAGCTCCCACATTTGGACTCAAGGACCTTAGAAAGAAAAAGCACCTGAAGATTGGTCACTGTCCTACTTTCTAGAAGCTTTTGTGGGAGCTGCAGAACTCTCACTTCTGTTCCTGATGGGAAATGTGGCAGAATCCTCAGAAAAGGAAGTTTTATTCTCTGATGGGCTCAACCTAGTTGGCAGCTCTGGAGGGCTCCTGGAGGGAGTGGGCCATGAGATGTAGTGCATGCCCACCTCCACTGGGAAGGAGAGACAAAGCAATTCTCTTTCTCTATTCCTGTTCTCATCCCCAGCAGGATGCACAATTAGGAAACACAGACGCCACGGAGCACACCTCTGAGACAACGTGACTCATTACAGTCCCGGAATACTGGGCATTATTTGGATTTCATGAATCCCAGCTCTGCCCTAGTTCCCAAATCTCCAGATGGTTGAGGTGAACCTGTGAGGAAGCAGAACCAGTGTGACGGTGAATAAGCTCCTGGCATTAACCTCTGTGGCTCAGCTTCTCCCCACTGTAATCCGGACCCCTTGCGCTGCAGCAGGAGTGGGAAGAAAGGCCCCTGAAAAATCAGCTGATGCCAAGTAACGACTCGAGGTGTGGAGATGCTGTAGAGAGTGGGTTACGGAGGCATGGAGAGGATTAGCGGGTCCAAGGAGAGGCCAAGGTGTCCCAATGGGGCTTATTAGGATCTGCCTGAGGGAGGGTTTTCTAGGAGGTCGACTGTTGGAAGTATTCTTGAATCTCCATTCTGAGTCCAGCCCCTCAGGAGAAGGGAGGAAAGGACTCTCTCCAAGGAGGCAGCTTCCCCTAGAAGCTTGCTGCCTGTTCTGGGATTGGGAGAAGATTTGCTACCTAAGATATTGTCCTATTTATTTGTATTTGTCTGTGTTCTTATACTGGACATGAGATGGTCAAAATGTTATTTTGGAAATCTCCTATCAGTCAATCATGCAATTTACAAACTAATTAGTTCATTACAGTGTGATTCCTGCCTTCCTGGGATTATGACATAAACTTTGGGAAAATTGGGCACAGTTATCAAATTTTGAGAACATTTCTGTCTGTGCTCCTGCTCTGTATATCCACTGTGGGAAGAAGCACACATTTAGGGACACCCAAGATGGCTCCCAATCATATGAGAAGCCTGGTGCATATCGGGCAATCCATAAATATTGGGACCTTTCTTCTTTCCTTTCTTTTTATGTTCCAGGTGACCTGCAGAAAATGTGGAAATCAGAAAACTGACATATAAGAGCAAAAATTAGCAGCAAACTGAAATCCTGTGAAAACAATACTTTAGGACATAGTTTTCTATGTTCATCACCATGTGACCATCAGTTATGAAAAGTTAAAAATTTGAACTAAGACAATAAGGAATTAAATATAAATGTTTATGATACCAAATGAACTTAAATCTAGTAATATGCATAATCTCAAAATTACATGTTTTTTATTGCATATCAAGGTAACACAGCTTTTACCTTGTGGACAACTTTTAAAAGTGGTCAGAATAAAACAAACATATGCAAAATATAAATATACACGAAGGAAAATAATATACACAACACAGTCAGCTCTTACTTGCAATAAATGTGTTCACAAATATTTACATCATCTGTCAGCATTGGGCATTTTCTGTAATCACTGACTTTATTTCAACCTGCATTTACGACACATATGGTTATAGCGAGGTCCACTATAACTTGGACATAATTTCCATTTAAAAGTAGAATACGTAAAAATCAACATGTCAATAATTTAAACACCTCCCAAACTAAATTACTTTGATAATTGGTTTGCAAAATTTTAGCTTTTAAGTGATGAAATATATATCCAAGTCAAGGATGAACATTATCTTCAGAATACCATGGCAGGGATGTAATTGATGGGAAATAACAATTGTAAAATGTTATTAATGGTATTTCTGGAGTAATTATGTGTGAACAGGTCAAAAGATCAATGTTTCACTTGAAATCTTGAAAAATGGGAAAATACAGAGGCAGAATTTGTTAGAGCTTGTTGAGCAAAGCCCAAGACATAGAAACTTCAGTTGGTAGACACCTGGGTTCTCATGATGAGAATTGTGATCTATGGGGGGAATTTTTTCTACAGTTTTGAAAAAATACCCTTCGATATGACTCAATTCCATTTTCTTTGATTCTAGGCTCCTTGACCCATATTTTTGTTCTTTATTTCTCAGATTTTTAAAAAGAGAACGTGACTATCTTAGATAATGTGTATAGTACTCCTTTCCCTGGGAAGAAATATCTTCCATTATAAAGGTTGAAATTGGCATCCGAGTTAACCATGATTATCTGGTGAGTCCTGTGAGGGTCAGTCATTTCTCTCAATTATGCTTAATTCCAGGTTAACTGATAGCAACCTTGTTTCTGGACCTACCAATCTGATGACCAAGACTTAAACCCCTAAGGGTTTTCTCAAGAAAATTGTTTTCTGCCACTTTTTGACTTTCATTTTTGAAGTTTAACACTTTATGAGACTAGGTTTGCAATGCCCATTTAAAAAAAGGCACACAAACAACTTTCATCAATACATCAGTGCTTCTTAGCTTTTTATGAGGTCGTGGATCTCTCTTTACAAGACAATGCTGAGGATCTCCTTGTCATTCTCCTCTCCGGTTCACACACACTGCACGAGTACAGAGAACTTTGTTTATATTTTCAAGGATCCATTGAGCCACTGAGAACTGTCCATGTGTTCCTTAGTGCCTATAAACTCCCAATGAAGAATCCCGCACTGGATAAACATTGATGCTCAGATTATGATTTCATAGTCTGATCATCAGAATTACCATAGAAATGATGAATTAAGAGGTTAGAATGCTTTTGTCTGACTCAATTAAGCATAAACTTTATTAAGGACTAAACATTAATCCCATAATCAAGAACACTAATCTCTTTATTGAAATGATGATATTTGTTCAATAATATAAAACAATTTGATGCAATTAAGTAGTTTCTCTTAATCTCCCAAATTCCTAATTGTTCAGCAGTGTTCGACTCCACTAAGCCAGGATAGAACTTTTTTCTCCAATTTACTCTAGGGTTTAATTTACAATCAATACATTGCTATAACCGTGCCTTTACATATCTCCAAATCTTATTGCTTTTCCAGTAGCTGAGACCTGACTGTATTCCAAAATAACATTTTAAAAATTATAACTTTAAAAAGATGTTAATTTACTTTGTACCCCTTGAAAACAATATTTTCTTCCAGCAGTAGAAAAAGAACAAGTAATAAAATTTTGTCTATGTCTTTGCTACAAACGAACGTGGTCACACTGTTCATTTTTTTCCTTCATTGGGAGGAAATCTTTGCGACTGCACAGGCACTTCACTTAATCCTTTTTTTTTGAGATTATAGTAATGCACATGGCATTCTATAAAGAGTATCAGGAAATTCCTGTTTATGAAGCTCTTGTTTGAGACTTGTTCATTGCACGAATAGCCAACGAGTAATAAATCATGTACTTTTTCTTAATCTCCAAGGGATCAACTAGCCTCTTGGGCATTCTATCTTTTATTCATTTCCTTTTTATCCATCATATGCATCACAGACCTAATCCTGTGAACATTCTCTTATAGAACTTCTCCCATATCTCTATTTTCTAAACAACAATCGAGAAACTTTTTCAAAGCTTACACACTACATAGGTAGTGGGTATTGCAAGTCCTTCCAGATTTCTGTGAGAAACTTGGTTTTATCTTTAAAGCATTGAGACAGAAAAAATAGATTGATGTCATGTGGTGGGTAAACAGGAAAATGTACATAGAGTACATTTTTTTAAATCTCAGATTAGAAGATGGTGAAATTGAACGAGGTCACCCCCTGAGATGTATCTAGGAATGCTGATCCCAGATGAAGCAGAGGGTTGGATTCATTATCTCCAGATGATCCAGCATTGAAGAGTAGAGACAGTGACCCTCACTTTCTGTACCCAAAGAGATCACAGATTCTCACAGGCTAATCTAGGCTACTGTGTCTACACCTCTATCTTCCTTAGAGGTTCACCTTGCAGGAAAAAAATGATTTTGCTCTAGAAGGTGGTTACAGGAAGTACTCACAATGAGGCAATCCAGATCAAGTTCTTCTGTTCCAGGAATCTGTCAATAAATATAAAAAAATTTCATGTGATCAAGTAAGTTTGGAAAAGACTGGCTAAAACTTGAAATAGAATTCTTCTTTATTGTAGGAATTTTCAGTTTTCACTTTGCTAATGTGAATTGGGAACCCTAAAATGAGGTACCTAAAATTCAATCCTCCTCAAACTTATTTGACCACAGAATGTATTTTTAAAGCCTTCTTGAGGGGCTAGTGCTTTGAGGAGGACATTTTGGGAGATATGGGGCTGACCATAGCTTGACTGAGATATTATAAAGGGTGTTGTTCTAGATCTATGGTTTCCAAATCCTGGTCCGTCGACCAGCTGCATCACAATTTGCTGCTGATAATATTTGAAGACAGACTTCTAGAATACATCTCACATCTACTGAATCAGTGATCTACTGGTGGGGCAGCAGATAATTCTACTTTTAATTCTTGTGCTTTAATTCAGATAATTCTTGTGCTGAGTTCAGTTTAGAACCCCTTGAGATAATGTCTTCCTAGGTCACTGTCAACTCTGATGCCATAATCTTTTCATAAGACTCTCTCTCTTCTCAGCACTGTCTTTAAGGCATTCTTCACTTCTTTGTTCCTCAGACTATAGATCAGGGGATTAAGCATGGGATTGAAAAGGCTGTGAAACAAGAGGAGATATTTCCTCTGCTCCTTTGGGTTCCCATGCTGAGGCCCAACATACGTGATAATGGCTGTGCCATAGAAGAGTCCAACCACACAGAGGTGGGATGAGCAGGTGGAGAAGGCCTTTCTTTGACCTTCCCCTGACTGGATCCTAAGGATGGCACCGAGGATGCACATGTATGAGACTACAATTGATGAGAAGGGTCCCACTAGCACAGAAATTGCTCCAGCCAACACTACTATTTCATTGATGTGGGTATCTGCACGGGCAAGTTTGAGAACAGCCATGATTTCACAGAAAAAGTGATTAATTTTCTGAGGTCTACAAAAGGGTAAAGATAGAAGTAAAACTAGATGAACCAAAGACAGAAGAACTCCAATGGTCCAGGAAGTCACTGCAAGGGTGACGGAGACTCTCCAACTCATGATGGCAGAATATCGGAGGGGGTGGCATATGGCCACATACCGATCATAGGACATTACCACCAAGAGAAGACATTCGGTGACAGCAAATGTCAAAAAGAGAAAGGTCTGTGTCATGCAGCCAGCAAAGGAGATGGGCCTGGCTGGATTCAGGAGGTTCACCAGCATCTGGGGCACTGTGTTGCAGGCATAGGCTATGTCGACGATGGCCAGGTGTGAGAGGAAGAAGTACATGGGGGTGTGCAGTCTGGAGTCCAGTGAGATGAGCCCCAGGATGACCCCGTTACCCAGCAGGGTTAAGGTGTAGAACAGGGAGAAGAGCCCAAAGAGAAGCATCTGAATCCTTGGGGTGAAGGGAAACCCTAGTAGGATGAACTCCATGATAGATGTCATATTGTCTCTCATGTTCCTAAAACAGAGGAAATTGAGTTAATGTTCATGTTTTAAGAGAAGTCTTCAAAAATAGATTTATGTTAACCTGTTTGATACCTTTTTGTTGGATAGAGAATTGTTCAGAAATGCTTTCAGTGAATTTTTGTGTTTTTTGATGAATGTTTAAAGACTATATTTGGTAACCCTAAAATAAATTTTAAAAAATATTTGTGTACATGTACACATATACATACGTTTCTCTTGTTGTGGCTTTCAATGTTTTTAACAGAGGTTAAATTTTCAAAATAAATATATGGTCACATGTTAATAGAATACAGTTTTTATTTCACTCACTGAGATACCTCGTATCCTTCAAATAAATTCTGGTTTTAGGCACTATCTGTGCAGGTAATTGGCAATAGTTAGATGACTTCTGTGAGGGGGCAAGTCTCTGAATTCCTTGAGAGACTGAACTAAATCATCTTTCTTACTCTATGATCCCACAATAAAATGTAAGTACAAACATTTTTGTTTAAATTTTATTCCCATCTTTTATATAAGATCATCTTGGAGACGGCAAGGATGAGCAATAATTCTCAATTTAAATGGCCATCAAATTATAAACCTGTTTAAAAATCATCCCATTTGCATTATAACTCTCTTGTTACCATTCCAATGATAAGTGTCGGGTCCAGGATGTTGAAAATAAAATAATTCGCAGGTATTTATTGACTTCCTATTAGGTCCTAGCATTGTTCTGAGGGTGGAGCTATCAGTGATGGGAACTCTGAGCTCAAACTCATTCCTCAGACTGTGGCCTCATAACTTGCACATAATAAATAAATGAGCACTTATACACTTATCTGCCAACTCTGGATATTCTTCCAACTATATTTAGATATTAGACTTCCTCTGTATGTGACATTTCAAATCTAGGTTTTTAATAAAGAAGTGCTGGCCTTTTTTGTTTAATATTAAACATTTACCAGAAAGTCATGGCACACATGTATCTCTTACCTTAAAAATAGCTACCAGTCATAAATAACCATTAATATATTGATTAGATTCATATATTAATATATTAATAACGTATTTACTCAGATTATCCTATGATTTAAAGTATCAATTAGCAAAATTTGAGCATTAATAAAAATGTACTTTTGCATAATATTAAAGTGTAAGAGTAAAAGATAAGCAATGAAAATGATGTTAAAATATATTTGACCAGAACTCACAAAGGCAATTAGGGAACCCGTGTGTCCAGAGATGACTATGGTATAAGGACCCAAAAATCTTCATGCAGACAAGGCAAACACGTCTAGTGTAGCTGAGTTCACTGACAGCCCTGGAAGACTTTCTGCTCATAAGAGTCCTGCCAAAGAAGGTTCTTGGCTCTTCAAGTTTCCTTTGAGAAGAAAAGGCTTTATTAACTTATTATCTCCACAGGGTACCTTTCTAATTGTCATGAGGGCTTTGTGTAGGGCACGAGACAGTAGGTCTTGCGTGCACCAGCATGTTCCCTATAGAGACATGAAGAACCCAACTGCTGATTTCCTTTTGAGAGGGGAGAGGACTTTCTGTCTCTGAGGAAGCCAGAGAGATAGCAAGATCTTGCAAAGTGAAGGTAAGAGCAGGTGGTCCCTCCGTAACTGAAAGGATACACACACATGAAGTCATACCCTGGTGCCGCATGAATATTACAGCTACCCAAATACAGGAATTTGTTATAGTTTCATGAATTTTTATGCTGTTCCAGCTCCTAAGCCTTCAAGGGGCACTTGGGGGATGCAAAGATCCGTGTCTGGGTATTGTCAGTGAAATGGAACCTTGACATTCATTCCCGCAGCCATATTTCTTTTATTGTAGTCTGGTTTCCCAACTGTCCTGAAGCTGGTAGGAGAACAAACTTGCATTTGAAGGTCTTAATCATTAGATTATTTTAGATAGCAGCCATACCCTACATCCTTGAGCATAGATCTGGAAATGTGAGGGCATTCATGTTAGGGATTCATGTTAGACATGCTCCAGGGCTTGTCGCCCTGTCTGGAAGAAGAATGGATGAGGCACAAGGGCTGAAAAAAGTTTACTTTTGAAAATTTTCTTTTTTTGATAACTCTTGGACCTTTCCTCATGGGAAAGATATAGCTCCGTAAAGGCAGATGGTCAACTCGTGTCCCCTCTACCCTCATGGATGGGGCTGGATATATGTATTCCACCTATCAAAGTAGGCACGTTCTACTATTAAAGCATATACTTGGAGGATAGCATTCCAATTCTTCAGGGTGTTATCAACAATCTAGTGCCCTAAATCTGTGTGTCAGGTCACAATTTCTATCAGGTTTACAATTTCTGAGTAATACATGTATTGGGACCAGTAAATCCCTTGACCATTTGCCCCCTGTCACTTTCTTTGCTGTGAAGTGAGTCTATTGGACTGAAGTGATGTTATGAGTGAAACCATGTCAGAAATAGCCCTCCGTTAGAGGTACTAGCTAAGGTTCTGCAGATAAGAAAGAGAAATTCATACCTGTAATGCATAACATCTGCAATCACAATGAATTATTGCCCTATATAGGGTGGAAGAAATCAACAGGCCATCAACTGTGTTGGTCTCCTTAGTAGGAAGGCACCATATTGAGGGCCCAGCATTGATCTCTGCTACTCACAGGACAGATGTTCAGCTGAGTAGAGCAGACTTGGCAAGGGGTAGCCTATGCTGTTGGATTCATGCAAAGCCTCCATCTCTTTTGCCATGGCTACTGCATTGGTGTACTCACTGTGCAATCACTAGGGTGGCTGAGAGCAAAGCCTGGCTGACGTTTATGACTGAGTCATCCTGTGCCTGGTTGTTTAATACCTCTTCGGGAATGATTTATTTTTAAAGTAACAAATGCACTTTTAATTGATCTACAGATAAAAACTACTCAGTGAAGGTCAGTAAGTACATCAGCCCCTAATCTCCTAGAGCCATAGCCTGGAAAGATTTGAGGAATGGCGTTAACTGATTATTTTCATTACTTCACTTCATCCACAGTATTAGAAAAACAAGGCATTGTATCAGTTTAGATGAAATGCATGGCTGGCAGTCAAATCCAGTCCCTTATAGTCCATATTTTTCTTTAGGTCTTCTACTTTGTCAATGTAAGCTTTCATGGCATCGTCCTTGGAAGGCCCTTTCAGTTTATTCCAGGGCTTGCCTTTGAGGTTCAACATCCCAGATCTTTTCGTATTTATGTCGCTCACAGTCACTTGTTGTTTGGCATTAATATGAGATATACATATTTTCATACATCTCTTCCCCATACTTCCATGTACCCGATAGTCCAACTGTGCTCCTTCCAGGTCAATGACCAACCAGTCAATCCATTTTCCAATTTTCAAGAGTCCAACATATTCTCACCTCAGGCAACTCCTTTTTCCACAAAGTAGATGACTAGGTAAATTGTCAGCGGTGGGCAATGAGAGATTTACCATCATCGATTACCTTTAAGGCCTCAAACCTGAATGGTAGATATATTGCACCAGTATATCTTGCCAAATCATCCTTGTATCAGGACTATCTTTTTTCCTAAACTGTCAGCTGATTGTAGGGAATCACTCAGCAACTATCTATCTATCTATCCATCCCTCCATCCGTCTATCTACTTACCTATCAACTGAGAGGGAGGCATGAGTGATGTAGGTGTTCTGGGCATCTGGGCCAACTGTTCTTTCAGCTTTCGTCTTCTGCACTTGCTCTTGTCCTAAGTTATATCACATTCTTTGTTTTTTATATCATGGATAGTTGCTGTGATCACTCAGTCTTACAATTTTCTGGGCGTGATGACATCTCAGCTCAAAATAGGGCAACCTTAGGTTTATAGTTACGTGATGCTCTATGATTCGTCTCTACCAAGGCTCAAGAGTATCTGAGGAGCTGTGTTTTAAAGGGTGTATCGTCTCTGCTGTAGATGGAAGGGTTTGGATGTAGAATCCCTGTGATCCATCCTATGATTCACATAGGAGACCTTGCCAGAGACTCCATGTGGTGTCTTGATGTCATGACCAGAGATACCTTCACATCTATGTGGTCTCCTGGTCAAACGACCCAAGTGCGAGAGCTATAAATGGTAAGTGTATGGGTCAGTAATTTTTTATATATTAATACACTTGTGTAAGTACCATCCCGATCAAGGCACAGAACATCTCCATCACAACAGAAAATTTCTTTGTCCCTCACCTCTTGACTGCCAGAAATCACTTCTTTCTTCTGAAGTAACCACTATTTGACTTTTATTGCAACAGATTAGTTTTGCCTGTTTTTGAACCTCCTACAAATAAATTTTCCAGCATGTATGCTTTTGTGCCTGGCTTCTTTGACCCAATGTAATGTTTTTGAGATTCACTCATGTTGTTGTATTAGTAGTTTGATCTTTCTTATGATGCATATATTCAATATGAACATTTCCACAATTTGTTTTTATATTCTACTGTTCATATACATTTGAATTATTTCTAGTTTTTGGCTATTGTCATTAAAGCTTCTAGGAATATTCTTATACATGTTTTCAGTGGGTATATACCAATGGAACAGAATTGCTAAATCATATGACAGGCACGTTTATGTTTAGTAGATATTGCCAAACAATTCTCCAGTGCAGTTTTATGATTTTATACATTCCCACCGGTACTAGATATTAGTTTTATAATTAAAAAAAAATCTTCCTTAAATGTATTTTCCTTTTTTTCAGTGAGGAAGTTTGACCCTGAGTTAACATCTGTTGCCGATCTTCCTCTTTTTCATTTTTTCCCTCCCAAGGTCCCAGTACATAGCTGTATATCCTAGTTCTAAGTCATTCCAGTTCTTCCATGTGGGATGCTGCCACAGCATGGCTTGATGATCGGTGTGTAGGTCCACGCCCAGGACCTGAACCCTCTAACCCTGGGCTGCCAAAGCGGAGTGTGAGAAGTGAACCACTCAACCACAGGGCTGGTCCCTAGTTTTATAATTTAAGCCATTGTGACATTTCTTTGTGATTTTTGTTTATATTTTGTTAATGACTGTATTGAACACATCGTATGCTTATCGGCCTTTTGGATATCCTCTTTTTTAAAGTAATTTTATTGGGATTGTAATGGTTTATAACATCGTGTAATTTTGGGTGTGCATTATTGTTTATCAATTCCTGAATACACTTCATCATGCTCAGCCCTAGTAGTCTCATTTTTATCCATCACCATACATATGTTCTCCTTTCCATCTACATATGTACACACATATGTGCACATACATATGTGTCCTTCTCCCCACCCCAACTCTCTTCCCCTCTGGGAACCACTAATCTGTTCTCTTTATCAATGTATTTGTTATCTTCCACATATGAGTGAAATCATGCAGTATTTATCCTTCTCTGTGTGCCTTATTTCGCTTAACGTCATACCCTGAAGGTCTACCCATGTTGCTGCAAATGGTACAATTTTGTCTTTTTTATGGCTGAGTAGTATTCCATTGTATATATATATATATATATATATATATATATCTACACACACCACATCTTCTTTATCCATTCACCTGTAGAAGGGCAGTTGGGTTGCTTCCACATCTTGGCTATTGTGAATAATAATGCTGCTATGAATGCAGAATGGTAATACTTCAATGAAAATAGGGGTGCATAAGTCTCTTGGGATCATGGATTTCAAGTTCTTTGGATAAATAGCCAGTAGTGGGATAGCTAGATCATATGGTATTTTTATTTTTAATTTTTTGAGAAATCTCCATACTGTTTTCCCTAGTGGCTGCACCAGTTTGCTTTCCAACCATCAGTGTATGAGGGTTCCCTTTTCTCCACATCCTTTCCAACATTTGTTATTTTTCATCTTGGTAATTATAGTCATTCTGACAGGTGTAAGGTGGCATCACATTGTAGTTTTGATTTGCATTTCCCTAATAATTAGTGATATTGAACATCATTTTGTGTGTCTGTTGGCCATCTGTATATCTTTCTTGGAAAAATGTCTGTTCATGTCCTCTGCCCAGTTTTTGATTGGTTTTTGTTGTTGTTGTTGTTGTTGAGTTCTCTATACATTTTGGAGATCAACCTCTAGTTGGATAAATGATTTGCAAATATTTTCTCCCAGTTTGTGGGTTGTCTTTCCATTTTGTTCATGGTTTCCTTTGCTTTGCAGAAGCTTTTTAGTCTCATGTAGTCCCATTTATTAACTTTTTCTTTTGTTTCCCTTGTCCACATAGATATGGTATTTGAAAAGATGCGGCTAAAACCAGTGTCAAAGAGCGTACTGTCTGTATTTTCTTCTAGGAGTTTTATGGTTTCAGGGCTTACATTCAAGTCTTTAACCCATTTTGAGTAATTTTTGTGTATAGTGTGAGATAATGGTCTACTTTCATTCTTTTGCATATGGCTCTCCGGTTTTCCCAGCACCATTTGTTGAAGAGACTTTCCGTTCTCCATTGTATGTTCTTGGCTCCTTTGTTGAAAATTAGCTGTCCCTGGATGTGTGGTTTTATTTCTGGGCTTTCAATTCTGTTCCATTGATCTGTGTGTCTGTTTTGGTGCTATTACAGTGCTGTTTTGATTACTATAGCTTTGTAGTATACTTTGAGGTCAGGGATTGTGATGCCACCAAATTTGTTCTTTTGTCTCAGTTTTGCTTTTGCTATTCAGGGTCTTTTGTTCATATAAATTTTAGGATTACTTGTTCTATTTCCTTGAAGAATGTCATTGGGATTCTTAGTAGGATTGCATTGAATCTGTAGATTACTTTAGGTAATATGGACATTTTAACTGTGTTTATTCTTCCAATCCATGAGCATGGAATACCTTTCCATTTCTTTATGTCCTTCGATTTCTTTCAATAATGTCTTACAGTTTTCAGTGTATAGGTCTTTCACCTCCTTGGTTACATTTTTTCCTAGATATTTTATTCTTTTTGTTGCAATTATAAATGGGATGACTCTTGACTTCTCTTTCTGATAGTTTGTTGTTATTGTATAGAGATGCAATGGATTTTTGTAAGTTGAGTTTGTCCCCTGCAACTTTGCTATAGTTGTTTATTATTTCTAATAGTTTTCTGGTGGATTCTTTAGGGTTTTCTATATACAGAATCATGTCATCTGTAAACAGAGAGAGTTCTACATCTTCCTTTCCAATTTGGATGCATTTTATTTATTTTTCTTGCCTAATTGCTCTGGCCAAAACCTCCAGTACTATGTTGAATTGGAGTGGCGAGAGTAAGCACCTTTGTCTTGTTCCTCTTCTCAGAGGGATGGCTTTCAGTTTTTCACCATTAAGTAGGATGTTGTCTGTGGGTTTGTCACAGTGTCATGTAGACCTATAATAAAGGTTGCAGTACCTTTATTATATTGCGGTACTTTCCTTTTATACCCATTTTATTGAGAGTTTTTATCATAAATGGATTTTGGATCTTGTTAAATGCTTTCTGTGCACCTGTTGAGATGATAATGTGATTTTTACTCCTCATTTTGTTAATGTGGTGTATCACATTGATTAATTTGTGGATGGATGGAACCATCCATGCATCTCTAGTCTAAATCCCACTTGATCATGGTGTATGATCTTTTTAATGTATTGTTGTATTCGATTTGCCAATATATTGTTGAGTATTTTTGCATCTATCTTCATGAGCAGTATTGGCCTATAATTTTTCTTCCTTGTGTTGTTCCTGTCTGGTTGTGGTATCAGGGTAATTTTGGACTCAGAATGTCTTAGGAAGCATTTCATCTTATTCAATTTTTCAGAATAACTTGAGAAGGATAGGTATTAAATCTTCTTTGAATGTTTGGTAGAATTCCCCAGAGAATCCATCTGGTCCTAGATTTGCTTTTTGGGAGGTTCTTTTGATTTTTTGATTGCTGTTTCTATCTCTTTACTTCTGATTGCTCTATTCAGATTCTCTATTTCTTCTTGATTCAGTTTAAGGAGGTTGTATGAGTCTAAGAATTTTTCCGTTTCTTTTAGGTTATCCAAAGTGTTGACATATAGTTTTTCATAATATTCTCTTATAATCCTCTGTATTTCTGTGGTACCTGTTGTAATTTCTCCTCTTTCACTTTTAATTTTATTTGTTTGTGCCTTCTCTCTCTTGGTGAGTCTGGCTAAGGCTTTGTCAGTTTACCTTCTCAAAGAACCAACTCTTAGTTTCATTGATCATTTGTTTTGGTTTTTTTTAGTCTCTATTTCATGTAATTTTTATTATTTCCCTTCTTCTGCTGACTTAGGTCTTGTTCTTCCTTTTCTAGTTCTGTTAGGTGTAGTTTAAGATTACTTATTTGAGGGGCTGGCCTGGTGGTGCAGCAGTTAAGTGCGCACATTCCGCTTCTCAGCAGCCTGGGGTTCGCTGGTTCAGATCCCAGGTGCGGACATGGCACCGCTTGGCATGCCATGCTGTGGTAGGCATCCCACATACAAAGTAGAGGAAGATGGCCACGGATGTTAGCTCAGGGCCAGTCTTACTCAGCAGAAAGAGGAGGACTGGTAGTAGTTAGGTCAGGGCTAATCTTCCTTGGGAAAAAAAAATATTTTATCTTGTTTAGAAAATGACCTAGATACTCAATAAATTTCTATCATTTCACTTAATTTAGTAAAACTCTAAAGTTTGAAGTTACCAAAAAAGATTTTGGAAGCTGATTTTTAAGTGTATATACCGTAAAACATAAGTATTGCACCCAAAACTTTTACCCATTTTATTTATTGAAAGTATTTGTTTTCAGCAATTATGTTTAGATTACTCTCAAAAACTTTGTGTGACATTAAAGTGCTTAGCCATCATCTTAAGTTGTTTGAAGTATATACACCATAGCACATAATTATTGTTAAAAAGTTTCTCTGAAACTTTTACCCTTTTTTACATTTATTTAGTTTACCTGTCCTCAATAATTACATTTAGATCATCTACAAAAACCTCTTGAGACATCAAACAAAATCAGCCATTATTCTAAGTTATCACTTTTACTGACAAATTTTGTAACAGAGATAACATGAGCTCATTTGACCAGCAGACTCAGGCTGTATGTTTTCATCATATCCAGTGCTGATAAAGCTGAGGACGTGTATTTAAATCAAACCAGTAAACTTAAACAGGCTTTCATTTATCAAAGATCATTTTATGTCATGTTAAATAACTTAGTCTTTTGGAAGTTTCTGCATATCAATCAAAGACCACATTCCATTACGAGATTTTGAATCCTCTCTTTTAAGGGCAACCCTTAAGGTGGACTCATCTGAAACAGAGGTTTCCCAGAATGGCCGTTTGTTTTTTTGCTATTGGCTCATAACTATGGGCCAACTAATCAGCCAAAATTTTTCCCAAGTATCTCTTAGGTGGGATAGATGTGGCACCTCCCATATTAACACTTTTGAAAAACAGGCAAGGGGCTGGCCCAGTGACACAGTGGTTAAGTTTGCACGTTCCACTTCTCGGCAGCCCAGTGTTCGCCAGTTCGGATCCTGGCTGTGGACATGGCACCTCTTGGCACGCCATGCTGTGGTAGGCATCCCACATATAAAGTAGAGGAAGGTGGGCACAGATGTTAGCTCAGGGCCAGTCTTCCTCAGCAAAAAGAGGAGGATTGGCAGCAGTTATCTCAGGGCTATCTTCCTCAAAAAAAAAAAAAAAAAAGAAAGAAAAGAAAAGAAAAAGAAAAACAGGCAAAAAGACAAACAGCAACCAAACACCAAACAAGCATGCTTTCCCAAAAACCCTGGGCTAGCAAATGGAAGCTAGAACAAAGAAACTGAAACCAAAAACCAAAACTTGTGCTTCCAGTCCCACTTAGTCTGTATCTTAAACTTGGCAGTGCCCAAGAAATGAAGATCTGCCTTGTGGATCTTCTCAAATGAACAAGGACAAAGGGACCTCAGCATGCACAGTGGGGCACTTATCCAATCTGGCTGGGGTGTTGCGACTTTTTATAAGCAGAGATGGACAGACACACAGATCCAGACATAGGAAAACCAGATACCAGTGAACTGGTTCCCAGAGCTGGGCTAGAAAGCCCTACAACTGTACCCACTCTGAATGTGTGCCCAGATGGCTCCTCTGTGAATGGAAGGGACCCCAGATGGCCCTGCCATAAATGGAAGGACCCCAGACGGAGGGGAAGGGAGTTTAAGGGCATCTCTGAGGTGACATGCCCAGTTCCAGATTGAGTCCGTTGACTCACCAGGAGCAAAAACAAACAAATCTAGAACCTATTTCCCTGCCATAAGAAAATGTTCCTAGGGCCAGCGTGCCAGGTCAGATGGAAAGTACTGGGGGCAGTCCTTAGTGCAAATCACGTAGGCAGCTGCTGGACTGCTTCCCAGGAAATCCCAGTCAGCCCGGAGCCACAAAGCCATGGGCAAGAGCCTCTTGGCTGGTTTGTCAAATTGTTACCACATACAATCACAGGTTCTTTACCTGCCACACAAGAGGGGCCAAATAGGAACTGGAACACCAGGCTTATGGCAAGGAAAGAGTTTTTATTTCAGATGACATCAGCTGGGAGACGAGAGTGAGCCCTTAAATTTGTCTTGTCTCCCTAAAAGATGGGAAGCAAGGGTTTTTAAAGGCTGCAAGGAATGTGGCTGCTTGTAGGGACTGGGGGGCCTGTGGTCTTGCTGGTCAGTGCCTTCCCATCAGCCTGCATTTGGCCTTGTGAGGCTGCTTGTAGGGAGGAGGATGGCGAGATAAGGGAATCTGCAAGAGGGTGTCCCTTTTTGCCTGCCTCCCTGGTGGATGGTGGCTTCTGATGCCAGGAAGTCAGGGAGTAAGCAGGGAAAGGGGATGAGTGCTTTGATTTTACCCCATATAGGCTGGGTTTAATGTAGAGGAACTGATATCAGGGCTGGTATCACTTTGATATGCTGTATTTTCATTTTCATTCAGTTCAATGTATCTTTTATTTCCCTTGAGACTTCTTTGACTTACAGATTATTTAAAAGTATATTTTCAAATTTTCATGTGTTGAAGATTTCTCTATCTTTCTGATAGAATCATGCAATATAATGATGTTTTGGTCAGTGAGGGACTGTATATATGTTGGTGGTCCCATAAGATTGGTATCATATAGCTTAGGTGTGTAGTAGGCTATACCATATAGGTTTGTGTAAGTACACTGTGTGATGTTTGCACAATGACAAAATCACCTAACAATGCATTTCTCAGAAGTACCCCCATCATTTAGCAATGCATGACTGTATTGCTTCCTAGTTTGATTCCATTGTAGTTGGAGAAAGCTCTCTGTATGATTTTCATTTCTTTTAAATTTGTTGAAGTACTTTTGGGGCCTAGAATAGATCTACCTTGGTATATGTTTTGTCAGCACTTGAAAATAATGTGTATTCTACTGTGTTGGCTGAGATGTTCTATAAATGCCAAATTAGACTCTATTGGTTGATGGTGTGTTGAGTTCTTCCAATTCTTGTTGATTTTCTGTCTAGTTGTTTTATCAGTTGTTGAAATGAAGGTGCTGAAGTCTCTAACCATGTGTTGATTTGTCTATATCTCCTTTCAGTTCTACCAGTTTATGTGTCACATATTTTGAAGCTTTGTTTGGGGAATACACATTTAGGATTGTTATATCTTCTTGGTAGATTAAATCTTTTATAACACAACATCTCTCTCTCTTTCTGAAATTTTTTTTGCCTTATCTGATTTTAATACAGTCGTTCATGGCTTAATGATGGGGATACATTCTGAGAAATGCCCCCATTCCTTAAAGACAATCTGTCAAGGACAGAAGGGTGATAGAAAGGTCAGAGGAAAGGAATCAATTAAAATTGGAGTTATGTAATTCAAAAAAGGTCAGAGGAAACATATAGTAGTCTCTGTTTCAATTATTCTCAGTCTTTAACAAATTTTTCAAAACCACATTTATAAAGGAAAGCCAAACTATTTAGAATTGTATAAAAATCATATCATGGAGCAATAGTCTTACAGGTAATTTTATTCTACAGCCTCTTCTTCAGCTTTTCTGACTCCTTTCAGAGAATCTAAATATACTTCACCAACTTAATAGCATTTACATTAACTGATGGTTTACTTTTAGCTTAAATATCTTTCAATTCTAGAACTTTATTTTAGTTATTTACTTAATATCTTTATTTTTATTTCCGTATGAAAAAATTTGCTGACACATGACAATTTTAGGTCACATGTGAAAGTTTCAAAAGGCTGATTCATCATAGAATCATTACACAAAATATACATCCTAAGTCCTCAATGCCTTACACAGCAATGTATATTTTACATTACACGAAGTCAGATGTGGGTGAGGCAGCCCTCTCTCACCTTGTAGCTGCGCCTTATGGGACACAAGTCCTCCCAGTGGTGACAGCAGGGAAACAGATGGAAGATGCTCACACCTGCTCAGAACTACTTTTGCTTGGAAATGACACATATCACTTTTGCTCACTTTTTAGGCCAGAAACAGTCATGTGCGTTCATTTTAACTTCAAGGAAGGCTAGTAAATATGAGGAATTATATGGATATTTGATGATCTCTAACTCCAAAACATGTGATGGACCTGGTTTTTACTGGCTCACCAATGCTGATTTTACTGATGTCTTTCCTACTCTATGCTCAGTGATGACATATTGGTTGCTTAAAATTAGCCATGGTGGGAATGTTTATACCATGAACATCAGCAAACACTATAAATAAGCCTTGCCTCCCCCCTTAAAAAGCTTGTTGTTAAACATTTACCATTGCTCATATATAGTAATATTTTTTAAACTCTATCCAATGTGGTGATTTTTCTCTCATTTTTAGGATCTACTCTGAGAACCACTCTTCTTTCTTATGTAACTGACATCAAAAGTGATAAGACCTTTGAGCCCTGACTTCATCTGATACTTGGAAGAGAATAAATTTTATCATGTATTATAATGTAAGATAGCATTATAGCATTTAAATACACATGGTAGATATTTTATTTTGCATGATCACAGCAAATTTTCTACATAGATAATAAAGAGTTCTCGGTACATTGCAAGTTAAATTCAATTGTGCTAAATTATAATTTTTCTTCATATATATGATTGTCTTTTTTTTTTAAGACCCAGGCAAGTAGGATGATCTGAGTAATGAAAACATATTGACAATGATTGTATATTCTTTTGTGGGTGTAAGATAGGCATATATTAATTGGAGCATGCTCTGAGGTCTGTCTTGGACACTTGCATAGATGCCCACTGAATTTATCCACTGAGCGGCAAATGGCCTATTTGCAGACGTTGAAAGTAATGCCTTAAAGTTCATGAGAGTCCTCTGAGAGTCTGAGGCTAGACTTCCCACTTGATTAAAGAGCTGTCTTTGCTTACACAAAAATAATTACCATAAAGAAGAAGGCAGGCAGCCAGCTGATCCTTTCAAGAACCAGTTGAAAGTCTAGGTAAAGATGACATGGTCCTTTCTGCTTTGGTGATTCAAGGCTGTTTGGGCACTAACTCATTATGAATGAGGAGTCCCTATAAGCTGAAATTAAATGTGCAATTTTGGTCTAAGACATCAGTAAAAATAATTATCACCATAAACCTCTAGTTATTTTTAAAGACATAGTCAAAGATGAAATAGTGAGGAGTGTGATACAGAAGGCCATTCAGTTGAATTCAAATGCCATTTTTACCATACAAAATGCATCCTGGGTAATACGTATTATCACATACATCAATTTGCCCTTCTGAGTGGCCAGCATTGTTCACTATGATATAAAAGACACTCAGAAAGTTTTTGTTAAATGAATGAGTGTCAGATTCAATGAAAAACACATATAGGGAGGGCTAAATACGCGTAGATCCTGTGTTTTGCAAAACTGTGACATTTGTGCTTTAAAAAAAAGAAAATTTTTACTGTTTAAAGTTAATGACAGTAATTTTATTTGAAAAACTATAATGACTCAATCAATTTAGAATATATTGTTTTCTAAGGGTCAATTGGAATTATTTTGTAATATTGGACTAGTATAACCTATAGAAAAATTATAACACTTAAATGCATTTTGTAGTTTCTGTCTGCTTTGGGCTTACAGTTTGGAGAAATCTGAAGAGGAAGTTGTATTACTCAAAAGAATAACTGCTGAAAGTGGCTTTGAAGTCACAGTGTCAATGTATGGCAGAGGTCTGAAGTTTTTAAACTAAGAGAAACGTTAATTAAGATGGAGTAGTGTCTCTTTATGAGCCAAAGCCCACATGATCTCTCAGACAATTTACTTTCTATAAATATGATCAACAAATGAGGGAGGATTCTATATAACAGAGTCTCAACTATGTAATGTTAAATTCGGCTACAAAAATAATTGCCTAGAATTCAGAATTGGGTAGGAAACATCAAGGACACATATAAATCTTTTTACACACTATTAAAAACAACTGGCAATGATTAAAACACATTTAATTTATAAACTGGAAGGTTAATAATTTGAATGAGAATAGTTTATTTCCATCAATTAGGAATATTTTCTCTTATAGATCATAGTCTTACTTCCCAGATTATTTCTCTCAATTGTGGTTATTTTTTATTCTGAATTAATAAATCCTTTATTCCTCATTTTGATTATCATTACATTAATATTATTTTAAACAATTACCAAAACTAAAAATAAAAATGAAAATACCACAGAACACTAATAAGTCATTACAGCAATGAAAGAGAGAAGAAAGTATTTGATGCTTGAATGAAAGTTCAATTTGTTAATCAATGCAATTAAAGTGATTCAGCTCATGGAAATAAAAAAATATAGTCAATAAGAGCACATTCTCACATGGGCAGTGGTTTCCATTGAACATACAACAAAGGAAGCTCTGAAAAACAGTTCTTCATCTAAGGAATTTTACTATATGGCTCCACCTCTATGGCATTTTCAGAAAATCCAGCAGCGTTGGCATTCATCCTATCCCACGTTGGGACCAGAAAAATGTTTTCCTAAGAGATAGATGCTATCGGAGTATGATGTATACCAACACTCATGAGTAAACTGGGAGAATATAACTCAGAAATAACTATAAGCCACACTTAACTATTTCATTGATTTGTGAAAGGCAATAGACAATTGCTTATGAAAACTGTCACTAGGACTTTTGTTTATTTTTAGGCTGATTGGTAGCCACTCAGTGACGCCAAGATAAGTAGCAAATGTTATGATGGATTTTTCCTGGTGGAGGTATCCATAACTATGTATTCCAATCCTTATTCTTCCATTTAGTGCTTTTGGTGAGTTATTTAACATCCCTGCACATCAATACCTTCATCTAGTATGTGAAGCCCCTTCATCTCTTTGGCTGCGTTCAGAGAACCATATGCAGAGGCCACGGCCTGGACAAGGAGTGTCTCATTTTCTTTGCCTCCTACTCATTTTTACATTCATGCCAGCTCTGGTCTCCATCTCTAATCACATTATTGGGAGTTATGTGGAGAATTATGCCACATGGAGCCAGAAGGCTTGTCTAGGAAGAGCTCCCATGAGCATTTCTTTGTTGTCAGCCCAGCTGCCTTGAACACAAACTCTGACTCAGAAAGACAGATAGCCAGGAAATGTATTTTCTCTCACCATAGCCCAGGTGATTTCTGCTGTCTCCTTATCCTATTGCAATAAGACGTATCCCAAACCACCTACCAGCACAAATGAATCTCTTCTACATATGGGGGTGCTAGCTCTGGCTGTTACCTCAAGACTCTACTTAAGAGGCAAACCTACAGAAAGAGGATCTACTCCTTCTAGCAGTCTCCATAGTGAGAAATCTCAGGGTTGAAAATATTTACTTCACTTTCTGACGATGTTAGAGACTAATAAAGCTGTTGTTCTCTGCGCCCCTAAGAGCAAAGTTGTATCTTATGATCAGCTTAATACAAACAATTCTCCTGACTTTCTGGAGAAGTTTGATTTTCTAAGGGGTCCCCCGAAGTCATTACACCTATATACGTCTTTCCTAAGGGAAAAAAGTTTCACTTGCTAGTCTCCCTGGAGGGGAGACAAAGATCACCTATGTTTGATTGTCTTTGAGGAAATCTGTTCGGGAAGGGCAGTAGCAGACAGATTCTCATAGGACGCAAGTAGATTTGCAGATACCTCAAACACTGTAAGCTGAGGTAAATGTCACAGTTTATAGGACATAGCACTTGGATGTACAATAGTTTTGCTAATTCAAACTTCTTATCCTCAAGGTGATTTATAAGATTTGTGTTCCCCTAATATGTGATAAATGGGTACCTGTGGAGACTGTGCAGTCACCTCTAAGGGGAGTAATCCCTCTCAAGAAGATGCGTATCTTCACCTACTGAGAAATGAGATTGGGACGCAAAGCTGTGAGACCATCACAATATCACCTGTCTTTAGCATTTATTATATTTCAGACCCTCTGGTATATATACCACACATACTATTTTATTTAATCCTGTGAATTGGTTAATATGTCATCTCCACGATATAGATGTGGGTATGAAATTAGAGAAATAAGTAAATTGTCCACAGTTTTCAACTGCCATACCAAAAATGAATTATATATACAGATACTAAATCTTCTGCTCTTACTACTGAATATATGTTCACTTTCAGAAGTTCTTACGTTCTCCCAGAAAGGCTTCACCCTCATTCCTCAGTGCTTACCAACTCTCCCCAGTCTTACAATCCTTCAGAATTCCTACTCGCATTTCCCTGGGCATGACTCATAATCTCAGAAGAAAATAACTTCTCTTTCCGTCTCTTGTTGTAAGATTCTTTAGATTACAGTTTATATGCATCTAACCTCAAAAATTTCTTCTGAATGTTTTTACTACCTAGTAGTTCTAAGATTGTCCCTCAGGTGCTGCTCCACTGGGCAGGTCTTATAAAAAAGTGTCGGCATTATTTTTCATTTATCCTGGCATTTTTACATCCATATTAGGTATAAACATGAGTATTTGAGAAATGCAAGTGACTTCTTTGAAATACGCTTTACAAGTGGAAGCAGAACAGGTCAGCTAGGTGACCTGTTGGTTGAGAACAGATGAATCAGAGACGTAGAATTGCTGTGACATGCCAGCACATTATCTTTCTGAAGTTATTTGGTAATGATAACCAAACGAGATAATATATCTTTTATAATTCATTTTTGAAGTTTTGAAAGTTAACATCTTTACTTATAGTAGCTGCGTCATTGGGGTGTCTGGTAGATAGAACAGCGTCCCCCCGCCCAAGGTGTCCACATCCTAGTTCCAGGAAGCTGTGAGTATGTTACCTTATATGGGAAAGGAACTTCGTGATTTAGTTAAAGATCTTGAGATGCAGAGATGATCATGGGTTTGCCACAGGAGCCCACTATAATCACAAGAGTCCTTATAAGGGGGAGGTAGGAGTTCAGAGAGGAGACAACATGCTATGCTGCTGGCTTGGAAAATGGAATCAAAGAATGCAGATAGACTCTGGAAAATGTAAAGAACAAAGAAAAATTGTTTTCTGGAGCCTCCAGAAAGAACACAACCCTGCAGACCCATTTTAGACTTCTGACTTCTAACATCATAGGATAATACGTTTCCACTCTCACCCACTAAGTTTGTGGTAATATGTCTCAGCAGCAATAAGAAAGCAAAACAGGATTGATCCTGCTTTATTTTCAGTATGCTATGAAATAAATCTATTTCTAACTTCTGTGGATACCCCAATAAAAATTTAAAGAAAAATTTTGATTTCTGGGTTTTATTTGAGCATATAAAGAGCTTGGATGTCATCATTCCTGTCTTTCCACGAGAAAAAAATCTGAACTGAAAATCAAAAACTCTTTATTACTAAAAAAGAAATTAATAAATTGTACTTCATTAAAATTAAAAATTTTGCTCTGCCAAAGACATGGTTAAGAAAAGTCAAGCCACACACTGCGAGAAAATCTTTATACATGTAGAAAAAATAACGATTCCAAAATTACAAAGAACTCTTAAAACTCAACAACAAGAAAATGAACAACAAAATTAAAAAACAAGCCAAAGACCCTAATAGACACCTCTCCAAAGTGATGACAACTATAGAAAAGCAGCTTTTACTCATTTTACAAACATTAGCATAGTGAGTATTACTCACTCTTGTTTCACAAATCCAGAAGGGTTTTTGCCACCCTAAAAGATAAGCGATGTTGGTTGTTTCAAAGCTATGTCGCATCTCTTGATGTCACTCCAAACCATTTTAAGATAAATTGGCTCAAACAAAAATATTGGTAGGAAAATTTATGTAAGAGTCTCTACAGGTGAACCAAACTTGCCATACTGGCAATTATAATCTAGGAATAAGTGTCAAGTTAGATCAACGCTCAGAACCCTAGCTTCCAGGACCACTTAAACACTTTCAAATGGAGGTCATTCACTTTATCGTATCATAACTTAACATATGTCTTAGAATTGATTATTCTGGTTGGATTAAATGTTTCCACAACTTTTCATCATTTACTCTGAAGTTATTTCAGACAGAGCTTAGAGTTTCTTTTCTTTCCTTTTTTTTTGGGGGGGGGGGGTGGCGTGAGGAAGATTGGCCCTGATCTATCATCTGTTGCTAATCTTCCTCTTTTTTTTCTTCCCTAAGTCCCAGTACAAAGTTGTGTATCCTAGTTGTAAGTCATTCTAGTTCTTCTACGTGGGATGTCACCACAGCACAGCTTGATGAGTGGTGCTAGGTCCACACCTAGGATCTGAACCGGAGAACCCTGGGCCACTGAAGCAGAGCTCATGAAATTACCCACTCGGCCACAGGGGCGGCCCCCAGAACTTAGAGTTTTGTAATCATTTATTTCATTGTCCTCTCAATTAGTGAGGTGGAAGCATATTGCTCTGCGGTATTCTCACTATTACAGTTCTGGTCTTGTGAAACCAGATACAGCAAATCTCATTCTGATGGTACCATCAGTAAAAACTGCATTTTGTATAGTCATCAGCTAAAGCATTTCCTTAGTACTTTATTGCGGAAAAATATACATAAAATTTTAACGAATTTTAAATGTACATTTCAGGGGCGTCAAGTCACTCATGTTGTGTACAACCATCACCACGACCCATCTCCAGCACTTTTCCATCCCAGACTGAAACTCTGTACCCAACGAATAACTCCTCATTCCTTCTCCCCCGGTCCCCTGTAACCACTATTCTACTTTACGTTGCTATGAATTTCACTTTTCTAGGTATCCCTTTTTTCTTTTAGTGTAAAAGTTTGCCAATATTGTTCAGTTTTTCAGAAAACCAATCTTAGTTTCATTGAATTTTTCTGGTGATTGTTTTTCTATTCTCTATTTCATTTTCCTCTGTTCTAATCTTTATTCTTTTTTTCCTTCTGGTAAATTTACAGCTTGGTTTTCTTCTTTTTCTAGTTCTTTGAGGTAAAAAGTGAGGTTGTTGATTTGCGATCTTTCTTCTTTCTAATGTAAGAGTTTGCTGCTGTAAACTCCTCCTTTACTGCTTTTGCAGCATCCCATTTACAGTATTTTGTGTTTTGTTTTCATCTATCTCCAGCTAATTTCTAATTTTTGCTCTTGAGTCCCTCTAATGAATTTTTCAATTCAGTTATTGTATTCTTCAGTTCCAGAACCTCCATTTGGTTCTTTTTTATAGTTTTTCTCTCTTTGTGATATTTTCATTTTGTTCATGCCTCATTTTCCTCATTTGTTTAGTTGTCTGTGCTCTCTTTTAGATCACTGAATATCTTTAACATGATTATATTGAATTCTTTGTCAGGTAATTCCTAAAATCTGTATTTCTTTAGGGATGGTTTCTGGGGATTTATTTTGTTCCTTTGATTGGTTCATGTTTTCCCTGTTTCTTTGTATGCCTTGTGAACTTTATTTGAGATCTGGGTATTTGAAAAAAACAGCTACCTCTCCCAGTCTTTACTGACTGACTTCATGAAGGGGACGCTCTTCAGCCATCAGCCCTGCTAGAGTGCTGAGGACCTCTCCAGCCTGTTCTGGAGATGCAGCTGCTTTAAGCTGATCCGTCTGCTTTCCCGATTTGCCTGCTTCTTCTCTGGAGAGGAGCGCTTCCATCTCTTCACTGACTGGATCTCACCAGGATGAATCCTGGGTGCCAGCACTGGTTGACACCCATTCCTTAATGACAGTTTATAAAGGACTGAAGTGTGATAGAAAGGTCAGAGCTGGAGATCAATCAAAATTGGAGCCATTTATCTCAACTCAGAGGATGTTCTTATGCTTGTCCCTACTTGACTGAGTTTTTCCTCCAAGGTTTCTTTGCCTTTTTGTTTTTAACCTTTTATTGTGAAGTAATTCAAACTTTCAGATAAGTATCAAAAATTATAAATAATAGTACCATATGCATTTTACCAAATTGTTTTCACATTTGCCTTATCGTTTCTTTTTCTCTGTATATACATATTATTATTATTTTTTCTTGATCACATAAGAGTAAAGTGCAACCATAATGCCAATTTTATCTCTAAACTCTTCATTATTTTTCCCAAGAACAATGATATTAACTAATCTATCCTCAATATAATCACCAAAATCAGGACATGTAACTTTAACATGATTCTCCATTCTAAATACAGCATTTTTTGCCCCTCTGGTCAAAGACGCAATCCAATATCACTTATTGTATTTTATCTCCTCTACTCTGAAATAGTTACTCAGCCTGTCTTTGCCTTGACATTGATATTTTCGAAGAGTCCAGGTCAATTGTTTTGTATAATGTCTTTCAATTTGGGTTTTCCATTGATTGCCCATGTTTTAGTTCAGAATATAAATTTTTGGTAGGATAAAAAAATGTGTCCTTATTAATGCCTTTCATTAATACATAGATAATGTTAATTTGTCCCAATATTGATGACGCTAATGTGGACCATTTGGTAAAGGTAGTGTCTCCAAAATAGCTACATTATAAACTTATTAATCCATAATTTTTAAGCATTTTCTTACTTATGTCTTAACAAGTTGTTCTGGGCTCATTTTATACATTTCCCACTTCAGTTTGGAATCAGTTATTTCACTCAAAAGGTCTAGTTCCTTTTAGTGCAGAATCATATTTTCAAAGAAATATCTGATTTTATATTATCGTGTGCAAAATGGGTACATAGTAGCATCTTGACTTTTTAGGTTCGGTATTTCTGTGTCTGAATTAACAAACTCTTTTATCTTTATCTCCATTACATATTTTCATTTTACTTAAAAAATACTTTAAAAAATAATAGTGACAGTGGGTCATGTCTCTTAAGTAATGCAGCACTGAAATAGAGAGGAAAGTTTTAAGATAGCCAAAATAAAATTTCCCCTTTCCGATAGAGTCAATAAAATCATAGCAGCTCAGAAAATGAAGGTCTGAGTGGTCATTTTGTGCAATTCTCCACCCAGACAGTTCTGTACTGAGCTGGGGAGCGTTATGCTATTTCTTCAACTCAGTCAGCAGTATTGGCATTCATTCTATCCTATTTTGTGTAGGACAAATATTTGTATCATATACAGTAATTTCGAAGTCTAATTATCAAGATTGGGTGATAGTCTAGGAAAGCTTCAATAAGAAATAACTGTATTGCAAATTTACCTCTTATACTGTTTCAGCAAGGAAAAGACTTCCCTGTAACTCTTAACTAGAATTTTGTTTTCCAGTAACAGAGGTTACTCTATCAGTATCTTTGTCTGTCAGGTAATATCGTGTCCTTTTATTCTTTCAGCTATATGAGAGCCTTATTCAGAGGAAACGCCTCCATAGAAGCCTCTCATATTTCCAGATCCTCTCAAACAATAGAGTTGGGCTAATTTGGATGACCACCACTCAACGACATTGGGAAGTGATGATGAGAAAGCTGCTGAGGGATAAGAAGACCCCTGCCACAGCTCAGCAGGCAGGAGCTCCTGCAGCTGGGCTGAGGGTGGAATGTGGGCATCTATTCTATCTACTTGTAAGATAAACGTTGAGTCAGGAGGAACTGAGGATATTTGCCCAGGAATGTCATTCCTCTTCGCATAGCCATGTTGATTTCTGCTGCCGCCCTGTTTTCCTTCAACTACCTGTGCTGAAAATCATCTCATGGTGCAAATAAATCTCTCTACACAAGCGTATGCAAGCACTGGATATTCCTCAGGAATCTACTTTGCCCAAGACAAGACCCTTCAGAAGTGAGTTATAGTATAAGGCACTGTAGCAGGCTTCAGAGGCTAAATCTCAGATTCAGGAATATTGACTACAATTGCTGATAGTTTTGCAACAGAATATGAAGCTCTAAATTAAACCACTAGGAGTAAAATTTTTATTTAAAATCAGCCAAGGACTAAAATTCCCGGAAGGACCATGAGACATTATATGTCTCTTTTTCTCCCTAAGGAGGAAAAAAAAAAAAAAGATCCTTGAAACTTCTCTCTGGAGGAGAGCAAAGGTTTTCTTTGATTGTCTTTGGAGGAACATTCTAGAGAAAAGGCAGGGCACATGCTTGCATCACAATTTATACTCACAAATTTCCAAATATCTCAAGAGTAAAAACCTGAGGGAGATATCCCAAATTACAGTATTGAAACCCTTAGAGTTATTACAGTTTTACGAATTCATCCTTCTCTTAGTCCCCATGAGGGTGTATGAGAAGCTGGGATGTTTTGATTGTTGAGAGGTAGTTCCCACGGAACCTGTTAGGGCAAACCTGAGAAGGAGTAGACCCCTGAGCCAAGGTGTATCTCTATCCGCGATAGGGTGTGATGTATACAAATAAGGAAGGAATGTAATAACCATTCGTAGGTTTATTCCCTTGTGATCAGAAAAGATACTTTGGATAATTTAATCTTTTAAATTTATTAAAATTTGTTTTTTGCTCTACATATATTCTGCCCTGGAGAATGCCCCATGTACACTTCAGACAAATACTTCACCTTTTCTTGGGTAGAGGGTTCTATGTATGTATCTGTTACGGCCAGTTGGTTTGTAGTATTGTTCAAGTCCTCTATTTCCTATTGGTCTTCTATGTGATTGTCCCATCCATTTTGGAAAGTCTCCAGCTATTGTTGTAAAATTCTCCTCAATTTCGTAGTTCTCTCAATTCTGTCAGTGCTTGCCTCACGGTTTTGGGGGTTCTGATGTTTGGTGCATATATATTTATAATTGTTCTCTTCTTAGTGAATTTACCCTTGTATCAATATATAGGCCCCTTCTTAGCCTCTAGTAAAAGTTTGATTTTAAAGTCTATTTTGTCTGATTTTAGTGTAGCTACCCCAGCTCTCTTTTGGTTACTATTTGTATTGAATACTTTTTGCTATCTTTTCACTTTCAACTTATTTGGTCTTTTGATCTACAATGAGTCTCTTATAGATAGCATACAGTTGGATCTTGTTTTCTACCCATTCAGCCAATCTTTGCCCTTCGACTGGAAAGTGTAATCATTTACATTTAAAGTCATTACTGATAAAGAATTACTTTTGCTATTTTTCTTTCCTGTATTGACATCCATATCCCTCCCTCCTACTTTATGTTAGTGAAGTCATCGCTTACATCTTTATGCATTATGCATCCACTAACATAGATTTATTATTTTTATGCATTTTTCCTTCCAATCACATAGAAAAGAAAAAGCAGAGACAAACCAAAATTGCAGTAACACTGGCATTTATATTTGTCTATGTATTTACCGTTACTGGAGATCTTTATATCCTCATCCCCCTTTGAAGTTATAGTCTAGTGTCCTTCCTTTTCAACCTGAAGGACTCCCTTTAGCATTTCTTTTAGGGCAGGTCTAGTGGTAATCAACTCTCTCTGCTTTTACTTACCTGGGAATGTCTTAATTTCTCTCTTATTTTGAAGGATAGTTTTTCTGGATATGGAATTCTTCTTGACAGAGTTTTTATAGAAACACTTTATATATTCCATCCATAGAAACACTTTATATATTCCATCCCACTGCTTTTGTCTTCCAAGGTTTCTCCTGAGAAATCTACTCATATTGAGGAACGCTTGCACATGATGTGCTGCTTCTCTCTTATTGCCTGATGTCTTTCAACACTTTGACTACAGGGTGTCTCTGTGTGAGTTTCTTCGGGGGTGTTCTACTTGCAGTTTTTTGAAGTTGGATTTGTAGATCCATGAAATTTGGGAAGTTCTCAGTTATTATTTCTACAAATAATCTTTCTGGCCCTCTCTCTTCTTCTGGGACTCCCAGAAACATAATTTGGTCTACTTGATGCTCTTTCACTAACTCTTACTCTCTGCTGACTTTCCTTCATTCTTTTTTCTGTTTACTCCTCAGATTCAATACTTTCAATTGTTCTATCCTCAAGTTCACTTATTCTTTCTTCTAACTGCTTAAATTGCTGTTGAAGCTCTCTAGTTATTGTGTTTTTTTGCTCCAGACTTTGTTTGGTTTCTCTTTATAATTTCTATATATATTTGTTGAAAGTCTCATTTTGTTCACACATTATTTTCCTGATTTCCTTTAGTTCTTTTCTATGTTTTCATTCAGCTCATTGAGTATATTTAAGACAGTTGTTTCAAAGTCTTTGTTTCGTAAATCTATATTCTGAATTTCATCAGTGACAGTTACTCTCAATTTATTTTTGTTCCTTGATTGGACCATACTTTCCTATTTCTTGGTGTGCCTGTTATTTTTTGTTCAAAATCAGGCATTTGGAAAAATAGCCACCTCTGTCACTCTTTTGACACTAACTCTGTGCAGGAACAGTCCTTCACTGATTATCTGAGCTTATCTTGAGCCTTGCAATCAGCATGAGGTTAAAGCTTAAGATCTTCTCAGGTCTTTTCTGAGCATACATTTTCCTAAGGATGCGTGTGGCTTTTTCAAATTCCCTGTATGCATAGCTTTTTATGAATGTCTTAATGGCTCGAAGATTCTCACCTGTTTCTCTTGGGGTCTTAGATGATATATTATATATCTCTACCCATACTCTCTTTTCCCAGGCATCTTTGGGTCTGCAGTCTCTCTGCAGTTTCATGAGCATGGCCGTCACTATCCTGCTTGAGATTTAGTTAGGGGACACAGAGACGAGTCCTCCAGGCAGCTCCCACACAGTTCAGAATGTTGCAAGTAGGTCTGCTCTTCCTCCTCTGATTGAAGAAGGGAGTAGAGAGTCTGGGCTGCCACCTCCTCCAAAGCAACACCAATGCTATGCTGTGGAGGGATTGGGGCAAGGATAATGAAAAATAAAAAAAAACATTCTTACTCTTTTGAAGGTGTCTTTTTCTTGATCGGGCATTCACTTGGTTTCTGTTAACATTTGATTGAGTAGTAGAGCTCCTATAAGGTTAGTTTGGTTATTTCTGTCCCCCTTCCCCTATCGGGGAACAAGTGTTTGAAACTTCTAGACCACCATTTTAAATCTCTCTTACTTCAGAATTAATTCTACCTGGAGTTTATTGAGCCTCCTGAACATTTAGATTTATATCTTATATCAAGTTTGGGAAGTTTTAATCCATTATTTCTTCAGATATTATTTCTGCACCTTTCCCACGCTCTTCTTCGTCTGGGACACCCACAGGTCCCTTAGAATGCATTCATTTTTGTTCATTCTTTTTTCTTTAGCATCTCAGACTAGATAATTACAATTAATCTATCTTCAAGTTCACTAATTCTTTCTTTCTGTTGCTGAAATCTATTACTGATCCCCTGTAGTGAACTTTTCATTTCAGTTATAGTACTTTTTAGCTCCAGAATTTCTATTTTGTTCTTTTTATTATTTCTATTTCTTTGCTGATATTCTCTGTTTGGAGAGGCATTATTATCACAGTGTCCTTTAATTCTTTCTACGTGGTTTTCTTTAGCTCATTAAGTATGTGTAACATTAGATTTAAAGATACTATCTAGTGACTCCCATGTCTGGGCTTCCACAGTGACAGCATGAATGTCTTTTTTCCTGTGTTTGAGCCATACTTTGTTGTTTCTTTCCATGAGTCAGGATTTTTGTTGAAAATTGTACATTTTGAATCTCATAATGTGGCAACTCTGGAAATCAGATTCTCTTCTCTCACAGTGGTTGGTTGTCATTACTTATTTTAGTAGTTTAGTGATTTCCCGAACTAGTTTGTAAATTCTGTAATCTTTGTCATGGGTTGCTAATGAAGTTTCTGTTCTGTTAACTTAGTGGTTAGCTAGCGACTCAGTGAGATTTCCTTAATTGCTTAGAACCAAAACAACAATCTCATAGGTTTTGTAAATGGCCTCTTTTTGTGTGTTCCGACATGCCTTCATCACTCATCCAGGTAATTTACAACTCTGACAATTTCCTGCCTGCTCAGAGTCGGAAGTTCAAACAGAGGTGAGAGACTAGAGCATTTTCAGATCCCTTCTGAGCATTTTCCCAGCCTTGGTCGTGAGTGCAGCCTCCTCATTTCCCAGGAATATCTTGGAGCTATTCAAAGGACTTATTTGTCAAATCATTTTATTGACCATTTTCCCACTCAGGTTTTTATTTTATTTTTTTATTTTATTTTATTTATTTATTTTTTTTTTTATTTTTTTTAAAGATTTTATTTTTTCCTTTTTCTCCTCAATGCCCCCCGGTACATAGTTGTGTATTCTTCGTTGTGGGTTCTTCTAGTTGTGGCATGTGGGACGCTGCCTCAGCGTGGTCTGATGAGCAGTGCCACGTCCGCGCCCAGGATTCGAACCAACGAAACACTGGGCTGCCTGCAGCGGAGTGCGCGAACTTAACCACTCGGCCACGGGGCCAGCCCCCCCACTCAGGTTTTTAAATTAGTCTATTGTTTACCCTGATTTTTATTCCTTGCCTCATGTGGCAGCAGCTAATACTTTTGCCTTTAAATGTTTTAAATGCCTTCTGGGTAGCTGCCTCAGCCCAGGGTAAGTTAAAATGCTACAAATCTCTCACTGATTTTCAGGGTTTTTTTTTTTAAGCATTCCTTTGGCTGCTACAAACTTTTGAATAGATTCCAGGGTTCCAAAAAAGTTGATTCTGATTTTATTTGTTGCTTTCATGAAAAGAAATACTTCTTGAGTTTTCTATTCCTCCATTTTTACTGATGTCACTCCACCAGGTTAATATGTTTTGATCTAGTTACTTAGATGTAATTTTAACATTTTGGTCTTTAAAGACACAATTTCTCAGATAATGACAGTTTTCAATCTCATTTTTTTTAAAAGCAAAATCTTTAAATTTATGTCTGGCAACATCTACTGCTCCTGAGCCTATATTATCAGTATAGCTGAGTGCTTATCATTGGGGGAAAAAGGCTAGTGATAGTCAATATTTTCAATTTTCCATCAATTCATGGAAATTAGAAATTTTTAACTCCCATCAGTCTCTTCTCAACATACATGCTATTGTTACATGTTTAGTTCTCTCTTGTTTTATGTACCAGAAGACATTACTAGTAATCTTTGATGCAGTCAATATCTGATGCAAACGTATGTGCCACTTTCTTTGATTTTCATTTCTCTTTACAGTGTAAACTTTCTATCGAGGATCACCTTTTTCTTACCTAAAATGAAATCTTACTTCTTCCTAGAAAAGTTAAGTTTTGGGAAACTCACTTGACAAGAATAATCTAGCTTATTTCTCTTTATAAAAATCAGTGTCTAGAAATAAAAAATGAGAGTCATAGCACATTCCCCAAATTGTGTGATCACTACTGAACTCCTCAAAAGGTTCCCCAATGTCAAAATCTATGAATATCAGTTATGGTGTTTAATTTGTCTTGTCCCCATAATATGAATTAAATGGTATAAGTGAGAATTCTTAAAATTACAGTGCAATATATTCTGACAACCAAGTATTTTGGTGCTAGATTACCCGGAATTCTACAAATAGCTTTAATATTTGTAAACATAAAAATCACCGTATCAAGTTTCTATACATGTTCAAAGATGCCTACACTTCTGAATATATTTTCCTATTGTGAATTAGATAAATCTAAATATTGGTTCCAATTAAGAGATATATCTTGGTTTGGGTTCCTCTAGAAGCCAACCCTGAGACAATTATTTAACCGCAAGTGGTTTTTAGGAAGAAACACAAGTAGAGGGGTGAGAAAGGGGGACAAGCAAGAAGACAGCATCTGAAGGTTGTGTGATCAAGTAGGACAAAATTGTAGTGATTGAAGCTAGATCCTAATGGAAAAATCTTGGAGCCAGTGTAGAATATGAATCTCAGTGTTAATCCACCCAGAGGGGAAGGAAGCTGGAGTGTTTATACACCAATTAGTATCCATTATTGGATGAGGACCTTGGGGTGGGTGGACCAAGCATGAGGACTCCTTTTTCCTGCACAATAGGCTAGCAAAGTAGCTCTGGGAGTTAGGGAAAGAGCTCAGGCACAGAAATGCAGGTGCTGGTATTTGGAAGTCAAGGCAGTGTGCACTAAGCGGGAAGGCAAGGCCTTAGGGATGGGGCACCCACAGCATCAGCTACAAAATCCGTGTCTGCCCATCACCTTTGAAACCCAAAATTTGATTGGACATATTCAGGCAGAGGAATAGGTATGGTTTTCTGGTTCTAAATTGAAAGGAATAACTTATTTAATATATATTTTTTCTAATAATTTTTTAGAAAAATTACCATAGCATAGATATTGAGCCATAGTTAAGTAAAAAATAAAGTTTAATTTTTAATTTTAAAGGCTGGGTTTACTTATATTCAACCTACTAGCTTCCTTTGTATGATAAATCTTGCATCTGAAGGAATTTTATAAAAATTTCTCTATTTGTTTAAAATATACCTAATATTACCTCCTGTTATTCATCATAAATAATATGAGAAAAATACCTGTGTGTATTCAGTGTGTGTTGAGAATGATGCGGCAAATCTATGTAAATGAGTTAGTTTCTGGTCTATTTATCTCAAGAAAAGTGTAACAGATTGTCACCAATTAGGAAGGCCCGTTTAGGACGGTATGGAGCTTACATAATGTACATGAAGTTCTCTTCCAGGGCACTCAACAGGGAAGATAGTCATTCTTCAAAACCTGAAACTGCAGAAAAGCCTCATTTTTTATATCCTGGCCATTGGAGAAAAACAGATAACCAGACACTGATTTCAAATATGAGCCCTAAATAAAAAAATATCAAATGGGCAAATACACCTTATTACAGACATTGGTTCACAATTAGTTCCTCATAGTGACAAATCTCTGTGTCACATGCTGGGGAGAACAGCCCAGGGATTTTTCTATTTATGATAGTTTATGAGTCTCTCAAGCAATGTTGAGTCAGCCAGCTAATAAAAGTGATTCTAAGGCCTTCATCCAATTTCAAGGCGTATCTTGAACGTCCAAGTTTTAGGTAATAATGTTAAATTAACGTTAGCACAACCATTACATGTTATTAATGCCAGAACAACCATTAAGATCCTGCACAGCGGCTGCTGGTTTAACTGCTGGATCTGGTCTGCCCTCAGGTCCGCAGTAGCCAGGTTTAGGGCCTTAGTTACTTAGTTTAATGTAAAATCTCCCTTCTATACAGATTCATAAATTTATAGATAAATCAAAACTCCTATAACTTTTTCCCTCTTACTCACAGTACCCTGATGACATTGCCTGATTCTTGGGCTTCCAGAGCAGACTGGGACTCGCAAATGGCGATCCTTCATTGGCTCTCCATGGTGATTTCAGTTCGTTATCGAGTATTAGCTGCTAAGTCCAGCTCTCAAAAGACTCAATATCTCTAAAATTTATTCTATATTTCAGGCATGTTGTCATCATAGGTTAAAAGAATACATTTGTCACATTGTTTATTATCCAAGAATATACCTTATAGGAAATTCAGTTAATATATTTAAATTTCTACATAATTTTAGTATATACTTAGAAATTTTCATTTACTAAGAAGTAATAAACAGCATTAGTAATTATGATATTATAAGGTGATCATCAGAGGGTTTTATCTTTAATATTCTTAGAACTTCTCGTATCCTACCTCCTGTCTGCAGAGAACGGATGACTGATTTCCCTGCCTTGCTCCAGAAGTGAAATCCTGTGGTTCTAACACCTCACACGACTTCAGTGGATGCTGACAGCTTATTAGCTGTGGTGGGTGCTCCTACAATGCGTTTCCCATAATTTCCTCTTAGCAAATCATCAATTCTCATCTTTTTACACAGCAAAAATCAGCTTATTAGGAATATGAAAATCCTTTTAGACTAATAAATAGTAACTTGAATCCTAAGTATGAGAATACTGAAATATGGATGAAAATAACCAAATTACTGCAGTTTTGAGGAAAGTATTAGACATTCTATGCCTCATTATAATATTACAAACACTGACAGGATTCTCTGGATTTTCTTTTGCATTTGTAAAATTTCAGAACAATACATTTTCATTTGTTCCATGATTTTTATAGAGTGATGAAATAAATGTGAAGAGAATAAAAAGCAAAAGCATTCACTGAATATGTAGCCAGGTACAAACACATGTGAAAGACAAATTTTTTCTTGTAGTGGGGATGTTTTACCATATTTGCTCCTTCTAGAACTTTCCCCCAAAGTCTGATAAGTGACAATGGTAGTCATGTTTTCCCACTCCAGGATCTGACTAAGGGTTTCCCTAGGATGAGGACAAGCATCCCTGGAGAGTAAGCCTGGAGCACTGGATCAGGCACCTCTACCAGCTGCACCGATATGAGAAAAAAGAATAATAGAATCTTTATCTAGTAGCTATAGGATTTCTCCCTGCCACTTATTAACACCTCCTTCTTGGGCAGCAAAGAAGAGGACCCTAATGTTCCTTACGTCCCTGGCAGGAGGTTATTTCTAGGATGTAGTAGGAGCAGATGATTTTCAGCAGAGGAAGAAATGAAAGGTAGCTCAAGGACAAGTTACATAACAGCTCCAGCTTCATGGAGCTCCTTAAAAGGAGGTAAGAGGATTAGGTGACTCTTATGCCCCTTTCAGTTTGATACCATCAGACAGGGACAACCAGTGCTACCTGCCCCTTCCCATAAGTGTGACTGGAGTGGGTAGTGGGATGAAGAGGAGCCAGGCACCTATCAGCATGGGTATCAGTTGTTACTCTGAGACCCCTGCTCTAGTGGGAGGAAAGGGGTCCTCACAAAGGTAGCTTTTTCTTCTTCCTAAACCTGAGGATTTCTGCCAGCCTCCGTTCTGCTCTTCTGTAAACCATTAACCAGTATATAAATAATACTTTATACAGAGGGAGGTACTATTTCTGGTATTTTCCTCAAATGGGGCTTGACTGTACAGGAAAACTCACGGAGATGAGTAAAGCTTAGAGCTGAATCACCTCTTCCCTGAAGCAGGTTTGGTGGATGATGAGTCCGAGATCCTTTCTGCCCTGACTGCTAGGACAGGGTGCAGGGGTTCTCAGGAGGCTTCTAGATGTGAGGGCTTTATGTTCTGATCACCTAAAACCAACCCCTTGCCCAGAGGTGTATCTGTGGCGTCCAGGGAACAAACTGCAAAGCATCTTCCCAGCATTCTATGGCTTCCCTGTACAGTAGTGTAAATCCTGCCCCTCTTCGTGGCTCTCCAGCTTTGTCATCCGTTAGGGATAGGGAGGGAGGGACAGAGAGAGAGAGAGAGAGAGAGAGAGAGTGTGTGTGTGCACATGTGTATGCACTTGCTTATGCAGAGAAGTGAGAACTCAGGAAGAATGGCAGGGGTGTCCATACTCTAGAGGATCTTGGCATGCAAATTTAACAGACATAAGTCCTACTTTATGGATTATGTTACATAGTATAATGCCCAAGGATCTGAATATGTTGTGTACTTGATGTTGAAATTGTTCCTGCTTCCGTATCCTACTTTTGTAAAGGTTCATGATGTAATAAATGTGACCCCCATGGAGCTTGTTAAGGCATCACCTCAAAGGACTGTATCTTCCTCAGGGAATGAATAATCTTTTTCTGCTGAAAAGTGTTAATGCGAAATAATTACCAAAAATTTCCATTGCAAATATTACTTTTTAGTTCAACACTCATGGAGATTGAATCCTGGTCCCTCAGTACTTTCCTGCCTTCTTTTGATTTCAAGCTACTCATCAAGTGTTTGTTCTATTTTTAAAACATTTCTCCCTCAAATATATATCCTACATTTAGAGAGGCCATCGTAACCTCTCTGTTCTAAGTATTTAGGTGTTAGATTAAATTGAGATGATGAATGGCTTTGCCAGCACCCACAGATCTAGAGGGAAACACACAACCATGATGACTCACATCTCTTTACATTCATGAGAATTCACATCAATTTGGCCCTTGATGCTACTAGAAATCAACTATATTTTTCTAGTCTCTTCTAGATTATTTTTTTCATATTTTCTCTCTTTAAACCTCCTATAAATTATCCAATCCAGTCTCAGCTACTGACTGAGAGTAACTGAGAACATAGAAGCAATCAGATGTTTGCAAATAATCCTAACACCTTGACTGAGTCACTGAATCTGGCCATTTATTCCTACATCTTTGCTGTTACTATGGGGTTACTAATTTGTTCCTTGCAAAGGCCAGTCTACCACTTATACTATAAATCCCACGTCTTTGCCTACTCGAGAACTTCTCTCCAGCAATTTCTGTCTCAAATACCTTTCCCTCTATTTTCTCTTGAGCACACCCCTTCAGAATGTGAAACTCTTTTTATCAAAGACAACCATTATCCTTACTTTGCTAAATCCATTGATTGATTCTCAGTCCTCATCTGATTTGGCCTGCCAGAGCCTTTAACAGAGTCAATTGCGCTGCTGTTGAAATACTTTTCACTTCACTATCATGATATTTTGCTCCCCCAGTGGGCCTTCTACTTTTCTGGATGTTGCTTTTGTCTCCTTTGATGGTTCCTCCTCATTTCCCCAAACTATAAACACTGGCATCTTTCAGGTTTCTCCTTTGTATCTATTTTCTGTCCACTTCCTATGGGACCCTCATCAGTCCCAGGGATTTCGATACATTTTACATTCTGGTAACACTTAAATATCTCAAGCTAGGCCTCTTCCCAGAATGCAGTGCCCATTGACTTCCTATCTCGATAGAGTAGATCCAACATCTCTAAAGCCATCTAAAAGGCCCCAATTATAAGCTTCCCTCTCATTTCTTCTCTCTCTTTTTGTCAAGAGAGTGCCTGGAGTAATAGATACTGCTACATAGTACACATTTTATGTATACATATACATATGAGTCTTCACATGTCTTTCTTGTAGATGCCCAGAGTCCTGGGTATGTTCATATCCCTACACATGTGGATTGTCCTCTAGATTTCCAGGAATATGTTGAAGCTTTCCAAAGTCACCTGTGGTCATCTCATTGCAGCTTTTCCTTTTAGTTTGGTCAGATTATTGCTGGTCATATGTTTCCGTGTTTTGCCAGTTATCAACATCTCTGGCAGATGTGATGTTTAACAATTGCCGCTGTCTGTTTTCCATTAACACTCTGGGGAGAAGGATGCTCACGCTGAGTGAGCTTGAGTCAAGTCAAATAAACACAAATCTTGTGAGTAAAATTTTCTGGGAGATTACCACATAGGTCAAATAATGATGGATATCTAAGCATTGGGCATTGGAGGAGTTCCAACCCTACCTTGCCCCCTCCAGAGGCTGCGAGGATGCTGATTTTCCCCACGATTGTAGGGCTGTAGCTTTTCTAGGCTACCACACAGCTGGAGCGATGGTGATGGGGATAGAGCAAGTTAAAACACCACAAAGCTCTCTATTCTTAACAAGATTTAGCAGTATTTCTTGCATATACACTCACCAGATTATTGTAAAGCTTTTTTAATTTCTAGAGTTTTGAAAAAGCTGACAAATTTTGTCAGTGTTCTTTTTGCTTTTATGGAATAAAGGAGTTTTGGAGATCCTTAATCTGTTATTCCTACTTACCAGTTTCTTTTTTTGAAAGAAAAATATATTTTCTGTCTATGCAGATGTAGCATAAAACTATGCTTTACACTATATAAGCTTAGATAAATGTGAAGAACCTTTTCTAGCCTTTCACATCACATACTCCTGACTGTTTAGGAACCTTAGAACTAGGTTCGGTGATCCTGATGACTTCTTTCATTTCATGCCAAATTGTACTGTCCCGTCCCGTTGTACCTGGTGTTTATGACATAACGTTGGGGTGGATTTAGCATGGAGGAGATTCTTTTTTGCTCTTTTGAATTCAGTCTGCTCATCATTGAGCTGATTTGCTGATTCAGAAATATATACATATACATATGCACTTTGTCCACATAATGGTATTTATTTTCCCACAGTTTTAATTAATTTAAGATGAATTTTGATTATGTGCTCCTTTTAGAGCATCTCAGAGAAATGAAAGGCTTAGGCAACTTAGTAAGGAATCTTGATGTGATCATTGTGACTTCATAAAGTGAGAGTTAAACTGGGAGTTTCTAAGATATTATTTTTGTGTAATAATTCAAAGGATAAAATTACTTTTTCCAAAAAAATCTCAATAATGAGACTTTTATAGTTGAGAAAGAAAATTCGTGTTCCCAAACTTGAAATAGATGCACTATTAGTCATTTTTTTATTCTGTGGTGGAGAATTTTCCAAAAACTTCTTTAATGTTATGTTTGATAACTGACTTCTATATCGCATTCCTTGGCACTCTGTTAACTGACATTTATCTGATTATTTTTTATACTTCTGAGCTAATGTGTTAGTCTTCTGGGGTGATGTAACAAAGTACCACAGAATGGGTGGGTTTAACAGCAGAAATGTATTTTTTTATTGTCCTGGTGGTTGGATGTCCAAGATCAAGTGTTCAACAGGGTTGGTTTCTTCTGAGGCCTCTCTCCTAGGCTTGTAGATGGACATCTTCTCCCTGTGTGTTTACATGGCCTTCCTTCTGTCTATGTCTGTGTCCTTATAAGGGCATTAGTCATATTGTATTAGTGCCCCTCTTAATGACTTCATTTTGAATTAATTATCTCTTTAAAAACTCAGTCTTAAATACAGACACATTCTGAGATACTGAGGATTAGAACTTCAATATCTACATTTTGGGGGGAACACAGTTTAGCTCATAACAACTAATTACTCTCTTAAATCAATGAAAATTTGCTATATGTTAAGAATGATTAACAGCCACAGATCAACTTAACGTTTACTTCACAGGTTTATGACTTTATATTTCTGATTAATCATATATTTTGGAATATGACTCAGGAATATATTGCCCTATTCTTACTTACCTACTCACACAGACATCACAATAAAAATAAAACTTAACTGGACAGTATGCTGCTTGTGTAAATTATGTATATATGTCCTTGTCAAACCCTCTTCAAACTGGTACAATTATTTTCTTCCTGCTTTATCTGTTAATGAGCTTTAAAAATATTTGTTATGCACTAAAGATTAATTCCACCCCCCATTGTCTTTTCACAATACTTAGTGCTTTGTTGAGCAAGGTAGAATTGTTAAAGTAATCGGAAGTGAGTTTAGACTTTGAATGGGTGCATCTTAGAAGTAGATGGTGCAAGGTTGCGATGCTTGTTTAAAGTGAAGTACAAGTAAGCATCACATTCACACAGGCTTTCTTCCAAAAGGTATTCTCCAAACAATGATCAAGAAAATGGAGGCTAAGCAGGGAGCTGAAATCTCACAGGGTGTAAGTGCAGAGATTGGAGTTATGAGCTAATAAGAAAGCTAAAATTTTAGGTGATGGAATTTGAGAAAGGAAGTATATGTGCAAAAGGAGTCCCAAAAACATGGGCAGGAATTTTTCTTAGGCATTGCCCAAGTCCCAAGTTGCAAAAATGTGAAAAACTCAGCAGAAAATAATTGTTGGGGGATGAAGACCTGAAAAGAGATGAGCAGAGATGAACGGATATTTCAGAAATAGCAAAGTGTTCATGGAATGTTGGAATTATGATCCAGCTGGTATGGAGAGGTCTTCATAAAGACCTTGATCTAAGCACAAAAATCACGCTTAAGCAGCAACAGTAAAATTGAAATATACCAGTCTTAACAAATCTAAAGCCACCCCCCCAAAAGAAACAAGGTGATCTTCAACAGATTTAATTGCCTTCAGGAAGAAAAACACAAAGCCTTGATAATCTTTGTATGATGATAACATAATCTATAGCCTCTACAATGTATCATTCAAAATGAGCAAAAGCAGAAAAAAATTATCAATAATCAAGATATAAAAGAGGCAACAGAACTGGTCCCAGAGATAGCACAGATATTGAATCTACAAAGATTTCAAAATAACTAGAATTTATGTCAGAGAAAATGGGAACATTTTGGTACATTTGCTTCATATCTTCATTATCTGCTTAGCATATGACTTTGTAAAATATCAGAAGATCTTCAGTGCTGAAAGGGCCATGTCATAAACAAAGGTTTTTATAAACAGTGTGACTACTAGTCAGCACCAAGAACAGACCAAAATAATTTATAATTATGGTTCTTTTCCTCAAAGAAAAAAAGTAGGTAGATCCAACTGATGAAGAAATGTACAGTTTTACTTCTGTGAACATCTCTATCCTACATATTATCAATCCTGCTTTTCTCATTTGCTATTTGGGATGGGGTTGGAGATTCCATTTTTGACAATAAGTCTAAATTCCTTAGCCACCATCTCATTTCCAGCCTTATCTCTCACTGCTAAGCTAAATGATACATTATCTCAATTAAACTTGTTATGTTTCCCCACTCTTGCTCTGTGTACCTTTCATCCTGGATCTCGCAGGCCCTGTTCCAAATACACAAGAATTGTAGCAATACACACAAGAGCCCTACCCAGTCCCCACATAGTCAGGAAGGGTCAGGGAAGAAAAGACCCTTCTCAACTTTACCAGTTTCCCCAGGAGATCAGAGGTCAGCAATCATCATTAACCCAATAAAAGAAGGATGAAGATGTTCATTTACAGGGAGTAAACTTTACTAGAATCCCACATGCTAAAATAAGTGATTTATTAAGTGCTACCTTTTGTCTCCAAAAAAATTATAGCTGTCTTGGATGTCCAAATAATTCTTAATGGTTAAATACCTACAATATAAAGCTGTCTATCCATCTATTCATCTATTTGTTGAACAAATATTTTAGGCACCACTTGAGGTCTTAACGATACAATAATGAACAAGAGAGATAAAGTGTTGGTCCTCCAGGAACTTACCTTTTAGTGGAGGAGATATACACTAAACAAATAGGTGTAGGATATAATAAAGCAGGGTATGTGGATGGAGAACCTTTTATTTCTTTAGGAGGATCAAAGTGGGCCTCTCTGAGGGGCAACATTCAAAATAAGGCTAAAATGAAAAGACGTTTTCACTTTGCGGTATCGCAGTTATTGGGTCAAGGAATCACTCCCTACTGCACATATTCTTTTAAAGTCATTCAATTAAAAATAACTCAGAGAAGCAGTTCTCAGATAGTTTTCTCTTATATAATATACTGTTTTCTTAGATTCTTAGTGCTGCTCATTTTAATGAGCTATATGAATCCAGAAAAAATAAGACTCATTTCAGCTCTAAAGACACATATAGGCTCAAAGTGAAGGGATGGAAGCAGACAATCTGTGCAAGTAGAAACCAAAAAAAAGTGGAGATAGCAATACTTATATCAGACAAAATAGACTTCAAACCAAAGAGACAAAGAAGGTCATTATATAATGATAAAAGGATCAATGCATCAAGAAAATATAACAATCACAAATATATATGCACCTAACATCAGAGCACCAAAATACCTTAAGCAAATACAGACAGATCTAAAGAGTGAGATAGACGACAGTACAGTAATAGTAGGGACTTCAATACTTCACTGTCAGCAAGAAGTAGGTCATCCAGACAGAAAATCAACAGGGAAACACTGGAACTGAACCACATTTTAGAACAAATGGACTTAACAGAAAACTATAGAACAGTCTATTGAACAGTAGAATACACATTGTTCTTGAGTGCATAAGGAACAATCTCTAGGATAGATTATATGCTAGGACACCATATGAACCTTAGCAAATTTAAGATTGAAATCATACCAACTATCTTTTCTGACCACAGTGGTATAAAACTAGAAATCAGCAACAAGAGGAAAGCTAGAAACTCTACAAATATGTGGAAACTAAATAGTGTCCTTCTGAACAACCAGTGAGTCAAAGATGAAATCAAAAAGGCAATAAAAAATTCTCAAATCAAGTGAAAATGGAAATACAATATATTAAAACTTCTGGGATGCAGCAAAAGCAGTTCTGAAAGGAAAGCTTATAGTGATAAATGCACATATTATGAAATTAGAAAGATCTCAAATAAACAACCTAACTTTACACCTCAGGGAACTGGAGAAAGAACAAATTAAGCCCACAGTTAACAGAAGAAAAGGAAATAATAAAGATCAGAGCAGAAAAACAATAGAAAATATCAATGAAATTACACTCATCCTTCAAAATGAAAAAAAAGGACAACCTTTAGCTAGACTAAAAAAAAAGAAGACAAAATTAAAAATGAAAGAAAGGGGGACATTACAACTGATACTACAGAAATACATAGGATCATAAGAGGCTACTATGAACAATTACATGCCAATAAATTAGATAACCTAGAAGAAATGGGTACATTCTAGAAACACACAACCTATTAAGACTGATACAGGAAGAAATAGAAAATCAGAATAGACCAAAATGAGTAAAGAGATTGAATCAGTACTAAAACCCCCCACCCACAACACAGAAAACCCCAGGACCAGATGTTTTGCTGGTGAATTCTACCAAACATTTAAATAATAATTAATACCAATATTTCTCAAACTCTTCCAAAAAGTTGAGGAGGAGGGAACACTTCCAAACTCATTATATGAAGCCAGCACTACCCTGATACCAAAGCCATATAAGGACACCAAGAGAAAAGAAAAGTAGCCACCAATATCCCTGATGAATATAGATACAAAAATTCTCAACAAAATATTAGCAAACCAAGTTCAAGAACACATTAAAAGGATAAGATAACACAACTAAGTGGGATTTATCCCTGGAATGCAAGGATGGTTCAACATATGCAAATCAGTAAATGTAATACATCAAAGCAATAAAATGAAAGATAAAAATCATATAATTATCTCAAGACTTGCAGGAAAAAAAACACTTGACAAAATACAATGTCCTTTCATCATAAAAACCCTCGACAGAATGTGTATGGAAGGAACTTACTTCAACATAATATTAAAGGCCATATATGACAAACCCACACTTAACATTATACTCAGTGGAAAAAATTGAGAGCTTTTTCTCTAAGATCAGAAACCAGACAAGGAAGGCCACTCTCACCACTCTTATTCAATATAGTACTGGGAGCCCCAGCTAGAGCAATCAGGCAAGACAAAGAAAAGGCATCCAAATCAGAAAGCAAGAAATAGAACTGTTGCAATTTGAAAATTATATGATTTTGTATATAGAAAATTCCAAAGACTTAACCAAAAAACTGTTGGAACTAATCAATGATTTCAGTAAAGTTGTAGGATACAAAATCAGCATAGATAAATCTGTTTTATTTCTATACACTAATGAGGAAACTTCTGAAAAAGAAATAAAGGAAACTATCCTATTCATGATAGTATCAAAAACAGTAAAATACTTACAAATAACTTTAACCAAGAAAGCGAAAGTTCTGTACAATGAAAACTACAAGATTTTGCTGAAAGAAACTGAAGATGACATAAATAAATGGAAAGACATCCCATATTTATTTGTTAAATGTCCAGACTACCCAAAGCCATCAATGTAATCTCCATCAAAATACCAATGGCACTCTTCAGTGAAACAGAAAAAACAATACTAAATTTTATATGGAACCACAAATGGCTCCTCAATAGCCAAAATAATCCTGAGGAAAAAGAACAAAACCAGAGGTACCACACTATGAATGAAGAGTTTATGCAAGTTGAAAAGAATATTTAAGCATTACATGCTCACTGTAGGAGCCCGTTTCTAGAAATTTTCCAGGGACTCTTGGGTCAACTAGTTAAAATGCAGCTAGACAGGTAAAACCCTTTAGAAAGGAAATAGCTTCTTTTATGCCTAAGGTTGTAGAGTTTATTCACTATATGGGTCACTGAGTTTTAAGTTCACAAATAAGCAGAGATTTTAACCACATATTTAAAATTTGTGTTCTATTCACCATGTGAGAGACACAAGCTATCAAATCACTATCAAGGCATCCTGTTCTCCTCCAGGAGAAATTCAAACTGTGACTCTCTTAGTAAAGTGAAAAACCTCATCTTGTGTGCAATAACCACCGTCCCCTCTGTGGGCATCCTCCAAGTGCTGATGCACTTGAGCGCCCCAACAACAGTCTCCGGATTAGAGAGAAGCCATGATTGGGGGGCCCGCTGACTCACACAAGCTGCGCCCTATGATAAAGGAAGACATTGGAGGTGAAAGAAGTCTCAAGCACTTGTCTTCCATCTCTCCCTCACCCACTGCAGGTTCAGAGCTGGACGGGAAATTCAGCTGACTGGGGTGAGCTGAGGTTTCCAGTCATTATACTACTCAAAAGATCATCACTGATGGGGGCCATTGGTAACTGTGGGCAGCAATTTCAGTAAAACCCTGGATGTTTCTTACCAAAGTGCCATGGTCATTGTTGGTGGCTTCTTTTCTGAAGAGCTCTCCCACCCTCCGAGCCTTGTTTCTTTTCTTGATGCTCAGCCCAGTCATGCAGCCTTCTTGCTGCCTAAATCAGCCCGTGGTTCAGGCATGTCCTCACTACTTAGATTCAAAGACAGCTCAGCTCTCATAGACGTGGAACTGCTATTTGATTAAAACAGGGATTTTTTTTTTTTTTTTTTTTTTTATCCTTAGAGGGCACATCAGAATCACCTAGGAACTTTAACAGTCCTGATGCCAGACCACAGCCTCCTGATTCTGATGATGTGGGTCTGGGGTAGAGTCCTGGCCTTGGTAGTTCACAACAGCTCCCCAAGTGATGATAAGGACAGCCATCTGAGGCTGGGAACACTGGTTAAAACAGCTCCAAAGATGTTAATAGATGCTATGGGGGTGGGGGGAGAAGGAGTGATATATTTGTAAAAGTTAAACTTGTTACCCAAATGACCTCTAATTAGGAGAACCTTTGGGAGGACAGTTTTGATTGAGAACCATCAAAACATCAGACCTCAAGGAATTAAAAGATGGGGAAGAAGGAATCTGTATTACAAACTGCATCATTTTCCCCACCCCTTTGTTCTAGGGAACAAGCCCTTTTGGGAGGTGGGGGGAGGGGAGCTCTGGATGTTCCCCACCAGACAATTTTGGGCCAAGCGTGGATCTCTCTGTCTCCTCATCCTTTCCCTTGGAGAAATTTGCTGAAGCTCAAGTAGTAAAGAACGTCCTGACCTTTCCTTAAGAGAGTCTTGAAGAGTGCTCAACCAGTCCTTTTTTTGGATTTAAATTGGTACAATTCAACCTTCATAAGAAAGTGCCCGATGGAGGAGATTCAGAAGTGGCTTCTCAGGTAAGAACCTAGTTCTCACAGGGAACTTCCCACTAAAATACTCCAGGAAACTTCCTTTGCATCCTCTCCCATCACATCCCTTTAACCCCATATCTACACAGTGGCCTCCCCTCCAATCTGATAGTCTCACCAATTTCGTGTGTTTGGATAATCAGTCTCTCTTGGTCTACTGTCTCTCCCAAGGGAGGGAGAAACTCTGCATTTGGGGAAGGAGAGAAAAAGTGTGTCTGGCCTGAAGGTGATGATCAAAAAGGAATTTCCCACTGAGGTAGCTTATCTCAGTGGTTCTCACCATGTGATTCCTGACTGGCACCATGTGCTCCCCGAGGAAGCTTGCTAGAAATGCACATCCTCAGACCTCACTCTAGATTTACAGCATCAGAAACTCGGGGATGGAGCCCAGCAATCTGAGTTTTAACAAACCCTCCAGAAGATTCTGGTGCAAGGTGAGCTTTGAGAACCACTGGCTGTCTCATGTTTTCTCTAGGCTTCTCCTTTCCAACCTTTGTTTGCTTTGTTTAAAAAAAAAAAAAAAAAAGGAGGAGGAAGGGAATGAAAGGATGAAGAAAGGTCTGAAGGAAGGAGGGAGGGGAACTTCTTGTTACTTTTATTTTTGTCTGGAACCTGGAGGGTAAGGGGAGAGGCAATCAACCAACCACCCAACCAACCAACTTGCTGCAAATAGAAAACAAGAATTTTGCCCTTAGGAAGGAGACGCAATGGCTTATTCAAGACACTTACATTCAGTTTAAAGTTCTCTTTGAGTCTCCGTAGCTGCAGCTGAGAAGATGCAGATGTTTTCGTTTAAGAAAGTTGGCCGCGTTGATCCTTAATTCAACTCTAATTCAATTTATCTGAGTTTTTAGAATTAATAAAAAGCAAGAGGGAGTAAGAATCATTAGGAATATAGGAAGGAGTGCTGCATTATGTTGGGAAATATGCATATATTTAAAGACAACTTCTCAGATAAAAGGATTGAGCCCACATCATGGTTTTATTTCAAACATGCTGCTTAATGAGAGGTTGCTGAGTAAGCCAAACTTAAGGCTGCCCCCTGCTGGTAAAAACGTTTTGTAGCAAAAAAGAGACCATGCAGCGAAGGACTGTCTGGGTAGAGATTATTAGGCTAGTCACAAAATGAATTAAAGATGTGGGCAAGTTCAGCTGTCAGAGTGGGTAACCCTACATTCCCAGAAAGGGTCTTCAACTATTATGAAAGTCTATTAGAAAACTGCTCAAGAGTTTTATCAATAATTCTAATTATTTTTCAGGAGTGATTGTGACTTGCATCTTGCAAAAGAGTTCTGTCTCACAGCATGTTTAGGAAAAATTTTCATCATTGCTAATTTCATCTCTTCTCACTAAGTTTCTTTTTTCTTTTTTCACTTTTAGTAAGTAATTTAAACTTCCTGAATCTCAATTGATTCTTCTATAAAGTGGGGAAAATAATTTCCTACTCAAATGAAAGAATAAGGCTAGAAAAAAATAGTTATCTCTTTAGAATCCCCCAAGGTCCCTGAAAAGGGAAAGACAACATGAGATGTAGTTTCTGTCCTGGGATTCCAATACCAACCACAATACCAAGCCCGTGGTGGATTTATTTATTCTATGTCATTTATTAATCAAACACACAGTTCCTGCTGCGTATTAGGCATACCCTATGCATTCACAAATATTAACTCAATTCACATGAGTATTCTGTGAAGAAGGTACAATTATCATCCCCATTTTACAGATGATAGCACAGAGACACTGAGAGGTGAATAACTAGGCCAGGCTCACCAGCTGAGAAGTGGCAGAACCTGGATTTGAACTCAGGAAAGCTGCCTCCAGAGACTGTCAATAAACTGCTCACTGATATCCTGTCATTCTGCTTGATTCTCCAACAATCAGATTGGCCTTGTCAGGGATCAAATGGCATTAGATGACCTTAAAGAAGTTGAACTTCAAAGAGCCCCAGTGGGAGGGAATGAAATACCTAGTTCAGGTCATTAAAGCCTAGGTTATTTTTTTGTATTGTATTTTATTGTCTACTGGCTCCTGTGATGCTGGTCCATTTATATGGCAGCATCAGTCCCTAGATTAAATCTTCTACACCAGATCTGAGTGTAGGCCCTGTGAGTCACCATTGTTATTCCAGAAGATGGTATAGAGAGTGACCCAGAAGCACCTCTTTGACAAGTGAGGGTTTTGTAGCCATGTAAATGTTGCTGATCACCTAGCAGGTTCTCTACATTATTCTCAAGAAAAAAATATAACATCACGGGATAGAAGAGATTATTGCCTTGTTTTTTTGGAGCCCCTTCTTGAGGCTTAAAAAAATCCCTTTCTTAGATATTATGAGAATGTATGGATCCATGCTGGAGACAGGAAACCTGAGAACTCTGAAGGCTTTGAAGGCTAAAAAAGAATAATGATCAGGTATAATAGTGACAACAGCTAAGGATAAGACTGCTGCCAAAAATTCATTTCTTCGAGTTTGAGAGGTCCCAAAGTGGCCTCCTGCCCTTAGAGCAGGGCTCAAGTGGAAAAAGCCTTATTCTCGGGCAGCCAGACACTGCATGATTCTGATCATATCACGTCCACAATTCAGAACCGTCCTCAGGCTTCAGTCTTGACTAGGGGTCTCTGGATACTGTGCACCTTTTCTCAGTGTGTCTCATATGTCAAGTGCTCTGCTAATACAATGTCTTATTGGCAGGTCTTGCTCTTCTATGGCATACATATTATTCCTATTTTAAAGATGAAGGTCCTGAATTTTAAGTATTTGCTCCAGCTATACAGGAAGTTGGGAAAATGGGACTCATTCCCCCATCTCTCTGACTCCAATCTACTGGTGGGTTTCTGCTCTTTTAACTTCATGTATCTCTGAAACTTGACCTCTAACATTTGGGGTATTTTGTTGCTTTTGTATAAGGTCAGTGTTGTGCCCAGATGTGTGTGTGTGCGCGTTTGTTTATGTGTCTCTTCTCTCTTCCATGGCCATCTTGTGAGACTAAGAGACATCAGTCGGGTTGAGAACAGAACTTGTCCCCACTGTGACTCATGAGAAACTTCGTAAGTTTTCAACAACCCTCTGATCACCAGGAGGCCACCACTGCTGGTCTTTTCCTCTAAGAAAACGTTCCATAAGCTTACAACACAGTATTCACATGCAACACATGCAATTTACAACACAGTATTCACAGCCGCGTCAGAAAGACAAAAC